>NW_028128987.1:3560000-4941250 GCF_055761805.1 Camellia sinensis
TTTCTGTTTCAATGAATAGTCAGTTCTTGTGAATGCCAAATCCAACAGCTTTTTCTTCTTGAAGTTTATGCATTCTATACGTTTAATGTAGTTTTGGAAACTTCTGTCTTTCTTTTGATTTATAGGCATTTGTTGCATTGAGAATTTGGTTTTCAACTTTCCATTTTTTCTTGATGACATGAAATAAATTTATTGTTGCCTTTACTCGGTCACACTCTTGTTCCCTGACATTAATTAATTGAGAAAAGATAGGAATCGTGAAAAAACTTTCATGAAACTGATCATGAAAAATTTATAACCCTTGGATTACCTTGATTAGTGTGTGATGTTTTAGTTTAAGTGTAATCCAAGGGTCATAAATTTTTCATGATCATTTTCATGAAAATTTTTTCATGATACGTATTTATTTTTTCAATTTTAAGAATCCTTTCTTATTTCTGTTGTTGCATTTCTTTTTTTAAGCAGAGAATTTTCATGAGTTCTCTCTAACTTAATTATGACTGAGGTACGGATTGGTTGAATGATGCAATCACGATTAAGGAATTATTTTGGGTGTAGAGGGTGGTCCAGTGGGCCCCAAGTAAGAAGGGCCATTAATGGCTTGATTTCTTTACCTGTAGGAAGTGTTTTTTTTTATTGTACTTTATTTAAGTTTCGGGAAATGTTTTGGTTCTTAGTTGAATTTAGGCTTGAATTTTATCTGGTTTTTAGTATGTTTCGTATATCTAGCATTTTCTTTTTTTGGTTGTATAAAGGATGTGTCCCTCAGCACATTCTCTAATACAATTTATTTTTTTTGTTGCTGATCACAAAAAATGGGGCTAGAGAATGCTTAACATATCTCACAAGGGGTGATTAATGGATTTACTTTTACAAATAAGTTTCCTGTTTGGTCTAAATAGTATCCGTTGAAGATTGTCCAGAATCTCAACATCTTCTGTGTCCAAATCTATTGGCCATGACTGTATGTAGTCCTCCTATGCAATTGGGAGGAGGGTTTACTCCAACTCCAAGGGTTAGTTCTCTAAAATGTGGATCTAACAAATAATTATGAAGGGTGCAATGTAAGAATATGAAGTCTTACACTGGTGTAAGTTGCTCTCTCCCTATATATGTGTATTGTGTAGTCCTTGGACATTTCTTACACATGAATATATTTCTTCTTGCTGGTTCCTTACTGGTATTCTCTATTTAAGAGTGAACTGATTCATTTGGTTTTAGAGATAATGTGGTTTTTTACTTGTTGAATGATTAATTTATTTATATTTTGTTGGTTTATGATTAGTATGTGTTCTTTTCTTCGTGTTATTTGATGCTTGTAGATACTCTTTTGTATGAGACGATGCCTGATTTTTCTAGCTAGTTTTTGCCTGTTAGCTTGGGCCCTGTAAAGAAGAAAAGTACAAAATTTTGCCTTTGTTGCTTTTGCCATGCATGTGTATCTTTTTTCTATTAAAAAGATTACTTATTTTTGAGCTTTGCTAGAGAGCTCTAATTAGAGCTGCTCAAAAAAAAAAAAAAAAAAAACAGAGGAAGGTAAAAGACAAAACAAGAGGGGGAAAAGGACAAATTAATGCCCCTTTAGAGCTCCAATTTTAGAGGTCTCACTCATTTTTGTTTATTTTTGTCTTCTCTAAACTTTTTTCAACTTTGAGTCAAATTTTACTTTTTAGGTCCATTTCAATCACACAATTATAAAAAAACTTTTAAAAATTGATGTCAATTTGAAAAAGTTCACTAAAGACGAAAATAAGCAAAATTTTATCAAATAAGCTTACAAAAATTGGATTGTTTTGTCTTATCTAAACTTGTTTTTTAAAAGGTTCCAATTTTTAAAATTTTTAAGCAAAATTTTCTCAAATAAGCTTACAAAAATTGGATTGTTTTGTCTTATCTAAACTTGTTTTTTAAAAGGATCCAATTTTTAAATTTTTTCCGATCGTCTAGTTGAGATGAATCTAAAAAGTAAAGCCATTTGAATCAATTTAAATAAAAGTTAACAAAAAACGAAAATAAGTTAAAACTGAAAAAACCCAACTCCCAAAAAGAACATGCATGCTGGTGTGAATTGTCGAACATAATAATGTGGTCCAGATTGTTGCTTACTACAAGCGTGTTGTCGTTTTTGACAGACGGAAGGGGTAAGAAACAACAGCCAACAAAATCTGTCGCCGATGCCAAATTTAAGGGCAGTGTTGAAGCAGAAGTTTCGATAAGCAGACTTGATATCCGTGTTGGTCTTATTACAAAAGCTCAGAAACATCCTGATGCTGACTCTTTATATGTGGAAGAGATTGATGTGGGTGAAGGACAACCTAGAACTGTTGTCAGCGGACTAGTCAATTATATTCCACTTGAAGACATGCAGGTTTTCTGTTCTCTGCTTTTCCAGTTTTTTAATTTACTAAATTTCTTTTTTCTACTTAATTATGGCCTGTTGTTTTGCTAGTTTGTTCATGATGATGCTCTTTTTGTCAGAATCGGAAGGTCTGTGTTCTTTGCAACATAAAGCCAACAACCATGCGGGGTATAAAATCACAAGCAATGGTTCTTGCTGCATCCGACAGTGATCACACCAAAGTAAGTAATCCAGTTATACTTTGTCTTGCCTAGCCACCAAATGGAGCAGGAACAAGAAGAGAGAAAAAGAAATGGGGGGAAAAAAAAAGATGAAAAGAAAGGAAATGTCCCATAATAACTTTTGACAGGATGCTGTCGGGTTTGGGACGGGGTGATCCTTCCTCAACCCCTCCCCAGGGGTGGGGTGAATTCATTGGCACGCCAAAAGATTTTGAAATAATTAAAACAATGTGTTGGACACTATCCACATGTAAAAAATCAAGGGGCTATTAGAAACTTTAGAAGTTTGAACTAAAAAACATGCAACATGCCTACGCTCTTCACTCTTCTGATCTTGGATTACGGTAAATACGGGTAAACTGAACCTTTACTTAAAGCAAGGTTATCAATGCTTCCACACATTGAAAGCGGACCACCATTTACAACTTGTTATATGAGTATTGAACGCTAACAACTTTGGTTAGAAATTCGTTATCTGATGTAAATATTTTTGTGACTTAAAAATATAATGGAGTCAGAGTGGGACATGGGACCTTTTTACTTCACCCAGCTCTCGACCTGTTTCGGGTGCTTGTTTAGTTCCAAAGTTGCTAAAACGTGTAAGCTTAAAAATTTCAGGACAGGACACAACAGAAACATGACTAGAAGTAAATTGATTTTATGTAATTTCCCTTATTTTCCTTATAAATTGTAATCTAGTTCAATATATATACTTGGTCTCACCTTGCAAGAGGTAAGCCAATTTTACCTATTTATTTTTACACTTCATCTAGGCCCTTAAATAGTCTTTGTTTTGAAAATCCGGCAACCTGATACTTTTCACATTTTCCACCTAAAAATCTTAAAAGCCTTCTTCTACCTTATCGAACTCTAAACCTAGCAATTTTTGGGCTTTGGTGAATTCCTTTTTTAGGGGGATTCCACTGTTTTTGTTGGCTGGAGATTGGTTGTTGGGGTGTGACATGTAGAAGTTTGTTGATGTAGTCTTTGTTTGGGTTATATATTTTCTTCCTTTGTTATCTTATTTGTATAGTATGCCTTAACCTTTTTTCTTTTTGATTCATCAATAAAACTCTTTGTTGTTGATCAAAAAAAAAAAAAAAAAAAAACCTAGCAATTTTTCACGGCCAAACCCACCACAATTCTAATTGCAACCTTACACCAAGATTTTTAGAAATTTTCTTTTTATTTTAATCAACAACAAAGTTTATTAATAATAGTCAAAGTGATTACAAATAGAGTGACAACAAGATATTCTCCTAAAGAAGAAAGTGAAAAGGTATCCTCATAGAAAGTGTTGGTGCTAATCCTGAATGATCAGTAAGAAAAGAGAGTAAGAAAGAAATTAATGCACTCCAAACATGGATATAAATCCATCTTCATAATCTTCTGCTTTTCAGTCCCATGTCTTCTACAACGGAAAACTATTGGTGTTTATGAGTATGGTTGAACAAGTCTTCATGTTACAATATATATGTATATATTTGGGTTTTGTTTTTAATGTTACATTCAGAATGATTTTCAATAATTGTTTGAATTTTAGAATATATTTGGGTGAATATTTTGACTTCCTGTTACTAAACTGATGTTTGGGGCTGTCAAGTTCATATTCTTGTATGATCATTAGGAGGGTTCAGAGATATTTTATGATGGTACATAAGATTATTGGGTAATTGATCATGAATGGATGTTTTAGTTAAGAGACAGTTAGGAAATGTAAATCTTGATTTGATGGTGGTGCAATTTCAGGTTGAATTGGTTGAGCCACCCCAATCTGCTCATGTTGGAGAGAGAGTAACATTTCCCGGGTTCAAAGGTGATCCTGATGATATTTTAAATCCAAAAAAGAAAGTCTGGGAAACAGTTCAAGTGGATCTGCACACAGACAAGGAGCTGGTTGCTTGCTACAAAGACGTTCCGTTCACCACATCGGCAGGCGTGTGCAAGGTTTCATCCATATGTGGTGGCTCAATAAGGTAGGCAGATCTCCACACAAATTTTGGGTGAAACACAGAAAAAAACACAACAAAATATTTTGCAAGAAAAATCAAAATTCTCTCCTTGCTTTATTTGGTCTCCACAATGTCATTTTGTTTTCTATTTATCTCTAAAGTGGGTTTTTTTTTTCTTCTCAAAATGGATTATGTAAAATACTAATTACAAGCACTTTGCGGTTGCCTAAAACCGAGTGGAGCTTTATGTACGTTTTCAAAGTGTTGCTAGATGGGATAAATTCATGGTATGCCTAGATGTGACAAATTCATGGTATGCCTTAGCTGAAAAATAGAATATAGTTTGCAATTTTTTTGTGTGACTTTGCATGTTTTTATCGATTAAGATTTCTTGTTTTTGAAATTTGAAAGTAGATTACACCGGTTCATAGTATTTTACTGTTTTGATTACATCAAAACTGCTGTGCGATTGACGGTTAATTTAGCTTATTGAAGTTATTATTTGTTTATTGGATAAAACTAGAGGAAAATGCAGAACATTACAAAATTTTTATTCAGAAAGTCCATATAGATTGATTTAACCATATCATTTTTACAGACTAAGATCCTCTCCATTTCATGGTTGTAATGGAAGATGTCCATTACATCATAGTGAAATAAGTATGAGAATTTATTAATATTTTACATTTAGGAAGAATCATTACAAACCCTTAGATAATGCAATGAAGATCTTCCATTACAATTTTGAAATGGAGAGGATCACAATCCATTTTTACAATTATAAAAAGTGATGGAATTTGAGGTTTTCATAAATGAATTCAAAATTTGTCATTATTTTCTATAAAATTTTCTGTTCATAAAATCTGTTTGTATAATATTTATCAGCAGGGATGAAATTGTGAATAGAGTTTACAGTGGAATCAACTTGTGTTTGGATCATGTACTTTGATAGAGGTTTGAATATGGAAAGGGGTAGGGAAAGAGAAAAAATTTAGTTTTTACTATATTCAAATTTGCTTTACTTTTTCCCTTTTTAAATTTCTACTCAAATCTTATAATATCCAAGCATAGCAGTAGGTTTTGATGTGTTATGCTTTGGATTTGAATGAAAAGATCATAACTCAAAGCCGAAGTCACTAAAGCAGTGGCTTTAGGCTTCATTTTGAATTTCAAAATTAAATGTTCTTCACTTTCCTTAACTAAAAGCTTCTTTCTCAACTTGCTCAATCCAAAATAAGACTTGTTCAAAGGTCCCGAGAAGCAAGTGAAAAAAAGGATGACATCCCTTAAAAACAGCCTTCCTTAATTTACTTACAATGATATAGATGATTTTACGCGTTAATTTTTGATTTGTCACTAATAAGAAACTAACTGACCCATGGATTTGCCGATTGGACCACGAATCCAGCCAAAAAGCATCTAACGACAATTTGGATGTGCTTTGAATTCTTGAATTTTTGTACTTAAAAATTCATCACTCTTTGAAAATCCCATATTTCTTGAATAAGAAGTGGCCCAACCCTTTTCTTGGAGAATTCTCTAGAGATAGAAAAAACATAGCAAAAATACTGAGAAGAAAGAAACCAGAGATTGAGCTCTGAGAAAGAAAGAGGAAATGGCGGATGACGATGACTTCTCCTTGTTGAAATGGGGAGCCAAGTTTGGGGCTAAACTCTAGAGCATCACAATTCTCCATCCAACATCTGGCCGTAAAATCTTTAAATTTGACCAAGAAATTGAGAATAGGATGTGTACGATAAGAAGAGATGTTTTAAATCATATATCACATTTTTTGTTGTTGGGTTGCCTAAGAAATGCAGAGCAGAGACAAGCCATCTTAACACATGTTGTGCCCGAGCACCCAATGCTTCAGTGTTGTGATCACTGATCCATACAAGAGGGCTTTGAAAATCTATCTGAGTGGTGAGAGGCTTGTGGAGTTTAGGAATTATGTGAATTTGGAGACATCAACAACAATATCGGCCCCATGGAAGCATTGAAGGTGAGGTGGTGTGGTGTCATGTGCCGGTGCTGTACCTGTTGTTGTGTGGGAATGTAAAGCCCCGAATTACTTCAACATGAACTACCACATTAATGAACATTCACTAGACAATAATAATAATCCTTCCACCTTTCCATGTTTGATTAAAAGAGTTTGATACGAAAGTCCCACTTGCGGTACACATTCAACGAAATAAAAGAACACCTGAATCTATATTATGTGAAACATCTAGTTCCAAAAATAAATAAAATGCCCTTACAGGCTTCAACTTCCGAAGCTTAAGCCTGGTTACACAAAAGTGGTCTCTCGGATCCATACCAAAAATAGCCCTAGGCTTTACAGATAATCACCACAAAATAAAGAGCACACTACTCTTCTCAAAACATTTCCACGCCCTCAATTCGGCGGGAGCACCGCATCTTTACCTGCACCAAAAACTATAAGGGTGAGCATAAAGCCCAGTAGAGAAAATCTCACAAAGTATATGCAGTTATGCTTTTTCCTTAACATAAAAACAAATGTAAATGCAATGGCATGTCAAGATTAAGAAATGAGGAAAAATATTCATTTCAATGCACCATTTCAAAATCACCATACTCTCAATATTATCATGTGATCTCATCAATTTCAAACTTCCATTATTAATTCAATAGGGGCGGTAAATACGACACTGATAATCTTTAGGTTGGTGTCTGCAAGTAGACTCTACAAGTACTACCAAACTGTCATTTTTACCGGTATTAACCGGAAGGCTCGACACTTATCTACGCGGTTTTCTGGTCTTTCACCATGGACACTCAGGCCAACTTAACAAAGTTCAACTACACCCTTATCCGGACTTACCACGTGTTTACCCCATGCACATTATCATAGTTCTCATTACAATGTAAACTTTCTCAATATAAACAATCTCCAACTCATATCAAGAAGTTCAATAATGATAATGAATTTAAAAGCAAATATGATGCAACAATTTATATCTCACAATCTTTCTTCACTTTACCTTCTTCCAATATCAATTCACAAATTGACCATATGCTCAAACAACGCTATCAACTCTTAACATAACTTCTCATCATGCACATTTCGTTAACATTCTAGCCATTTCAAGATTTTATGAAATTTCTCAAGCGTCACCCTCCAAGATTTCAATTTTTCACAAACCATGGTGTTCAACAATTATCATCTTACCACATTACAAGTTCAAGGATGAGCAACAATATTAACGTACTATCTCATATTTCATGTGTCAAGTTCATTGCCGTCATGTTAAACATTAGGGGGGAAAACTTACTCTCATGCACCCTCTTAATACAAGAAGGGAATTTATTTCAAAGGCATTTTCATTATTTTGCAAAATCCCCAATTTCTAGGGTTCCATCAAAAACCCAAGCAACTCCCATTTTATGGTGAAAGTTTATCAAAACCTACCTTATGAGGTCATAAATACAAGATCTTAAGGGTTAACATAAAAACCTTTGAGTCTTTAAACTTCCCTTTGAGAAATTCCATTATTTTGAATCAAAAACCAAAATTTCGAAATAGATTCAAGAAGTATAAAAATCAACACTCAATCTTGCAAACATGTATATATAACTCAAGAATAACCCTACCTTAAGGATTGATGAAGGAGAGGTGAAACCCTAACTTCAAGGATGAGAAGAGTCTTGATTTCCAACACACCAAGAAGAGCCCCAACTTGACCTTCAAGATTTGAGAGTGAGGATGATGATCTAGACCCAATGGATTGCAAGAATCAAGGGGTTTTAATGTTTGGGAGTGTTTTTCTAGAGAGAAGGAAAAGAAAATTTAGGTTTTAGAGTGAGAGAAATGAGCACAAATTCGGACCAAAGTAGTAGAAAAATAGAGTTTCCGGACTGCCTAGGTCCCGCACGTGCGGCGCGTCTTTCTCGCACGTGCGGCACTTCCACCCCGCATGTGCGGCGCTTCCCGCACCTTCCTCACGCACGTGCCTTTTAGGAAGTGTGCAAACCCTAGCTGCTCCACCCTCACCACACGTGCGGCCCCCACCCCGCACGTGCGGCCCAGGGCCCCTGCACGTGCGGCCCTAGCCAGCAGCCCAGAAATTTTCTGACTCGATTCCCGGACACTCCGGACCGAACTTTGCACCCTCCGGAACTGGTGAATTCCAACACTGAACAAAACAAGAATAATAGTTTCAAATAGAGGAGTGTCCTCCGAACATTTCGAACCCAAGAGAGCAAATGAGGACAAAATCAACAGGAAGGAAATGAAGGGGAGGAAAAGAGACCCGGCCATTACAGGGAACATCATTGAGGGGGCGGAATTTGACATGATCAAATTGTTTGTTGATGGTGATTGCGATGATGATGATGTGGTGATTTTTGCTAGTTTTGAAGATGAAGATGGCACGGGAAGCTGTTGGGGACATTTTGGGAAAGCACAAGAGTAGCATGAAGACAACATCCTTGAATATTTTGTAGGCTAGTTGTTGTAGGAATCTTTTTCATGTTCAATTGGTTGCTTCATTTTTAGCTTTTATGTTGTGTTTGGTTGAGGGATTTGAGAAGGGATTTGGAAAGGAAAATGGAAAAGGTAGGTGAAATGTGAAAAAAATATACCTACATTTCACATAGTTTCACACACTTTTTCCCTTTCCCTTTCCAAATCCCTCCCCAAATCCCCCAACCAAACACAGCGTTAAACAAATCAAAAACACTTCCTCTATTATTCTTGCTAGTTAATAGTACTTTGTTTTACTCACAAATGCAGCTACATTGTTAGGAAGTGAGCAACTGTGTACATGTCATTATTGGATTGAGACATTAAGCTTTAGCATATTTTGTTCTTCTGTCAATTTGACTCTAATTGTATGAATTAATGTCCCTTAATTTTTTTATATTGTGTTAATTCAATCTAAGTGATAACATTTATCAAGAAATTAGATAGAAATTAAAACAAAATGCTCCATTAAAAATGGGAATGAACCGTTTTAAAATGGGCATCAATCCTTCAAATAATTTGAGAAAGATTGAATGAACTATTTTACCACTAGATTTTAGTGTAATTTTTAAAAGGGCATAAACAATTGGAGTAAAGTTCCATTTGTTTCGATATAAAATATTTTACACACAAAAATTTTTTTTTTTTTTTGTTTTTCGGCGTTTGGTTGATATTTGAAACAAAAATATTTTATTGCCGAAAAGAGAAATTTTAATTCAATAAAATGTCATTTATGACTTTTTAATGAGTTAAAATACTTATTTAAAAATGTTAAATATGTTGAAAATGTAGTGAGTGAGAGTCAACTTTGTAAAAATTAACTTGTAGAATTTTTATAAATAAATCATTTTTGGGAAAATGATGCAAAATATTTTCTTTGTTTAACTAAACAATAGAAAATGATTAAAATATTTCTGATAAAATTATTTATATCAAAATAAACGGAACCTAAATTAAAATAATGTAGCATATTAAAGAATAAAATTGATGCAATTAGAACTGTAAGATCAAGTTGTTTCAAAAACATAAATTACAAAGATTACGGTGGTGCTCTAATTTCAATTTCATTGCAGGGCGAGGAGAAAAAAATATTCAATTTGTTTGGTTTTGATTGAATTTTTGAAAATTAAGTTTTTTATTTTTTGTATTTTTTAAAAATTATTTTTAGTGATTTTTTTAATATTTTAATTTTTTTGCTTTATAGATGCACATAACTTAGATAGACCTAAAAAGTAAAATATTTGTGAAAAATATTTTTAAAACTTCTATAAATACACAAGAATATGAAATTGTACTAAATTTTATATTTTTTATATTTGATGAATTTTTTAAATATTCCTTTTTAATAAATATTATACTTTTAAGTGTATCTATGTTAGGTATATCTAAAAATTTTTTTTTTTAATAAAAGTAATTAAAATTTTGACTAAAAACAAAAAGTTACAAAGAATAAAAAATTCAATTATTTGAAAAGTAAGCCCAATTTTCTGCAACCAAACAAGTTGATTGTGTTCTCACTGTCATGTTTGGATGTATGTAAAATGGGGATATGAGTCAGATTTTTTTTTTTAATGTTTTTATTTTAAGGAACAATCTTGATATTATAAATATTTTATAATCAATTAATTTATTTCTTAACAAATATCACTATTTTTGATAAGAAAGAAATAAGAAAGAAATAAGTTTAACTAAGGGTGAAACATCAATAAATTTCAGATAGTGATCTTATGATCGGTTTGGCCCTCCATTTTTTCTTATGGATCAAAAAATCTCATTCTACTGTGAATTACATAAAATGGTTGAGTATAAACGCGCGTGTATTATATGTGGAGAGACAAATATGAGTTTTCTCATAATATTGAAATTACGTAACATTCCAATATAACATACTAAAAACATTTCTTAGTATACTTTTTTTAAACGCAACATTTCAATCAATGTAACACACAAAAACTCCTTAGGGCATGTTTGATTGGATGGATTAGAGTATGGGATTGAGATTATTAATCTGTGAGCCTAATTATCCTATGTTTGTTTTAAGATTTTGGTTTAGGATTATTAATCTAATGGATAATTAATCCAACAAATTTGTAGGATTATTAGTAATGGGGTAGGGGTGAGATTATTAATCCAATGGATAATGTATCCTATTAATCCAATTGGATAGTGAATACCACACTAATTTGATAGAATTATTAATACCTCACTATTAGTCTTGTGAATCAAACATGGCCTTAGTGTACTTTTTCCAAACGTAGCACTCCAATGTAGCATATTAAAAAGCTCCTTAGTATATTTTTTTCCAAACAAAACACTCCAATGTAACATACAAAACAACTCCATAATATATTTTTCTCAAACGTAACAGCGTAACATTTCAAAAAAACTCTTTCTTATACTTTTTCTAAATGTAACACTCCAATCAATGTAGCACTAAAAAATTTCTTAGTGTATTTTTTTCAAACTTAATAACGTAACATTCTAAAAAACTGGGATGAATAGGTTCAAGAGATTAGAGAATTAATGATACTCACCAGAAAAACTAATCCAATCCATACTGATGTACCGGAAAATATAACATTTTTGTTACATGACCACCCATCAGGAGAAGCAAATACAGCGGGTACACTACTCAATAAGATTGATGAAGTAGCAATTAATGCAAAAACTGCCAATTGGAAAGCAATGCTCATGCTTTTAATCCTCCAAGCTACCAACAAATGAACTATACCATTTGATCCCCCATCAGCCAAAATTTTTTAATAAACTCCATCATGGCGGGATTTTTCCATGAATACATTGACTCTTTATAACTTATTATTGTACTAATTGTTTTACCACTTTATAATTTCTTAGTATATTTTTGTTTATATGTAACTGTTCAATTAATGTACACATAAAAATTTTTTAGTATACTTTTTTCAAAAGTCACACTTTAATGTAACACTCCAATGTAATATTAGAAAATCACACTAACAGAAATATAACTTTCCATACTCGACAACTAATACTTCAGCTACCAATCCCTTCAAAAAGAATATTCCACGCCTCGCCTTTCCATTCTCATCCCAAAAATGAATAAAAAATTAAAAAAATAAATCATAAAAGCACATTCACTTAAATTTAAATGGCACTAAATCAAATAAATATAACTTTTTAAAACAAAATATATTAATTAATTTATAAAAAAACTCTTAAGACTAAATGCATCAACATTCTCCATATAAAATTTATAAATAATTTTTTTTCTTAATAACAGAATTCTGTTTCTCACAATTTCCCGCTCGACATACAAATTAAACATGAGAAGAAAATTCCCATTCTCAACATTTATTACAAAATTACTTATCTAAATAGAATTAAAATAATAGGTTTCACCACTTCTGTGTTTATTTTAGGAGATAAAAAGACAGGTGTCTGTCCAGAGTAGTGTGGAGTAACGCTCAAGACAACCAATTAACCTCTTGCCAAACAACCACTAATTTCCTCAAAACATCATGAGGTCAATTACAAATACATCTCATGAGCTTTAATTAAATTACGAATCATTCTTGTGGTTCTAAAAATTATGTTTCACCCTTGAGGTTTTTAATTTCATAACAAATTACCTATTTTATTAATAAATTATCAAATTAATTAATAGTTTTTAACGATATTAGAAATTTATTTCAATTAATAATTTTAGTAATTTTATTATTGTATAGAAAAACAATTATGAATTTCATTTTTTTAATTAATTATGTTAAATAAAAATTCTGACAAGAGAATATTTGTAATTTTTTAAATCACAGAGGCAATCTATATTTTAAGCAGATCTCAGAAGATGTATTTGTAATTTATCTAAACATCACGGCATGAGCTGCAAGAAACAGCTGAACTGCTGTCACTCTTCTACAAAGAGAGTGTAAAAAAAATAACACCTAATCAGTATAGCTGAACCATTTTCACTCTTTTAGAAACAACATAACCATTATCATTTTCACTCTTTTACATATAGAGCGTAAAAAAACAACACTCAATTAGTACACATTAGAGTGAGTAACCACGAAATTCAAATTGCAATTATAGTAGAGAGAGAGAGAGAGAGAGAGAGAGAGAGAGAGAGAGGACATAAATGAGCTCTGTTGAAGCAGCACTAGGTGAAGAAGAACTAGAGGACACATATCACTGCCTACTAGACGACGTTACTCCACATCTTCAACATGCTCTTAGATGCCAAATGTCTCTGTAGATGCTTTCTCGTCTCTAAACGCTTTTCTTCCCTCACCCTTCAAGTTCACGCACTCTTCATCTCAAGCTCCATTTCATCCCATTCCATTTTCTATTCCAATCTCTATCATCTTCTCCACATTCATACTTAGACTTAGAATCTCCAACAAAACAATTTGATCTCCAAATTCTTCAAGTTTTTCATTACCAATTTGGTCCTTAAACCCTTCATATTCCTTCACAACCTCATATTCCATTCTTCTTTGCCTTTTCACATTCTTTTCCATACTCAAGCAGATCCTATCTCTGTACATTGAGCTTCCCACCATAGTTAATGATGGTGGTTCTAGTAGCACTAAATCCTTGTATAAATGGGTATTAAGATTGGGTCCAACCTCGATAACGTCACGTTCCTCTATGGAACATGAAGGGGGCATAATTATTCAAGCCTATTTGTATGGAACCTAGTTAGGCTAGACGGAGGTCCCCACTTCGAAGTGGGCCCCCTCTCCCACTCTAAGATGGGCCAAGCTAGGGGTTCAATCTTGCCCATTCCCTACTCCGAAGTGGAGAAGCCATAGGCGTAGCCCTATCTCCCATTCCTACTTCGAAGGGGGTTGGTCCATAACTTGGGCTCCAAGACTCTTACTCCAAGACACTTGAGCTCTAATGAAACAACCAACACCATGTGAGTAAAAGGCGCGTGGTGCTTGCGAATGACAGAACTGCTCAACAAAGTCTTTGCTCTCCTCCAATGAGGATCGACCTAGCATAACAAATAAGTACTAGTTGGCAGAGAGAGAAACTTGATGAGCAAGCTAAGCCTTCTCTATAAAAGGCAACCTTACTTTTCTTTACAAGGGATCGATCTCTTTACACTCTAGAGACACAGGTCTTCTCTACCTTTGCTCCACCAAGCCCTGGTACTGACTCAACCATTGGACGGGTTTCCGACCAACCCTTAGCCCCCTCACCAGAAGACCAAGCCCCAAGGCTAGTGATCAACGTCATTCATGGAATGACCGACCCTTAAAGGGAAAATGCCCTTCGTGACGAGATTTAGAGAGCCACACACCTACAACAAGTCATGTCAGTAGAACCTTTGCCTAAAAAATCCAAAACGGAAGCAAAACCCTCTTGGTTTGACGTTGTGTTTATCGAGAAGGATTTGTAAGGAATCTAACACCCCCACACCGATGCATTAATCATCATTGTCAGTGTAGCAAACAAGTTTGATGTGAAATGGGTCCTAGTCGACTAAGGAAGCGTTGCTGACATTATGTACTACGACTTTTTAAAGAAATTGGGTCTCAATGAGCAACACCTAACCCTCGCAACCTCTTCTCTGGTCGGCTTCAATGGACAAACCGAGTGGCTGCTCGGCTGGATCACCTTGCCCGTCACAGCAAAATCCAAAGTGGTCTCCGTCGACTTCCTAGTGATAAACACTCCGTCTCCTTACAATGCAATCCTTGGACGACCTTGGATTCATGCAATGGAGGCAATGCTATCCACCTATAACCAGATTGTTCGCTTCCTAACACAGTACAGAGTGGAAAAGATCAAAGGCGATCAAGTAGTTGCGAAGCATTGCTTCATTACCCTTATGAAGTCCAAGCAAGCATGCAAAAAAGTCCAAATGGTCAAAGTACCTGATCAACGCATACTAGAAGATGTTGGTGGAGTACCAATTGAAAAGATGGTAGAGGACCTTGAAATGGTCTTGGTGGATGAAGGGGAGCCCGACAAGTTCTTTTTGCTCGGTACTTCACTCTTAACCGACGAAAACGAACAATTGGTAGCCCTGCTCCGCAAGAATATTGAAGTGGTTGCCTGTTTCGCTTATGAGACTCCTGGGTTGGACCCCGAGTTTGCATGTGACCAACTCAATGTCCACCCAAGAGCTCGACCCTGTAAAATCCAAATTTTTATGTGTAGAATTATTTTTTTAATAAAGTAATAGTTAAATTAATTTATATGGGTCATTTAGTACTATCAAGGAATTAGTTATGAGGTGGCTTCATAATTTTTATTACTTAGATGGTTAAGTTTGTAATTTTGGGAGATTGGGTTATAAGCCCACTTGGGCTTTAGGTCTTGGAAACATATAAGCACAAACAAATAGAGGTATTGGATGTTGTGGCTGTTGCGGCAGATTTAGGAGTAGTAAAAAAAAAAAAAAAAACACAACAGAGAAAAAGAGGAAGAAGAAAAGAAAAGAAAAGAAAGAAGATTCATAGATTGGTGATTTTGATCTAATCATCTCTTGGAGGTAAGATTTTTTTCATGGTACTCCTAACTATTCCTTTCTACAAGTATCTGGTATGTGGTTTGGGTGTGCGTGTTTGGGTCTGATATGTGATAAGCAATCCTATTGGCTTTGACTTCTAACAACTATGGGTTTATATATGTAAAAAGAAAATAACAATAGAATAGATGAAGTCTTGAAGATTGAGGAAGCTGTATTTTGGGGTTTGGGGTTTTGGATTTTACTTGTAGACTATATTATTAGATTATTATATTATAAAGAAAAGAATGATAGATGCATCATGGTGATCAATAATAATTGTTTATGTGGTATAATATTTTATTAGGTTTGTGTGATTGAAGTGGTGAAGCTGGGTGTTTAGAGTTAGTATTGGAATATTATTTTAAGCGTTTGAGGTAAGTAACCCTCTGTCACTGTTGGTTTATTTTTAATCCTATCGAATCGTTTAAAATCATAAATATTTATTCGTAGCTTTCCCATTCTCTTAAAATAAGATATGGGTCAAGTATAAAACAACATCGAATATTATTATGAAAATTATTTGAATATTCGGTGAAACTATTCTGAAAATTATACTAAACGTTATTTTGAAAATATCGAATGTTTTATTTAAAATTTGTGTATTGTGTGAATTTTGAACATCACTCTAGTCTGACTATGATTTCGACCCTAGCCAATGGGGGTTATTTATTGGCACAGAAACTAGTTTCTTTTGGGGCTTTACTACCAGCCTATGTGTGGTTCTGGGCCTTGTCAAGGGCTAAGTGACCGTAGTCATTAAGACTTGGGTTTTGTGAATCGATCATTGAACCATTTGAATATCGATCTATCAATTTTGGATAACGAAACTTCATCGAGTTACCCTATTGACTTTTAATTAAAATGTATTGCTACACTGTTTATTTTCAGCTATGAAACCATTTTACAAATAATCGTGTCATTTATTGATTTGTATCAAAAATTATATTTATTGGTTATCGACTATTTATTTACTTCTTTTTGATATACTTGATCCAGCTGGCAGTGATGGTTGGTTATTTACTAGGCTGTCTAGCTTACCCTTATTTTATTTTATTTTTTTCAGATTCTGAAGAGTAGAGCTGCGCGGGAATTTTTTTTTACATGTGGGAGTGCCGAGAGTAGGACTATGATTTAAGTACTTGGATTATTTGTTTTGTTAATGGATTTTATTAGTGGACTTGGTGGATAAGTTCATATGATAAGAATAATAAATTTTTATGGATTTTAGCATTATGATAATTAAGGATTTAATTGGAGTATTTTACATTGTTGGTTATCTTAGCCTTGCATGCTCACTTAAATGAGTGTGCGGCGTTGTCATGGAGCTTGGGACGTGACAGACCCATAGTCCAGAAAAGTAGACGGTCGTCCATAGAGCATGCTGAAGCAGTAGTCTAAGAGGTGGATAAGCTGCTGGCAGCAGGGATCATCGAGAGGTGCAATACCCAAAATAGTTGTCCAACACCGTCGTGGAGAAAAAGAAAAATGGCAAGTGGAGAGTTTGCATCGACTTCACTAGCCTCAACAAAGTTTTCCCTAAGGACAGTTTCCCTCTCTCTCGGATAGATCAATTGGTTAATGCAACGGCCGGACATAAACGGATAAGCTTCCTGGATGCCTAAAGTGGCTACCATCAAATCCCCATGTTTGGCCCTAACCAAGACAAGACACCGTTCATTAGTCCAAGGGGCACCTACTGCTACAAGGTGATGCCCTTCGGCCTGAGAATGCCGGTGCAACCTATCAACAGATGATTACCAAAATGTTTAAGGACTAGCTAGGCAAGACCATGGAAGCTTATATAGACGACTTGGTGGTCAAGAGTAAATTGGCCGAGCACCATCTGAGAGACTTGGAGGACATTTTTCAAATCCTAAAGACCAACAAGCTTCACCTGAACGCCTCGAAGTGTGCATTCAGTGTAGGTTCGGGGAAATTCTTGGGATACATGGTGACTAGGCGGGGCATCGAAGCCAACCTTGAGCAGATCAAAGCCCTCCAAGACATTGAAGCGCCTACGAAGGCCAAGGAACTCCAAAAGCTTGCTGACATGGCCGCAACATTAAACCATTTCATTAGTCGGTCCTTCGATCGAATGAGGCCCTTCTTCCAACTCCTAAGAAAGAAAGCAAACTTCGAATGGAATGACCAGTGCTCTGAAGCACTTACAGAATTGAAGAAGTATCTTTCCTTCCCTTCCCTTCTGTCTACTCCAATCCCTAACGAAGAGC
This sequence comes from Camellia sinensis, assembly GCF_055761805.1. Classification (NCBI taxonomy): domain Eukaryota; kingdom Viridiplantae; phylum Streptophyta; class Magnoliopsida; order Ericales; family Theaceae; genus Camellia; species Camellia sinensis. Next base: position 3,577,749 of record NW_028128987.1, read on the forward strand.
TCTTTCTCTATTTGGCTGTGTCCAATCACGCTATGAGTGCAGTCTTGTAGAGAAGAGGGAAAGGAACAAAAGCCAGTATACTACATTAGCAAGACCCTCCTGCATGCTGAAACCAGATACTTGCCACTAGAGAAATTGACATATGCCCTATTGATCGCCTCCAAGAAGCTTGCTCACTACTTCGAAGGGCACACCATCATTGTCCTCACCGAGTATCCTCTCAAGTCCGTGTTCAGTTGAGCTGATCTCTCGGGTCGGTAAGCAAAGTGGGCTATAGAATTGGGGGAATTCGACATTAAATTCTAGCCATGAACTGCTATTAAAGCTCAAGTATTAGCGGATTTTGTTGCTGAATTTACACTAAAACTGACCAATCCCTTCAAAGGGAGCTTAGCCTTAGCAAATAGAGTCCACAACACTTATCAGACTTCCACTGAGGCATGGAAACTTTTCATTGGTGATATCTGGTAGCTGTTTGATGATGGATCTTCCAACCAAAAGGGTTCTGGTGTAGGAGTAGTTCTTATTCACCAGAAGGATTTGTTTGGGAGCAAACCATTAGACTGGAATGGAAGGCTTCCAACAACGAGTTAGACTATGAGGCTCTGCTAGTCGGCCTACGTAGCTTTGAACACTTTAATACGGAGGAACTACTCATTTACAACGATTCACAGCTTAAGGTGAACCAATTGATTGGAGTATACGAAGCCCGCGATGAGCAGATGACATCATATGTTGAACAAGCCAAACATCTCATCCGCAAGTTTCAAGCTATCAGGGTTGAGAAAATTGGCTGAGATGAAAACATCCATGTCGATGCCTTAGCCTGTCTTGGCTCCTCGGTGGATTCCAGAAATGGTCGCAAGATATGGGTCGAATTTGTTCCTTAACTGACTATTGATCCAACCAGCTCGGTCCTCTGTACTGATCTAGGTCGGAGCTAGATGGACCCACTCCTTACTTTTCTAAAAAATGGCACCCTTCTAGATGACAAGAAAGAAGCACATAAAATGAGGCACCAAACTGTTGGGTCTTACCTTCTGGCAAGCTTTACAAGAAGTCTTACCTTAGCCTGTATCTTCTTTGTGTTCATTCTAACATCGTGGAAAACTAGTTCTTTGAAATTCATGAGGGGATTTGTGGCAGCCACACTGGAGGTCGGTCCTTAGCACACCGATCCCTCATTCATGGGTACTGGTGGCTGCGTATGCAAAAAGATGCCCAACAGTATGTTAGAAAATATGACAAGTGCCAAAATTTGCTCCACTCATTCATCAACCAGCCAAATACCTAACTCCCTTCGCCAGTCCGTGGCCATTTGCACATTGGGGTCTGGACATCGTTGGATCTTTGGCAAGGGGTGTTGCCAACAAAAGGTTCTTCGATGCTGCCACCAATTATTTCACTAAGTGCGTGGAGATTGAAGACTTAGCAAACATCAAGGAAGATGATATGAAACGATTCATATGGAGGAGTGTCATTACTTGGTTCGGCATCCCAAGGGTCCTACTCTCTGACAACGGCACCCAATTTGATGGAAAGGTTTTCAGGAAGTTCTGCTCTAACTTAAAAATTGAGTTCAGAAATTCTACTCCAGTCTACCCTTAAGGCAACGGTCAAGCTGAAGCATCTAACAAGACGGTCATCAATGGGATAAAGAAGCAGCTAGAAAAGGCCAAAGGCAAATGGATAGAAGAATTGCCAAACGTTTTGTGGGCATACAGAACAACAGCACGACGATTGATAGGGGAGACGCCTTACTCCCTCACCTATGGCATGGAGGCCATCATCCCCTTGGAGGTTGGCCTTCCTACTATTTGGTCTGAAATCTTTGAACTAGCAAGCAATGATGAGGCTATCGCCCAAGCTCTTAACCTAGTAGAGGAGCGTAGAGAAGCCACCCTCATTTGTTTGGCAGCATACCAGTAGCAACTTACTAGAAGTTTCAATAAAAATGTGCTAGCTAGACAATTTCTACCTAGAGATCTGGAGCTAAGGAAGGTCATGGATCATAAGAAGGTCCCTGGTGAAGGGAGCTCGGCCTTAACTAGGAAGGGCCTTACAGAGTTACCTCTTCATTGGGCAATGGAGCTTACTACTTGATTGACCTAGCAGGCAAACCCATTCCTTGTCCTTGGAATGTTGCCAACTTGAAGAAATACTATCAGTGATATAATGACCTATACATCGTTCGAATGTAATCACAATTTTCTAAGTATCAATGACATCGACTTTTCCCTATAAATTGTGTTCTTTTTCATGTGTCGTACATATTTTCGCTCGACAATTGAGCAAGAATGGGTTATGGGTCTTAACCTACGCCCCAGCCCACAAATTCGACCCTTTGGTCAGAGTAGGGCGCCAAGTGATATAGCTTGGTGGAATTTATGCCAAGTATTGTTACTTGAAAGCATGGTCCGTGGTACCAACTCGCGCTCAATGAAGAGCCGAGTTACACTCTATGATGAGTTAAGCTTGATCGAATCAAGTAAAGATCGAACAACAAAATGCTCGGCCTAATCCAACTAGACATTTCTAAGGCACAAAGCCTGGTCTGACCAATTAGACGGTCCACTCGACCATGGAACCTTTGCTCGCCCGCAGGGCATGGAAAGTTCTTTCCTCAAAATTTTTTTAAGCCATAAAGCCTAGTCTTCCCAAACAGATGGCCTCCTTCTCTACGGAGCCTCTGCTCGGCCAGGGTCCATGAAAAGTTCTTTCTTCTAATTTTTCTAAGGCATGAAGCCTAGTCTAACTGAACAGGTGGCCTCCTTCTCTACAGAGCCCTTGCTTGGTCGGGGGCAAGCATAACACATACAAGCAAAATTGAAGATTGAAGTTCAAGACTTACAAAAATTCAACAAAGCATTGCATTACTATAAAGCGTCCATTACAAAAAGGGGAGCTCGGTCTTACAAAATGAAGATGCTTAACTAGCCGAACTCTAACACTTGAAGAAATAAAGTGACAAAATGAAAAAAAGAAGAAGTAAAGGACTACTAATTCTCATCACAAGGCTGCTCTTGCTCATTTAGAAATAGGGCTAGGCAGATGAAGGAAGGAAATAGAAAGGGTGGCCTTTGAAGTCTCAGCCACTGACGTCTCTTTTGCTTTAGCAGTCTTAGATAGAACGGGGACGTCCTTGAAGAGGACAGAAGTCTCCTCAGTTCCAAAAGCACGAAAGGCCTCCGTTCAACCCTTGGCAAATAAGCCAGCCCTCAGCTCCAGCACTTGTTGAGCATAATCTGCCTTAGCTTCGTCCCAACCCTTCTGGTTGGCCTCTTTAATAAGCTTAGCTTGGTTGGTCTTCATTGCCTCCAGCTCGGCCTCCACTTCAGCCTTTCTTTGTTTAAGCCCTTTTTTGGCAGCTAGAGCCACTATAGTAGTTTTCTTAGCCTCCAACAACGCCTTCTCCCTAGCAATGGCCGATGCCTTAGTAGTGGCAGCCTCATCTTCGGCCCTTATCTGATCGGCTTTGGCTGACTTTAGAGTAAGGTCGGCTTCAGCTAGCACCTTCGTAGTTCGGTCCAAGTCTGTTATTTTCTCCAGGCGACGCTGCTTCAGAACATGAAGCCGCTGGGCCAACTGTCAAGGACCAAGATAAAACACTTAGAGAAGTTTATTGAAAGAGGAAAGGAAAGTAATCAAATCAAGAAAAGAACACTTACAATGGTCACCATTTGAATAAATCCCTTGATTAGAGATTCAGAATCCACATTACACTCAACCATGTCCAGGGGTAGAAGTAATGCCTTGGACAGATTGAACAACAACTCACGAGAAGCTGTCGTGCTGTCAGCTACAGTAATAAGCTGACTTTTATACTCCAAAGGCGGCAGCCACTCCTTAGCCAAAGTCTGCTCTTTAGAGCCCTCAACAACATCCTTTTCTTTACTCCTCTTTCTCTTGAAACCCCTCTATGCTTCAGTATGGGTGGTAGTAGGTGAAATAGGAGAAGAAACTTCCTTGGAAGTCTGTACGGACTGTTTTGGAACCAAGACTCTTTGCTCGACCTGCCGAACGGTCATAGTAGCCACTTTAGGAACAGGGTCTGTACCATAAGCAAGAGATACAAGGTCAAGCTTTCGGCGAGTCATGTCTTCTTGGTCGTCAAGAAGAGGGCCCTCACTCGTAATTCCACTTGATGACTGAACAACGGCGGAAGTAGAAGCACCGGTGTTGTCACAAGCTTGTTGCTTAGATGACCTCTTTGGGGGGACTTGCTAAAGTAGTCAATCACATGAACCCTCCTCTCTTTAAGCTTATGCTTGTAAGTGGCCACATAACCAAGTAGTTTTGTCATAGCTTAGTCGGGGTACGTGAAGGCAGTCTCAAGGCCGGATGCTCCTTATTCACTCGTGTTTTCAGTTGAGAAGCACCTATCTAAGATCATTTGGGGTACATTAGACTGAACTCTAAGGTAGTAGGTGCCACTCAGGTGATGGGAGAAGTTGTAACAATGGAGTATGTCCCACACCCCTAAGCTAAGGCCAAACAATCTGTTAAGGGCTACGAAGCTACCTATAATCCTAAAAGTATTCATGGATACTTCCATGGGGTGGAGTTTGAAGTAATGAAAAAGCTTGAGCCACAAAGGGTCCAAGGGAAACCAAAATCCCTTTTTTACGATGGCTCGTACAAGGAAAGGCACAGTGTCATCGGTCGGTGACCGAGGTGTGTTTAACCCCTCTAACACCAGTGTAATGTCTTCGGGAATATGGTACTTCTCGTGGAAGAGGACTAGTTTGGATGGTGTGCTCACTAGACTCCTAAACTTACCCATTTGACATAATCAAGGGTTCGAAACAAGGGAAGGACCAACCAAACAACATGGGGCATGTCCAACAAGAAAATTACCACAAGAAACCAAGAAGCAAAAGGAAGGAAGGAATTAAGCTGTTATGTAAAACAAATTTGGTGAACTTACAATACCAAACTAGTGCCACCAACTACGAAACAATGACATCCACCAAGCAACGATTGACTGCAAAACCCACAATAGCAACATTGACCTACTAGCAAAGAGAGTTATTGAAGTAGCATCAGAATCACATTTGTCTAAATCAAGGTTCGTACCAAGAAATGAGAATTTGCCAGTAGGTGAAGAAGGTCTTTAGCCATTTTGAAAAAATAATAAGCACTAGCAGATATATAGGAGCGAGTATCAAATCAATTGAAGATGGAGGAGTAAACCCATTATGGAGACATATAAAACATATATATATATATATATGTTCAGACAACCAAAGGGGGTTCACTATCTCACGAATCAAAAATAGAAATATGGCTACAGAGACTTACCAACATGGGAGAGAGCATAACCCCTGAAATCGCCTAGAATCTCAGCGGAGTCAGAAAACAAAGCTAGAACAACGACTCATCAGTTAAGATGTTGGCAGCGAAGCACCAGGAATGGGTACGACCTCAGTCGCCGAATGTAAGGTGCCAAAAGTAATGATGGAGCTTGAAATATGGGACATTGAAATACTAATCGAGGTGGAGTTCCCGATTGAAAAGAACTCACATGATAGCGGCGACGGTAACGAGCCAAGCTTGCCGCAAACAGTTGTAGACGTCCCCCGAACGCCCCGGGAGGAATGAGTCCCCCCCGTTCCGTTCGTTATTGGGCTCACTACAGCTCAGGACTCTCAAATTGTCACGGTTCTAAGTCTGAACCAAAGAGTCCAAATCCAGCAAATCGTTTTGAGAAAATAGATTTTTGAAAGAAGTGCCAAACATGGACTGCTTTGCCAGATACAGAGTCGCCACCTAAATATTTTATTTTGGGGAAATTTAGGAAACCCTGACTCGTTTGCCTAAGGCCACGTGTCCGTCATCACCAAAGTTGCCTCGGCTCGGGAACTTGGGTACGATTGGGGAAGGTCACTTCGTGAGCACCCCCGCTCGCCCGATCAAAGATCAGCCTCTACTAACCATGATATCTATTTTTGAAAGCATTATGTGTTCTTATTCCGATTATTAGCCTAGATTACTATGTGATGCGCACAGCATACAAGTATAGACTGGATCGTCTGAATTGGAACAAAACATTTCATGTTTGTCTATTTGAAAATGGTTTGATGGTGCTACCCGCAAGTAGGCTAAGACGTGGATTTGCCACCCTCGGGTGGGCTTAGAAAAACATGATTTTGCCACTATCTAGTGGGCTTAAAACACACATTTGATGAATTGTTCCAATCCAAATAACCCAACCTTCACCCACAGGCATTTAGGCAGTTATATCACATAAGCATATAGCCTCATGGTAAGCATGCTATTCATGGCAGTCACTCACACACATGCAAGGATGCTAAAGCATAAAACTTACCGAGTACTCCAAGCCAAAACAGAAACTAATTAGAAATCCATGCATGATCCTAATTATATAGAAATGCCTAATGCAACACATGCAAAATGCAATTATAGCAGGCTCGGCTATTCTAAACATGGCATATGAAATGCAACAGCTAACAAGTATTCAACTTTGAAATTGAAATACAAATGCAGTTAGTATGATGTGCCGAGCCCGGTGCATGCAATACAGATGAATGATGCAAACATGCTGTCATACTGTATGCTAATTTAAACATGCCCTAATCTAACCATCATAAGCAGGTAAATAAAATGGAGAAAGACGTGGGGTTGGAAGACATGCATCACACACACGCACGCTTATTACAATTATGCCCTCGCACAGAGGGTCCGAATAAATATACAGTCCCAAATAAATAATTACAGTCCCGAATAAATACAAAAATCCTAATTAATTTACAAATTAATCTAGGAAAGCTATAAACTGGCATGCAAGCCAAGGACTGCCTTGACTCTGATGAATGATGTATGTTTGGGTTGCCTTGCGCGGAAATCCACTGGGATGCCCCAATTAGCCTCTGTTTTGCAATGATTCTTGGGAAGCGTGCTAAGCTCCGGGAGACTGCTGATTCTTGATTTGCTGCAAGAGAGAGCAAGAGAGGGGCATAGCAATGTATTTTCACAAATGTATGCATGCCTCGATCCTCGTGCCACCAATCACGCATCTCGATGCATGATGGCCGAGGAGTCGAATTGTGCAACTCAATATAGAATGAATGCACATGAAAACTCAACTAAAACCTAACTCCATCATGGATAATCCGGAGTGTCGGTGGCTGGGAATTGAGACACGTTTCGTCACTCAGAGTACGACACGTACCTCGTTTCCCGTACTCGGGCTAACCCCTATCCCAAGCACAATGCAATATGCATGATATACATGAATGCAACTAATATACAACCTAGCATGCACAATGCTATGAAATGGCATACACGATGCACGAGGTAACATGGCATACACAATGCGCTAACATACAACCTAGCATACGCAATGCTATGAAATGAAATGGCATACACAATGCACAATGGACTTACACCAACATGAGTGGACCTCAGCCACACTCACATAAGAGGCCATGAGATGAAAATGAGACAACTCGAGATGCGCGTACGCATGCACGCAAACCGAGGACCGACCCTAAGGCATAAAATGCCACTCTAATGAGACATGGCAACGCATGGAAAATGGCACACAAGCATACACGTTTCAGCAGCAAAACATGACCCAAAATAGCCCCGAATCATGAATACATGGCACCCGATGCATGAAAATGGTCCCGAAATGCAAGATTAAGCACATGAAATGACTTGTAGCTACCTCAAGCATGCATTACCTGCTCATGACATGTGAATAAAGATTCAAGGAAACCCCAAAACAAGCATGTTTTCAGTTCTAAGTGAGGCCAAAAAGCAAACACAAATAGGGAAAAACTAGCATGCAAAAATGGCCCTAAATGTGAGATAAAGAAGTGAGTCACAGCTCCAAACCTCAAACAGATGAGGGCCCTTCAACAATGTTGAAGAGGGGCCCAAAATATGATATTTTATAGTTTACCACAAACCACAAAAATCAACACAGGTATGGCTAAGCTCTCATGCAAGAAATGGGCCAAAAGAGGGTCAAGGAAGCAAGTGGTGGTTTCTGGCCTCAAACACAAAGGGGCCCTTCAACAATGTTGAATAGGGGCCCAAAATATTTCACTTTACAGTTGATGGCCGGACCCAAAACAGTATGCATGCAAGCCTAAAATACTACACAAAATAAGGCAAAAAAGAGAGATATAACACCAAATATATAAAGGATGCCTCAAACAGTGAAAGACCCTTAATGAAACATGAAGAGAGGGTCAAAATAAGGCCATTTTTAGTTCGGGACACAGCCCAAAAATAGAAGAAAAAGAGGCTAACAAATCATGCAAAAATATGGCTAAAAGAGAGATATAATGGAAAGTAGCAAATGGAAGCATCAAACAGCAATGAGCCCTTCAACAATGTTGAATAAGGGCTCAAAATAAGCAACTTTTCAGTTTATGACATGCCTCAAAACAGTCTACACGTAGGCCAAAAATTCTACACAAGACAATGGCATACAAGAGGGGTAATGAAGTAAGTGCAACAAGGAGGCCTCAAACAGGTAAAGGCCCTTAAACAAACATGAAAAATGGCTCAAAATAAGCCTATTTTCAGTTAGGGTCGGAGCCCGAAACAGCAAGCAAGAATGACTTATATATGAATCAAGAAAAGGGTAGAAAAGGGAAAAAAAGAGCTCACCCTTGTAGACCAAGTCTTGACAGCCTCTTGGCTTGAGTTGCAGCACTCCTAAGCTCTGAAGAATCACCTCCAGCTGCTGGAATGAAGGATGGAAGGGTGGTGCTAGGTGGTGGTGTAGAGAAGAGTGTAGGACTTGAGAGGTTGGAGGGTTGAAGTGTATAGAGGGAGAGAGATACAACAAGAGGCTTGAGGGGGATTTTTTTGTAACCCTAAAATCAGAGTTGGAGCCCCTGTTATATAGGCAAAAAGAGGGGGAAAATGGGGGGGAAAAAATGGAGGGAAAACCAACCAAGTTTCCCTCCAAAAAGCAGCCCACCGGATACAGAATCTGGGGGGAAAACAGATGCATATTTGCACTGTAGCTGATGTAAGGATTCTGGCCGGCCAGTTATCTAGGTTGCAGGTGGCCGGTCGGCTACTTCCCATGGCCGGCCGGCTAGGGGTCAAAAGGGTCAAGTGTGATTAATGGCCGGCCACCACAAAAAGAGAGCCTCTGATGTGTGCACAACACAACCCTGTGGTTAAACATTGGAAAAAGTGAACAAGGAGAGAGAACAACCCACTTTTCAAAGGGGTTCAAAAGGGTCAACAACAATTAATGGCCGGCCACCAAATATTGGTGGCCTCCCAGATGTGTACATCACAAATATGGGGTTTAGGGTTCAAGAAAATGGCCTAAGGGTGTTCAACATTGGCTTTGAAGTGAGGAAAAACGGGCGACGGAGGGCGATGAAGGGATAAAGTTGGCTGACAGAACAATTACTGGCCTCCCACCCTTCTACGGCCTTCTTACCAATGAAACAGAGGTCCCTGCCAAAAATGAACCAAAACCAATGCAGAATGAAGGTTCGGGGGCCGAAACGCGCAGTTCGGGGCCCCGAAAATGGGCTGTTAGGCACCGGGAGTGGTGTTCGACCACGAAGTCGGTCTCTCGGACCACAGTGTCCCTCAAAAGGGAGCAAATAAGAAGTATGCCAAAAACCGGAGCAAACGGAGATGGTTAAGCGGTCCCGAACCGAGGCACACGGTCAACGATTCTGAAAAATAGGAAACCGGACTCCAAATGGGCAAAATGGCCTACGACCACGAAACGTAGCCTACGGCCACTAAGAGATGATCTACGAGATCTCTCTCTCCCTTCGCGAAGAGAAAACAAAGAAAACAGAGCTTGGTTCGCAAACCGAGGCAAAGCACAAAAGAGTCCGGAAGTCCGGAGGCAAGGCTCGCAGCCGAGACTCTGAAACTTCTGAACGAGCACAATATGCAATATCACCAAGTGCTCAACTGGTGACGTCTGAGTCTCAAGGTCGGTCAAAAATGGGGTGTCTACAGTTGCCCCTCTTTGACAGAACTCGAAAGTCATAAGTGACGGGAGTGAATGTCAAAGCCCAGAGACGACCCATTTTTGACAAGGCCGAAAACTTAGACAAACATGCGTGATAAACAGAGATGTGCCCGCAGGCAGGGGCAAAATGCAACTGACAATGCAAGAAGCCGAAAATAACTCAATGATCGGGTAAATGCAGCAAGCTGTAATGAAGCAAGTATTCGCAAATAGATGCAACAGTTTTAAGCAAGAATGCAAAGCAACAACTACATTTCATGCAGTTAAGAATGCAGAGAATTATTCAATTCTCGTCGCGTCTCACACGGAGAAGATACGATACCTGCGTGATTCGTCTGGTCGCACCAGCCTCAAATGAACCGTACATACAATATCGTGCCTGCAAAACAAAGAAACTCAACAAGCACAACATATTTAACAGCATACGTTCGATGTGATATCAAATGCAGGCAATCACTGTGTTGATAGAAAAGTGCATCGCAATGCGGGAGGAAACGCGCGTTTCGGCGAGGGTGACTCGATCGTAGCCTCCGGTCCACCTCCCGGAGAGGTTACAACATGTTCAAAAGGATATACTTCACCTTCGATGAGTAAACGATGAGACACGTGTCGGAAGTTGAAGCTGAAGTTCCGGCGGGGCGATTTCGCACCAGAAAGTGCACTTCTCTTGTACTTTTTCAGGTCTTGGGGACTCCAATCCTCCTCAAAATTTGCAGGGACCTTGGAGGGCATGTGGGGAACATGGCCGGCCAGTTTTATTGGGAGAGGGAGGCCACCGGCCATTTTTTGAAAAGTAAATGGCCGGCCTGCCAGAAAAAGTGGCCGGCCGGCCACTTTGCCTAATCCGGGGGCAGTTTTGTCTTTTCGGTCTCTTTTCTTTAAATATATCCACCCAAACACTTCGGGCTCATAAGTGTAGGTCCGAAATCTTCCTCTCTAGCTTCCCAAACCATTTTCTCCCTCAGATCTGGGCTCTATACGCGTTTTCCAACGTCCCACGCAAGTTGTTTTCGCGAAATCTTTCAGTTTCAAGCACTTTGAACCGGTTAAATTTTGGTTTTGGGGCTTCTTTTCTCATTTTCGCCACTTGAGGTGAGTTTGTCTCAATATTTGGAAGATTTTCTCGGGAGTTGACTTTTGTTGACTTTTTCATTTCCCGAGAGTTGACTTTTGTTGACTTTTTCCAATTTTAGCTCATTTTTGCCCCTTTTTGCAAATTTCTTGAAATGGCGGGTCAATTTCCCCACGGTGGAGGTTCTCCAGGCGCCGAAGGCGAGCCTGACATCATGTCTCTGCCTCCGAGGGTTCGTCCCTTCATCCCCGAGAGGTATGATCCACCAGTACACGTTCTCCCGCGGGCTGTTTTTCATCATTTCACCGAGTTTGACGCGCGAGCACCTGGGGATCTCCTCCTGCGGGAGCCTGAGTATCATCTCTCCCATGAGGCACGAGAGGTATTTACTTCATTCCTACCTTTTCTGTAACGTATTACGAATTTTTCTTGCATTCCGCTTGCGTTTTGAACACACCGTCTTATCACTAGAATTCCTGAGCACTCAGCCCATAAATTGATTGTGAACACACGGCACACATCGGTTGAGGGTTGAACACGCGGCCCAACACACTGATTTTTTGAACACACAGCCCAAATTGATGGTGAACACGCAGCACACACTGATCGAGATTTGAACACGCAGCCCAAACACTAATATTCTGAGCACACAGCCCAAATTGATGGTGAACACGCAGCACACACTGATTGAGATTTGAACACGCAGCCCAAACTGATTTTCTGAACACACAGCCCAGACTGATTGAGATTTGAACACGCAGCCCAAATTGATTTTCTGAATGCACAGCCCAAATTGATTTTCTGAACACACAGCCCAGACTGATTTTCTGAACACACAGCCCAGATTGATTTTCTGAACACACAGCCCAGATTGATTTTCTGAACACACAGCTCAAATTGATTTTCTGAACACACAGCCCAGATTGATTTTCTAAACACACAGCCCAGTTGATTTTCTGAACACACAGCCCAGACTGATTTTCTGAACACACAGCCCAGTTGATTTTCTGAACACACAACTCAAATTGATTTTCTGAACACACAGCCCAGATTGATTTTCTGAACACACAGCTCAAGTTGATTTTCTAAACACACAGCCCAGATTGATTTTCTGAACACACAGCCCAGATTGATTTTCTAAACACACAGCCCAGTTGATTTTCTGAACACACAGCTCAAATTGATTTTCTGAACACACAGCCCAGATTGATTTTCTGAACACACAGCCCAGATTGATTTTCTGAACACACAGCTCAGATTGATTTTCTGAACACACAGCCCAAATTGATTTTCTGAACGCACAGCCTAAATTGATTTTCTGAACCCACAGCCCAAATTGATTTTTTGAACACACAGCCCAGATTGATTTTCTGAACACATAGCTCAAATTGATTTTCTGAACACACAGCTCAAATTGAAGGTGAACACACGGCACACACTTACTTTACTTTGCACACAGCCTATTCATTTTATTCGCATGCAGCTTTATTCATTTCATGCTGAAACATGTGTTCATTATGAATGCAGGTGACTTCTCGCAACGTGCGAGGGTATGGCTCTACAACGGCTAGAGACTGGTATGCTGAGCTCCTGGAGGCCGTTCAGGATTTGGTTGACTTAGCGGGGTTCGGGCCCTTCTGTGCTGGGCTATCTCATTGTCCTGCCAGGAGGACGCTGATGGCCGCCCTGGTGGAGAGATGGTGGGACACCACCAACTCTTTCCATTTCTCTACCACTGGGGACATGACTATGACCCCTTTTGACTTCGCTGTATTGACCAGCCTTGATGTGGGAGGTTGGGCGATCCCATATGATGATGACATGGGTGAGTGGGAGGCCGCTTGGATATATTTGTTGGGGACTCGCCCGGCTGTTGACAGAGCTTCGGGGAGAGCCCGATACACCTGGTTCTCTTCCCATTTTCGGCGGGTGGAGATGGAGCCCGGGACTCCTGATGAGGCGGCACAGTATGCTCGCGGCTTTTTGATGTTCCTCTTCGGGACCACTCTGTTTGCTGATAGAGGGAACATTGTTGGGCTCTATCTGTTGAGTGCCTTGGTGGACCTGTCACAGGTCAGGCGATATGACTGGGGTGGTGCCGGCTTGGCCACCCTTTATTGCTATATGAGCACGACTTCCCGCGGACGGGGAGACTTACTTGGCGGCTACTGGAGAGCCTGGGAGGTACTTTTTGCCCTCTTGATTTACATTTTTGCTCCTCATTACTTGCACATTGCACACACGGCGCACTTTATACTCTGCATCGTGCATTTTGCCCTCAGCATTTCACATTCTGCTTTGTTTTCTACAGTTGTGGGTCTATGTATATTTCCTGACATTGGACTCGGAGATGATGGTAGCGGGACCTCTCATGACCCCGTACTCACTTGTGTTTGAAGGCCGGCACCGGCCAAGACCTCAGGAGTCTCTCCTCTACCTGCGACAGTATTTTGACACGGTGCGCACATCGGAGGTACTTCAGAACTCTCAGTTCTTTCTGTTTTCATCTTTGATTTATCTTGTACATCTCCAATTTCTGCTTGGTTTATGCATCTGTTATTTGCAGATTACATGGCAGCCTTGGGCGCCCTTAGGTAAGGGTCTCCGTTTCCAGTTTGCCGGAGGGTGGGGTGCCTCCCGGTACAGACTTCTGTTCGAAGGGCCGGTTGGTAGGGCCTTTTTCCTGGGGGAGCGTTTCTTGCGCCAGGTCTGGGGGTACACTTCTCAGGACCCTCCCTCAGCACCTCCAGCCGATATGCGGATCGCTGATGTGCTCATTTCCCGGGATGTTGTTAATGCTATGCTAGGCACTGATGCTTTTCTATATATTAAGGAGGGGGACTACGCCACTTACCGTCACACATACCTGATGCCTCTATTGACGGGAGTTCGCACTCCGATGATGAGGTCTGCTAGTGTGCCATCTTCGAGCCAGGCCCGGGCTCGGGCTGCAGACGCCCCTTCCTCCACCAGGGCTAGTACATCTAGAGGTCGGGGTGGATCGGTTCCCCCGATTCCTCCGACTCTTCCTCATCCTGGGTGGCCGGACATGCCGACTAAGCTGATGGGGTGGCAGTTTGGGACTACCTCTCCAATTTCGATCCCGATAGAGCCTCCGATGCTCGGTCATCGATATGTCATTGATCCCGACTCACCGCCGGTATGCTCTACTACTTTTCATCTATCATTCAAATACTTAGACACTCCTTTATTTGCTGATGATTTGAGCTTGTATTTGCAGCCACCCAGAGAGTACATGGAGGGGGTGATCGGATTGGTGGCCTCACTCGAGGGCATGATCTTGCGGAGGGAGGCACAGTTGTCTATCATGGGCTTCCAGGTACCCTTTAGTTTTCTGGCATTTATCATACTTCTGATGACATACTGATTTCTATTGCATTGATAGGCTACTTGTGTAGAGCACATCTGACACACACCCCACTTGTACAATGTGTTTACATGCACCCACTTTATGTAGTTTTTGCTTGCATCTGCATCTGATATACATATTTGGACTGATGTATTTAATTTGAACTCTTTGTTCTCAGATGCCTCCGGTATATGGTCAGCCGCCGGCCGGGCCACCTGGGCCTTTTCGGGGAGCTGGGCCATCTGGGCCCTTTCGCGGAGCTGGGCCATCCAGGCCTTTCCGTGGAGCTGGGCCATCCAGGCCTTCTCGAGGGGAGGGGTTGTCTCGTAGACACAGAGCACATGTTGTGGAGGAGGAGCCTGATGAGGATGAGGAGGAGGAGGTTGCAGACCGTCAGTCGGAGACATCTGCTGATGGAGATGACGGCTCCGGTCTTGGTTCCGGGAGTGGAGGCGAGGTCGAGGGGGATCCCGAGGATGATGGCTCCGATTCAGATGATGGCGACGGTGATGGTGGCGGAGAGTCTATTCCGCAGAAGAGGACGAAGAGGGCCTCTTATCACTGCTCTTGAGAGCACAGATGCGGCTGTTTCCTGTTTTATTTATCTTTTTGGCTAGTAGTTGTAGCACATTGTACATTATCGGGCAGTTTTAATCTCTGTAAAACTTGTGCCTTAGTCTGTAAAATGTTGTAACAAGCGAGGCATGATGGGATGAAACATTTTTTTGAACAAAGTATTGTATTTTGAACACTTAGCATCATATCGCATCATTCTGCATCATAATGAGATTGAATGAAAATGTGTATTGTGCATTTTGCCCAGTCAGGTAGTGAACCGACGCAACAACTTAACTTTCTAAGATATAACAAAACCTTAGCAAGTTTACAACTCGATAAACAAAGCACAATAATGTTGACAACTCGATAAACAAGACTCAAATAAAAAGCTTAAACAAAGAGTAACAACTCAAAAATACGAAACACGACAGTTCGACAAACAACTCGATAAGCAAAACGACAACTCGATAAACAAAGCAACAACTCGATAAACAAAACTTAACAAAACGAAGTGTACTTCGGACGATCTAGGCAACGGAACGCATCCGAAACAGAGGAAAATAGAGGCCTTCAGCACATCCGTTGCATGGGAATGTTTGAAACTTTCTCCCAGAGGGTAGAACAGGGCCAAAGACATACACTGGAGCATGGCCGGCCACTTTTGGGAGCCGACCGGCCAGATTTATTGCAGAGGGGGGGTGACCGGCCAGTTTTGAAACAAGAAATGGCCGGCCTGCCAGAAAAGATGGCCGGCCGGCCACTTAACTCTGCAGCCGCCCAATTTTTGACACTTGTCCCCTTGAATAGTGTCTTTTCCTCTTTAAAAGTCTTGGCTCCGTGTTTTGATTCAATTCATCTTAGTTTTGCACAAAGATGGAGGCGTTTCTCATTTAAAATCTCACAGCTTGGGTCGCTTCTCTAGATGGCTCGGAAAAGTTGAACTTCCGAGGTTTCGGCCTGAATGCACTATTCACGCTGAGTCGCACTCCGCTACATCTTCCTTTCCTCAATGCCGCGACGAGGTTTTGGAACCCGGTGACGCATGTCTTTAGCTTCGGTGGTCAAGAGGTATGTCCAACTTTTGAAGATTTTCAAGTTTTGATGGAGTCTGAATGTCATGAAGAGATCTTGCCCCAGTTCCGCTTTGGCCACGCCCAAGCTTTAGGGTGGATGTGTGGACTCACCGCGCATGATGCTCGGTCTCTGATCTGTAATGGGGAACTGGATATCCTTGGTTTGATTCATCGCTTTTCTGACGCCGGTGACCGCAGCAACCATCATTGGCAAGGTTTCCGGCAACACGCCCTTTGCTTGTGCCTGCTGTCTCACTTTCTGCTTTCCCCGGGCTTTGGCAGATGTAGCATTCGTCTGATTGAAGTTGCTCAAGGCTTGAAAGAAGGAAAGGGCTGCATCGCTATGACCTTGGCCGAGACGCTGATGGGCTTGGATTCTGTCTATCGCCGGGAGACGACTAGATTTGCTGGGAGTCCACTGCTGCTGCAGGTAGTGTTTCCCACCCAATCTCACATATGTATTCGCTCACATCACTTGGCCCTCAGGCTCGGTTTTTCTCACAAAAACCCTTTTCTCGCTTTTCTCTCAACGTACATCTCTCTATTCTTTATTCTCTCATTTTCATCCCTCCCCAGGTATGGTTAATGGACAAATTGCAGGTTGTGGACTCTTGCCCGGCCTACTCAGCTCGAGGCTATTTCTTTCGACAGCGCCTAGTCGATGCCCCTGATGAAAGGTGGTGGTTTGACTGGATGTGCAATTTGTTCGCAGATCGCATTGCTTGGCGTTGTTCTTGGCTCAATCTCCTGGCAATGAGCTATAGCATGTCCCGGCTAATCGGGATCTAGTTGATTGGTCTAACCCACTGTGTGTTCTACTTTTCGTTCTGGTTCCTGCGCCAGTTCGGTCATGATCAGATCTGCCCGCCAGAGGGGATTGAATACCCGGCTGCTTTCCCGGTTCGAGGTGCACAGCTTGCCCGATATGCCATAGCATGGAGGACTAGAGAGCTACTGGCTCCTGCTCCCACTTTCAATTGTACTTTGTCTGACGAGTGCTTGGACTGGCTCAATGAGGAGGCACAGGTTGGGCCTAGCTTGGCGTCAGAGGTTTCGACCAGCTCTGGGAGGGGGCGCAGGGATACTTGACTCGACTATGCCCCAGATTTATTGCTTTATTAGTACTTTCAAGTTTTCTTTATGAATGTAATAAAAAGCAACTTCGATTGTATGCAAGAGCAGGAGAACTCTGTTTTGAAATCAATGAAATTGAAGGTTGTGGTACTGAAAATTTTCCGCTTTGGTCCAGAAATGGTCTTAGTTGTAAAGAGATTAATTTGAACAAAGTCAACTTTTATTAAAACTTTTCAAAACCATTTTCGATATGGATCAGAATTGGACACGCCTAAGATTTGTCACTGAGATGCACAACCCCAGATCCCTGCAACTGGAAAGTTGCCCCTAGTTTGAAGAGTACCATGGCACTGCATGGCAACGGAAAGTTGCCCCTAGTCTGAATAGCGTTGCACCGTCGTGGAAACGGAAAGTTGCCCCTAGTCTGAATAGCACTGTACCAGAGATCGCGATAAAAGCTGATGGACAAAGATGGCCGAGATGGTCAAAATGGACAAAGTTGATCGGGGAAAAATTTATGGCTGAACTTCAAGGTGAAGTTGCCTACGTATCCCAAAGATGGGAATCAAGCCTTACGTAGTTCAGGCTTAGGTTCACTCGGGTATTTTCACTCTCCTTTTACGCTCTAACTTTTGCCAAGGTCGCCCTTTGCGGGTTTTCAACCTTGCGAGCTCAGTTTTTATATTTTCCAATTTTTTGTGCTCTAACTTTTGCCTAGGTCGCCCTTTCGGGTTTTCGGCCTAGCGAGCCTCTCAAGGGTAATATTTCTTCAACTTGTCTATGTTGATCGGTTGGGAGAACTCTAGGCCATCTAGATCCATCAGAACCACAACTCCACCTGACCAGATAGCTTTGATGATGTAGGGACCAGTCCAATTGGGTTTGAACTTGCCCCTTGGGTCGTGGATGGGAGCTCGGTTGTCCTTGAGCACCAAATCTCCTTCCTTTAGATTCCTGGACTTAACCTTCTTGTTGAAAGCCCGGGCAATTCTGCGCTGATAGCCTTGAATATGGTACAGTGCTTTCAGTCTTCTCTCATCAAAAAGCATGAGTTCCTCAAATCTGCTCTTCTGCTAATCTGCTTCGGCTATTTAACACTCAGCCAATGCCCGTAATGACGGAACCTCAATCTCGATGGGTAGAACAGCCTCCATCCCATAAACCAATGAATACGGAGTCGCTCCGGTAGAAGTTCTGATTGAAGTCCTGTAGCCCCACAGAGCAAATGGCAGCTTATCTGGCCAATCCCGATAGGTTTCCACCATCTTCTGCAGTATGTGTTTGATATTCTTGTTGGCGGCCTCGACCACTCCGTTGGTTTGCGGCCGGTATGTAGATGACTTATGAAAAGCCACGTTGTATTTCTCCAACAAGTCAATCACTTCTTGAAGTGGGAACCATTATCTGAAACGATCTCGTTTGGGACCCCATAGCGGCAAATGATGTTGTTTCTGATGAACTTTGTAACGTGTGACGCCTTCAACACCGCATACGGTTGGGCCTCGACCCACTTCGTGAAATAATCTATCGCAACCAGGATGAACTCATGCCCATTCGACCCTTTCGGAGTAACAGCCCCGATCACATCGATTCCCCAAACTGAAAATGGCCATGGCGAAGTCATGTTGTACAGCTTCGACGGCGGGATGTTCATGCGATTTGCATGAATCTGACACTTGTGACATCGCCGAACAAAACTAATACAATCCTCTTCCATGATGGACTAGTAGTAACCCTGTCTGAGGATCTTCCGTGCTAGCATTACTCCGTTCATATGCGCACCGCATTCTCCTCCATGGATGGCCTCCATCAGGCGCTTTGATTCTTCGACTTCAACACACAGCTTGTGCATTCCCAGATGACCTCTCTTATACAACTTACCCCCACAGATGATGAACTGGACGGCCATTCTTCTGATTGCCCTTTTGTCCTTGGCATTTACCCCTGACGGGTATGCTTCTTTCTACAAGAAATTCTAAATGTCATAATACCAGGGGTTTTCGTCCTGAACCTCATCTATAGCAGCGATCGACTCATAGGCTGGCGCAAATTTCTGGTCAATGATGACTGGACGCATCCGGATTCCAAATGGGATGTCTATCATGGAAGATAGAGTTGCTAAAGAATCTGCGAACCTGTTGTTCTCTCTTGGAAGATGAGCAAAGTTTAGCTTTTCAAACCGAGGAATTAACAAGTCTAAGGTCTGGTGGTACATCATCATCTTTTCTTCTTTGACTTTCCAGTCTCCGTTTGCTTGAGATACAACAAGGTTTGAATCCCCGATGACGTCCAAACGTCTTGCCCCTAGTTCCAGGGCCGCTTCTAGGCCGGCAATGCACGCCTCATATTCTGCTTCGTTGTTCGAGACTTTGAACCGGAGTTTGAAGGCTAGAGGGATACGAGAATTGTCGGGTGCTATCAGCAACACCCCTATCCCATATCCGTACTGATTTGATGCTCCGTCAAAGTACATCGTCCAATATTCGTCGTCGATGTGCAAAATGGTTTCATCTGGGAATAAATACTCAACCGCTTCACTTCCTTCGACTGGATGATCAGCCAAGAACTCTGCCACTGCTCTTCCTTTGACTGACTTGCGTGTCACATATTTCAGATCGAATTCGGAGAGCAACAGCAGCCAACGAGCTAGCCTACCCGTAAATGCCGGTTTCTCGAAAAGGTATTTGATGGGATCCAGTCGTAAAACCAACATTACGGAGTGGGCTAACAAGTAGTGCCGCAGCTTCCTGGTAGCCCATACCAAAACTAAGCAAGCCTTCTCGAGCGGAGTGTAGCGGGTCTCGTAGTCCAACATCTTCTTGCTCAGATAGTAGATGGCCCTCTCTACCTTATCTTCCGATTCTTGTGCGAGCATGCAGCCCATTGTAGTCTCAGTCACTGAAAGGTACAATATCAACAGTTTTCCCGGCTCTGGTGGCGACAACACGGGCGGGTTCTGTAAATATTCTTTGATCTGTTCAAAAGCAGCTTGGCATCGGCCGTCCCATTGGAATTTCTTGCCTTTCTTCAGGAGACCAAAAAGTGATTCACAAGTCAAGGTTAATTTTGAGATAAACCGTCTTATGAATTGCACTTTACCCAGAAAGCCTCGCACCTCCTTTTTAGTCCTTGGTGGTGGCATTTCTAAGATGGCCTTGATCTTTGAAGGGTCGACCTCGATGCCCCTTTGTGTAATCAGAAACCCCAGCATTTTTCCCGCTGTAACACCAAACGTACACTTCTGAGGATTTAGCCGCAACCGGAATTCCCTGATCCTTTGAAAGAACTTTTGCAAGGCGGTGTAGTGGCCCTCTCTTTCCTTGGACTTGACAATCATGTCGTCCACGTACACCTCAACCTCTTTGTGGATCATGTCGTGCAATATTGTGGTCGCGGCCCGTTGATAAGTAGCTCCGGCATTCTTCAACCCAAACGGCATTACTCTGTAGCAGTATGTTCCCCACGGGGTGGTGAATGCAGTCTTTTCTCTATCTTCTGGTGCCATTACTATCTGATTGTACCCTGAGAAGCCATCCATGAATGAAAGTAAAGCATGCCCTGCTGTAAAATCCACCAACTCACCAATATGCGGTAAGGGAAAATCGTCCTTCGGACTAGCTCTGTTCAAATCCCTGAAATCCACGCATACCCGAATCCTACCATCTTTCTTCGGCACTGGAACGATGTTGGCCAACCAAGTCGGGTATTCGGATACCAGCAGGAAGCCTGCATCGTTCTGCTTGGTGATCTTTTCCTTAATCTTGAGAGCCCAGTCTGGGCGGATCCTTCTGAGTTTTTGCTTGACAGGTCGGGCCTCGGGGTCAAGGGGGATCCGATGCTGTACAATCTCAGGATCGATCCCAGGCATGTCTTCGTAGGACCACGAGAAAACATCTTTGAAATCTTTTAATAAAGCGACTAAGCGCTCGCGTTCCTCCGAAGACAGCGTGGACCCGATCTGGACCAGCCGCGGGTCCTCCTTAGTACCAATGTTCACGGTAATGATTTCATCTGTTAAGGGTTTGACAAATCTCTCCTGCTCCTGCTCAATTAAACGTTGCAAAACCGGAGGAATTTCGTCCTCGTCGTTTTCATCAAAATTTTGAAAGTCTGAGTTTATGTAATAAATTAAGGGTACAGAAAAGTACTCAGAAACCACAGTTACTTGATTCTCATTAAGCTCATCCAAATCGTCCGAATTCTCGGTTACAACAGACTCAAATAAGAAAGAAAAAGATGACCTGGACATAACTGTGGCATCCGGGTTATCATTCCCAGGATTACCAGACTCAGACTCAGTCGAGCTGGAACCTGATTCTGACTCACAGGACTCGGTGGAATTAGATTCTGGCTCACTACCTGACCCGGTGTTGCTGGACAAAAATCCCTCCTCGTACTGCCAAGTGAGAGAGGGTGCGATAGATGCATCCAAGATAGTCGCTGGAAGGCCCGCAACTGTTTCATCCCCAATCATGGAAACCGAGGAGTTATCCCCCAAGCACTTCTGGTCGATCGAAGGATCTGAAAGTAGACATGCCAGCGCTACCCCCATCTCAAGTTCGGTGCTCTCAGAATCCACTGCCTTACACTGCTCAACCTCAGCTGATGGGTCTGTCTGCTCTTCGGCAACGTCATCCTCGGGTAGTTGCAGGTCGAAGAAGATCTCGAAGCCAGGCACGTGCTTCCTCTCTGCGTTCAGCCATGGCTCTGGGAAGCCGCAAAATGGAAAGTCTTCCCCCTCCCGGACGAAGCGTCTGTTTAGGGTACCATGAATGGGCCGATGCATTAACTCAAAAGGCTTCCCAGCCTTGTTTGCTCTGGCTCTTCCGGCCATCTCTTTACCCTTTCTCACCCAGTCCTCTTTGGTGGGCAGATAACCCAGACCAAAGGTATGAGGGTTGTGTGATACTTCGGCTAATGTTGAGACGCCCTTCCGGCCGCTCCTTCCCAATCCCATTCCAGAGATGTGTTGTAACTTGTTCATGAGGTAGACGGATTGAGCACTGACGTACACCCCCTCATTCACAGCCATAACATTCTGTACCACTCGAGCCTCAGCCAAAGTGAACCCTGATAAGAACACATCCTCCGTGCCGTGCTCGATTTCCAAGACTAGTGTGGACACTTCCGGCGGCGGATGGATTGATGAATTCCCAAAAACAATCGTTACCCCCTTCCTGTGAGGGTACTTCAACATCTGATGTAAAGTGGAAGAGACTGCCCTGGCCTGGTGCAACCACGGTCGCCCCAAAAGTAGGTTGAAGGTTGCGGGAACGTCCAAGACATGAAATTCGATGTTGTGTTGTCCTGGACCAACCTGGGTTTGAATTTTGACAGTCCCCATCACTTCCCTGCTAGTATTATCGTATGCTCTGATCACTTGAGTAGTCGGCACGAAGTCCGCGGGCTTCAACCCGATTGCATACGCTGTTCTGGTTGGGCAGACATTAATGGCGGACTCGGTATCAACAAGTACCACTGGTATCCACTTATCTCTACATTCCACGGAAATGTAGAGGGGTTTGTTGTGATTTGTGCCCTCAGGCGGTAGTTCTTTGTCTGAAAAGGTTAATGCTGGGGAACCTCCTCCCGGAAAAACCAGCCCAACCAGCTGTTCTGGTGTAGTATCTATGGAGAGTTTGGACTTGTCCATAGCAGATAAGACAGCTTGTCTATGTACTCGCGACGCCATAAGCAGTCCCCAGATGGAGATGTCTGCTTGTATCTTCTTTAGCTGTTTCAGCACAGCTTCCTCTTCGATCTGCTTCTCCTTTTGTTTCTCAGCCTCTTTATCCTTCCCAGATGCCTCGGGTTGGTCTAGGTGCGGGGGCTTGAAGTACCGCCCACTTCTTGTCATGTGATCAACCTCATCGAGGTACCAAGTGTCATCCGGTTGATTGCTTCCCCAGTCTTCGTCTGTGTGGGCAAGACATAAGTCATCGTCTTCCCACCACATTCCACTGGCATTCAGAAGGCATCTGTTTGGTTCGGGCATGTTCGTACTCACAGCACTTTCAGCCCGCATGCTCACAGCATCCTCTGTTCTTGTGGCCGTAGCACTTTCGATCCCTTCATGGATCTTGACTTTTCCGGTTCTCTCAGAACCCTGTTGTTCCACCTGCGTCAGTGCAGTTTGTTGTTCAACCTTCACAATGCTTCCGTCCTGAGCGAAATTCTTCGTACCGGCGCTCTCCGGCAATATAACTTGACTTCCGGTCCTTCCGGCCACAGCTGATACTCTCGCCCCTGCCGGGCCCTGTTCTGGTTGGGATTCTCCCACTACATCTGGTTGATCATCGAGCCATCCAGTGGCCTCTGCCGATTCCTCATAGTCGAACCAGTTGATTGCCGCATTCCCTGATTCTTGGTCATCGAAAAATTACAGGTTGGCAAAGTCCTCCTCTACAGCTGTCAGATCATCTGCCCCTTGCCCAAATCCATCCCTCTGGATCACACACAGCTCTCCTATCTCTGGCAATTCTATACCCAGCCCAATCTGGCCTGTTGACAAGATGTACTCACTTGGATCGTAGGCTCCCCCAGCAAAACTCTGTTCCATCCCAGACTCAACAATCTCCTTCTTTCCCGAAGTCTGCCCTGCCCCATCTTCGATGGTCACCACCGTCGGCTCTGGTTGGGTTGTGGAGATGTCCAACATGCACAAGAAGTCAGTGCAGTCGGGGAGGAACACCTTCGGCTTGGGTAGATGGGTAGGAGTAATATAGATGCTAGGATCGTAAGACACGACCCCAGTATGGATAAGATTGACTCTTTTGGGAGGTGGAGTTTGGTTGTGTGTAGGGAGGGGGTTGGTTGTGACGTTGGGTTTTTCTGGCGGCAAAATCACATTTTTGTCAACGAGGTCTTGAATCTCGTGACGCAGCCTGAAACATTGGTCGGTATCATGGCCGTGCTGCTGGTGATATGCACAGTACTTGGCTGGGTTGTGAGAGGGAGGGAGTGGATTCAGCAATGGCCTCGGCTCTAGGGGTTTTAGATGCCCCTTTCTGATCAAGACCCCCAGAGCCTTAGACAAAGGCATGTATAGTGGGGTGAAGGTTCTTTGGCCTCTGGGCGGGTACTTAGAGGTTTGAGTATTGCTTCCGGATGCACCGGAGAAGGGTGTGGCTGCCATGGGCCTTGGAAGGGGAGGGGGAATGGTGGTGACCATGCTGACCTCCGAAGCTCTTGCGTTTGCAGCGCCACTCGGGCCTGCATTGTTGTTACGGTTGAAAGTCCTCCTCGGTTGCTCCCTATCCTGGTCAATCAGACCTTGCTTCATTGCGTCTTCGATTTGTACCCCCATCTCGTGTAAATCTGAGAAGGTGGGAAAGGGGAGTACAATCATTCTCTGCATCAACTTTGGTTGGAGATTGCGCACAATCATCCGGATTTGGTCCTTATCAGTGGGCCTCAAAGTCATCATTGACGCCTTTGCCCTCCATCGGGTTACAAAATCTGAGAAAGTTTCCTTGGGCTCCTGCCTTGTCGTTTCGAGATCACGAGTTGTAATCTCAATCTGAGTGTTGTACGAATATTGTGCGACAAAGGCCTCAGCTATTTCATCCCAGCTTCTTTTCACCTCGTCTTCTAACTGCGCATACCAGATGGTGGCCACACCTGACAGGGTTCGGCCGAACAGCGAAAGCTTTTGTGGTCGTGTTAGACCCATTGGCCGCAGGATGTCTGAGAATAGCCGAAGATGGACCATGGGGTCCCCAGACCCGTCGAAACGGTCAATTTGCGGCATCTTCAATCTATCGGGCAATGTTACGGCCACATCGGTATATCCGTCCTCGATATCCGGAATAGCCTTTACCCCTTGTGATTTCTTGAAGAGCTTCTCAAGCTTGCTCAGTTTCAGAGTTGTATGGTCAATCTCGAATTCGAAGGGAGAGTCCGGGTGGTTAGGTGTATGGGTCTTGGACAGTTGAGGCGGAAGCGGGGGTGGAGCTGGCCCCGTTGGAAGGTTCGTGTCCTCTTGCAGGTTCTGGATATTTGGCACGGTGTTCTGGGTGTTTGGCTGAGCGTTCTGGACAGTAGGTGCCTGCTCGGGTAAGGGAGCCCCTGGCGGAGGAGGAACTTGATGTGAAGTAGATGCCGCATTCTGCTGTTGCAGTCTGGTAATTAGCTCGGCCTGCTGGGCCATGACCGCGGCCTGTTGTTTGGAGAATTCCGCTTGACGGGCGGCATCCTCCTGCATTTGTCTCATGCTCTCCTGCATTTGGCGCATCAAGGCTTCCATTCCTGATGTATTTTGCTGATCCATCCGACTAACTGGTATGTCTATTTCTATAGCAACAATCGAGACCTCAGCCCTATTGTCCTCTGATGGAGTAACCCACTGTTTTGACAACCTCTGTTCTGACACACTGCGTTTTCTCGGCTTTCTTCTGACAACGGGGGGTAGAGAATAAAACACTGGCTGTCCGTCAATTAGATCCTCGGATCGATTGAGCCGACAACCTCGTGTCCAAAGTGCTTGGGGAATATCTGCTGGGTTGGAAGCAATTGTGCTAGAATTGCCCTAGCAAAAAGATAAATAAAGCGAAAAGGAAATAAATAAATAGATAAATGGACAGCATAACAGCTTAAAGTAAATGCATGACACACAGCCGGGCATAACAACACACGGTCGACAAGCTGAATACACACTGTCCTCTAACACTGATTATTATCCCTGAATCGCTGTCCCCAAAACTGAATCTCTGATGCCCGCAGATAACTGATTCTTAAATACCGACTGATGCCCGCAGGCCTGATGCCCAAACTCATAAACTGATATATGCATTCCTGTAGAGACGCACTCTAAAGCACATAGCAGATAAGTGAGAGCCAAAACACCCCTATGTTGGGGTAGGGTTTCCCTGTCCTACTTTGTCAGGAGCTAGGGCTTCACTACGCACGCAGCGGTTTCAAACAACCTATAAACGGGTAAGCAACCTGTCCTAGTTTGGAATGGTCACTATGGATCCAAATATGTACTAGGTCGAATGGTCAAAAAGGGTGCCCCGATAAAAATGGGGTTTGTGTTCCCATACTGGCAGAGCCCACAACCAGTCAGCCTTATGGTCATGCCTTGACAAGACAAGCCTCCGGCAAACCATTCAGGAATAGCAGATGGCAAACACGGTGTCCTAGGCGCACCAATGCAAATGCAATGCAAAGAAACACATAAGTGCAGTCAAAACCAAATATCATGAGTTCGAGTCAAGTTCTCTAAATCCCCAGCAGAGTGGCCAGAAACTGTAGACGTCCCCCGAACGCCCTGGGAGGAACGAGTCCCCCCCGTTCCGTTCGTTATTGGGCTCACTACAGCTCAGGACTCTCAAATTGTCACGGTTCTAAGTCTGAACCAAAGAGTCCAAATCCGGCAAATCGTTTTGAGAAAACAGATTTTTGAAAGAAGTGCCAAACATGGACTGCTTTGCCAGATACAGATTCGCCACCTAAATATTTTATTTTGGGGAAATTTAAGAAACCCTGACTCGTTTGCCTAAGGCCACGTGTCCGTCATCACCAAAGTTGCATCGGCTCGGGAACTTGGGTACGATTGGGGAAGGTCACTTCGTGAGCACCCTCGCTCGCCCGATCAAAGATCAGCCTCTACTAACCTTGATATCTATTTTTGAAAGCATTATGTGTTCTTATTCCGGTTATTAGCCTAGATTACTATGTGATGCGCACAGCATACAAGTATAGACTGGATCGCCTGAATTGGAACAAAACATTTCATGTTTGTTTATTTGAAAATGGTTTGATGGTGCTACCCGCAAGTAGGCTAAGACGTGGATTTTCCACCCTCGGGTGGGCTTAGAAAAACATGATTTTGCCACTATCTAGTGGGCTTAAAACACACATTTGATGAATTGTTCCAATCCAAATAACCCAACCTTCACCCACAAGCATTCAGGCAGTTATATCACATAAGCATATAGCCTCATGGTAAGCATGCTATTCATGGCAGTCACTCACACACATGCAAGGATGCTAAAGCATAAAACTTACCGAGTACTCCAAGCCAAAACAGAAACTAATTAGAAATCCATGCATGATCCTAATTATATAGAAATGCCTAATGCAACACATGCAAAATGCAACTATAGCAGGCTTGGCTATTCTAAACATGGCATATGAAATGCAACAGCTAACAAGTATTCAACTTTGAAATTGAAAAACAAATGCAGTTAGTATGATGTGCCGAGCCCGGTGCATGCAGTACAGATGAATGATGCAAACATGCTGTCATACTTCATGCTAATTTAAACATGCCCTAATCTAACCATCATAAGCAGGTAAATAAAAGGGAGAAAGACGTGGGGTTGGAAGACATGCATCACACACACGCACGCTTATTACAATTATGCCCTCGCACAGAGGGTCCGAATAAATATACAGTCCCAAATAAATAATTACAGTCCCGAATAAATACAAAAATCCTAATTAATTTACAAATTAATCTAGGAAAGCTATAAACTGGCATGCAAGCCAAGGACTGCCTTGACTCTGATGAATGATGTATGTTTGGGCTGCCTTGCGCGGAAATCCACTGGGATGCCCCAATTAGCCTCTGTTTTGCAATGATTCTTGGGAAGCGCGCCAAGCTCCGGGAGACTGCTGATTCTTGATTTGCTGCAAGAGAGAGCAAGAGAGGGGCATAGCAATGTATTTTCACAAATGTATGCATGCCTCGATCCTCGTGCCACCAATCACGCATCTCGATGCATGATGGCCGAGGAGTCGAATTGTGCAACTCAATATAGAATGAATGCACATGAAAACTCAACTAAAACCTAACTCCATCATGGATAATCCGGAGTGTCGGTGGTTGGGAATTGAGACACGTTCCGTCACTCGGAGTACGACACGTACCTCGTTTCCCGTGCTCGGGCTAACCCCTATCCCAAGCACAATGCAATATGCATGATATACATGAATGCAACTAATATACAACCTAGCATGCACAATGCTATGAAATGGCATACACGATGCACGAGGTAACATGGCATACACAATGCGCTAACATACAACCTAGCATACGCAATGCTATGAAATGAAATGGCATACACAATGCACAATGGACTTACACCAACATGAGTGGACCTCAGCCACACTCACATAAGAGGCCATGAGATGAAAATGAGACAACTCGAGATGCGCGTACGCATGCACGCAAACCGAGGACCGACCCTAAGGCATAAAATGCCACTCTAATGAGACATGGCAACGCATGGAAAATGGCACACAAGCATACAAGTTTCAGAAGCAAAACATGACCCAAAATAGCCCCGAATCATGAATACATGGCACCCGATGCATGAAAATGGTCCCGAAATGCAAGATTAAGCACATGAAATGACTTGTAGCTACCTCAAGCATGCATTACCTGCTCATGACATGTGAAGAAAGATTCAAGGAAACCCAAAAACAAGCATGTTTTCAGTTCTAAGTGAGGCCAAAAAGCAAACACAAATAGGGAAAAACTAGCATGCAAAAATGGCCCTAAATGTGAGATAAAGAAGTGAGTCACAGCTCCAGACCTCAAACAGATGAGGGTCCTTCAACAATGTTGAAGAGGGGTCCAAAATATGATATTTTACAGTTTACCAAAAACCACAAAAATCAACACAGGTATGGCTAAGCTCTCATGCAAGAAATGGGCCAAAAGAGGGTCAAGGAAGCAAGTGGTGGTTACTGGCCTCAAACACAAAGGGGCCCTTCAACAATGTTGAAGAGAGGCCCAAAATATTTCACTTTATAGTTGATGGCCGGACCCAAAACAGTACGCATGCAAGCCTAAAATACTACACAAAATAAGGCCAAAAAGAGAGATATAACACCAAGTATATAAAGGATGCCTCAAACAGTAAAAGACCCTTAATAAAACATGAAGAGGGGGTCAAAATAAGGTCATTTGTAGTTTGGGCCATGGCCCAAAAACAGAAGAAAAAGAGGCTAACAAATCATGCAAAAATATGGCCAAAAGAGAGATATAATGGCAAGTAGCAAATGGAAGCCTCAAACAGCAATGAGCCCTTCAACAATGTTGAAGACGAGCTCAAAATAAGAAACTTTTCAGTTTATGACATGCCTCAAAACAGTCTACACGTAGGTCAAAAATTCTACACAAGACAATGGCATACAAGAGGGGTAATGAAGTAAGTGCAACAAGGAGGCCTCAAACAGGTAATGGCCCTTAAACAAACATGAAAAATGGCTCAAAATAAGCCTAGTTCCAGTTAGGGTCGGAGCCCGAAACAGCAAGCAAGAATGACTTATATATGAATCAAGAAAAGGGTAGAAAAGGAAAAAAAGGAGCTCACCCTTGTAGACCAAGTCTTGACAGCCTCTTGGCTTGAGTTGCAGCACTCCTAAGCTCTAAAGAATCACCTCCAGCTATTGGAATGAAGGATGGAAGGGTGGTGCTAGGTGGTGGTGTAGAGAAGAGTGTAGGACTTGAGAGGTTGGAGGGTTGAAGTGTATAGAGGGAGAGAGATACAACAAGAGGCTTGAGGGGAATTTTTTTGTAACCCTAAAATCAGAGCTGGAGCCCCTGTTATATAGGCAAAAAGAGGGGGAAAATGGGGGGGGAAAAAATGGAGGGAAAACCAACCAAGTTTTCCTCCAAAAAGCAGCCCCCCGGATACAGAATCTGGGAGGAAAACAGATGCATATTTGCACTGTAGCTGATGTAAGGATTCTGGCCGGCCAGTTATCTAGGTTGCAGGTGGCTGGCCGGCTACTTCCCATGGCCGGTCGGCTAGGGGTCAAAAGGGTCAAGTGTGATTAATGGCCGGCCACCACAAAAAGAGAGCCTCTGATGTGTGCACAACACAACCCTGTGGTTAAACACTGGAAAAAGTGAACCAAGAGAGAGAACAACCCACTTTTCAAAGGGGTTCAAAAGGGTCAACAACAATTAATGGCCGGCCACCAAATATTTGTGGCCTCCCAGATGTGTACATCACAAATATGGGGTTTAGGGTTCAAGAAAATGGCCCAAGGATGTTCAACATTGGCTTTGAAGTGAGGAAAAACGGGCGACGGAGGGCGATGAAGGGATAAAGTTGGCTGACAGAACAATTACTGGCCTCCCACCCTTCTACGGCCTTCTTACCAATGAAACAGAGGTCCCTGCCAAAAATGAACCAAAACCAATGTAGAATGAAGGTTCGGGGGCCGAAACGGGCAGTTCGGGGCCCCGAAAATGAGCTGTTAGGCACCGGGAGTGGTGTTCGACCACGAAGTCGGTCTCTCGGACCACAGTGTCCCTCAAAAGGGAGAAAATAAGAAGTATGCCAAAAATCGGAGCAAACGGAGATGGTTAAGCGGTCTCGAACCTAGGCACACGGTCAACGATTCTAAAAAACCGAAAACCGGACTCCAAATGGGAAAAATGGCCTACGACCACGAAACGTAGCCTACGGCCACTAAGAGATGATCTACGAGACCTCTCCCTCCCTTCGCAAAGAGAAAATAAAGAAAACAGAGCCTGGTTCGCAAACTGAGGCAAAGCATAAAAGAGTCCGAAAGTCCGGAGGCAAGGCTCGCAATCGAGACTTTGAAACTTCTGAATGAGCACATTATGCAATATCACCAAGCGCTCAACTGGTGACGTCTGAGTCTCAAGGTCGGTCAAAAATGGGGTGTTTAGAACAGTGTGAAGCCATCGATAACTAACCAAATCGGCTGACTGCAAAGTTGGAGAAGCTGGGTCTTCAAAACTTGCTCTGATAAAAATGAAGTTGCTGGAGTGAGAAGCTGAAAATCAAATGACTGAGAGAAGAAGAAGAGTTGCTGGGTCAACAAAGTTTGAAGTTTTGGTGAGAGAAAGTGTAAAAACAACCAGTACAGGGGCCAACCCAAGACAACCACGTGTTTGTTTGGCAGAAGACAGTACATATAGGGTTAAAGCCGAGTTACACTGTGAATCTGTGAAGGACTGAGCTCTTGCAATTTTCAAATTGAAAGAAAGGCAGACCAAGAAACGGCACAAGCATTACATCTAGTCAAATGATCCAAACAACTTATTTAAGTGGGCCGAACAAGCATATATTTCAGAGGAGTTAAAAACCCAATAGTGGGACCGAGCCAAAAAGAAAAAAAAAGGCAGTCGAAAGTCAAGAGTAATGGGCCCAACTGTAGCTAGTTTTTCACGCTCTTTAGAGGGGTTTAGTCTCCTTGGATGCGATTGCCTTACAATTTGGACTCCTGTGGTTCTGAATCTGGTTTCACAAGTGCAACGTGAAATACAAAAATGAATGAGAGTCCAAATCAGACAATTCCTAGAAAATCCATTAATTATCAGAGACGCCAAAAATGGACTGCATTGCTAGATTTCAAAGTTGTCACCTAAATATTTTTGAGAAATTTAGGAAACCCGTGACTCATGTCAAAGGCCACTCATCCATCATAACCAAAGTGTCTTGGTTCGAGAACTTAGGTACGAGAGGGGAAGGTCATGAATTGAGCACCTTACTCACCCGATCAAAGATCGGCCTCTTCTAAATCATGATATGAATTTTATGGACATTATATGCTCATGTTCTGATTATTAATATACTAACATTACTATGTGAAGAAAACAAGTATAGACCACATCACTTACTTTGGATTGCTTTGATTTCTTGCTTTTTTGAAAAGAATTTTGAATATGTGCTACTCAAAGGAAAAACAAGCTCATATGTATGATAATCAAAGTCATTCCAATCTAAGCAAAATAGCCTCCATCCATAGGCATTCATAGAGATATTTCAAGTAAGCGAGTAGCCTTATGGTAGTATACTTGACATGTCAACACAAACACATATATGATATGCTAAAGCAAAAGTGCTCACCTAGTACTCAAATGAGGCAAGCTGAAGAAAAGAAGATAGTTAGAAAAATGCATGACCCTAAAGAAATGCACATGACTAATGCAACACATTCAAAATGCAACTAATAAATTCAGCTACGAATATGACATATGAAGTAACTCAAAGCATGGGGTAGCGCACATAATCATTTAAGAATTGATAAGAGCATTATGTATGATGAGCCGAATTTTAATGTATGCAAAAATGGATGCGAAGCATGGGAATGATAAAGGAAAACATGATGCTTTGTAAAACCACCATAAGCATGTAAATAAAAAGGGATAAAGAAATAGGGGTTGGAAGACATATATCAAGTGTTACAAAGTTGCCCTTGCACAAGAGGGTTCGAATATCCTAATTAACTAATTATTATAAACACAAATGAATGAACTAATTATCTAATTACTAACTAATTATTACAAAATACGAATCTCTAAAGTGACTAATCTAAGGAATTGAATGAGCGGCAAGGAATCACGTGCGCACAACACAAGAACATCCTCCGGAAACCTCTCTGCTTGCTACTAGAAATTGCCCTGTTCGCAGTCAGAAAGCAGTTCTGTTTTGGCCTCAAGATCTGTTCTGTTTTGCTGAAAAACCACCATTGCCGTACAAAAGAGATGGAATATTCAATGGATACAAAACTAAAGCAAATTAAGAAGAAGTATTCAAAGCGATGGCTGAAACCTACTATATGTCATAGAAAATAAGAGGAAGTGAGTACTCAAATTTGGAGAGAAGAGGTTAGCCATGTTTGAAAGAGAAGCTTATTAACAAAAGATTACATCATTGAGGGAAACAATTAGAGATACTTCTTCCTACTTGTGGGAGCCGAATATGAGTACATGTAGGAAAGTCGAAGACCTCTGAAGAAAATCAGGATATATATTATATTCGGCTCCGTCCTGGACGATCCCGAAGCCGAATAGATTAATCGACCATAGAACCAGTTGAACAAAAAGCCAAGTGGGAATCGGCATACGACAGAAGGGGCCGAATGAGCAATCATGTGATGGATTAAGAGTGTGCCCGACCCTAGGGCCCAAAAGCAAATATAAATAGAGGAACATCAACCAAAGAAAAGTATGTGAGAACAGACCTAAGAAACTTAAGACACAAGCAACAACAGACATATATTAACTTGTCCGTCGGAGTGCTAATTCCGGCACCCCCGACTGGAGTGTTAATCCCCTTTTTCAGGTGGCAATCAGAGTATCAGGAACGTCCTTCAAGATCCAAAAGTATTTCCAAACCTACTTCTCCACAATTGGCGTTGTCTGTGGGAATACTCAAGCATATTCATGGCGAGCATCACAGAAGATCCTCCGATAGTTGCTAACGAAACTACACAAAGAGACGACCTCACTCCAAGAAACATGTTGGGACCGGAGAATATCGCCACGTGACGTGCCTTGAACTTTGATTCAGTAGCTCAGACCTCACCCTCAACTTCAATGCAAGAGACAATGCAGACGATTATGGATCGAGCAAAGAAAAATGAACAGCAGCTGGAGAACATGATGGCTGAGAATGAGCACCTGCACCAAGATTTGGTCTTGGAGGTGGCAAAATCCCAACAAGCCACATGCCAAAACCGAGTTCGACCTTTAGGAAAGAAGGATGGTTGACGATGTCGACTTTAGAAATGCAATAATGATAGTGATTCAGACTCACCATCCCTGGAGCCCAGAAAGAAGGATGCGTTGATGTATCCAACTCATCTGAAGGAAGTCCATATGTACGGTATAAACGAGGGAGAAACGATGATTTGGGCGAGGAAGATAAACATGACCCTT
This sequence comes from Camellia sinensis, assembly GCF_055761805.1. Classification (NCBI taxonomy): domain Eukaryota; kingdom Viridiplantae; phylum Streptophyta; class Magnoliopsida; order Ericales; family Theaceae; genus Camellia; species Camellia sinensis. Next base: position 3,611,535 of record NW_028128987.1, read on the forward strand.
TCATGCGACGAATTGCAAGGGCTGTGCTACCCAAAAATTTCAAGGCACCGTTGTTCATCCTTTACGACGGAAAATTGGACCCCACTGATCATATTCATCATTACAAGCAAGTGATGATGTTCCATGCTGACAACGAAGACCTCATGTGTCGAATATTTCCAAGCAGTTTGGGACCACTGGCCGTGAGGTGGTACTGTAAATTGGAGCCGGCATCGATTAAGAGCTTTCACCAACTCCAAAAGTTATTCAGGCTGAGATTCATCACTAATGAGGGTCAGCCGAAGCAAGCCGATTCTCTCTGGGCCATGCAAATTAAATCGGAAGAAACTCTTCACAAATACTCAGCCCGCTATTGGGAGTGCTTTAATCTGGTAGATGATACTTGTAATGACTCCATGGCCATCACCGCCTTTAAGATGGGATTGTATGCTGATAGCCCCCTTCACAGTTCATTAACCAGGTGGCCCCCAAAAACCATCTGGGCATTAATGAAGAAGGTCGAAGAGTACTGCAAAGTGGAAGACGAGGATCAAAGTCGGACGTAAAGCCGTTAAGACGGCCACGTCAGGAATTGTTCAGCCGATTAGCGTCGTGCCATCAAGAAGCCCCGAGCGGCAGAATCAACCTAAATGAAACAAAAGGCGTGACTCGTGCCGATCAAATGACCAATGTTCACTTTGAGCTAATGAACAGTATCAAGTGGATAATAGGTGCACAAGACGCTCAGGCAAGAAAGACACGGAGCTAACAGAGCCGATCAATAAGATTCTATTGAAAGTACAACACCTTTCGTTCTTCAAGTGGCCACCCAAGATGACGCGACCTCCCGATGCGAGAAGACAGGATAAACGGTGTGAGTATCATAAAGACCACGGTCACGACACCGATAGTTGTTATGCATTAAAAGATCACCTGGAAGTATTGGTGCAAGACAGTCGTCTTACACAACACGTCCGAAAGAACAATTCAACAAATACAGTAGCCTTACGGCCGGAGTCACCTCCTCTGGGTGTAATTCATATGATATACAGCTTGCCAGAGTCATCTGAGGTGCATACAATCCAGTTGCAGTTTAGCCCTTATAGCCCAATGACGCCAGCGAAACGGCCCCATGACACTGGAAGGATTAGTTTCGATGATAGTGATTCAGTTGGAGTAACCCTCCCCCCCACACTGATCCCCTCGTCATCGAGCTACGCATAAACAAATTCGCCATTGAGTGTGTTCTCATTGACCAGGGCAGCACTTTAAAAATAATGTATTACAAAACTTTCATCAAACTTGTCTCCGGCTGATTACCCGTTATTCGGCTTCAATGCTAACCTGGAGTATCCTCTGGGCAAAATCACACTACCTGTGCGGGCCGGTACCAGATCAGTAAACGTAGAATTTCTAGTAGTCAAGCTTCCTTCGCCGTATAATCTCATCATGGGCAGAACTTGGTTACATACGATGCAAGCCGGGCCAAGCACCTACCACCAACTACTTCGTTTTCCAACTGAATATGGTATCGAACAAATTCGTGGCTCTCAGAAATTGGCACAGGCATGCTATCTTCTAGCTGCAAAGAAACCAAGGGAGCTAGAAGTGCATTTAATTGAGGTACCGAATAGGGAGAGCCTCGATGGCATTGGGAGGATCCCAAGTGAAAAGGCAACCGAAGCCCTGCATCGGGTCGAAATTGACGGAAGTCCTGACAAGTTCTTCATGATTGGCACTTCCTTGGATAAAGTTGAAAGGCAGGCGTTGGTATCCTTCTTACTCGGCAATATTGATGTATTTGTATGGTCCCCATACGAGATGCCAGGAGTGGATCCATTAGTGGCCTAACATCGCTTAAACGTTGATCCGAAATGTAAGCCAATTATTTAGAGAAGTCGGTGGTCAGCCGCGGAGCATACTTCGGTCGTTGTTGAAGAAATAGATCGGTTACTTGATGCTGGGGCAGTTCGCGAAGTAACCTATCCTACATGGTTGTCCAATACTGTGGTCGTAAAGAAGAAGAATGGCTCTTGGTGTGTCAGTGTGGATTTCACGGACTTAAACAAAGCTTGTCCCAAGGACTGTTTTCCCTTCCCCAGAATAGACCAACTCGTAGATGCAACAGCACATCATCAACGCATGAGCTTCTTGGATGCCTACAGGGGCTATCATCAAATTTTCATGCATCCAGAGGATCAAGAAAAAACCGCATTCCTCACCCTAAGAGGAACCTATTGCTGCAAGGTCATGCCTTTTGGGCTGAATAATGCGGGGGCAACTTATTAAAGACTAGTGACTGCCATGTTCAAGGAACAACTCGGCCGTACCATGGAAGTATACATCGACGATATGGTGGCCAAATCTAAGGGAAAGCACTCCCATCTAGCTGATTTGTCAGAGACATTCGGCATCCTTCGAAAGTACAAGATGAGATTGAACGCTTCTAAGTGTGCATTCGGCATCGGATCCGGCAAATTCCTTGGCTACATCGTTAACCACCGCGGAATCGAAGCCAATTCGAGGCAAATCATGAAAATTCTAGAGCTTGGATCCCCTCGGTCAGTCAAAGAGGTTCAGAAGCTGATGGGAATGGCCGCCGCGCTTAATAGGTTTATCAGCCGTTCCACAGATCGTTGCCGACAATTCTTTCACACACTTCGGCAAGGCAGAGCATTTGATTGGACCCCTGAGTGCCAGGCCACTTTGGACGGCTTGAAGTCTTATCTCCGATTAGTACCACCTTTGGCAGATTCGTTAATCTAATCGGCTAAATTTGAAGGCCTTGCGCCGATAAGTTCATATGCCCCAGTCACTCCATGAACCGCCGATATTCGGCGCTCTAGTTTATTCATTAGCTAGGGCAAGGGCAGATTCGTTAATCTAATCGAGTAAATTTCAAGGCCTTGCGCTGATAAGTCCATGTACCCCAGCCACTCCATGAGCCGCCGGCATTCGGTGCTCCAGTTCATTCATTCGCCAGGGCAAGTGCAGATTCGTTAATCTAATCTGCTAAATTTCAAGGCCTTGCGCCGATAAGTTCATGTGCCCCAGCCACTCCATGAACCGCCGTGGAATTCGGCGCTCTAGTTCATTCATTAGCCAAGGTAAGGGCAAATTCGTTAATCTAATCGGCTAAATTTCAAGGCCTTGCGCCGATAAATTCATGTGCCATAGCCATCCCATGAACCGCTGGTATTCGGCGCTCTAGTTCATTCATTAATTGGGCAAGGGCAGATTCGTTAATTTATTTGGCTAAATTGCAAAGCTACACAGTTATTTTCTTGGATGTTTAATTTACTCATCTCATGATCTTACATCTTACTAGATTGTTAACTAGCACATGCAGCAGACAAAAAAGCATAGGAAATTTTCATTAATAAATTGAGTACAGATAGTAGTCATTTTACACATGAAAATTACCTTACATTTAACTTCCAACCGAAGTAAATAAACAAAAATCTACCAACAAAAATCTACAAAAACTATGCATCGAAGATGCTTGACAAAAATCAAAATATCACCCTAGTCAATCTTCAGGGTTAGACTCTAGTGGCTCAACGTCCACCTGCTCGTATGGAATTGGCTGCGCCAATGTCACATTAGTGGCAATGAGGGCTTTGAGCCAATCGTGTTTGAAGCCCCGATTCTCGAACTTGGGTACTTCTTTCACATAGTTCTCCAAGGCGGCGTCCTTCCCAGCTTGGAACGCTTTGGAAATCTCAGAGTCGGCTATTTCCTTTGCTTTCTTCGACTCTTCCAAATCAGCTTCTAGTTTGGCAATCACCTCTTTGGTTAACTTGAGCGCGTCTTAACTCGCGTTTGCCCTCTCTTCGGCGGCTAGCCTGAGTTGGTCGGAATTCTTCGCCTTTTCTGCCTCGGCATCGGCTCTTGCACGTTCCTCCGCCGCTTTCGCCACCTCAGACTTTGCTTTTCGAGAGGCCTCCACGGCCCTTCTCTTTTCATTTTCAATTTCAGCTTTTAGAAAACTAATTTGTTCAATAGCATCATGTTGACGGCGGCCAATTTCGGCTATTCTGCCCGCTCTCTGCAAAACAACGAGTTAAAGTTAAAAAAATAAAAATAAAAAATATAGGAAAAAGACTGCAGATAAGGCTCAAGTCATGTACCAATATGGCCGATTGAGCGGCTAATGCTATTGACAGGAAATCTGGCTCTGCCCGAGAAGTCACTCTGTCAACTGGCAGGGAAATTGAGGAAGCCATGCTCAAGGCCACAGTCGGATCTTTCAAAGCCAACGCATTAGAAGCAATCGACACGTTCTTTATCCTTGGTTGAACTATGAACGGCACAACCGAGTCTGACTTCTCTATGCACGGCCGTTTATCGATTAGCTTTTCCTTAGAGTCGGCCTCGCGCTCGGCGGGACGCTTTTCTCCCCTCTGCTCAGCCTCCTGATCCCCCTGTTCGACAATTTGCTCCATCTCGGCCATTTCAGTTTGAGCCGTTTCTTCCACAGTAGCAGGCGGAGAAGACTTAGTCACGACAATGGGGGGAGGTTCAGATCGGTTGGTCTCGGCTCTTCTTCGGGCGGCAATCCTTTCGGCATTTTTCCTCCTAGCCAGCTGCGTGAGCGACTCCCCAGCCATGTTCCCAGGATACACACTGGGAAGGTCCCCTAAGTCGGTAAAAATATCTTCAAAGGAGACGTCCTCTCGGCCTGGAGTGGATGGAGGGTTGGATGGATTGAGGCCGGCTTCCTCAAAAGCCAAATTTAGAGCCTCGTCAACTTCTTTGGCTTTGAAGGTGGACTAATTCGGCTGCTCGGCGACTTCTTCGGCTACTTGTTCTTCCGCCTGCTCCGAATCAGAGGCTTTCAAACCAATCTGCCTGAGGTTTTTGAAGTTGGGGAAGATAAGGGCCGTGAGCTACTGTTCGCCCCTTAGAATCGGAATGTTATTTGCGGTCAAAAATATTGAGTAAGTCGACTCATATCTCAGAAGTATGTGGGCCGCCCTCCCTTATTTCTGGAGGTTTAGACGGCCAAAGAACTGGAGTGCGGTTTTGATTTCCATAAGCACAGCGTCGTCGACCGAAACTAGAACTTTCTTCAAATCGTTGCCTGCATAAATAAAACGATAAGTACATGGAAGGAAAGCCGGGTAAATATATAGCAAATATATGTAAGAAACTATACGGCCACCTGGTTCGCCTTTTCGTCTAGACACAGGATCTAGGCAATCTTCGCTCTCGCCGAATTCCTAGTTGCCTCAGACAACGACCATGACATTGTCAACACGCTTGCCAGAGCTGGTAAGCATAGTCACCAAATGATGGTCGGTGTCTTTAGCCTTGAGAAAGTAGCGCCCTTGCCGGCCAGAAGATTTGGCCAAGGCACAACAATGCCGAATAGCAGGGACACCAAGATTGATCCTAAGGCATCGGTTCAACTCAACAATTTCCATTATGATTTGGTAAAAATTTACATTAGGTTGGGAAGGGATTAGACCCTAGTGGCGAAGGATGGCCCTTAAAAATGGATGAAGGGGGAAACGGACTCCGCCCTCAGTAATTGATAGGAGAGGAAATATGATTGTATTTTCATCAGTCCTCTCCATATCAATTGTGCTCTCTGCCATGAGTGATAGATGGACATCGTCAGGAATGGAAAAATGGCGTCGAAAACCAGAAACTCGATCTGCAGAAAGAAGGGATTTCAAATGTTTTGCCATCCTAGCTAGTTTAGGGAGTATGCTAAACTAAAAACAAACAAGGAAATGGGATTCGAAATGGAAGAGAAGAGAACTTGCAAGAAGCAGAGAAGACAATGAGAAACAGGAGGAAGTTGCAGAGGTCGCGAAATGAAGGAGGTATATTGAAAGCCAAATCAAAAGCTTTGCGTATTCAAAAAACATACATTGGAAGGGACAACCTAGTTTCAAATCGCATTAAATGAAGAAAGCGTATGAAGGGGCAGGAAATTGTAATGATGCCTAAAAAGCATATGCGTTTTGACACTTGCGTTGGAATGAGGTCAACCGCCATATTTTTTTGACTTTTCAAGTTCGAAACCAAACACGCCGATTAACTGGTGTTAGTAGGATGTTTGGGGGGCAATTGTGGGAGCTGAATATAAGTACATGCAGGAAAGTCGAAGACCTCTGAAGAAAATCAGGATATATATTATATTTGGCTTCATCCTGGCCGATCCTGAAGCCGAATAAATTAATCGGCCATAGAACCAGTTGAATAAAAAGCCGAGTAGGAATTGGCATACGACAAAAGGGGCCGAATGAGCAATCATGTGATGGATTAAGAGTGGGCCCGACCCTAGGGCCCAAAAGCAAATATAAATAGAGGAACATCAACCAAAGAAAGGTATGTGAGAACAAACCTAAGAAACTTAAGACACAAGCAAACAAGAGACATATACTAACTTGTTCGTCGGAGTGCTAATTCCGGCAACCCTGACCGGAGTGTTAATCCCCTTTTTTAGGTGGCAATCAGAGGATCAGGAACGTCTTTAGGATCCAAGAGTATTTCCAAACCTACTTCTCCACATTACTCATGGAACATGGATTAAAATCCATTTCCACGTTTCAAAAGGAACTAGAAGAGAGTTTCTAATACCTCCGATGCAAGAGCTCTTATATGGCTTTAAAACAAAATCAAAAGAAGACTAAGTAAATGAATGAAAACTATGAAAAAGTTGGTGTATGCTCATCTTCCTACTCATGGAATAAGGATGAGACATCCATTTCCATGCTTCAAAGATGGAACTAGAAGAGAGCTTACAACAACTTTGAGGAAAAGAGAGAATCAAGAATCAAGCTATCTATTTAAAGCTTTAAACGCACAACTCGTCAAAAATTGTTGATAACTTCTCTTTTAGTCACAGAATAAGGATGAGACATCTATTTCCATGTTTTGAAAATGATCAAGAAGAGAGTTTTTCAACACTTTTGACATGAAAGCTATTACCTAGTGTAGACGTCCCCGAACGCCCCGGGAGGGAAATCCCGTTCCATTCATTTGGGGTCACTACAGCTCAGGACTCTCAAATTGCCACGGTTCTAAGTCTGAACCAAAGAGTCCAAATCCGGCAAATCGTTTTGAGAAAACAGATTTTTTTTGAAAGAAGTGCCAAACATGGGCTGCTATGCCAGATACAGAGTTGCCACCTAAATATTTTATTTTGGGGGAAATTTAGGAAACCCTGACTCGTTTGTCTAAGGCCACGTGTCCGTCAACACCAAAGTTGCCTTGGCTCGGGAACTTGGGTACGATTGGGGAAGGTCACTTCGTGAGCACCCCCGCTCGCCCGATCAAAGATTGGCCTCTACTAACCATGATATCTAGTTTTGAAAACATTGTGTGTTCTTATCCCGGTTATTAGCCTAGATTTACTATGTGATGCGCACAGCATACAAGTATAGACTGGGTCACCTGAATTGGAACAAAACATTTCATGTTTGTTTTTGAAAGATGGTTTGCTACTCGCAAGTAGGCTTAAAGATGCAGATTTTGCCACTCTCAGGTGGGCTTAAGGAAAGATGATTTTGCCACTATCTAGTGGGCTTAAAACACACATTTGATGAATTGTTCCAATCCACTGTTGGGCTCTATCTGCTGAGTGCCTTGATAGCCTTGAATATGGTAGAGTGCTTTCAGTCTTCTCTCGTCAAAAAGCATGAGTTCCTCAAATCTGCTCTGCTGCCAATCTGCTTCGGCTATTTGACACTCAGCCAATACTCGCAATGACGGAACCTCAATCTCGATAGGTAGAACAGCCTCCATCCCATAAACTAATGAATACGGAGTCGCTCCAGTAAAAGTCCTGTAGCCCCACAGAGCAAATGGCAGCTTATCTGGCCAATCCCGGTAGGTTTCCACCATCTTCTGCAGTATGTGTTTGATATTCTTGTTGGCGGCCTCGACCACTCCGTTGGTTTGCGGCCGGTATATAGATGACTTATGAAAAGCCACGTTGTATTTCTCCAACAAGTCAATCACTTCCTTCTTGAAGTGGGAACCATTATCTGAAACGATCTCGTTCGGGACTCCATAGCGACAAATGATGTTGTTTCTGATAAACTTTGCAATGTGTGACGCCTTCAACACCGCATACGATTGGGCCTCGACCCACTTCGTGAAATAATCTATCGCAACCAGGATGAACTCATGCCCATTCGACCCTTTCGGAGTGATAGCCCCGATCACATCGATTCCCCAAACTGAAAAAGGCCATGGCGAAGTCATGTTGTACAGCTTCGACGGCGGGATGTTCATGCGGTTTGCATGAATCTGACACTTGTGGCATCGCCGAACAAAACCAATACAATCTTCCTCCATGGTGGACCAGTAGTAACCCTGTCTGAGGATTTTCCGTGCTAGCATTACACCATTCATATGCGCACCGCATTCTCCTGCATGGATGGCCTCCATCAGGGGCTTTGATTCCTCGGCTTCAACACACAGCTTGTGCATTCCCAGATGACCTCTCTTATACAGCTTACCCCCACAGATGATGAACTGGACGACCATTCTTCTGATTGCCCTCTTATCCTTGGCATTTACCCCTGGCGGGTATGCTTCCTTTTCCAAGAAATTCCAAATGTCATAATACCAGGGGTTTTCGTCCTGAACCTCATCTATAGCAGCGATCGACTCATAGGCTGGCGCAAATTTCTGGTCAATGACGACTGGACACATCCGGATTCCAAATGGGATGTCTATCATGGAAGATAGAGTTGCTAAAGAATCTGTGAACCTGTTGTTCTCTCTTGGAAGATGAGCAAAGTTTAGCTTTTCAAACCGAGGAATTAACAAGTCCAAGGTCTGGTGGTACATCATCATCTTTTCTTCTTTGACTTTCCAGTCTCCGTTTGCTTGAGATACAACAAGGTTTGAATCCCCGATGACGTCCAAACGTCTTGCCCCTAGTTCCAGGGCCGCTTCTAGGCCGGCAATGCACGCCTCATATTCTGCTTCGTTGTTCGAGACTTTGAACCGGAGTTTGAAGGCTAAAGGGATACGGGAATTGTCGGGTGCTATCAGCAACACCCCTATCCCATATCCGTACTGATTGGATGCTCCGTCAAAGTACATCGTCCAATATTCGTCGTCGATGTGTAAAATGGCTTCATCTGGGAATAAGTACTCCACTGCCTCACCTCCTTCGACTGGATGATCGGCCAAGAACTCTGCCACTGCTCTTCCTTTGACTGACACGCGTGTCACATATTTCAGATCGAATTCGGAGAGCAACAGCAACCAACGAGCTAGCCTACCCGTAAGTGCCGGTTTCTCGAAAAGGTATTTGATGGGATCTAGTCGTGAAACCAACATTACGGAGTGAGCTAACAAGTAGTGCCGCAGTTTCCTGGTAGCCCATACCAAAGCTAAGCAAACCTTCTCGAGCGGAGTGTAGCGGGTCTCGTAGTCCAACATCTTCTTGCTCAGATAGTAGATGGCCCTCTCCACCTTATCCTCCGATTCTTGTGCGAGCATGCAGCCCATTGTAGTTTCAGTCACTGAAAGGTACAATATCAACGGTTTCCCCGGCTCTGGTGGCGACAACACGGGCGGGTTCTGTAAATATTCTTTGATCTGTTCAAAAGCAGCTTGGCATCGGCCGTCCCATTGGAACTTCTTGCCTTTCTTCAGGAGACCAAAAAGTGGTTCACAAGTCAAGGTTAATTTTGAAATAAACCGTCTTATGAATTGCACTTTACCCAGAAAGCCTCGCACCTCCTTTTCAGTCCTTGGTGGTGGCATTTCTAAGATGGCCTCGATCTTTGAAGGGTCGACCTCGATGCCCCTTTGTGTAATCAGAAACCTCAGCATTTTTCCCGCTGTAACACCAAATGTACACTTCTGAGGATTTAGCCGCAACCGGAATTCCCTGATCCTTCGAAAGAACTTTTGCAAGGCGGTGTAGTGGCCCTCTCTTTCTTTGGACTTGACAATCATGTCGTCCACGTACACCTCAACCTCTTTGTGGATCATGTCGTGCAATATTGTGGTCGCGGCCCGTTGATAAGTAGCTCCGGCGTTCTTCAACCCAAACGGCATTACTCCGTAGCAGTATGTTCCCCACGGGGTGGTGAATGCAGTCTTTTCTCTATCTTCTGGTGCCACTACTATCTGATTGTACCCTGAGAAGCCATCCATGAATGAGAGCAAAGCATGCCCTGTTGTGAAGTCCACTAACTCATCAATATGCGGTAAGGGAAAGTCGTCCTTCGGACTAGCTCTGTTCAAATCCCTGAAATCCACGCATACCCGGATCCTACCATCCTTTTTCGGCACTGGAACGATGTTGGCCAACCAAGTTGGGTATTCGGACACCAGCAGGAAGCCTGCATCGATCTGCTTGGTGACCTCTTTCTTAATCTTGAGAGCCCAGTCGGGGCGGATCCTTCGGAGTTTTTGCTTGACAGGTCGGGCTTCGGGGTCAAGGGGGATCCGGTGCTGTACAATCTAAGGATCGATCCCAGGCATGTCTTCGTAGGACCACGCGAAAACATCTTTGAAATCTTTTAATAAAGCGACTAAGCGCTCGCGTTCCTCCGAAGATAACGTGGACCCGATCTGGACCAGCCGCGGGTCCTCCTCAGTACCAATGTTCACGGTAATGATTTCATTCATTAAGGGTTTGACAAATCTCTCCTGCCCTTGCTCAATTAAACGTTGCAAAACTGGAGGAATTTCGTCCTCGTCGTTTTCATCAAAATTTTGAAAGTCTGAGTTTATGCAATAAATTAAGGGCACAGAAAAGTACTCAGAAACCACAGTTACTTGATTCTCATTAAGCTCATCCAAATCGTCCGAAATCTCGATTACAACAGACTCAAATGAGAAAGAAAAAGACGACCTGGACATAGCAGTGGCATCCGGGTTATCATCCACAGGATTACCAGACTCAGACTCAGTCGAGCTGGAACCTGATTCCGACTTACAGGACTTGGTGGAATCAGATTCCGGCTCACTACCTGACCTGGTGTTGCTGGACAAAAATCCCTCCTCGTACTGCCAAGTGAGAGAGGGTGCGATAGATGCATCCAAGATAGTCGCTGGAAGGCCCGCAGCTGTTTCATCTCCAATCATGGAAACCGAGGAGTTATCCCCCAAGCACTTTTGGTCGATCGAAGGATCTGAAAGTAGACATGCCAGCGCTACCCCTATCTCAAGTTCGGTGCCTTCAGAATCCACTGCCTTACACTGCTCAACCTCAGCTGATGGGTCTGTCTGCTCTTCGGCAACGTCATCCCCGGGTAGTTGCAAGTCGAAGAAGATCTCGAAACCAGGCACGCACTTCCTCTCCGCGTTCAGCCATGGTTCTGGGAAGCCGCAAAACGGAAAGTCTTCCCCCTCCCAGACGAAGCGTCCGTTTAGGGTACCCTGAATGGGCCTATGCATTAATTCAAAAGGCTTCCCAGCCTTCTTTGCTCTGGCTCTTCCGGCCATCTCTTTACCCTTCCTCACCCAGTCCTCTTTGGTGGGCAGATAACCCAATCCAAAGGTGTGAGGGTTGTGTGGCACTTCGGCCAACGCTGCGACGCCTTTCCAGCCGCTCCTTCCCAATCCCATTCCGGGGATGTGTTGTAACTTGTTCATGAGGTAGATGGATTGAGCACTGGCGTACACCCCCTCATTCACAGCCATAACATTCTGTACCACTCGAGCCTCAGCCAAAGTGAACCCTGATAAGAACACATCCTCAGTGCCATGCTCGATTTCCAAGACAGGTGTGGACACTTCCGGCGGCGGATGGATTGATGAATTCCCAAAAACAATCGCTACCCCCTTCCCGTGAGGGTACTTCAGCATCTGATGTAGAGTGGAAGAGACTGCCTTGACCTGGTGCAACCACGGTCGCCCCAAAAGTAGGTTAAAGGTTGCGGGAACGTCCAAGACATGGAATTCAATGTTGTGTTGTCCTGGACCAACCTTGGTTTGAATTTTGACAGTCCCCATCACTTCCCTGCTAGTGTTATCGTATGTTCTGATTACCTGAGTAGTTGGGACGAAGTCCGCGGGCTTCAACCCGATTGCATACGCTGTTCTGGTTGGACAGAAATTGATAGCAGACCCGGTATCAACAAGTACCACCGGTATCCACTTGTCTCTACATTCCATGGAAATATAGAGGGGTTTGTTATGATTTGTGCCCTCAGGCGGTAGTTCTTTGTCTGAAAAGGTTAATGCCGGGGAACCTCCTCCCGGAAAAACCAGCCCAACCAGCTGTTCTGGTGTAGTATCTATGGAGAGTTTGGACTTGTCCATAGCAGATAGGACAGCTTGCCTATGTACTCGCGATGCCATAAGCAGTCCCCAGATGGAGATGTCTGCTTGTATCTTCTTTAGCTGTTTTAGTACCGCTTCCTCTTCAATCTGCTTCTCCTTCTGTTTCTCAGCTTCTCTATCCTTCCCGGATGCCTCGGGTTGGTCTAGGTGTGGGGGCTTGAAGTACCGCCCACTTCTCGTCATGTGATCAACCTCATCGAGGTACCAAGTGTCATCCGGTTGATTCTTTCCCCAGTCTTCGTCTGTGTGGGCGAGACATAAGTCATCGTCTTCTCACCACATTCCACTGGCATTCAGAAGGCATCTGTCTGGTTCGGGCATGTTCGTACTCACAGCACTTTCAGCCCGTATGCTCACAGCATCCTCTGTTCTTGTGCCCGTAGCACTTTCGATCCCTTCATGGATCTTGGCTCTTCCGGTTCTCTCAGAACCCTGTTGTTTCACCTGCGTCAGTGCAGTTTGTTGTTCAATCTTCACAATGCTTCCATCCTGAGCGAAATTCTTCGTACCGGCACTCTCCGGCAATATAACTTGACTTCCGGTCCTTCCGGCCACAACTGATACTCTCGCCCCTGCCGGGCCCTGTTCTGGTTGGGATTCTCCCACTACATCTGGTTGATCATCGAGCCATCCAGTGGCCTCTGCCGATTCCTCATAGTCGAACCAGTTGATTGCCGCATCCCCTGATTCTTGGTCATCGAAAAATTACAGGTTGGCAAAGTCCTCCTCTACAGCTGTCAGATCATCTGCCCCTTGCCCAAATCCATCCCTCTGGATCACACACAACTCTCCTATCTCTAGCAATTCTATACCCAGCCCAATCTGGCCTGTTGACAAGATGTACTCACTTGGATCGTAGGCTCCCCCAGCAAAACTCTGTTCCATCCCAGACTCAACAATCTCATTCTTTCCCGAAGTTTGCCCTGCCCCATCTTCGATGGTCACCACCGTCGGCTCTGGTTGGGTTGTGGAGATGTCCAACATGCACAAGAAGTCAGTGCAGTCGGGGAGGAACACCTTCGGCTTGGGTAGATGGGTAGGAGTAATATAGATGCTAGGATCGTAAGACACGACCCCAGTATGGATAAGATTGACTCTTTTGGGAGGTGGAGTTTGGTTGTGTGTAGGGAGGGGGTTGGTTGTGACGTTGGGTTTTTCTGGCGGCAAAATCACATTTTTGTCAACGAGGTCTTGAATCTCGTGACGCAGCCTGAAACATTGGTCGGTATCATGGCCGTGCTGCTGGTGATATACACAGTACTTGGCTGGGTTGTGAGAGGGAGGGAGTGGATTCAGCAATGGCCTCGGCTCTAGGGGTTTTAGATGCCCCTTTCTGATCAAGACCCCCAGAGCCTTAGACAAAGGCATGTATAGTGGGGTGAAGGTTCTTTGGCCTCTGGGCGGGTACTTAGAGGTTTGAGTATTGCTTCCGGATGCACCGGAGAAGGGTGTGGCTGCTATGGGCCTTGGAAGGGAAGGGGGAATAGTGGCGACCATGCTGACCTCCGAAGCTCTTGCGTTTGCAGCGCCACTCGGGCCTGCATTGTTATTACGGTTGAAAGTCCTCCTCGGTTGCTCCCTATCCTGGTCTATCAGACCTTGCTTCATTGCGTCTTCGATTTGTACCCCCATCTCGTGTAAATCTGAGAAGGTGGGAAAGGGGAGTACAATCATTCTCTGCATCAACTTTGGTTGGAGATTGCGCACAATCATCCAGATTTGGTCCTTATCAATGGGTCTCAAAGTCATCATTGACGCCTTTGCCCTCCACCGGGTTACAAAATCTGAGAAAGTTTTCTTGGGCTCCTGCCTTGTCGTTTCGAGATCACGAGTTGTAATCTCAATCTGAGTGTTGTACGAATATTATGCGACAAAGGCCTCAGCTATTTCATCCCAGCTCCTCTTCACCTCATCCTCTAACTTCGCGTACCAAATGGCGGCCACACCCGACAGGGTTCGGCCGAACAGTGAAAGCTTTTGTGGTCGGGTTAGGCCCATTGGCTGTAGGATGTCTGAGAATAGCCGAAGATGGACCATGGGGTCTCCAGATCCGTCGAAACGGTCAATTTGCGACATCTTGAACCTATCGGGCAATGTCACGGCCACATCGGTATATCCGTCCTCGATATCCGGAATAGCCTTTACCCCTTGCGATTTCTTGAAGAGCTTCTCAAGCTTGCTCAGTTTCAGAGCTGTGTGATCGATTTCGAACTCGAAGGGAGAGTCCGGGTGGTTGGGTGTATGGGTCTTGGACAGTTGAGGCGGAAGCGGGGCGGAGCTGGCCCCGTTGGAAGGTTCGTGTCCTCTTGTATGTTCTGGGTATTTGGCACGGTGTTCTGGGTGTTTGGCAGAGCGTTCTGAACAGTGGGTGCCTGCTCGGTTAAGGGAGCCCCTGGCGGAGGAGGAACTTGGTGTGAAGCAGATGCCGCATTCTGCTGTTGCAGTCTAGTGATTAATTCTGCCTGTTGGGCCATGATCTCGGCCTGTTGTTTGGCAAACTCATCCCGGCGAATGGCGTCCTGTTGCATGGCTCTCATGGTTTCTTGCATCTGACGCATCATTTCTTCGACTCCTGTCGGTGTTGCCATACTGCCCTGGTTCGTCCGAACTATTGGCAAGTCTATTTCTATAGCAGTAATTGGGATCCCAATCTGACTGTCCACTGACGGGGTAGTCCTCTGCTCGGATACACTGCGCTTCCTCGGTCTCTACCTGATAACCGGGGGTAGAGAATGGAATACTGGCTGTCCGTCGACCAGCTCCTCAGATCGATTGAGCCGACGACCTCTTATCCAAAGTGCTTGGGGGGTATTTGCTGGGTTGGAAGCAATTGTGCTAGAACTGCCCTAGAAAAAGATAAATAAAGCGAAAAGGAAATAAATAAACAGATAAACGGACAGCATAACAGCTTAAAATAAATGCATGACACACATCTTGGCATAACAACACACGGTTGACAAGCTGAATACACACTGTCCTCCTACACTGATTATTATCCCTGAATCACTGTCCCCAAAACTGAATCTGATACCCGCAGATAACTGATTCTCAAATACTGACTGATGCCCGCAGGCCTGATACCCACAATACTGAACTGACGCCCGCAAGCCTGATGCCCAAACCCTGTAAACTGATACATGCATTCGTATGGAGACGCACCCCAAAGCACATAACAAGTTAGTGAGAGCCAAAACACCCCTATGTTGGGGTAGGGTTTCCCTGTCCTATTTTGTCAGGAGCTAGGGTTTCACTACGCACGCAGCGGTTTCAAATAACCTATAAACGGGTAAGCAACCTGTCCTAGTTTGGAATGGTCACTACGGATCCGAATATGCACTAGGTCGAATGGTCAAAAAGGGTGCCCCGGTAAAACCGGGGTTTGTGTTCCCATACTGGCAGAGCCCACAACCGGTCAGCCTTATGGTCATGCCTTGACAAGACAAGCCTTCGGCAAATCGTTCAGGAATAGCAGATGGCAAACACGGTGTCCTAGGTGCACCAATGCAAATGCAATGCAAAGAAACACACAAGTGTAGTCAAAAACAGATATCATGAGTTTGAGTCAAGTTTTCTAATTCCCCAGCGGAGTCGCCAAAAACTGTAGACGTCCCCGAACGCCCCGGGAGGGAAATCCTGTTCCGTTCATTTGGGGTCACTACAGCTCAGGACTCTCAAATTGCCACGGTTCTAAGTCTGAACCAAAGAGTCCAAATCCGGCAAATCGTTTTGAGAAAACAGATTTTTTTGAAAGAAGTGCCAAACATGGACTGCTTTGCCAGATACAGAGTCGCCACCTAAATATTTTATTTTGGGGGAAATTTAGGAAACCCTGACTCGTTTTCCTAAGGCCACGTGTCCGTCATCACCAAAGTTGCCTTGGCTCGGGAACTTGGGTACGATTGGGGAAGGTCACTTCGTGAGCGCCCCCGCTCGCCCAATCAAAGATCGGCCTCTACTAACCATGATATCTAGTTTTGAAAACATTGTGTGTTCTTATCCCGGTTATTAGCCTAGATTTACTATGTGATGCGCACAGCATACAAGTATAGACTGGGTCACCTGAATTGGAACAAAACATTTCATGTTTGTTTTTGAAAGATGGTTTGCTACTCGCAAGTAGGCTTAAAGATGCAGATTTTGCCACTCTCAGGTGGGCTTAAGGAAAGATGATTTTGCCACTATCTAGTGGGCTTAAAACACACATTTGATGAATTGTTCCAATCCAAATAACCCAACCTTCACCCACAGGCATTCAGGCAGTTATATCACATAAGCAAATAGCCTCATGGTAAGTATGCTATTCATGGCAGTCACTCACACGCATGCAAGAATGCTAAAGCATAAAACTCACCGAGTACTCCAAGCCAAAACAAAAGCTAATTAGAAATCCATGCATGACCCTAATTATACAGAAATGCCTAATGCAACACATGCAAAATGCAACTATAGCAGGCTCGGCTATTCTAAACATGGCATATGAAATGCTACAGCTAACATGTATTCAACTTGGAATTGAAAATACAATGCAGTTAGTATGATGCGCCGCGCCCGGTGCATGCAAAACAGATGAATGAATGCAAACATGCTATCATACTGTATACTAATTGAAACATGCCCTAATCTAACCATCATAAGCGGGTAAATAAAAGGGAGAAAAACGTGGGGTTGGAAGACATACAACACACACACGCACACTTATTACAGTTATGCCCTCGCGCAGAGGGTCCGAATAAATATACAGTCCCACATAATTACAGTCCAAATGATACAGTCCAAATATATACAAATTCCTAATTAATTTACAAATTAACTAAGAAAAATAATAAACTGGCATGCAAGCCAGGGACTGCCTTGACTCTTCTTCAGATGATGGATGATGCATGTCTAGACTGCCTTGCGCGGAAATCCACTGGGATGCCTTGATTAGCCTCTGTTTTACAATTATTCTTGGAAAGTGCGCCAAGCTCCGGAAGGTTGCTAATTCTTGATTTGCTGCAATAGAGAGCAGGAAAGGGGTATAGCAATGTATTTTCACAAATGTATGCGTGCCTCGATCCTCGTGCCACCAATCACGCATCTCGATGCATGATGGCCGAGGGTTGAATTGTGCAACTCAATATAGAATGAATGCACATATAAACACAACAAGACCTAACTCCATCATGGATAATCCAGAGTGTCGGTGACTGGGAATCGAGATACGTTCCGTCACTCGGAGTACGAAACGTACCTCGTTTCCCGTGCTCGGGCTAACCCCTATCCCGAGCACAATGCAATATGCATGATATGCATGAAATGCGACTAAGATACAACCTAGCATGCACAATGCTATGAAATGGCATACACGATGCACGAGGTAACATGGCATACACAATGCTCTAAAAACACAACCTAGCATACACAATGCTATGAAATGAAATGGCATACACAATGCAATATGGGCTTACGCCGACATGAGTGGACCTCAGCCACACTCACATAGGAGGCCATTAGATGAAAATGAGACAACTCGAGATGCGCGCACGCGTGCACGCAAACCGAAGACCGATCCTAAGGCACAAAATGCCACTCTAACAAGACATGGCAAGGCATGGGAAATGGCATAAAAACATGCAAGTTTCAGCAGCAAAACATGACCCAAAACAGCCCCGAATCATGAACACATGGCACCCGATGCATGAAATGGTCCCGAAATGCAAGATTAAGCACATGAAATGACTTGTAGCTACCTCAAGCATGCATTATTTGTTCATGACATGTGAAGACAGATTCAAGGCAGCCCCAAAACAAGCATGTTTTCAGTTCTAAGCGAGGACAAACAGCAAACACAAATAGGGCAAAACTAGCATGCAAAAATGGCCCTAAATGTGAGATAATGAAGCAACTCACAGCTTCTGACCCCAAACAGATTAGGGCCCTTCAACAATGTTGAATAGGGGCCCAAAATATGATGTTTTAGAGTTTATGGTAAACCAAAAAAACCAACACAGGTATGGCTAAGCTCACATGCAAGAAATGGGCCAAAAGAGGGTCAAAGAAGCAAGTAGTGGTTGCTGGCCTTAAACACAAAGGGGCCCTTTAACAATGTTGAAGAGAGGACAAAAATAATTCACTTTACAGTTGGTGGCCGGACCCAAAACAGTATGCAAATATGTTCAAAATGCTATGCAAAATGAGGCCAAAAAGAGAGATATAACACAAAGTATATAAAAGATGCCTCAAACCATGAAAGACCCTTAATGAAACATGAATATAGGGTCAAAATAAGGCCATTTTTCGTTCGGAGCAGAGCCCAAAAACAGAAGCTCAAGAGGCTAATAACTCATGCAAAAATGGAGCCAAAATAGAGATATAAAGGCAAGTGATAAATGGAGGCCTCAAACAGCAATGATCCCTTCAACAATGTTGAAGAAAAGCTCAAAATAAGCAAATTTTCAGTTCATGACAGAGCTCAAAACAGTTTATACACAGGCCAAAAATATTACACAAGAAAATGGCATACAAGAGGGATAATGAAGTAAGTGCACCAAGGAGGCCTCAAACAGTGAGAGGCCCTTAATGAAACATGAAAAATGGCTCAAAATAAGCTTAACTTCAGTTAGGGTTGGAGCCCAAAACAGCAAGAAAGAATGACTTATGTATTGAACAAAATATGGACCAAAAGGGGGGAAATGGAGCTTACCCTTGAAGACTTGACTTTGGCACCCTTTTGGCTTGATTTGCAGCACTCTTAGGACTTGAAGAATAACCTCCAGCTGCTGGAATGAAGGATGGAAGGGTGGTGCTAGATGGTGTAGTGTAAAATGGTGTAAGGTTTGAAGGATTGGAGCTTGGAAGTATGGAAAAAGAGAGAGACAAGGCAAGGGTTTGAGGCCAAATGTTCCAACCCTAATATCAGAGCTGGAGCCTCTGATATATAGGCAAGAATGGGGGGGGAAAAGGAGGGAAAAAATGGAGGGAAAACATGCCAAGTTTCCTTCCAAAATGCAGCCCTCCGGATACAGAATCTGGGGGGAAAACAGATGTATATCTGCACTGTAGATGATGCAAGGAACATGGCCGGCCAGTTATCCAGGTTGCAGGTGGCCGGCCGGCCAAGGGTCAAAAGGGTCAATGAGAATTAATGGCCGGCCACCACAAAAAGAGGGCCTCTGATGTGTGCACAACACTACCCTGTGGTTGAGCACTGGAAAAAGTGAACCAGGAGAGAGAACAACCCACTTTTCAAAGGGGTTCAAAAGGGTCAACAACAATTACTGGCCGGCCACCAAATATTGGTGGCCTCCCAGATGTGTACATCACAAATATGTGGTTTTGGGTGCAAGAAAATGGTTCAAGGGTGTTCAACATTGGCTCTGAAGTGAGGAAAAACGGGCGACGGAGGGCGATGAAGGGATAAAGTTGGCTGACAGAACAATTACTGGCCTCCCACCCTTCTACAGCCTTCTTACCAATGAAACAGAGGTCCCCACCAAAAATGAACCAAAACCAATGCAGAATGAAGGTTCGGGGGCCGAAACACGCAGTTCGGGGCCCCGAAAACGGGCTGTTAGGCACCGGGAGTGGTGTTCGACCACGAAGTCGGTCTCTCGGACCACAGTGTCCCTCAAAAGGGATCAAATAAGAAGTATGCCAAAAACCAAAGCAAATAGAGGTGGTTAAGCGGTCCCGAACCGAGGCACACGGCCAACGGCTTTGAAAAACCGAAAACCGGACTCCAAACGGGCAAAATGGCCTACAACCACAAAACATAGCCTACGACCACTGAGAGATGATCTACGAGACCTCTCCCTCCCTTCGCGAAGAGAAAACAGAGAAAATCGAGCCTGGTTCGCAAACCGAGGCAAAGCATGAAAGGGTCCGGAAGTCCGGAGGCAAGGCTCGCAGCCGAAACTCTGAAACTTCTGAACGAGCACAATATGCAATATCACCAAGCGCTCAACTGGTGACGTCTGAGTCTCAAGGTCGGTCAAAAATGGGGTGTCTACACCTAGCTTCAAGGTGGACAACAACAAATAGTATGAAAGTAATAAATTTATAGCTAGTTAAGTAAACTTATGCCGGGTGGCTAAGCCTAAGCTCTAATCCTCTCTTGACCATAAGGTTCCAAGATACATAAGGAAAGCCATAAGGATCAAAGTAAAGCGATCAACGCAAATGGATTGGCCGCTATATCCTAAACACGCCAAATCTATGAGAACTTACAACAATACAAATATGATATTCAAAGCATAAGAAGTAAAAGCACATGTATCGGGGAGGACAAGGACCCTTTAATAAGACCATATTCAATTCACGTCGCACAAAAATAAGCTAAAATAGTGTTAAAAGTGCTGAAATTTAACCATATGAAATGAAAAGAAAGTGAAAAAAAATGAAAGAAAACAAAGGATGCACAACTAGTGAGCTAGCCAATGGAAGGGTGGCTAGTCCTCCCACTTTTAATAAAGTTTTAATCACATTTTAAGCCCCAAAATAACTCTGAAATCAGTATGTAAAGACAAGGAAAAGAGAGAGAAAAGGTGATGAAAAAGTTCAAAGTTCACCTCTTGAAAGAGAGGAAGATCTTCTTAGTTAACAAACCTCAATCTAAACACCCTCAAGTATCTGAAAGAATGTTCAAAACTTCAGCAAAAAGCTTCAAGTTTAAGCTTTAATGGTGTATCTATATTCAAGAGGGTAGAGAAGTGTGTTGGACAAGCTTCTAAGCCTTGGGCAATTTTTTCTAACCCCAAACTCTAAGGGAAGGTGCTGTATTTATAGAATTTTAGCTTCTCACGTTGAAAATATCTCTAAAAAAGATAGCTGGTCCAAATCCCGTGCATGGGAGCCACCTACTGCTGCAAAATATTTGCTACGCTGAACATGGCTAGCTGGCTAATAGAATGCACAGCAGTCCCAATAAAATTAGCCTGCCGGTCATCTGTTGGCTTGCTGTTCTCTTAGTGGACAGGGAAGAAAAAAGAAGGTTTTGGTCAAAATGGGGTGCAAAGTTTAGGTTTTCACGCTTGAAACCGAATTCTTTTGCTAAAGATTCGAAAGATTGCACAGTGTAATCTTTCATCATCAGGTGTTCAGAATGAAGCACCCAAGTCTTAGGGGCGGTCAAAATGGAGTGTCTACACTAGCAAGCACTCAAAGCTTATTGTTTATATAAATTGAAGATCACATACAAAGGCAGAGCAAGTGAAGAAATAGTTAAAAAAAGGGTTCAGTGGATATGGGGCCCACTTAATTTGTTCATGGCTAAGCATGTACATTAGCAAACATTGCAATTACAAGCCGACCCCGAGGGACCAAGCAAGCACCAAGCTACGAAGCAAGTGGGTCAAGATGTTTATCCAAAAAAAAAAATATTATAAATTTGAAGGCCGAGAACCATCCATAATCACGAAGGCCGGAGCACACTTTGAACAAATTGGGCCAAGATATAATAATGGCTTCCACCCAATAAATTTTAGTGCAAGCCAAGGGGCAAATGAAGGGGGCACAATTATTCAAGCCTATTTGTATGGAACCTAGTTGGGCTAGACGAAGGTCCCCACTCTGAAGTGGGTCCCCACTCTGAAGTGGGCCCTCTCTCCCACTCTAAGATGGGCTGAGTTAGGGGTTCAGTCTTGCCCATTCCCCACTTCAAAGTGGGGAAGGCCATGGGCTTAGCCCTAGCACCCATCCCCACTCCAAAGTGGGTTAGTCCATAACTTGGGCTCCAAGACTCCTACTCCCAGACATTTGAGCTCCAACGGATCAACCAACACCATGTGAGTAAAAGGCGCTTGGTGCACGCGAATGACGGAACTGCTTAATAGAGTCTTTGCTCTCCTTCAATGAGGAAGGACCTAGCATAACAAATAAGTTCCAGTTGGCAGAGAGAAACTGGATGAGCAAGCTAAGCCTTGTTTATAAAAGGTTACCTTACATCCCTTTGCACCCTAGAGACACACGTCTTCTCTACCTTTGCTCCACCAAACCCTGGTATTGACCCGACCATTGGAGGGCTTTCTGACCAACCCTTGGTCAGGTAGCCTAACCATTTGTTCCTTGTGCAGGCCTTCACCGATCGGTGCACCAGAGTTCGTCTACGAAGTCTCACCTTACTCTATTGCGGAAACCAGTCCCTATATAACACAATTGTAATTGATTGAATCTCATGAAAAACAAGATGATGAAGAAGAAAGTGAGAATGAAATGGAGATGATGATGATGAATACTGTAACAGAGGAAGAACTTCTTTGTTGAATGAAATTGGTGGTTAAATACACTAGGGAGGCAATGCTGTGGCAATCTGGTAATTGTTTTGGAGGCATATCCTATGCTTGAGAGAGAGAGAGAGAGAGAGAGAGAGTTGTGATCATTGATTCGTGGAAAAATGAAGTGAAGCTTTGTATGAGTGGTAACAAGCTTGTAGAGTTTAGGAATTCAACCAATTTCGTGCAGGTGGGGTGTCTTCCCCCATTTTTTAGGGTTAGAAAATTTGGATCGAAATTCTCTCTCTTTCTCTCTAGAATTCTCTCTCTCTCTTCTTATTTTGTGTCTTAAACTTTAGTTTCTCTACACCTTTACACATAAAGCCTTAACCAAACACTCTCACCTTTGAGCTGAGGTTCTTTGGGGTTTAGTTTGAGTTCTTGAAGGAGGTTTGAACTAGAATTAGGGGTTGTTTTGTGCTTGAGCTTCAAAAGGTAGTTCACTTGCTTAGTGTACTTGCTTTGACTATTCATTTTGCCATCCTTTTACATTGTTTTTGAGCTGATTTTCAACTACAAAAAACTCTGATCTTTTAGGCTTAACATGGTGGTTTGAGGTCATTTTGTGTTAAGGGGTAGTCCACCCTTCTTGTTGCTTAATTGTGTAAGCTTTTGCACCATCTTTTAGCATATTCAAATCAAACTTTTTGGGCCTTTAAACCACTAAAATTAAGAGTTATTTCAGTGGTAAAAACCTCATTTTGAAGTCCAAAATTGGAGGGGGTAGCCTCCCCTCCTTGTGTCTTGTTTGCATGCCTAGATAGCTTAACATGTGAGCATGTTTTTCTGGCATTTTGTACCTTAATCTCAGCATGTTTTTGCTACTGTTTTGACTGGTTTCAGCTCTATTTTGAGCTGGTTTGGTCCTTTGAGGCTTATATTGTGTGGTTATAGTGCAAAGAGGCTTCACTAGCTTAATGTTTTAGGCTTTTAGCATGAATTGCATAAGTTCCTTGCATGTTGTAGTGTCATTTTGCACTTCATTTCGGCACTGAAATCTCTGCAATCTCCCTCTATTCTTTACTCCTTCATTTATTTTGAAAGGGATTTTGAACCCCGTGTTGGCTTGATTATGAAATTGAGACACTCGTGCTTAATAGTTTCAATCCTCTTTTGAGGGTTTCTACTAACCAACGGCATGAAGTCTCTTTCATGCTCAAGGCACTTGTGGTTTAAGCCTTCCTTCCATTAGAGGACACTCACCTTTTGGACTAATCAATTAAAGAATGGATTGGTAAGCTAAAATGAGTAAACAAAAGTGATAAGTAAAACTTAAGCAAGATAAGCATATTGTGTTGCATTGCATGTGTTCAATCGGACGTTATATTGAACACAAAGAAGATTGGAGCATTTCATACTCAAAGTGATGAAATAAGCCCATCTTCTTGGTCTCCATTGCCTTTGATCACACATGATAAGGTGATGGTCTTGAGTTTTGTTTTGCATACAATGAAGTTGTACTTCTTGGTTCCTTGGCCATCATGCATTGAAAATGCTTGGTTGGTGGTTTTAGATCCAAGTGTGCCACTCATTTCAGGTTTTGAGATGATAAGGAGGGTAACAGTACATACACTTCTTGAGAATACACTGCTTTGTCTCTGTTTGCTCTCTGTTGCAGCAAAAAAGAGAAGTCTAGGGAAAGGGTGGCCGACCGGCCACCAAAACCAGCCGACCGGCCATCAATGGAAAAGTTGCTCAGTGTGCTCCTTAATGGGGTCAGAGGTGTTCTAGGAGTTGGCACAATTTTCAGTGGTTAAACGATGTGAAAACAAAGGCCGCAATGGCAAGGCGGTGGATTTTTGGGAGGAAGCCAACCAAGCATGCATGCGTCCATCGCCCTCAAGGCCATTTAATTGCTTTAAGTAGTTAGCGTAGCTAATTATTCAATTCAAGCGTTGTACTTAATTAGTTAGTGTAACTAGTTATTCAATTCCGAATTGTTGTAATTAATTAACTTAGAATAAGTTAGTTAATTAGTTTCAATTGTGTTGTAATGGTTAGCTTAATTAGCATAGCTAGTTGGTTAGTGCTTTATTCATTTGGACCCTCATTCGCGAGGGTATAATGTTGTAATAAGTGTGCGTGCGTGTGTGCATATCTTCCAACTCCACGTTTTTCTCCTTTTTACTTAATCGCTTTCGATGGTTAGTTTAGGATCATGTTTCGATTAGCATACCTTATGCTTGCATGTTTGCATCCATTCATTCGTCTTGCATGCACTGAGGCTCGACGCATCATTCAAACTGCATTGCAATTTCAATATCTTCTTTGAATACGTGTTTCAAAGCATGTTATCAAATTGAATCGAATCAAATGCCATATTAGTAGCCGAGCCTATTAATTGCATTATTGCATGTGTTGCATTAGACATCTTGTATAGTTAGGATCATGCATTAGTTAGGATCATGCATTTTTCTAACTAGATTTTGTTTTGGCTTGGAGTACTTGGTAAGTCTTTATGCTTTGGCATACTTGCATGAGTGTGTTTGTCATATTGCCATGATTCGCATGCTTGCCATGAAGCTATGTGCTTAAATGCTAAACTGCATGAATGCCTGTGGATGAAGGCTTTATTGCTTGAATTGGAACAATTCAATAAATGAGAGTTTTAAGCCCACTTTGCGAAGTGGCAAATCATGTTTTAAGCCCATTTGAGGTGGCAAATCTGCATCTTTTAAGCCCACTCGAGGGTGGCAAATTCAAACCATTTTCGAAAAACAAACATGAGTTGAATTGTTCCAATTCTTGCAATTTTAGTCTATACTTGTTTGTGCGCGTCACGTAGTAATGTTAGCAAATAACCGGAATAAGAATGCATAATGTTTATGAATATCATATCATGGTTAGTAGAGGCCGATCCTTGATTGGGCAAGCGGGGTGCTCAATTCATGACCTTCCCCCCTCATACCCAAGTTCCCGAGTCGAGGCAACTTTGGTGATGACGGACACGTGGCCTTTGGCACGAGTCAGGATTTCCTAAATTTTCCCAGAAATAAAATATTTAGGTGGCGACTCTATAATCTAGCAAAGCAGTCCAATTTTGGCTTTATTTGATTTAAAATTGATTTTTCAAAAAGATTTGCCGGATTGGACTCTTTGGTGTTTATCAGTTTCACATTGAACTTTGTGAGATTAGATTCAGAATCGTGGCGGGAGTCCAAACTGTAAGGCTTCATTCGAGCTCTCCGAAAGTAAGGCGCAAAAAAATTCGAGCTACAGTAGACGATGCCTGAAATGACTCCATGGCCATCACTGCCTTCAAGATGGGCTTACACGTTGATAGTCTTCTCCGGAGCTCGTTGATTAGACGACCTCCTAAAATAGTGTGGGCTTTAATGAAGAAGGTTGAGGAGTATTGCAACGTGAAAGATGTTGCCCTCTGCGTCACAGCCAATCAGAAGGTCATGGAAATGGCGGCACCTGCCCTGGTATAGCCAATAAGTGTAGCCCTACTAGAAAGGAGCCCCGAGCCGCGAGGCAGGCCAAAACAAGAAAGTCGCCGAGACCCACGCCGATCGAGGGACCACCATTCAGGTCGATCGAGCGAGTAATATTAAGTGGAAAGCAGACGCCCCAGGCGGTCCAACAAGAAGTATACTGAGTTGAATGAGCCGATTAACAAGATACTTGCCAAAGTCCAACATCTACCTTTCTTTAAGTGGCCAGCCAAGATAATTGGACCCCCCGACACAAGATGAAAGGATTGGCGATGTGACTACCACAAGGACCATGGGCACCAAACCGACAGATGCTAAAGGACCATCTTGAGGAACTGGTGCAGGATGGCTGACTAGTTTAATACCTCCCTCACAAGGTCAACCCACCCAATGCGATGGCTCTGCGCCCGGACTCACTTCCACTGAGTGTAATTCATATGATATATAGTCTTCCGTCACCAAACAGCATCCATACAATTCAGTCTCAATAGTCTTAACCATGCCAGTCCAAGCCGTCCACACTAGCCAAATGACCTCATTAGGCCAGCTAGATTAGCTTCGACGACACAGATCTCGAGGGGGTGATCCTTCCCTAAGATGATGCCCTTGTCATCGAGTTACGAGTAAACAAATTCTTTGTTGAACGCATTCTAATTGATCAGGGGAGCACATCAGAGATCATGTACTATAAGACATTTCTTAAGCTCAACGTCAAAGATTCAAACCTACTGCCAGCAGAATACCCCTTGTTCGACTTCAACGCCAATCCTGAATACCCTCTGGGCAAGGTCACTTTGGTTTTCTACACAGAAATTGTTTGCTCTTACATTATAGTCAGTCTGCTCCTATAATATTATTCTTCCTGTATGAGAGAGTGCTGCCATTGTCAGTTCATCAGAGCTAAAACAGAAGGTGCTTTTGCGTTAGTGGGTTTTAATAGTCATATCTTGGGAGACAAATGGCGACATATCTCTAGCACCCATGATGAGGCGGCAAATCTGTTTTATCACACAGGTTTCAGTTTGCTTTCTTTTCCTTATTTTAGTGTTTTAATTTGTTATATGTATTTTTTTTCATCAAGATATAATCTCCCATGATTTATTGTTCTGTATTTTTCTAGTTTAATTAACTATGAATCTATTTGTTTTTATTTAAATACACAATTTGTACAAACAAAACCCACTGATTAGCAACTGTAACACAAGCACGTAACATACCATCACCTTCTTCGACGACTCTAAACAAGATTAGAGCTTGTATTCATCCCTTCATACACGTGTATGAAGATGCACTTCAGTGAACAACAGCTGGCACAGTTGGCAAACAAATATCTAAAAAAGGAGAAAAATGGTCGTCGGCCATCATCAGTGGCCGACCGGCCATCAAAGTAGCCGACCAGCCATTAACATAGCCGACCAGCCACCATTGATGGCCGACAGGCACAAGTCATGGCCGACAGGCCATGGGGTTAGCCGACAGGCCACCCTTTTCTCCAGACTTGAAACAACAAGCCCTTGGTCCACAACCAAGCACAAAACAGATAGGTTTAGCGACTCAAAAACAAGGCGCTCCGCCGAGAACTTCGGGCACTTAAAACAAGCATGAACATACAAAATCATTGAGTGTTCAAACGATGACGTCCAAGTCTTGAGGACGATCAGAAATGGGGGGTCTACATCAACCAGGTTGAAACATTCCCAATAGCACGCCGAATATTCGCGAAGGGTTTCTTCCGGCTTGATTTGCATCGCCCAGCGCAAGTTGGCCTACTTAGGCTGGACCTCATTGGTAATAAATCTTGCCTGGAAGGATTTTTGGAGCCGATGAAAACTCTTTACCGAGGCCGGTTCGAGTTTATAATACCTTCGGACCGCCAATGGACCCAAGCTGCTTGAAAACATGTAACACATAAGCGCCTCATCATCTGCACGCAACATCATCGCCTGTTTATAATGGTGAATGTGATCCGTAAGGTTCGATTTACCATCATACAATGTAAACGTCGGTGCTTTGAACTTTTTAGGCAGGACGGCCCTTGCGATTCGTCATACGAGAGGATCATGTCTGTCCTCCTCGTCTGAAGAATCTTATTTTCTGGGTTCTTGTGGTGACGAGTCAGAAGTGTTGTTGCTATCGTGTTTTAGATGCCGACATCGTTGATTATCCTTCTGCTGTTCTGGTGACCGACCCTGCTCATGATGTGGTGCGATCGACTGAGATTTGGCTAACTCCAGAGCCAGCTCTTTACGTAAATGTTCATTGTCAGCTGCCATTTCTTCCAAACGTTGTTCGTTTTGTTTTGCTTGGTCCGTTATCGTTTGCATGGTTTCCTACATTGAGGTTGAAGGTGCAAATTAAGTTACTAGATCGAAATTCAAGGCTCTTCGTGCGGTGATATTCTCCGGACCAAGCATGGTTCTTGGTGTAACATCGTTAGCAATAAACGGAAGATCATCTGTTACGTCTGTCATGAATGCGCTTGAGTATTCCCACAAACAGCGCCAATTGTGGTGAAATGGATTTAGAAATTCTCTCTCGTCCAAAAAGAACCTCTTAATCCTCCCTCTCACTGATCTTTTCTTCTTCTTTTAGTTATCCCCTTCTCTTGATTATGGCTCCTCCTTTTACAATGCTCCCTAGGGACCATCTAGGGGCAAATTGCCTCATCCTGGGCTTTGACCTCATTCCTAGGCCTTCTATACAGCCCACGGGGTACACGGCTATGACGGCCCTCTAACTTGGTTGTACTCGGCTACGGCCCTCCATTGGGCTTGGCATGGGCTAACTTGCTTTTTGGCCTCCGCTAGCTAGACCTGGCATGAGCCGACTTATATTCGGCCAACTGAAGAATCTCATAATCTCATTTATTTGGCCATCGCATAGTACTATTAAAAAAGAGATTTTATCTATTGTATTATGCATTAGTAAATTTCACTGTGATATTTTAAATCAAAGATTTTTAGTATGTGTTGATTGTAAAAGTGCTAAATATGTTTTAGAAAAAGATTTTTAAAATATTGTTAGTAAGCAAATTTTTGCCCATTGGCATTCTATTCTTAGTATTTTCGATTTTGATATTGAATATATTCAAGATAGTCAAAAATCTATCCCTGATTTTCTTAGCCAAGAGTTTTACAGGGTGGATAGTCACAAACCTTTTCAATAACTTTAGTAAAAGTACCTATTCCTTACTGCTCTACTCACAGATTACAAGTCAGCCGTTATCGTCGCATGATTAAACAACTTGAGTCAAAAATTAGTGCTGAAGTTAATTACCACAATATTCAATGACGATTTTCGTTGATTGGTCACTACAGATGTTTTATACAACTTGCCAGTTTAGATACCCTCAGTGGATGCTAATCTCCATTTTTCTCCTTACAGATGTCAAGTCAGAAGCCTCATTCTAAACCACTTGCCATAATACCATCGAGTCAAGCAATTTCAACACCACCAGTCGACCTAGTAAATAGATACCAAATTCTTGGTACTATTCCTAAACCTAGTTACACTTCTACTCTTGCAACTGGCCCATTTGCTTCTCAGTCAATGCAAATCATGCCTCCAAATAATCCATACAGTCAACACCAAGAACCAATTATGTTCTTAAACCTTGCTCGTCCAATCTCTTTTACAAAGAACCAGTCCACAAAAATATCCATAACCCTATTGATTTAGTCAAATCATATTTCGCTTCTAGATGGCATTTACTCATTCACATTCAGACTAGTTAATTTCTTTTTACAAAGATATTCTTTACCACCACCAGTCCATTGTCATTAAACCCATTTATGATCGAGTCAATACTAGTAAAATCATTTATCATTTTTTGTATATTCAAAGTATTGTATCTCTTATGACTGAGGTTTTCCTTTTCTATTACGGGACCCCCTTAATCATCCAATCCAATATAGTTATTATGATTATAGTGATGCATGGTTTAAAGTCCTCTTGCATTAAAATGAGTCGTTTGGTCATTCTTGGTTTTTCTCTTTTGATCATAAATTCAAGTCAAAATTCCCTTCTTGGTTTCTGAGATGGTGGTCTCAACATGGTGCCATCCCAGAACTCCTCTCTTCCATTCTCATGGATCAAGTCAACTATTTTTCTTCAGTTGACCCAATTAGTCAACATAAGAATCAATTTCCTATATTGCTTCTTTTTATGTCCAAATACAAAGTCCCTTTGATATTCAAATGGCAATATGGTATTTCTAATAACATAGTCATTCGACAACATTTTGTCAAATGGTGGGATGCATTCAAACACCACTGCATTATTGAACAAGTCAAACAAGAATTCCCAGTTAGCATTCATGTTCCTACAGTCCCAAAGGTTAAGTATTCAAAGAAGAACCCAACTGCTCTAGTCTCTCAAGGAAGCCCACTTCCTTTTACAACAGTCAGACTTAGAAACCCAACATCCAACTTTGGGCCTTCCAAACCTAAATCATCCAAGCCCAAACACAAGTCAACCACCAGTGATGAACTTACGCAAATGGTAGTTTTTGATGGCCTAAGCAAAGTCACAAATTGAAAATGAAGCCTTAAACGAAACAACCTCTTCTGAAGCCTCAACTCGTCATGATTCATATGGTTCACAATTCCAAGATGCTCAGAACTCATATGCCTAATTCAGTCATTGGATTTTATATATATAAAAGCTTCAATCAATACTCTTCTTTAGAGAAAAACTGATTTTATATATATAGATTCCTCATCAGTCACTATGTAATTATGCCTCGCCAACTTTTCCACTGAAAGTAACGAATAATGAAAAAAAGTCAATTTTACTTTTCACTATTCACAAATCTGACACAGTCAAAAGTAGCAGACAACACCCATGTGCATCAATCACTTAGTCAATCATCGAAAGCAGTAGATAGCACCTATGTGCCTTCACATGCTACTTTCCAGCCAGATTCTCTTATCAAACACCGAAGGTAGCAGACAACACCTATATGCCTTCACATGCTACTTTCTCGTCAAATTCTCTTGTTAGATCACATGCATCACAATCATTGGCTCTCTCTATAAAAGACCTCCTCAATCATTAATTAGGAGAGGAAGAGAAATGAGAGAACTCTCATTGAATTCTCAAATACCCTTTTAACCTGTATTAAACATTAAATATTTTGTAATATGTATTATGAAGTTATTTCCAGTTTTTAGTAAAGCATTGTAAGTCACTTACTTTTGTTATCTATTTATTGATATTTATTTAGTCTCTTTTGATCATAAATTCAAGTTAGAACTCCATTCTTGGTTTCTGAGATGGTGGTCTCAACATGGTGCCATCCCATAACTCCTCTTTTCCATCCTCATAGATCAAGTCAATTATTTTTCTTCAGTTTACCCAATCAGTCACCATAAGAATCAATTTCCTATTTTGCTTCTTTTTATGTCCAAATACAAAGTTCCTTGGATATTAAAATGGCAATATGGTATTTCTAATAACATAGTCATTCGACAATATTTTGTCAAATGGTGGGATGCATGCAAACACCGCCGCATTATTAAACAAGTCAAACATCAAACAGAGTAGCATGTTACTGTTTATATCAATTTTGACGGTACTTTTTTTATATTTTATATTTTTTAAGAATTTCATAGTCAACATAATCTTATTTGATAGATCTTGATAAGAGGATTATTAAAATTCTAATTTTTTTAAAAATCGACATCTAAATCAAAAGTTATATTATTTTAAAATTTAAAATATTAAATTACGCACTAAAGTATATTTTGGTAATAGTGATATGTGTTAAACTTTTCAAGAAAAACTTTTTGTAAAATTTTATTATGAGGGGATTTTAACCAAATCTCCCTATTTTATTTTATTTATATTTATTTAACTTCGCACAACCGCGAGTATATATATAAAGAAATGAATATTACAATTTTTGTCACAGTCTTTATTGTATTAACAGTCGTTTTAACTTCAAATCTCCACCAACTAGGGGTGTAAAAATGATTGGTGGGCCCGTGGGCCGCCCAAAGCCCGCCTGCGGCCCAGGTGGGCCCGACTTGGCTAAGCCTAGCTAGGGATGGGCCCGAGCCTAGCCCAGGACCCTAGGCTCGGGCTTAGGCCATCTGTTTGGAAGCCCAGCCTGACCTGACTTGACCCAAAAATTTTCGCCCCCTATGAGCTTGGCCTAACCCCACTCCCACAACAGCTCTTGCGCGCCCAATGGTAACAAAATTAAAAAAAAAAAAAATCAATTCAAACTGTCATTGGATCGTTTACACCCAATGGCCAAAAATTTTGTTTTGTTTTTTTAACAAATTAACTCCCCTCCTTCCAAACTCCTATAAATACCACCCTTCTCCCATTTTATTTCTCACAAACAATTGTCTCTCTCAAACTCTCAATCTCTTTCAACTTTCAATTCTTTCAATTAATTTTGAAGTCTCATACCTAAGTGGAAATTGCAATTGTGCAAGAATAAGCTATTATTAGAAGAAGTTAATTTTTGTATCGCATTTGCTAGTCGGTAACTTTAATTATTTGAATTAAAAATTTAGGGTAAACTACTAATAGGTCCTAATAGTTGGACTTAATTCCCATCAAGTCCTATTGAAAATAAGTTTTGGTAAAATTGTTGCTAAAAATAATTTTTTGTGACAATTTTTTATATATGTCACTAAAAATTGACAATTAGTGACTTTTTTTTGTCATGATTTTTATAAATGGTCGCTAAAACTTACAATTAGTGACTTTTTTTTATGACAAATTTTGCTCATAGGACCTATTAGACAATAAGTCTACTTATTAGGACCTACACGTACGTACCCCTTAAATTTATTAGTTACTCATTTTTTTACATTAATTATTTCTTAATATATATTAGTTGTTATTGTTTACTCATTATTTAAATGAATTGTTAGTTCTTATAGATTATTTTACTTACATTACTATGGATCCTAATATTCCTAATATTTATGTCGATATTGATGCATATATTACACTCCATGAAGTTGTTGATTCTCCTTCTACTGTATTTCATATCTCTCTTCCAACAGTTGGATCATCATCTAGGGACACAACTACTAGTGTTTGGGAGTATTTTAAAAGAATATCTGTAAATAATCCTAATGGCACAATTACAATTAAAGCAGAATGTAAATATGGTGCACATTTACTTAGTGATGCATCTGTAGGGGTACTAGTCATCTAAAAAAGCATGCTAACAAACATTTACAAAGTCAACAACTTAATATTAGAAGTCAAATGCAATTGGGGGGCTTCATCAACTTGTCATTTGAAAACATTTTTATATGATCCTATATGTATACAAAATTCTATAGTTGAATATATTATTAAAAAAGAACGACCTTTTACTTCTAATGAATATCCCAATTTTAAAAAAATGATTCACAGAGGGTTTGCACCGCAACATTAAGGCTTTTCAAGAAATATTACTAGAAATACAATTTGAAGGAAATGTGAGGATATTAAAATTAAATTATTTGACATCTTCAAAAATTTGAATAGAAGAGTTTTTTTAACATCTGATCTGTGGTCAAATAATGGTTTAGAATATCAATGTATCACTGCACATTTTGTTAACAATGATTGAAAATTAAATAAAAGAATTATTTCATTTAGATTAGTTGAACTTTCATACACTGGTCATTTGCTTGGTGTAGAAATAAGAAATCTATCAGAGGAGTGGGCTTTGCAAAATAAAATACTTACCATTAGTTTAGATAATGCAACATAATTACAATCATACTATAGCCCATTTGAAATCAACTTTACAATTACTTGTTTATGGTGATTTATTTAATATTCGTTGTTGTGCTGATATTTTAAACTTGATTGTTAAAGAAGCTATGCATGTATACGAGACTTCTGTACTGATAATAAAAAATGCAGTTGTTACTATTATGTCTTCTACTAATCGAATTTCAGAATACAAAAAAATTTGTCAACGAGGAGGTATGCCATTTAAAAATTAATTTTAAATGTAGATAGCATGTGGAATTCAATGTATAATACGTTAAAGACAACTTGTAAACAAAGAAAAACAATAGATTTATTTTCTGCCACAATATCAATAGGAGGAGTACTAACTCCCATAGAACTAAATTGAAGCCGAGTAGCCTTATATAAAGATTTTCTAAAAGTTTTTATACTGCAACAAAATTACTTATATATATATATATATATTCCTATTTCACCATTTGTTTTACATATGTTAGCAGAAATAATGAAAGCTTTTACAAACTATATGGATAATGAATTTTATGTAACCATTATTATTGCAATGAAAGAGAAATTTGATAACTATTTTGATCCATTATTGCCTCATGTTTTAGGTTTAGTCATCGTAGTTGATCCTAGCTGTAAAGACACTGGTTTACAAAAAAATTTAAAATGTATTTTCGTTGATCAAAAACAACTTGCCCCTACTATGATGGTTTTGAAAAGTTTACCAGTAGATGATTTTGAAGATTTTGACATTTTGGATTGGTGGAAACAAAATAAAACTATGCGGCCTATATGTTCACAGATGACCTGTGATATACTAATCATTCCTATTTCTATAGTTGCTTCTGAAATAGTTTTTAGTGCAGGTGGACGGGTGCTAAGCAATTATTACAGCAGGCTTTCGCCCCAAATGGTTGAGGCACTGATGATATTTAGAGATCACATGTATGCACTTATGAGAAGACAAATTATAGTAAAAATAAGAGAATTCAAAACGATTTGGATGGCATATCCTCGGGTAACGCGAGTGAATTGTCTGTCTCCTCTGATGATTGATTAACAATTTGTTTTTCACTATTTCATTTCGTTATTTTTTTGGTATTAGATTATTGAGGTGAAGTATAATGCAAATGATTGGTAGGCCAGTAGGTGCCAATCTAATTAGGATGTACTTCACCTATAGTGATGCAATTGCTTTACCATCACCAATAATCTACATCTATTTTATTTAATGAAATAATTTTTTAATATTTTATTTAATTTTGAAATAAAAATTATTCATTCAATAAATGTTATCTATTTAATTTAATGACTATAATATTAAAAGTTTCATTTTGATATATATAAAATTATTCATTTCAAAATAACAAAATTTTATAATTTCATATTTTTTTAGTCATAACCAAAAAAACATAAGTCATACATAATTAAATTTAAGTACCACATGAAACATTACCAAACCATCTCATTAATCTTAACAAAAATACTTTAGTACAATTTTTTTTTTTTTTTTATCCCTTATAAATATATATATATATATATATAATATTTTTCATTTCTTTTTCATAAGGAAAAAAAAAAGCCCTAGGCCCTAATATGAATGGGCCTAAGCCCCACTTTTTAGCTTGCATCCTGGCCCAATTCGATTCGAAAAAAGACGGAAATCCACATAGCCCAATAACGGGCCAAACCGGGTCGAAATTTACACACCTACCACCAACTTAGGTTTAGTAGTACAAAAATGATGTCCAATAATGTCAAAGATTCTCTTTACCGAACATCTTAAATGACTGAAGGGGGCAATATGAACATCACTGATTATCCATTGAATTTTTAGCACCTTACTTTTCTAAAACATTGCAGTTATTTACTATTATATATGTAACATCCCCCTCCCCCCCTCAAAAAAAAAAAAAATCATCTCATAGTATTCATCAAACAACAACACAGTTCTAAATATAGTATCCTTTTATTCATATGATTTTTGTTGTACAAAAGA
The DNA here is from genome assembly GCF_055761805.1 of Camellia sinensis. NCBI lineage: Eukaryota > Viridiplantae > Streptophyta > Magnoliopsida > Ericales > Theaceae > Camellia > Camellia sinensis. The sequence continues at coordinate 3,647,180 of NW_028128987.1, forward strand.
TGGCACATGCAGTTATACATTCATAAGCTTTAACCCTAAATCTATAGCATGTGTCATAAGCAAAAGATATGAAATAAGAGTCAAACAGATAAATGAATGCCTTAGTGGCTACAACTTTCCAAGTCGGTGCTTCGTTAGAACAAAAGTGAGTTTGAAACTCAATACAAATAAAACCCTTGGCTTGTACAAAAATAATTACAACAATAACAAAATAAGCTCTTGGCTCCAAGTCCTTCCAAGTTACGGCCTTGGTAGAGGCATATCATCAGCACCTGAAAATGGTTTTCCATATAAGATGAGCCAAAACCTAGTAAAGAAACTCTATCACAATGTATGAATCTTAACAAAGCTATAAGGTGAATGTATATGCAATGCTCGTGCCAAAACATTTTATATCTCTTTCCAAAAATCATGCAATGCCAAGTTTATATTACAATTCATGAAATAATTTCCTTTACAATAAAAAACAAAGCAGTGGACACAATACTAAGAATCACTAGGACGTGTCTGCAAGTAGACTACAAGCACTACCAACTTGCCATTTTTACTGGTATTAACTGGAAGGTGCGACACCTATCTGTGTGAGTTTCTGGACTTTCACCAAGGACACATGGGCCAACATAATTCCACATCTACACCCCTACCCAGATTCATTAAGGTATTCATCCTTTTTTCTCAAGACAAAGTACATTTTCAATGTGTTAAATATGTAATAATGCTCAATGCAAATGGATGAGAAATTAATTTCAATTCACCTAATTCTCATGCAATTTCTATAACAATCATAGTCATCCTCTACCGATAGCCCAAAACAGATATCTCTAAACAGATAAATATTTTCCAATAAAGATATACTTTTTGAAATTTCAAGATAGGAGTGATAATTTATATCCAACTCCACTATCATTATCATCATCGTCCCAATTTCATAAAACGAACATCAATTCTATTTTCTCTTTACAAAATCAAATATTCACAATTTAGGGCAAAATCTCATTTTCTTTATAAATCAATTCCAAGGGTAAAATCTGCTATGTTATTACAACTCAACCATATTTACAATCCCATATTCATATTCAAGGACCCATTTTGAAAAACCCCTCTTTTGATTTCAAATCAAAACCTTAGCTTTGTTTCAAAAATCCCCAATATCAAGATTTCTTCCAAAAGACAGATAACCAAGTTAAAAATCATACTAAAGTGTGGAGAAATCCCTACCTCAAAGCTTGAAGACAAGTGAGAGAGAGAGAGAGAGAGAGAGAGAGAGAGAGAGAGAGAAGAAACTTTGACGAAACTGAAAATCAACTTTGCTCCAATTAGAATGAAGTTCTAGGTGAGCTCTACCTTTTTAACAAAGGGTATAGATATTAATAGATTGAGTGTACTTGGAGTTGAAGATGAGTTTTAGAGAGAGAAGGTTTAGATTTAGGGTTTTGAAATGTTTAGGAAGAGAGATATGAAAAAGTGACTCAAAAAGTGACATTTTAGAACAGATATATGCACAGATCACTCGAGTGACTAAACACAAAAAGAGAGACCGCTCGAGCGAACAAAGTACCGCTCAAGTGAAGAACACCACCCTTCCAGTACTTTTATAAGCCTGTAAAAGTACTGAGAGTTCCAAAAGATCACTCGAGCGCAAGAAGGACTGCTCGAGCGAAGAATGCCATACTCCCAGTAGTTTTGCAGATGTACAAAAGTACTAGAAGTTCTCAAAGTTTGCTCGAGAATAAGAAAGTTCGCTCAAGCGAATAAGCCAAAAATCTAGGCAACAACAATTTAAAAAAAACTAACTCCCAACCTGTTTCAAACACAAATAAGACACCCAATAACCAATCTCAACAAGGAATTAGATGGAACGAGACATGTACAACCATCAAGACAAGAAATCCCGGATCCAAAACAATGAACTGGTCGGGTTTAAACCATAATCGTTATAATATATATATATATATATATCTTTGTAGGAAAAATAATACAACGAAAATAATTAGATTCAGACATATATTTTATGCTCAAACAAAATCCAATGATTATGTGAGTAGATCACGTACCTCCATTAATGAACTCGAATAATTCTCAATAGTGGGGTAAAATTATTAAAGAACTATCCACACTATTCACAATATAAAAGTAAGGTTGTTCTTCAATGGCAGAGAGTTAGAGAAAAACCTTTTGCAGAAAACTAATCGGTTAAACCCATAACCTCTAATACCTAGTACGTATAGCCTTAGTGGAGATGTAACTACCCACAACTCTACCTCCTCATAAGATGAGTTTGTAGATTATTTACTTTTAGAGTAGCTTGAAATTCAAACTAATAGGATTACTAAATGGGCCATGACTCATACCACCATGACCGTCCAAATCTAATCCAAAACCCGACCTGATTTCCAACAATTTTTGGTTAGAGTAGAAAGTTGTTAAAATTTGACAACACTTCTTTCTTCCAATAAATTTTGCTTCCAACGTTTGAGCTCACTCCTTTACCGCTTTTCGCTCACGAATGCAGTTTGTTAAAAAGCTACGAATTCATAAAATGTATAGTGTTAATTTAAATTTGGCAGTTACAACCAAAATAAATTTGGTCGATCTATGCATTTTATTTTTTGTACATTTTTTTTTGAATCGGTAAAAATGAAATGTGTATTGTAAATTTAAATTTGATTAACTATATTTTAATTTTTGCACATTTTTTTTTTTTTAATATGTGGCATTACTGACACCACAAAGCTATGGTTGGAATAATAATGGGCGGGTGGGTGTTAGGTTTGCGGTGTCTTGCCCTATCCGCACTTGTACGTTTATGTGTAAGAGATTCAATTACATGTGTTGTCTTCTATGCCCCCACTTGAATTGAATCGCCCGTAAAAGAGGAGAGAGAGAGAGAGAGAGAGAATTGAGAGAAAATTGAGTAGAGGAAAGGCTGGTAGGAGGTTGTCACATGGAGGTTGATCATTTATTGCAATTTGATGGCACTGGGCAAAGTCGTGATTCACGGATCAAATGGTTGTTAGATGTTGTTTTTATTCCTTAGTTCTTATTTAAATAATAAAAATAAGTAAATATTTCTTGATTTATGACTTTTAAATTAAAAATATGTTAATTTATTTGAAAATTTAAATTTCAGAACCACTAAATGTAAAAACTAATCTATTAATTTATTTTTGAAATTGACATAATATAAATTTAAAATTATAATGAACTATCATATGATTCATAAGCTTTAAATGCAAATTTAAAATTTTCACAATTAACTCATAACTTTTTATATTAAAGAGTAATAAGAGTGACATTGAAATTAATTATATATCTATATATTTTACAAAAAAATACTTTTAAAGAGAGATGTTATGAGAGTTTCAAAACCTCATAATTGAATAGAGGAAAGGGTGGTAGGAGGTTGTCAGTTTGAGGGGTTGGTCATTTATTGCAATTTGATCGAACTGAGCGAAGTCGTGATTCACGGATGAAATGGTTGTTAGATGTTGTTTTTATTTGCTAGTTCTTATTTAAATAATAAAAAATATATTTTTTGATTTATGACTTTCAAATGGAAAGTATGTTAATTCATTTGAAAATTTAAATTTCAGAGCCACTAAATATAAAAACTAATCTATTATATTTTAAATTGGCACAATATAAATTCAAAATTATAATGATCTATCATATGGTTTATAAGTTTTAAATACAAATTTTAAATTTTCACAATTAACTCATAACTTTTTTCTATAAAGAGTTATAAGAGTGGCATTGAAATTAACTATATATCTATATATTTTACAATTTTTTTTTTTAAAGAAAAATGATATGAGAGTTTCAAAACCTCATAATTGAATAGAGGAAAAGGTGGTAGGAGGTTGTTAGTTGGGAGATTGGTCATTTATTGCAATTTGACCGAACTAAGCGAAGTTGTGATTCACGGATCAAATGGTTGTTAGATGTTCTTTTTATTCGCTAGTTCTTATTTAATTAATAATAATAAAAAAATACTTCTTGATTTATGACATTCAAATGGAAAGTATACTAATTCATTCGAAAATTTAAATTTCAGAGCCAATACATATAAAAACTAATCTATTAATTTATATTTAAAATTGGCACAATATAAATTCAAAATTGTAATGATATATCATATGATTTATATGTTTTAATACAAATTTATAATGTTCACAATTAACTCATTACTTTTTGTATTAAAGAGTAATAAGAGTGACATTGAAATTAACTATATATCTATATATTTTACAAAAAAATACTTTTAAATAGAGATTTTATGAGAGTTTCAAAATCTCATAATTGAATTAAGGAAATGGTGGTAGGAGGTTGTCAGCTGGGAGGTTGGTCATTTATTACAATTTAACTGAACTGAGCGAAGCTGTGTTTCACGGATGAAATGGTTGTTAGATGTTGTTTTTATTCGCTATTTCTTATTTAAATAATAAAAATAAAATAAAATATTTTTTGATTTATGACTGTAACGCCCCGAAATAATACAATAAACCAACCATGACGATAAGTAAATTATAGTATAGACCAGAGTATAATATCTTTCCATTACATAAGATTCAGTTGTACAAAAGAGATAAGAACTAAACTGGTAATCATATGCTCTAAAGGCTTATATCTTTCCAAGTGAAGGCATGGGTACATCAAAAGTGAGTTTTAAGCTCAACACAAATAAAGTCCTAGGGTTGTATAAAAGTGAATAAAAAATTAATAAAACTGAGCATTTAGCTCCACAATCCTCCCAAGCTAAGTTCTTGGTGGAAGCATATCACCAACACCTGAAAATGATTTTTCCCAATGGTTGAGCCAAAACACAGTAGAAATAATCTAACATAAAATATGAATCTTAACAAAGATATAAGAGTGAAATGCATATGTAATGCCCATGTCCAAAACGGTTTACATTTCTTTCTGAAAATCATGTTATGCTCAATTTATACCACAATTCTCAAATCATGTCCTTTATCATAGGAAACAAGGGAGAATTCTCAAACTGGTACAACCTTTCACGAATATTTCATCCGCGGAAAACCGTCAAATGGCACCCATGTAAACGTAGCCTATACAAGCACTACTATTTCCATTTTACGGATATTTCGTTCACGGGAATCGACACCCATGTATATGCGCGTTTTTCAGGACTTTCACCCTGGACACACAGGCCAGCTTAATTTGGTTATACACACCTCTCTCCACATTCACCCATTTTTCTCAAAATATATACATTTGCAATGTATTAAATAAATAACAACGTTCAACACACATATATGAGAAGTTAGTGTGGGGATGTATTTTCTGAATACCAACACGTAGCAAGGTGACACCGACGTGTTGGCCGAAGTGCCACGTGTTCTGGTTGTGACGCCGAGGTTATCTCCGAAGACATCGGAATCCGAGATAAGCGGATAATGGATAAGGGGCAAGAGTCCTAGAGAAAAGAGAAGACTTTGCTAAGATAAGGGTAAAGCTCTTAGGGAGTTTATCTTTATCTCTTGAGGAATCCAAAGTAAGCACTGAATGGGAGTCCATAGAAGTCAGGCTTCTAGTGGGACTAGGATTGAGTAAACTATAAAAGAGAGGCACCCCCGTGGGTCTAAGGTACGTAGTTTTATGCTTTGAATAGAGAGTTTAGCACTTGATTATCTTTGAGAGATATACTGACTTGATCGTTGGAGTGCCCCCAGCTGGAAGAGCCACCGCCGGAGCCTTTTCTTTCTGTTACAGGTTTGCTGAAGCCATCTATCCTGCCGGTGCTCTCCAGCTGATTACTAGGTGGACAGTGTGGTCAGAAAATCACCCACACAATTTGGCGCCGTCTGTGGGAAAGAAAGAAGAATAGATGGCCAGTAACGGACAGAAGGAAAACATTGGGGGCGACACTCCTGCTGAGAGTGGCAGACCAATTGACCTTGACGTTGAAGGAGATAACCACAATGCAGAAACTCATGACCTAGGCCACGGTGAAAAAGACGTCGGCCAGGAGGGCAATACTTCGAAGAGAACAGACCAAGGCAAGTACTATCACGAAGACAACCTTCACGTATGGAGGGAGAGGTGCCTACAGAGGGATGAGGAAGTAAAAGAACTGGCGAACAAGTTGGCAGACCTACAGTCGGTCGTCAACTTCATGATGCAAAATAATGTCATGCAGCCACCATACCCGCTGCAGGATACGCCGATGCCCGCAACTAATACCCGGAAGGGAGGAAGAAGAATAATCCCCGAAGTCCCTCAGCACACCAGAAGCGGAAGGCACTCTCACCGACCTTCCTGGGAAGGCGGACGAGAAGAGCCGAGACGAGATGAGTCCCAAAGAACGTATCACACGAAGGATCCAGAGCCCAAAGAACATCGGCATGTTCAAAGGCAGGCGCTCTGCTTTGATACAACACATGGAGAGAGATCAAAACGAGCCCACCACGAGGCCGAAAGTAGTGTGCCGAAGAGATTGAAGTCCAGAGATAGCTGAGCTCCAGGGAGGAGTAAAGAAGACTTGAGAGATTACCTGAAGAGGAAACAACAGAATGCTGAAGCCGAGGTAACTTCCCCGGTTAAGCCGAAGACACCATTCTCGGTGGAACTGGACAAATTTCAAGCACCAAAACGATTCAGTATGCCGAGGTTCCAAATATATGATGGTAAGTCAGATCCCAACTTCCACGTCGGGCTATACCTGAATTCGATGGCGTTATATAGTGGGAACGAGCCGTTGCTCTGCAAAGTGTTCCCCTCGTCCTTTGGGGAAATTGCATCAGATTGGTTCCATAAATTACCGAAGGGAAGTGTGAAGACTTGGGAAGGCCTAGCCGAGATGTTTGTGGCCAGGTTTGTGACGAACAAACTACAGCCATTGAGGGTGGACGCATTGATGGCTCTGAAGATCAGCAAAGACGAAGGCCTTAGGGCCTATGCGAAAAGGTACTATGAGGTGTTCAATCAAATACCAGAATGTAATCAAGAAGTAGCGGTCGTGTCATTCAAGAACGGCTTGAAAGACAATTGTCCACTACGGAAGTCTTTGGCAAAAACTTTGCCAAAAATCATGGAAGAGCTCATGGTGAGAATTGAGAAATATGCCAGAGCCGAGGAGGACACATCGGGGAATAAGGAGGTAAAGCAGGAAAAACGAAACGGCGAGCCGAAGCGAAGCTGAGGTGACAACGGATTTAACAAATCGGAGATAGAATTAAGGGGTAAACAGGCAGTGACGACTGTGTTCCGAATCCCAGTACACAAAGTCCTGGATCAAATCCGAAATCAACCTTATTTCAGAGCACCAGCAAAGGCCCCAGGGGAATACATGGGAAGGAACGTTGGTAGGCGTTGTGCTTACCACAATGAAGAAGGGCACCCGACTCAGGGCTGCAAAGCCCTAAAAGCATACTTAGAAGACTTAGTAAGGCAAGGCCATCTAAGGGACTTCATCGACGAAGCCAGGACAAGAGAAGAGCAGGCAAGATTGCCTCAAGCACCAGCGGCCCCGCCTCCCCCAGCACAGTAACCACAAGGAGGGGGACCTAGGGTGGTTAATGTAATTCACTCAAAAGTGAACGAAAGCGACATTCGGGGAGAAACCCAAAGAGTAAAACACCTGTAGCACGTGAACTAGGTCGGACATAAAAGAACTCAGCCTGAAGAGTGCCGAGGACCGATGATAGCCTTCACTGAAGCTGACCTAGAGATGGTCCAGCACCCACATAATGATGCCTTGGTAGTATCCCTCCAGGTTGGGGAGTGCCAAGTGAAACGCATCCTAATAGATCAAGGCAGCTCTTGTGACATCATGTACGTTAGATGTTACAAGGAGCTAGGCCTTCACCCAGACGACATGGAGCAATTGAATGACCCGATGGTCGGTTTCAATGGAACGCCGACGTGGCCACTGGGTGCAAGAAGCTTGGAAGTACAAGCTGGCACTAAGAAGATCAGGACAGAATTCATGGTGATTGACACACCTTCACCATATAACATCATCCTGGGAAGACCATGGCTGCCTGCAATGGGGGCAGTTCCCTCAACATTGCATCAACTATTGCGGTTCCCAACAGAGCATGGGATTGAAAAAGTCAGAGGAGATCAACTACTGGCAAAAAGTTGCTCCATGGCAGGAATGAAGTCTACTTGCAACATTCGAGAGCCAAAAGAGGCAGAAATTGAAGATGAGGACGTGAAAGTACTAGACGACGTCGGTAAAGAACCAGCCGAGAAGAGCGAAGAGGCGCTAAAGAAAATCCTCGTCCAGGATGAAGACGAAGAACGCTTCTTTCTTCTTGGCTCGGGCTTAGCCGAAGAAGAGGAAAAAGAGTTGGAGACTTTTTTAAGAGCCAACATTGAGGTGTTCGCCTGGACACCTTACGAAATGCCTGGCATTGACCCCAAGGTCACTTGCCATAGACTGAATGTCGACAGGTCGGCAAAACCTGTGATTCAACGAGCCAGAAGACCGATGTTGATGCACGTCGAAGCAGTAGAAGAAGAAGTGGATAGACTTCTGGTGGCCAGGGCCATCCAAGAAGTTCATTACCCGACATGGCTATCCAACACAGTAGTGGTAAAGAAGAAGAACGGTAAATGGCGGGTCTGCGTAGATTTTACAAGCCTGAACAAAGCTTGTCCCAAAGACTGCTTTCCTTTACCCAAGATTGACCAATTGGTAGACGCCACATCTGGACATGGAAGGATGAGCTTCCTGGACGCTTACAGAGGATACCACCAGATAACCATGTACCCTCCAGACGAAGAGAAGACATCGTTTATCACCCCAAAAGGACTGTATTGTTACAAGGTAATGCCTTTTGGGTTGAAAAACGTAGGAGCAACTTACCAAAGGTTGGTAACCAAAATGTTTAGACACCTGATTGACCAAACAGTAGAAGTCTACATCGATGACATGGTCGTGAAGACCAAGGAGCCTAAGAGTCATCTTGCCGACCTAAAAGAGGTATTCAAGATCCTCAAAACATATCGACTCCGACTCAACGCATCAAAGTGCGCATTTGGAGTTGGATCTGGTAAATTTCTGGGGTACTTGGTAACAAGGAAGGGCATAGAGGCCAGCCCAGATCAGATCAAGGCCATCCTAGATCTACAGAGCCCAACATCGGCAAAACAGGTACAAATGCTTACTGGAAGGGCCGCAGCCCTAAACAGGTTCATAAGCCGAAGCTTAGACAAATGTAAACCCTTCTTCAACCTGGTGAAGAAAACCACGGACTTCCTATGGACTGAGAAGTGTGAGGCCGCTTTGGCCAACCTAAAGAAATATCTGACCACGGCTCCGGTCCTCTCGACACCTGAACCTGGGGAAGAGCTGTTTTTATACTTAGCTGTGTCAGAACATGCAGTAAGTGCAGTACTAATCCGAAAAGAACAAGGAGAACAAAAGGCTGTTTATTATGTAAGTAAAACCTTGGCCAACGCAGAAACAAGGTATCTACCACTAGAGAAATTAATGCTGGCCCTAGTAATGGCCTCAAAAAATTAAACCATTACTTTCAGGCGCACAAGATTATGGTGCTGACAGAGCACCCACTGAAGTCCCTGTTGCAACAAGGAGACTTAACAGGAAGAATCGCAAGATGGGCAGTTGCCTTGGGCCAGTATGACCTGGAGTTCAGGCCCAGAACAGCAATAAAGGGCCGAGTTTTGGCCGACTTCGTGGCAGAATTCACGCCTGAAACCATCGAACATCGGGCTCCGTTGAGCCAAGATGAGCATTGTCCCAGCAAGCAAGGAAAATCCCAGCCTAAGTCAAAAGAGCAAAGGAAGGAAAAACTCAGACCCTGCAGTATCTACATCGGCGACTCATTCAGATTGTTTGTCGATGGAAGTTCGAACCGACAAGGAGCGAGGGTAGGAGTACTGCTGATATCTCCAGATAGAGAAATAATAGAACAGTCCATCTGTTTGGGGTTCAAGGCCTCAAACAATGAAGCGGAATACGAAGTATTAATTGCAGGGCTAAAACTGGCAGCAGCAGCAAAAGCAGATGAGGTAATCGTTTTTTGTGATTCGCAGCTTATTGTTAACCAGTCAACAGGAGAATTTGCAGCCAGAGACGAAAGGATGTTGGCATATGCAAAAGAGGTCATCAGATTGGCAGCCCTATTTCAGAACTGCCGACTACTCCAAGTTAGCCGAGATGACAACACCCACGCCGACGCGTTGGCTAACCTGGCAAGTTCAATACAGACTGGAAAAACAAGGACGATTATGATCGACTATATGTCGGGCCCGAGCATAGAACCACAGAGCACAGAGTAGGAAGCAATGTGTGTGGACATCGGGCCAAGCTGGATGGATGCAATTGTTGCATTCCTGAAAGAAGAAAAGCTACCAGAAGATCGTAAGGAGGCACACAAAGTCAGATTGAAATCGGCAAGATTCAGTCTGACAGCAGATGGACACCTCTACAGAAGGTCCTTCACTGGACCCCTTTTAAGGTGCGTACACCCTTTGCAAGTTGAAGATTTCCTATATGAAATTCATGAAGGAATTTGTGGAAGCCATGCTGGGGGCAGATCATTAGCTCACAGGGCCATTACCCAGGGGTATTGGTGGCCCTACATGCAAAAGGATGTTGAAACCTACGTGAAGAAGTGTGAACAATGCCAAAGGTTTGCACCTTTAATACATCAGCCAGCTGCTGACCTAAACCCAGTATTCAGCCCTTGGCCGTTTGCCCAATGGGGCATGGATCTTGTTGGGCAACTTCCCCAGGCAACTGGGCAGAGAAAATACTTGCTAGTAACAACAGATTATTTTACAAAGTGGATAGAGGCAGAACCTCTTGCCAAAATCCGAGATGTGGACGTCAAGAACTTTATATGGAGAAACATCACCACTAGATTTGGGATTCCAAGAGTAATAGTTGCCGACAACGGAACACAGTTTGACAGCAAACTCATCAAGAACTTTTGTGCGAAATTCAAGATCAAGAATTACTTTTCAACACCAAGTTTTCCCCAAAGTAATGGGCAAGCAGAAGCATCCAACAAAGTAATTTTGGATGGAATAAAGAAGAGGCTGCAGGCAGCAAAAGGAAAGTGGGTAGACGAATTGCCCAACGTGCTTTGGGCATATCAGACTACGCCGAGAAGATCAACAGGGGAAACCCCCTTTGCCATGGCTTATGGCACAGAAGCAGTCATTCCACTGGAAGTCGGCATCCTAGGGATCCGAACCCAGGGAGTTGAGAACGGGACAAATGACATACTCTTAGCTCGAGATCTGGATCTTTTGGAAGAACTAAGAGAGAAAACTGCAATTCAGCTCACAGTATACCAGCAACAGCTTGCCAGAGCTTACAACAAGAAGGTCAATCCAAGAGATTTTCAAGTCGGCGACCTAGTCTTGAGAAAAGTCGTTGGCAACAAGAAGGATCCCAGAGAGGGCAAGCTTGGCCCAAAATGGGAAGGACCCTACAGATTTACTTCGGTATTAGGCAATGGAGCTTATCGGCTTGAAGATAACGAGGGCAAAGCACTTTCAAGACCTTGGAACACTTGTAATTTGAAATTCTTCTATCATTAGATGTGCATTATTTTTGGCCGATGTCATCAATAAAATCTTTTCCCTTTTCTTTAAACACATATGATTGATAAAGTTACATATTGGTGTTTTTGGAAACATGAATAATGAGAACCCAAGTAGAACTCAGGTTCACATTAGGGGCAGAGAGAAGACAAAGACACTTAATTCACTTGTTGAAATTTGTAGCAATTTACAAGTTGAAGTTAAGCTGAGATTATTCCTTATCTTCACTTGTTGAAATTTGTAGCAATTTACAAGTTGAAGTTAAGCCGAGATGGTTCCTTATATTCATTTGTTGAAATTTGTAGCAATTTACAAGTTGAAGTTAAGCTGAGATTATTCCTTATCTTCACTTGTTGAAATTTGTAGCAATTTACAAGTTAAAGTTAAGCCGAGATGGTTCCTTATCTTCACTTGTTGAAATTTGTAGCAATTTACAAGTTGAAGTTAAGCCGAGATGGTTTCTTATCTTCACTTGTTGAAATTTGTAGCAATTTACAAGTTGAAGTTAAGCTGAGATAGTTCCTTACCTTCACTTGTTGAAATTTGTAGCAATTTATAAGTTGAAGTTAAGCCGAGATGGTTCCTTACCTTCACTTGTTGAAATTTGTAGCAATTTACAAGTCGAAGTTAAGCTGAGATGGTTCCTTATCTTCACTTGTTGAAACTTGTAGCAATTTACAAGTTGAAGTTAAGCCAAGATTATTCCTTATCTTCACTTGTTGAAATTTGTAGCAATTTACAAGTTGAAGTTAAGTCAAGATTACTATTTTCTCTTCGCTTGTTTAAATTCGTAGCAATTTATGAGTTAAAGCAAAACTGAGGTTATTGCTAAACGCTTGTAAGCAATCTACAGGTTGGTTAAACCAGTGAAGATGCTTAACACTTGTTGAAATTTGTAGCAATTTACAAGATAACGTTAAGCCGACATATGATCATCTGTTGAAATTTGCAGCAATTTACAGGTTGAGAAAAAAAAAACAAAGTATGTTGTTTAAACACTTGTTATGTTAATCCTTGTTGATCCTTGTTACAGTATATGTTAATCCTTGTTGAAATTTGTAGCAATTTACAAGTAGGCTAGACCGAGATCACCGTTTAAACACTTGTTAAAACTTGAGAAAAAGTTTGCAAAGTTAAACATTAAGTAGTATATGTTAAACACTTGTTAGAATTTATGAAAAGTTTGTAGGTCAGTATCTTGCCGAAGTAAAAGTTTTGTAGCTATTATACCCGAGGTATGTAACCCCGAGAAGATTGCACAAAGGAGGCAAAGTATGAAAGGCATACAAAAAAATTCTAAGTATAGAATGAAACAGAGGCAGTCAAAGAAAAGGCAAAAAAGAATGCAGTCATTCAAAGAAAGATAGTTATGATAAAATATCCAACACAAAAGGCACATCGGCCATACAGAGAAACTTCTACTGTCCAAGAAACAAAAAAGTACAAAAGACAAACATCAAAGTTATAATTCTTCTACTTCAGGAGCAATCTGAGACTGGACCTCGGCTGACTCCTGGAGAGCTACTTCGACAATCTTTTCTGCCTCGATTTCGGCATCAATCTGCGCAAGGGTTTCATTAAGACTTTTTTCGGCTGGAGGAACGTCAGATGAGGCCTGTTCAGGAGTAGTTTCCCTGGCAACTGCATCACCATCATCATCTTGAGTCAGGTCCAAAACCTGCTCATTCAGAGAAGGAGACTTAGGCCCCACAGCCTCCTTGGATTTCCTTACTAAAGCCTCATCCCCACCTTTCTCCTCATCTTCAGACTCAGATTCAGATTCTTCTTCAGCTTGACTTGGAGGTGGAGGAGGAGGAGGGAATGAGAAAGGAATAGCTTCGGCCTTGTGCAGAGGTGAATCTTCAGGAATATTGAGCTTTTTGGCCAGGGACATCCAACCAAGGGAAAAGCCCCTGTTGCATGCCTGCCTAACCTGTAATTTGTATTCCTCCGTAACATCGGTCATTCCTTGGGCATAGGCTTTTTCGTCGGTCTCTTTGATTTCAGCGTCTTTAGTGGCCAAGGCCTCCTGCAGTTCCTTTTCGGCTTGGGCCTTTTTGTCCTCGGCTTCTCTTTTCTCGGCCTCAGCAACCTTCTTGATGGTCTCAGCAGATTCGGCCTTTTCTTCGACTAGGGTTTGGGCTTTGGTGGCAGCCTCAGCCTGGTCTTCCAGTTTTTTCATTTTTGATTGGAGAGTTTTGTTCTCCTTCTTAAGGGCAGAAATCTCCCTCTTCATGTCGGCCAACTTTGCCCTGTTTTCAAAGGCTTGCATAGAAAGAGAGTGGGCATGTTGAATGGCCTGAAAGAGCACAGGGAAAAAATTATAACAAAATTTTACAAAGTAAAAGAGAAGACAAGTTTCCATGTAAAGACACTTACTTGGACAGAACGTTGGAGCATAAAGGCATAATTCTCGTACTCACTCATCTTGGCATTCCGCTCAAGATCACCTGGGAGAAGTAGCGCGGTACTGAGTGCTACGCCGACATTAATGTCGTCGGCACTATCGCTGGTAAGAACAGGCTTATCTTCTAAAGTAATTTCGGGCGTCCAGGGGACTTTTGGTATTCTGGACCCCGAGGTTGTCGCAGACGATGACCTCGGCTTCTTTGATTGTGTGGACTCTGATGGCTATGTCTCAGCAGACCTTTTTTTGGGAACAGAAGCCGTCTTCTCACTCCCTGCCAATTGTGAAATTGTCAGGGTATCCTCAGCCTCAACTTCAGTGGCTTTAGTTTTTGGCTGGGCTTTCTTGGTTCGTTTCGGCTTTGGTGGGGGCATGGTTTGCGTCGGCTGAGCATCAACGTCAACAGGGAGATCGGCAAGGAGGTCTTGAGCAACAGGCTTTGGGCGACCCATCTCAGCAGTTTTGACAAGTTTTCGCCGACGTTTTCGTTCTTGTATTGGGACCAAATATGGGGCCGAAGTAGATGGTTGATTGGTTGGGTCAGATGTTGACTCTTGATCTGTTCGTGTTGTAGAGGCGGTTTGAGTTGTGGCAGTAGGAGGAGAAAGGCTTTTCTTCTTTCTTTTGGGGATGACGGACAAAATCGATTTGTATGTAGGAATAAAGTTGAGAAGAAGAGGTGCTTTTCTTTTGTGAACTGGCAAGTCCAGGAGTTTTTTCAGGTCCTTACTGAGAATGTAAGATTGGTGGAAGTTTTTTGCTGGTTTGTGAACGTCTGCAAGAAGAAACAGACATTAGAAACAGATAAAATATTGAAAGCTTGAACAGAGACAACTAAGTATTGACACTGGGCTCTTACCCTAGCCCTCTTTAACTGATCGGGGAAGAGGGTAGAGATGGGCGTCCTCGTCTGCGCCAAACTCCCAATTTCCCGAAGCAATAACATAATCATCTCCAGCCCCTTTGTTGGAGTCTGGAAGGTCGGCTACGATTTTGAATTCAGTGGACCTCGGCTTGAGATAATAAATGAAGCCTTTTTCTTTCAAGTTAAGGGCGCACATGGTGTAACAATACTGTATGTCGGCTAAGGTGATCCTAACGTTTTCCTGTTTAGCTAAGGCGATAACACCAAAAATCACTCGATAAGAGTTGAGTGCCAGTTGCATGGGGTTCAACTTATAATAGTGAAGGATCTCGCGAAAAAGAATGTTGAGTGGGAGCCGGAGTCCGCACTCAGTAAAAGCTACAATGGGAAGGGGCATAGCGTTTTCTGTAGGCATGATGGAGTCATCATCCCCAGCAAGTCTCAGGTGGACATCGGCAGGGGTGGAGAACTCCTGTCTAAAGTACTCTAGTTTGGTCGGGGTATCTACCCTGTGCCTCCACATACCCATAACGTCGGCCCAAAATCAGAGGGCTAGGTTTCAAAAAAAAGATGCTTTTAAGGGGTTATCGGGACCTCGGCGAAACCCTAGGTATATGCTGGTAAGGATTGTTTCAGTTTTTTCCTAAGAATTGACAGGTTCTATAGAAAAATCCCAAACCTAAATCTATGAAGGCAAAGATTGAAAGCAAAAATTGAAGACAGAGATCTGGAAAACAACACAGGAAACAAGAAACCAGAATGCAGTTTCAGAATGAAGAACAGAAGTGGGGTTCTCAAAAGCATAAAGAAAACAAGAACTACAGGGCCAAGAACAATGGCAAAAATGCAAGAAGTAGTGAACAATAAATATGATTCACGAAATTAACAGTTTAAACAGAACAGTAATGGCAGCTAGAAGATAGAAGAACATCAGTAAACTGAATACATAAAGAATAGTGGCTTACCAGAGAAATTGAAGCCGGAATGAAGTTCGCTGAAGACAGACGATGATTACAGAAGTGACAAAGTAGCGAGAGCCTCACCAGAGAGACGAATGAAGTTGCAGAGCCTGGAGCTTGAACAATGGCGGATTCGAGAGACAGAGCTTAGAGAGAGAAAAAACAAGAGAACTCAGAAGCAAAAGTGAAGAGACGAAAGAAAGGGGGAAACATTTTTGTCACAAAATGAAAACGGCGGCAAAAGCACTCAATACGCCTAAAAAAGCACATACGTCAGACGGCGCATGTGAAGAAGAGATGACTTATGGGCGCGTCACAAGCACGAGCCAGTAAGAAAGAAACGCGTGTCTAAAACGGTTGAATTGAAGTGCATGACAACTCATGCGCGTAAAAAGTTCCTTAAAAATCTTTGATTTTTTAGGGAAAGCATGTCGGCCAGAAATGAATGATCTCGACTGTCAAACCTTAAACCGATTTGCTGGAAGAAAATACAGATATAGGCTCCATCACCTCAGAATGCCGAGGTAATAGAACCTAGGGGGCAGTTGTGGGGATGTATTTTCTGAATACCAACACCTGGCAAGGTGACGCCGACGTGTTGGCCGAAGTGCCACGTGTTCTGGTTGTGATGTCGAGGTTATCTCGGCGAGGCCGAGTTTATCTCCGAAGATATCGGAATCCGAGATAAGCGGATAATGGATAAGGGGCAAGAGTTCTAGAGAAAAGAGAAGACTTTGCTAAGATAAGGATAAAGCTCTTAGGGAGTTTATCTTTATCTCTTGAGGAATCCAAAGTAAGCACTGAATGGGAGTCCATAGAAGTCAGGCTTCTAGTGGGACTAGGATTGAGTAAACTATAAAAGAGAGGCATCCCGGTGGGTCTAAGGTACGCAGTTTTATGCTTTGAATAAAGAGTTTAGCACTCGATTATCTTTGAGAGATATACTGACTTGATCGTCGGAGTACCCCCCGGTGGAAGAGCCACCGCCGGAGCCTTTTCTTTCTGTTACAGGTTTGCTGAAGTCATTTATTCTGCCGGTGCTCTCCAGCTGATTACTAGGCGGGCAGTGTGGTCAGAAAATCACCCACAAAGTTAGTTTCAATTCACCTAATCCTCATGCAATTTCTACAACAATCATAGCTATCTTCTTCCAACAGCCCAAAACAGATATTTCTAAACAAATATAAAATCTCCAATACAGATAAACTATCCAAAATTTAAGATCTGAGTGATAATACATATCCAACTCCACCATCCATATCGATATCCATCCAATTTCATATTTTCAACATCAATTTCATTTATTTATACAAAATAAATACTTAAGACAGTTAAGGCAAAATCCTTTTTTCTTCCAAAATTCATTCCAAGTATGAAATCAATACTTTAGTCACAATTTATCCTTATTTCCACTCCCATAACCATTTTCCATATATCCATTTGAAAACTCCTTTTTTGATTTTAAACCAAAACCCTAGGTTTGTTCAAAATCCTGCAAAATCCCAATATTGTTTTATAAAAACAAATGGCTAAGTTAAAAATCATAAAAGAATATAAAAAAATCTCTACCTCAAAGCTAGAAGACCAAGGAGAGAGTGGAGAAACCTCAAGGAAGCCGAAATCCCTTTTTAACAAAGGGAGTAGGGTAGAGAAATCAATGGATCCAAGTGTTTTAGAAGAGAGAATGTGAGTTTTATAGAGAGAGGGTCTCAACTTTGGGTTTTTAGAAAGTTTAGAGAGAGAGAGAGAGATATGAAAAAGTGATGTAAAAAGTAACTTTCACGAACTGATATACGCACAGTCTGCTCGACCACAAGAAATGACGCTCGAGCGTCCAGACACAAAAATCAGTACTGCTCGTGCGCAGAAAGTAACGCTCGAGCGCCAAGACACAATGAAAAAGGCATCACCACTCGAGCGCAAGAAGTGACGCTCGAGTGTAGAATGCACGCTCCTAATAGTTTTACAGACAAAAGGCCAACGCTTGACCGCAAGAATGGGCTCTCGAGCCAAGACCGCTCGAGCGCAAGAATCTCCGCTTGAGTGTAGAATGCACTCTCCCAGTAGTTTTGCAGATTTGTAAAAGTATTGGAAGTTCACAAAGACCGCTTGGCACTTGAGCATAGAAGCAAAATTCTGGACAACAAAAGTTTGAAAACCAAGCTGCCAACATGTTCCAAACGCAATCAATACAACTCAATAGCCAAACTCAAGGAGGTATAAGTAAAACAAGACATAAACAACAATACGAAACCATGAGACCCAAGTCCAGAATATAAAATGGGTCGGGTCTAAATCGGAATCGTTATAATGACTTTCAAATGGAAAGTATGCTAATTCATTTGAAAATTTAAATTTCAGAGCCACTAAATATAAAAACTAATCTATTAATTTATATTTAAAATTGGCACAACAGAAATTCAAAATTATAATGATCTATCATATGATTTATAAGTTTTAAATACAAATTTAAAATTTTCACAATTAACTTATCTTTTTTGTATTAAAGAGTAATAAGAGTGACATTGAAATTAACTATATATCAATATATTTTACAAAAAAAATACTTTTAAAGAGAGAAGTTATGAGAGTTTCAAAACCTCATAATTGAATAGAGGAAAAGGGTGGTAAGAGGTTGTCAGTTGGGAGCTTGGTCAGTTATTACAATTTGACCGAACTGAGCGAAGTCGTGATTTACGGATCAAATGGTTGTTAGATGTTCTTTTTATTCGCTAGTTCTTATTTAAATAATAAAAAAAATATTTCTTGATTTATGACTTTCAAATGGAAAGTATACTAATTCATTTGAAAATTTAAATTTCAGAGCCACTAAATATAAAAAGTAATCTATTGATTTATATTTAAAATTGGCACAATATAAATTCAAAATTATAATGATCTATCATATGATTTATAAGTTTTAAATACAAATTTAAAATTTTCACAATTAACTCATAACTTTTTGTATTAAAGAGTAAAAAGAGTGATTTTGAAATTAACTATATATCCATATATTTTACAAAAAAATCCTTTTAAAGAGAGATGTTATGAGAGTTTCAAAACCTCATAATTGAATAGAGGAATGGGTGGTAGAAGGCTGTTAGTTGGGAGGTTGGTCATTTATTGCAGTTTGATCGAATTGAGCGAAGTCGTGATTCGCGGATCAAATGGTTGTTAGATGTTGTTTTTATTCGCTAGTTCTTATTTAAATAATAAAAAAAATATTTCTTGATTTATGACTTTCAAATGGAAAGTATGCTAATTCATTTGAAAATTTAAGTTTCAGAGCCACTAAATAATATATTAATTTCAAACATAAGTTCCACAAGAAACTAATTGATGCACACAAGTATAGATTAGTTAAATTTAAATTATATTCGTGATTCACGTGATTCTTTTTTACATTATATGCTCTTATTCCGGTTGTTAAGCTATCTTTACTAAGTGATGCACACAAATATAGATCAATTCACAAAATTTGGAACGCATTGGTTTCATGTTTGTTTTGAAAACACTTAAAAAAAAGTGAGATTGTATTGACATTAATCAAATTATTCCAATTTAAGTAAAAATACCTTCATCCACTGGCATTCAAACAACTATATCACTTAAGCACTTAACCTCATGGAATATGCTTGATATGGCAACAATCACACACAATGCAACATGCTAAAGCAATAAGTGCTCACCTAGTACTCTAAGCCAAACAAAGCAAAATAATTAGAAAACATGCATGCTCTTAAACAATGCAATATGACTAATGTGACACATACAATCATGCAAATAACAAGTTCGGCTACTAGCATGGCATTTGATTCAATTCAAGACATGGGATAAAGCATGTATTCGAGCAAAGAATTTGATCTTGACATTGGTTAGAATGATGCGTCAAACCTTTATGCATGGAAAATGAGTGGATGCAAGTCATGAAACAATGCTAAGGAAACATGATGCTCTATTCTACCATTGTAAGCGGGTAAATAAAAGGGAGAAACAAATAAGGGTTGGAAGACATCTACAATTATTACATATTTTGTCCTCGTGCAAGAGGGTCCGAATGAATGTCCAAGTGTCCGAATTAAACTAACTATTACAATACCGCACGAATAATGAATAGCTAACTAACTATTTAATTTATTACAACAATGATATTACAACAATTGCAACAATTACAATTTACAACAATTATAATAATAAGAATTGACAAAGATTGCATGCGTGCTGCTGAAGACAGTGTTAAGAAACTATTTTGCCTGCCCAAATTTGCTCTATTTCAGCCTCAGCCACTGCCCTTTGTTTCTTCCAAAAATGCTCTGCTTACCAAACATTAAAGCCCGACCGGTCCCCAATGAGGACCAGCCAAGTCCAAATAAGGCCGATCGTGCCCTAATTTCATGCAAAAACTTGTTTTTGTACTTTGAGGTGAAAACAGTGCAGACAGAGCTTTTCTAAGCCCTGTTTGTCCCTTCTACTCTTCTCTGTCATGTGGAACTTCAAGAGCAGAACGAATTCGGTTCCAAAATCATCAACAAGCACATTGATGGCTTGATGAGTTTGAACACGATTTGGACAAAAAATCAATGAATGCAATGAAAAGTGACCACCCCTCCCTCTTATCATGTATTTAGCTCAAAGAGGGAGGTAGACATGCCTCAAGTTTCATCAAAACATCATGAAGTAACATATAATGACCCTGACGCGATGGACTCGGCATAACGTCTGGCCGAATCCAACCAATTTTAAGCATTTTCTCTATGTTGGTTGAGTTGATTTTAAACCAATTTTATTAATCCTTTTTTATTTACCTTTCCATTACTTAATCAATTTGTCCAAAGTAATGGTTCAGTCCACTAAATGAGAAGGAGGAAAATGAGTGAGAACACTAATTAGTGCCATCACTAATGATGTGGCAGTGGGTGCCACCCACTGCCACAGTGTTGTTGTGTCTATTTTTTTTTTTTTATAAAGTGGATGCCACATCATTAGTGGTTGCTTTAGAGCACCACTTTTAGTGGTCTCTATCATTGCCCCGAGAAGAAATGTCAAATGAGAAGTGATACATAGCATGAAATGGAGACTATGCCTTGATGATGAACTTTCTTAGAGATTAAGCCATTAAGCATAGGTCTCTTTCTCAAGCCTTGAATAACAATCAATCACTTGACATAACTCTCAAACAAAGGAAAACTAAGAAAGGAGGAAGAGTGCGGAAATGATTATGCAAGATTGATTATTAAAATGAGACTCTCTACATGGAAGAAAGGTATAGAAGGCTATCAACTCAAATGACTCGGTGTCTAAAGCCTAAACAACCGAAACCATGAGGACTTACAACACAACAAGCAAAGCATCAAAGCATGAATTAACTAAATGAATTAAAACAACCCTAAACAGCTCCTAAAGTATAAAAAAACAGTGGCTAAAAATTATGTGAAAGAGCACAAAAAGATAGGAATTAACAAGGAATCACAAGACTAGTGAACAAGAGCAAGGAGAGGTGGCTAACCCCTTTATTTTTGGGACTTCTAAATCATGTTTTTCAGCCCTCTTAAACTCTAAAAATCAGTTTGAATGCTAAGAAAAAAAAAAGTGGTAAAACTAAGGAGATGAGCTATGAAGTAAGGTGCAAGAAAGGGTGTTAACCCTCTCTACCTTTGGTAGTTATTCAACCCCAAGTTCCAACACTTGAAATGGATTCAAAACAACACAACGACACAAGAAATAGATAGAAAGAGACATAAATGGAAGAAGGAGAAAAGGTGACATGCATATACCTCTTGAAGAGAGCAAGTTTTGGTTGTAAACCAAACTTGATCATAGCACACTCTCAAGGTTGAATTATGATTCACAAGTCTTAACCAAGGCCCTAAGGTTCAATTCTAAGGGTGTATATGATGTAGAGATATAGTTCAAGAATGATATAATATCTCAAAGTTAACTTGCAAAGGAAGAAGGAGCTCTCAAAGGAGTTTTTGCTTCTTTGAAATTTTTCTAACCCTCAACATAGTGGAATCAGTTCGTATTTATAGAATTTGAGAAAAATAGGTCACAAATATCTTCAAAAATAGACAGTTGGCTGATTCCCGCCCAGAATAGTGTTTATCGCCAAAAAGGCATGATCGGCCCCAAATGGCCACTGCCGGCCCTCAATGAGGCACGGCGAGGCCACAATGTGCTCCCCTATTACTCTCTTTAAGGCTTAGTGTAGGGGGCACAATGTTCAGAAAGGGACATCTGAGATAAGAATATTGTAAATATGAAGGTTTTGGAATTGCTTCAGAACTTGAGAGTAAATTCCTCCGTTGAGAATAGGAATCGTACACAATGTAACTTTCATCATCGAGTGCATAGGATAAAGCACCCAAGTCTTGCGGGCGGTCAAAAATGGGGTGTCTACACCATTTAATCCGTGAATCACGATTTCGCTCAATTTGATCAAATTGCAATAAATGACCAACCTCCCAACTGACAACCTCCTACCACCATTTTCTCTACTCAGTTCTAACCAAAAATTGGTGTGTGTGTGTGAGAGAGAGAGAGAGAGAGAGAGGAAAGTATGGTTGGAGGTTGGAGGTTGGGAGGTTGGTTATTTACTGGAATTTGACCGAACTGAGTGAAGTTGTGATTCACGGATCAAATGGTTGTTGGTTGTAATGCCCCGAAATAATTTGACATGAACTACCCATAAATAGTCAACATTTTTCCCAACAACAACATTAATCTGCCCATCTTTACATAAATACTAATGAGTCTATACAAAGGTTTTACATGCGGGTATACATTCATCAATACAAACTTATGAATCTATAGCATGTAAAACATGCATTCTCAAAACAATACAATGCCCTTAAGGGCTTACATCTTCCAAGGCATAAGCCTGGTTACACAAAAAGATGGTTTTTGCGATCCATACCCATTAGCCCTTGGCTCAAAAGAATTACACAAAAATAAAAGAGTTATGTACTCTTCTCAAAACATCCACGCCCTCAGTTCGGCGGGTTCACCACATCTTTACTTGCATGAAATCCCATAGGGGTGAGCACCAAGCCCAGTAGAGAATTCTTACAAAGTATATACAGTTATGCATACTCTTTAAAACAATGCAATTGTTAATGCCATGCCATGCATCTTTATAAGAAAGTCCATTTCATGCACCTTTAAACGTTTTTATCTTTCTAACAATTATTCGTAATCTCAACATTTTTACCAAAATTCCAATCATCAATCAATAGGGGCGGTAAATATGACGCTGGTAATCCCTAGGCTAGTGTCTGCAAAGAGACTCTACGAGTACTACCAAACTGTCATTTTTTCCGGTATTAACCGAAAGGCTTGACACCTATCCGCGCGATTTTCTGGTCTTTTACCAAGGACACTCAGGCCAACTTATCAAATTCAACTACACCCCCTATTCGAACTTACCACGTATTTACCCCATTCACATTTTTATCATTCTCATTACAATATGATCATTCTCAAAATAAATGTCTTTCCAAAACATGTCCAGGTTCACAATAATAATAATGAATTGAAATATGATGCAATGATTACTATTCTCAAAATATCTCTACAACAATATCAATCAATCATTTCTCATTTCTTCCCTTCAATTCATTTCACAAAATGCCCATGTGTTCACCATTCCTCACGTCAACAATTTACAACATTTTTAATAACCTTGCAAGAATATCATCTCACCCATCATCATAATACAAAATAGTAAAGAGTTTCACAAATATTCCATGTATTTTCAAAATTTCCCAATTTCTAGGGCTTTTATCAAAAATCTAATATTTATCCACTTCAAGGTGAAAACCAACCCAAATCACATCTTATGAGTCAAATGAAAAGAAAACCCCTTAGAAAGAACGAAGGATTTGAGATTTTAGAAACCCAATTTGAAAACCCTCTTTCTCTTTCTTCATTTAATGCAAAGTTTAAAACTAACACTACCACTTTATAGCAACTTAAAGCCAACATTTTGTAGCAAAACATATATATATATATATAACTCTAGAATTCCCTACCTCAAAGTGGAAGCCCAAGGAGAAGGGTTAGACAAATGCGAAGCTTCCAAAAATGGCAAAACCCACTTCTTCTTGGATGGAAATGAAGATCTTGAAGAGCTCAATCTTTTTATTCAAGGGAGGGAGGTAAGAAGATCACTAGATCTAGGTCAAATATATAGAGAGAGGGTATTTCTAGAGATAGAAGCTCTCAACTTCGGGTTTGGATGAAAAAGATATGAAAAAGTTATGTAAAAAGTCACTTTTACGATCTGATATACGCGAAGTCTGCTCGAGCGGAGTGTTTCACGCTCGAGCGTCAGACACAACAACAACAACTCACTCGAGTGCAAAGAGCACCGCTCGAGCGTGGATTTCACCCATCTAGAATATCACAGATTGCAAACAGCCGCTCGAGCGCCAGAAGGGCCGCTTGAGCTTAGATATGCTCGAGCGTAAGAAACGTCGCTCGAGCGTGAAAAACACTCTTGCAGCACTTTTGCAGAGACACTTGATACTGAAAGGTTGCAAACTCCGCTCGAGCGTAAAAAGTCCCGCTCGAGCGGAAGACCGAAATTTTGGGCAACAAGATTTTAGACTGAAAGGCAATCAATTTGTTCTAAACACGCTCAAGTCATTTCAAAACTCAAATTCAAGAGGTGTAAGGAAGAAAGACATAACCGGCAACATCAAACAACAAGATTCAGATCCAGAATACCATGACAGTCAGGTAGAGACCCGGGGTCGCTATATTGGTTGTTATCTTCTCCCTTGCTTATTATTAGAACACAATAGCAATCATATGCACAGTCATAAATAAATAATTTAAAATTAATTTTGAAATTGTTAAACAATTAATTTTGAAATACCCGTGTGATGCACTGAAGTTTATAAAATAAAATGTCAAAATAAAAAAAAATAAAAAAATTAGGACATATGTTTTTTCATTTTATTTAATTTAATCTAGTTCATTTATGGCATAATTGGCTCAACAATTATTGTGCATCTTACATTTAATTATTTTGTAACTTAAGTAATTTGAAATATAAAAAATTTAAAATTATTTTTGATTATAATAATTAAAATTAAGAACATTTAGATCTGTTTTTTTGGTTGAATATAAATTAATTTTAAAAATTAAGGAATAAGTAATTCTTGACAATTAGCTATTATTAGTTACAAAATAATTGACTGACGAAACTTTCATTGGAAGTTAGCTAAAAATTCATTTATTCACTAAAAATAAGCATATAAAATACTTAAGATATAAAAGATAGTTTGTTTAGTATATTTCTAACCTTTTTATTATTATTTTAAGAATAATTATTTTATTGGGATTAAATTAGATTTTAAACCTATTTATTTTATTGACTAAAAGTATACAAAATAGTTAAGATACAAAATGTAATTTGTTTGGTGCAATTTTAACTTCTTTTTTTTTGCATTATTTTATTGGAATGAGCTTGGGAGAGGATTTTGATACATTCCGTCTATTTATAAAATATTATTTTTAAATAATAAATTAAAGGGTAAGGAAAATATTTATATATAACACTTTCTCCAGCATAAATCAAACATTTATTAATGAAATTTATTTCTCTACCAAAAACACAAAGAAAGTAAGATAAAATAGCATGCATTTGATTTTTCGTCATAAACGTCTATTTATCTATCATTTATACAAATATGGTCAATTTTTCTATTTCTCACAATTGGCAATTATAAATAAAAAATATAGTATATATAACTTTGCCATCAACCAATTAATAACATTTTTTTTGGCAGAAAATATAATCACTTTAATATATATATATATAGTTAACATATGTTACCTCATTCCATGCTTTAACTTTGTGCTCTTGTTCTTATGACAATAAATTCTCGTAACTTATCATCACCATCAACATAAGCTCCATTGTGATATAAACCTGCATTAACAAAGTATTACTATAATAAAAATAAAAACATTAAATTAAGTTAAATTTCATTCAAAGAAAAAATATTCTCGCTTATAAATTTAGAAAGCTATGGAAGAAATTTTTATTTTTATTTTTTAAAACAAAAACCTCAAAATATGAGATAAGTCTTGACAATTACTTAAATAAGCTAGTCAATAGAGGTTTTGATTTGAAAAATAATTTTGTACGAGATTTTGAATTTTTCATAACATCTCTCTTTAAAAGCATTTTTCTAAATATATAGATATATAGTTTATTTCAATGTCACTCTTATCACTCCCTTAATACAAAAAGTTATGAGTTAATTGTGAAAATTTTAAATTTGTATTTAAAACTTATAAATCATAGGAAGGATCATTATAATTTTGAATTTATATTGTGTCAATTTAAAATTTAAATTAATAGATTCGTCTCGATATTTAGCGGCCCTGAAATTTAAATTTTAAAATGAATTAGCATACTTTCCATTTGAAAGCTATAAATTAAAAGATATTTCATTTTTCCTTTTTTTTTTTTGAATGAGAGCTTGCCAATAGAAGTTTTTCTGAATTATTTAAAATCAAAAAATTAGTAATTTTAGTTTGAGACATTGAAGCTCTTAGAGCCCTGAATGTTAGAAACCCCATTTTACTTATATAATATATAGATAAAAGAATTAAAGTATGAAGAAAAAAAACTATTTATAATCAAGTAAATTTCAATTATTTTCATTTCTATAATATTTAAAGAGTTTTTTCCTTTTTCTTTTTTCTTTTCCTTTTTTTTTTTTTTTGGCTACGGGAGGCGGGAAGAGGGGGGGAGGGTTACTGCCATTGATGGTGTGTTCTCGATATTAAATAATAAAGAGTTTGGATTATCTTAAGTTAGCCATTTAATTTGAAAAAGCATTTGGATTTAGTGTATCTGTCATGCCTCGAAATAATAACAATAACTCATCTCATAATATTCCTTACAATTGATCCATAACAACATTTTATATTCCATTTATAATCTTTTATCATACAAAAGATGACATACGCGTATATACATTCATAAATCTTAGATTCTGAATCTATAGCATATGACATGTGTACAAACATTGAAATAAAAGAAAACCTAAGTAATTACATGCCCTAATGGCTACATCTTTCCAACCCGAAACTTGGGTACATCAAAATGAGTTAATCTCAATACAACTAAAGTCTAAGGCTTGTACAAAAATAATTACATCAAAATAAACAAATTGAAGCCCTTTGCTCCAAGTCCTCCCAAGCCATGTCCTTGATGGAGGCATATCATCAGCACCTCAAAGTTGTTTTCCACATAGAGTGAGCTAAAACCAAGTAGAGATACTTCGACACAATATATAAATCTTAACAAAGTCATGAGGTGAATGCATATGCATACCATTTGTCAAACGTTTCACATTTCCATCTCAAAACATTACAATGCCAGATTATATATCAATTCATGAAAATAACATTTTATATCAGAAAATAGGACAATGGATACAAAACACCGGGAATTTTTAGATACGTGTTTGTCAGTAGGCTATACAAGCACTACCAAAACCATTTTACCGGTACTAATTAGAAGGATTGGCACCTAAACGCGCCAGTTTTTGGACTTTCACCAAGAACACACATGCCAACATAATAACCATGATCACACCCCTTAACCAGATTCACCAAGGTATTCACCCATTGTTCTCAAAATAATACATTTTTAATGTTTAAATATGAAACAATGCTCAATGCAAAATGTATGAGTAATTAGTTTTAGTTTACCTAATCCTCATACAATTTCTATAACACTCAAAACTATCCTCCACCTATAGTCCAAAACAAATATTTCTATTCAATAGATAATTTCCAACAAAAATATAATCTCATCATTTTCAAAAAGGGAGTGATAGTACATATCCAATTCCAGCATCATCATCAACATACACATTCGTTCCATTCTTACAAAATCCAACATCATTTTCCATTTTCTTTCATAAACCAAATATCCATGATTTTGGAACAAAACTTCCTTTACTTTCAATAATCAATTTTAAGTAAGGAAATCCACCAATTTTAACATATCTCAACAATAAACACATCCCCTCAACCTTTCTCAAGAACCCATTTGAAAATCCCTTTTTGACATTCCAAAATCAAACCCTAGGTTTAATTCAAATCAATAGATTCTTTCAATAAGCAAATAACTAAGGTAAAAATCATACCAAAGGTTGAAGAAATCCCTACCTCAAGATTAGAAAACACGAGAGAGCAAGGGTTGAAGTTAAGCGGAGCCGAAAATGAGATTTCCTCCGATTAGAATGAAACTTGAGACAACCTCTACCTTTTTCTCCAAAAGACTAGGGTAAAGAAATCAATAGATTGGGAGTATTTGGTGCTTGAATGCAAGAACTAGAGAGCGAAAGTGAAGAACTAGGGTTTGGAATGTTTTTAGAGAAAGAAAGAAAGTGAAGAGTGACTCAGAAAACCATTTTCTCGAACTGATATAGCGCAGACCGCTCGAGCGACCAAAACGCCTCTCGAGCGTCAAACACAAAAAGTGACACTGCTTAAGCGACCAAAAACACCGCTCGAGCACACAATGACCCCTTCTAGAAACTCAGACCTATAAAAGACCGCTCGAGCATAAGAAATACCGTTGGAGAGAAGATAGTCTATTTCCAAAACTTTTGCAGACTGTAAAAGACCGCTCAAGCACAAGAAAAATCACTCAAGCAAACAAGCAAAAATTTGGACAATAACTCTTTGAAAACCAACCCCCAACCTGTTCCAAACACAACAATGACTCCTAAACAACCAAACTCAACCAACAATAAGGTGAAAATGAAATGAACACTAGTTAAGGATATGGATTTTTAAATTCAAAAGCAAGAATTGGGTTGGATCTAAATCGAAATTGTTATAATCTCTCCCCTTAAGGAATTTCATCCCCAAAATTTAATTCAAACCAAAAATCACCGAACTTAAATCAAACCATTGATCATCTATACTTGCAAATGATAAACAGAGTCTTTCAACACCAAATATTATAATTCAACTTTCCAAAACATGTACAATCTGTACATATAATAACACGAATAAGGTTTTCAATACAAGTTTCAAACATTAACAAATAGGTCTGGATACTTCTCACAGACTTCTGCCTCATGCTCCCAAGGCGCCTTCTCAACCCCATGATGTCGCCATAACACCTTAACCAATGGAATAGTCATGCCTAGCAAGACTTGGTCCCAAGTATCTAAAACCGTGTCGATCTCTCCTCGTACGAGACATCCTCATCTACCTCTAACTTGGTCCTATCTAACATGTGTGAAGGATCAGGTTCATACTTCCAGAGCATACAAATATGAAACACATCATGAACCCTGAAAAGCTGTCGCGACAAGGCCAAACGATAAGCTACCTCCTCAATCTGCTCGAGAATCTTAAAAGGTCCAATAAATCTAGGAGACAACTTTCTGCTCTTCCCAAATCTCATCAAACTCCGTCTTAGCAATATTTTTAGGAACACATGATCTCTTACCTCAAAAGATAAAGGTCTCCTCCTACGGTCGGTGTAATGCCCCCAAAATATTAGCAAAGAAAAATAGATGAACTAGATGAACCCAACATACAATCCTACCTTGGTAGACCAACTCCTTCAATTAATCTTTCATTTCAGGGAAAGAGTTAACAAAAGAAGTGCTTACATGAAATACACATTCACCCTCTTAAAACATGAATCCATAGCTTGTGTAACAATAAGAAAGAAAAGAAATGAACAATAAAGTAAATGCCATAAGGCTACAAGTTCCAAGGCTTAAGCCTGGTCACACAAAATGGTTATCAACCCACTACATAGAGCCTTTGGCTTACATTAACATCCCACAAAAAGGTGAGTCTCTTGCTCTCAACACATTTCCACGCCTTCAACTAGGCGGAGTCACTGCATCATTTCTTGCACAATTCCACTAGGGGTGAGCACAAAGCCCAGTATAGATATCTTCACAAAGTATATATATTTTAAGCAATCTCATAATGTTATATAAATACAGTGTCATTTCATGATCAAACGTCAAAGGTTCACATTCTTAAAAAAAATCCATGCAATATCTCATTCAAGGTTCATTATTATCATGAAAACCAAGATTTAAACAATTAGGGTAGTAACTATGACTTAAGTAATTCCCCGGGGCTAGTGTTTGCAAATAGGCATATCAAGCACTACCAAAATCCTACCTTACTGGCTACTAACCGGAGGGCTTAGGCACCCACACGCGCGTGTTTCTGGTCTTACACCAAGGACGCTCATGCCAACTTAATTTCCAATCTACACATCTTAACTGGACTTACCAAATGTATTTACCCTAAAGTGTTTTCATCAACAACAATTGAATTTCTCAAAAATCAAGAATTTAATTCAAAGTTAAGATTTCCAAGTGAACAAAGTTCAAAATAATGCAAATGAATCAATAAGAATAGACTACATATAATTGTCTTCTTTATACAATATTACCAACATCTCTCACCATTGTTCAAGCATAACTTCTATGATTCAAAATTCAAAATCATAGCAAAATACAAATCCATGTGACATATGAGATTTCCACACATTCATAATCAATATCCAGCATTAAATTTTCCAATGTGCCAACATGCAAATCCCATGTTTCCATAATTGTTCAACCAAAATTTTCATTTCCTTTCATGCATGCCCCAATAATATAATAACCTAGATAGTTTTCTTCATATTCTCACAAGATTTATCATCAATTTCATAAATGTCACATCAATTTCACTTTTCTCCAAATTTTCCCCAAAAGCTAGGGTTTTTATCAAAATATGGTTTTTCCTTTATTTTCAAAACACTACAAGCAATATCCCTAAATAGTTCATAGTATACCCAAATAGTTCATAGTATACCCAAAATAATTTGCCTCAGACCAAATCATGAGGAAGAATACATTTTCCTAATATTTTCTAGATTCAACATCTAAAAATCAATCTACACTAGGAGACATAGTGAAAATGACAAGATATGCTAAAAATCATATATATAACTCAAAGAACATCCTTATCTTTAGACCTTGAGAAGAAATGATGGAAGTTCCAAAACCAACTGTGTTAAAATCCAATCTCCATCGTACACTAGCTCAAAGATAGCATGCTATAAGCTCAATGAAGTAGGAACATAGTCATGCTATAAGCACTGAAATGAAGTATTAAATGGTGCCAAATCATCTAAATAGCTCAAAGATAGCATGCATGAGTCAACAAACACAAAGCTAGCAAGGCCAATTGCACCACAACTATACAAATCATAAAGGATATGGCAAAGGCAACCCAAAATAGTCCTAGAACATGTTAAAATGATACTAAAACATGCATGGAAGGATGCCAAAACAAGCTAGCATGAAGGGTATAAGGCATGATGCATACAAGGCAAATAAGGTGGATTACACTACACCTATTAAGACCAAGCATGGGATGACTTAACCAACAAAAATCAGAGTTATATCATGGCAAGATAACCCCAAAAACACATTGAAATGATGGCCCGTAAGCTAAGGCATGAAGGCATACGCAATGATTCATGTTAAGGCATAAAGGGGGAAACCCTCCAACGCATTGAATAAGTGAAAGGTGCAAGTGTATGACCACACTACATGGACTGAAATCATATTTCAAATGATGCCAAATCATTCAAATAGGTCAAGCAAGGCATGCTAGTGGACTTGATACACAAAGCTAACAAGCTAAAACGCACAATAACTATACAAAGCATGGCATGCATGACCAAGACAACACAAATCAGAGCTAGAGCATGATAAAACATGGACAAAAGCTTCTTAGAGTTAAGCCAAAAGCTTGCTAGAATGACATGTTAAAACATGATGCATGTTAGGCTAAATCATGGAATTGCACTACAAGTGCATGGAGCATGCAAAGGCCAACCAAACCAAACCTTAACAGAGGTCTGACATGGCAAAACATCACTAAAAAACATGCTGAAATGGACTCAACATAAGCTAGAAAGGCATGCTACTTCATGAAGCATACAAGACTAGTTTATGAAATTTACACTACAAGTGTATAAAGCATGCAAGAGCCAACTAAAACAACCCAAAAAAGATCTAAGGTATGTTAAAACAACACCAAAAACCTACTGAGATGGCCCAAAAACAAGCTAGAAAGACATGCTCAAACATGAGGTACACAAAGCTAGTTTGTAAGATTTACACTACAAGTGTATAAGGCATGCATGGAATGACCAAACCAAGTCAAAATAGATCTGAGGCATGCTGAAATAACCCCAAATACATGCTAAGAACAAGCCAACACAAGCTTAATAAACATGCTCACACATGATGCTAATGAAACAAGTATTGAAAACACAAGGAGAGGGGATAACCCTCTCCTATTAGGGACCTCAAAACCACTTTTCCACCACTGAAAATCCTCTGGATTTCAGTTGTAGAAAGGTCATGCAAAGGCTAGAACAAGAGCCAAAAGATATGGCTCAAAACAAGGCCTAACAAGGCCTAAGAGGGGGTGAACCACCCCCAATGCAAAAGTGACCTTAAACAAACTTCACAAGGATTGAAAAATAGAACTTTTTGTAGTTTAAAGTCAAGCCTAAAACAGCATGCAAGTAGGTTCAAAAGCTTAAGCAAGAATGGGCCTTTGAAGACCACCTTTAAAGCTGCAACTCCAACAACTTTTTTGAGTTCAAACCAGTCCAAGAACTCCAAAAACAACTTCAAGGGACCTCAGCTCCAAAAGTATGGTGTTTGGGTGTGTGTTTGTGTACAAAAGTGAGACAAAATTACACTTTAAGGCACAAAACAAGAACAAACAAGGAAATATAGATACAAGTGTATATCTATCTCTCAAGGCCAAATTTTCTAAACCTAGAGGAGGGAGGAGGTGGTTCTCTCTTATAGAGAACAAAAGGTAAAGCTTCTTGAGGAAGCTAAGCTTCAAGGCCATCCCTCCATACACGTGTATGGAGGATGGTTTCAGTGCCCTCCAGCTGTGCTAGCTGGAGGAAAATATCTCCAAAAAGGTGACAAAAAGCAGCCAACCACTTGAAGTGGTCGGCCAGCCACTTATAGTGGTCGGCTGACCACCACAAGTGGTCTCCCAAGACAACAAGTGGTCGGCCAAGGGTAGGAGAGGTTTACACACTGAAAACAAGGTGGTGGTGTGGTGGCCGACCAAAAAAGGTGGCCCAAAGAACAAGAAAACCAGTTATCAGACCAGAAAACTGGCTGCACAGGAAGAAGAGTGGTCTCCAAGGGCAAAAAATGGTCTCCCACCCTTGTAACACCTTCCAAACAAGGAAAACAAGGCTTGTACCAAAAACAAACCAAAACGGATGCAAGACGAAAGTTCGGGAGGCAAAGCACACAGTCGGAAGCCTCGATAACTAGTCTACCGGTACCAAAAGTGGTCTCCCGGACCACAGTGTCCCTCTAGGCAGAGGCAACAAGGTGTGGTTCAAAAACCACGCCAAACGGAGAACGTTAAGTGGTCCCGAGCCAAAGCGCGCGACCGAAGGCTTCGAAAATTGAAAACTGGTCTCCAAATGAGAGAAGTGGTCTACGACCACGAAAAGTGGTCTACGACCACAAAAGGATGGTCTACCAGACAACTCCCTCCCTCCAGGGAAGAGAAAACAAGGGCTGGTCCATAAATCGAGCCAAAGCACAAAGAGTTCAGAGGCCTGGAGGCAAGGCTCTCAGCCAAAAACTCTGAAACCTCAAAACGAGCACAACATGCACTATCACCGAGCGCTTAATCGATGACATCTGAGACTTAGGGTCTGTAAAAAATAGGGTGTCTACAGTTGCCCCTCTTTGACAGAACTCGGAAGTCATAAGTGACGGGAGTGAATGTCAAAGCCCAGAGACAACCCATTTTTGACAAGGCCGAAGACTTAGACAAACATGCAAGATAACAAAGAGATGTGCCCGCAGGCAGGGGCAAAATGCAAAGGACATGCACAAAGCCGAACATAACTTATGATCATGCAAAGAAAACTGTAACGAAGCAAATATACACAATAAATGCAACAGTTTAAGCAAGCAAATACAAATCAAACTACATTACATGCAGAAAGGATGTAAGAGAATTATACAATTCTCGCTACGTCTCACGCGGAGTAAATACAATACCGTCTGGTTCGTTTGGTCGCGTTAGCTTCAAATGAACCGTACATACAATATCGTGCCTGAATAAGAAAGAAACTTAACAGGTGCAATGTAGTTAGAAACATGCATAGCAATGCAAGTGAGAAGTGCGGGACGACGCAAGCAAAATCGGGGTGCATGACAATGCTAGTGAAACGTGCATAACAATGCAAGCGAAACGTGCATGACAACGCGCGTGAAGAGTGCATAACAAAGCAAACAAGTGGTGTGCATAACAAATGCAAGAGAGGAAAGTGTGCATAACAATGCGAGAGTGATATAACTTTAATTAGCATGCTTTGAGACAAAATGCCGGTTAAAGAAACATAAGCCTTAATGAGAACCGGAACCTCCGATTTACCTCTCGAAGGGGTCACAATGTACTCAAAATGGATACATCTTGCTTTTAATGAGTAATGATGAGCCACACATCGAAGACTTGAATTTGAAGTTCTCGCGGGGACAATTTTGCGCCAAAAAGTGTACTTTTCTTGCACTTTCTCGAGGGCCGAGGACTCCAATCATCACCAAAACACACAGGGAGAACAATGGAGCCCTGAGGATCATCCAGGAGGGTGACCGACCACCTAGAAAGCTAGCCGACCAGTTGTTGACCACATAAGTGGTCGGCCAGCCAGAAAAATTGGTCGGCCGACCAGTTTACTGAAACAGGGATAGTTTTGTCTTTTTATGCTCGGTTCTTTAAGTGCACAACTCCAAAACACTTTGTATCACACCTTCAAGGCCGAAATACATTTCTCTTTTCTCCTAGACCCTTTTCCCTCTCAGATCTGCGCTTTATATGCGTTTTCCAACATTCCACGCGAAGTTGTTTCGCGAAAACTTTCGATTCTTTTCGTTTTGAACCGATTAAAAATTGTTTTCGAAGCTTCTTTCTCCATTTTCACGACTTGAGGTATGTTTGTCTCGAAGTTTAGCACCTCTTCCTGGGCGTTGACTTTTGTTGACTTTTTCTCTTTCCGAGAGTTGACTTTTGTTGACTTTTTACAATTTTTGCTCATTTCGCTCATTTTTGCTCATTTTTGCATCTTTTCTCAGATGGCTTGTCACATTCGCCACGGTGGAGGTTCCCCATATGTAGAGGATGAGCCTAACATTATACCGTTGCCTCCGAGGGTTCGGCCATTCGATCCCAAGAGGTACCACCTGTAGGAGCATATCTTCCCTCCGAGTACTTTCCACCATTTCACTGACTTCGCGCGACGGGCGCCCGCAGACTTACTGCTATGGGAGTCTGAGTATCATCTATCTCATCATGCGTGAGAGGTACGCACTTCACTTTTACATTCTCTGTGAAGTAGTTTGCATTTCTTGTACGTTTCTTTTGCTTTCGCTATGTACTTCATCTGCTCGTTCTGAACACAACTTGCACACAGCATTTCTGCTCATTCTTGAACACAACTTGCACACAGCATCCGGTTCATAAGGCACACAGCTCTCAACATAACACTTGGCTCACTTGGCACACGACTCACAACACAAAACTTAGTTCACTTTGCACGCAGCTCAAAACTTTGTTCATTTTGCATGTAGCTCTTAACACAAAACTTTGTTCACTTTGCACGCAACACTCTTGGGCACACAGCTCATTTTGGGTGCACAGCTCATTTGGGCACACAGCTCATTTTGGGCACACAGTTCATTTTGGGCACACAGCTCATTTTGAACACGCAGTTCATTTTGGGCGCACAGCTCATTTTGAACACGCAGTTCATTTTGGGCACACAACTCATTTTGGGCACACAGCTCATTTTGAACACGTAGTTCATAACATAGTATTCTGCTCAATCTGAATACACAGTTCATAGCGTAGTTTTCTGCTCAATCTGGACACACAATTCATAATGCAGTTTTTGCTCAATCTGAGCACACAGTTCATAACACAGTTTTTGCTCAATCTGAACACACAGTCGATAACGCAGTTTTTTGCTCAATCTGAACACATAATTCATAACGCAGTTTTTGCTTAATCTGAACATACAGTCCATAACGCAGTTTTTTGCTCAATCTGAACATACAGTCCATAACGCAGTTTTTGCTTAATCTGAACACACAGTCCATAACGCAGTTTTTGCTCAATCTGAACACACAGTTCATAACGCAGTTTTTGCTCAATCTGAACACACGGTTCATAACATAGTTTTTTGCTCAATCTGAACACATAGTCCATAATGCAGTTTTTTGCTCAATCTGAACATACAGTTCATAACGCAATGTTTGATGTATTTGGTACACAACTCATAACATAGTACACTGTTCAATCTGGACACGTAGTTCATAACACGACATTCTGTTTGATTTTGCACACAGCTCATTTCATAACACACTGTTCAATCTGAACACGCAATTCATAACACAACATTCCTTTAATTTGCACACGGCTCACAACCCTGCTCAATCTGAACACACAGTCCATAACATAACATTCTTTTAATTTGCACACGGCCCACAACACTACTCAATCTGAACACGCAGTTCATAACACAACATTTCTTTAATTTGCACACGGCCCACAACACTACTCAATCTGAACACGCAGTTCATAACACAGTATTCCTGTTTAATTTTGAAACTGAATACATCTGTTCATTCTACATGCAGGTATCGTCTCGTTTCACCCGGGGGTACGGATCGATTATTGCCAGGGAGTGGTACATGGAGCTCCCGAATCCCGTTCGACATATTGTGGACGAGGCAGGATTTGGCCGATACTGTATGGGGTTGTCGCGTCATCCAGCGAATAGGACCCTCCTGGGTGCACTGGTAGAGAGATAGTGGGACACCACCAACTTCTTCCATTTCTCAGCCTCCGGGGACATGACGATGACCCCGTACGACTTCTCCATGCTGACAGGCCTTGACGTGGCAGGCCGGCCGGTCCCATACAATGCAGATATGGGTGAGTGAGAAGCAGCTTGGGTTTATCTGCTCGGAGCCCATCCGCTGATCGACAGATCATCAGGTAGAGTCAAGTACACCTGGTTTGCTGTGCAGTACAGAGGGTCTATGCCGGAGATCTTCGAGGCCATACAGCAGTATGCCTGGGGATTTTTGATGTTCCTGCTCGGGACCACTCTGTTCTCCGACAAGGGGAAAATAGTTGGGCTTTATCTGCTTAGTACTCTAGTAGACCTATCACAGGTTCGGCACTTTGATTGGGGGGGCGCTGGCCTCGTTACCCTTTATTGCTACATGAGCGCGACCTCCCGAGAGTGGTGGACCATAGTAGGTGGCTACTGGCGAGCCTGGGAGGTACATTCTGCCCTCTTGATTCACATTTTTGCTTTTCATTATCTGTACACTGCACACTGCATTCTGCATTTTCTATACATTCTGTATTCTGACAGCAATTGTCTTACCTTTCACAGTTGTGGGTTTATGCCTACTTCCCGACACTCGCTCCCGAGCTCGAGGTCAAGGCACTTCTTGAGATCCCTTACTCACGCAAATTTGAGGGTCGGTGCCGGTCCAGGCCCCGGGAGACTTTGCCATATCTGAGGCAGTACTTTGACACTGTGCGGGCGTTTGAGGTAAACCAGAACTCTCAGTTCTTCATGCTTTTAGCTTTGATTCATCTTGTGTATTTATGACATCTAATCAGTTTACGCATTTGCTATCCGTAGATTACTTGGCAGCCTTGGGTGGCGATGCCCAGGTCTCCACAGTTTCAGTTCCCTGGGGCATGGGCCGTTTCCCGATATAGGGTTCTGTTTGAAAGACCAGTTGGCAGAGCCTGGCTTTTTGGGGATCGCTTCATGCGTCAGACGATGGGCAATGCCGATCAAGAGGTCCCCTCAGCACCTCCATTGGACATGCAATCCATAGAGAATCTCACTCCCCGGGAGGTCGATGACCTTATGCTGGGTGTGGACGCAATTCTATTCCTGGAGGAGGGAGAGTAAGCGACATACCGCCATGCATACCTGATGCCTCCATTGACAGGTGTCCGTACTCCTATGAGCAGGGCTATTGATATGCCATCATCGAGTCGCATTCGAGCTATAGACGTCCCTTCCACTAGCAGGGCCGGTACATCAAGGGGTGTGGCTAGATGGATGCCCTCGACTTGTCATTATGCTGGGTGGCCAGATCTTTCGACCGAGCTGACAGGCTGGCAGTATGGGACTTCTTACCCGATTCCACTGGAGCCTCCATTGGTAGATCATCGATATGTCAGTGACCCTGACTCACCACCAGTATGCTCCATAGTTTTCATTTATCACTCGGATATTTAGTCATTCATTTATTCACTGATGACTTGAACTTGTATCTACAGCCTTCCAGAGAGTATACTGATGGGTTGCTCGGGGTGGTGGTCTTGCAGAGGGAGATGATGCTGTACGCCGCCGGCATTCTGGTACTTTCCAATTTCCTTGTATTTATCATACTTCTGATGACATACTGAAACTGAACATTTTACCATATTGATTCACTACATGTGTAGAGCACATCTGACATATCATATTCACATACTATATCTGCATGCACACACTCCATGCATCATACTTGCATCTGATATACATACTCTGGCTGATGTATTCAAACTACCCTTTTCAAGTTCCACTATCGCGGCCCGGGCCATCCAGGCCTTCTCGAGAAGCTAGGAGAGGGGACTCGACTCACAGCCGAGGTAGACATAGAGCACCTGTCAGATATGACGAGGAGTCCAGCGAGGAGAAGGAGTCAGCACATCCACAGTCAAAGACATCTGCAGGTAGGGATGATGACTCCAGTTCCGGTTCTGATGACAGAGGTGACGCCGAGGAGGATTCCAAGGACGGTGACTCCGATTCAGATGGGGGTGCTGGCGGCGGTGGTGTAGAGGTTGCTCGACCAAAAAGGATGAAGAGAGCCTCTCAGT
The DNA here is from genome assembly GCF_055761805.1 of Camellia sinensis. Taxonomy (NCBI): domain Eukaryota; kingdom Viridiplantae; phylum Streptophyta; class Magnoliopsida; order Ericales; family Theaceae; genus Camellia; species Camellia sinensis. Next base: position 3,685,974 of record NW_028128987.1, read on the forward strand.
CTTGAGCTTGATAGCACTGATGCAGATGTTCCTGCTTTACTTTTCTTTTTACATGTAGTTGTAGCACATTGTACAGCTTAGGCAATTTTTTTTTTCTTTCAAAACTTGTACCTTTTGTAAAATGTTGTAAAAAGAAGCTATAATGGAATGAAAACGACTTTTGTTCAAAAAGTGTTGTACTTGCATTCTAAGCATTGCATCGCACCATTTTGCACAAAAATGAGATTGAATGGAAATTGAACACCGTGTATTGCCAAGTCAGGTAGTGAACCGATGCAACAAACTAAACAACTCAACTCAATAAACAACAACAAGACCTTAACAAGTTTACAACTCGATAAGCGAAGAGCAACAACTCGATAAACAAATGAGTAACAACTCAATAAACAAATGAGCAAATACTCGACAAACAAATGAGCGATAACTCGATAAGCAAGACTTAACAACTCGATAAGCAAAACTCAACAACTCGATAAGCAAATGCATTTTGGACAAACTAAGAAATAGAACGCATCTGAAACAGAGGTAAACTCAGACCTTTCGCACTCTCAGTACACAAGAAAGCTAGAGATTCTTTTCTAGAGACAAGGAACAGCTAGAGACCACTTTTTGCACATGGCCGACCACCATAGGAGCCTGCTGACCAGTTTTTTGTTCTGCAGACTAAACAAGTAGCTGGCCGACCAGAAAAAGTGGTCGGCTGACCACTTGGCCTGGGGACCTCCAGTTCTTTGACACCTGTCCTCCAAACAGTGTCTTATCCTTCATAAAGGTTCCAGCTTCGTGGTTCCCTCATTCTACCTCAGTTTTGCACCAAAATGGAGGCATTTCTTGTTCAAAATCTCACAAATTGGATTACTACCTTGGATGGCTCGGAAAAGTTAAATTTTCGAGACTTCGGCATAAATGCACTATTCACGCTGAGTCGCACCCCGTCGCGTTTTCCGTTTCTTCATGCCGCGGCAAGGTTTTCGAATCCGATAACACACATCTTTAGCTTTGGCGGACAAGAGGTATGTCCCACATTCGAAGACTTCCAAGCTTTAATGGAATCCGAGTGCTATGAAGAAATTTTGCCACAATTCTGCTTTGGCCACATCCAAGCCTTAGGACGAATGTTCGAACTCACTATGCATGACACTTGGTCTTTGATCCACGATGGAGAGTTAGACATCCCCAGCTTGGTTTATCGATTTTCTAATGTCGGTGACCGCGGAGATCATCACTGGCAGGGTTTTCGGCGACACGCCCTTTGCTTGTGTATGTTGTCACATTTCTTGCTTGCCTCAGGCTCCGGAGGATCTAGCGTCTGTTTGGTTGAGGTCGCCCATGGCTTAAAGGGGGGCAAGAGCTGCATTGCCATGACACTGGCTGAGACATTGATTGGCTTGGATGCTTTTCATCGCCGAGAGACGACTAGATTCGCAGGGAGTCCACTACTGCTGCAGGTAATGTTTCCCACCCTATCTCATATGTATTTCTCACATCACTCGGCCTTCAGGCTCGATTTTTCTCTCAAAACCCTTTTCTTACTTTTCTCTCAACGTACACATCTCTATTCTTTAATCTCTCATTTTTTTCATCCCTTCCCAGGTATGGTTGATGGACAAATTAAGGGTTGTGGACTCATGCCCATCATATTCATCTTGCAGCTATTTCTTCCGGCGACATTTAGTCGATGCCCTTAATGAGGGATGGTGGTGCGAATGGATGTGCCATCTATCCGCTACCAGTATTGCTTGCACTGCCCTTGGCTCAATCTACCGGCGATGAGTTACAGCATGTCTCGCCAGCCCGGGATTCAGTTGATCGGCTTGACACACTATGTCTTTTACTTCCTATTCTGGCTCCGGCGTCAGTTCGGACATCATCAGACCTGTCCAGAAGAGGGGATAGAGTACCCAGCTGCATTTCCGGTCCGAGGCGCACAACCAGCGTGGTACGCCACGGCATGGAGGACGAGAGAGCTTCTGGTCCCCGCTCTCACTTTCAATTGCATCCTTTCTAAAGAGTGCATAGCCTGGATTGATAAGGAGGCGCAAGTTGGGCCCACTTTGGCATCAGAGACTTCGACCAGCTCTGGGAGGGGACGCAGGAACACCTGACTATGCCCCGAATTTATTGCTTTATTAGTACTTTCAAGTTTTCTTTATGAATGTAATAAAAAGCACCTTCAATTTGTATTCAAGAGTAGGAGAACTCTGTATTGAAATCAATGAAATTGAAGGTTGTGGGTACTGAAAATTTTCCGTTTGGTCCAAAAATGGTCTAAGTTGTAAAAAGATTAATTTGAGCAATATCAACTTTTATTAAAACTTGTCAAAACCATTTTCGATATGGATCAAAACTGGACACGCCTGAGATCTATCACTGAGATGTACAACCTCAGATCCTAGCAACTGGAAAGTTGCCCTAGTCTGAATAGCACAGCACCGGAGATCACAACCGAGCTCTTGAATGCAGAATGGACAAAGATGACCAAACATGATCTCATGGACAAAGTTGATCGGGGAAGTGTTTATGGCTGGACTTCAGGATGAAGTTGCCTACGTATCCTAAAGTTGGGAATCAAGCCTTACGTAGTTTGGCTCGGGTTCACTCGTGTATTAACTCTCTCCTTTTGCGCTCTAACTTTTGCCAAGGCTGCTCTTTCTGGATTTTCAACCTCGCGAGCTCAGTTTTTATTATTTCAAATTTTCTGTGCTCTAACTTTTGCTTAGGTCGCCCTTTCGGGTTTTCGGCCTAACGAGCCACTCAGGGATAATATTTCTTCAACTTGTCGATGTTGATCGGCTGGAAGAACTCTAGGCCATCTAGGTTCATCAGAACTACAGCTCCACCCAGACCAGATAGACTTGATGATGTAAAGACCAGTCCAATTGGGTCTGAACTTGCCCCTAGGGTCGTGGATGGGAGCTCGGTTGTCTTTGAGCACCAAATCTCATTCTTTCAAATTCCTGGACTTAACCTTCTTGTTGAAAGCCCTGACAATTCTTCATTGATAACCCTGACCGTGATACAATGCTTTCAGCCTTCTCTCGTCAAAGAGCATGAGTTCTTCGAACCTGCTCTACTGCCAATCTGCCTCAGCTATCTGACACTCAGCCAATACCCGTAATGACGGAACCTCAACTTCAATAGGTAGAACAACCTTCATCCCATAAACCAAGGAATATGGAGTCGCCCCAGTAGAAGTTCGAATTGAAGTCCGGTAGCCCCACAGAGCAAATGGCAACTTATTTGGCCAGTCTTGGTAGGTTTCCACATATTTTGCAGAATGTGCTTGACGTTCTTGTTGGCAGCCTCAACTGCTCCATTGGTTTGCGGCCGATATGTGGATGACTTATGAAAAGCCACGTTGTACTTTTCCAACAAGTCGATCACCTCTTTCTTGAAGTGAGAGCCATTATCCAAAATAATCTCATTCGGGACCCCGTAACGACAGATAATGTTGTTCCTGATGAACTTCGCGACATGCGACGCCTTTAACATCGCATAAGACTAAGCCTCAACCCACTTCGTGAAGTAGTCTATCGCTACCAAAATGTATTCATGCCCGTTGGACCCCTTCGAGGTGATAGCTCCAATCACATCAATCCCCCAGACTGAAAATGGCCATGGTGAAATCATGTTTGTATAGCTTCGATGGCGGAATGTTCATGCGGTTTGCATGGATTTGACATTTGTGGCATCGCCAGACAAAGCCAATACAGTCCTCCTCCATGGTGGACCAATAGTAACCCTGTCTAAGGATCTTCCGGGCTAGCATCACCCCATTCATGTGCACTCCACACTCTTCTCCATGGATGGCCCCCATCAGGCGCTTGGATTCTTGAGCATCAACACACAGTTTATGCATCCCGAGATGACCCCTCTTGTACAGTTTACCCCCGCACACGATGAACTAAGCAGCCATTCTTTGAATTGCCCTCTTATCTTTGGCATTTGCCCCTGGTGCATATGCCTCTTTTTCTAAGAAGTTCCAAATGTCGTAATACCAAGGATTCTCATCTTGTACCTCATCTATGGCAGCAATCAACTCAAGGTCGGCGCAAATTTCTTTTCGATGATGATCGGACGCATCCGGACTCCGAAAGGGATGTCTATCATAGAAGATAGAGTTGCCAACGAATCTGCGAACCTGTTGTTCTCTCTTAACAGATGAGTGAAGCAATCTCCTTTAGCTTGAGATACAACAAGGTTTGAGTCCTCGATGATGTCCAATCTTTTTGCCCCTAGTTCTAGGGCGGCTTCTAGTCCAGCAATACATGGCTCATATTATGCCTCATTGTTCAACACTCTGAACCGGAGTTTGAAGGCTAAGGGTATGCGGGAATTGTCGGGCGCTATCAGCAACACCCCTATCCCATATCCATATTGGTTTGACGCTCCGTCAAAGTACATCGTCCAAGTTTCATCTTCGACATACAGAATGGCCTTGTCTGGGAACAGGCACTTAACTGCTTCATCCCCTTCAACTGGGTGATCGGCTAGAAACTCTGCTACCACTCTCCCTTTTACTGACTTGCACGTCACGTACTTCAGATCAAATTCGGAAAGCAGAAGCAACAAACAAGCTAGCCTACCGGTAAGTGCTGGTTTCTCGAAGAGATATTTGATGGGATCTAATCTTGAAACCAGTATTACAAAGTGAGCTAACAGGTAGTGCCGCAGTTTCCTGGTAGCCCACACCAAGGCCGCCAGACAAGCCTTCTCCAACGAAGTGTAGCGGGTCTTGTACTCCAGCATTTTCTTACTCAGATAGTAGATAGCTCTCTCCACTTTGTCCTCAGACTCCTGTGCAAGCATGCAGCCCATTGTAGTTTCAGTCACTGAAAGGTACAGAATCAACGGTTTCCCCGGCTTAGGCAGTGACAACACAGGTGGGTTCTGTAAATATTGCTTGATCTGTTCAAAAGTAGCTTGGCATCGACCTTCCCATTGGAACTTCGTTCCTTTCTTCAGGAGACCAAAGAGTGGTTCACAAGTTAAGGTTAATTTAGCAATAAACCGTCTTATGAATTGCACTTTACCAAGAAAGCCTCGCACCTCATTTTCAGTCCTCGGTGGTGGCATTTCTATAATGGCCTTGATTTTGGAAGGATCAACCTCGATACCTCTCTGTGTGATCAAGAACCCCAGCATTTTCCCTATTGTAACACCAAACGTATATTTCTGAGGATTCAGCCGCAACCAATACTCTCTGATTCGTTGAAAGAATTTCTACAAGGCGGTGTAGTGGCCCTCTCTTTCCTGACTTGATAATCATGTCGTCCACGTACACCTCAACCTCCTTATGGATCATGTCATGCAGAATTGTGGTCGCAGCCCGTTGATATGTAGCTCCAACATTCTTCAGCCCAAACTGCATAACCCTATAACAATAGGTCCCCCATGGGGTGGTGAAAGTAGTCTTCTCCCGGTCTTTGGGTGCCATCAGAATCTGATTGTAGCCTGAAAATCCATCCATGAATGAGAGCAGTGCATGCCCTGCAGTGAAGTCCACTAACTCATCGATATGCGGCAGATGAAAGTCGTCATTTGGACTGGCTTTATTCAAATCTCTGAAGTCCACACATACCCGAATTCTGCCGTCTTTCTTCGGCATTGAAACTATGTTGGCCAACCAAGTTGGGTATTCGGATACCAGCAAGAACCCTGCGTCAATTTGCTTGGTGACCTCTTCATTGATCTTGAGAGCCCAATCAGGGCGGATCCTTCTGAGCTTTTTCTTAACAGGTCGAGCCTCTGGGTCAAGAGGGATCCGGTGCTGTACAATCTCAAGATTGATTCCAGGCATGTCTTCGAAGGACCATGCGAAAACATCTTTGAAATCTTTTAATAAAGCGACTAAGCGCTCGTGCTCCTTCGAAGACAACGTGGACCCAATCTGGACCAGCCGCGGGTCCTTCTCAGTACCAACGTTAATTTGGGTGATTTCATCAAGCAAGGGTCTTACAAACCTCTCCTGCTCTTGATCAAGCAAATACTTCAAAACCGGAGGAATTTCTTCCTCGTCGTTTTCATCGAAATTTTGAAAAGTCCTGATTAATGCAATAAATCAAAGGCACAGAAAAGTACTCGAAGGCCACAGCCGCACAATTCTCATTAATCACTTCCAAGTCACCTGATTCCTCTGTTACAACAGACTCAAAGAAAAAAGAGAAAGACGACCTAGACAGGACTGTGGCATCCGAGTTGTCACCCCCAAGAATACCAGACTCAGACTCTGATGAGCTGGAACCTGATTCTGACTCTACGGCCTCAATGGAATCAGATTCCAGCTCACTACCTGACCCGGTACTGCTCAATAAGAATCCCTCCTCGTACTGCCAGACGAAGGAGGGTACAATGGATGCATCCAGAATGTTTGAAGATGGGCTCATAGCCATTCCATTCCCGATCATGGACACCGAGAAGTTATCCCCTAAGCACTCATGTACGATCGGAGGATCTGAAAGTAAACAAGCCAGTGCTACCCCCATTTCCATCTCTGTTCCCTCGGAATCCCCCTACTTCAACTGGTCAGCCTCAGCTAATGGGTTTGCCTGCTCTTTGGCAACATCATTCCCAGACAATTGCAAATCGAAGAATATCTCAAACCCCGACAACTGCCGCCTTTTTGCGTTTAGCCATGGCTCTGGGAAGCCGCAGAATGGAAAGTCCTCCCCCTCCCGGACAAAGCGTTCGTTTAGGGTACCCTGGATAGGTCAGTACACCAACTCATAAGGCTTCCCGGCTCGCTTTGCTTTGGCTCTTCTGGCCATCTCTTTGCCTTTCCTGGCCCAGTCCTCTTTGGTAAGCAGATAACCTAAACCAAAGGTATGTGGGTTATGCGGCACTTCGACCGATGTTGCAACGCCTTTCCGGCCACTTTTCCCTAATCCCTTCCCGGGGATGTGCTGGAACTTGTTCATAAGGTAGACTGATTGCGTGCTGATGTACAGCTCCTCATTAACAACTAATATGTTCTGTACAACCCGAGCCTCAGCTAGGGTGAACCTCAACAAAAACACATCATCTATGCCATGTTCGATCTCCAGAACCAGTGTAGACACCTCTGGCGGCGGATGGATTGAAGAATTCCCAAAAACAATAGCCACCCCCTTCCCGTGGGGGTACTTCAGCATCTGATGGAGGGTGGAAGAGACTGCCTTCACCTGGTGCAGCCACGACCACCCTAAGAGTAAGTTGAAGGTTACGAGAACGTCCAAAACATGAAAGTCAACATCGTGTTGTCCTGGACCAACCTGAGTCTGAACCTGCACAGTCCCCATCACTTCTCTGCTGCTATTGTCATATGCCCGTATCACCTGGGCAGTAGGCATAAAGTCCGCGGGCTTCAACCCGATTGCATATGCCGTCCTTGACAGACATACGTTGATAGCAGATCCTATGTCAACAAGAACTACTGGTATCCATTTCTCTCTGCACTCAACAGAGATGTAGAGTGGTTTGTTATGATTCGCGCCCTCAGGCGGCAGCTCCTTGTCAGTGAAGGTCAACGTCGGGGAAGTTCCTCCCGGAAAAACCAACCCTACCAGCTGTTCAGGCGTGGTGTCAATTGAAAGTTTGGCTCTGTCCATTGCAGAAAGGACAGCCTGCCTATGAACTCTTGAGGCCATAAGCAGTCCCCAAATGGAGATGTCTGCTTGTATCTTCTTAAGCTGTTTCAGCACAGCTTCCTCCTCGAGTAACTTTTCTTTCTGCCTTTCTGCCTCCTTGTCCTTCCCGGACGCCTCTGGTTGATCCAAGTGTGGGGGCTTGAAATACCACCCACTTCTAGTCATGTGGTCCACCTCTCCCACATACCAGGTATCATCCGGTTGGTTTTGTCCCCAATCTTCATCGGTGTGGGCAAGACATAGATTGTCATCTTCCCACCACATACTGTCGGCCATCGACAAGCAGCTGTCTAGTTCCGTTACCACTATTTATGTGCGCACAACACCTTTTGTCCCCTCAGGGGCTTTGGCCTTTCTAGCCTTTTCCAAATTTTTGATCTTTTCCCGCTCAAACTGCTTCAGTGTAGCCTACTGCTCGGTATCTTCCGTACTCAAAATGCTCTGATCCCGAGCAAAATTCTTCACACCGGTGCTCTCCGGCGGTTCATTCTATTCCTCGACCACTTCGGCCACTGCTAATGTCTCCGTTTCTGACGGACCCTGTTCCGACTGAGACTACTCAATAACATTTGGCTCGTTGCTAAGCCAACCAGTAGCTTCTGCTGACTCTTCTAGATCAAACCAGTTGACAGTCACGTCCCCTGAGTCCTGTTCGTTGAAGAATTGCAGATTCACGATATCCTTCTCCAGTTCCGCTAGGTCATCTAGCCCCTGATTAGGTCCATCCTCTCGAACTACACAAATCTCTGCCCCTACTGGTAATTCCACCCTTGGCTTAGGTTGATCTGTTGGTGTGATATAATCGCTCAGGTTGTACTCAAAGCTCATAGATCCCTCAGGCTCTGAATCCTCATTCTTCTCTGCTCCCAAAGTGCTCTATCTTCGGTAGTCACCACCACCGATTCTGGTTGGGTTTGGGAGATGTTCAACATGCACATGTCAGTGCTATCAGGAATGAACACCTCCGGCTTGGGTAGGTCAGAAGGGATGATATATATGCTAGGGTCGTATGACACAACCCCAGTTTGGATTAAGTTGATGCGTTTGGAAGGTGGAGCTTGGTTATGTGGTTGGTGAGGGTTGGTTGTGACATTCGGTTTCTCCGGAGGCATAATCACCATGTTGTCAATGAGATCCTAAATCTCATGATGTAATCGAAAGCATTGGTCGGTTTCGTGACCATGCTGTTGGTGATAGGCGTAGTACTTCGCCGGGTTATGGAAAGGAGGAAGTTTTTCTAGTAAGGGTCGCGGCTCTAGGGGTTTCAAGTGCCCTTTCTTGATCAAAACCCCCAAAGCCTTGGACAAAGGCATGTATAGTGGGGTGAAGGTTCTTTGGCCTCTGGGGGCATATCTGGCTGTTTGCGAGCTACTTCCGGACACACCGGTAAAGGGTGTAGTTGCAAAGGTTTTGGGAGGGGTGGTGGTTACCATTCCCACATCTGAAGATCTGGCAACTGCAGCACTGCTTGTGCCTGCATTCGTACTGCGGTTGAATGCCCTCTTGGGCTGCTCTCTCTCATGGTCAATCAGACCTTGTTTCATTACGTCCCCGATCTGCACCCCAATCTCATGTAAATCTACAAAGGTGGGGAGGGGGAGAACGATCATCTTTTGCATGAGCTTGGGCTGGAGGTTGCGCACAACCATCCGAATCTGATCTTTGTCAACGGGCCTAATGGTCATCATCGAGGCTTTAGCTCTCCAGCGGGTCACAAAATCGGAGAAGCTCTCCTTTGGCTCCTGTCTAGTGGTCTCGAGATCACGAGTTGTTACCTCGATCTGTGTATTGTAGGAGTATTAAGCTATGAAGGCCTCAGCCATCTCCTCCCAACTTCTCTTAACGGAGTCCTCCAGTTTTGCATACCAAATGGCCGCTACACCCGACAGGGTCCGGCCAAATAGGGAAAGCTTCTGTAATCTGGTGAGGCCCATTGGCCTTAAGATGTCTGAAAAAAGCTGCAGGTGCACCGTAGGATCTCCAGACCCATCAAAGCCGGTCTCGCAGTGTCACGGCCGAGTCGGTATATCTATCCTCTATATCTAGAATGGATTTCACACCTTGAGACTTCTTGAAAAGCTTTTCTAGCTTGCTCACTTTTAACGCCGTTGGATCCACCTTGAACTCAAACGGTGAATCAACTAGGTTGGTGGGCGCTTTAGATAGTTGGGGTAGGATTGGGGGCGGAGCTGGCCCCGTTGGAATGTCTGTATTTTCCTGGACATTTGGTGTCTTCCCGAGTATTGGAACTCTGGAAGGGGGAGAAGGTGTGTGTGAAGCAGATGCCCCGGTTTGCTGCTATAGCCTGGCAATTAAATCTGTCTGTTGGGTCACTACTTCTGCTTGACGTGCAGCCACTTCTGCCTGGCGAGCAACATCCTGCTGCATGGTTTTCATACTTTCCTGGAGCTGACGCATCATCTCTTCCAAACCTGCCATGTTATCTTGATCTAACTGAACAACCGGTATAGTTAACTCTGCAGTAGAAACTGAGACCTCAGCCTGACTATTCAAGGATCGTTGATCTGGCAACCTCTGTACTGATACACTGCGCCTTCTTGACCTCTGCCTAGCAACTGGGGATAAAGAAAGAAACATTGCCTGTCCGTCTATCAGATCCCTAGATCAATTAAGTCTTCGACCTCTAACCCAGAGTGCTCGAGGAATATTTGCTTGGTCGGATTCAATTGTGCTAAACTACCTTGCAAAAAGATAAAATAAAGCATAATAAGGAAATAAACGACCAGAAAAATGGACAACATAACGGCTTTAAATAAACACAACACACAGTTGATATTTGTAAGCTGAAACACACTTTTCTCAAACACTGATCGCTGTTACCCAAATAGCTGCCCCAAATTTTATATCCTCGAATAAAACTGATTCCCAAACACTAATGCCCTCAGGCCTGATACCCAGACTTGCAAACTGTTACATGTATTCCCCTATAGAGGCACACTCTAAAAACACATAACAAGCAAATGAGAGCCAAAACACACATATGTTGGGGTAGGGTTTCCCTGTCCTATTTTGTCAGGAGCTAGGATTTAACTACGCACATAGAGGTTTCAAACAACCTATAACCGGATAAGCAACCTGTCCTAGTTTGGAATGGTCACTATGGATTCCGAATATGCACTAGGTCGAATGGTCAAAAGGGTGCCAGAAACTGGAAAACCTTATGGCATGCAGCATCAGGCAAACCGTTTAGGAATAGCAGACGGCGAACACGGTGTCTTAGGCACACCAATGTAAATGTAATGCAAAGAGACACATAAGTGTAGTCAAAACAAGATATCATAAGTTCGAGTCAAGTTCTCTAATTCCCCAGCAGAGTCGCTAGAAATTGTAAACGTGCCCGAGAACCCTCCGATATCCGCGCTCGCGAGGGGGCGCGGATCTCGTTTTGTTCTGAGCTACTACAGTTCGGACCCAATGTCACGGTTCTGAATCTAATCTCGCAAAGTGCAATGCAAGACAGATAAATCACCAAAGAGTCCAAATCCGGCAAATCGTTTTGAAAAACTGATTTTTATAAAGAAGTGCTAAACATGGACTGCTTTGCCAGATACAGAGTCGCCACCTAAATATTTTATTTTGGAGGAATTTAGGAAACCTTGACTCATGCCTAAGGCCACGTGTCCGTCATCACCAAAGTTGCCTCGGCTCGGGAACTTGGGTATGAGAGGGGAAGGTCATGCAATGAGCACCCCCACTCGCCTGATCAAAGATCGGCCTGTACTAAGCATGATATTTTGTTTTTGAAAACACATGTGCTCTTATTCTGGTTAATTAGCTAATCTTACTACATGATGTGCACAACATACAAGTATAGACTAGATCGCCTAATTTGGAACAAAACATTGCATGTTCGTTTGTGAAAATGATTTGAAGTTTGCTACTCGCAAATAGGCTAAAAATGTGGATTTCAATAAATTGTTCCAATTCAAGTAATCCAACCTTCACCCATAGGCATTCAGGCAGTTATATCAAATAAGCAATTAGCCTCATGCCAAGCATGCTTTCATGGAAGTCAATAATACACATGCAGTATGCTAAAGCGTAAACACTCACAGTGTACTCCGATCCAAAACAAAGAACTAGTTAGAAATCATGCATGATCCAAGTTCATGTTAAGATGGCTAATGCAACATATGCAAGAATGCAACTAAATAGGCTCGGTTATTCTAGAATGTCATGTGAAATGCAACTTGATAGCATGCTGTTGAACACGTATTCAAGTAAATGTATTGAAAATACAATGCAATTAGTATAATGCGCTGAGCCCGGTGCATGCAAGACAGATTAATGGATACACACATGCAAGCATAAGGTATGCTAAACAAAATATGCCCTAAAACTAACCATCGTAAGAGGTTAAGTAAAAGGGAGAAAGAAATGGGGATTGGAAGACATGCATCACACACACGCACGCTTATTACAACAATTGACCCTCTCGAAGGAGGGTCCGAATAAAGAGCTAACTAGCTAATCTAAGCTAATTAAACTAATTATTACATCACAACGAAGCTAATTAACTAATCCTAGTTAACTAACTATTACAAAACGGTTAAGCAGCTAAACACATTAACCACTTAAATACAAGCCAAAGCATAAACTAGCTAATCACATTAGCTAAGTAAAGCAGTAAAACAAGAGCTTCAGAGGGAGAAGAGTGCATGCATGCCCGGTCGCCTTGTTGGAAATCCAACGTGATGCCCCAACTTGTCTCTGTTTGCAACTGTTCTCAGATCCTTGCATTAAGCTCCAAAAATCTTAAACTCCACCATGGGAACCTGTGGGAGGGTGGCCGACCACCTAGGGGTGTCACCAGCCATGGCCGACCACTTATCCTTGCTGTGAACCAGAAAAAGTGGTCGGCTAGCTAGTTTTTCTGGCTGGCCAACCAATTGTTGCTGCTAAACTCTAATTTTCTGCAACAGAGAGCAAGAAAGGGCATGGCAATGTATTTGCAAGATATGTGTGCACAACCACCCTCCTTATCATTTCATAAGCTCAAGAGAGTGTGGTTTTTGACCCTCGGGCCACCAATCGCGCATCTCGATGCTTGATTTCCGAGAAGCCAAATTACACTATTCAATATGAACTGAATGCACAAGTAAACACATAAAGCCTAGAACTGTATCATGTATGATCAAGAGCGTTAGCGATCGAGAATTAAGGCACGTTTCATCACTTCAAGTATGAAACGTCCCTCGTTTCCCGTGTTTGGATTAATGCCTATTCCAAACACAATGCAACACATAACATGGCATGCGCAATGCTATGTAACATGGAATATGCGGAAATGCAATACAACATAAGCATGTAAATATACAATATGACTTAATCATGCAAACATGGAATGCAACATGAACAACCTAACAAGGCTAATGGCATGCACAATGCACAATGCTAATGCATGCATATTCGATGCAAGACAACATAAGCATGCAACAATATGAACAACAACTAGCATGCACAATGCAAATGAACATAGCATACACAAATGCAATGGACAATATGGCATACTCAATGCAATGGCTACCATGGCATATACAATGCGAATCAAGAGCATGGCATGCTCAATGCAAACAATAACATAACATACACGATGCGATATAACATGGCATACACAATGCTCAATGGACTTAAAACGAATATGGGTAGACCTCAGCCATGCCCAAATCAGTGACCATAATGATGAAACTAAGGCACAAAAGACAAGGTATGCATGCACAATACATTGGCCAACCAAGTAGGCCTAAGAGCATAACCCTCAAGAAGGCTCAAGGAGTGACAAACATATATGTGTGACAACACCATATGCACTGAAAACAAGTAAGAAATGATGCCAAATCATTCAAACAAAGCAAGCATAGCATGTAAAGGTCCTTAAAGCATGATGCTAGTAAAGAGGACTACAAAGGAGGCATGCAATATATGGCAAATATGCATGAACCAACCATGGATAGAGTTGAAATGAGTCAAGACAATGACCAAAACATGCTAAGATGGAGGCTCGAATACCTAGGCAAGATGGCATTCATGCTAGGCCACAAGTAAGGTCAACAATGCACAACACTTAAAGGCATTCAAAGCATGAATGAAGTGGGAACATAGTCATGCTATAAGCTTTGAAATGAAGTATTAAATGATGCCAAATCATCTAAATAGCTCAAAGATAGCATGCATGAGTCAACAAAACAGAAGGCTAGCAGGGCCAATTGCACCACAGCTATACAAATCATGAAGAATATAGCAAAGGCAACCCAAAACAGTCCTAGAACATGTCAAAATGATACTAAAACATGCATGGAAGGATGCCAAAACAAGCTAGCATGAAGGGTATAAGGCATGATGCATACAAGGCAAATAAGGTGGATTACACTACACCTATTAAGACCAAGCATGGGATGACTTAACCAACAAAAATTAGAGTTATATCATGGCAAGATAACCCCAAAAACACATTGAAACGATGGCTTGCAAGCTAAGGCATGAAGGCGTACGCAATGATTCATGTTAAGGCATAAAGGGGGAAACCCTCCAACACATTGAATAAGTGAAAGGTGCAAGTGTATGACCACACTACATGGACTGAAATCACATTTCAAATGATGCCAAATCATTCAAATAGGTCAAGCAAGGCATGTTAGTGGACTTGATACACAAAGCTAACAAGCTAAAATGCACAATAACTATACAAAGCATGGCATGCATGACCAAGACAACACAAATCAGAGCTAGAGCATGATAAAACATGGACAAAAGCTTCTTAGAGTTAAGCCAAAAGCGTGCTAGAATGACATGTTAAAACATGATGCATGTTAGGCTAAATCATGGAATTGCACTACAAGTGCATGGAGCATGCAAAGGCCAACTAAACCAAACCTTAACAAAGGTATGACATGGCAAAACATCACCAAAAAATATGCTGAAATGGACTCAACATAAGCTAGAAAGACATGCTACTTTATGAAGCATACAAGACTAGTTTATGAAATTTACACTACAAGTGTATAAAGCATGCAAAAGCCAACTAAACCAACCCAAAACAGATCTAAGGTATGTTAAAACAACACCCAAAACCTACTGAGATGGCCCCAAAACAAGCTAGAAAGACATGCTCAAACATGAGGCACACAAAGCTAGTTTGTAAGATTTACTCTACAAGTGTATAAGGCATGCATGGAATGACCAAACCAAGTCAAAAAAGATCTAAGGCATGTTGAAATAACCCCAAATACATGCTAAGAACAAGCCAACACAAGCTTAATAAACATGCTCACACATGAGGCTAATGAAACAAGTATTGAAAACACAAGGAGAGGGGATGGCCCTCTCCTATTAGGGACCTTGTAGACGTCCCCCGAACGCCCCGGGAGGGTTTCGCTCCCGTTCTGTTCATTTGGGGTCACTACAGCTCGGACTCTTAAATGTGTCACGGTTCCTAATCTGAACCAAAGAGTCCAAATCCGGCAAATCGTTTTTGAGAAGACTGATTTTTGAAAATGTAGTGCCAAACATGGACTGCTTTGCCAGATACAGAGTCGCCACCTAAATATTTTATTTTGGGAAATTTAGGAAACCCTGACTCGGTGCCAAAAGGCCACGTGTCCGTCATCACCAAAGTTGCCTCGGCTCGGGAACTTGGGTACGATTGGGGAAGGTCACTTCGTGAGCACCCCCGCTCGCCCGGTCATAGACCGGCCTCTACTAACCATGATATCAATTTTTGAAAACATTGCGAGTTCTTATTCCGGTTATTAGCCTAGGTTACTACGTGATGCGCACAGCATATAAATATAGACCGGGTCGCCCGAATTGGAACAAAACACTTCTTGTTTGTTTTTGAAAATGGTTTGCTACCCGCAGGTAGGCTTGAAACATTTTAATGATTTACTCCAATTCAGATAACCCAACCTTCACCCACAGGCATCCAGGCAGTTATATCATATAAGCACATAGCCTCATGGTAAGCATGCTATTCATGGCAGTCACTCACACGCATGCAAGGATGCTAAAGCATAGAACTTACCGAGTACTCCAAGCCAAAATAGACACTTATTAGAAATCATGCATGAATCCTAAGTATACAGAATGCCTAATGCAACACATACAAAATGCAACTATAGCAGGCTCGGCTATTCTAAGATGGCATATGAAATGCTACATCTATCATGTATTCAATTTGGAATTGAAAATACAATGCAGTTAGTTATGATGCGCCGAGCCCGGTGCATGCAATACAGATGAATGAATGCAAACATGCTGTCATACTGTATGCTAATTTAAACATGCCCTAATCTAACCATCAAAAGCGGATAAATAAAAGGGAGAAAGACGTGGGGTTGGAAGACATACATCACACTCACCCACACTCATTACAGTTGTGCCCTCACGCAGAGGGTCCGAATAAATAATACAGTCCGAATAATAAAAGAATATTTACAGTCCAAAATATTACAAAATCCTAATTACTTAAAGAATTAACTAAGAAAGCAAATAAAACTGGCGTGCAACCAGGGACTGTCTTGCTTCTGATGGATGATGCATGTCCGGGTCGTCTTGCGCGGAAATCCACCGGAATGCCCCAATTAGCCTCTATTTACACCTGTTCTTGAAATGCGTGCCAAGTTCCAAAAAGTTGCTGATTCCTCGTTTTGCTGCAACAGAGAGCAGAAAAGGGGCATAGCAATGTATTTGCACAGATATATGCATGTCTCGATCCTCGTGCCATCAATCACGCATACCGAGGCATGATGGCCGAGGAGTCGAAATGCACAGCTCAATATAGGATGAATGCACATGAAACTACAACTAAAACCTAACTCCATCATGGATAATCCGGAGTGTCGGTGACTGGGGAATTGAGACACATTCCGTCACCCGGAGTACGAAATGTACCTCGTTTCCCGTGCCCGGGCTAACTCTTATTCCGGACACGATGCAACATGCATGATATGCATGAAATGCAACTAATATACAATCCTAACATACACAATGCTATGGAAGTGAGATGCCTCGAAGTGCGTGCACGCGAGCACGCAAACCAAGGCGATGATATGTGTCTCGAAATGCGTGCACACGGGCACGCAAACTGAGGTGATGACAGAATGCTATGAAAATGAGGTGCCTCAAAATGCGTGCTTACGGGCACGCAAACCGAGGTGATGACAGAATGCTATGAAAATGACATGGAAATGACAAATGGGCTTATACCAACATGAGTGAGCCTCAGCCACACTCACATAGGATGCCGTCGGATAAAAATGAAGTGCCTCGAAATGCGTGCACACGGGCACGCAAACCGAGGCGGTGGCAAAATATGATGAAATGACATGGAAATGACAAATGGGCTTATACCAACATGAGTGAGCCTCAGCCACACTCACATAGGATGCCGTCGGATAAAAATGAAGTGCCTCGAAATGCGTGCACACGGGCACGCAAACCGAGGCGGTGGCAAAATATGATGAAATGACATGGAAATGACAAATGGGCTTATACCAACATGAGTGAGCCTCAGCCACACTCACATAGGATGCCGTCGGATAAAAATGAAGTGCCTCGAAATGCGTGCACACGGGCACGCAAACCGAGGCGATGATAAAATGTGATGGAACATGGCAAAAATGATATGCAAGCATGCTAATGGAATTTCAGCAACAAAATATTGGGGAAAACAGTCCCGAAATGAAGCGAAATGACATGAAATGCAAGGAAATGTCCCGAAATGCGAATTTAGGCATCCGAAATGGCCTATAGCTATGCTAAACATGCACAATATGGACATACAATGCAAAGACAGAAGCTAGACAGTCCCAACATAAGCACTTTTCCAGTTTATAGCATGGCCAAACAGTAACTATAGATATGGCAAAGATGGCATGCAAGAATACGGTATTTTCGAGGGGTAATGAAGCAAGTGATATAAACAAAACCCAAACTGAAAAATTTCCTTCTACAACACTGAAGATGGACCAAAAATATGAACATTTACAGTATATGGCAGCCTCAAAATCAGTATACAAATATGCTAAAAATGTGATGTAAAGCAAGGCTTAAAAGGTTCTATAACATGAAGTATGCAAAACAATCATCAAACAGAAAAAAAGTGTTAATTAAACATGAAGTATAGGCCAAAATAAGACTATCTATAGGCCTGTAAAATGGCCAAAAACAAAAGCATGGTAGGCTAACAAAACATGCAAGAAAATGAACCGAAAGTGAGATATAACATGAAGTGGCTTATGGAGGTCCCAAAACATGAAAGACCCTAAACAAAACATGAAGAATGGACCAAAATAAGGACTTTTTTAGAACTGTAAAATGGCCAAAAACCTAAGCATGGTAGGCTGCCATTGCATGCAAGAATGGGGAATAAAAAAAGAGATAAAGGGTAGGTATAACATGGAAGTCTCAAATGGAGTTGAGTCCTTCTTCAATGTTGAAGAGGGACTCAAAATAAGCCTATTCACAGATTATAACATGCTCGAAAACAGATTGCTCATGGGCCAAAAATAGCATGCAAGAAAACGGTATTTTCGAGGGGTATTGAAACAAGTGTATTATGGAGGGCTCAAACAGGGTTGAGCCCTTAATGAGAAGTGAAGATGAGCTCAAAAAAGGGCCCTTTTCAGTTAGGGCCGGAGCTTGAAGCAAAAAGAAAATGAGGCTTATAAATGGATCAAAGAAAAGGGTCAAAAGGGTAAAAGTGTTACTTACCCTTGAAGATTCAAACTTTTGTTGCTTCTTGGATGGATTTGCAGCTTCTTTAGCCTTCTAGAAACCCTCCTTGCTGATGGAAATGAGGTAGTGGTGGTAGAGCTTGGTGGTGTAGAAGGAATGATGGTTAGTGACTTAGGGTTTTTTGAAGAATTGAGAAAGAAGAAGATGGAGTTGGCTATGGGAGCTTGAAGAGTAAATTTTCTAACCCTTAGAAGTGAGGCCACCAGCTGGTTAAAAGGATCAAAAAGGGGGTGTAAAGGTGGGGGAGAAGGAGAGCAAAACTTCCCCACAAAATATCCCCCGGATACAGAAAATATCTGGGGGATATTGCCCCACAGCTGTAAAGTGCACAGTGCAAGGAACACGGCCGGCCCATTACTTTTGCTGGAGGTGGCCGGCCGGCCACACCCCCTAGCCGGCCGGCTAGGGGTCAAAAGGGTCAATGAAATTTTCTGGCCGGCCAGATATTGGGGAGGTACCCCTATGTGTGTACAACACAACCATGTGGTTAAAATTCCAAGAAAGTTAGTCCAAGGGGTTCAACATTGGCTCGGAAAGAGGGGGTCAAAAGGGTCAAGTTGAATTACTGGCCGGCCATGAACTTTTAGGGGCCTCCCATGTGTGTACATCACAGATATGTGGTTGAAAGTTGACAACATTAGCTCCAAGGTATTCAACATTAGCCCGGAAGTTGGAAAAACGGGCGCCGGGAGGCTCCGGGGGAGAGATAATTGGTTGCTGCAACAATTGCCGGCCTCCCACCCTTCAGTGACCTTCCTCGTGATAAAACAGAGGTACCTGCCAAAAATGAACAAAAACCGTTGCAAAACGAATGCTCGGGGACCAAAACACGCAGTTTGGGGTCCCAAAAATGGGTTATTAAGCACCGAAAGCGGCATTCGACCTCGAAGTGGGCTTCTCAGCCCCCAGTGTCCCTCAAAAGGGAGAAAACAGGAAGTATGCCAAAAACCGGAGCAAACGGAGATGGTTAAGCGGTCCCGAACCGAGGCACACGGCCTGACGACTCCGAAAACCGGGAACCGGACTTCGAAATGGGAAAAATGGCCTACGACCACCAAATGTAGCCTACGGACATTGAGAGATGGTCTACAGGACCTCTCCCTCCCCTCAGGAAAAGAAACAGAGAAAACCGAGTCTGGTTCGCAAATCGAGACAAGGCACAGAAAAGGGTTCGGAAGTCTGGAGGCAGGGCTCGCGGCCGCAACTCTAAAACTTCTGAACGAGCACATTATGCAACATCACCAAGCGCTCAATCGGTGACGTCTGAGTCTTAAGGTCGGTCAAAAATGGGGTGTCTACAGACCTCAAAACCACCTTTTTACCACTAAAAATCCTCTAGATTTCAGTGGTAGAAAGATCATGCAAAGGCTAGAACAAGAGCCAAAAGGGATGGCTCAAAACAAGGCCTAAGAGTGGGTGGACCACCCCCAATGCAAAAGTGACCTTAAACAAACTTCACAAGAACAGAAAAATAGAACTTTTTGTAGTTTAAATTCAAGCCTAAAATAGCATTCAGGTAGGTTCAAAAGCTTAAGCAAGAATGGGGGTTTAAAAGGTTAAAGGCTCACCCTTGAAGACCACCTTTAAAGCTGCAACTCCAGCAACTTTTCTGAGTTTAAACCAGTCCAAGAACTCCAAATACAACTTCAAGGGACCTTAGCTCCAAGAGTATGGTGTTTGAGTGTGTGTTTGTGTATAAAAGTGAGACAAAATTACACTTTAAGGTACAAAACAAGAACAAACAAGGAAATATAGATACAAGTGTATATCTATCTCTCAAGGCCAAATTTTCTGAACCTAGAGGAGGGAGGAGGTGGTTCTCTCTTATAGTGAACAAAAGGTAAAGCTTCTTGAGGAAGCTAAGCTTCAAGGCCATCCCTCCATACACATTTATGGAGGATAGTTTTAGTGCCCTCCAGCTGTGCCAGCTAGAGGAAAATATCTCCAAAAAGGTGACAAAAAGCAGCCGACCACTTGAAGTGGTCGGCCAGCTACTTATAGTGGTCGGCCGACCACCACAAGTGGTCTCCCAAGACAACAAGTGGTCGGCCATGGGTAGGAGAGGTCTACACACTGAAAACAAGGTGGTGGTGTGGTGGCCGACCAGGAAAGGTGACCCAAAGACTAAGGAAACCAGTTGTCAGACCAGAAAATTGGCTGGCGGAAAGAAAAGTGGTCTCCAAGGAGAAAAATTGGTCTCCCACCCTTGTAACACCTTCCAAAAAAGGAAAACAAGGCTTGTACCAAAAACAAACCAAAACGGATGCAAGACAAAAGTTCAGGAGGCAAAGCGCACAGCCGAAAGCCTCGAAAACTAGTCTATCAGCACCAAAATTGGTCTGCGACCACAAAAGTGGTCTCCTGGACCACAGTGTCCCTCTAGGCAGAGGCAACAAGATGTGGTTCAAAAACCACGCCAAACGGAGAACGTTAAGCCGTCCCGAGCCAAGGCGCACGGCCGAAGGCTCCGAAAATCGGAAACTGGTCTCCAAACGAGAAAAGTGGTCTACAACAACAAAATGATGGTCTACCAGACTACTTCCTCCCTCCAGGGAAGAGAAAACAAGGCCTGGTCCGCAAACCGAGCCAAAGCACAAAGAGTTCAGAGGCCTGGAGGCAAGGCTCTCAGCCAAAAACTCAAAAATCTCGAAATGAGAACAACATGCACTATCATCGAGTGCTCAATCGATGACGTCTGAGTCTTAAGGTCAGTCAAAAATGGGATGTTTATATGTGCGTATATCAGTCCGAGAGGAAGCCACTTTCAGTCAATTTTTCACCTCTTTCTCTCTCTAACATTTCAAAACCCTAGATCTTCACTCTCTCTCTCTCTGTCTCTTTAGTTCTTGAACTCTAGCTCCATATACTCTCAATCCATGGTTTTCCTCTCCCTAATCCTTTGAAGTAAAATGTTGAGCACGTCGAGGGTTTCATTTTAATCGGAAAAGTTAGTGTTTTCGACTCCGTCAAGCTCTACCTATTGTTTCTTCGTATCTTCTACTTTGAGGTATGGATTTTTTTGACTCTTTTATATGAGTTTTAGTTTAGTTATTTATTCTTTGAAAAGGGTATTGATTTGGAAAATTTTGGGAAAAACTTAGGGTTTGGATTTGAAATCAAAAGAAGAGTTTTCTAAATGGATTCTTAAAAATGGTTGTGGGGAGGCATTTATGAGTGAGATATGTTAAAATGGTGGATATTTCTTCTTGAAATTAATATTGATTTTGTAAAATAAAGGGGGTTTTGCCCTAGATTTTGGATATTTGGAATTGTGAAGGGAAATGGAAAATGATTTTGGGTACTGTGAAATTTGAACAATGTTTATGTTGTTGACGATAATGGTAGAGTTTGAAATGTAATATCACTCCCATTGTAATTGATGTAATTGTATCTTTTGATTGGAAATTATTTTTTGAATAGAAATATATGTTTTGAGCTATCGGCGGAGGATAGTCTTGATTGTTGTAGACATTGCATGAGGATTAGATTGAATTAAAACTAATTTCTCATACATTGTGCATTGAGCATCATTTCATATTGAACATTATAAATGTATTGATTTTTGAGGAAAAAAAAAAGGGGTGAATACAGTGGTAAATCTGATTAGGGGGTGTGGTTGTAGTTTCATTATGTTGGCCTGTGTGTCATTGGTGAAAATCTAGAAACCCACGCAGTTAGGTTCCGATCCCTCTGATTAATATTGGTAAAATGGTTTTGATAGTACTTGTATAGCTTACTGGCAAACACGTACCTACAGATTCCCAATGTGTTGTATCCACTGCCCTTGTATTTTTTTTTTTTTTAACAAATTTTGTATTCTAAAGCTACTTAATTTTATAATTAAAAAAAAAGAAAATTCAAAAGATCACCTTTTTATTTTTTAATTTTTTTTTGTGCCAATAATCTATAAATTTTAATAATTTTTGTATTATGAAATTACTGAATAAAAAAAAAATAGCGTCACTTTTCTTTTTAAAATCTTAGTTAGTTTTATTTTAATTTTATTTTGTGTCAATAACCTATAAGTTTTAGCAATTTTTGTATTCTGAAACTACTAAATAAATAAAAAAAAAAACATCACTTTGCTTTTTAAAATCTTAGTTAGTTTTATTTTTACTTTGTATTAAGTATGGGATAATATATTTAGAAGTAATGGTATATAAACAAAAACAAAAACAAAAACAAAAACAAAATTATATTTAAATATTATACTGAATTTTATGAGTAATGTTATATTGGTACTCTCCGAATATGTTATGATATTATTTGTATTCTATTTTAAATCTTATTGACATAAAATGTGAAAATTAGTATGAAAAACATATATAAATAAATATATTTTTAATATTTATGTTGAATTATAAAAGATAGTAATTATAAGTTAATCTATTGACACTAGTTGTGACAAAATATTTTTTTTTATTATATTTCATCGAAATTGTTAAATTTATATTTTGAACCCATGTTTTATAAAAATAGAGGTGTAATTCATGCCACCACCTATTTATTTATATTTAGAAGCACGGGGAGGTTGAATTTGTATAGTTTGGCGTTCACCCACTCTAAGTTCATCCATGCCTCGAAACACTAATTTAAGAAACTGTTATCCACCATCTATTATTTTTAGGGGAGAGATTTAATATATATTTGGATCATGAATTTAGATAGGAAAAATATGAATGAAATATAATTATATTTTATTTATATTTTTAAATTTATGATCTAAATACAACATTTCTATATTTACGTAATTGAGTCAAATGGGATAATATTAAGTAACCTCATCACTGATATTATTTGGAATTGTTTGGAAAGTGCTAGATTGGTATATTTTTTGACTTTTTATATATAAAAAAAAACGTGAAATATAAGTTGAGTTTGAAGTAATGTGGTAAAGAGATGATGTGACTTAAATAAGATGATTGCAACCTAATTATGATAATGTGTTAAAATAACATGTGCTATTTTAGCCCATGCCAAACACTTGTATTGTATTTTAAATCAATTGCAACAAAATTTCTTAGCGGACAAAATTGAAAAATAAAAATTAATCACATAATAAGGTATTATCTGGTATAAATTAAATAAGTGCACTTACTTAGATAAACGTATTTATTTGGATTATATCAACTCTTCACTTTTCTGTATATTTTTTTTCGTAAAAATTTAAAAAAATATACTTATTTAGATAATTTCAAATAACCTCTAAGTGTTATAATTTTTAATTTATCAAAATATCACACATATAAATATAATATTATAATCTTAAAAATTTTATCAAAATTTATGAATTTATTTATACTTGAACCCACACTAGTCCATTTCAACCAGCACCGTACAAACACATTAAAAGGTTAATTGGGAATAACTTTTTTAGCTAATTTAACTTGGCCAAATTAGTTCTATTTGGAAAGATTTTTTTGACTTTTTTATAAATAAAAAAAAATAAAATGATTATGATTTAGATGTGATATTTTGTCTTATTAACTTATTTAGTATATTTTATTTTTTTAGGAATAAATTATTTTAATAACTTTTTAATTTTGGGCAGAACACCAATAAATTTCAAATTTTAATTTGTTAAACTATTTGGTCCTGCCTTTTATTTTGTAGACCAATAAGTCCTATTTGAATGTTAAAAGCTCACTATAAGCCTTTTTTAGATTACTTTCCTTTCCGAACATCAGCAACATTAACTACACCAACAACATCATCATCAAACATCAACTATATCATCAAACATCATCAACATCACCAACATCATTCAAACATCATCGACATCATCAAGCATCATCAACATCATTCAAACATCATCAACATCATGAAACATCATCAACATCATCAAACATCATCATACGTCATTAACATCATCAAACATTGTGAACATCATCAACATCAACTACATCTTCAACATCATCAAACATCAGCAACATCAACTACATCATCAACGTCATCAAACATTAGCAACGTCAACATTTGAACATCATCAACATCAACTAAATCTTCAACATCAACTACATCATCAACATCATCAAAACACTTTGTCTATCGTTATCATCACCATCTTCATCACCTTGTTCATCGTTCTTTTTTAACTCTTGTTTCAGAGGTCTCTGTTTTGAGCTCATACCGACTAGATCAGATCTATTCTCTCCCTCACAAA
The DNA here is from genome assembly GCF_055761805.1 of Camellia sinensis. Classification (NCBI taxonomy): domain Eukaryota; kingdom Viridiplantae; phylum Streptophyta; class Magnoliopsida; order Ericales; family Theaceae; genus Camellia; species Camellia sinensis. The sequence goes on from NW_028128987.1 coordinate 3,710,517, forward strand.
ACCACCCTTTCCCAACGCCACTTGTCCTTCACATTCATCATCAAACGCCAAATTCATCTCAAACAAAACAAACCCCCCCCCCCCAAAAAAAAAAATCAAAAACTTCATACCTTTTCCTACCCAATATTCTCTCAAAAAACCAAAAGAAAATTTCATGAAATCAATCCCAACCTCATTGATTCCATCAATTGGTCGCTATTCTTTGGTGGGTTGGTGTTAATGGGCAATGTAACGTCGAGTGTGGCCGTGAAATTCGCCTTCTTTCCACCTGACCCACCAACGTACGATGTTCAAAGAGACGATGATGGTAGGGTTAGGGTTTGGAGGGATGAGATCGACGGCGGCCGATTGGTCCGCCATTGTTAGGGTTTCCAAAACATGTCAGAGTTGAGAGAGAGAGAGACAGATTCAGGAACATTGGCGGAATTACGAGGCAACCCACCAAACTGTTGGCCAAAAAAGGGCAGGTTGAGAGAGAAAAACGAGGAGGGAGGAGGGGGAGAAGGGGTCGGGTGGTGAGCAGGAACTCCAATGGCCATTCCACCCCTGGGAGCAGACGAAGAAAATGAAGGCATGGGCCGGGTTGAAGACGAAGAAGAATGGGAAGGCTGCATTGAGGAACATCATAAAACATCATATGTGAAAAGCATATATCACACCAAAAATAAAAATGACTAAATGGTTTAAGAAAAAATATTTAGAACTAACTAGAGTAACATTTACTAAAATGAGATTTATGAGTAATTTTAACTTTATTTTTTTATGAAATGATACGTAAAAAGTCAAAAAAATAATCATTGTGTTTGGTTTGAGTTTTCTGGATTAAGTTTTTTGAAAACTGAGTTTTTTTATTTTCGTATTTTTTTGTTTTTAATGAATATTTTTAAAATTTTAAACATTTTTTTTACTTTTTTAGATGCACCTTACTTAGATGTGTCTAAAAAGTAAAAAAATTGTGATAAAATATTTTAAAAAATTAAGAAATACACAAAAATATAAAAAAATGTACTAAATTCTTGTTTTTTTTTTTTTGTATTTTTGGTATTTAGTGAATTTTTAAAAGATTTTTTTTATAATTTTTTTACTTTTTAGGTGTATTTATGTTAGGTGTGTCTAAAAAGTAAAAAATTTGCATAAAATATTAAAAAAATTCAATAAAAACAAAAAAATCCTGAAAATAAGAGTGTAAAATTTTTTAAAAATTATTTTTTAAAAATAAAAGCCAAGCAAAGTGATTATGATTTTTTTTTGTTTCAAATTGAAAGTGGTCAAACCTAACTTAAACCAAACTCCACTCGCCAAACGGGGACAAATGTGTCTGTTCAAAAACAAAGAAAAAAAAAAAAAAAAATCAGTTGGCAAACGGGGACAAATGTGGATAATGTCGTCTCCGATAGCAACATTTGCGCATTTAACGATCTTCCAACACTGTGGGGCGAATGAGGCAAAGAAGAACACGTAGATTCGACCCCGGCGACGTCAAGAAACGACTAACCAATGTCAATGCCCTCTACCCGTTTGATTGCGATTTCCGATTCTTTTTTTTATTATTATTATTTTATTTTACTAAATTATTATTCTTTTTTGATTTAATATTGTTCGTTCTTTTGTGTAGTATATAAAGAGCAAACTCTATCTGCATCTTTATACCTCGCAATAATTCGTAAAACAGAGAAAGAGAGAGAGAGAGAGAGAGATTGAGAGATGGCCGAACTCGGAGGAATTACGGAAGTGGAAGGCGCTGCGAACAGCTCAAAGAGGGCCATAAGCGGAGGAATTACGGAAGTGAAAGACGCTGAGAACAGCTTAGAGATGGCAAGCCTCGCTCGATTTGCCGTTGACGAACACAACAAGAAAGAGGTTTTCTCTCTCTCTCTCTCTCCCTTCAAACTTTATCTTCAAAATTTTCCGGGAAAATGAAATAGTACTAGTTCTGTTTGGTTCGGCTGAATGTTCTTTTTTTTTTTTTTTTGGTTTCGATTTTCATATGATAAAAGGAAAAAGTGACTACTTGCAAAGCAGACTCTTCGATTCATATATATATATATATATTTGATAAAAAAATTATATACTAGTATTGTATTGTTTTTATTTGTATAATTAAATTAAACACATGTAATCTTAACAATGAGAGATCATTATTCTATGGCTTTTGTTAGCATGTGTACTCAGTACAATAGAGGAAATGTTACATCCACATCAATAGCCATTAGATGTATAATGACCTGTCAATAGCACCGCACAAAACAAAACCCCAAGGCGATATTTGCTTGAGTGAACATGAGCTGAGGATTGAATTAATAGTTCAATAAAATTATTAATTCGATATTTGGTTAAACAATTGAAATACGGACATCCCATGAACTATTTAATCCCACAAAAAGGGATATGACATAAATTGAAAAACTAAGCCAAAGTCTGAACTATTAGTCCCTCCTTATAATCTTAATTTAATCCAAATATAGGATAGGATAGGAAACACAATCTAAAGGCATTCGTAGATCTAAAATTATTAGTTATGAGAATGATAATCTAATTTAATCCATTTCGTCCAAACAAACATAGCCCAAGAGTGAAATCATTGGTTATAGATGGATACGTGCACGTGGGAGATTTTTTATTTTTTACTTTTATGAATACTACATCAGTGTACATGGCGTTCTGGACATTCTATTTTGAACTTCCTCATGGATTTTTCAAATCAATTATTCATTTTTACACTAGCAAGTAGACAGGATAGTGCAAAGTGCAGGCTCAAAGGGTTAAGTAGCAGAGTGACTCTCTAACAGCCTTGAGTGTTGAAAGTGATCTCTCTCTCTCTTTGTAGATCTGCATGTATGTACATGTATATTATTATGTGTAGAAATTAGAAAAGAGTGGTTGTTTTGGTAGAGCGAAAATTGTTTCTTTTCTACTCTCATCTCATCCAAGATCCTACTAAATGGGTACACCTTCACACTTTGTTTGGTTAAGAGATTTGAGAAGGAATTTGAAAACAGAAATAAAAAATGTAGGTAAAATTATGTGAAATGTAAGTATATTTTATTTACATTTCACCTATATTTTTCATTTCCGTTTACAAATCTCTTCCCAAATCGCTCAACCAAACATAGCATAAATTTAGTTTTTATTTATTTCAAAAAATAAACCTATAAGATTTTACCCTACTATCTTCCTACCTCTATGACTTTTCTTGTAAAATCCAACCCAAGATTAGCTGCAAAAAGAGGAAGAAATGGGGAAGAAATATTCCTAGCTAGATTGATAAACCTTTATCACGTCATCTGCATCTCTGACCTCCAATCATGGGGGGCGTAATGTCAGAACCTCTTTTCATCTTCATCTTGTTTCTCTTCATAACCCACGTTTTAGTCTCTCTCTCTCTCTCTCTCTCAGTGAGTTGGATTTTAATCTTAATTTTTTTCTTGAGCTAGGTTAGATTAGATTGCCTATACAGTGTTATAGGTTTTCTTTCTGAGACGTATATCATAGACAAACTTACATATAAACACAAATCCCCACTCACCTGTAACCATGATCAACTTTCATCCTAGAAAACATAGTTGGATGTGTAGCGTTCTCATGTCTTATGGTTTTATTCAATGTAGTGGTGACAATAGTGTTAGGATCAAACACACCCAGAAAAATTATCTCACACACACAGAGAACACAATATTTACGTGGTTCGGCCCAATGCCTATATCCACGGACAGAAATGAGAATTTTCAATAAAATGGAGCAAAATACAAATACAGAGGAGGAGATGAAACTCACTCAACTCACAGCTCTCACTCTCCAATTTCTGATATATCCAACCCCTCCTCACTCATCTCAATTTATAACCAAGAGAGGAGGAGTAGGTGAAGTGATAGCCATAATTGACCAAGGTGGTGCCACCCTCACTATCTTCCTTTAGTGAGTTGGTGTTGCCCTCCACCAGCTTCTTTTACCACATGGTGCCACCCACACCATGTGGATGGTGGGCTCCTTACCATGTGGGTAGTGGACGGAGCCAACAAATAGAGGTTTTTGTATTAACTAAGTGTAGCCACCCAATGCGGCCCAACATCCAACCCAGTGCAGGAAATCCCATCTGTGTGTGCTTCGAATTTAAGCTCCCACCTAACAAGGCCTATTCCCTGCGCCTCCCATCACCTGGTCTAACCACATTTGGGGCTGCCAAGAATACTCCCTGGAGGAGGAATCGATGTTACCCGGAACTTGGATCATTCTGGTATGTGGAACGGAAACGGGAACGTGGTACTATGCTCTAAAATGTGGTACGATAGGGGTAGACCTGTATATATTATACTTAAGAATTTAAGATATTTCTAAAGTAATTTTTTTTTTAACTATTAGATATCTAATAAAATGTAATATTTTCTATGAGCAGTATGACCTATTTTTTGATTTTTTGTCTTGTCAAAACTTAACTCACCTTAAATTTTAATTCATTATATTTGAATTTTTTCTTCCTAAGGTAACATTTAAGGACATATTGAAAAAAAAAACTTTTAGGATCGCTTTGGATTTCTAAATTTACTATTTTGGAACAAAAGTGTACCATGTTTCGGAACATGCATGCCAATACGTAATTCGTTAAGGTATTAGCGTTTTCTGGTAACATAGGGAGGAATACTCTTTTTATAGAGCTCAAAGAGTAAAGCATATATCTAGAATTAATGAGTTAAAAATTGATACATATCCTTATGAAAATATAATGTACTAAAAAATTTGTGCGTGAAGCAGGTCAAAATTTATAAGCAACTACGAAAAACTCTATTTAAAGTTGGCCTTTAAATAGAAATTCCGTTGGTTTCTTAAAGATAGTTGAAGCCCAAGACCAACCCAAAGAGACTGCCCTGGTTTGGCAGGCTATGCCTAGGCGGCTGCCTATGATAACTATGGTTAATTGCAGTGTGTTTCATTCCTAATTAGATGGTTCTTCTACTATCCACGCTCACAAGGAAAATAATTTTAAGACTGCAACCAAGGATCAGAAAGCAAAAGGAATAAGTTGTTTTCAGGTGTAAATTATTCTATTGAATCAAAGAAAACAAAAAATAATTTTTTTGGGTCATCATTTTACTCTATTAGTTAATTCTATTGTTCATGATCCCTCAGTTTGTTTTGGCTGGAAAATAACACTCTTCTGCTATCTATGATTATCCTACTATGATGAATATTTTTCCATTCAAACTAACAGGGGTAAGATAATTTTTTGACCTTTTTTTTCTATTTTTATTTTTCAAATTATGTAATATTTCCTATATTCAGTGTATGTTGTAGTGATGTCCGTATTTATGCGTATATGTGTCTATATATACACTTATATATAATCAAAATTTTATAAGTGTACAATTCATTGATGCAGTTTTGTTCTTGTTTTTTGTTTTTACTGTTGTGAGCAGAATGCTTGTCTTGAGTTCAGCAAAGTCGTGAATGCGAAGCAGCAGGTTGTTGCTGGAATGATGTATTATATAACACTGGAAGCAACCAATGGTGGTCAAAAGAAAGCTTATGAAGCGAAGGTCTGGGAGAAGTCATGGATGAAATTCAAGGAGTTGCAGGAATTCAAGCCCATCGGTGATGCTCCTTCACACCCTAGTGCTTAGCTAGGTAACTATTACTATGGAACCCAATGCCTTTATGTAGTTTAAGTTTGATGATTAATGTTTCATCAGTAAGTATGGTATTAATTAATCAATTAGGGTGTCCACGGGTCAATTCAGGTCAGGTTTGTCAAAATCGGTCACTTGACTGAACCTGTTCGAGTGGGAATATGCCTAACTGATTTCAACCGCATGTTAGATCAAAATCTTCTGTTAATCTTCTTCAGTTTATTGGTTGGGTTTGGAAATAAAAAACCCAAACATAAAAAATTTTGTGCACACTAGGCAATTACTGATTTAATAGAAGAAGGGGTTCAACATATTCAATGAAGAAGAAGAACCCAAAAGAGTTGTATAGAAGCAGGATTTCTAATATAGCAAAACACTAACCAAACCTCAAAAACCTAACTAAATTTAAAACAAAAACCGAACCAAACTTGGAGATCAATAGATGTAGAAAACCAAAACTCTACAACCAAACCTGGATCAACCAGCATGACCACCACAGCCAACAATCAATGTCTCCGCCACCGTCTTTCTTGAAGCTTGAAGATCAATTAGTCTTTGCCCACCGCCACCAATCAGTGTTGTTGCCATCGGCATTCTAAAGCTAGAAATCTACCATTATTGAAGCTTAAAGGTTGTTGACGCTGTGTGATGCTGTGTGAAATGGGGCTTTGTCTTTTGGGTGTTCAGATCGTGAAAGGGGCTTTGGATTGTGGGGCTTTTGGACTATGGTAGATAGATTTAACCTTTAGGGTTAGGGTTGACAAGAGAGAGAATGAGATAGATGCCTTGATGAAAGAAAGAAGTTTTAAATAGAGAATAGAGATCGATTTAACCTGTGCCACATGTCGCATGCCGCATGTCTGTGCTTCTTAGTTCCTGAATGTGCATTTGACATGCCATGAATTTGATGTGGCTTTTCTACCATGTAAATACTGGTAAGTAAAAGCACAATAAGGAGTTTTAATTAATTTATTTATTTATTTAAAAAAAAAGAAGTGAAAGCTCAACAATGTTTTCACAATTTTGAACATATCATAAAGAACAAGGAAAATATGAATCCTGTCTTTGTGTTAAATGTCCATACAATATAACCTCCTTTTACCCTCTATGAATATTTTAATATTAGTTGAAAATTCAATGCAACTATTATCAATGTGGTTCTTTGTGAATAATGAGTAATCAGTTACATGATTGATTGTATATTATGGGCATCGATTGTACATGCTTTTTATCTCTTGAAGAATTTGACTTATTGATGTGTCTGCATCATGCGCCTCATATCATTTAAATCTTGTATCATATCCATGCTTAGAGTCCTAGAAGTATTCGAAGTTTATAAATTCTCTTCTTTTTTTTTGTCTAGTAGTGACTTATGTTCCATGTGCAAGCAAAGCATGGTAGGTTCCTTGCTGTAAGTTTATTTTTAAGGCATAAACTGATGTTGTCAGTCAAACTCAGGTGAAGGTTCCAGTTGAAGGATGTAAAGCTTTGAAGGTTCTGACCCATTTGAATGAATATTGGGGCTATATGTTTCAGTTTTTACTAGTACTGTGTAATCTTGTTTTCTATCTGAAACTTTCTATGTTCTGTATTAACTTTTAGCCTTGGATTTGATGGGAATTAAGGACCTTTATGATAAATAAATAAAATTCCATGTTTAACATTGCGAAAGAGGGATGCGCTAAAATTCCTGTAATTATTTATGAAAAATAATTAATCCACTGAATTTGGACTCGCCTGAATTGCCCGAATTACGTAAGTTGGACAACCGATCGAATTACTGGCATCATTCTTGTCAACCGTGGCTGTCTACCTTGTCATCTAGTGTGTCAACTGGCATCCGCTTGGATGACTGACATACATAAATTTAGACAATTCAGACGAATTGAAATTCGGTAGATATAACGTTGTAGATTATCTATCTTGTAATGTTTGGTGGGTTGTAAACCAAGAATGATTTTCAGGTCCTGTTAAAAAGGATTGAGGTTAAATTTTACAAAATTATAGGAAGGTTAGCTAGAAATGTTTGCTTGGTCCAATTTAAAGGCTTGTTGCTAATTTGAGTCACGAAAATTGTTTTTCAAAAAACGGAAGTGAACTCTTATCCACAGAGCTGCGACTCTTGAGTAGGCGTCCAGATCTGCTAGAGTTGATCTCTCTTGAGTTTTCTTGCATTTTAGCTAAACGACATCGTTTTGCTTAAAGACTCCAAAAAAAAAAAAAAAAAAACACAAATCCAAACAAACAAACAAACATGCATACAACGCCTCACTCGCCGTTGGCGCCATCTCCAGCTGCCGCCCCTCTCCATCTCACCCCTCTTCTTCTGTCGCGATCGGCTGGGGTCTCTTCTCTCTTCCTCCGCTTCTTCTTCTTCTTCCTCCACTCCCTAAACCCTAGTCTTAGATGTAGAGTTTTCAAAGGGTGATGGTAGGCAACAGTGGCGGAAGAAGTAAGGGACCAGGGGTCACGTGCCCCTGGATTTTGGGGTTTTTTTAAAAAAAAAAAACGTGAAAATATTTTAGATAAAAAAAATTACAAAAATATTATTAGAGTGAAATATCAATAACATGTTAAAAATTATGATAACAATAATAGTTGTTTTAATTGAAAATAAAAAGGCTGTTATAAATCATATTACCTATGAAAATTTTATGAAAAATTTTAAATGTAACGGTGATGTCATTATTAGTGACATGCAAGTATAAATAATCTTACTATAAATATATAAAATTTATTAGATTATTAGTTACATTCGACATGTTAGGTTCACTCTCTATGTGTTTATTTACTATTAGTGGGTGATATCATATAGCAATGATGACATGGTATTACCATTATATTGGATTTTTAATCAAATTTTATAAAAAAAAATTAATTTATCATTATATAATTTATTTTAAGACTTATATCTATATTTTTTTTTATATTGTTCATGATACACTAGTTACAAATAACATTATTTTTTTTATGTTTCTCGAAATCAATCGTAAAAACTTACGTGAAATATTTTTGAAATTTTTTTCAATATTATAATTAATAAATGTCCCTTCTAATTTAATTTTCTCACTCCGCTACTGGTGTGACGGTAGCCACAGTGATGGGCGGGAAATTGGTTGTAACGACCACCTAAAGAGAGTAACATTGAGTTCTAGTTTTGGGAGGTAAATTTTTGGAGAAGTCTGATTGTTTCGCATAGAAAGCAGAGCATTATAAATCCAATCTCTATTTGCTTTACCCATTAAACTACTATTAGAGAGAGCATTAGAAATTCAATCTCTGTTTGCCTTACCCATTAAACTACTATTAGTAAAGATCAATATTATATATATGCATTTATAAATTACAATTCTTCTTGATTTCACCAGAAATCCAAAGGTAATCGCATTTGTAATATATAATACCCGTGTTGTTCACGGTTTCAAATAAATAAATAATAATTAATTTTAAAATTAAAATTAAAAAATAAAATTAATTAAACTTTAATTATTTTTATCATAATTTTGCTTATGATTTTCTCCCCTACCATTAATGCTATGTTTTAAATTCTAAATAATAATAACATGAATCAAATGTAATTAGAAAAAATTAAATAAAAATATGATAAATTATAAAATTGCACTTTTTAATTTTTATTTTTAGGAACAAAAACTAAACCTATGATATAAATACATTATTATTTTCTAAGGGTTTCATAATTTTAGTTTGTCATATATTAGATGATATCGTAAACTATATGAAACTCAATAATAATAATAATAATAATAATTATTATTTACTAGTTATATTTTTTTTAGTTTGCCATATAATAGTAATAATAATAACAATTTTTTTTTTTTTTTTTTTTTTTTTTGTGAAACTCAATCTAGCAAAATTTGTTTAAATCAAAAAATTGAATAACAAAATGAAAATGAGAAACAATGAATATCTTTCATGAAATCGGCATTTATCTATCAAGTACAATTTTTAGATTTTCTCACGATCGCTAGTTTTGGCATATCACATTTGACCATTTTCTTATTCTTCTCTCTCATTCACGTTTTCTTAACAGAGCTTCATAGCACAGGTGTAATTTTTTTAAATTATTTTATAAACCATAATACTTATTCTATGCACAGATTTAAATAAATAATTAAAAAATAATTGTGAAATTAAATAACAACATAAAATGTATTTATAAGAAATGAATAAACTATGGTAGAATATATTTTTAAAAAGGTGCGATAAAATTACAAATTTTATAATTACAATGAAATATAAATATATTTTGTCTTATAAATTTTGTAATTTAATTTATTTTATGTCAGAGATTGTCCAATCATATAATAAATTACATTTGTCAATTTATTAACTACCCATTGTCTATTTTGTAATTTTGTAAAAGTTCAAAAATATATCTATTTAAGCATAAAATTATAGTTTCTCTTATGCCATAATTCACGAATATAAACAAATAAGAGTTTGGTTGAGAATTTATAGTGTGCTAGATATTAAAAATGACATAATCTAATTGACTCAACATTTATCTCAACTTGGCATTGACCTAATCATTAGAAAATTGTCTTCTATGCCTAAGCATGAACCATTAGTGAATTATGTTGGTATTTTTTTATAATAAAATAAGAAATATGTACATGTTTATGCATAGTTATTAAAAAAATTCAAATTTTGATAAAATCTTATATTTATATTTAAAATTATTACATGAATAGTTAAGTATATTTATGTGTGAAAAACTATCCAAAGTCAACCTTAAATATGGGCATTGTTCTAACCGTACTTTGAACCTTATTTAAAAGTTTGATCGGTAAATTAATAGAAATAGTTGGCAATAATCAACTTAAATTTTTTGTTTAAATTATATTATAATTTCTTAGGTTTTGAATAGTATGAACTAATTTGGGGAATAGTACTTGCATTAAACATTAAAAGAAGTTTAGAAGTTAGATTAAAATCAATTTTTATGCCAACAATTAAATTCTTGGAGAATTATCTTCATTCATACCTAATTCATGATCACTTAACCCACTTATTTTTTTGTTTTTAAAATTGGTAAATATATTATGATTATTTTTTATAACTAAAATAAGAAAATGTATGTATATTTTTGGCATATTTATTTATTTATTTATAAAAAATTTATATATTAATATTAAAAATTCGTAAACAAATAATTAAGTATATTTGTGTATGAAAAAATTGTATAATACTAAGTCAACCTAAAATATGGAGCTTGTTCTAGTCTTACCTTGGGCTCGTTTTAAAAATTGATCAGTCAATTAATGAAAACTAAATAATAATAAGAATCAATTTAAGTTTATGTTTAATAATTTGTTAAGTTATGATGGGTACGAGTTAATACTGGATAAAATACTAAAAGTAGTGTAAAAATTGAATTTGGTTGATTTTTATGCTATATATCAATCCAATTTTTAGATAATCGATTTGGTTCACGCCCAACCATCACATTGTCCACTTATTTATTTTTTTAAAATGATAAAAATATTGTAAAATTTTTATAACCAAAATGAAAATATATATGTATCACTACAAAAAATTTGACTTTTTGCCGCCGCAAATACTAATAATGTCGTCTCAAATACTTTTTTCGACGGCAACTGACTTTTAGCGATGGCAAATGGGAGGTCACAACAAAAGACGTTGCTAAAACCCTTTAGCGACAGCACCATGCCGTCGCCTTTTTTTTGCGACGGCAAAAGTTGCCTTTTGCGACGGAATTCTGGTGTCACCAATAATATGTAAAAACTTGAGATTTTTTGCGACGGCACTATTTTGCCGTCGCTAAAAGTGTTATTTGAGACGGAAAGCAATACCGTCGCTAAAGGATTTTTATTGCGATGGGATACCTGCAAAGATTATTTAAGATAGTAAAACATGTCGTTGCTAAAGATTATTCGAGACGGTAAAACATGCCGTCGCAAAAAGTTTTTTGTTTCAACAAAAATACTTTTGGTTCTAATGTTTTTTGAGACGGTGTAGTGCCGTCGCCAAAAAAAAAAAATGCAATAAAATTATTAAAAATATAAAAATTACCTGTATTAAATGAAAAATAACTAAAAAAGAAACCTATAATTGCATAATAATATAAAAATTTCAGTATAAAAATAACAATTCATCCATAATAAAAATATTCTTGCATTCATAACAACATATCAGCAAAATTACCCCACTACATAATGTTGCATAATACAAATATAATGTTTAAATACATAATATTGTTCACAATTCAAAATAACGTAAATCAACAAAAGTTTTCCTCATGATTATTCTATGGGGAACAAAAACAAAAATTAGTCACATTCTTCACACGCCTGCACTCCACAAGAAGCAAACTCCTACTCGGGAAATATCTGAAAACAAAAAATAAAAATAATTAATGATAATATAATTATATGTTAATATTTTAATTATAAAAAATCATAAAAATTTAACTACTATATAATTACAAAGATAATTAAGTAAATAATTTTGACTCGACAGAAATCGGGCTCTAACTCCCAAACCGAGAACCCGATTTGAGTCCCGTCTTCTTCCACGAGTCTCTCATGCCTAGGCGGTCGTGTGTGCCGAGTTTTGTGCTATTTCGATATCGTTTGGTGATTTTGGGCCGTCAACACCTCGAATTTAAGTTTCTTAAGAAACTAGTTTGCCTAGAGCGAAATCCGGCTCTAACTCCCAAAATTGAGAACCCGATTCGAGCCTCGTCTTCTCTCACAAGTCTCTCGTGTCTAGGCGATCGTGTGTGCAAAGTTTCGTGCTATTTCGACGTCATTTGGCTATTTTGGGGCATAACACCTCAAATTTTAAATTTCTTAAGAAATTAGTTTGTTTCTTAAGAGTGAAATCCGGCTCTAACTCCTAAACCAAGAACCTGATTTGAGTCCCATCTTCTCCCACAAGTCTCTCGTGCGTAGGCGGTCGTGTGTGCCAAGTTTCATGCTACTCCAATGCCGTTTAGTGATTTTGGGGCGTTAACACCTCGAATTCTGTGGGTTTTTTTTTTTTGTTTTTTTGTTTTTTTGTCTATATTTTCTTTTTTTCTATGGTGGCAGCTATGGTGGGTTTGTCAAGTAAAATCTGTGGGTTTGAGTCGCAGTGGTAACATATCAATCTTGGGGAGGTTGAGCTCTTGCTATGGTGCTTTGGTCTAGACAAATGGAAGAGAACAGAGGAAGGGGATGAGTTGGGGATCCCACTTGGAGGTTCATTGAAATTTTTTATTATACATACATAGTTTTCATTTGATAAATTAGAGTAGTAATATGGTCTGGTGATTATAAATTATTTTGACAAAAATATAAATACTAAAAAGATACCCAACAAGAGATAATTATATGAAAATGGAAAGTGTTATTATGTATTCTGTTTTTTTCTTGAAATATAATCATGAAATGTAAAAATTATTTGACTTTAATTGAATACATAATTTTTCCCTAAACACGACAGTGAATATTAATCTACTTTTGCCTTTCAGTTAAAGAAATCGACTTACAAAATTAAGCACCACAATATTAATGGAATGGAATATATGGGTTTCATACTAAAATCAATTCTGTTTTTGTTCTTCCATTTACTAAAAAGCAATGACAAGTTATGAAATTGGCTGCTAAAAAATGGCTTGAAATGGAGCCATTAATTGGTGTCAAGTTAAAATAATGCTATGTGCCTACAAACATTAGAGTCGAAGCCACGCACAATGTTCATCTTTTTGTGGAATTTCCCAAAAATGGCAAGAACAAAGATCAAATCCACTATACTCATCCATTATATGATTCAAAAAAAAAATGAAAATAGAACCAGTTTTCATCATTGTTGACCATACTCTTTTTTGAACAATTCCAACTTAATAGTTAAAAATGAAAATAGAACTCAAGCCAGACTGAATCAGAAAATCAAGTTGTAAAACTCAATCAACCCAAAATGAAACAACTATCTCCAATAAGACATTTCAACAAACAATTACAGTACATTATGCAGCCCAAGTGTGGTTTACAAAATGATGTTTATTTATTGCCACCAAAATCAAAGTAGGGAAGGCAACAATGTAAGAGTAGTTTGTAGCTACCATTCCTCTGAAAAGGCTTAGGCAACAATGATGTTTATTTGTTGCCACCAGAATGAATAGTAATTTTTTTTATTATATTGGACTTTTAATCACTTTGCTCAATTAGTATTGTAAATCAAAGTATAACGCAGCGGATGAAAAGTTTTCATAGTCATACCTTTTTAGCAGAATCTGAATTGAAGGATCTCGTGAGTAAATCACGTGCTTGTAGAATGTGAACAACCAACCCAGCAGTGGAGTGATACTACAAAATGAGTATCACCCACACAAGTCACAATGCAAAATGGCTTGATCGTTGTTTTCTGGGAGAGAGTCAGTATATGGGAAAAATATAAAACCTACGTTGTTTTTTTTGATTACCCATATCCCATATCATATCAGATATATAGGATAATATCTCATCTATCCATATCAGTTGATATGATAGATATAGATATCCTGAGTGGTTATCCAAATAAGTTTTGAACTCAAATTCAAACTTAAATGGATAAGGTTCAAAAGATTCAAAGGGTCATGCCACATGGGCGCCCAATTTCTAACATCTCCCACTCGCACATGAGTTGGCATGACACTGCCACATCTCTATCTCAATCTCCCCAAAAATGAACAATCTCATACTAGCCAATGCACCGTACGACCGCTGAGAACACCTGCATGTGGGAGCTCTATACTAGAAACTCAATATGAGTCAGCATAGAGACATCAACCCCAAAAGAACAAAAATAGTGTCTCATGTACCCAGACCCATCTAGCTACATCAGTCCAAAAGCATCTCTAATCCCTCAAAGAGCATGTTTGACTCTCCTAGGTCCGCATTATATTCACACCCAATCAGCATCCCATAGAGAGCGATGTGAGTTGTCGACAGTGAATATAGAACAGAGATGTAGAACTAGATGATCTTCCCTTCACCCTCATATCATTCAATTTGAAATTGACCGCTTTCCTAGTAATGTCCCTTAAAGCCGAATCATACATGACTGCAGGCAACATACCAAAGTAGCTGAACATCAACTCCTCATCTTATGACATAGTCAAATGTCACAAAAGGCACAAAGTGAAGTCATTTAGGGAAAAAATGACTTTTAGGACTCACACGATGAAGAAGCAGGGATCCATTATTTCACCTCGCTAACGGGTCGATAAGCACATGCAGTACGAATGCATGTTATAGTGGAGTAACTCTTCCAAAGATTGATGTTAAACTCACACACCATACAGATCTTAGTTTAGTCGCTCTTAAGCGCACAAGTCGTTTCCTAGCGTCTAACTCGAATTCTCTATTTGCTCGCCTCTCAGGCATCAAATGAGATCTCGCATCTGGCTATCCATAACAGGCACATCATGAAAAAGTGGGTACTCTCATATCCATGGTCGGTCTCTAACAAGACCTCATCTTGGCTCCAACCAAGGCGACATAGCTAGTGGATAATTTTGGCTTCTCTATTTGCTCCAAATACAATAAGCCACTAGTCTCATCCTTACTCGCTACCTAGCGCTAAGGGCGATTGCTCGTGTGAGTGAGCCAATCTTGCCTGCTAACATCAATTTAGTTATTTTGTGTATGCTAATTCACAAACCATTGCAAAAGTAGTAAACATAAATGTGTAATAGAAACAAATATGAATACTAATGGCATAAATATCCCCAAAAAAAATGAGTTCAACTGAATACACATAAATATATGACCACCTACATAGTCCTAAAGCCCTAACATGAGCAAGATAAACATCTCTAGCAATGGGCTTAGTCAAAGGGTCTGTAACCATGCGACTCGTAGGGATGTGCTCTAAGATCACTTCTTTCTACGCCACAATGTCTCTGATAAAGTTGAACCTCACATCAATGTGTTTGGTTCTGTCGTGGTATTTAGGATCCTTAGCGTAAGCGAGTGCAGCCATGCTGTCATAATGGATAGTCACAGGGTCTGAAGTGTGTGTGACAACATCCAAATGCTGAAGGAATCTCCTTAACCAACGGCTTCCTGAACGGCAGATGAACAAGCCACAAACTCAGCCTCCATAGTCGATAAGGCGATTTAGGATTGCTTCTTACTGCTCCAATAAATAGCACCATCCCTAAGCATGAAAGCATATCCTGAAGTAGACTTACGCTCATCTAAGTCTCCTCCCCAGTCAGCATCACAATAGCCAACTAGATGTAGATCTGAACTTTGGTAGCAAAGTGTGTAATCTGCAGTCCCTCTAAGATATCGTAATATCCTCTTAACTACTTTCCAATGAGCTGGTCCTGGGTTGGATTGGTAACGACTCACCAATCCGACTGCATAACAAATGTCAGGATGCATACACATCATAGCATACATCAAGCTTCCAACATCATTTGCATAGGGAACACAGGCCATCTTTTCATTTTCTTCTTGAGTCTTAGGACCCATATCAAGGCTTAGGCTCTCGCCTTTTACAACAGGAGTGTCAATGGGTTTGCAGCTCTGCATGTGGAATCGCTCTAGGATAGTCTTAATGTAAGTCTCTTGAGACAAACCAAGAAGTCTCCTAGAGCGATCCCTAAGGATCTTAACACCGAGCACATAGCTTGCCTTACCCATGTCCTTCATCTCAAATGTAGAGAACAACCACATTTTAGTGGCGACAATCATCTCCTTGTCATTTCCAGCCAATAATATGTCATCTACATATAATGACAATATCAGAAAATGTCCTTGGACCGCTTAACGTACACACAATGGTCTTCATCAATCATCGTAAACCCATTAGAAATAATGGCTCAATGAAATCTCAGATTCCACTGTCTGGATGATTGCTTTAAGACATAAATAGATCGTTGAAGCTTGCAAATTTTGCGCTCCTGACCTACTGCCACAAAGCTTTCTGGTTGATCCATATAGATCTCTTCATCCAATTCTCCATTGAGAAATGCAATCTTAACGTCCATCTGATATAGCTCTAAGTCCAACTGAGCTACTATGGCCAGGATTAGGCGAATAGAGGCAAACCTTACAACTGGTGAAAAAGTTTCCTCATAGTCCACACCCTCTCGTTGGGTGTAACCTTTTGCCACTAGGCGAGCCTTATACCTTTCTATGGAACCATCCGCTTTGCGCTTGATTTTGAGAACCCATTTGTTCCAAATAGTCTTGTGCCCTGGCGGCAAATCAACCAAGTCCCAGACATGATTTTTTTTCATAGACTCTATTTCTTCATCCATTGCAGTACTCCATTCTTTACTAGTAGGGGATAAGAGAGCCTCTTTGAGATTCTTAGGCTCCATCTCATTACTCAGAGTAATCATGAATGCCTTCCCTTCAATCTCAAAGCGACGACGGGGTATAGCTCCACGTTTGCTTCTACGTAGTTGAGAATCCTCATCCATTGGATCTAATCCATGGGCAGGTACATCGCTCCCACTGTCCCTAGGAGCTTGAGGAATTATCTCCTCATTCTCTACTAGGCTACTAGGTGCGCCTTCAAGTAGATCCTCCATCTTATAGAGTTCTACTTCTCTAGTTACCTCATCTCTGCTAGGGAAATCCTCCTCTAGGAAATCCACATCTCGTGGCTCAATTTTAGTCACACTTCCATCCGGATGCTCCCCAACAAACACATAGCCCTTACAATGCTCACTATAGCGAATGAAGATACACTTCTTTCCTCTAGGGCCCAACTTCTCAAACTTATGAGAAGCATTGTGTATGTAAGCTGCCGAACCCCAAGGCCGCAAGTTGCCCAAATCAGGCTTTTTGCCAGTCCATATCTCATATGGGGTGGAAGGAACTGATTTGGAGGGCACGCGGTTAAGGACGTAGGCAGCAGTCAACAAAGCATCTCCCCAATAAGAAATGGGAAGATTAGCTTGCGCCATCATTGATCTAACCATGTCAAGCAATGTGCGATTCCTTCTCTCTGCTAAACCATTTTGCTACGGAGTCCTAGGAATTGTCAATTGCCTGATGACTCCTTTTTCCTCACAGAGCACTTTAAATTGCTTAGATAGATACTCACGTCCTCGGTCAGTCCTTAGAGCCTTAATGCTCTTGTCTAATTGATTCTCAACCTCATTAACATACCGTCTAAAGCAATCCAATGCTTCTGACCTGTGAGAAATCAAATAGACATGACCAAAATGCGTGCAATCATCTATAAATGTGATGAAATAAGGGGCTCCATGCCTTGCCCTCACATTCATTGGTCCACATATATCAGAATGAATAAGTTGTAATGGGATAGATGCCCTTATGGCTTTCCCAAATGGTTTCCTTGTTGCCTTTCCAGCAAGACAGTGCTCACAAGTAGGCAAAGTGACTCTAGCGAGTGGGCCTAAAAGACCTTCTCTAGCCAATCTAGTCATCCTGTCTTGCCCTATGTGGCCTAATCTAGCATGCCATCTCATCGAATCATTATTACAAAAAGTGCAATATTAGAAACAGAGCCATTGACATTTTTATTAAGACTAGAATCATCCACATCCAAAACTAAAAAACCATCTGAAAGATAATCAAAACCATAAAAAATTGTTCCCAAATAAATGCTAACACCATTATTCTCAAAACAAAAGCTAAAACCAAGGCTCATCATGCTAATAATTGAAACTAAGTTTCGCCGAATATCCGGAGCATAAAGAACATCATGAAGATACAAGGTGCGCCCTCGTCGCATTTCCAGCTTGTATGTGCCAATGCCAAGCAGCTCTACACTGGACTCGTTCCCCATGTAAACTTTTCTGCTCCCAGTAGGTACTCGGCGATACTCAATGAACCCTACTATGTCCTTCGCGATGTGGTCTGTTGCTCTGGAGTCTACAACCCAAAAATGAGGAGAATGAGCAATTAATGCTTGACTAGACACAAAGCATTGAATACGAGAAATTAAGTAAGGGAGTACCTTCTTCTGCTCAGGGCAATCCCGAGCGAAGTGTCCTTCTTTGTTACAGTTAAAGCATGTCAAATTAGCCTTTACCTTCTTGCCACCTCTCTTGCCCCTACGCTTGAAATTTCTAGCGCCATTGGGCTTTAACGCAGCTGCTACTTGCTTCTTAGGGGCACCTTTTTCTTTTCCACGTTTGAACTGAGAAGTCCTACGTGAGCTTGACTCAATCACCATAGCAAAACCATCAGACTTAGCCGTCTCAAGGCGCTCAGCCTCTAGCCCCAAATGACGCAATATGTCTTCGAATGTTTTCACACTCTCATTATGCATCATGTTCTGCTTCATTTGCTCCCAAGAATTTGGCAGAGAGCGAATCACAACTTGTACTTGCTGCTCTTGAGTCAAATTATGCCTAGCAGCTGCAAGCTCACGTATCGTGGCTGACATGACCCTCAAATGCTGCTTCATCGAGTGATGCGCCCTTTTCTGATATGAGTCAAACTTCATAGTCAGCCCACGTAGCTTTGCCAAAGAGGTAATACCAAACTTTTGCTTGAGAGCTTCCCACATCTCAAATGCAGTCGGGCAATGCTCAAACTCACTAATCAAGTCGTTGTGCATGCTGCTTAACATAGTAAAGCGCGCACACTGATCTTTGTTACGCCAAGTCTGAAAGGCTTCAAGATCACGACGATGTTGAGCTATATTGCCCTGCTTTGGCTCAACCATCACTTGTTCAAGTGTGGTCAACACTTCTTGCTCGTTGAGGAGGTATTGAATCTTACGGTGCCATATATCATAATTGTCACCATCCAATTTCTCTCCCTTAGTTAAGTCTGCCACCATTGTCTTAGCAGCCATTTCTACATACAGAGTAAACAAATGCGCAGGGGATATTAATGATAGCAACACAAAAAATCATTTTGCAGCAAAAAAAAAAAAAACTAAATTAAATAATGATAAATATTACACATGTCTCAAGATCGAAAATTTGCTATGCTCGTAATCATCTCTTGCGCCTCTAGTGATAATTAACAAAATTTAATTTAATTTCATGCGCAAAAAACAATCAATCTCCCACTACTTATGGCATATACAAAGCGTGATAAATTCCATACAATAGCATCTTAATGTAAATTGACAAATAACTCATGCTATATTCATTTAATAATGGAATTCAAATAAATAAATAAATAAATAATCATGCTTCTTTAATTGCAACATATTACAAACCCTAAAAAAAAATATGCTGTATTCAATTTTCAAATTATGCCATAATAAAAAGTACATCATTCTGAAATTTTCTGAAAATTTTCTAAAATTTTTTGAAATTCTAAATAACTAATAAACACACATAAAATTAGAAATAAAAACTTCCAGAATCTGATAAACTGAAAAATTATAACAGTAAATAGTAAAACATTTCAGAAGTCTACAATAAAAATTTCAACCCCAGAAAATTATTTATGCAATACCAGAAGCATTTTAAAGCATAAATAATGAATTATTATCACAGAAGAAATACTTTTTATTTTCATAAAATTTTCAAAATTTTATAGAATATGGAAAATTTAATTCTGAGTCTAACAGTACCAACCACGCATAAAACAAATCTATAACAAAATAATTATGACCATTTAACGCGATTCATAATTAAAAACAAAACAAACAGTGCCTTATGCATCAGCAGCCAAGCCAGCCAAGCTGGCGGAGAAAAATGGCGCGTCTCAGCGCGCGGCTCAGAACGCGGCTTAGCACGGGGCTCAGCGCACGGTGCGCGTGCGTGGCGCGGACAGCGCCGCTGATGCGTGCGTGATGGCGCGTCGGAAGCACGTCTGGCGCGTGGAAGTGCGTGTAAGCTGCTCACGGCGTCAGGTGGCCCGTGAGGCCCACGCGCCACCTTCCAGGGTGTTTTTTAGTCCAATTTTGATACTGCCAGACTCCATTTTTCAAAATAAAATCATTTATGGTATTAAAAATGACATTAATGAACATTAAAATAGGTATTTTATGCTCTTAATCTGATGAGAGTAGACATCTTCCTTCTTTATTAATATTCATGCATATAATGTGTACATGCTTATATAAAAATTATACACATGAATAAAGAAAACACGAAAATACCCATATATGCTTTGATACCAATGTAAATCAAAGTATAACGCAGCGGATGAAAAGTTTTCATAGTCATACCTTTTCAGCAGAGTCTGAATTGAAGGATCTCGTTGGTAAATCACGTGCTTCCAGAATGTGAACAACCAACCCAGCAGTGGAGTGATGCTACAATATAGCGATCCTAGGTTTGTCCCCTTTATGTACAGTGTTCCGATCGTAGGTTCCATGGAGTTGGTGGTTGTATGTCTTGTTGTCATCCTTTAGATTCCGTATGTCTGAGTTTTAGGATGTGTTGGGCTTGTTTCGAACAGGTTGGTTGAGCCTTAGTCCCTTTCCTTGTTGCCCAGAGTTTTGGTGGTACGCTCGAGCGGGTACCCTTGCGCTCGAGCGGAGTTGGATTTTTAGTTGTACGCTCGAGCGGAGTTTTCACACTTCCAGTATCTGTGCCTCTGCAAAACTTCTGCAGATGTGTTTTTCACGCTCGAGCGGGTTTGTTGGCACTCGAGCGGGGTGTTCATTGTCTGCGAAAGTTCTGAGAGGGGGTAATCTACGCTCGAGCGAACTGGTTTTCGCGCTCGAGCGGATGTATTTTGTTCTTGTGTCCTGGCGCTCGAGCGGTCCTTCTTGCGCTCGAGCGGGTCCAGTTTTTGTGCTTGACGCTCAAGCGTTCTATTCTCCGCTCGAGCGGATCATGCGTATATCAGTTGGCAGTTGTGCATTTTTGAATCACATTTCAACATCCTTTCTCTCTCTTACTTTTCTGAAAAAGCCATTTGAGAGGTTCTCTCACTAAAACTCAACTTCTCTCTAAGTATTGATCTAGTAGGAGTGATTTCCTCACCTTTGGCCTTTACAAAAGTTGTGTTGATCGTTGAGGGCTACGTTTTGATCCGAGCATATTGAGTTTTGGAGCACTTTGGCTTTCGTCATCTTCTCCCTTTGAACTCCGAATTTGAGGTAGGGATATCCTACTCCTCCTTATGAGTTTTGTCTTTGAATCTTAACATTTTGATATGTTAGGGGTCGTTGGGTAATTTTGAGTAAGTTTGGGTCTTTGTGTAATTTTACAAAAGTTGGGGTTTTATTTATTATTACCTATATACATGTTTGGCATAGAGAAATGAGATGAATGTTGGATTGTTGATAGAAATAAAACCTTAGGGTTGTTTTGTTAATTATGGGAAATGCCCTAATTGCATTGTTAAATTAATTTGTGAAATAAATGTGAGAAATGAGAAATGGAATTGAAAATGTTGGAATTGGGAATGTATGGGATTAAAGGGTGTAGTTGGATTATTTATCACTCACCAAATTGAAATGTCAATGTTTTAACTGCTTTGGGCTATCGGTGGAGGATAGTCTTGATTGTTATAGACAATGCATGATGATTAGGCAAACTAAAACTAATCGATTAAGTGTACTATTGAATATAGCGATTGGAATAATACATTAACTTTATGTATTGATTGATTGTATATGATAACTGTTTATATACGTTGTTTGTGTGGGAGGAGAAAGGGGCTGTACTCCACTGTTTATTGGAAGAAAGGGGCTGTACCTCTAAACCGGAAGGTTTATTGGAAGAAAGGGGCTGGACCTCTAAATCGGAAATTGTGTTATGCAGATACAGCTCATATGCTTATCTATTGAAGTGCAGATACAGCTCATATGCTTATCTATTGAAGTGCAGATACAACTAATATGCTTATTTGTTGATGTATTGATATAGCTTGTATGGTTATCTGTTGATGTATTGATATAGCTAGTATGCTTATCTATTGTGAAATGTAAATGCTTAATATGAGTGTCTGTCTCATATAGGTTGTTTGGCCAGGTTCTGAGTCATAGTTATGAATTGAGAATTGGATAAGAAACGGAAAGTGAATGTAACATGGACATGATTGTCGTGAAACTGTAACACGGTATAATTGGAATATAAGTGTGGACCACCCATTGAATGCTATTATCTTAGTCATTGTTTATAGTTGGTTTAGTGTATTTCTACTGGGCTGTGGCTCACCCTATATGGGATACCATTTCCAGGTACAGGAAGCATGCCACTTTCAAGGGCGTAGTTTGGGAGGCTAGAGGCAGACAGACTGCCTTTGTTGTTTTGCTTTCTTTGATGTATTATATGTAAATTCAAGCCAAGGGCTTAAGATGTATTGAGTTAGTACTCTTCTCTTTTTGTAACCAACTTGTTAACTTGGAAAACTGTAAGCCCGTAGGGCATTTGTTTGTTAGTAGCATATAATATCTCTGTAAGAGTTACTCTGATTAATAGAAAGATATTTATTTCTCGTACATCATTGCATGTCTAAAATGATGGGTTTTATGTATTATTTTGAGGGCGTGACAACTTGGTATCAGAGCGTACCGGGTTCGAATACTTTGGGTACGTGGGAAGTGATTAGCATCACAATGGGTTTGTCTCGCTTGTTAAAGACTTAGATGTAATGTTATGTGCTTATGTGATAACATGTTTATGTGACTATGTGGGTATGGAATGTAGTTTCTTGGATGTTGATTGGATCCTTGGGTTTCTGGGAGTCCTGTTGGAAAGGCACCTGATCAATGCTGTTTCTAACCGGAACTCTAGTAACGCCTCGGGACTATCATTATCCGGAAATGAAATTCGTAAGTGCTTAGGTGTTTATGTGCTTACGTGGAATGAATTACAACTGTCCATCGTGTTAGGACGTTAGTGAAATAGTTTCGGCACCCTGGTTATTGTGCTAATACCTTGTTATTTTTACTAGGATGCCTAGACGAGGGAGTTGCGATTTCCCTCCTTCCGCACGGGAAGAGTTGAGGAGACAATTTGTGGAGTTACGCCAAGGTACTACATCCTTGGTGCAGTTTGAAACATGGTTTGCTAATCTGTCAAGGTTTGCCCTGGAATTGGTGGAGACGGAGGAATTGCGTTGTTTAGAATTTGAGAGTAGGCTATGTGACGACATTCGTGAAAGGATTGCGGGATCATGGCATAGGAGTTATAGTGTGCTTGTCCGTGCTGCAACTCATGTGGAGGCAGCGGTGCTAGCTATGGGGCAAAATTGGGGAGAGGCCACAGTTTTGAGTGTTGGTCGGGTTAGGGAGGAGGCTACTTCGACGACTCCTGTGATTCAGAGTGTTGGTAGGCCTTTTAAGAGGCAGAAGGGTTTTAATCCACAACAATTTCAGAGAGCTCAGCCCGGCTCTACTTTTCCAGTGCCGAGTCTAGGTTTGGGAAAGGATGAACGTAAAGTTGTCACTTGTTTCGAATGTGGTCAGCTTGGCCACAAGTCCCTAGCTTGCCCACAGAAAAAGAGAGCAGGGTTGGCAATCTGACCAGTAGTTGTACCATCAGAATCATCTAATCAGCCGGGTTTTGGGCCGATCGGATGTTCAGTAGGGAAGCAGTCGTTGGGGTCTTCATCAGCTCAGACTTTGAACCAGTCTTGTGCTAAGGAGCCGTTTACTTGTTGGGTGTGTAATCAGCCAGGTCATATCAGTCGTTTCTATACTCAGCGAGGGGCTTCTTTGAGGGTTTTACAACCTAGTCGGGTCCAGCCTTATCTGACTGGACAGGGGCAATACCGTTTTGGGGGACAAACAGGCCAGACTTCGAGGGCCTCAGGAGAGTCGAGTTCCCAAGTCCCACTTGGGGAAGTCCGCAGTTGTTCCAGGTGTGGCCAGTTGGGGCACAACAGTAGTTCTTGTATGTGGCTTGTAAGCTCGTAGGTTATCTTATGTTTGGGGATGACCAACTTTGACGGTCCAGCGAGGGGCGGCAGTAGTGGTAGTACCGATGGGTTGGTTTTGTTTCGACTAATCCGTTTTGTAATCGGTGGTTTATTGTTTTGTAATCATTGGGTTCTGTTGTGTAACCAATGTGTTTTGGGAATGTTGAAACATCTGAACTATATGTTTATTTATATATATATATATGCTTTGTTTGTTAACTTCCATGGATTGGGTAGATTGGAGCTTGTTGTAGCACTAAAGTCTTATTAATGTAATAAGTTGTTGTGTGACCATAAAACTCTTGGTAATAATGTAGTTATATACGTGTGACTTGGTTTGGAAAAATGAGGGCTGAGAAGCCATGCGTTCAAATTTGGAAGAATTTTGAGGGATGCGTATCCTAATCAGGACTATTATGGGGCTAGAGTAGTTATACTTACCGGGTGTACGGAACTTCTTGGCGCTACTCATTTAATCTCATGTGTTTGGTAAGGAATTTCGATCTCTTGTCAGGAGAACTCCTCGAGAGGATGTGAAGTGTGTGATTAATACTAGGTGTAGTATACATTTAACATGATGCTTTGCGGAGTCATAGTGCATAATTTCGCTAGGACTAGACTTATCCCTTCATGATAGGTAATGTCGCCAAATTTGCATTTGTACCGACAGGTAGTTTGATTAGAGAGAGTGTGAGACCCTATATAAGATAGTGGTTATTGGCCTCGGGAGTGGTGTGTGGTGAGCAACTGGTGTTATATCCCGAGCGGTGATGTAATGGGTGTTTCTTAAGTTCCCAAACTCCTTTTTGATGGTAGAATACGATAGGTTTGTACCTTAATACCGGGTAAGTCAGGCGATGCTGACGACAGGATTGGTTGGGTGTATATCCCATGGTTTGGGTGTGAACCGTGAGTAGAGTCACTGTGGTTTGGTCTTTGCGAAGAAAGGTTTGGGATGATAATGAGAAGGTTGAGGACTTTTACTCCTCCAAAAATTTAGAATGGTGAATCTGTAAAAGCCTTGTCGGCGACAGGCGACGATGTCAGGGTTTGGTTCATGGTGGTTGTCTAGCGGTAGCATTGGCTGGTGGTTTGGCACAGAGGCTGGGCCTCTTGATGGTACTCTCGGGATGAGTGACAACTAAGATGCGGGGTAAAGAGTGGACCCTATGGGTCATGGAGGGACTCAGTATGGGAGTAAGGTAGCTTGCAAAATAAGGAGGTTTTGCCTAGTGCGGTACGTGTTAGTGTGTGGTTCGTAGGTTGTTATTAGATGATGTGTAGAAGGGGATCAGTCCTAGAAAATCCCAGGTGAATACCTTGATAAGGCAATGATGTGGTTTCTTATTGAAGTCGAGAGGTTGGATGTTTGGTTAAGTCAGGTCACTTCGACATAAGTTTCCGTCGTCCAGTTTGGATAGTGGTAACACAAGCGAGGTAGTAGAGTTGTGAAAAGTGAGTAAGGCACCTTGTTAAAGTCGTTTTGACCCGTTTGGCCCTTGTTTGTGCGTGCAAGGCACGGGGGTGTGCAATGTTATCCGTTATGTCATTACGTTATTGAAAATTTTAAGTGTTTAGGAGTCCTTTTTTTTATGGAAGTTCTGTTTTTGGGTATTGTGTCATCACTGTGAGTATGGCGGGTTTGGTGGGCTGGCTGTGTTGAGATTTACTCAGGGGTCATTGAGTACTCTTCGCAAACTAAAATGATTTTTGAATCGAAACGTGAGTTTTGCTACCCTTATTTTCGGGAAAATAATTTGAGAGAAATCTTTGAGTTCGGCTATGGCCAGATGTAAATGACGTGTTTAGAGGTAGCCTTACGAACCTGAATATTTTACGGGAAGTTAGACACGACCTAGCCTGAGTTGCTGGTTATATGCTGTGTGATTTTGGCGAGACCTTGAAGTAGTGGGGTAGTAATGTGCCGTAATATTGTTCCCTACCCGTGCTTCGTCTTACATACGTGTTTTGTGAGAGTCGACTGGAAGCCTTGTGTACAAATGTTTCCGTGTTTTCCTTTGTTGGGATATTTAGTACCAAATACTGGTTTGAGTGTTGTGAGTATTCGAGACGTGGTGGATGTCTCATAACACTGTAGTGATTGAAGGTGTCTTACTATTATCATTGTTATCGAGTCTGGCTAGGCCGGACTTTTCCATTCGTAAGGTATTATGAAAACGTAATGGG
Organism: Camellia sinensis; assembly: GCF_055761805.1. Lineage (NCBI taxonomy): Eukaryota > Viridiplantae > Streptophyta > Magnoliopsida > Ericales > Theaceae > Camellia > Camellia sinensis. The sequence continues at coordinate 3,737,098 of NW_028128987.1, forward strand.
GGTTGAGGAAACCACTTGGGTGAGTGAATTTCAGATCCGCGAGAAAAATCCGGATCTATCTCTGATTGTTGAGCACTTGTTGTATCTTTGTTGTGTTATTAAAATTTAAGAGCATTGAACATGTCTTAAGTTGTGTAACATTGCGTATGTTGAATGTATTGTAGAACTGGAAATATATCATGAACACTGACTATGATATGTATGAAATTGTGAACCATGTATATCAGAAATTGTTAGATTTAAAGGAATGTATGTTGAAGCATATATTGTAAATGGCCCCTTGAATAGGGGTGAAGTGACCAGTAATGGGTCAAGTTGTTAAATACTAAATTGTGATATTATTGAGAAATTGATTTAACTTAAACGTTATGAAACATTTCAATGAGAGGTATTTGGCAAGTGAATTGTGGATGGTCATGTGTTATGAATGACGCCGTGTTTATGAAAAATGTTTACAAAACTTTTAAGTTTTGCATGGAAAATGTAAAGTTTGTTTTGGAATGCCAACGTTGAAAATTTGATTTTCTTTGAGATATGCCTCATGAGCAAGAGAATGATTTCCCTTATATTTATACAAAGGATTTGCGTTGGTTGTTTTATTTAGAACTATAATTGTTGAGAAGTGACTTAGCTGGGAGTGCTAGTCGGGTGTTTTGGTGATTTATCTCGGGAAGAGTTTGGTTTTGTTGAGGTCTTTTGTGCCTGAGTGTTGTCGTTGGAACGTGTCCCCTTAGTTAGTCCTTTCTTTTGTGAGAGTTAACTACAAATTTCTTGAGAGAATAGTTTCTTCCCTAAATGCTCGGGGGTTGAGTGCTTTGTGGTCGGTTGACCTTGTAATTGTGTTATTTTCTTAATTTCGGGGACGAAATTCTTTAAGGGGGGGAGGTTATAGCGATCCTAGGTTTGTCCCCTTTATGTACAGTGTTCCGGTCGTAGGTTCCGTGGAGTTGGTGGTTGTATGTCTTGTTGTCATCCTTTAGATTCCGTATGTCTGAGTTTTAGGATGTGTTAGGCGTGTTTCGAACAGGCTGGTTGAGCCTTAGTCCCTTTCCTTGTTGCCTAGAGTTTTGGTGGTACGCTCGAGCGGGTACCCTTGTGCTCGAGCGGAGTTGGATTTTTAGTTGTACGTTCGAGCGGACCATATCATGCTCGAGCGGAGTTTTCACACTTCCAGTATCTGTGCCTCTGCAAAACTTCTACAGATGTGTTTTTCACGCTCGAGCGGGTCTGTTGGCGCTCGAGCGGGGTGTTCATTGTCTGCGAAAGTTCTGAGAAGGGGTAATCTACGCTCGAGCGAACTGGTTTTCGCGCTCGAGCGGATGTATTTTGTTCTTCTGTCCTGGCGCTCGAGCGGTCCTTCTTTCGCTCGAGCGGGTCCAGTTTTTGTGCTTGACGCTCGAGCGTTCTATTCTCCGCTCGAGCGGATCATGCGTATATCAGTTGGCAGCTGTGTATTTTTGAATCAAATTTCAACATCCTTTCTCTCTCTTACTTTTCTGAAAAAGCCATTTGAGAGCTTCTCTCACTAAAACTCAACTTCTCTCTAAGTATTGATCTAGTAGGAGTGATTTCCTCACCTTTGGCCTTGACAAAAGTTATGTTGATCGTCGAGGGCTACGTTTTGATCCGAGCATATTGAGTTTTGGAGCACTTTGGGTTTCATCATCTTCTCCCTTTGAACTCCGAATTTGAGGTAGGGATATCCTACTCCTCCTTATGAGTTTTGTCTTTGAATCTTAACATTTTGATATGTTGGGGGTCGTTGGGTAATTTTGAGTAAGTTTGGGTCTTTGTGTAATTTTACAAAAGTTGGGGTTTTATTTATTATTACCTATATGCATGTTTGGCATAGAGAAATGAGATGAATGTTGGATTGTTGATAGAAATGAAACCTTAGGGTTATTTTGTTAATTATGGGAAATGCCCTAATTGCATTGTTAAATTAATTTGTGCAATAAATGTGAGAAATGAGAAATGGAATTGAAAATGTTGGAATTGGGAATGTATGGGATTAAAGGGTGTAGTTGGATTATTTATCACTCACCAAATTGAAATGTCAATGTTTTAACTACTTTGGGCTATCGGTGGAGGATAGTCTTGATTGTTGTAGACAATGCATGATGATTAGGCAAATTAAAACTAATCGATTAAGTGTACTATTGAATATAGTGATTGGAATAATACATTAACTTTATGTATTGATTGATTGTATATGATAACTGTTTATATACATTGTTTGTGTGGGAGGAGAAAGGGGCTGTACTCCACTGTTTATTGGAAGAAAGGGGCTGTACCTCTAAACCGGAAGGTTTATTGGAAGAAAGGGGCTGGACCTCTAAACCGGAAATTGTGTTATGCAAATACAGCTCATATGCTTATCTATTGAAGTGCAGATACAGCTCATATGCTTATCTATTGAAGTGCAGATACAGCTAATATGCTTATTTGTTGATGTATTGATATAACTTGTATGGTTATCTGTTGATGTATTGATATAGCTAGTATGCTTATCTATTGCGAAATGTAAATGCTTAATATGAGTGTCTGTCTCATATAGGTTGTTTGGCCAGGTTCTGAGTCATAGTTATGAATTGAGAATTGGATAAGAAACGGAAAGTGAATGTAACATGGACATGATTGTCGTGAAACTGTAACACGGTATAATTGGAATATAAGTGTGGACCACCCATTGAACGCTATTATCTTAGTCATTGTTTATAGTTGGTTTAGTGTATTTCTACTGGGCTGTGGCTCACCCTATATGGGATACCATTTTCAGGTACAGGAAGCATGCCACTTTCAAGGGCGTAGTTTGGGAGGCTAGAGGCAGACAGACTGCCTTTGTTGTTTTGCTTTCTTTGATGTATTATATGTAAATTCAAGCCAAGGGCTTAAGATGTATTGAGTTAGTACTCTTCTCTTTTTGTAACCAACTTGTTAACTTGGAAAGCTGTAAGCCTGCAGGGCATTTGTTTGTTAGTAGCATGTAATATCTCTGTAAGAGCTACTCTGATTAATAGAAAGATATTTATTTCTCGTACATCATTGCATGTCTAAAATGATGGGTTTTATGTATTATTTTGAGGGCGTGACATACAAAATGAGTATAACCCACACAAGTCACAATACAAAATGGCTTGATCGTTGTTTTTTGGAAGAGAGTCAGTATATGGGAAAAATATAAAACATACGTTGTTTTTTCTGATTACCCATATCCCATATCATATCAGATATATAGGATAATATCTCATCTATCCATATCAGTTGATATGATAGATATAGATATCCTGAGTGGTTATCCAAATAAGTTTTGAATTCAAATTCAAACTTTAATGGATAAGGTTCAAAAAATTCAAAGGGTCATGCCACATGGGCGCCAAATTTCTAACAAGTATATATTGACTGGTATGTTTCAGTGGACTGGACTGTTTTTTGTTCAAATCCGTGGAATAGTTGAGTTAAATAATGCTTCTGAATCTTGCAAAAACATTGAAGCCATTTTTCATGTTCTAGCTAAATGAGTTTTCAGATTATGGGAGAGTAGTTTAATTTATATGGAGTAGTTTAATTCACAAGGAACAAAAACTTTTTGTGCAATAAGTTAAAATACCCCAATGATGCAACCCCATCATGTAAAAATCTTATTGCATATATGATGCAATATATTATGTAATTGTTTTTTTTATGGTTAATCAATTTATTATTATTTATTATTTTACAAGTTACTTTACAATTTTGTGTTGTTCAGAACTAATAATTTCTTAAGAGGTTGTCTAACAACACCATCCTTCTTTTACTGTAAATGTTCTATCAGTATTTGTTGATTTATTTATTTTTTTTAGTATATAAATTTTGTAATTGTTTTTAGTCAAAAAAATGGTATTTATTTATTATTTATTTTTGTAGTATCAAAATACATCTCAGTGACTGTTTATTTTTAATTTGTATATAGATTCTGTAATTGTTTAAGAAAATAAAAAAAATAAAAATTTATGGTACATCTAATCTGTTTTGACTGTACATGTTTTGTCCACGAAAAGATTGAGAAACATGACTATAATCTTTTCTTATTTTATTGTTGTTACTGATGAAAAAATGGTATCCATTCAAATTTTTAGTCAGTAAATTTTGGCAGTAAGTCAATTATGTTTTTGGTGATTCTCAAACTCATATTTTTACTTTACAAATTTTACAATTAGAACCTGCTAAACATTCATATTTATATCAACACCATAATATATTTTAGTTTGGTCCAAAAAAAAAAAAACCCATTGCATGGATCCTTCGTATTCACTCATTTTTTTATTCACGAATCACATACAAGCATTGATGGGTTGACATTTTCTCTCTCTACATTTTTGGGTTTATAAGAATTTCATTAACTAAACCCATACTCAATGGGCTGAGACAAAAAATTTTCTTTTGATAAAACAAAATGAGCTGGTGAATGTATATGTGTGTATTGCTTTAATTGCATTCATGAAATAAATATTTATTATTGTTTATAAAATGGCTTTGTTATCTGGTAATTATTATTTTTTGTTTTTTTTTGGTTACATAAATTTATGTTTGGACTTTCCAAGTGATAAATGTTGAATTTCAAAATATTTATGATTATAACGGGTTTTGATTTTGGTTTTAATTTCATCTCTATAAAATTAAAGTCAGTTTGGAAAGAGAAGAGTTGAAATCCAAATTTAATTTTAATACTCCACATGTCCAAATTTGTGCTTCGATTTTCATACTCTTCATGTTGTTAGGGCTGATTTCAATATTTAATTTTATCATTTTAATGTGATTGGGTTGGTCGTTTCTTTTTTTAGATGTTTATGTTTTTATTTTTTTTTCTCTTGATTGTAACCCATTAAAGTTTTTCTATCCATGGAAATAACAATTCACTGCCAATGAAATCCATGTTAACTTTTAGTATTGCTAATTTTTTGTTTTTTGGTGTCTAAAATTATTTAACCAAACATTTTTAGGTTCAAGTACAACAATTATGGACAATATCACTATTTTTGGTCAAATAAATTTGTTTTTATTATAAATAAATAGTTTTGATTTGATAAGTTAGAGTAGTAATATGGTTTGGTGATGTGTTTAATATGGGAGGTGGATTCCCAAAATTATTAAACATATATTGACTGGTATTCCTTCAGTGGACTCCTTCAGTGGACTGGACTTTCTTTTGTTCAAATCCGTGGAATAGTTAAGTTACATAATACTTCTGAAGCTGGCAAAAATATAGATGCCATTTTTCATGTTCTAGCTAAATAAGTTTTCAGATTATGGGAGAGTAGTTTAACTTATATGGAGTAGTTTAATTCACAAGGAACAAAAAATGTTTGTGCAATAAGTTAAAATACACCAATGATGAACCCCACCATGTAAAAATCTTATTGCATATATGATGCAATATATTATGTAATTGCTTTTTTTTTTTTTTTTGGTTAATCAATTTATTATTATTTTTTATTTTACAGGTCACTTTACAATTTTGTGTTGTTCAGAACTAATAATTTCTTAAGAGGTTGTCTAACAACACCATCCTTCTTTTACTGTAAGTATTCTATCAGTATTTGTTGATTTATTTATTTTTCTTAGTATATAAATTCTGTAATTGTTTTTAGTCAAAAAAATGGTATTTATTTATTATTTATTTTTATAGTATCAAAATACATCTCAGTGACTATTTATTTTTAAATTTGTATATAAATTCTATAATTGTTTAAGAAAATAAACAAAAATAAAAGTTTATGGTACATCTAATCTGTTTTGACTGTACATGTTTTGTCCATGAAAAGATTGAGAAACATGATTATAATCTTTTCTTATTTTATTGTTGTTACTGATGAAAAAAAGGTATCCATTCAAATTTTTAGTCAGTAAATTTTGGTAGTAAGTCAATTATGTTTTTGGTGATTCTCAAACTCATATTTTTACTTTACAAATTTTACAATTAGAACCTGCTGAACATTCATATTCATATCAACACCATAATATATTTTAGTTTGGTCCCAAAAAAAAAAAAAAACCCATCGCATGGATCCTTCGTATTCACTCATTTTTTTATTCACGAATCACATACAAGCATCGATGGGTTTACATTTTCTCTCTCTACATTTCTGGGTTTATAAGAATTTCATCAACTAAAGCCATAATCAATGGGCTGTGACAAAAAATTTTCTTTTGATGAAACAAAATGAGCTGGTGAATGTATATGTGCGTATTGCTTTAATTGCATTCATGAAATAAATATTCATTATTGTTTATAAAATGGTTTTGTTATCTGGTAATTATTATTATTATTATTATTATTATTATTATTATTATTTTGTTGTATAAATTTATGTTTGGACTTTCCAAGTGATAAATGGTGAATTTCAAAATATTTATGATTATAATGGGTTTTGATTTTGATTTTAATTTCATCTCTATAAAATTAAAGTCAGTTTGGGAAGAGAAGAGTTGAAATCCAAATTTAATTTTAATACTCATGTCCAAATTTGTGCTCCGATTTTCGTACTCTTCAAGTTGTTAGGGCTAATTTCAATATTTAATTTTATCATTTTAATGTGATTGGGTTGGTCTTTTCTTTTTTTAGATGTTTATATTTTTATTTCTTTTCCTCTTGATTGTAACCCATTAAGGTTTTTCTATCCATGGAAATAACATTTCATTGCCAATGAAATCCATGTTAACTTTTAGTATTGCTAATTTTTTGTCTCTTGGTGTTTAAAATTATTTAACAAAACATTTTTAGGTTCAAGTACAATAATTATGGACAATATCACTATTTTTGGTCAAATAAATTTGTTTTTATTATGAATAAATAGTTTTGATTTGATAAGTTAGAGTAGTAATATGGTTTGGTGATGTGTTTAATATTGGAGGTGGATTCTCAAAATTATTAAACATATATTGACTGGTATTCTTTCAGTGGACTGGATTGTTTTTTGTTCAAATCCGTGGAATAGTTGAGTTAAATAATGCTTCTGAATCTGGCAAAAACATTGAAGCCATTTTTCATGTTCTAGCTAAATAAGTTTTCAGATTATAGGAGAGTAGTTTAATTTATATAGAGTATTTTAATTCACAAGGAACAAAAACTTTTTGTGCAATAAGTTAAAATACACCAATGATGCAACCCTACCGTGTAAAAATCGTATTGCATATATGATGCAATATATTATGTAATTGCTTTTTTTATGGTTAATCAATTTATTATTATTTTTTATTTGACAGGTTACTTTACAATTTTGTGTTGTTCAGAACTAATAATTTCTTAAGAGGTTGTCTAACAACACCATCCTTCTTTAATTGTAAGTGTTCTATCAGTATTTGTTGATTTATTTATTTTTTTTAGTATATAAATTCTGTAATTGTTTTTAGTCAAAAAAATGGTATTTATTTATTATTTATTTTTGTAGTATCAAAATACATCTCAGTGACTGTTTATTTTTAATTTGTATATAGATTCTGTAATTGTTTAAGAAAATAATAAAAAAAAAATTTATGGTACATCTAATCTATTTTGACTGTACATGTTTTGTCCATGAAAAGATTGAGAAACATGACTATAATCTTTTCTTATTTTATTGTTGTTACTGATGAAAAAAAGGTATCCATTCAAATTTTTAGTCAGTAAATTTTGGTAGTAAGTCAATTATGTTTTTGGTGATTCTCAAACTCATATTTTTAATTTACAAATTTTACAATTAGAACATGCTAAACATTCATATTTATATCAACACCATAATATATTTTAGTCTGGTCCAAAAAAAAAAAAAACCCATTGCATGGATCCTTCGTATTCACTCATTTTTTTATTCACGAATCACATACAAGCATTGATGGGTTTACATTTTCTCTCTCTACATTTCTGGGTTTATATATTTTTGGGTGATTCCAATTTCTGGGTTTACATTTTCTCTCTCTACATTGATAGGTTTATATATTTCTGGGTTTATAAGAATTCCATCAACTAAAGCCATAATCAATGGGCTGAGACAAATTTTTTGCTTTCGATGAGACAAAATGAGCTGGTGAACGTATATGTGTGTATTGCTTTAATTGCCTTAATGAAATAAATATTCATTATTGTTTATAAAATGGCTTTGTTGTCTGGTGAATTTTTTTTGGGGGGGCATAAATTTATGTTTGGACTTTCCAAGTAATAAATGGTGAATTTCAAAATATTTATGATTATAACGAGTTTTGATTTTGGTTTTAATTTTATCTCTATAAAATTAAAGTCAATTTGGAAAGAGAAGAGTTGAAACCCAAATTTAATTTTAATACTCTTCATGTCCAAATTTGTGCTCCGATTTTCATACTCTTCATGTTGTTAGGGCTGATTTTAATATTTAATTTTATCATTTTAATGTGATTGGGCTGTCCTTTTTTTTTTTTTTAGATGTTTATATTTTTATTTCTTTTCCTCTTGATTGTAACCCATTAAGGTTTTTCTATCTGTGGCAGTTATTTATTTGAATAAGATTTTGAATTTTATTATCCGATTTGGTAGCAACTGATTTTGAAATAACATTTCATTGTCAATAAAATCCATGTTAACTTTTAGTATTGCTAATTTTTTGTTTCTTGATGTCTAAAATTATATAACCAAACATTTTTAGGTTTCAGTACAACAGTTATGGACAACATCACTATTTTTGGTCAAGTTTTTTGTTTTTTTTTTCTTTATATAAATTTATGTAGCTCTCTTATAATGTAAGGCCTATTTATTTATTTATTTTAAAAAAAAACTTATCATATCTAATTTTCTTCTAATGAAATGCTTTTTTTTCTCATACTTTATAGGTGGATGGAGACTTACACCGAACCGTAATATCAATGCCGTTTACTAATTTTCTTATTTATGTGTATAAAGTTTTATTTATCATTCTAAAGTATTTGTATATATTTAGGTTCGATTTCTCCAAGAAATGAATGTTAATGTTGTTATCCACGATGAGCGTGATCTTAATACTATTCGCATTCGTGAGGTAAGCCTAAAAGTCACTTGAACATTGGACATGAATTTTCTTATCATTTTAAAAATAATTGATAAATATATTCTACTTATTTTTTTATAGGCAAAGGCAAAGGAAAAAAATAAAGCAATATCAAAGGAAATAGAAAAGGCTATCCTTTTGGCAAAGGAAAGGAAACTGCATATCCTGTGGTATGATTTCTCAACAATTTTTAAAAGCTTCTTTTTCGAATATTTATTATTATTATTTTATATAGATTTTTTAATAATTTCATGGTGTCATATATGCTTTTTTATCTACATTTTTTAAAAGTTTCTTCTTCAAATATTTATTCAATTCTGATTGATTGTGAAATATTTTTTCTGAAGCATGTTAAGCACATGTCGCATAGTGTCATATACGCTAATGCATTTGTATAAATATTAAATCTGAATTTTTAATATGTTTGTCTATTTGTATGAACACATGTCGCATTTACAACATAGCATATGTGATGAAAAAGAAAAGGAAGAAGAATGAACAAATATGTGATGAAAAAGAAACTATAGAATATAATTTTTTTTTGTTTTTATTTTTCTTATAAGTTCTTAAGGAAAGAAGAAAAAGACAAAATAAAATTTAATATAACAGAAATAACAAGAGGGAAAAGGAAAGTAGAAAACATTACATGTTAATATTCACATTTCACGTACCCAATTATCTAATATTTACATTTTCAACATACATTTTGTCAATGTGTCTTTAAAGCAATAAGTGCATAGTGAGTTTGCAGTTTTGTGTGCTTAATATGTTTTCAAATTATTTTTTTCTCCCTTTTTAAATTTCATCAATACATGCATTGGTTTTTATATGACTAACAACTCAACCAAATGAAGAGGAAAAGTTAGTTAAAAGAAAGAAAAAATACATGATGAAAGGGAAGCAAGAGAGGGGATAATCTTCACATTTTATGCATCTACTTATATAATATTCTTATTTTAGGCACACAATGATAATGTGTTATCAAAAGCTGCATTGGCTCAACGTGCACGACGAGAACATGAAAAAAAATCAAAAGCCATGTTCTGCATACCAATTGGGACAACGCCTGCGACGAGAACGAGAGAGATCAAAGGAATGTATTAACCCAAGACAACATTCTTTAATACCAAGTTGGTAAACAACTGTGTTTAATTCTTGAAATACATACTCTTACTATTACCAATTTATTATATAGATTTTAATTTGTTCACAATCCATTTCTATAGGCCTGCTCCTATAACCCCATCTAGAAATGTTGGTGTGGTCATCCGTGATAAGTACGACCTTAATGTTATCCGTGTTGGTGCAGTAAGTACAAAATCAAGTCAAACCTTATATGTATTTTATTTATATAATATGTTTTTAATCTTTTGAATATTTTATTTATATTTGTTAGGCGAAAGAGAAAGAAAAGGTCAGCCCAATGTCTAAGGGAAAAGAAAAGATGTCTCATTCTGACAAGAGAATGACAAATGCAAGCCAAGTGGTATATATTCTTTTTTTAAAAATATGATGCAAAACTAATCAAAATTTCAAATAGTTAAAAGCTATGGGTGTATAAAATGAATTTGTTGTTTTATGTTGTTTTTATAAAATGATTGTAATATGTTTTTCTGTAACTTGCTATTATTTGTATGTGTTTTCTAAATTTTTTTATTTATATTTTATATGGATTCATGTGCATTTATAATGTATTATCCATAAGTTGCAACTTATATGAAGAGAATAGGAAAAAAGAAATATATGGGCCAATATTTTTAATTCTTATTTATTTTTTTAATAAAATACAAAATAAATGAAGAAAGAAAGAAATAAAGATAACACTATTAAAGGTATAAAACAAATAAAATAGAAAACAAAATTAAGAGAAAGGAAAGAAATAAGAAGATATTTTCATTTTAAGCACAATATTTGCATTTTTTGCACCAATGATAAAATATTTTTATTTTAGGCACGACATGATAATGTAATATCAAAAGCTGCCTTGGCCCAACGTGCCTAGCGAGAGCGTGAAAAAAATGAAAAGTCATACTTTAAATTTCAATGCTTGCAACGAGAACAAGAGGGATCAAAAGAATTTCTTCAACCACAACAACCTTCTTTAACACCAATTTGTCGCAATCGCACTTGCCTGGAGTGGGAAACAATAACTGAAGATTCTCATTCGGCACAAAAACGAACAATGATTACCCATCATTCTACATGTTCGTTTTCTATGCCAGACACATCTTTAGCTCCACAAAGGAATCGGTAATCTATTATATCTAATATTGAAACATATACTCTTACTCATACTGTGTTGTTTTATATAATTTTATTTATACACAAATATTCGTAGGTCTACTCCTATAAATCAATTTCTTCAAGAAGATCTATGTACTGATGATGAATTAGAAGATATGTCTATGAGTACATCAATTGACGCCCGGGCACACAAAGATTCCTGCTGCCATTATCTTGGCAAGATGGATGTATTATGTCCTTATTGTTCAGCCTTACATTGGGTAGATGAAAAATTGACAAAATCATCTATGAAGCGTCCCCTCTTCGGAACTTGCTGTTTGGAAGGAAAGATTAGGTTACCTTTACTTATTACACCCCCTCCACCACTTCAGGCATTGTATGATGGGAATAATGATCAATCAAAATCCTTTCGAAGTTATACTCAAGTGTATAATGCAGCCAATGCTTTTACGAGTCTTGGTGCTACATTGGATCCTAGAGTACTCAGTGGAAGGGGCCCTATATCATTCACAATTCATGGGGAATTGCGACATCGAATAGGATCACTACAACCACAACCGGGGCAGGATGCGAGTTATGCTCAACTGTATATCTATGACCCTAATTCAGCTTTAGAAATTTGTAATCGTAGAAATCCTAACTTGAGGAGGGATGTTATGAAAACTATCCAGGATAGTTTGTTGCAAGTCAATGCATTTGCAGATAAATTTCGCCAGGCTGATAGTATTTTACATCAATTAGACTCGGTAGGACACAATCTACCTGCTCATCTACGTTACAATTCAATAACTGATCGACGTCGGTATAACCTACCAACTGCAAATGAGATTGCTATTGTAATACCAGGTGATGGAACAGAGGTAAGTGGAATAAGAGATATTATCTTACATTTTCGAGGAAATAATGAGTTGATGCAAATTAATGAATGTCACCAAGCATACTTGCCATTACATTATGTTCTATTATTTCCATATGGTGAGTTTAGATGTGAACCTGAGTTAAAACTGTGGAACGTTCAGTATGATCAACCTTCAACTGATCGACTTACTCAAATGGATTTTTATAGTTATCGTTTGTTTGAACGACCCACAGAGTATTCAACAATTTTGAGAGGTGGGAAATTATTTCAAGAGTTTTTGGTAGATGCTTGGGCTGCAACTGAGCAAAATCGATTGACGTACTGCAAGCTTAATCAAGGAAAACTTCGGGTTGAGCTTTATCAAGAGTTGTCAGATATTGATCCAGATTATGTGCGACCTGGTCAAATTGGTCAAAGGTTTGTTTTGCCGTCTTCATTTACTGGTAGTCCTAGACATATGTTTGAAATCTTTCAAGATTCAATGGCTATCATGCGATACAACCAACACCCAGATATTTTTCTTACCATGACTGTAAATCCCAATTCGCTAGAAATTACTTCAGCATTATTACCACATCAAAAACCTATTGATCGTCCTGATTTAATTGCCCGTGTTTTTGAGTTGAAGAGAAAGTGTTTGATGAAAGAGATAGAAACAAATCAGGTGTTTGGAAATAAAGTTGCACATGTTTTTGCAATTGAATTTCAAAAATGAGGTCTCCCTCATATGCATGCACTTTTATTTCTTAAGGGTCCAGACAAAATTCGAACACGTGCTCAAGTGGACAAATTGGTTTGTGCAGAATTTCCAGACCCAAAAGATGATCCTATGCTTTTTGAAACTATCAAATGTTGTATGGTACATGGACCATGTGGTGCTCGAAATCCGCAAGCACTATGTATGGAAAATGGTAGATGCACTAAGAGATACCTTCGAGCTTTCATAGAAACAACAACTATGGATCAAGATGGATACCCTATCTATCGTCGTCGCAATAATGGTCAAGTACATATTGTGAGGGGACAAGAAGTTGATAATAGGGATGTCGTACCATACAATGCATATCTTTCTAAACTTTTCAACTGTCATATAAATGTGGAAGTTTGTGCTGGAATGAGATGTGTCAAGTATATACATAAGTACATTTATAAGGGTTATGATCGTACAATGATGGTGTTGGGAATGATAAATGAGATTCGACAATATCTCGATGGAAGGTATATTGGACCTCCAAAAGCTGCTTGGCGAATATTTGGTCATCTTTTGCATGCAGAGATGCCAACGGTTGTACGATTGGTACTTCATTTACCTAGAATACTTCGCATTATTTTTAACCCAGAAGAGTCATTAGAAACGATTCAATCTAGAGCTGGTCAACAAATGTCAACTCTTACTGGCTTCTTTGCATATTGTGCTGCCAGTGAAGATGAATGTCCATTCACTTATCAAGAATTTCCACAGCATTTGGTTTGGCTCAAGTCAGAACAGAGATGGTAATCAAGAGAAAGGGGATATGCAATTGGTAGAATGTACTTTGCTAGCCCTAATTGTAGTGAAAGATTTTATCTGCGTTTGTTACTAACCGTTGTCAAAGGACCAAAGTCGTTTCAGTCTTTATGCACAGTTGATAATGTTGTGCATGATACATTTAAATTAGCATATGTTGCAAGGGGGCTTTTAGAAGATGATGAAGAATGGATACACTGCTTGAAAGAGGCTGCAGTTATGAAAAATGGATATCAATTGAGGAGATTGTTTAGTATTATTCTCACCCAGTGCTCTCCACTAAATCCATGTGCATTATGGAATCAATTCTCAATGCATATATGTGATAATCTTGCATATAAGATTCGTATATTGTTTGCCATTTCTAGCCCAACTGAGGCTCAAATTGAGGATTATGGTCTCCATCTTTTGAATCAAATGCTTCATGAATCAGGCAAAAGTTTAATTGACTTCCCACCCATGCCACAACCTACTGCAAATTGGACTACAACAATTGGTAATCGGTTGATATTCGAACATCAACAACTGCAGAGTGAGGCACAACAGTCAAATCCACAAATTGCTATTGATTGTCTCAACAATGGACAGCGGAATGCTTATAACACAATCACTTCTTCAGTTTTTCAAATAAAGGAACTGTTTTCTTTTTGAATGGGGCTACTGGAACAGGGAAAACATTTATGTACAATACGATTGCATTAAAATGTCACAGCCTTGGGCATATCGTTGTTACTGTGGCTTCATCTAGAATTGCATCATTGTTACTGGTAGAAGGTCGCACTGCACATTCAACATTTTCCATTCCGTTAGATGTCTTGGAAAATTCACTTTGTGGGTTTAGCAAACAATCATTACAAGTTGAGTTATTTAGAGAAACAAAACTCATAATTTGGGATGAAGTTCCTATGCAACATAAACATTGTGTTGAGGTGGTTGATCGTACATTGAGGGATATTTGTGATAGTAAAAAGCCATTTGGAGGTATTACTGTTGTTCTTGGTGGAGACTTTCGACAAATCTTACCAGTTATATCCAAAGGAGTTCGTGAGCAAATTGTGAATGCATCATTAAGACACTCTATTCTATGGAAGCATATACATATCTTAACTTTGGATTTGAATATGCGCTTGAATCCTGAAGGCCATGAAAATGCTAATTTTGCAAATTTCTTAATGAAGGTAACACTACTTTAACCTTTTTTTCCTTATTATATAAATTATTTTAAATTAATAAATTGTATTTACACTTATTTTTTTTTATTGATTTTACTTTTTTTTGGATTGGGACCAATTCTCAAGAAATCGTTAACCTTCCATCAATAATACACAAATGTCAAGATTTGAATGATTTACTCTCTACAGTTTACCCATAGTTGAATATGACAGAGACGTCAACTCCAACATTTTTAACTGAACGCACAATTTTGTCTGCGCGTAACAATGATGTCAGTGACATTAATACTACTACGTTGAATATCTTTCCAAAGAGATTATATACTTATCTTCCAGCAGACACTGTAAGAAAATCGGGAATTAGCGGCGTTTATAAAATGCCGCTATAGGCTAGAAAAACGCCGCAAAAAGATAAAACGACGTTTATAAAATTCGTCAATGATGCGGCCGTCGTTGTATCTTTGTGACGTTTGAAAAACGCCACTAAAGACTTTAGACGACGTTTTCTGAAACGCCGCTAATTCTTTACAGCCGTTAACTATGCACGTTAAAGGAGTTATCTCTGACGTCATAATGACGACATTTCGCGACGTTTTTAACAAAAACGCTACCATTTCTTTCATTTTTTTGAAAAAAAAAAATGAAAAATCATAATTAATGATCTTCTGACTTTTGTTCAAACCAAACCTATATCATCCATCACCATTCTCAAAATATATACCATAATGTGAATGAGCATTCATTTTTCAATTTTCCATAAAAAAATAAATAAATAAATAAATAAATAAAACCCCTTTAAATACAATATGACAATACAAAATCATAAAAATAATAATATTCAGTGTGCTCTCCAAATTCTCTAAAAATAACTTCATCCCCAGCTCTCTTCAGCTTCACCAAGTCATCAATCATCTTCACCAAAATGATGATTATATACCTGAATCATCCAATTCTAAATTAAAAAAAAAAATGGTCATTCTCTTTTTGATAGTGATATGCTGAATAATCTAGCTATTCAAATAAGAATAAATATGCAAGGACTTTAATTACAAAGCAATGCAAATCTTTGTTTTGCCTTTGTTAGAGATAAGATTCTAAACATGTAATGATCTTATTTTAACAGACTTATACCATGATTTTCAGGTATTGGAACTCCTTAAGTACTCATACTATTAATAAGTAGTTGGCCCACAACAACATTTGTGAAGCAAGCATAGATGCCAAGGCACAATTGCAGCTCACTCAGATAATTTCCTTGGAGCCATCTGAGGTCTTATACATTGAAGAATGAAGCCATCTATGTAATGATAAGAATACAATGTGCTGTTAGCATTATGGCTCTGCATAAAATTGAACTGGAAATCAAAAAACTTTTATGAACCTAATCAGTTTGGATAGGAACCAATGATGCCAACAAGAATGCAAGGCAACAAGTGGCATTAGCATTAATATTGGATACAAGATAAGCAAATCCAGAATGTAATTTATCTTTATAATTGTCTTATTTTTCCAATTTTATGGAAAAAGTAATGCCCATGTAGGATATATAGGTTCCCCCAACAATATGCCTATCATCAATTCTATCTATACCTGTCTCCAGAAAGTTCATCAATACTCTCTCCTATATATGTATATGTACATATACATGAAATCTCTAAGTCAGTATGTTCATATGAAAATAAATCTGTATCCTATGTTACAGTCGAAAATGAATTTGTTGACACTCTTTTACTGTGTGAACAATACATAAAATATGATTGGTCCAAAAGTATGGACCCCATATCCAAAAAGTGTTTTGACCCCACCCAAAATGGTAAGTCCCACTATTCTACACCAATCAAAACGTAAGTATTAACAAAATCGGGCTCTGTTACAGTCCGTGCGAATAGTAAGACCAATTTTCAGTTCAAAGTGTATTCTATAACAACAAATTACAAGGATGAGAAAAGGAGAGGAGGAGATTGAAGCTCAAATGTACAAGCATTGCATGCTTAAACTGAAAGAGAAGCAATTGATGAGTAATAAGATTACCAATAATTGGTCAATGAGATCTCTAGCTTCTTCTGAAAAATAATTTGGATATTTGATATCTCTGGCAATAATTCTTTGGAAAATGAGCCACTCACTAGCATCTTTAACGGGAGAAGTGCCTGAAAGCATCTGGTACACAGTGCCCAAAGGTCATTTCTGTTCAAATGCAATCAAAAGAAGAAAATAAGTCCCCCAACAAAGATGACACATAAAAATTAACATAAAGACACATAAAGGAAAACAATAGAAACCACCCATTCAAAATATCAGAACTCTAAAAGAGCCAAAACAAGCTCATATTACATTCCAGTGACAACTAGCTCTTTCATTTTTTTTTTCCTGCGTACTAAGAATACAGAAGAAGTTACTAGACTCCTTCAAGAAGTGAGTCCCTTACCCAAAAGTTGCTGGAGAAGAATTTAGAACTTCTAGGGGGACATAAGCAGCTGTTCTAACAAACGTGCAAGCTTTATCATCTGAAAAAGGAGATAAATGAGAACAGTTTTAACACATTACTCAATCACAATAATGATATATTCCTGACCAGTGCGATAAATTTACCAGATGATGCATTAGGAAGGATTGTAATCTGACTATCCTGCATGGGCTTCACACTACCAAAATCAGCAATTTTAATATGTCCTTCAGCAGTGAGTAGCAGGTTCTCTGGCTGCATTTGAGAAACTATTAGCATTTCCCATATTGCCTATAAAATAGTGCATTATGGAGTGAATTACCTTAATATCTCGATGTATCAATCCCATACCATGTATGTACTCAAGAGCATCCACAACTTCAGCTGCATAGAACCGAGCTTCATCCTCTGGCAAACGGCGTTTCTGTACACATTCAAATTTAGTGGATATTGGACATCATACAGTGAGAAACTAGGTAAGCAACACACACCACAGTATCAAACATAACAACTTTGAACTTCACGTATCACTTGACACTCGAAACAATGAGGAGCTGTAGGCACTGTTTGGTTGAGTTTTTAAAATCTGTTTTCTAAAGAAAAAAAACTCAAAAACTAATTTGGTAAAATGAGTGTTTTATTTCTTTCACCAAATTAGTTTTCAATTTTTTTTAGAAAACAGATTCTAAAAACTCAACCAAACAAAGCCGTAATCTTCTGATAGATTCTCACATAAACTTCCAAAATTTAAAGAATTCTATTTGTATGACTAAAAGCTTCCTGGTAGAAAAACACCTAAGCAGGTAATCCAGTGTCTCAAAATAATTGAGTCATGTCGTGAGTCTTGTGACTGATTGAGGATACATAAGCAATATAGCGTTAGTCATCAGAAACTAGAAAAGTGTGTAATCTAGAAAAAGATAAAATTATTACAGCATAGTCCAACTAAATAATTGCTAGAGACAATTGTTAAGAAGTTTTGATGATTTTACACTAGGAAAAGTAAAATATGTATCCCGATATTGTTGAAATTATTTACTTACCCTGGTTATTTGATCAAAAAGTTCACCACCTTCACAGGACTCAAGTGCCATGTCTTCACATATAATAAAATGTACCAATGTCAGATAACAAACCCAGTTAGTTAAAAACCAAACATAACAAAGGAAGGAAAAAGAAAAGAAAAAAAAAAAAAACAGGTTTTTGTGTGAATCTGGACAAATGAAATTTCAACTACACTTGAACCAAAAATACCTACATAGAGAAAAAGTATCTTAAAATGTAAAAAAGAGCCGCACAATGCCAGGATGATCCAACTGATCTAGCACAATACGCTCCAACTTCACATAATTGGTTTTGTTTTCTTTCGTAATAAATTTTTTATCCATGATCTTCAAGGCGTATACAATTCCTGAGTCTTTCTTCCTTGCTCGCACCACCTGGTGAAAACATTGATTGGAAGTAAGCAAATCTGAATAACACAAGTTAACAATGATATACCAAAAAAGAGTACAAGAAGACAAAATTGAAAAACTCTAGATGTACAAGTTAATGTATGTCAATAACAAAATGGATGAATTCTAACACAAAATGATACCCATCAATACAGATACACCAATGGAAATCTCTTTGGTTGTTGGGCTGTGGATATTTGCAAAGAAAACTATCAAAAAATTAAAAATCAGCAGAAAGCCCAAAAAATTTACCAACCAAAAAAGTCTAGAAAACTAAAAATAACAAAAGTTTTTCATTGACACATTTTATCAAACATTTAACATGCAAGGAAAATGGTACAATAAGAATCGCAATATCAACAAGTTATTCCAACAAAAAAAATCCATAAAAAAATTTTTGTCAGTAGGATAAGAATCAATCAACGAACTACTCATTAGGAAATACTACCCTCAACTACAAATCGGTCATCATCAATAAACTAGTCACCAGCACCAATTTTAGAAACTGTTTTGACATTTTCTATAAGGAAAATGTGATAGAGTGACAAAGATAATGAGATTCAATCAAAAACTAGAGAGAAAGGTCCAAATCTCATAGAGCAATTTAGAGAATACATGAAATTCGATCGGAGAGATTGAGAGAGTAGATTTGATATTACCATACTAGCAGATCGGAGAGATAGAGGAAGCAGATCTGATCGGATAGAGAACAGATCTGAGAATAAGATCTACATCTCTACATCGTTGAGTTTGCTTCTACTCATTGTTGCTAACGATCCAGATCCAACGCTGCTAGCTTATCTTGTACGTGATCAGAGACATTAATACGGCACTCATAACCCTAGATAAATTGATTTGGAAAGAGAAAATACAAAACAGAAGAAAAGAAACTATAAATCAACTATAAATCGTTAGTTTCAGCCATGAAAGTTTACAGATCTTATGTGAATGTAGAAAATCCTTATCAAAAAACTCTAACCTTGAGCCTTAGATCGACTTAGATAAGAGGGATTCAAACGATATTACTTAGATACACTCAAATAAAGTACAGAACAAGAATTTCCAGATCATACAACCAAAGAATCCATGGAGATCGAAGATCCAAGGCCCTGATTTCTCTCTTTGCCCCTCTCTCTCTCTCTCTCTCACAAAAGTCACGCCTCTGTTCTCTTCTTTTGATCAGAAACCTGCCTTTTCAATCCCAAATAAACGTTGTTTCACAGCTTTCTATTAACAGCGCACAAAACGAGATAAAATAATTAAATTGACTGAGAAGGTAAAAAATCATAAAAAAATTCACAACGTTTTAAAAAAACGCCAGGAAAAAAAATGTGGTAATAACCTATTTTCTTGTAGTGAGATAGAATGTCTGAAGATAATGAAATTGATCCTACCATTACAAATAGATATCCTAATGAATATTTAAATTCATTGGATCCTCTTGGGCTGCCAACTTTTAAGTTAGAGTTGAAAGTGGGTTATCTTATAATATTGTTGAGAAACATTGCACCGAAAGATGGACTATGTAATGGTACAAGATTGATGGTTACTAGATGCAATACTTGCATAATTGAAGCTCAAATTTTAACTGGAGAAAAGTTTGGCAATTTCGCATTCATACCAAAGATATCTTTGACACCATCTTCTTCAAAAATGCTTTTCCAAATGACAAGATGCCAATTTCTAGTCCGATTGGCATATGCCTTGACCATTAATAAATCTCAAGGACAATCTATGAAATTTGTTGGGGTTGATTTGCGCATACCGGTGTTTAGCCATGGGCAATTATATGTGGCATTGTCCAGATGTACATCATTTGATCGTATAAATATTCTCCTCCCTAAAGATAGTTTGGATTTTACTACAAATATTGTTTATCCTGAAGTGTTGTTGTAGTGTTCTATGTAGATTAAATCACGTTTTATCATAAGGTAACCATGTAGATTTATTTCTATTGATTATATAACTTTTTATAAAATTTTAATTTAATAATAATTTGAAATATGGACTTTTGTAGGATTGGATCGAAAAATCTATGGAGCTTAAAAGGAGAAATACGACTAGCTTGCTTCGATGAGGATGTAATAAGGTAATTTTAATCTCAAAGTATTTTGTGAAGTTTATTTCCAACAAATGTACTAATCTATATTTTTTTTTTTCTACAAATTACTAGATTGTTGTGCATGTTCCTCATTGGGGATACATACAAGTTGATACAAAGACTTTTTGGAAAGTAATGAGGAAGAAATTTGGGCAAACACATGTTTGAAGACATGTTATTGACAAATTTTGTCACGCCCCACTTTTTATTCCTCGGAGTCATTACCAAATTCTTTAACTTAATCCAATTTCAGAGATAACATGCGGAAATAAACTCATACATTCAATCCGTAGAAATGATTAACAATACTCTCAGTCGTATGCAAAGTAAACATTACATGAACTCACTTAATAAATTGCCCTTGGGCTTACATCATTAAAAGTACAAGAAGAAGGGTGTAACCCTTTACAACAATGGCATTCCGCCAACATAACTAAGGCCCCGTGGCCAACAAATAAGAAGATCCAAATCTTGTAGCACACCCTGCTCAACACCTGAAAAAGATTCAACAACGTGGGATGAACACATAGTCCAGTAGGGAACTCAACATGCTCCTTAACAATAACAACATTACAGATAGCTATGATCATGAACACACATTCTCATACTAGAATAATAATGTGACAGTTTATACAAAATATATATATATATATATAAATATATATATGAACTTTTCTTGAAAACAATCATTTAATTCACCGCTATAAGCGATTTATCCTCCCTTTTTCCTTTCATTAACCCCCGTTCCCAATCTTTTATAACATTAACAATTACTTAGAAACATAGATTCACTAAGCCCATTACTCTTCCATTTGCCACACATACAACAGATGTGCCTTTTCAAAACATATTTGGCATTTCAATGCAATTCCAATTATATCATAATTATCCATGCACACCTCTATAAAAAAGATAACAACTCAACTACATACATAAAATCAATCAATGAGTCAACTTGTCCCTCCAACACTGTAACAAATACAATCCACAATGTTTCCAGATACACTGAAACAATAACAAAACAACACTGCACTACTAGCTATATGCTTAGTAAGCCAAAGATACACTTCTCACCACAATCTACCAGTTTACCAGGCGCTAGCTGGAAGGGTATGGTACCTTAGATTATCAGCGCGTCAGTTCTCCAGGCGCTAGCTGGAAGGGTATGATACCTTTGATTATAAGCGCTGAACACATAAGTGTGTGGAGTCCATCCCCTATCTTCTCACACACACTGGAGTACAACCCCTCTCTTCTCCCAAACCAGTATACAAATATAATGTAATTCAGCATTTCATTACATACAATGTTCAATCAACAATGGTGTATTACATACACAGCAATTCAACACAACCACGTCATCCTCCACCGATGACCAAGGATAAAATCTCTAGATGCAAATATTTAGTACACCTATTAAAGACTCAATTATTATGAGACCACAAACCCGACAACAACATTAACATGGTAGTTCAAGATACAATTCCACACATGTGTGTGTTCAACACTCATGAAACAATAATCCAATTTTCATACGTATTTCAAAACACTTTTCCTATTTCACAAAACAAGTTCCACTTCCCTCTTTGTTTTAACAAAACCAACTCCGTCTCTTTAGTTGTCACAAAACCAAACCCATCCCTTTTATTTTACAAAAAACCGATTTCTACCAATAAGGAAGCCATAACTCACATTAGTACACTACATACATTTCAAACCCATTTCAAAACCAAAGTTAACCCCTTAGGCATTAACACCTTCACCCACTCACTTCAACAATAGAGAGTTACAATTTAGGTTCATTATTCTCCATTTTAATTTATCAATCAAAATATGATTTAGGCCTTTTTCCTTTATCAACTACAACATGCTAATTTACACTCCAATTAGCCCAAAACAACTCTCAATGATAACATAACCATTTTCAAATACCCAACCCTAGGTTCCTTCCCATGATTTCAAACAAATCCAACATGGATATGAATTTTATGCAATACAAAATTACCACATGTCTATCTATAGACGAAGTATTGAAAAAGAACAAGGAGAATCCCTACCTCGAATAGAGAAGACGGAGATGAAGACCAAAGACCCACGTGCTCCAAATCCCAAGTTTCTCAGATTAAAACAAAGCTCTCGTGAAGCTCTACCTTTCTTCCAAAGGAACTAGGGTAGAAGACCACCGGGAATAGATCAAAACTTAGAGAGGAGGTAAGAGTAGAGAGAGAAACTCTCAAGTGGCGGTTTTTAAAAGTTAAGAGAGGAAAAGTAGGTCAAAAAGTGATCCAAAAAGTGAAATCACGGACTGATGTAGTCGACTCTCCGCTCGAGCGTAGAAAACCCCGCTCGAGCGTAAGACACAGACTCACGCTCGAGCGTGAAAAGAGCCGCTCGAGCGCTGATTGCACACTTCCAGAAGTTTTGCAGTCTACTCTCCGCTCGAGCGTAAAACTACCCGCTCGAGCGTATGGACAAAAAAAACAAAGGATCACGCTCGAGCGTAAAAACTACCGCTCGAGCGGACTAACTGCAGAGTAAAGTACTGGAAGATGGAAAATCACGCTCGAGCGTCCAAACTGCCGCTCGAGCGGAAAGGCAGCAACAAAATCCCGCTCGAGCGTAAAACCGCCGCTCGAGCGGAGAGACCAAAACCTGGGCAAAATTTTCAAAGCTTTAAAACACAACCAACTAATTCCCAACTTACCCAACACAACCCAAAACTCTAAAACAAAGAGTAAGGGATAGAAATGAGGATAAGACAACAACGAATCTATGGAACTGAGTCCAGATTATAGATATACAATAACAGGGAATACCGGGATCGCTATAAATTTTTTTGTAAAGCATACATATTTTTCAAAGCTTTAATCCACTTTTTGTAAAGTTTTAACTCACTCTTTTGGTGTATGAGAATATAATGTTTGTTTTTCTTATGTAGTTATAATTTGATTGGCAGTAGTAACACTAACTGGTGTGCATTATAATTTTAATTTCTTTTAGATTGCAGAGCATTGGCTGGTGTGCATTATTTTATATTTGATTTGTTTGAAATTGTAAACTACAAGTTATTATGTATTGTTTGATATTTAATTTTCAATTTAATTGTTGAGATTGTAAAGCACTTACTTATGTGCTTTATTATATAGATTTAGTAATTTTTTTTCTTTTTATTATAAAACGTTAACAAGTATACAATAAGTTTAATTTAAGTTTTTTGTTCAGTGTTTACAATTTTTTTTTACTTGCTCTTATATTTTGATTTTCAATATTTGTTTCGTAATTTGCATTAAGATTAGGGAGAGTTGTTATTTTATTTGAGTTTTGTAGAGCGTGTAATATAAGCAAAATTATTACAAATTTTATAAGAAGTAAAATATTTTAATATATTTTTTCAGTATCTTTATTAAAAAAATGACACAAACTTCACAAATTTCAACATAATACGTTTAATTATAACTGTATTTTAATCTTAATATTATTTACACTGTGCCTTTAGACACGGGCATACGCTAGTGTTTTACATATAAAAAAGTTTCAATACCATCATATTCGTATTATTACATGTCTATATTTGTATTCGTAAAGTCTTATAGCATGTGACATATATTTATTTCTTAGTATGCATATACTTGGAATTTCTCATTAATTTATTCTACTAATGAACTATTTTTGGCAGCATCAAATGGATTTGGCTAAAACTTCAAAGTTTGGCAAACCGAAGAAAGTCAATTTTGTTTCAAAGTGTTTGAGTGAATAAAAATAAATAAAATAAATATAGTAACTAATATCGACCGAAAATTTTGTTCCAACCCCCCATTGATAAAGACCAACACCATGGTAATGCACTTTTTAGAAAGTAGAATAACATGTAATGTAACCACCATCACAATACTAGCCCCCCCACCCCCCTTTTTTTTGTCTACTTTTTTTTTTTTTTTTTTTTTATCAAAATGTTCCTACTTTTAAATAGAACACATCTTCTCTCCCATCCGTATATGAAAACCCATATCGTTAGACTGAATTAATAATCTGACAAATATATAATTCAATATTTAACTAAAAAATAAAAATCTGGATCAGTAATCTATTTAGATATGATATCTCTTATATAGGAGAATATTAAATCTCGAACAAGAGTGGGATATAAAAACGAGGACTAATTATGCTCTGTTTGAAAACATTTTTTTTACGAATTTTTTTTTCCTAAAAAATATTTTCTGAAAAAATATTTTTCTATATTTGACAGTGGCAGCGGTAGTGGTGGGACAAAGGTAGAGGTGGGGGTAATGGCATGGTGGTGGGATGGTTGTGACAGTGATGGCAGTGGCCGTCTTGATAATGGTGGAAGTGAGAGTAACAGTGGTAGTATTAGATCAATTATCAAACGCATCAATTTTTTTAGATTTTAAAAAAGTTAATAAATGACTAAAACAGTAATTGTCAAACTCTACCTTATAATTTTTTGTTTGTAAATAATTAATAATAAATAAATAAATTGATCTAATAATGGTAACCACATATTTTATTATATTTATCTTTAGAAGACAAATATAATGAAAGCATTGGCTACGATTATTGAGTAAATCAAATATTTTTTTATATAAATAACCTATATACAATACTAAAATGAAAAAATTGAGTAATTGAAATAGAATTCGTGTTGGGTCCACAAACCCCAACTACAACATTCTATTCATATATTCCTACCAATCCATTAATTAGGCAAGAGGATCCTACCGAGAGGTGATGGGCCCACCTCAGGATGGTAATTTAAATTATTCCTTCCGATCAATTAAATTATCAGCAATGTTAGGTATCTGAAAAAAATTTTCATAAAAATAATTATAAAAATTTTGTAACTCTTGAATTATACTTAAAATAAAATACCACACACTAATCAAGATAATCTAAAAATTATAATTCCTTTTATGATTATTTTCATGGTACGTAACTTTTCTCTTAAATTATTCATATATTCCTTCCAATCCATTGTTCGTTCTTTTGTGTAGTATATAAAGAGTAAACTCTATCTGAATCTTATACCTCGCAATAATTCTTAAAACAGAGAAAGAGAAAGAGATTGAGAGATGGCCAAACTCGGACGAATTACGGAAGTGGAAGGCGCTGCCAACAGCTCAGAGATGGCCAAATGCGGAGGAATTACGGAAGTGAAAGACGCTGAGAACAGCTTAGAGATGGCAAGCCTCGCTCGATTTGCCGTTGACGAACACAACAAGAAAGAGGTTTTCACTCTCTCTCTCTTTCTCTCTCTCAGTGAGTTGGATTTTAATCTTAATCTTTTTCTTGAGCTAGGTTAGATTAGATTGCCTATACAGTGTTATAGGTTTTCTTTGTGAGACGTATATTATAGACAAACTTACATCTAAACACAAATCCCCACTCACCTGTAACCATGATCAACTTTCATCCTAAAAAACATAGTTGGATGTGGAGCGTTCTCATGTCTTACGGTTTTATTCAATGTAGTGGTGTCAATAGAGGCTTTTGTATTCCCTCTCTCTCTCTCTCTCTCTCTCTCTCTAAAAACCTCCTTCCCCGGCCTCTTTTTTGGCCGGCTGGCCGCCGCCTTTGGCTATGGCGGTCGGCTGGCCTAGCTCGTTTCGATTTGCCTGTTAGTTTTTTCGTTCAATAAACTTGAGTCCCCCATTTTCTCCACCTAGGTGTGTCTTTCTTTGCTGTCCAGGTCCTCTTAGGGGGCCGTCCAGGTTTGTCCTCAGTCGTTCAGATATTTCATTCGTGCGCTTTTGGCGAGTTGGAGCTTGAGGGGTGCATTCTGGTTCAGAGTTTGAGGGGTCGTCCTGTTCTGTCCGGTTGTCACTCGAGCACTCCACTTCGTGTAAGAGTTTGAGGGGTGATCTTTCATTTGTTTGGTGACCTGGTGGGAGATGTTATGTGGGTGTGGTGGCAGTGGGTGTTGTGTTTTCAGCAGGGGGTGGTGATCTGTGGGTGTGGTGTCATCGGCAGTGGGTGTTGAAGCTTGGAGTCTTCCTGGCAGTGGGTGTAGCTGTCTTCAGCAGCGGAGTTGCAGCAGCTTGGAGTTTTCTTGTGTTGCAGTAGGGGTGTTGAAGCATGGAGCTTTCCCGGTGGTGGCTATGGAGTATTCTCGGCCGGTGTGGGCATGGGGAGATGGGAGTTGCAGCAGCCTAAGGGTAGCGTGAGCTAGCAGCGGAGGCATGGGGCTTTGGGAGTTGTAGCAGCGGTGGAGTGGGTCTTGGCAGAGGCGTGGTCTGTTGCTTTGATTTGGTGGGTTGACTAGATTAGACTAAATTTTGTTTTGGGTGGTTGGGGCTGCTGGGGTGTTGTTTAGTTTCTGTTTATTTTGTTTTGGGGGTTTTGGTGGGAAGATTATGCGGGGATTTATGTAGTTTAATATTTCAGTTAAATTTTTCTTAACTTGGCTATTTAAAAAATTGAGAGGCTTAGGGGTTAGTTGTTTGGGTGCGAGTAACAGTAGTAGGGGTATTTTTATACTTCTGAATCTTTCTCAATGCATATTATCTTCTTGTACCTTTAATTTCATGCTGTTAAATGAAATTTTCTTTACTGATAAAAAAAAAAAAAATAGAGGCTTTTGTATTAACTAAGTGTAGCCACCCAATGCGGCCCAGCAGTGCAGGAAATCCCATCTTTGTGTGCTTCGAATTTAAGCTCCCACCTAACAAGGCATCTCCCATCACCTGGTCCGACCACATTTGGGGCTGCCAAGACTACTCCCTAGAGGAGGAATCTATGTTACTTAGAATGTGGATCGTTCCGGTATGTGTAACGGGAATGGAAACGGAAACACGGTACGCCATATGTTTTAAAATATGGTACGATAGGGATAGACTTATATATATTATACTTAAAAATTTAAGATACTTTTAGAGTAATTTTTTTTTTAACTATTAGATATCCAATAAAATGTAATATTTTCTGAGCATTATGACCTATTTTTTAATTTTTTGTCTTATCAAAACTTAACTCACCTTAAATTTAAGTTCATTATATTTGAATTTTTTCTCCCTAAGGTAACATTTAAGGACATATTGAAAAAAAAAACTTTTAGGATCGCTTTGGATCTCTAAATTTACTATTTTGGAACAAAAGTGTACCATATATCAGAACATGTATACCAATACGTAATTCGTTAGGGTATTAGCGTTTTATGGTAACATAGGGAGAAATACTCTTTTTATAGAGCTCAAAGAGTAAAGCATATATCTAGAATTAATGAGTTAAAAATTGATACATATCCTTATGAAAATATAATGTACTAAAAAATTTGTGCGTGAAGCAGGTCAAAATTTATACGCAACTATGAAAAACTCTATTTAGAGTTGGCCTTTAAATAGAAATTCCGTTGGTTACTTAAAGATAGTTGAAGCCCAAGCCCAACCCAAAGAGACTGCCCTGGTTTGGCAAGCTATGCCTAGGCGGTTGCTATAGATCCTCTAGAGTTTTTTTTTTCTAAAGTTTCCTAAAGTGGTGTATTGTGTGGTTGAGATTTAATGACAAGTCACATCAATTTTTCAGCATTAAATCTCAACCACATAATACACCATTTTAGAAAACTTTAGGAAAAAAACACTTGTGGCCTATGATAACTATGGTTAATTGCAGTGTGTTTCATTCCTAATTAGATTGTTCTTCTACTATCCACGCTCACAAGGAAAATAATTTTAAGACTGCAACCAAGCATCAGAAAGCAAGAGGAATAAGTTGTTTTCAGGTGTAAATTATTCTATTGAATCAAAGAAAACAAAAAATAATTTTTTTGGGTCATCATTTTACTCTATTAGTTAATTCTATTGTTCATGATCCCTCAGTTTGTTTTGGCTGGAAAATAACACTTTTCTGCTATCTATGATTATCCTACTATGATGAATATTTTTCCATTCAAACTAACAGGGGTAAGACAATTTTTTGACCTTTTTTTACTATTTTTATTTTTCAAATTATGTAATATTTCCTATATTCAGTGTATGTTGTAGTGATGTCCGTATTTATGCGTATATGTGTCTATATATACACTTATATATAATCAAAATCTTATGTGTACAATTCATTGATGCAGTTTTGTTCTTGTTTTTTGTTTTTACTGCTGTGGGCAGAATGCTTGTCTTCAGTTCAGCAAAGTTGTGAATGCGAAGCAGCAGGTTGTTGCTGGAATGATGTATTATATAACACTGGAAGCAACCAATGGTGGTCAAAAGAAAGCTTATGAAGCGAAGGTCTGGGAGAAGTCATGGATGAAATTCAAGGAGTTGCAGGAATTCAAGCCCATCGGTGATGCTCCTTCACACCCTAGTGCTTAGCTAGGTAACTATTACTATGGAACCCAATGCCTTTATGTAGTTTAAGTTTGATGATTAATGTTTCATCAGTTAGTATGGTATTAATTAATCAATTAGGGGTGTTCACGGGTCAATTCAGGTCAGGTTTGTCAAAATCGGTCACTTGACTGAACCTGTTCAAGTGGGAATATGCCTAACTGATTTCAACCGCATGTTAGATCAAAATCTTCTGTTAATCTTCTTCAGTTTATTGGTTGGGTTTGGAAATAAAAAACCCAAACATAAAAAATTTTGTGCACACTAGGCAATAACTGATTTAATAGAAGAAGGGGTTCAACATATTCAATGAAGAAGAAGAACCGAAACGAGTTGTATAGAAGCAGGATTTCTAATATAGCAAAACACTAACCAAACCTAAAAAACCTAACTAAATTTAAAACAAAAACCGAACCAAACTTGGAGATCAATAGATGTAGAAAACCAAAACTCTACAACCAAACCTGGATCAACCAGCATGGCCACCACAGCCAACAATCAATGTCTCCACCACCGTCTTTCTTGAAGCCTGAAGATCAATTATCAGTGTTGTTGCCATCAGCATTCTAAAGCTAGAAATCTACCATTATTGAAGCTTAAAGGTTGTTGGCGCTGTGTGATGCTGTGTGAAATGGGGCTTTGTCTTTTGGGTGTTCAGATCGTGAGAGGGGCTTTGGATTGTGGGGCTTTTGGACTATGGTAGATAGATTTAACCTTTAGGGTTAGGGTTGACAAGAGAGAATGAGATAGACGCCTTGATGAAAGAAAGAAGTTCTAAATAGAGAATAGAGATCGATTTAACCTGTGCCACATGTCGCATGCCGCATGTCTGTGCTTCTTAGTTCCTGAATGTGCATTTGACATGCCATGAATTTGATGTGGCTTTTCTACCATGTAAATACTTGTAAGTAAAAGCACAATAAGGAGTTTTAATTAATTTATTTATTTATTTAAAAAAAAAGAAGTGAAAGCTCAACAATGTTTTCAAAATTTTGAACATATCATAAAGAACAAGGAAAATATGAATCCTGTTTTTGTGTTAAATGTTCATACAATATAACCTCCTTTTCCCATCTATGAATATTAATATTAGTTGAAAATTCAATGCAACTATTATCAATGTAGTACTTTGTGAATAATGAGTAATCAGTTACATGATTGATTGTATATTATGGGCATCGATTGTACATGTTTTTTCTCTCTTGAAGAATTTAACTTATTAATGTATCTGCATCATGCGCCTCATATCATTTAAATCTTGTATCATATCCATGCTTAGAGTCCTAGAAGTATTCGAAGTTTATAAATTCTCTTCTTTTTTTTTTTTGTCTAGTAATGACTTATGTTCCATGTGGAAGCAAAGCATGGTAGGTTCCTTGCTGTAAATTTATTTTTAAGGCATAAACTGATGTTGTCAGTCAAACTCAGGTGAAGGTTCCAGTTGAAGGATGCAAAGCTTTGAAGGTTCTGACCCATTTGAATGAATATTGGGGCTATATGTTTCAGTTTTTACTAGTACTGTGTAATCTTGTTTTCTATCTGAAACTTTCTATGTTCTGTATTAACTTTTAGCCTTGGATTTGATGGGAATTAAGGACCTTTATGATAAATAAATAAAATTGCATGTTTAACATTGCGAAAGAGGGATGCGCTAAAATTCCTGTAATTATTTATGAAAAATAATTAATCCACTGAATTTGGACTCGCCTGAATTGCCCGAATTACGTAAGTTGGACAACCGATCGAATTACTGGCATCATCCTTGTCAACCGTGGCTGTCTACCTTGTCATCTAGTGTGTCAACTGACATCCGCTTGGATGACTGACATACATAAATTTAGACAATTCAGATGAATTGAAATTCGGTAGATATAACGTTGTAGATTATTTATCTTGTAATGTTTGGTGGGTTGTAAACCAAGAATGATTTTCAGGTCCTGTTAAAAAGGATTGAGGTTAAATTTTACAAAATTATAGGAAGGTTAGCGAAATGTTTGCTTGGTCCAATTTAAAGGCTTGTTGCTAATTTGAGTCACGAAAATTGTTTTTCGAAAAACGGAAGTGAACTCTTATCCACAGAGCTGCGACTCTTGAGTAGGCGTCCAGATCCGCTAGAGTTGATCTCTCTGGAGTTTTCTTGCATTTTAGCTAAACGACATCATTTTGCTTAAGACTCCCAAAAAAACAAAAAAAAAAAAAACACAAATCCAGACAGACAAACAAACATGCACACAACGCCTCACTCGCCGTTGGCGCCATCTCCAGCTGCCGCCCCTCTCCATCTCAACCCTCCTCTTCTATCGCGATCGGCCGGGGTCTCTTCTCTCTTCCTCCTCTTCTTCTTCTTCTTCCTCCACTCCCTAAACCCTGGTCTTAGATGTAGAGTTTTCAAAGGGTGTTGGTAGGCAACAGTGGCGGAAGGAGTAAGGGACCAGGGGTCACGTGCCCCTGGATTTTGGGGTTTTTTTTTTAAAAAAAAACATGAAAATATTTTAGATAAAAAAAATTACAAAAATATTATTAGAGTGAAATATCAATAACATGTTAAAAATTATGATAACAATAATGGTTGTTTTAATTGAAAATGAAAAGGCTATTATAAATCATATTACCTATGAAAATTTTATGAAAAATTTTAAATGTAACGGTGATATTATTAGTGACATGCAAGTATAAGTAATCTTACTATAAATATATAAAATTTATTAGATTATTAGTTACATTCGACATGTTAGGTTCACTCTCTATGTGTTTATTTACTATTAGTGGGTGATATCATATACCAATGATGACGTGGTATTACCATTATATTGAATTTTTAATCAAATTTTATATAAAAAAATTAATTTATCATTATATAATTTATTTTAAGACTTATATCTATATATATTTTTTTTGTATTGTTCATGATACATTAGTTACAAATAACATTATTTTTTTTATGTTTCTCGAAATCAATCGTAAAAACTTACGTGAAATATTTTTGAAATTTTTTTCGATATTATAATTAATAAGTGTCCATTCTAATTTAATTTTCTCACTCCGCTACTGGTGTGACGGTAGTCACAATGATGGGCGGGAAATTGGTTGTAACGACCACCTAAAGAGGGTAACATTGACTGCTGAATGGGAAGAATCGTAGTTTTGGCAGGTGAATTTTTGGAGAAGTCTGATTGTTTCGCATAGACAGCAGAGCATTATAAATCCAATCTCTATTTGCTTTACCCATTAAACTACTATTAGAGAGAGCATTAGAAATTCAATCTCTGTTTGCCTTACCCATTAAACTACTATTAGTAGAGATCAATATTATATATATGCATTTATAAATTACAATTCTTCTTGATTTCACCAGAAATCCAAAGGTAATCGCATTTTTAATATATAATACCCGTGTTGTTCACGGTTTCAAATAAATAAATAATAATTAATTTTAAAATTAAAATTAAAAAATAAAATTAATTAAACTTTAATTATTTTTATCATAATTTTTCTTATGATTTTCTCCCCTACCATTAATGCTATGTTTTAAATTCTAAATAATAATAACATGAATCAAATGTAATTAGAAAAAATTAAATAAAATATGATAAATTATAAAATTGCACTTTTTAATTTTTATTTTTAGGAACAAAAACTAAACCTATGATAAAATATAAATACATTATTATTTTCTAAGGGTTTCATAATTTTAGTTTGTCATATATTAGATGATATGGTAAACTATATGAAACTCAATAATAATAATAATAATAATTATTTACTAGTTTTTTTTTTTTAGTTTGCCATATAATAGTAATAATAATAACAATTTTTTTTTTTTTTTTTTTTTTTGTGAAACTCAATCTAGCAAAATTTGTTTAAATCAAAAAATTGAATAACAAAATGAAAATGAGAAACAATGAATATCTTTCATGAAATCGGTATTTACCTATCAAGTACAATTTTTAGATTTTCTCACCATCGCTAGTTTTGGCATATCACATTTGACCATTTTCTTATTCTTCTCTCTCATTCACTTTTTCTTAACAGATCTTCATAGCACAGGTGTAATTTTTTTAAATTATTTTATAAACCATAATACTTATTCTATGCACAGATTTAAATAAATAATTAAAAAATAATTTTGAAATTAAATAACAACATAAAATGTATTTATAAGAAATAAATAAACTATGGTAGAATATATTTTTAAAAAGGTGCGATAAAATTACAAATTTTATATTTACAATGAAATATAAATATATTTTGTCTTATAAATTTTGTAATTTAATTTATTTTATGTTAGAGATAGTCCAGTCATATAATAAATTACATTTGTCAATTTATTAACTACCCATTGTCTATTTTGTAATTTTGTAAAAGTTCAAAAATATATCTATTTAAGCATAAATTATAGTTTCTCTTATGCCATAATTCACGAATATAAACAAATAAGAGTTTGGTTGAGAATTTATAGTGTGCTAGATATTAAAAATGACATAATCTAATTGACTCAATATTTATCTCAACTTGGCATTGACCTAATCATTAGAAAATTGTCTTCTATGCCTAAGCATGAACCATTAGTGAATAAATATATGTTATTATTTTTTTATAATAAAATAAGAAATATGTACATGTTTATGCGTAGTTATTAAAAAAATTCAAATTTTGATAAAATTTTATATTTATATTTAAAATTATTACATGAATAGTTAAGTGTATTTATGTGTGAAAAACTATCCAAAGTCAACCTTAAATATGGGCATTGTTCTAACCGTACTTTGAACCTTATTTAAAAGTTTGATCGGTAAATTAATAGAAATAGTTGGCAATAATCAACTTAAATTTTATGTTTAAATTATATTATAATTTCTTAGGTTTTGAATAGTATGAACTAATTTGGGGGATAGTACTTGCATTAAACATTAAAAGTAGTTTAGAAGTTAGATTAAAATCAATTTTTATGCCAACAATTAAATTCTTGGAGAATTATCTTCATTCATACCTAATTCATGATCACTTAACCCACTTATTTTTTTGTTTTTAAAATTGGTAAATATATTATGATTATTTTTTATAACTAAAATAAGAAAATGTATGTATATTTTTGGCATATTTATTTATTTATTTTTTTGTAAAAAACTTATATATTAATATTAAAAATTCGTAAACAAATAATTAAGTATATTTGTGTGGGAAAAAATTGTATAATACTAAGTTGACCTAAAATATGGAGCTTGTTCTAGTCTTACCTTGGGCTCGTTTTAAAAATTGATCAGTCAATTAATGAAAACTAATAATAATAAGAATCAATTTAAGTTTATGTTTAATAATTTGTTAAGTTATGATGGGTATGAGTTAATACTGGATCAAATACTAAAAGTAGTGTAAAAATTGAATTTGGTTGATTTTTATGCTATATATCAATCCAATTTTTAGATAATCGATTTGGTTCACGCCCAACCATCACATTGTCCACTTATTTATTTTTTTAAAATGATAA
Source organism: Camellia sinensis (assembly GCF_055761805.1). Taxonomy (NCBI): domain Eukaryota; kingdom Viridiplantae; phylum Streptophyta; class Magnoliopsida; order Ericales; family Theaceae; genus Camellia; species Camellia sinensis. Next base: position 3,771,716 of record NW_028128987.1, read on the forward strand.
AAATATTGTAAAATTTTTATAACCAAAATAAAAATATATATGTATCACTACCAAAAATTTGACTTTTTGCCGTCGCAAATACTCATAATGCCCTCTCAAATACTTTTTTCGACGGCATCTGACTTTTAGCGATGGCAAATGAGGGGTCACAACAAAAGACGTTGCTAAAACCCTTTAGCGACAGCACCATGCCGTCGCCTTTTTTTTTGCGACGGCAAAAGTTGCCTTTTGCGACGGAATTCTGGTGTCACCAATAATATGTAAAAACTTGAGATTTTTTGCGACGGCACTATTTTGTCGTCGCTAAAAGTGTTATTTGAGACGGAAAACAATACCGTCGTTATAGGATTTTTATTGTGATGGGATACCTGCAAAGATTATTTAAGATAGTAAAACATGTCGTTGCTAAAGATTATTTGAGACGGTAAAAAATGCCATCGCAAAAAGTTTTTTGTTTCAACAAAATACTTTTGGTTCTAATGTTTTTTGAGACGGCGTAGTGCCGTCGCAAAAAAAAAAAATGCAATAAAATTATTAAAAATATAAAAATTACCTGTATTAAATGAAAAATAACTAAAAAAGAAACCTATAATTGCATAATAATATAAAATTTCCAATATAAAAATAACAATTCATCCATAATAAAAATATTTTTGCATTCATAACAACACATCAGCAAAATTACCCCACTACATAATGTTGCATAATACAAATATAATGTTTAAATACATAATATTGTTCACAATTCAAAATAACGTAAATCAACAGAAGTTTTCCTCATGATTATTCTATGGGTAACAAAAACAAAAATTAGTCACATTCTTCATACGCCTGCACTCCACAAGAAGCAGACTCCTACTCGGGAAATATCTGAAAACAAAAAATAAAAATAATTAATGATAATATAATTATATGTTAATATTTTAATTATAAAAAAACATAAAAATTTAACTACTATATAATTACAAAGATAATTAAGTAAATAATTTTGGCTCGACAGAAATCGGGCTCTAACTCCCAAACCGGGAACCCAATTCGAGTCTCGTCTTCTCCCACGAGTCTCTCATGCCTAGGCGGTCGTGTGTGTCGAGTTTCGTGCTATTTTGATGTCGTTTGGTGATTTTGGGCCGTCAACAGCTCGAATTCAAGTTTCTTAAGAAACTAGTTTGCCCAGAGCGAAATCCGGCTCTAACTCCCAAAACTGAGAACCCGATTCGAGCCTCGTCTTCTCTCACAAGTCTCTTGTGTCTAGGCGATCGTGTGTGCCAAGTTTCGTGCTATTTCGATGCCATTTGGCAATTTTGGGGCATTAACACCTCAAATTTTAAATTTCTTAAGAAATTAGTTTGTTTCTTAAGAGTGAAATCCGGCTCTAACTCCCAAACCAAGAACCTGATTTGAGTCTCATCTTCTCCCATAAGTCTCTCGTGCCTAAGCGGTCGTGTGTGCCAAGTTTCATACTACTCCAATGCCGTTTAGTGATTTTGGGGCGTTAACACCTCGAATTCTGTGGTTTTTTTTTTTGTCTATATTTTCTTTTTTTCTAAGGTGGCAGCTATGGTGGGCTTGTCAAGTAAAATCTGTGGGTTTGAGTCGCAGCGGTAAGATATCAATCTTGGGGAGGTTGAGCTCTTGCTATGGTGCTCTTGTCTAGACAAATGGAAGAGAACAGAGGAAGGGGATGAGTTGGGGATCCCACTTGGAGGTTCATTGAAATTTTTTATTATACATACATAGTTTTCATTTGATAAATTAGAGTAGTAATATGGTCTGGTGATTATAAATTATTTTGACAAAAATATAAATACTAAAAAGATACCCAACAAGAGATAATTATATGAAAATGGAAAGTGTTATTATGTATTCTGTTTTTTTCTTGAAATATAATCATGAAATGTAAAAATTATTTGACTTTAATTGAATACATAATTTTTCCCTAAACACGACAGTGAATATTAATCTACTTTTGCCTTTCAGTTAAAGAAATCGACTTACAAAATTAAGCACCACAATATTAATGGAATGGAATATATGGGTTTCATACTAAAATCAATTCTGTTTTTGTTCTTCCATTTACTAAAAAGCAATGACAAGTTATGAAATTGGCTGCTAAAAAATGGCTTGAAATGGAGCCATTAATTGGAGTCAAGTTAAAATAATGATATGTGCCTACAAACATTAGAGTCGAAGCCACGCACAATGCTCATCTTTTTGTGGAATTTTCCAAAAATGGCAAGAACAAAAGATCAAATCCACTATACTCATCCATTATATGATTAAAAAAAAAATGAAAATAGAACCAGATTTCATCATTGTTGACCATACTCTTTTTTGAACAATTCCAACTTAATAGTTAAAAATGAAAATAGAACTCAAGCCAGACTGAAATCAGAAAATCAGGTTGTAAAACTCAATCAACCCAAAATGAAACAGCTATCTCCAATAAGACATTTCAACAAACAATTGCAGTACATTATGCAGCCCAAGTGTGGTTTACAAAATGATGTTTATTTGTTGCCACCAAAATCAAAGTAGGGAAGGCAACAATGTAAGAGTAGTTTGTAGCTACCATTCCTCTGAAAAGGCTTAGGCAACAATGATGTTTATTTGTTGCCACCAGAATGAATAGTAAATTTTTTTATTATATTGGACTTTTAATCACTTTGCTCAATTAGTATTGTAAATCAAAGTATAACGCAGCGGATGAAAAGTTTTCATAGTCATACCTTTTCAGCAGAGTCTGAATTGAAGGATCTCGTGCGTAAATCATGTGCTTCTAGAATGTGAACAACCAACCTAACAGTGGAGTGATACTACAAAATGAGTATCACCCACACAAGTCACAGTGCAAAATGGCTTGATCGTTGTTTTCTGGGAGAGAGTCAGTATATGGGAAAAATATAAAACATACGTTGTTTTTTCTGATTACCCATATCCCATATCATATCAGATATATAGGATAATATCTCATTTATCTATATCAGTTGATATGATAGATATAGATATCCTGAGTGGTTATCCAAATAAGTTTTGAATTCAAATTCAAACTTAAATGGATAAGGTTCAAAAGATTCAAAGGGTCATGCCACATGGGCGCCCAATTTCTAACATCTCCCACTCGCACATGAGTTGGCATGACACTGCCACATCTCTATCTCAATCTCTCCAAAAATGAACAATCTCGTACTAGCCAATGCACCGTACGGCCGCTGAGAACACCTGCATGTGGGAGCTCTATACTAGAAACTCAATATGAGTCAACATAGAGACATCAACCCAAAAAGAACAGAAATAGTGTCTCATGTACCCAGACCCATCTAGCTACATCAGTCCAAAAACATCTCTAATCCCTCAAAGAGCATGTTTGACTCTCCTAGGTCCCGCATTATATTCACACCCAATCAGCATCCCATAGAGAGCAATGTGAGTTGTCGACAGTGAATATAGAGCAGAGATGTAGAACTAGATGATCTTCCCTTCACGCTCATATCATTCAATTTGAAATTGACCGCTTTCCCAGTGATGTCCCTTAAAGCCGAATCATACATGACCGCAGACAACATACCAAAGTAGCTGAACATCAACTCCTCATCTTATGACATAGTCAAAGGTCACAAAAGGCACAAAGTGAAGTCATTTAGGGAAAAAATGACTTTTAGGACTCACACGATGAAGAAGCAGGGATCCATTCTTTCACCTCACTAACGGGTCGATAAGCACATGCAGTACGAATGCATGTTGTAGTGGAGTAACTCTTCCAAAGAGTGATGTTAAACTCACACACCATACAGATCTTAGTCTAGTCGCTCTTAAGCGCACAAGTCGCTTCCTAGCGTCTAACTCGAATTCTCTATTTGCTTGCCTCTCAAGCATCAAATGAGATCTCGCATTTGGCTATCCATAACAGGCACATCATGGAAAAGTGGGTACTCTCATATCCATGGTCGGTCTCTAACAAGACCTCATCTTGGCTCCAACCAAGGCGACATAGCTAGTGGATAATTTTGGCTTCTCTATTTGCTCCAAATACAATAAGCCACTAGTCTCATCCTTACTCGCTACCTAGCGCTAAGGGCGATTGCTCGTGTGAGTGAGCCAATCTTGCCTGCTAACATCAATTTAGTTATTTTGTGTATGCTAATTCACAAACCATTGCAAAAAGTAGTAAACATAAATGTGTAATAGAAACAAATATGAATACTAATGGCATAAATATCCCAAAAAAATGAGTTCAACTGAATACACATAAATATATGACCACCTACGTAGTCCTAAAGCCCTAACATGAGTAAGATAAACATCTCTAGCAATGGGCTTAGTCAAAGGGTCTGTAACCATGCAACTCATAGGGATGTGCTCCAAGATCACTTCTTTCTGCGCCACAATGTCTCTGATAAAGTTGAACCTCACATTAATGTGTTTGGTTCTGCCGTGGTATTTAGGATCCTTAGCGTAAACGAGTGCAGCCATGCTGTCACAATGGATAGTCACAGGGTCTGAAGTGTGTGTGACAACATCCAAATGTTGAAGGAATCTCCTTAACCAAACGGCTTCTTGAACGGCAGATGAACAAGCCACAAACTCAGCCTTCATAGTCGATAAGGCGATTTAGGATTGCTTCTTACTGCTCCAAGAAATAGCACCATCGCTAAACATGAAAGCATATCCTGAAGTAGACTTACGCTCATCTAAGCCTCTTCCCCAGTCAGCATCTGTAGACACCCCATTTTTGATCGACCTTAAGACTCAGACGTCACCAGTTGAGCGCTCGGTGATATTGCACATCATGCTCATTCAGAAGTTTCAGAGTCTCGGCTGCGAGCCTTGCCTCCGGACTTCCGGACTCTTTCGTACCTTGCCTCGGTTTGCGAACCAGGCTCTGTTTTCTCTGTTTCCTCTTCCCGAAGGGAGGGAGAGGTCTCGTAGATCATCTCTCAGTGGCCGTAGGCTACGTTTCGTGGTCGTAGGCCATTTTTCCCATTTAGAGCCCGGTTTTCAGTTTTTCGAAGCCGACGGCCGTGTGCCTTGGTTCGGGACCGCCTAACCATCTCCGTTTGCTCCGATTTTTGGCACAAACCTTATTTACTCCCTTTTGAGGGACATTGTGGTCCGAGAGACCAACTTCGTGGTTGAACGCCACCTCCGGTGCTTAGCAGCCCATTTTCGGGGCCCTAGGCCGCGCGTTTCGGTCCTCGAACCTCCGTTTTGGTTCATTTTTGGTGGAGACCTTATTTTCATAGTTAGGAAGCTTGTAGGAGGGTGGGAGGCTAGAAATTGTTCCGAAAAGCCAGCTTTATTCCTTCATTGCTCTCCGATGCCCGTTTTCCTCACTTGAAAGCCAATGTTGACCACCCCGGGGCCACTTTCTTGAACCCCAAACCCCATATTTGTGTTGTACACACCTGGGAGGCCACCAATATTTGGTGGCCGACCAGTAATTGTGCCTGAACCTTTTGAACCCCTCTAAAAAATGGATTTTTCTCTCTCCTGGTTCACATTTTCTGGGTTTTGACCACATAGTTGTGTTGTGCACACATGGGAGGCCACCTTTTTGAGGTGGCCGACCAGCAATTGTGCTTGACCCCTTTGACCCTTGGTCGGTCGGCCATGGGAGGTGGTCGGCCGGCCCCCTGAACCTTCTGAACCTAGCCGGCCGTGACCCTCTCACCTGGTTCCTTACAGCTGTACCCTCTATTTCCCCCTAGATCCTGTATCCGATGGGGGGTCTTTTGGGGGGAAAATTTGAATTTCATTTTCCCCTCTTTTCTCCTCTCCTCTCCTCTATAAAACTAGCCCCTCAGCTCCTTGTTCGAGGGTTACAAAAATTGGTTTTGAGCTCTTGCATTCAATCTCCCTCTCTCTCTATTCCAACCCTCAAAACACCCTTAGCCCTACACCATATACCCTACACCTCATAGCACAAGGCCTCCATCCCTCATTCCAGCAACTTGAGGCTGCTTTCCAGAGGTGAAGAGCTCCCAAAATTGGTCCAAGAGCTGCTGGTCCATTGGTCTACAAGGGTGAGTCCCATTTTCCCTTTTTCTTGCCTTGTTTTGCTTTCTATCTAAGCCATACTTGCTTGCATTTTTGGGCTCTGACCCAAACTGTAAATAGTCATATTTGGTGCTCATCTCCATGTTTGATTAAGGGTCTTTCTCTGTTTGAGGTCCTCTCCTCACCCTTTGTGTTTAAACTCTCTTTTAGGCCAATTTTTGCGTAGTATTTTAGGCCTATTTGTGAGTTGTTTTGGACTTGGTCATAAACTGTAAAATAACTTGTTTTGAGCCCCTCTTCAACATTGTTGCACTTTTGCATGTTAGCTGTAGCATTTCATATGTTATGTTTAGAATAGCCGAGCCTGCTATAGTTGCACTTTTGCATGTGTTGCATTAGACATTTCTGTATAATTAGGATCATGTATGGATTTCTAATTAGCTTCTGTTTTGGGTTGGAGTACTCGGTAAGTTTTATGCTTTAGCATCCTTGCATGCGTGTGAGTGACTGCCATGAATAACATGCTTACCATGAGGCTATATGCTTATGTGATATAACTGCCTGAATGCCTGTGGGTGAAGGTTGGGTTATTTGGATTGGAACAATTCATCAATTGTGAGTTTTAAGCCCACTAGATGGTGGCAAAATCATGTTTTCTAAAGCCCACCCGAGGGTGGCAAAATCTGCATTTTAAGCCTACTTGCGAGTAGCAAACCACTTTCAAATAAACAAACACGAGATGTTTTGTTCCAATTCAGACGATCCAGTCTATACTTGTATGCTGTGCGCATCACATAGTAAATCTAGGCTAATAACCGGAATAAGAACGCATAATGTTTTCAAAAATAGATATCATGGTTAGTAGAGACCGATCTTTGATCGGGCGAGCGGGGGTGCTCACAAAGTGACCTTCCCCAATCGTACCCAAGTTCCCGAGCTGAGGCAACTTTGGTGATGACGGACACGTGGCCTTAGGCGAACGAGTGAGGGTTTCCTAAATTTCCCCAAAATAAAATATTTAGGTGGCGACTCTGTATCTGGCAAAGCAGTCCATGTTTGGCACTTCTTTCAAAATCTGTTTTCTCAAAACGATTTGCCAGATTTGGACTCTTTCGTTCAGATTTAGAATCGTGACAATTTGAGAGTCCGAACTGTAGTGAGCCCAAAACGAACAGAACGGGAGTCATCCTCCCGGGGCGTTCGGGGACGTCTACAGTTTCTGGCGACTCTGCTGGGGAGTTAGAAAACTTGACTCGAACTCATAATATCTTGTTTTGACTACACTTGTGTGTTTCTTTGCATTGCATGTGCATTGGTGCGCCTAGGACACCGTGTTTGCCATCTGCTATTCCTGAACGGTTTGCCAGAGGCTTGTCTTGTCAAGGCATGACCATAAGGCTGACCGGTTATGGGCTCTGCCAGTATGGGAACACAAACCCTGGTTTTACCGGGGCACCCTTTTCGACCATTCGACCTAGTGCATATTCGGATCCATAGTGACCATTCCAAACTAGGACAGGTTGCTTACCCGATATAGGTTGTTTGAAACCGCTGCGTGCGTAGTGAAACCCTAGCTCCTGACAAAATAGGACAGGGAAAACCCTACCCCAACATAGGGGTGTTTTGGCTCTCACTTATCTGCTATGTGCTTTTAGAGTGCGTCTCTACAGGGAAATGCATGTATCAGTTTATGAGTTTGGACATCAGGCCTGCGGGCATCAGTCAGTGTTTGAGAATCAGTTATCCGCGGGTATCAGATTTAGTTTTTGGGGACAGTGATTCAGGGATAATGATCAGTGATTGAGGACAGTGTGTGTTCAGCTTACCGACCGTGTGTTGTTATGCCCGGCTGTGTGTTGTGCATTTACTTTAAGTTGATATGCTGTCCGTTTATCTGTTTATTTTCTTATTGCTTTATTTATCATTTTACTAGGGCAGTTTTAGCACAATTGCTTCCGACCCGGCAGATATTCCCCAAGCACTTTGGACAAGAGGTCGTCGGCTCAATCGATCCGAGGATCTAGTTGACGGACATCCAGTGTTTCATTCTCTACCCCCAGTTTTCAGAAGAAGGCCAAGAAAACGCAGTGTGTCTGAGCAGAGGTTACCAAAACAGTGGTCTACCCTAGCAGTGAACAGTCGGGCTGAGGTTTTAGTTTCTGCCATAGAAATACACATACCAGTCAGTCAGCAGGATCAGCAGAGCGTAGCCGAAATGGAGGAAATGATGCGTCAGCTCCAAGAGAGCATGAAGCAAATGCAGGAGGACGCTGTCCGCCAAGCGGAATTCTCTAAACAGCAAGCCACAATCATGGCCCAGCAGGCGGAGCTAATTACCCGGCTCCAGCAGCAAGCCGAGGCGTCAGCCTCACATCCGGTTCCTCCCCCACCAGGGATCCCGTTACCAGAGCAGACACCAACTGTCCAGAATGTCCTGCCAAATGCCCGGAACACCTTGCCAAATGTCCGGAACGCCCAGGAGGACACAGACCTTCCAATGGGGCCGGCTCCGCCCCCACTTCTGCCTCAACTGTCCAAGGCGCCTACGCCTATCAACCACTCGGACTCTCCCTTTGAGTTCGAAATAGACCCAACAGCACTGAAATTGAGCAAGCTCGAGAAGCTTTTTAAAAAATCACAAGGGGTAAAGGCTATTCCGGATATCGAAAACGGATATACCGATGTGGCCGTGACGCTACCGGATAGATTTAAAATGCCGCAGATTGATCGCTTTGACAGATCTGGTGATCCCCTGGTCCACCTCCAGTTATTCTCAGATATATTACGACCAATGGGTCTCACCAGACCCCAGAAGCTTTCACTATTTGGCCGGACCCTGTCGGGTGTAGCCGCCATCTGGTATGCAAAGTTGGAGGATGATGTCAAGCGGAGTTGGGATGAAATAGCTGAAGCCTTTGTTGTGCAATACTCTTACAACACCCAAATTGAGATTACAACTCGTGATCTCGAAACAACAAGGCAGGAGCCCAAGGAGAGTTTCTCAGATTTCGTAACCCGGTGGAGGGCGAAGGCCTCGATGATGACTTTAAGGCCCACCGATAAAGACCAGATCAGGATGATTGTGCGCAATCTCCAGCCAAAATTGATGCAAAAGATGATTGTACTCCCCTTCTCCACTTTTTCAGATCTGCACGAGATGGGGGTACAGATTGAAGATGCAATGAAACAAGGTCTGATCGACCAAGATAGGGAGCAACCAAGGAGGACTTTCAACCGTAACAACAATGCAGGCTCGAGTGGCGCTGCAACTGCAAGAGCTTCAGAGGTGAGCATGGTCACCACCATTCCCCCTCCCCTTCCAAAACCCATGGCAGCCACGCCCTTCTCCGGTGCATCCGGAAGCAACACGCAGACCACCAAATACCAACCCAGAGGCCAAAGAACCTTCACACCCTTATACATGCCCCTGTCCAAAGCTCTAGGGGTATTAATCAGGAAAAAGCATTTGAAGCCCCTGGAGCCGAGGCCACTACCAAATCCACTCCCTCCCTCTCATGACCCAGCAAAATACTACGCGTATCACCAACAACACGGTCATGACACCGACCATTGTTTTAGATTGCGTCACGAGATCTAGGATCTTATTGACAAGCAGGTGATTGCGCCTCTTGACAAACCCAATGCCACAACCAATCCTCTCCCACCGCATAACCAAGCTCCCCCTCCCAATAGAATCAATTTTATCCAAACTGGGGTCGCATCTTACGATCCTAGTATCTATATCACCCCATCCCACCTACCCAAGCTGGGGGTGCTCCTTCCTGACTGTACCGACTCTTTGTGCATGTTGGACATCTCTACAACCCAACCAGAGCCGACGGTGGTGACCATCGAAGATGGGGTAGGGCAGACTTCAGAAAAGAATGGAATTGTTGAGTCTGGGATTGAACAGTCTGAGAGTTTTGCTGTGGAAGTCTACGATCCGAGTGAGTACATCTTGTCAACAGGCCAGATTGGGCTGGGTATAGAATTGCCAGAGAAGGAAGAGCTGTGTGTGATCCAGGAGGATGGATTTGAGCAAGGGGCAAATGATTTGACGGTTGTGGAGGAGGACTTTGCCAACCTACAGGTTTTCGATGACCAAGAATCAGGGGGCGCGGCAGTCAACTGGTTTGATTATGAGGAATCGGCAGAGGCCACTGGATGGCTGGATGATCAATCGGATGTGGTGGAAGAGTCCCAACTAGAACAGAGCCCAGCAGGGGCAAGAATATTAGCTGTGGCTGGAAGGGCCGGAAGTCAGATTACATTGCCAGAGAGCGCCGGTACGAAGAATTTCGCTCAGAACAGGAGCATTGTGAATGTAGGGAAAGCTGAACAACAAATTGCGCTAACGCAGGTAGAACAAGAAAAGATTTGGGATTCTGAGAGAATCCGGAAAGCCAAAGTCCATGAGGGGACCGAAAGTGTTGTGTGCACAAAGACAGAAGATGCTGCGGGCATGTGGGCTGAAAGTGTTGAGAGTATAAACATACCGGAGCTAGACAGGTGCCTGTCGGCGGCCGATGGGATGTGGTGGGAGGACAATGATTTATGTCTTACCCACACAGATGAAGATTGGGGAAACCATCAGCCAGACGACACTTGGTATGTCGGAGAGGTCGACCATATGACGAGAAGCGGGCGGTATTTCAAGCCCCCGCACCTAGACCAGCCAGAAGCATCTGGAAAGGATAAAGAAGCTGAGAAACAGAAGGAGAAACAGCTAGAAGAGGAGGCTGTACTCAAACAGTTAAAGAAGATACAAGCAGACATCTCCATCTGGGGACTGCTTATGGCTTCACGAGTGCACAGACAGGCTGTCCTATCTGCTATGGACAAGGCCAAACTCTCTATAGATACCACACCAGAGCAGCTGGTTGGACTGGTCTTTCTGGGAGGAGGTTCCCTGACACTAACCTTTTCAGATAAAGAACTACCGCCCGAGGGCGCGAATCATAACAAACCCCTTTACATCTCCGTGGAATGTAGAGGCAAGTGGGTACCAGTGGTTCTTGTCGATACGGGATCCGCTATTAATGTGTGCCCGTCAAGGACGGCATATGCAATCGGGTTGAAGCCCGCGGACTTCGTGCCAACTACTCAAGTGATCAGAGCCTACGATAATACAAGCAGGGAGGTGATGGGGACTGTCAAAATTCAGACCCAGGTTGGTCCAGGACAACACAACATTGAATTCCATGTCTTGGACGTTCCCGCAACCTTTAACCTACTTTTGGGGCGACCGTGGTTGCACCAGGTCAAGGCAGTCCACCTTGCATCAGATGTTGAAATACCCTCACGGGAAAGGGGTAGCTATTGTTTTTGGGAATTCGTCAATCCATCCGCCGCCGAAAGTGTCTACACCAGTCTTGGAAATTGAACATGGCACGGAGGATTTGTTCTTATCAGGGTTTATTTTGGCTGAGGCCCGAATTGTGCGGAACATCATGGCTGTTAATGAGGGAGTGTATGTCAGTGCTCAATCTGTATACCTCATGAACAAGCTACAACACATCCCCATGATGGGATTAGGAAGGAGTGGTTGGAAGGGCACCGCAGCATCGGCCGAAGTGGCGCACAATCCGCATACCTTTGGCTTGGGTTATCTGCCCACCAAAGAGGACTGGGTGAGGAAGGGTAAGGAAATGGCTGGAAGAGCCAGAGCAAAGTAGGTCGGGAAGCCTTTTGAGCTGATGCATAGGCCCATTCAGGGTACCCTAAACGGACGCTTCGTCCGGGAAGGGAAAGATTTTCCATTTTGTGGCTTCCCAGAGCCATGGCTAAACGCGGAGAGGAAGCGCGTACCAGGTTTCGAGATCTTCTTGGACCTGCAATTATCTGGGGATGACGTTGCCGAAGAGCAGACAAACCCATCAGCTGAGGTTGAACAAAGTAAGAAAGTGCAGTCTGAGGACACCGAACTTGAAATGGGGGTAGCCCTGGCATGTCTACTTTCAGATCCCCCGATCGACCAGGAGTGCTTGGGGGATAACTTCTCGGTATGCGTGATCAGGAATGGAACGGCTGCGGGCCCGCCAGTAACTATTTTGGATGCATCTATCGCACCCTCTCTCATTTGGCAGTATGAAGAGGGATTTTTGTCCAGCAGCATCGAGTCAGGTAGTGAGCCAGAATCTGATTCCACCGAGTCTTGTAAGTCGGAATTAGGTTCCAGCTCGACTGAGTCTGAGTCTGGTAATCTTGGGAATGATAACCCGGATGCCACAGTCTTGTCCAGGTCGTCTTTTTCTTTCTCTTTTGAGTCTGTTGTAACCGAAGAATCAGACGATTTGGATGTGCTTAATGAGAATCAAGTAGCTGTGGTTTCTGAGTACTTTTCTGTGCCCTTGATTTATTGCATTAACTCAGACTTTCAAAATTTTGATAAAAACGACGAGGACGAAGTTCCTCCGGTTTTGCAACGCTTAATTGAACAAGAGCAGGAAAGATTTGTTAAACCCCTGGTTGATGAAATCACTACAGTAAATATTGGTGCTGAGGAGGACCCGCGGCTGGTCCAGATCGGGTCCACGTTGTCTTCAGAGGAATGCGAGCGCTTAGTCGCTTTATTAAAAGATTTCAAAGATGTTTTCGCGTGGTCCTACGAAGACATGCCTGGAATCGATCCTAAGATTGTACAGCACCAGATCCCTCTTGACCCCGAAGCCCGACCTGTTAAGCAAAAACTCAGGAGGATCCGCCCCAACTGGGCTCTCAAGATTAAGGAAGAGGTCACCAAGCAAATCGACACAGGCTTCCTGCTGGTATCCGAATACCCGACTTGGTTGGCCAACATCGTCCCAGTACCGAAGAAGGACGACAGGATCTGAGTGTGCGTGGATTTCAGGGATTTGAACAGAGCTAGTCCGACGGACGACTTTCCCTTGCCGCATATTGATGAGTTGGTGGATTTCACAGCGGGGCATGCTTTGCTTTTGTTCATGGATGGCTTCTCAGGTTATAATCAGATAGTGATGGCACCAGAAGACAGGGAAAAGACTGCTTTCACCACCCCGTGGGGGACTTACTGCTACAGAGTGATGCTGTTTGGGTTAAAGAATGCTGGAGCTACATATCAACGGGCCGCGACTACAATATTGCATGATATGATCCACAAAAAGGTTGAGGTGTACGTGGACGACATGATTGTCAAGTCCAAAGAAAGAGAGGGCCACTACACCGCCTTGCAAAAGTTCTTTCAAAGGATCAGAGAATTTTGGTTGCGGCTAAATCCTCAGAAGTGTACGTTCGGTGTTACAGCAGGAAAAATGCTGGGATTTCTGATTACACAAAGGGGCATCGAGGTCGACCCTTCAAAGATCAAGGCCATCTTAGAAATGCCACCACCAAGGACTGAAAAGGATGTGCGAGGCTTTCTGGGTAAAGTGCAATTCATAAGACGGTTTATCTCAAAATTAACCTTGACTTGTGAACCACTTTTTGGTCTCCTGAAGAAAGACAAGAAATTCCAATGGGCCGACCGATGCCAAGCTGCTTTTGAACAGATCAAGGAATACTTGCAGAACCCACCTGTGTTGTCACCGCCAGAGCTAGGGAGACCGTTGATATTGTACCTTTCAGTGACCGAGACCACAATGGGCTGTATGCTCGCACAAGAGTCAGAGGACAAGGTGGAGAGAGCCATCTACTATTTGAGCAAGAAGATGCTAGAGTATGAGACTCGCTACACACCGTTGGAGACGGCTTGCTTAGCTTTGGTATGGGCTACCAGGAAGCTGCAACACTACCTGTTAGCTCACTCCGTAATGTTGGTTTCACGACTCAATCCCATCAAATATCTTTTCGAGAAACCGGCACTTATGGGTAGGCTAGCTCGTTGGTTGTTGTTGCTCTCCGAATTCGACCTGAAATATGTGACACGAAAGTCAGTCAAGGGAAGAGCAGTGGCAGAGTTCTTAGCCGATCATCCAGTGGAAGGAGGTGAAGCAGTTGAATACTTATTCCCAGATGAAGCCATTTTGCACATCGACGACGAGTATTGGATGATGTACTTTGACGGAGCGTCAAATCAGTACGGGTATGGGATAGGAGTGTTGCTAATAGCACCCGACAATTCTCGTATCCCTCTAGCCTTCAAACTCCGGTTCAAAGTCTCGAACAATGAAGCAGAATATAAGGCATGCATTGCCGGTCTAGAAGCGGCCCTGGAACTAGGAGCAAGACGGTTGGACGTCATCGGGGACTCGAACCTTGTTGTGTCTCAAGCAAAAGGAGACTGGAAAGTCAAAGAAGAAAAAATGATGATGTATCACCAGACCTTGGACTTGTTAATTCCTAGGTTTGAGAAGCTAAACTTTGCTCATCTTCCAAGAGAGAACAACAGGTTCGCAGATTCGTTAGCAACTCTATCTTCCATGATAGACATCCCGTTTGGAGTCCGGATGCGTCCAGTCATCATTGACCATAAATTTGCGCCAGCCTATGAGTCGATTGTTTTTTCCTGAACTACGTAAGGTTTGATTCCCATCTTCGGGATACGTAGGCAACTTCATCCTGAAGTTCAGCCATAAACTTTTCCCCGATCAACTTTGTCCATTTGATCATCTCAGTCATCTTTGTCTATCAGCTTCCATTTGAATCTCCGGTGCAGTGCTATTCAGACTAGGGGCAACTTTCCGTTGCCGTGCAGTACCGCAGCACTCTTCAGACTAGGGGCAACTTTCCATTGCCATCCAGTGCCGCAGCACTCTTCAGACTAGGGGCAACTTTCCAGTTGCAGGGATCTGGGGTTGTGCATCTCAGTGACAGATCTCAGGCATGTCCAGTTCTGATCCATATCGAAAATGGTTTTGAAAAGTTTTAATAAAAGTTGACTTTGTTCAAATTAATCTTTCTACAACTAAGACCATTTTTGGACCAAAGCGGAAAATTTTCAGTACCACAACCTTCAATTTCATTAATTTCAAAACAGAGTTCTCCTGCTCTTGCATACAATTGAAGTCGCTTTTTATTACATTCATAAAGAAAACTTGAAAGTACTAATAAAGCAATAAATCCGAGGCATAGTCAAGTCAGGTGTCCCTACGCCCCCTCCCAAAGCTGGTCGAAGCCTCTGATGCCAAGCTGGGCTTGATCTGTGCCTTTTTATTGAGCCAATCCAAGCACTCATCAGACAAAGTATAACTGAAAGTGGGAGCGGGGGCCAGGAGTTCTCTCGTCCTCCATGCTGTGGCATATAGGGCAAGCTGTGCACCTCGAACCGGGAAGGCAGCCGGATACTCTATCCCCTCTGGCGGGCAAGTCTGGTCATAACTGAACTGGCGTTGGAACCGAAACGGAAAGTAGAATACACAGTGAGTCAGACCAACCAACTGGATCCCGGTCTGCCGGAACATACTATAGCTCATTGCCGGGAGATTGAGCCAAGGGCAGCGCCAGGCGATGCGATCTGCAGACAAATTGCACATCCAGTCGAACCACCATCCCTCGTCAAAGGCATCAACTAGGCGTTGTCGGAAGAAGTAGCCGCGAGCTGAGTAGGCTGGGCAAGAGTCCACAACTTGCAATTTATCCATCAACCATACCTGGGGAGGGATGAAAAATGAGAGAATAAAGAATAGAGAGATGTACGATGAGAGAAAAGTAAGACAAGGGTTTTGTGAGAAAAACCGAGCCTGAGGGCCGAGTGATGTGAGCATTACATATGTGAGATTGGGTGGGAAACATTACCTGCAGCAGTAGTGGACTCCCCGCAAATCTGGTCGTCTCCCGGCGATGGAAAGCATCCAAGCCCATCAGCGTCTCAGCCAGTGTCATCGCAATACAACTCTTTCCATCCTTCAAACCTTGAGCAACTTTAATCAGGCGAATGCTGGATCCACCGAAGCCCGACACAAGCAGAAAGTAAGATAGCATACACAAGCAAAGGGCATGTTGTCGGAAACCTTGCCATTGATGGTCACCACGGTCACTGGCGTCAGAAAAGCGATAAATCAATCCGAGGATGTCCAGTTCCCCGTTACAGATCAGAGACCAAGCGTCATGCGTGGTGAGTCCACACATCCGCCCTAAAGCTTGGGCGTGACCAAAGCGAAACTGAGGCAAGATCTCTTCACAACTTTCGGATTCCATCAAAGCTTGAAAATCTTCGAAAGTTGGACATACCTCTTGCCGCCGAAGCTAAAGACATGTGTTACCGGGTTCCAAAACCTCGCTGCGGCATGGAAGAAGGGAAGGTGTAGCGGAGTACGGCTCAGCGTGAATAGTGCATTCAAGCCAAAGCCCCGGAAGTTCAACTTTTCTGAGCCGTCTAAAGAAGCAATCCAAGCTGTGAGATTTTCGACGAGAAACGCTTCCATTTTGGTGCAAAACTGAGATGAAATGAATGAGCCACGGAGCTAGGACCTTTAAAGGGGATAAGGCACTGTTCGGGGGGACACGTGTCGAAAAACTGGTGGTTGCTGAGCTAAGTGGCCGGCCGACCACCTTTTCTGGTAGGCCGGCCACGCCTCTCCTCTCAAATGCAAAAAGATGGTCGGCCAGCTCCCAAAAGTGGCCGGCCAGCTCCCAAAAGTGGCCGGCCAGCTCCCAAAAGTGGCCGGCCATGCTGCAATCTGTGTCTTTGGTCCTATTCTACCCTCTAGAAGGAAGTTCCTAGCATTTTCGTGTATCGGGAGTGTTGAAGGCGCGAGTTTTCCTCAGTTTTGGATGCGTTCTGTCGCCCAAATCGTTCGAAATACACTTTGTTTATAGAGTTGTTGTTAAAATCTTGCTTATCGAGTTGTTGTTTTGTTGGTCGGGCTGTTTCGTTTACCGAGTCTTGTTTAATCGAGTCGCCGAGTCTTGTGCATTTGGGTTGTTACTCTTTGTTTATCAATTTTGTTGTGTTTTGCTTATCGAGTTGTAAACTTGCTGAGGTTTTGATTGTTTCTCAGTAAGAGTAGGTTGTTTAGTTTGTCGTGTCGGTTCGCTACCTGACTTGGCAAATACACAATGCACATTTACCGTTCAATCTCATTATTTGCAAAATGATACGATGTGATGCCGAGAACATAAAGTACAACACTTTTTCAAAAGAGCTGTTTCATTCCATCATACTTCCTTTGTTACAACATTTTACAGCAAAGGTACAAGTTTTACAGAAAATAAAACTGCCTAATAATGTACAATGTGCTACAACTACTAGTAAAAAAGATAAATAAAGCAGGAAACAGTTGCACCAATGATCTCAAGAGCATGAATAAGAGGCCCTCTTCGTCCTCTTCTGCGGAACAAGCTCTGCACCACCGGCACCATCTGAGTCGGAACTATCATCCTCAGGATCCTCCTCAGCCTCCTCTCCACTCCCGGAACCAGGGTCGGAACCCTCCTCTCTGTCAGCAGAGGTCTCTGACTGACGATCTGTAGCCTCTTCCTCCTCCTCGTCCTCATCGGGCTCCTCCTTTACGATATGTGCCCTGCGTCTGCGGGACGACTCCCCTCTCCCGGCCTCGCGAGAAGGCCGAGATGACCCGGCTCCCCGAGGAGATCGAGATGGCCCGGTCTGTGGCGGATATACTGGAGGCATCTGAAAATAAAAAGTGCAATTTGAATACATCAGCTCAAAATGTATGCATCAGATACAGGTGCAAGCAAACTACATGAAATGAGGGTGCATGCAGATACAGTATATGAATGTGGTGTGTGCCAGATGTGTTCTACACAGGCAACCTACCAAAGCAGTAAAATGTTGAAGGTTAGCATGTCATCAGAAGTATGATAAATGTGAGAAAACTAAAGAGTACCTGGAAACCCATGATGGACAACTGCGTCTCTCTCCGCAAGACCATGCCCTCGAGTGAGGCCACCAATCCAATCACCCCCTCCATGTACTCTCTGGATGGCTGCAGATACAAGCTTAAATCATCAATGAATAAAAGAATGTCTAAGTATTTGAATGATAGAAAGCAGTGGGGCATACCGGCGGTGAGTCGGGATCAATGACATATCGATGATCAGGCATGGGAGGCTCTATCGGAATCGGGTAGGAGGTCCCGTATCGCCATCCTGTCAACTCGGTCGGCATGTCTGGCCATCTGGCATGATGATGAGTCAGAGGAATCGGGGGGACCAGTCCAACCCCTCCTCTCGATGTACCAGCCCTGCTAGTAGAAGGGACGCCTGCTGCCCGAGCTCGACTCAAAGGCGGCATGTCAGTAGACCTCCTCGAGGGAATACGGACACCTGTCAACGGAGGCATCAAGTAGGTGTGATGGTAGGTCGCGTACTCCCCGTCCTCTAAATACAGCAGGGCATCAGTGCCCAGCCTAGCGTCAATGACACCCTGGGGAGTAAGCCTATCAGCGAGCCACATACTGTCCGGAGGTGCTGAGGGAACACTCGGCTCAGGAAAGCCCATAGTCTGATGAAGGAAGCGTTCCCCTAGGAACCAGGCCCTACCAACTGGCCCCTCGAACAAGATCCTATACTGGGAAGAGCCCCATCCTCCGGCAAACTGAAATCAAAGGTCCCCACCCAAAGACAACCAGGGCTGCCAGGTAATCTGCGGGTAACCAATGCATAGGCTGATCAGAAATCGTAGATGTACGGAATAAACCAAAGATGAAAACATTGGGAATTGGGAGTTTTGGATTACCTCTGACGGCCGCACAGTGTCGAAGTACTGCCGTAGGTAGAGAAGAGTCTCCCGAGGCCGCGGCCGGTACTGGCCCTCGAAAACAAGCGAGTAAGGGGTCACAAGGGGCGCCTCCACCTCCAGCTCTGGCGCTAGTATTGGAAAATATGCGAAAACCCATAACTGCAGAAAACGGGGCAAAAGCCATCAGAATACAGAATGCTGAGTGCAGGATGTCAGGACAGAGTATAAAGTGTGCCATGTGTGCAATATACATACATTGAAAAGTAGAAATGTAAATCAAGAGGGCAGAAGGTACCTCCCAGGCTCTCCAGTAGCCGCCAACTATGTTCTCCCGTCCGCGAGAGGTCGTGCTCATATAGCAATAAAGGGTAGCCAAGCTGGCGCCACCCCAATCGTACCGACTAACCTGTGTGAGGTCTGCCAGGGCACCCAGCAGATATAGCCCAACGGTGTTCCCCCTGTCGGAGAACAGAGTAGTCCCGAAGAGGAACATCAGAAACCCGCGGGCGTACTGTGTAATCTCCTCCAGAGTCTCGGGCTCAGTATGCCTAAAATGTGAAGAAAACCAAGTATACCGGACTCGGCCGAGGATCGGTCGACCGGTGGATGAGCTCCCAGTAAGTAGATCCAAGCGGCCTCCCACTGGCCCATGTCCTCGTCATATGGGATCGCCCAGCCTCCCACGTCGAGGCCGGTCAATACGGCAAAGTCGAATGGGGTCATGGTCATATCCCCGACAGATGAGAAATGAAAGGAGTTAGTGGTGTCCCACCACCTCTCCACCAGGGCGCCCATCAACGTCCTACTAGCTGGATAACGAGATATCCCGGCACAAAAGGGCCCGAATCCTGCTAGATCAACCCAATCGCGGACGGCCTCTGGGAGCTCCGCGTACCAATCTCTCGCAACAATGGAGCCGTATCCCCGTGTAACACGGGAGGACACCTGCATTCACGTTGAATACATATATTCAGTTTCAGAATGAAATAAACAAGCTGCGTGCAAATGAGATATACAAGCTGCGTGCAAATGAAATGTACAAGCTATATGCAAAATCAAATCAGAATTCAAAATGTTTGGGCTGTGTGTTCAGATTTCAAAACCAGTGGGCTGTGAGTTCACCTTAACAATGGGCTGCGTGTTTCGAAATTCAGAGTTTGGGCTGTGTGTTCTACTCTCAACAAATCAGTGGGCTGTGTGTTCACCTCAACAATGGGCTGCGTGTTCAGAAATTCAGAGTTTGGGCTGTGTGTTCTACTCTCAACAAATCAGTGGGCTGTGTGTTCACCTCGACAATGGGCTGCGTGTTCAGAAATTCAGAGTTTGGGCTGTGTGTTCACCTTGACAATGGGCTGCGTGTTCAGAAATTCAGAGTTTGGGCTGTGCGTTCTGCTCTCAACAAATCAGTGTGCTGCGTGTTCACCTTCAACTTGGGCTGCGTGTTCAGAAATTCAGAGTTTGGGCTGTGCGTTCTACTCTCAACAAATCAGTGTGCTGCGTGTTCACCTTCAACTTGGGCTGCGTGTTCAGAAATTCAGAGTTCGGGCTGTGTGTTCAACTCTCAACAAGTGTGGGCTGTGAGTTCACCTCAACAATGGGCTGCGTGTTCAGAAATTCAGAGTTTGGGTTGTGTGTTCTACTCTCAACAAGTGTGGGCCGTGTGTTCACCTCAACATGGGCTGCGTGTTCAGAAATTCAGAGTTTGGGCTGTGTGTTCTACTCTCAACAAATCAGTGGGCTGTGTGCTCACCTTCAACTTGGGCTGCATGTTTAGAAAATTCAGAGTTTGGGCTGTGTGTTCTACTCTCAACAAGTGTGTGCCGTGTGCTCACCTTCAACTTGGGCTGCGTGTTCGCCTTCAGCTGAGCCGTGTGTTCAACTGTCAACATATATGTGTGCTGTGTGTTCACCATCAAGTTATGGGCTACGTGATCAGAAATTCAAGCGTTCAAAACGCAAACAGAATACTGTATCATGGGCTAAGCGTCAGAACAAGCTACGTGCTAAAAGGAGCAGATATGCATAGCAAGAGGCATTAAATGTACAAAAATGCGGAATACGTTGCAGGAATGCAAAAAAGGCGAAATAAATACCTCTCGTGCCTCATGAGAGAGGTGAGACTCCGGCTCTCGCAAAAGCAGATCCCTAGGCGCTCGATCATCAAAATCAGTGAAGTGATAAAAAATAGCCCGTGGAAGGATATGTGCTCGAGGGGCGTACCTCTCGGGTATGAAAGGTCGAACCCTCGGAGGTAGAGCCATAATATCGAGATCATCCCCAATGCCCGGAGGACCTCCACCGTGAGAAAAATGACCGGCCATTTCAAAAAATCTGCAAAAAGGAGCAAAAATGAGCAAAATGAGCCAAAATTGGAAAAAGTCAACAAAAGTCAACTCTCGGGAAATGAAAAAGTCAACAAAAGTCAACCCCCGAGGAAATCTTCCAAATGTTGAGACAAACTTACCTCAAGTGGTGAAAATGAGAAAAGAAGCACCGAAATCAAAATTTAATCGGTCCAAAGTGATGAAAACTGAAAGATTTCGCGAAAATAACTTGCGCGGGGCGTTGGAAAACGCGTATAGAGCTCAGATCTGAAGAGGAAAATGGTCTAGGAAGGTAGAGAAGGTGTTTTTGGAGCTGAAGTTGTGAGGAATGAGGCTTTGGCCGAGTGTATTTAAAGAAATGAGAGCAAAATGACCGAACTGCCCCGGATTTGGGCTAGGGGGTCGGCCGACCACCTTTTGTGGCAGGCCGACCACCCCCTTTGCGAAATACTGGTTGGTGGCCTCTCCCTGGGACGAGACCTGGTTGGTGGTGTTCCCCAAGTGCCCACCAAGCTCTCTGCAAATTTTGGGAAGGATTGGAGTCCCCGAGACCTGAAAAAGTACAAGAGAAGTGCACTTTCCGTCGCGAAATCGCTCTACCGGGACCTCAACTCCAACTCTCGATGCGTTTTTCATCGTTACTCGTCAAAAGTGAGATGTATCCTTTTCGAACATGTTGCGACCCCTCCGGGAGGTAAACCAGAGATCGCGATTGAGTCACCCTCATCGAAAACTCGCATTTCTTTGCTCGTCGTTTTACGACAAATTCGCATCCGAATTCACATTTATTCTACATTGTTATGCACGTCACTTGCATTCTCATGCACACCACTCATACTATTGTGCACGTTTCACAGGTGTTGTCAAATCCTCGTGCTTAACCCGTGTTGTCACGCGCGTTACTCCTCGCATTGCGATGCACTTTTCTATCGATGTCGCGATTGTCTGCATTCAATATCTCTTTGAACATGTGTTGCTAATTATCTTGTGCTTGTCGAGTTTCTTTCTTTTGCAGGCACGATATTGTATGTACGGTTCATTTGAGGCTGGTGCGACCAGACGAACCGCACAGGTATTGTATCTTCTCCATGTGAGACGTGGAGAGAATTGAACAATTCTCTGTATTCCTAACTGCATGAAATGTAGTTGTTGCTTTGCATTCTTGCTTAAAACTGTTGCATCTATTGTGAATATGTGCTTCATTACAGCTTGCTGCATTTACATGATCATTGAGTTACCTTCGGCTTTTTGCATTGCCAGTTGCATTTTGCCCCCCTGCCTGCGGGCACGCCTGCGGGCGCATCTCTGATTATCTCGCCTGTTTGTCTAAGTCTTCGGCCTTGTCAAAAATGGGTCGTCACTGGGCTTTGACATTCACTCCCGTCACTTATGACTTCCGAGTTCTGTCAAAGAGGGGCAACTGTAGACACCCCATTTTTGACCGACCTTAAGACTCAGACGTCACCAGTTGAGCGCTCGGTGATATTGCACATCATGCTCATTCAGAAGTTTCAGAGTCTCGGCTGCGAGCCTTGCCTCCGGATTTCCGGACTCTTTCGTACCTTGCCTCGATTTGCGAACCAGGCTCCGTTTTCTCTGTTTCCTCTTCCTGAAGGGAGGGAGAGGTCTCGTAGATCATCTCTCAGTGGCCGTAGGCTACGTTTTGTGGTTGTAGGCCATTTTTCTCGTTTGGAGCCCGGTTTTCAGTTTTTCGGAGCCGACGGCCGTGTGCCTCGGTTCGGGACCGCCTAACCACCTCCGTTTGCTCCGGTTTTTGGCACACACCTTATTTACTCCCTTTTGAGGGACACTGGGGTCCGAGAGACCAACTTCGTGGTCGAACGCCACCTCTGGTGCTTAGCAGCCCATTTTCGGGGCCCCGGGCCGCGCGTTTCGGTCCCTGAACCTCCGTTTTGCATCCGTTTTGGTTCATTTTTGGTGGAGACCTTATTTTCATAGTTAGGAAGCTTGTAGGAGGGTGGGAGGCCAGCAATTGTTCCGAAAAGCCAGCTTTATTCCTTCATCGCTCTCCGACGCCCATTTTCCTCACTTGAAAGCCAATGTTGACCACCCCGGGGCCACTTTCTTGAACCCTAAACCCCATATTTGTGTTGTACACACCTGGGAGGCCACCAATATTTGGTGGCTGACCAGTAATTGTGCCTGACCCTTTTGAACCCCTCTAAAAAATGGGTTTTTCTCTCTCCTGGTTCACATTTTCTGGGTTTTGACCACATAGTTGTGTTGTGCACACATGGGAGGCCACCTTTTTGAGGTGGCCGACTAGCAATTGTGCTTGACCCCTTTGACCCTTGGTCGGTCGGCCCCCTGAACCTTCTGAACCTGGCCGGCTGTGACCCTCTCACCTGGTTTCTTACAGCTGTACCCTCTATTTCCCCCCAGATCCTGTATCCGAAGGGGGGTCTTTTGGGGGGAAATTTGAATTTCATTTTCCCCCCCTTTTCTCCTCTCCTCTCCTCTATAAAACCAGCCCCTCAGCTCCTTGTTTGAGGATTACAAAAATTGGTTTTGAGCTCTTGCATTCAATCTCTCTCTCTCTCTATACCAACCCTCAAAACACCCTTAGCCCTACACCATTTACCCTACACCTCATAGCACAAGGCCTCCATCCCTCATTCCAGCAACTTGAGGCTGCTTTCCAGAGGTGAAGAGCTCCCAAAATTGGTCCAAGAGCTGCTGGTCCATTGGTCTACAAGGGTGAGTCCCATTTTCCCTTTTTCTTGCCTTGTTTTTCTTTCTATCTAAGCCATACTTGATTGCATTTTTGGGCTCCGACCCAAACTGTAAATAGTCATATTTTGTTCTCATCTCCATGTTTGATTAAGGGTCTTTCTCTGTTTGAGGTCCCCTCCTCACCCTTTGTGTTTAAACTCTCTTTTTGGCCAATTTTTGCATAGTATTTTAGGCCTATTTGTGAGTTGTTTTGGACTTGGTCATAAACTGTAAAATAACTTGTTTTGAGTCCCTCTTCAACATTGTTGAAGGGCTCTCCTCTGTTTGAGGCCAGCAGCTATCACTTGCCTTTTTAACTCTCTTTTAGGCCTATTTTTGCATAGTATTTTAGGCTTATTTGTGAGCTGTTTTGGACTTTTCCATAAACTGTGAAATATCTTTTTTTGAGCCCCTATTGAACTTTGTTGAAGGGCTCTCCTCTGTTTAAGAAAAGCAGCTACCACTTGTCTCTTTACCCCTCTTTTAGGCCTTTTCTTGCATGATAGTTTGGCCTTATTTTTGATTATTTTTGTGGCTTGATATAAACTGTAATGTGCCTTTTTTTGAGCCCCTCTTCAACTTTGTTGAAGGGCTCTTTGCTGTTTGGGGCCAGCTTCTGTCCCTTTGTGTTTAATCTCTCTTTTAGGGCCATTTTTGCATGATAAATTAGCCCTATTTGTGTTCATTTTTGAGACTTCTTATAAACTGGAAATATGCATGTTTTGGGACTGTATTGCATCTGTCTTCATGCTTCATGATCAAATAATGCATGCTTTGTATAGCTGTAAGTCATTCCATGTGCCTAGTTTCGAGTTTCGGGGTTCATTCCATGCATCGGGTGCCATGTTTCCATGTTTTGGGGCTGTTTAGCATCACATTTCAGCACTGAGATTTGCATGATTGCATACCATATTCCATGCCTTGCCATGCTTTGGTAGAGTGGCATTTGTTGCCTTAGGCTTGGTCCTCAGTTTGCGTGCATGTGTGCACGCATTTCGAGTATCTCATTTTCATCTCATGGCTACTGATGTGAGTGTGGCTGAGGTCCACTCATGTTGGTGTAAGTCCATCATGCATTTGAGTATGCCATTTCAATTCATAGCATTGCGTATGCTAGGTTGTATGTTAGCGCATTGTGTATGCCATGTTACTTCGTGCATCGTGTATGCCATTTCATAGCATTGTGTATGCTAGGTTGCATGTTAGAATTGCATTCATGCATGTCATGCATATTGCATTGTGTTTGGGATAGGAGTTAGCCCGAGCACGGGAAACGAGGGACGTTTCGTACTTCGAGTGACGGAACGTGTCTCAATTCCCAGTCACCGACACTCCGGATTATCCATGATGGAGTTTAGGTCTTGTTGTGTTTATATGTGCATTCATTTCATATTGAGTCGTGCAATTCGACTCCTCGGCCATCATGTATCGAGATGCGTGATTGGTGGCACGAGGATCGAGGACTACACTCCCTAAAGAGTAGTCATGCATACATATGCGAAAATACTTTGCCGTGCCCATTTGTTGCTCTCTGTTGCAGCAAATCAGAAATCAGCAACCTTCCGGAGCCTGGCACGCATTCCAAGAACAATTGCAAACAGAGGCAAACCGGGACATCGCAAGGGATTCTCCGCACAAGGCAACCCGAGCATGCATCATTCATCATCCGAAGCAGATTTGAGGCAGTCCCTGGCTTGCATGCCAATTTATTGCTTTCCTAAATTTAATTTGTTAATTAATTAGGGTTTTGTACATATTTGGACTGTAATTATTCATTTGGGACTGTATATTATTTATTCGGACCCTCTGCACGAGGGCGATGTTGTAATAAGTGTGCGTGTGTGTGATGTATGTCTTCTAACCCCACGTCTTTCTCCCTTTTATTTACCCGCTTATGATGGTTAGATTAGGACATGTTTCAATTAGCATACAGTATGACAGCATGTTTGCATTCATTCGTCTGTTTTGCATGCACCGGGGTCAGCGCATCATACTAACTGCATTGTGTTTTCAAATTCCAAGTTGAATACATGTTAGCTGTAGCATTTCATATGTCATGTTTAGAATAGCCGAGCCTGCTATAGTTTCACTTTTGCATGTGTTGCATTAGACATTTCTGTATAATTAGGATCATGCATGGATTTCTAATTACCTTCTGTTTTGGCATGGAGTACTCGGTAAGTTTTATGCTTTAGCATCCTTGCATGCGTGTGAGTGACTGCCATGAATAGCATGCTTACCATGAGGCTATATGCTTATGTGATATAACTGCCTGAATGCCTGTGGGTGAAGGTTGGGTTATTTGGATTGGAACAATTCATCAATTGTGAGTTTTAAGCCCACTAGATGGTGGCAAAATCATGTTTTCTAAAGCCCACCCGAGGGTGGCAAAATCTGCATTTTAAGCCTACTTGCGAGTAGCAAACCACTTTCAAATAAACAAACACGAGATGTTTTGTTCCAATTCAGACGATCCAGTCTATACTTGTATGCTGTGCGCATCACATAGTAAATCTAGGCTAATAACCGGAATAAGAACGCATAATGTTTTCAAAAATAGATATCTTGGTTAGTAGAGGCCGATCTTTGATCGGGCGAGCGGGGGTGCTCACGAAGTGACCTTCCCCAATCGTACCCAAGTTCCCGAGCCGAGGCAACTTTGGTGATGACGGACACGTGGCCTTAGGCAAACGAGTTAGGGTTTTCTAAATTTCCCCAAAATAAAATATTTAGGTGGCGACTCTGTATCTAGCAAAGCAGTCCATGTTTGGCACTTCTTTCAAAATATGTTTTCTCAAAACGATTTGCCGGATTTGGACTCTTTGGTTCAGATTTAGAACCGTGACAATTTGAGAGTCCGAACTGTAGTGAGCCCAAAAAGAACAGAACGGGAGTCATCCTCCCGGGGCGTTCGAGGACATCTACAGCATCACAATAGCCAACTAGATGTAGATCTGAACTTTGGTAGCAAAGTGTGTAATCTGCAGTCCCTCTAAGATATCGTAATATCCTCTTAACTACTTTCCAATGAGCTGGTCCTAGTTTGGATTGGTAACGACTCACTAATCCGATTGCATAACAAATGTCAGGACGCGTACACATCATAGCATACATCAAGCTTCCAACATCATTTGCATAGGGAACACAGGCCATCTTTTCATTCTCTTCTTGAGTCTTAGGACCCATATCAAGGCTTAGGCTCTCGCCTTTCGCAACATGAGTGTCAATGGGTTTGCAGCTCTACATGTGGAATCGCTCTAGGATAGTCTTAATGTAAGTCTCTTAAGACAAACCAAGAAGTCTCCTAGAGCGATCCCTAAGGATTTTAACACCGAGCACATAGCTCGCCTTACCCATGTTCTTCATCTCAAATGTAGAGAACAACCACATTTTAGTGGCGACAATCATCTCCTTGTCATTTCCAGCTAATAATATGTCATCTACATATAATGACAATATTAGAAAAATGTCCTTGGACCGCTTAACGTACACATAGTGGTCTTCATCAATCATCGTAAACCCATTAGAAACAATGCCTCAATGAAATGTCAGATTCCACTGTTTGGATGATTGCTTTAAGCCATAAATAGATCGTTGAAGCTTGCAAACTTTGCGCTCCTGACCTATTGCCACAAAGCCTTCTGGTTGATCCATATAGATCTCTTCATCCAATTCTCCATTGAGAAATGCAGTCTTAACGTGCATTTGATATAGCTCTAAGTCCAACTAAGCTACTATGGCCAGGATTAGGCGAATAGAGGCAAACCTTACAACTGGTGAAAAAGTTTCCTCATAGTCCACACCCTCTCGTTCGGTGTAACCTTTTGCCACTAGGCGAGCCTTATACCTTTCTATGGAACCATCCGCTTTGCGCTTGATTTTGAGAACCCATTTGTTTCCAATAGTCTTGCGCTCTGGCGGCAAATCAACCAAGTCCCAGACATGATTTTTTTTCATAGACTCTATTTCTTCATCCATTGCAGTATTCCATTCTTTACTAGCAGGGGATGAGAGAGCCTCTTTGAGATTCTTAGGCTCTATCTCATCACTCAGAGCAATCATGAATGCCTTTCCTTCAATCTCAAAACAACGACGGGGTATAGCTCCACATTTGCTTCTACGTAGTTGAGAATCCTGAGAATCCTCATCCATTGGATCTAATCCATGGGCAGGTAGATTGCTCCCACTGTCCCTAGGAGCTTGAGGAATTATCTCCTCATTCTCTACTAGGCTACTAGGTGCGCCTTCAAGTAGATCCTCCATCTCATAGAGTTCTACTTCTCTAGTTACCTCACCTCTGCTTGGGAAATCCTCCTCTAGGAAATCCACATCTCGTGACTCAATTTCAGTCACACTTCCATCCGGATGCTCCCCAACAAACACATAGCCCTTACAATGCTCACTATAGCGAATGAAGATACACTTCTTTCCTCTAGGGCCCAACTTCCCAAACTTATGAGAAGCATTGTGTATGTAAGCTGCCGAACCCCAAGGCCGCAAATTGCCCAAATCAGGCTTTTTGCCAGTCCACATCTCATACGGGGTGAAAGGAACTGATTTGGAGGGCACACGGTTAAGGACGTAGGCAACAGTCAACAAAGCATCTCCCTAACAAGAAATGGGAAGATTAGCTTGCACCATCATTGATCTAACCATGTCAAGCAATGTGCGATTCCTTCTCTCTGCTACACCATTTTGCTGCGGAGTCCTAGGAATTGTCAATTGCCTGATGACTCATTTTTCCTCACAAAGCACTTTAAATTGCTCAGATAGATACTCACGTCCTCGGTTAGTCCTTAGAGCCTTATTGCTCTTGTCTAATTGATTCTCAACCTCATTAACATACCGTCTAAGGCAATCCAATGCTTCTGACTTGTGAGAAATCAAATAGACACGACCAAAACGCGTGCAATCATCTATAAATGTGATGAAATAAGGGGCTCCATGCCTTGCCCTCACATTCATTGGTCCACATATATCAGAATGAATAAGTTGTAATGGGATAGATGCCCTTATGGCTTTCCCAAATGGCTTCCTTGTTGCCTTTCCAGCAAGACAGTGCTCACAAATAGGCAAAGTGACTCTAGCGAGTGGGCCTAAAAGACCTTCTCTAGCCAATCTAGTTATCCTGTCTTGCCCTATGTGGCCTAATCTAGCATGCCATCTCATCGAACCATTATTACAAAAAGATGCAATAT
This sequence comes from Camellia sinensis, assembly GCF_055761805.1. Taxonomy (NCBI): domain Eukaryota; kingdom Viridiplantae; phylum Streptophyta; class Magnoliopsida; order Ericales; family Theaceae; genus Camellia; species Camellia sinensis. The sequence goes on from NW_028128987.1 coordinate 3,800,566, forward strand.
TAGAAACAGAGCCATTGACATTTTTATTAAGACTAGAATCATCCAAATCCAAAACTAAAAAACCATCTGAAAGATAATCAAAACCATAAAAAATTGTTCCCAAATAAATGCTAACACCATTATTCTCAAAACAAAAGCTAAAACCAAGGCTCATCATGCTAATAACTGAAACTAAGTTTCGCCGAATATCCGGAGCATAAAGAACATAATGAAGATACAAGGTGCGCCCTCGTCGCATTTCCAGCTTGTATGTGCCAATGCCAAGCAGCTCCACACTGGACTCGTTCCCCATGTAAACTTTTCTGCTCTCAGCAAATACTCGGCGATACTCAACGAACTCTACTATGTCCCTCGCGATGTGGTCTGTTGCTCCGGAGTCTACAACCCAAAAATGAGGAGAATAAGCAATTAATGCTTAACTAGACACAAAGCATTGAATACGAGAAATTAAGTAAGGGAGTACCTTCTTCTGCTCAGGGCAATCCGGAGCGAAGTGTCCTTCTTTGTTACAGTTAAAGCATGTCAATTTAGCCTTTACCTTCTTGCCACCTCTCTTGGCCCTACGCTTGAAATTTCTAGTGCCATTAGGCTTTAGCGCAGCTGCTACTTGCTTCTTAGGGGCACCTTTTGCTTTTCCACGTTTGAACTGAGAAGTCCTACGTGAGCTCGACTCAACCACCATAGCAGAACCATCAGACTTAGCCGCCTCAAGGCGCTCAGCCTCTAGCCCCAAATGACGCAATATGTCTTCGAATGTTTTCACACTCTCATTATGCATCATGTTCTGCTTCATCTGCTCCCAAGAATTTGGCAGAGAGCGAATCACAGCTTGTACTTGCTGCTCTTGAATCAAATTGTGCCCAACAGCTGCAAGCTCACGTATCATGGCTGACATGACCCTCAAATGCTGCTTCATCGAGTGATGCGCCCTTTTCTGAAATGAGTCAAACTTCATAGTCAGCCCACGCAGCTTTGCCAAAGAGGTAATACCAAACTTTTGCTTGAGAGCTTTCCACATCTCAAATGCAGTCGGGCAATGCTCAAACTCACTAATCAAGTCGTTGTGCATGCTGCTTAACATAGTAAAGCGCGCACACCGATCTTTGTTAAGCCAAGTCTAAAAGGCTTCAAGATCATGACGATGTTGAGCCATATTGCCCTGCTCTGGATCAACCATCACTTGTTCAAGTGTGGTCAACACTTCTTGCTCATTGAGGAGGTATTGAATCTTACGGTGCCATATATCATAATTGTTACCATCCAATTTCTCTCCCTTAGTTAAGTCTGCCACCACTGTCTTAGCAACCATTTCTACATACAGAGTAAACAAATGCGCAGGGGATATTAATGATAGCAACACAAAAAATCATTTTACAGCAAAAAAAAAAAACTAAATTAAATAATGATAATATTACACATGTCTCAAGATCAAAAATTTGCTATGCTCGTAATCATCTCTTGCGCCTCTAGTGATAATTATCAAAATTTAATTTAATTTCATGAGCAAAAAATAATCAATCTCCCACTACTTATGGCATATACAAAGCATGATAAATTTCATACAATAGCATCTTAATGTAAATTGACAAATAACTCATGCTATATTCATTTAATAATGGAATTCAAATAAATAAATAAATAACTAATCATGCTTCTTTAATTGCAACATATTACAAACCCTAAAAAAAAATATGCTGTATTCAATATTCAGATTATGTCATAATAAAAAGTACATCATTCTGAAATTTTCTAGAATTTTTCTGAAATTTTTTGGAATTCTAAATAACTAATAAACACACATAAAATTAGAAATAAAAAATTCTAGAATCTGATAAACTGAAAAATTATAACAGTAAATAGTAAAACATTTCAGAAGTCTATAATAAAAATTTCAACCCCAAAAAATTATTTATGCAATACCAGAAGCATTTTAAAGCATAAATAATGAATTATTATCACAGAAAAAATACTTTTTATTTTCATAAAATTTTCAAAATTTTACAGAATATGAAAAATTTAATTCTGAGTCTAACAATACCAACCACGCATAAAACAAATCTATAACGAAATAATTATGACCATTTAATGCGATTCATAATTAAAAACAAAACAAACAGTACCTTATGCATCAGCAGCCAAGCCAGCCAAGCCGGCGGAGAAAAATGGCGCGGCTCAGCATAGGGCCCAGCGCACGGCGCGCGTGAGTGGCGCGGACAGCGCCGCTGATGCGTGCGTGATGGCGTGTCGGAAGCGCGTCTGGCGCGTGGCAGCGTGTGTAAGCCGCTCACGGCGTCAGGTGGCCCGTGAGGCCCACGTGCCGTCTTCCAAGGTGTTTTTTAGTCCAATTTCGCTATTGCCAGACTCCATTTTCCAAAATAAAATCATTTATGGTATTAAAAATGACATTAATGAACATAAAAATAGGTATTTTATGCTCTTAATCTAATGAGAGTAGACATCTTCCTTCTTTATTAATATTCATGTATATAATGTGTACATGCTTATATAAAAATTATACACATGAATAAAGAAAACACAAAAATACCCATATATGCTTTGATACCAATGTAAATCAAAGTATAACGCAGCGGATGAAAAGTTTTCATAGTCATACCTTTTCAGCAGAGTCTGAATTGAAGGATCTCGTGGGTAAATCACGTGCTTCCAGAATGTGAACAACCAACCTAGCAGTGGAGTGATACTACAAAATGAGTATGACTCACACAAGTCACAGTGTAAAATGGCTTGATCGTTGTTTTCTGGGAGAGAGTCAGTATATGGGAAAAATATAAAACATTGTAGACACCCCATTTTTGACCGACCTTAAGACTTAGACGTCACCAGTTGAGCGCTCGGTGATACTACATAATGTGCTCGTTCAGAAGTTTCAGAGTCTTGGCTGTGAGCCCCGCCTCCGAACTTCCGAACCCTCTTCTGTGCCTTGCCTCGGTTTGCGAACCAGACTCGGTTTTCTCTGTTTCTTTTCTTGAGGAGAGGGAGAGGTCCCGTAGACCATCTCTCAGTGGCCGTGGGCTACATTTGGTGGCCGTAGGCCATTTTGCCCATTTCGGAGCCCGGTTTCCGGTTTTTCGGGACCGTTGGTCGTGTGCCTCGGTTCGGGACCGCCTAACCATCTCCGTTTGCTCTGATTTTTGGCATACATCTTATTTTCTCCCTTTCAAGGGACACTGGGGTCTGAGAAACCCACTTCGTGGCTGAACGCCACTTTCGGTGCTTGGCAGCCCATTTTCGGGACCCCGAACTGCGTGTTTTGGCCGCCGAGCATTTGTTTTGCATCGATTTTCGTTCATTTTTGGCAGGTACCTCTGTTTTACAATCAGGAAGGTCACTGAAGGGTGGGAGGCCAGCAATTATCTTGGCAAACCAGTTATATTCCATTTTCGCCCTCCGACGCCCGTTTTTCTCACTTCCGAGCCAATGTTGAACAACCTGGGCCCTTTTTCTTGAACTTTGAACCACATATTTGTGTTGTACACACATGGGAGGACCCTAAAAGTTGGTGGCCGGCCACTAATGTTTCTTGACCCTTTTGAACCCCTCCTTCCGAGCCAATGTTGAACAACCTGGGCCCTTTTTCTTGAACCTTGAACCACATATTTGTGTTGTACACACATGGGAGGACCCTAAAAGTTGGTGGCCGGCCACTAATGTTGCTTGACCCTTTTGAACCCCTCCTTCCGAGCTAATGTTGAACACCCTTGAGCCACTTTCTTGGACTTTTAACCACAGGGTTGTGTTGAGGGCACATGGGAGGACACCATTGTGTAGTGGCCGGCTACTAAACCAACTTGACCCTTTTGACCCCTAGCCGGCCGGCTAGGGGATGTGGCCGGCCGGCCACCTGAAACAAAAATACCTGGCCGGCCATGATCCTCACACTGTTCACTTTACAGCTGTATAGCTTTATCCCCCAGAAAATATCTGTATCCGGGGGATATTTTGTGGGGGAAAGCTTGCCTCCTTTTCCCCCACCTTTTGCCCCTCTTTTTTGTTCCATATAACCAAGGGCCAGCATTGGAGAGAGGGGTTAGAAAAAATTGTCTTCAAGTCTTGCATCCAAACCCCCCCTCTATCTCTCTCATTTTCTCAAAACATCCAAGTTTCATCCTCATTTCTTCATCACCACCAAGCACCACCACCACCACTCCATTTCCAGCAACTTGGGAAGCTTTCCAGCAGCTAAGAGGCACCACTCCTCAAGCCAAGAAGTAACAAAAGACTTGTCTTCAAGGGTGAGTTGCATTTCCCCATTTTTGGTCCATTTCTTACACCATTTATAAGCCATATATGCTTGTTGTTTTGAGCTCCGGACCTAACTGAAAGTGGCCTTATTTTGAGCTCTTTTTCACTTTTGCTTAAGGGCTCAACACTGTTTGAGCCCCCCATATTGCACTTGCTTCAATATCCTCCTTAAATACCGTTATCTTGCGTAGTATTTTTAGCTTGTGTGTGATCTGTTTTGGAGCATAATGTAAACTGTAAGTAGGCTTATTTTGAGCCCCTCTTCAACATTGAAGAAGGGCTCAACACTGTTTGGGACCTCCATGCTATACTTGCCTTTATATTCTCTTTTGGGTCCCATTTTTGCATGCTTTGGCAGCCTATTGTTCTTTGGTTTTTGGCCATTTTACAGCACTGAAAATAGTCTTATTTTGGCCCATTATTCATGTTTCATTAGGGGTCTTTGGCTGTTTGATGAATATTTTGTATACCTCATGTTATAGCCACTTTTGAGCCTCATTTTGCATTGCATTTCTAGCATGTTTGTATACTGTTTTGGAGTTTTTATAGTTCTGTAAATATGCTTAATTTTGATCCCTCTTCAATGTTGTAGAAGGGAATTTTTCATTTTGGGCTGTGCATATACCACTTGCCTCTTTGGCCACCTTTTGGCCCATTTTCTTGCATAAGAACTTAGCCATGTCTATATTTGTTTTTAGGGTTTTTACAGTTCTGTAACATGTCATATTTTGGGCCCCTCTTCAGTGTTGTTGAAGGGCCCTAACCTGTTTGGGGCCAGCAGCTGTGAGTTGCTTCATAACCTCATAATTAGGGCCATTTTTGCATGCTAGTTTTGCCGCCCTATCTTTGTTTGCTGTTTGGCCATGATTTGTACTGGTAAAATGCTTATTTTGGGGCTGCCTTGCTTCTGTCTTTTCATTCCATGTGCCAATTATGCACGCTTTGTATAGCTGTAGTTCATTTCTATGCGCCTAATTTGCATTTCGGGAGAGATTGCATGCATCGGGTGTGTTTTCGCCTCATTTCGGGGTTGTTTTCCACCACATTTCAGTGCTGAAATCCCATTAGTATGTTTGCATATCATGTCCATGCCATTGCATTGCATATGTCATTGCCTCGGTTTGCGTGCCCGTGTGCACGCATTTCGAGGCACTTCATTTTCATCCATCGGCCTCTTGTGTGAGTGTGGCTGAGGCTCTCTCATGTTAGTATAAGTCCACGTTGCATTCTATATGCCATTTTAGCCATATTTTCATGTCATTTGCATTGCGTATGCCATTGCCTCGGTTTGCGTGCCCGTGTGCACGCATTTCGAGGCACTTCATTTTCATCCATCGGCATCCTATGTGAGTGTGGCTGAGGCTCTCTCACGTTAGTGTAAGCCCATATCATATTTTCATGTCATTTGCATTGCGTATGCCATTGCCTCGGTTTGCGTGCCCGTGTGCACGCATTTCGAGGCACTTCATTTTCATCAATCGGCCACTTATGTGAGTGTGGCTGAGGCTCTCTCATGTTAGTATAAGTCCATGTCGCATTCTATATGCCATTTTAGCCATATTGCATTGCATATGTCATTTTCTCGGTTTGCGTGCCCGTGTGCACGCATTTCGAGGCATCTCATTTTTACAGCATAGTGCATACTAGGTTGTATCTTAGATCGCATTCAGTCATTTTTCTCGGTTTGCGTGCCCGTGTGCACGCATTTCGAGACATCTCATTTCCATAGCATTGTGTATGTTAGGATTGTATCTTAGTTGTATTTCATGCATGTCATGCATATTGCATCGTGTCCAGGATAGGAGTTAGCCCGGGCACGGGAAACGAGGTGCGTTTCGTACTCCGAGTGACGGAACGTATCTCAATTCCCCAGTCACCGACACTCCGGATCATCCATGATGGAGTTAGGTCTTGTTGTGTTTACACGTGCATTCATTCTATATTGAGTTGCACATTTCGACTCCTCTGCCATCATGCATCGATATGCGTGATTGGTGGCGCGAGGATCGAGGCATGCATATATCTGTGAAAATACATTGCCATGCCCCTCTCCTGCTCTCTGTTGCAGCAAAATGAAGAATCGGTAACTTTTTGGAGTTTGGCGCGCATTTCAAGAAAAGGTGTAAACAGAGGCTAATTGGGGCATCCCAGTGGATTTCCGCGCAAGGCAGCCCAGACATGCATCATCCGTCAGAAGCGAGGCAGTCTCTGGCTTGCATGCCAGTTTTATTTATTTTCTTAGTTAATTTGTTAATTAATTAGGAATTTGTATATTATTTGGACTGTATTATTTGGACTGTAATATTCTTTTATTCGGGACTGTATTATTTATTCGGACCCTCTGCGCGAGGGCACAACTGTAATAAGTGTGCGTGTGTGTGTTGTATGTCTTCCAACCCCACGTCTTTCTCCCTTTTATTTATCCGCTTTTGATGGTTAGATTAGGGCATGTTTAAATTAGCATACAGTATGACAGCATGTTTGCATCATTCATCTGTATTGCATGCACCGGGCTCGGCGCATCATACTAACTGCATTGTATTTTTCAATTCTAAATTGAATACATGATAGTTGTAGCATCTCATATGCCATGTTTAGAATAGCCGAGCCTGCTATAGTTGCATTTTGCATGTGTTGCATTAGGCATTGCTGTATACTTAGGATTCATGCATGGATTTCTAATTAGCTTCCTTTTTTGGCTTGGAGTACTCGGTGAGCTTTATGCTTTAGCATCTTTGCATGCGTATGATCGAATGCCATGATAGCATGCTTACCATGAGGCTATTTGCTTATGTGATATAACTGCCTGAATGCCTGTGGGTGAAGGTTGGGTTATTTGGATTGGAACAAATCATTAATTATGAGTTTTAAGCCCACTAGATAGTGGCAAAACCATCTTTTCTAAGCCCACCCGAGGGTGGCAAAATCTGCATCTTTAAAGCCTACCTGCGGGTAGCACCATCAAACCACCTTTCAAAAATAAACATGAAATGTTTTGTTCCAATCCAGGCGACCTGGTCTATACTTGTATGCTGTTCGCATCACATAGTAACCTAGGCTAATAACCGGAATAAGAACATACAATGTTTTCAAAAATAGATATCATGGTTAGTAGAGGCCGGTCTCTGACCGGGCGAGCGGGGGTGCTCATGAAGTGACCTTCCCCAATCGTACCCAAGTTCCCGAGCCGAGGCAACTTTGGTGATGACGGACACTTGGCCTTAGGCAACGAGTCAGGGTTTCCTAAATTTCCCAAAATAAAATATTTAGGTGGCGACTCTGTATCTGGCAAAGCAGTCCATGTTTGGCACTTCTTTCAAAAATCTGTTTTCTCAAAACGATTTGCCGGATTTGGACTCTTTGGTTCAGATTTAGAACCGTGACACAAATTGAGTCCGAACTGTAGCGAGGCCCCCCGCGGGCTTGTTACAGTTTCTGGCGACTCTGCTGGGGATTTAGAGAACTTGACTCGAACTCATGATATCTGTTTTTGACTACACTTGTGTGTTTCTTTGCATTGCATTTGCATTGGTGCGCCTAGGACACCGTGTTTGCCATCTGCTATTCCTAAACGGTTTGCCGGAGGCTTGTCTTGTCAAGGCATGACCATAAGGCTGACCGGTTGTGGGCTCTGCCAGTATGGGAACACAAACCCCGGTTTTACCGGGGCACCCTCTTTGACCATTCGACCTAGTGCATACTCGGATCCATAGTGACCATTCCAAACTAGGACAGGTTGCTTACCCGTTTATAGGTTGTTTGAAACCGCTGCGTGCGTAGTGAAACCCTAGCTCCTGACAAAATAGGACAAGGAAACCCTACCCCAACATAGGGGTGTTTTGGCTCTCACTTATCTGCTATGTGCTTTAGAGTGCGTCTCTACAGGAATGCATGTATCAGTGTATGAGTTTGGGCATCAGGCCTGCGGGCGCCAGTTCAGTATTTTGGGTATTAGGCTTGCAGGCACCAGTTCAGTATTTTCGGAAATCAGTTATATCTGCGGGTATCAGGTTCAGTTTTGGGGACAGTAATTTTGGGAACAGTGATCAGTGGTCGAATGCTGTTATTCAGTTATGTTCATGTCTGTATTGATGGGATTGGGTTGAGATGCTGCATGTTTTCTCTTTCAGTTCAAAGACTCGGTTCAGAGCAACCAGTGTTCCCCTTTGCTGAGGCAAGACAAGAAAAGACTCATCGGTTCTTCAGATTCATTAGTCATCAACCTGGTCCATCTGATCTGTCAGTCACCAGTCACATCACCTCTGTTCAGTTCAGCAAAACTCGTGATGGCGCAAAATTCGGAAGAAATTGTGGATATGGCAGCCATATTGGACCAAGGAATCACATTGCAAGGTTATACCGACGGTGAAGTGCCACACCCACCCAGGTCACATGCCGCATATCCGATTTGGGAACCCCAGTTATTTCAAACCCGCGAGCCCACCACATTCGAGTTGATGGGAATGATTGGTGACCTTCAAAGATCCGTGGCAGATCTAGCCTGCAGAATGTCGGTTCTGCCGTCAAATGCATCGTATGTTGGAAATTTCATATCGCAGGAGCCCCCGCTACTGGGACGAATTGTAATCGAACTTAGCCAACCTAAAGCCATCCCAAGTTCCGGCAATGGCATGTCAACAACAACGGGGCTCCGCTCTGATGTAGCAACTCAAACCTTCTACCAAGCCGAGGCGAGTGGTAAGAACAAGATGAAGGTGGACACCAATCCCTACGAACAACTCCTGTGGGCTGTTGAGGCTTTGAAAGCCGAAGGATTGAATAAACAGCAGGTGTTCACTGTTGCTGTAAAAACTGTAGATGACATCTTCCCCACTCAGGTCGAGAGCAGTTTAAGCCAGAGGGAAAATCAAGATGGGGACCGTCGTGCCAGAACAGTTCCTTCCAATCCTAACCCTGCACCTAGAAGAGATCAGAGAGCCAAGGCAACACCTGCCGACCCTTTTTCGAGTGCGTCCAGCAAAAGTCAGCAAGCCTCGAATTATCCGCCCCGAGGTCGCAGAGTCTTCCATGCCCTCTATATGCCTTTGTCTAAGGCCCTTCAAATCCTCGTCAAAAAAGGGCATCTCAAACCCCTCGAGCCTCGGCCTCTCCCGAGTCCTCTTCCAGCTAAGCATGATGGTACCTAGTACTGTGCATACCATCAGCAAACCGGTCACAGCACCGACAATTGCTTCCGTCTTCACCACGAAGTGCAAGATTTGATTGACAATGAAGTTATCCTCCCTCCAAGCTCGGCAAAGTCTGTCACCACCAGGTTGGTGGATTTCGAGGATAATGCAAGTATGTGATCAGGGGTTGGAACACCTGCGGGCTGCGCGCGGTTTACCTCGGATGTGGTGTATGGCAGGCACTGTTTTGAGCATTTGCGAATGCCAGTTTCTGATTTGGGTATTGGGTCAGTCTTGCTGTTTTGTTTTGAGTCTGTTTTTTGTTTTGAGTCAGTCTCTTTTTGTCTTGGGTCTGTCTTGTTATATCGAGTCAGTCCTGTTGTATAGGAGTCGGGTGATTCCGGGGGGTGTTACCTCGGGCGTCATCATTTTGTTTTATGCTTGTCTTTTCGTTTTGTTTTGAGTCTGTTTCTGCCAAGGAGCCAGTTGTGCCGACAGATTTGAATGAAACAGCAGTGGTTTTTCACGCTTTTGTGCTTGTTTCTGCCGTGTGCCAATTGTACCAAAAATTCCAAATGAGACGGCAGTATTTGACTAAAGAACTCTGTCTTTTCTGTGCCTTGAAATCATTGTATCGACCTAAGTTTTTCAAAACTTTTTGAACACTGCGGTGAAAACGAAGAGGAAGGAATTCCTCGGGTTTTGCAAAATTTGATCATTTGAGAGAAAGAGAGGCGTGCCAAGCCCTTAATGATGGAATCATGCTTGTTAGCGTGAGTACTGAGAAGGACCCTGGCTTGATCCAGACTGGTTTCACACTATCTTCAGCGTGAGCGATTAGTCGTTTTCTTAAAAATTTTCAAAAACAAAATATTTTGCGCGGTCTCGCGAAGACCTGTGTGGAATCGCTCTTGCGATTGTGCAGCTTAGGATCGCTCTCAGCCTCGAGACTTGAGTCCTTGCTTTCAAACCTTGGGCCCATTCAGAACGTTCAACGGTCAACTACAATGTGAGGCCTGTGTGGCTAGATTTGAAGCAGCCCTCGAGCAAGAGTCACCAAAGTCAGATCCAAAAGATCAAATCTCATCAGGAGAAGCTTACGAAGCTAGAACAGCAGCCATTCTCCTGGATTCAGATAATTCCAGGATCTCAAAACCATTTGGCATGGATTCGTTACACTTTTACCCTTTCAGAGGCTCGCTGGGCCAAAAACCCGGAAAGGGCGACCCAGGCAAAAGTTAGAGTAAGAGAAAAATACAAAAAAAAACAAAAAAAACAACAAAAGTAAAAAAAGAGAAGAAAAAGAATTGAAAAGAGAAAGAAAGAAGAACAAAGCTCGCAAGGTCGAAAACCCGCAAAGGGCGCCTTGGCAAAAGTTAGAGCCTAAAAAGGAGAGGTTAATACCCGAGTGTACCTTAACCCCGAACTACGTGAGGCTTGATTCCCATCTTTGGGATACGTAGGCAATTTCATTCTGAAGTCCAGCCGTAAAACAATTCGATTGTGTCCATGTAACGGTTTTGATCATCTTTGCCTTCTCTGTATCCGAGAGTCGGGTTGTGTTCGTCACTCTGAGGACTGCCTACAATACGCCGTGGCGCCGTTCAAACAAGGGGCAACTTTCCGTTGCCATCCAATGCGCCGCGGTGCCGTTCAAACAAGGGGCAACTTTCCGTTGCCACGCAATTCCCCTCAAGCAAGGGGCAATTTTCCTTCGAATCCGAGGTTGTGCATCTCGAGAGTAGGTTCCGTGCTCGTTGAGCAGTGGTCGTTTGCAAAAATAGTTTTTAAAATTTTTTACTAGGGTTGACTAAATCTTCTCGAAAAGTATCCCATTTTCGAAACTGGACCATTTCTTTGGATCCAAAAAAGAAAAATTTTCAGTGCTCATAGCCTGATTTGCATGATTTCAAATCAAAAATCGAGCAAGTGTGTTAATCTAACTCTCATGTTGGCAAAATTATTTTAGTAGAAAACCAAAACAAAAAAATGGTCGAAATAATGAGCTAGGGGCACAGTTGAGTCAAGCTTTTTGTCTTTCCCCCATTGTCAACATACCTGCCAGAAAAGGCACTCTACTGGCCAGAAAAGGCACTCTACTTGCCAGAAAAGGCACTCTACTTGCCAGAAAGGACACTCTACCCGCCAGAAAAGGGGATAACTGAAGTTAACAACAAAGGGTTGAAAGCTCTCTTATCCTCCAAGCAGCGAGGTATCAAGCCGAGTGCGAAGCACGAATTGGAATGGATCAAGATGCCCCATTCCCTCATCCGGCGCATCGACAGATGTCACCGAAGGAAATAGCTGCGAGTTGATTATGTTGGGTGTGAGCCCGCAACTTCCTGTTCATCCATCAACCACCCAGGGGAGGGATAAAAAAATGAGAGATTAAAGAATAGAGAGATGTGCGCTGAGAGAAAAAGTGAGGAAAAGGGCTTTTTCAGCAAAAACAGAGCTTAAGGGCCGAGTGATGTGAGAATCACAACTGAGAAAGGATGGGAAACAATATCCGAAGAAACTGGCTCCTCGCATACTGAGAGGTCTCTCGTCTTTGTAACACGTCTGTGTGTCGTGTCTTTTGTTTGTCTCGATTCTGGCTTCGAGTCATTCCGAGTGTGTCTCGATGCGTTTAGGTCGTTTACCTTTTCTTTTCCATTGTTCAATCTTTTTCGCTGCGTTCAGTCGTAGGCTCAATGCCCAGTTAAGAACACATTTCTTAATTTCAAAAATTGTCTTGCGCTCATAGTGCCGTGTCATTCTCCACATCTGTGCAAAACAAGATTTTATTCTTTCAAAAAAAAACACGCAAGGTTCAACCCGACCCGTGTGGGAACAGTAAAGCCAGAATCCATCTGAAGCTATATAGGTTCCAAACTTCAAAGCAAAAGGAAAAAAGGAAGACGTCGGGCATCTGAGTTCGTTTCAACTTTTGCAAGTTCCATCATCGCATCCTGTAGGTTCGAAATGAGCTGTGTGTTCAAAATTAAAAGACTATTGAGTTGTGGGCTGCGTGTTCACCATCAATCTGGGCTGCGTGTTCAAAAAATTAAAGTTTGGGCTGCGTGTTCAACTTTCAATCAGTGTGGGCTGCGTGTTCACTATCAATCTGAGCTGCGTGTTCAACTTTCAATCAATGTGGGCTGCGTGTTCACCATCAATCTGGGCTGCGTGTTCAGAAAATCAGAGTTTGAGCTGCGTGTTCAACTTTCAATCAATGTGGGCTGCGTGTTCAGAAAATCAGAGTTTGGGCTGCGTGTTCAACTTTCAATCAATGTGGGCTGCGTGTTCACCATCAATCTGGGCTGCGTGTTCAGAAAATCAGAGTTTGAGCTGCGTGTTCAACTTTCAATCAATGTGGGCTGCGTGTTCACCATCAATCTGGGCTGCGTGTTCAGAAAATCAGAGTTTGAGCTGCCTGTTCAACTTTCAATCAATGTGGGCTGCGTGTTCACCATCAATCTGGGCTGCGTGTTCAGAAAATCAGAGTTTGGGCTGCGTGTTCAACTTTCAATCAATGTGGGCTGCGTGTTCACCATCAATCTGGGCTGCGTGTTCAGGAAATTAAAGTTTGGGCTGCGTGTTCAACTTTCAATCAGTGTGGGCTGCGTGTTCACTATCAATCTGGGCTGCGTGTTCAGGAAATTAAAGTTTGAGCTGCGTGTTCAACTTTCAATCAATGTGGGCTGCGTGTTCACCATCAATCTGGGCTGCGTGTTCAGAAAATCAGAGTTTGAGCTGCGTGTTCAACTTTCAATCAATGTGGGCTGCCCGTTCACCATCAATCTGGGCTGCGTGTTCAGAAAATCAAAAGTTTGGGCTGCGTGTTCAACTTTCAATCAGAGTGGGCTGCGTGTTCACCATCAATCTGGGCTGTGTGTTCAGAAAATCAGAGTTTGGGCTGCGTGTTCAACTCTCAATCTGGGTGTGCTGCGTGTTCACCTTCAATTTGGACCGTGTGTTCAGAGAATCAGAGTTCGGGCTGCGTGCTCAACTCTCAATCTGTGTGGGCTGCGTGTTCACCTTCAATTCGGACTGCGTGTTCAGAAATTCAAGTGCTTGAGTTGTGTGTTCAAAAATGCAAACCGAAATGAGCTGTGTGCTCAAAGTCGAGCCATGTGCCCGAAAACGAGCTGTGTGCCCAAAATAAGCTGCGTGCCCAAAATGGGCTGTGTGCTCGAAAGAGCTGTGTGCCCAGATTAACAGAGTATTGTGTTGTGAGCTGTGTGCCAATTGAATTGAATGCTATGTCGTAAGCTGTGTGCTAAGCCTTGCATTGTGCATGCATCTCCTCGCGCTATCTCGCGCACCTTACCTGTATCACACTGTCTTGTGTACACATCTCGGTCTAGGAGACCTTAACTCCTCTAAAGGTGCAATTCCTTTGGTGTTTGTCGTGCCCGAATGACTTCCGGTGGTCTGGTATAGCCACCTGCCTGTGTTCGCGGTGAGTTCCTAGGAGACCAACTGAGACGGTGGAAACTAGAGTTCGAATGGCTTATGCCTAGAACGCAAAGGTTCGGGATTTTCGAGACTAAAGTCTGGTTTAAATACCCAGGGGTATATCCTCGGCTTGAAATCTGTATGGCAGCCCCATAGATTGAGATAGCATCTGTGTGCACCTCAATTCTGGATACTGATCCAACCTAGTCTGTCACCCTGTTGGAGAATAGGGAAAGCTGCGACCATGGTCAGGGAGAAAAGTAGCACCTGTGGTTTAACCAAGGAGAAGCGGGAGATCCCCAGCAGCATGAGGTAAGTCATTGCCAATTGCCCCTGTGAGGTACCTTCACTTCCTAGCTATTACATTGCATTTCAGTTATTACATTACAGTGCATTGCATGAATCCTCAATTTTCAAACCGGCTTCGCGTAGCGTATAAGTCCAACTTTCAAACCGGCTTCGCGTAGCGTATAAGTCCAATTATCAAAATCTTCCTTCATATCATTTTTGCATTTTGTCCCCTTTGCCTGCGGGCGTGCCTGCGGGCACATCTCTGTTTATCTTGTACGTTTGTCTAAGTCTTCGGCCTTGTCAAAAATGGGTCGTCTCTGGGCTTTGACATTCACTCCCGTCACGTGTGACTTTCGAGTTCTGTCAAAGAGGGGCAACTGTAGACACCCCATTTTTGACCGACCTTAAGACTTAGATGTCACCAGTTGAGCGCTCGGTGATACTACATAATGTGCTCGTTCAGAAGTTTCAGAGTCTTGGCTGTGAGCCCCGCCTCCGGACTTCCGAACCCTCTTCTGTGCCTTGCCTCGGTTTGCGAACCAGACTCGGTTTTCTCTGTTTCTTTTCCTGAGGGGAGGGAGAGGTCCCGTAGACCATCTCTCAGTGGCCGTGGGCTACATTTGGTGGCCGTAGGCCATTTTGCCCATTTCGGAGCCCGGTTTCCGGTTTTTCGGGACCGTTGGCCGTGTGCCTCGGTTCGGGACCGCCTAACCATCTCCGTTTGCTCTGATTTTTGGCATACATCTTATTTTCTCCCTTTCAAGGGACACTGGGGTCTGAGAAACCCACTTCGTGGCCGAACACCACTTTCGGTGCTTGGCAGCCCATTTTCGAGACCCCAAACTGCGTGTTTTGGCCCCCGAGCATTTGTTTTGCATCGATTTTCGTTCATTTTTGGCAGGTACCTCTGTTTTACAACCAGGAAGGTCACTGAAGGGTGGGAGGCCAGCAATTATCTTGGCAAACCAGTTATATTCCATTTTCGCCCTCCGACGCCCGTTTTTCTCACTTCCGAGCCAATGTTGAACAACCTGGGCCCTTTTTCTTGAATTTTGAACCACATATTTGTGTTGTACACACATGGGAGGACCCTAAAAGTTGGTGGCCGGCCACTAATGTTTCTTGACCCTTTTGAACCCCTCCTTCCGAGCCAATGTTGAACAACCTGGGCCCTTTTTCTTGAATTTTGAACCACATATTTGTGTTGTACACACATGGGAGGACCCTAAAAGTTGGTGGCCGGCCACTAATGTTGCTTGACCCTTTTGAACCCCTCCTTCCGAGCAAATGTTGAACACCCTTGAGCCACTTTCTTGGACTTTTAACCACAGGGTTGTGTTGAGGGCACATGGGAGGACACCATTGTGTAGTGGCCGGCCACTAAACCAACTTGACCCTTTTGACCCCTAGCCGGCCGGCTAGGGGATGTGGCCGGCCGGCCACCTGAAACAAAAATACCTGGCCGGCCATGATCCTCACACTGTTCACTTTACAACTGTATAGCTTTATCCCCCAGAAAATATCTGTATCTGGGGGATATTTTGTGGAGGAAAGCTTGCCTCCTTTTCCCCCACCTTTTGCCCCTCTTTTTTGTTCCATATAACCAAGGGCCAGCATTGGAGAGAGGGGTTAGAAAAAATTGTCTTCAAGTCTTGCATCCAAACCCCCCCTCTATCTCTCTCATTTTCTCAAAACATCCAAGTTTCATCCTCATTTCTTCATCACCACCAAGCACCACCACCACCACTCCATTTCCAGCAACTTGGGAAGCTTTCCAGCAGCTAAGAGGCACCACTCCTCAAGCCAAGAAGTAACAAAAGACTTGTCTTCAAGGGTGAGTTGCATTTCCCCATTTTTGGTCCATTTCTTACACCATTTATAAGCCATATATGCTTGTTGTTTTGAGCTCTGGCCCTAACCGAAAGTGGCCTTATTTTGAGCTTTTTTTCACTTTTGCTTAAGGGCTCAACACTGTTTGAGCCCCCCATATTGCACTTGCTTCAATATCCTCCTTAAATACCGTTATCTTGCGTAGTATTTTTAGCTTGTGTGTGATCTGTTTTGGAGCATAATGTAAACTGTAAGTAGGCTTATTTTGAGCCCCTCTTCAACATTGAAGAAGGGCTCAACACTGTTTGGGACCTCCATGCTATACTTGCCTTTATATTCTCTTTTGGGTCCCATTTTTGCATGCTTTGGCAGCCTATTGTTCTTTGGTTTTTGGCCATTTTACAGCACTGAAAATAGTCTTATTTTGGCCCATTATTCATGTTTCATTAAGCGTCTTTGGCTGTTTGATGAATATTTTGTATACCTCATGTTATAGCCACTTTTGAGCCTCATTTTGCATTGCATTTCTAGCATGTTTGTATACTGTTTTGGAGTTTTTACAGTTCTGTAAATATGCTTAATTTTGATCCCTCTTCAATGTTGTAGAAGGGAATTTTTCATTTTGGGCTGTGCATATACCACTTGCCTCTTTGGCCACCTTTTGGCCCATTTTCTTGCATAAGAACTTAGCCATGTCTATATTTGTTTTTAGGGTTTTTACAGTTCTGTAACATGTCATATTTTGGGCCCCTCTTCAGTGTTGTTGAAGGGCCCTAACCTGTTTGGGGCCAGCAGCTGTGAGTTGCTTCATAACCTCATAATTAGGGCCATTTTTGCATGCTAGTTTTGCCGCCCTATCTTTGTTTGCTGTTTGGCCATGATTTGTACTGGTAAAATGCTTATTTTGGGGCTGCCTTGCTTCTGTCTTTTCATTCCATGTGCCAATTATGCACGCTTTGTATAGCTGTAGTTCATTTCTATGCGCCTAATTTGCATTTCGGGAGAGATTGCATGCATCGGGTGTGTTTTCGCCTCATTTCGGGGTTGTTTTCCACCACATTTCAGTGCTGAAATCCCATTAGTATGTTTTCATATCATGTCCATGCCATTGCATTGCATATGTCATTGCCTCGGTTTGCGTGCCCGTGTGCACGCATTTCGAGGCACTTCATTTTCATCCATCGGCCTCTTGTGTGAGTGTGGCTGAGGCTCTCTCATGTTAGTATAAGTCCACGTTGCATTCTATATGCCATTTTAGCCATATTTTCATGTCATTTGCATTGCGTATGCCATTGCCTCGGTTTGCGTGCCCGTGTGCACGCATTTCGAGGCACTTCATTTTCATCCATCGGCATCCTATGTGAGTGTGGCTGAGGCTCTCTCACGTTAGTGTAAGCCCATATCATATTTTCATGTCATTTGCATTGCGTATGCCATTGCCTCGGTTTGCGTGCCCGTGTGCACGCATTTCGAGGCACTTCATTTTCATCAATCGGCCACTTATGTGAGTGTGGCTGAGGCTCTCTCATGTTAGTATAAGTCCATGTCGCATTCTATATGCCATTTTAGCCATATTGCATTGCATATGTCATTTTCTCGGTTTGCGTGCCCGTGTGCACGCATTTCGAGGCATCTCATTTTTACAGCATAGTGCATACTAGGTTGTATCTTAGATCGCATTCAGTCATTTTTCTCGGTTTGCGTGCCCGTGTGCACGCATTTCGAGACATCTCATTTCCATAGCATTGTGTATGTTAGGATTGTATCTTAGTTGTATTTCATGCATGTCATGCATATTGCATCGTGTCCAGGATAGGAGTTAGCCCGGGCACGGGAAACGAGGTGCGTTTCGTACTCCGAGTGACGGAACGTATCTCAATTCCCCAGTCACCGACACTCCGGATCATCCATGATGGAGTTAGGTCTTGTTGTGTTTACACGTGCATTCATTCTATATTGAGTTGCACATTTCGACTCCTCTGCCATCATGCATCGATATGCGTGATTGGTGGCGCGAGGATCGAGGCATGCATATATCTGTGAAAATACATTGCCATGCCCCTCTCCTGCTCTCTGTTGCAGCAAAATGAAGAATCGGCAACTTTTTGGAGTTTGGCGCGCATTTCAAGAAAAGGTGTAAACAGAGGCTAATTGGGGCATCCCAGTGGATTTCCGCGCAAGGCAGCCCAGACATGCATCATCCGTCAGAAGCGAGGCAGTCCCTGGCTTGCATGCCAGTTTTATTTATTTTCTTAGTTAATTTGTTAATTAATTAGGAATTTGTATATTATTTGGACTGTATTATTTAGACTGTAATATTCTTTTATTCGGGACTGTATTATTTATTCGGACCCTCTGCGCGAGGGCACAACTGTAATAAGTGTGCGTGTGTGTGTTGTATGTCTTCCAACCCCACGTCTTTCTCCCTTTTATTTATCCGCTTTTGATGGTTAGATTAGGGCATGTTTAAATTAGCATACAGTATGACAGCATGTTTGCATCATTTATCTGTATTGCATGCACCGGGCTCGGCGCATCATACTAACTGCATTGTATTTTTCAATTCTAAATTGAATACATGATAGTTGTAGCATCTCATATGCCATGTTTAGAATAGCCGAGCCTGCTATAGTTGCATTTTGCATGTATTGCATTAGGCATTGCTGTATACTTAGGATTCATGCATGGATTTCTAATTAGCTTCCTTTTTTGGCTTGGAGTACTCGGTGAGCTTTATGCTTTAGCATCTTTGCATGCGTATGATCGAATGCCATGATAGCATGCTTACCATGAGGCTATTTGCTTATGTGATATAACTGCCTGAATGCCTGTGGGTGAAGGTTGGGTTATTTGGATTGGAACAAATCATTAATTGTGAGTTTTAAGCCCACTAGATAGTGGCAAAACCATCTTTTCTAAGCCCACCCGAGGGTGGCAAAATCTGCATCTTTAAAGCCTACCTGCGGGTAGCACCATCAAACCACCTTTCAAAAATAAACATGAAATGTTTTGTTCCAATCCAGGCGACCTGGTCTATACTTGTATGCTGTGCGCATCACATAGTAACCTAGGCTAATAACCGGAATAAGAACATACAATGTTTTCAAAAATAGATATCATGGTTAGTAGAGGCCGGTCTCTGACCGGGCGAGCGGGGGTGCTCATGAAGTGACCTTCCCCAATCGTACCCAAGTTCCTGAGCCGAGGCAACTTTGGTGATGACGGACACTTGGCCTTAGGCAACGAGTCAGGGTTTCCTAAATTTCCCAAAATAAAATATTTAGGTGGCAACTCTTTATCTGGCAAAGCAGTCCATGTTTGGCACTTCTTTCAAAAACCTGTTTTCTCAAAACGATTTGCCGGATTTGGACTCTTTGGTTCAGATTTAGAACCGTGACACAAATTGAGTCCGAACTGTAGCGAGGCCTCCCGCGGGCTTGTTACAAACATAAGTTGTTTTTTCTGATTACCCATATCCCATATCATATCAGATATATAGGATAATATCTCATCTATCCATATCAGTTGATATGATAGATATAGATATCCTGAGTGGTTATCCAAATAAGTTTTGAATTCAAATTCAAACTTTAATGGATAAGGTTCAAAAGATTCAAAGGGTCATGCCACATGGGCGCCAAATTTCTAACAAGTATATATTGCCTGGTATGTTTCAGTGGACTGGACTGTTTTTTGTTCAAATCTGTGGAATAGTTGAGTTAAATACTGCTTCTGAATCTTGCAAAAACATTGAAGCCATTTTTCATGTTCTAGATAAATAAGTTTTCAGATTATAGGAGAGTAGTTTAATTTATATGGAGTAGTTTAATTCACAAGGAACAAAAACTTTTTGTGTAATAAGTTAAAATACACCAATGATGCAACCCCGTCATGTAAAAATCTTATTGCATATATGATGCAATATATTATGTAATTGCTTTTTTTATGGTTAATCAATTTATTATTATTTTTTATTTTACAAGGTACTTTACAATTTTGTGTTGTTCAGAACTAATAATTTCTTAAGAGGTTGTCTAACAACACCATCCTTCTTTTACTGTAAGTGTTCTATCAATATTTGTTGATTTATTTATTTTTTTAGTATATAAATTTTGTAATTGTTTTTAGTCAAAAAAATGGTATTTATTTATTATTTATTTTTGTAGTATCAAAATACATCTCAGTGACTGTTTATTTTTAATTTGTATATAGATTCTATAATTGTTTAAGAAAATAAAAAAAATAAAAATTTATGGTACATCTAATCTGTTTTGACTGTACATGTTTTGTCCATGAAAAGATTGAGAAACATGACTATAATCTTTTCTTATTTTATTGCTGTTATTGATGAAAAAAAGGTATCCATTCAAATTTTTAGTCAGTAAATTTTGGTAGTAAGTCAATTATGTTTTTGGTGATTCTCAAACTCATATTTTTACTTTACAAATTTTACAATTAGAACCTGCTAAACATTCATATTTATATCAACACCATAATATATTTTAGTCTGGTCCAAAAAAAAAAAACCCATTGCATGGATCCTTCATATTCACTCATTTTTTCATTCACGAATCACATGCAAGCATTGATGGGTTGACATTTTCTCTCTCCACATTTCTGGGTTTATGAGAATTTCATTAACTAAACCCATACTCAATGGGCTGAGACAAAAAAATTTCTTTTGATGAAATAAAATGAGCTGGTGAATGTATATGTGTGTATTGCTTTAATTGCATTCATGAAATAAATATTTATTATTGTTTATAAAATGGTTTTGTTATCTGGTAATTATTATTTTTTGTTGCATAAATTTATGTTTGGACTTTCCAAGTGATAAATGGTGAATTTCAAAATATTTATGATTATAACGGGTTTTGATTTTGGTTTTAATTTCATCTCTATAAAATTAAAGTCGGTTTGGAAAGAGAAGAGTTGAAATCCAAATTTAATTTTAATACTCCACATGTCCAAATTTGTGCTTCCATTTTCATACTCTTCATGTTGTTAGGGATGATTTCAATATTTAATTTTATCATTTTAATGTGATTGGGTTGGTCGTTTCTTTTTTTAGATGTTTATGTTTTTATTTCTTTTCCTCTTGATTGTAACCCATTAAAGTTTTTCTATCCATGGAAATAACAATTCATTGCTAATGAAATCCATGTTAACTTTTAGTATTGCTAATTTTTTGTTTTTTGGTGTCTAAAATTATTTAACCAAACATTTTTAGGTTCAAGTACAACAATTATGGACAATATCACTATTTTTGGTCAAATAAATTTGTTTTTATTATAAATAAATAGTTTTGATTTGATAAGTTAGAGTAGTAATGTGGTTTGGTGATGTGTTTAATATGGGAGGTGGATTCTCAAAATTATTAAACATATATTGACTGGTATTCCTTCAGTGGACTGGAATTTCTTTTGTTCAAATCCGTGGAATAGTTAAGTTAAATAATGCTTCTGAAGCTGGCAAAAATATTGATGCCATTTTTCATGTTCTAGCTAAATAAGTTTTCAGATTATGGGAGAGTAGTTTAATTTATATGGAGTAGTTTAATTCACAAGGAACAAAAAATGTTTGTGCAATAAGTTAAAATACACCAATGATGCAACCCCACCATGTAAAAATCTTATTGCATATATGATGCAATATATTATGTAATTGCTTTTTTTTTTTGGTTAATCAATTTATTATTATTTTTTATTTTACAGGTTACTTTACAATTTTGTGTTGTTCAGAACTAATAATTTCTTAAGAGGTTGTCTAACAACACTACCCTTCTTTTACTGTAAGTGTTCTATCAGTATTTGTTGATTTATTTATTTTTCTTAGTATATAAATTCTGTAATTGTTTTTAGTCAAAAAAATGGTATTTATTTATTATTTATTTTTGTAGTATCAAAATACATCTCAGCGACTATTTATTTTTAAATTTGTATATAAATTCTATAATTGTTTAAGAAAATAAAAATATAAAAGTTTATGGTACATCTAATCTGTTTTGACTGTACATGTTTTGTCCATGAAAAGATTGAGAAACATGACTATAATCTTTTCTTATTTTATTGCTGTTACTGATGAAAAAAGGGTATCCATTCAAATTTTTAGTCAGTAAATTTTGGTAGTAAGTCAATTATGTTTTTGGTGATTCTCAAACTCATATTTTTACTTTACAAATTTTACAATTAGAACCTGCTGAACATTCATATTCATATCAACACCAAAATATATTTTAGTCTGGTCCAAAAAAAAAAAAGCCCATCGCATGGATCCTTCGTATTCACTCATTTTTTTATTCACGAATCACATACAAGCATTGATAGGTTTACATTTTCTCTCTCTACATTTCTGGGTTTATAAGAATTTCATCAACTAAAGCCATAATCAATGGGCTGAGACAAAAAATTTTCTTTTGATGAAACAAAATGCTTTAATTGCATTCATGAAATAAATATTCATTATTGTTTATAAAATAGTTTTGTTATCTGGTAATTATTATTATTATTATTATTATTATTATTATTATTATTATTATTATTATTATTATTATTATTATTATTTTGTTGTATAAATTTATGTTTGGACTTTCCAAGTGATAAATGGTGAATTTCAAAATATTTATGATTATAATGGGTTTTGATTTTGGTTTTAATTTCATCTCTATAAAATTAAAGTCAGTTTGGAAAGAGAAGAGTTGAAATCCAAATTTAATTTTAATACTCCTCATGTCCAAATTTGTGCTCCGATTTTCATACTCTTCATGTTGTTAGGGATGATTTCAATATTTAATTTTATCATTTTAATGTGATTGGGTTGGTCTTTTCTTTTTTTAGATGTTTATATTTTTATTTCTTCTCCTCTTGATTGTAACCCCTTAAGGTTTTTCTATCCATGGAAATAACATTTCATTGCCAATGTGTAACGCCCTCAAAATAACAACATTAAACCCATCAAATAAGACATATGAAATAACCATATTCTTCTATTCATCAGAGTTTCATTACAAAAGCATTACATGTTAATCAACAAAAGCAAAGTGCCCTATGGGCTTACAGTTTTCCAAGTTAACACTTGGTTACAACAAAAGAGTGCTAACTCATCTACACATTAAGCCCTAGGCTTGTATATACATGTAATACATCAAAAAGGAATTTAAACAACAAGAAGTCAGCCCGCCTCTAGCCTCCCAAGCTATGTCCTTGGAGGTGGCATGCTACCTGTACCTGAAAATGATATTTCCATATAGGGTGAGCCACAGCCCAGTAGAAATACACTAAACCAACCATGAACAATGACTAAAAGATTAGCAATTGATAGATGGCCAACACTGATACATCCACATAAATCACATTTTATGTCATACGACTTATGAGTCCAAGTTACTTTTCATTTTCCCTTTTTCAACAGATAAGCATATTAGCTCTATCATTATCTCAACAGATATGTATAAAAACTATATCCCACATTCACAGATAAGCATATAAGCTACATCCACATTCTCAACAGATATGTATAACAACTATATCCCACATTCACAGATAAGCATATGAGTTGTATCTACACTTCACAAAGATAAGCATATGAGCTCTCTCTTCACTTCTTTAGACAAGCATATGAGCTGTATCTACGGAGTTCATCCTCTATCTTCTCCCAACACTATCCGGTTTAGAGGTACATCCCCCATCTTCCCCTAAACCGCGGAGTACATCCCCCATCTCCTCCTCTATACATAACGTATACAAACACATTGGTTCTATATACCATCATTCAATACATACAATTAATGTATTCTGTCAACCGTCAAATTCCATGACACGTTCCATTGATTAGTTTTCGTTTGCCTAATCATCATGCATTGTCTACAACAATCACGACTATCCTCCACCGATAGCCCAAAGCAGTTATTTCTAAACAGAAAATAAATGCACAAATGGATATTCAATCAACATTTCAATTCGGTGAGTGATGAATAATTCAACTACACCATTTTTCCCATACATTCCCAATCTCAACATTTCCATTTCATAACTTCATTTCTCACGATTAATTAACCCAATTAATCAAACAATGTAATTAGGTTATTTACCATAATTAACATTTTAACCCTTAAGGTCCCATTTTCATCAATGATTCAACATTTATTCCATTTCTCTATGACAAACATGCATCTAGGTTTATTACGAATAAAACCCCAACTTTTGTAAAATTACACAAAAGCCCCAAACTTTCACAAAATTACCAAACCAACCCCAACATCTCAAAATACTAAAATTTAAAGACAAAATCCATAGAGAGGAGTAGGATATCCCTACCTCAAATTCGGAGCCCCAAAGGAGAAGATGACAAAACCCAACGTGCTCCAAAATCTGAAATTTTCAGATTAAAATGTAGCCCTCGACGATCAACAACTTTTTTGTAAAGGCCAAAGATGAGCAAATCACTCCTACTAGATCAAAACCTAGAGAGAAGGTAGAGTTCTAGAGTGAGAGGCTCAACAATGGTGTTTTTGGAAAAGTAGGAGAGAGAAGAGAAAGTGAAAAAGTGGTTTGAAAAGTCACAACTCGGGACTTAAACCCAGTCGCCCCGCTCGAGCGTCAAACACCCCGCTCGAGCGTCACTCACAGACTCCCGCTCGAGCGGCCAAACTCCCGCTCGAGCGCCAGATGCACACTCCCAGCACTTTTACAGAGCCAGGTCTCCGCTCGAGCTTCCAACTCCCCGCTCGAGCGGCACTCACACAACCCCGCTCGAGCGGCCAATCCCACGCTCGAGCGTCCAACACTGCACAGGAAATACTGGATGGGTGAATTCCCCGCTCGAGCGCCAAAACCCCCGCTCGAGCGGACAGGCCAAAATCTGGGCAACTAGTTTTGGTTTCTAAACTCAACCAACCTGTAACAAATCCGCCCAACACATCCTATAACTCAAATACGAAGTAAAAAAAGATGTAAACAAAATAATAATCAACTACCAACATCCACGTACACATGTCCGGATCACTGTACAACAAGGGTAAATCCGGGATCGCTATAACCTCCCCCCCTTAAAGAATTTCGTCTCCGAAATTAAGCACAAGTTTTCAAAAAAACAGGTTTTCCTCCATTTTAAACAATGTTACATTTTAACATTCAACAATTCAACCCATTACCGGTCATCCCATCCCTTAAACAAGGGGCATTTCACAATATGTAAACAACATATTGTAGACACCCCATTTTTGACCGACCTTAAGACTCAGACGTCACCGATTGAGCGCTTGGTAGTGTTGCATATCGTGCTCGTTCCGAAGTCTCAGAGTCGCGGCCGTGCGCCCTGCCTCCGGACTTTCGAACCTTCTTTTGTACCTTGCCTCGGTTTGCGAACCAGACTCGATTTTCTCTGTTTCTTTTTCTGAGGGGAGGGAGAGGTCCCGTAGACCATCTCTCAGTGGCCGTGGGCCACATTTTGTGGCCGTAGGCCATTTTGCCCATTTCGGAGCCTGGTTTCCGGTTTTCCGGGACCGTTGGCCGTGTGCCTCGGTTCGGAACCGCCTAACCATCTCCGTTTGCCCTGATTCTTGGCATACTTCTTATTTACTCCCTTTTGAGGGACACTGGGGTCCGGGAGACCCACTTCGTGGCCGAATGCCACTTTCGGTGCTTAACAGCCCATTTTCGGGACCCCGAACTGCGTGTTTTGGCCCCCGAACATTCGTTTTGCATTGGTTTTCGTTCATTTTTGGCAGGTACCTCTGTTTTATCACCAGGAAGGTCACTGAAGGATGGGAGGCCAGCAATTGTTTCAACAACCAGTTTTTACTCCTCCGGCGCCCTCCGACGCCCGTTTTTCTCACTTCCGAGCTAATGTTGAGCAAACTGGGCCCTTTTTCTTGAACTTTGAACCACATATTTGTGATGTACACACATGGGAGGACCCTAAAAGTTGGTGGCCGGCCACTAATGTTGCTTGACCCTTTTGAACCCCTCCTTCCGAGCTAATGTTGAATAACCTGGGTCCTTTTTCTTGAACTTTGAAGCACATATTTGTGTTGTACACACATGGGAGGACCCTAAAAGTTGGTGGCCGGCCACTAATGTTGCTTGACCCTTTTGAATCCCTACTTCCGAGCTAATGTTGAACACCCTTGAGCCACTTTCTTGGACTTTTAACCACAGGGTTGTGTTGAGGGCACATGGGAGGACACCATTATGTGGTGGCCGGCCACTAAACCAACTTGACCCTTTTGACCCCTAGCCGGCCGGCTAGGGGATGTGGCCGGCCGGCCACCTGTAGCAAAAATACCTGGCCGGCCATGATCCTCACACTGTTCACTTTACAGCTGTATAGCTTTATCCCCCAGAAAATATCTGTATCTGGGGGATATTTTGTGGGGGAAAACTTGCCTCCTTTTCACCCACCTTTTGCCCCTCTTTTTTGGTCCTTATAACCAGCTGCAAGCATTGGTATTGAGGGTTAGAAAATTTGGTCTTCAAGCTTGTATACAAAAATCCTCCTCCATTTCTCTCATTTCCTTGAAAACCTCCAAGTCCTACACCACCATTTCTTCTACACCGCCACCCCCCACCCTTCCATCCTCCATTCCAGAAGTTTGAAGGTGTTCTCCAAGGCCTAAGGGTGCTACAAACTCAAGCAAAGAGTTGCTAAAGTTTGGTCTTCAAGGGTGAGTACCACTTCTCCTTTTCTTGGTCCTTTTCTTGTTTCATTTGTAAGCCATACATGCTCATTGTTTTGAGCTCCGACCAAAACTGAAAAGGTCATTTTTTTGAGCTCATTTTCTTGTTTCATCAAGGGCTCAACCCTGTTTGAGCCCCCCATATTGCACTTGCTTCAATATCTTTCTTGAATGCTATTTTCTTGCATGCTTTGGCAGCCTATTATGCTTCTATTTTTGGTCTTTTTACAGGCCTAAAAATAGTCTTATTTTGGCCTATCCTTCATGTTTCATTAAGGGCCTTGCATGGTTTGGGACCTCCATATGCTACTTCATGTTATATCCCTCTTTGGTCCCCATTTTTGCATGATCTATTAGCCTACTATGCTTCTGTTTTGGGTCGTTTTACAGGCCTAGAAATAGTCTTATTTTGGCCCCTTGTTCATGTTTCATTAAGGGTCTTTGGCTGTTTGATGAATTCTTTGCATACTTTGTGTTATATTTCTCCTTTTTACCCCATTTTTGCATAGCATTTTGGACATATTTTCATGTTGTTTTGGGGGTTTCCATAAAATGTAAATAGTCATGTTTTTGGCCCCTCTTCAGTGTTGTAGAAGAGTCTTTTTCTTTTTGGGCTTTGAATCTACCACTTTCTTCTTTGGCCACCTTTTGGCCCTTTTCTTGCATAGGAGTGCAGCCATACCTGTGTTTGTTTTTGGGTTTTTTACAGTTCTGAAAAACATCTTATTTTTGGCCCCTCTTCAATATTGTAGAAGGCCCCTAACCTGTTTGGGGTCAGCAGCTGTGAGTTGCTTCTTTGCATCATATTTAGGGCCATTTTTGTAGGCTTATTCTGCCCTGTTTTTGTTTACTGTTTGGCCATGCTTTGAACTGGAAAAATGCTAATTTTGGGGCTTCCTTTCTACTGTCTATTCATTTCATGTCCATATTGTGCATATTTGGTATAGCTATAGGCCATTTCGGGTGCCAAAATCCATGTTTCGGGACTATTCCATGCGTTGGGTGTGTTTTCGCCTCATTTCGGGGCTGTTTTCCCCCACATTTCAGTGCTGAAATTCCATTAGCATGTTTGCATATCATTTCCATCATATTGCATTGCGTATGCCATTGCCTCGGTTTGCGTGCCCGTGCGCACGCATTTCGAGGCACTTCATTTTCATCCATCGGCCTCTTATGTGAGTGTGGCTGAGGCTCTCTCATGTTAGTATAAGTCCATGTTGCCTTTTATATGCCATTTCCATCATATTGCATTGCGTATGCCATTGCCTCGGTTTGCGTGCCCGTGCGCACGCATTTCGAGGCACTTCATTTTCATCCATCGGCCTCTTATGTGAATGTGGCTGAGGCTCTCTCATGTTAGTATAAGTCCATGTTGCCTTTTATATGCCATTTCCATCATATTGCGTTGCGTATGCCATTGCCTCGGTTTGCGTGCCCGTGCGCATGCATTTCAAGGCACTTCATTTTCGTCAATCGGCCTCTTATGTGAGTGTGGCTGAGGCTCTCTCATGTTAGTATAAGTCCATGTTGCCTTTTATATGCCATTTCCATCATATTGCATTGCGTATGCCATTGCCTCGGTTTGCGTGCCCGTGCGCACGCATTTCGAGGCACTTCATTTTCGTCCATCGGCCTCTTATGTGAGTGTAGCTGAGGCTCTCTCATGTTAGTATAAGTCCATGTTGCATTCTATATGCCATTTCCATGTCATTTGCATTGTGTATGCCATTGCCTCGGTTTGCGTGCCCGTGTGCACGCATTTCGAGGAACTTCATTTTCATCCATCGGCCTCTTATGTGAGTGTGGTTGAGGCTCTCTCATGTTAGTGTAAGCCCATATCATATTTCCATGTCATTTGCATTGCGTATGTCATTTTCTCGGTTTGCGTGCCCGTGTGCACGCATTTCGAGACGTCTTATTTTCATAACATTGTGTAAGTTAGGATTGTATCTTAGTTGCATTTCATGCATGTCATGCATATTGCATCATGTTCGGGATAGGAGTTAGCCCGAGCACGGGAAACGAGGTATGTTTCGTACTCCGAGTGACGGAACGTGTCTCAATTCCCCAGTCACCGACACTCCGGATTATCCATGATGGAGTTAGGTCTTGTTGTGTTTTCATGTGCATTCATTCCATATTAAATTGTGCAATTCGGTTCCTCGGCCATCATGCCTCGATATGCGTGATTGGTGGCACGAGGATCGAGGCATGCATATATTTGTGAAAATACATTGCTATGCCCCCTTCCTGCTCTCTGTTGCAGCAAAATCAAGAGTCAGCGGTCTTCCGAGGATTGGCACGCATTTCAAGAAAGGTGTAAACAGAGGCTAATTGGGGCATCCCAGTGGATTTCCGCGCAAGGCAGCCCAAGCATACAGAAGCAAGGCAGTCCCTGGCTCGCATGCCAGTTTGCAGCTTTTCTTAGTTAATTTGTAAATTAATTAGGAATTAGGAATTTGTATTATTTTGGACTGTATTATTTGGGACTGTAATTATTTGGGACTGTATTATTTATTCGGACCCTCTGCGCGAGGGCACAACTGTAATAAGTGTGCGTGTGTGTGTGTTGTATGTCTTCCAACCCCACGTCTTTCTCCCTTTTATTTACCCGCTTATGATGGTTAGATTAGGACATATTTCAATTAGCATACAGTATGACAGCATGTTTGCATCATTCATCTGTTTTGCATACACCGGGCTCGGCGCATCATACTAACTGCATTTGTATTTCAATTCCAAATTGAATACATGTTAGCTGTAGCATTCCATATGCCATGTTTAGAATAGCCGAGCCTGCTATAGTTTGCATTTTTGCATGTGTTGCATTAGGCATTTCTGTATACTTAGGATTCATGCATGATTTCTAATGAGTTTTTGTTTTGGCTTGGAGTACTCGGTGAGTTTTATGCTTTAGCATTCTTGCATGCGTGTGAGTGAATGCCATGAATAGCATGCTTACCATGAGGCTATGTGCTTACATGATATAACTGCCTGAATGCCTGTGGGTGAAGGTTGGGTTATTCGGATTGGAACAAATCATTCGACTGTGAGTTTTAAGCCCGCTAGATAGTGGCAAAACCATCTTTTCTAAGCCCACCCGAGGGTGGCAAAATATGCATTTTAAGCCTACTTGCGAGTAGCAAACCATCTTTCAAAAACAAACATGAAATGTTTTGTTCCAATCCAGGCGACCCAGTCTATACTTGTATGCTGTGCGCATCACATAGTAACCTAGGCTAATAACCGGATTAAGAACATACAATGTTTTCAAAAACAGATATCATGGTTAGTAGAGGCCGGTCTTTGACCGGGCGAGCGGGGGTGCTCACGAAGTCACCTTCCCCAATCGTACCCAAGTTCCCGAGCCGAGGCAACTTTGGTGATGACGGACACGTGGCCTTAGGCAAACGAGTCAGGGTTTCCTAAATTTCCCAAAATAAAATATTTAGGTGGCGACTCTGTATCTGGCAAAGCAGTCCATGTTTGGCACTTCTTTCAAAAATCTGTTTTTCTCAAAACGATTTGCCGGATTTGGATTCTTTGGTTCAGATTAAGAACCGTGACACAAATCGAGTCCGAACTGTAGC
The DNA here is from genome assembly GCF_055761805.1 of Camellia sinensis. NCBI lineage: Eukaryota > Viridiplantae > Streptophyta > Magnoliopsida > Ericales > Theaceae > Camellia > Camellia sinensis. The sequence continues at coordinate 3,830,784 of NW_028128987.1, forward strand.
ATGAGGCCCACGGGCGCGTCTACAGTTTCTGGCGACTCTGCTGGGGATTTAGAGAACTTGACTCGAACTCATGATATCTGTTTTTTACTACACTTGTATGTTTCTTTGCATTGCATTTGCATTGGTGCGCCTAGGACACCGTGTTTGCCATCTGCTATTCCTGAACGGTTTGCCGGAGGCTTGTCTTGTCAAGGCATGACCATAAGGCTGACCGGTTATGGGCTCTGCCAGTATGGGAACACAAACCCCGGTTTTACCGGGGCACCCTCTTTGACCGTTCGACCTAATGCATATTCGGATCCATAGTGACCATTCCAAACTAGGACAGGTTGCTTACCCGTTTATAGGTTGTTTGAAACCGCTGCGTGCGTAGTGAAACCCTAGCTCCTGACAAAATAGGACAGAGAAACCCTACCCCAACATAGGGGTGTTTTGGCTCTCACTTATCTGTTATGTGCTTTAGAGTGCGTCTCTACAGGTATGCATGTATCAGTGTATGAGTTTGGGCATCAGGCCTGCGGGCATCAGTTCAGTATTGTGGGTATCAGGCCTGCGGGCATCAGTCAGTGATTAAGGATCAGTTATCTGCGGGTATCAGATTCAGTCTTCGGGGACAGTGATACAGGGATAATAATCAATGTTTGAGGACAGTGTGTATTCAGCTTATCAACTGTGTGTTGTTACGCCCGACTGTGTGTCATGCATTTACTTTACGTTGTTATGCTGTCCGTTTATTTGTTTATTTATTTCCTTATTGCTTTATTTATCTTTTGTCTAGGGCAGTTCTAGCACAATTGCTTCAAACCCAGCAGATACCCCCCAAGCACTTTGGACACGAGGTCGCCGACTCAATCGATCTGAGGATCTAATTGACGGACAGCCAGTGTTCTATTCTCTACCCCCCGTTATCAGAAGAAAGCCGAGAAAGAGCAGTGTATCTGAACAGAGATCACCAGAACAGTGGTTTCCCCCATCAGTGGACAGTCGGATTGAGATCCCCATTGAGACAGATTTGCCAGTAGTTCAGATAGACCAGAACAGTATGACAGCACCAACAGGAATTGAGGATATGGTGCGCCAAATGCAAGAAACCATGCGGGCCATGCAGCAGGATGCCGTTCGCCGAGATGAACTCGCCAAGCAATAGGCCGAGATTATGACCCAGCAGGCTGAGCTGATTACCAGACTGCAACAGCAGAATGCGGCGTCTGCTTCACATCAGGTCCCTCCTCTACCAGGGGCTCCGTTACCTGAGCAAGCACCTACTGTTCAGAACGCCCCACCAAATGCCCAGAATACCCTGTCGAATATCCAAAACTTGCAAGAGGACATGAACCTCCCAACGGGGCCAGCTCCGCCCCCGCTTCCGCCACAACTATCCAAGATCCATGCACCCAATTACCAGGACTCTCTCTTTGAGTTTGAGGTTGACCACACAGCTTTGAAATTGAGCAAGCTGGAGAAGCTCTTCAAGAAATCGCAAGGGGTGAAGGCAATTCCAGACATCGAGGACGGTTATACCGATGTAGCCGTGACATTGCCCGAGAGGTTCAAAATGCCGCAAGTTGACCGCTTTGACGGGTCCGGCGACCCCATGGTCCATCTCCGGCTATTTTCAGACATCCTGCGACCAATGGGCCTGACCCGACCGCAGAAGCTCTCACTATTTGGCCGAACCCTGTCAGGTGTTGCCGCCGACTGGTATGCAAAGCAAGAGGATGAGGTTAAACGGAACTGGGACGAGATGGCCGAGGCCTTCGTTGCGCAGTACTCCTATAATACGCAAATCAAGGTCACAACTCGTGATCTCGAGACGACGAGGCAGGAACCCAAGGAAACCTTTTCTGACTTTGTAACCCGGTGGAGGGCAAAGGCGTCAATGATGACTCTGAGGCCCACCGACAAAGATCAAATCCGGATGATTGTGCGCAATCTCCAACCCAAGCTAATGCAGAGAATGATTGTAATCCCCTTTCCCACCTTCTCAGACTTACACGAGATGGGGGTGCAAATTGAGGACGCAACGAAACAAGGTTGGATCGACCAAGACCGGGAGCAGCCCCGGAGAACATTCAACCGGAACAACAATGCGGGCCCGAGTGGCTCTGCGACTGCAAGAACTTCAGAGGTGAGCGTGGTCACCACCATTCCCCCTCCCCTTCCAAGGCCCATGGCGGCCACACCTTTCTCCGGTGCGTCCGGAAGCAACACACAAACCAACAGATTCCAACCTCGAGGCCAAAGAACCTTCACCCCACTATACATGCCCCTGTCCAAAGCTCTGGGGGTACTGATCAGGAAAAAACATTTGAAACCCCTGGAGCCGAAGCCACTACCGAATCCACTCCCTCCCTCTCATGACCCATCAAAGTACTGCGCGTATCACCAACAACACGGTCACGACACCGACCATTGTTACAGATTGCGTCATGAGATCCAGGATCTTATTGACAAGCAGGTGATCGCGCCTCCCGACAAACCCAATGTCACAACCAATCCTCTTCCACCACATAACCAAGCCCTCCCTCCCAACAGAATCAACTTTATCCAATCTGGGGTCACATCTTACGATCCCAGTATCTATATCACCCCATCCCACTTACCCAAGCCGGAGGTGTTCCTCCCCGACTGCACTAACTCTTTGTGCATGTTGGACATCTCCCCAACCCAACCAGAGCCGATAGTGGTGACCATCGAAGATGGGGAAGAGCAGATTTCGGGAGAAAATGGGGTTGTTGAATCCGGGATTGGACAGAGTTTCGCCGGGGAAGTCTATGATCCGAGTGAGTACATCTTGTCGACAGGCCAGATTGGGCTAGGTATAGAATTGCCAAAGACAGGAGAGCTATGTATGATCCGGGGAGATGGATTTGAGCAGGGGGCAGATGATCTGACGGCAGTGGAAGAAGACTTAGCCAACCTCCAATTTTTCGATGACCAGGAACCGGGGGATGCGTCAATCAACTGGTTCGACTATGAGGAATCGGCGGAGGCCACTGGATGGCTCGAGGATCAACCAGATGAAGTGGGGGAATCCCAACCAGAACAGAGCCCGGCAGGGGCAAGAGTATCAGCTGTGGCCGGAAGGGCCGGAAGTCAAGTTATATCGCCGGAGAGCGCCGGTGCTAAGAATTCCGCTCGAGATTTGGGCATTATGGATACGGGAATTGTTGAACAAACAGCTGTACTGATGCGGCTGGAACGAGAAAAGTTTGAGACTGCCGAGAGAGTTAGGAAAGCTAAGGGCCCTGAGGGGACTGAGAGTGCTGTGTGCACGAAGTTAGAGAACGCTGCGAGCGTGTGGACGGGGAGCACTACGAGTGCAACTGAACCGGAGCCAGACAGGTGTCTATTAGCTGCCGACGGAATGTGGTGGGAAGACGACGACTTATGTCTTGCCCACATGGACGAAGACTGGGGAAGTGGCCAACCGGATGACACTTGGTACCTCGACGAGGTAGATCACATGACGAGAAGTGGGCGGTACTTCAAACCCCTCACCTAGACCAACCCGAGGCATCCGGGAAGGATAGAGAAGCAGAGAAACAGAAACAGCAGCAGATTGAAGAGGAAGCTGTGCTGAGACAGCTAAAGAAGATACAAGCAGACATCTCCATCTGGGGACTGCTTATGGCTTCGCGGGTACACAGACAAGCTGTTTTAACTGCTATGGACAAATCCAAACTCTCTATTGACACTACACCAGAGCAGCTGGTTGGGCTGGTCTTCCCGGGAGGAGGTTCCCCGGCATTGACCTTTTCAGACAAGGAACTACCGCCTGAGGGCATAAATCACAACAAACCCCTCTACATTTCCGTGGAATGTAGAGACAAGTGGATATCGGTGGTACTTGTTGATACCGGGTCTGCTATTAATGTCTGCCCGACCAGAACAGCATATGCAATCGGGTTGAAGGCCGCGGACTTCGTCCCGACTACTCAAGTAATCAGAGCATACGACAATACCAGCAGGGAGGTGATGGGGACTGTTAAAATTCAAACCAAGGTTGGTCCAGGACAACACAGCATTGAATTTCATATCCTGGATGTTCTCGCAACCTTTAACCTACTTTTGGGGCGACCGTGGTTGCACCAGGTCAAGGCAGTCTCTTCCACTCTACATCAGATGCTGAAGTACCCTCACGGGAAGGGGGTAGCAATTGTTTTTGGGAATTCGTCAATCCACCCACCACCGGAAGTGTCGACACCAGTATTGGAAATCGAGCACGGCACTGAGGATGTGTTCTTATCCGGGTTCACTTTGGCTGAGGCTCGAGTGATACAGAACATTATGGCTGTGAATGAGGGAATGTACGTCAGCGCTCAATCCGTCTACCTCATGAACAAGCTACAACACATCCCCGGAATGGGATTGGGAAGGAGTGGCCGGAAGGGCGTCTCAGCGTTGGCCGAAGTGCCACACAACCCTCACACCTTTGGACTGGGTTATCTGCCCACCAAAGAGGACTGGGTGAGGAAAGGAAAAGAAATGGCTGGAAAAGCCAGAGTTAAGCAGGCTGGGAAGCCTTTTGAATTAATGCACAGGCCCATCTGGGGTACCCTGAACGGACGCTTCATCCGGGAGGGGGAAGATTTTCCATTTTGCGGCTTCCCAGAACCATGGCTGAACGCAGAGAGGAAGCGCGTGCCTGGTTTCGAGATATTTTTCGACTTGCAATTACCTGGGGATGACGTTGCCGAAGTGCAGACAGACCCACCAGCTGAGGTTGAACAGAGCAAGGCAGTGGATCCTGAGGGCACAGAACATGAGATGGGGGTAGCGCTGGCAAGTCTACTCTCAGATCCTTCGATCGACCAAATGTGCTTGGGGGATAACTCCTCGGTTTCCATGATTGGGGACGAAATGGCTGCGGGCCTTCCAGCAACAATTTTGGATGCATCTATCGCACCCTCTCTCACCTGGCAATATGAAGAGGGATTTTTGTCCAGCAGCACCGGGTCAGGTAGTGAGCCGGAATCTGATTCCACCGAGTCCTGTGAGTCGGAATCAGGTTCCAGCTCGACTGAGTCTGAGTCTGGTAATCCTGGGGGTGATAACCCGGATGCCACAATTATGTCCAGGTCGTCTTTCTCTTTTTCATTTGAGTCTATTGTAACCGAGATTCCGGACGATTTGGATGAGCTTAATGAGAATCAGGTGACTGTGGTTTCTGAGTACTTCTCTGTGCCCTTAATTTATTGCTTAAATTCAGACTTTCAAAACTTTGATAAAAACGACGAGGACGAAGTTCCTCCGGTTTTGCAACGCTTAATTGAGCAGGAGCAGGAGAGGCTTGTTAAACCCTTAACTGATGAAATCATTACCGTGAACATTGGTACTGAGGAGGACCCGCGGCTGGTCCAGATCGGGTCCACGCTGTCTTCCGAGGAACGCGAGCGCTTAGTCGCTTTACTAAAAGATTTCAAAGATGTTTTCGCGTGGTCCTACGAAGACATGCCTGGGATCGATCCTGAGATTGTACAGCATCGGATCCCCCTTGACCCCGAGGCCCGACCTGTCAAACAGAAACTCCGAAGGATCCGCACCAACTGGGCTCTCAAGATTAAGGAAGAGGTCACCAAGCAGATCGACGCAGGCTTCCTGCAGGTATCCGAATACCCGACTTGGTTGGCCAACATCGTTCCAGTGCCAAAGAAAGATGGTAGGATCCGAGTATGCGTGGATTTCAGGGATTTGAACAGAGCTAGTCCGAAGGACGACTTTCCCTTACCGCATATTGATGAGTTAGTGGATTTTACGGCAGGGCATGCCTTACTTTCATTCATGGATGGCTTCTCAGGGTACAATCAGATAATGATGGCACCAGAAGACAGAGAAAAGACTGCATTCACCACCCCGTGGGGAACATACTGCTACCGGGTAATGCCGTTTGGGTTGAAGAACGCCGGAGCTACTTATCAACGGGCCGCGACCACCATATTACATGACATGATCCACAAGGAGGTTGAGGTGTACGTGGACGACATGATTGTCAAGTCCAAGGAAAGAGAGGGCCACTACACCGCCTTGCAAAAGTTTTTCCAAAGGATTCGAGAATTTCTGTTGCGGCTAAATCCTCAGAAATGTACTTTCGGTGTCACAGCGGGAAAAATGCTGGGGTTTCTGATTACACAGAGGGGCATCGAGGTTGACCCTTCAACGATTAAGGCCATCTTAGAAATGCCACCACCAAGGACTGAAAAGGAGGTGCGAGGCTTTCTGGGTAAAGTGCAATTCATAAGACGGTTTATCTCAAAATTAACCTTGACTTGTGAACCACTTTTTGGTCTCCTGAAGAAAGGCAAGAAGTTCCAATGGGACGGCCGATGTCAAGCTGCTTTCGAACAGATCAAAGAATATCTACAGAACCCGCCCGTGTTGTCGCCACCAGAGCCGGGGAAATCGTTGATATTGTACCTCTCTATGACTGAGACCACAATGGGCTGCATGCTCGCACAAGAATCAGAAGATAAGGTGGAGAGGGCAATCTACTATCTGAGCAAGAAAATGCTAGATTATGAGACCCGCTACACTCCACTTGAGAAGGCTTGCTTAGCTTTGGTATGGGCTACCAGGAAGCTGCGGCACTACCTATTAGCTCACTCCGTAATGTTGGTTTCGCGACTAGATCCCATCAAATACCTTTTCGAGAAACCAGCACTTACGGGTAGGCTAGCTCGTTGGCTGCTGTTGCTCTCCGAATTTGATCTGAAGTATGTGACACGCAAGTCAGTCAAAGGAAGAGCAGTAGCGGAGTTCCTTGCCGACCACCCGGTTGAGGGAGATGAAGCGGTTGAGTACCTATTCCCAGACGAAGCCATTTTACACATCGACGACGAATATTGGACGATGTACTTTGACGGAGCGTCAAATCAATACGGATATGGGATAGGAGTGTTGCTGATAGCACCCGACAATTCCCGTATCCCTCTAGCCTTCAAACTCCGATTCAAAGTCTCGAACAACGAAGCTGAATACGAGGCGTGCATTGCCGGTCTAGAAGCAGCCCTGGAACTAGGGGCAAGACGGTTGGACGTCATTGGGGATTCGAACCTTGTTGTGTCTCAAGCAAACGGAGACTGGAAAGTCAAGGAAGAAAAGATGATGATGTACCATCAGACCTTGGACTTGCTAATTCCTCGGTTTGAAAAGTTAAACTTTGCTCATCTTCCAAGAGAGAACAATAGGTTTGCAGATTCTTTAGCAACTCTATCTTCCATGATAGACATCCCATTCGGAATCCGGATGCGTCCGGTCATCATTGACCAGAAATTTGCACCTGCCTATGAGTCGATCGCTGCTATAGATGAGGTTCAGGACGAAAACCCCTGGTATTATGACATCTGGAATTTCTTAGAAAAGGAAGTATACCCGCCAGGGGTAAATGCCAAGGATAAAAGGGCAATCAGAAGAATGGCCGTCCAGTTCATCATCTGTGGGGGTAAGCTGTATAAGAGAGGCCATCTGGGAATGCATAAGCTGTGTGTAGAAGTTGAAGAGTCGAAGCGCCTAATGGAGGCCATCCATGGAGGAGAATGTGGTGCGCAACGGAGTGATGCTAGCACGGAAGATCCTCAGACAGGGTTACTACTGGTCCACCATGGAGGAGGATTGTATTAGTTTTGTTCGGCGATGCCACAAGTGTCAGATCCATTCAAACCGCATGAACATCCCGCCGTCGAAGCTGTACAACATGACTTCGCCATGGCCATTTTCAGTTTGGGGGATCGATGTGATCAGGGCAGTCACTCCGAAGGGATCAAATGGGCATGAGTTCATCCTCGTTGCGATAGATTATTTCACGAAGTGGGTCGAGGCCCAATCATATGCGGTGTTGAAGGCGTCACACGTTGCAAAGTTTATCAGAAGCAACATCATTTGTCGCTATGGGGTCCCAAACGAGATAATTTCAGATAATGGTTCCCACTTCAAGAAGGAAGTGATAGACTTGTTGGAGAAATACAACGTGGCTTTTCATAAGTCATCTACATACCGGCCGCAAACCAACGGAGCGGTCGAGGTCGCCAACAAGAATATCAAACACATACTGCAGAAGATGGTGGAAACCTATCGGGACTGGCCAGATAAGCTGCCGTTTGCTCTGTGGGGCTACAGGACTTCAATCAGGACTTCTACCGGAGCGACTCCGTATTCATTAGTTTATGGGATGGAGGCTGTTCTACCTATTGAGATTGAGGTTCCATCATTGCGGGTATTGGCTGAGTGTCAAATAGCCGAGGTAGATTGGCAGCAGAGCAGATTTGAGGAACTCATGCTTTTTGATGAAAGAAGACTGAAAGCACTGTACCATATTCAAGGCTATCAGCGCAGAATTGCCCGGGCTTTCAACAAGAAGGTTAAGTCCAGGAATTTAAAGGAAGGAGATTTGGTGCTCAAAGACAATCGAGCTCCCATCCACGACCCAAGGGGCAAGTTCAAACCCAATTGGACTGGTCCCTACATCATCAAAGCTATCTTGTCAGGCGGAGCTGTGGTTCTGATGGATCTAGATGGCTTAGAGTTCTCACAACCAATCAATATGGACAAGTTGAAGAAATATTACCCTTGAGAGGCTCGCTAGGCCGAAAACCCGAAAGGGCGACCTAGGCAAAAGTTAGAGCACAAAAAATTGGAAAATATAAAAACTGAGCTCGCAAGGTTGAAAACCCGCAAAGGGCGGCCTTGGCAAAAGTTAGAGCGCAAAAGGAGAGTAAAAATACCCGAGTGAACCTAAGCCTGAACTACGTAAGGCTTGATTCCCATCTTCGGGATACGTAGGCAACTTCATTCTGAAGTCCAGCCATAAACTTTTCCTCGATCAACTTTGTCTATTTTGACCATCTCAGTCATCTTTATCCATCAGCATTTATCGCGATTTCCGGTACAGTGCTATTCAGACTAGGGGCAACTTTCCGTTGCCATGCAGTGCCGCGGTACTCTTCAAACTAGGGGCAACTTTCCAGTTGCAGGGATCTGGGGTTGTGCATCTCAGTGATAGATCTTAGGCATGTCCAGTTTCTGATCCATATCGAAAATGGTTTTGAAAAGTTTTAGTAAAAGTTGACTTTGTTCAAATTAATCTCTTTACAACTAAGACCATTTTTGGACCAAAAGCGGAAAAGTTTTAGTACCCCAACTTTCAACTTCATTAATTTCAAAACAAAGTTCTCCTGCTCTCACATACAATTAAAATTACTTTTTATTACATTCGTGAAGAAAACTTGAAAGTACTAATAAAGCAATAAATCTGGGGCATAGTCGAGTCAAGCATCCCTACGCCCCCTCCCAGAGCTGGTCGAAGCATCTGACGCCAAGCTAGGCCCAACCTGTGCCTCCTCGTTGAGCCAATCCAAGCACTCATCAGACAAAGTGCAATTGAAAGTGGGAGCAGGGCCCAGGAGCTCTCTAGTCCTCCATGCTGTGGCATATCGGGCAAGCTGTGCACCTCGGACCGGGAAAGAAGCCGGATACTCAATCCCCTCTGGTGGACAAATCTGATCGTGACCGAACTGGCGCAGGAACCGGAACGGAAAATAGAACACGCAGTGGGTGAGACCAATCAACTGGATCCCGGTCAGCCGGGACATGTTATAGCTCATTGCCGGGAGATCGAGCCAAGGACAACGCCAAGCAATGCGGTCTACGGACAAATTGCACATCCAATCAAACCACCATCTTTCATCAAGGGCATTGACTAGGCGCTGTCGAAAGAAATAGCCTCTAGCTGAATAGGCCGGGCAAGAGTCCACGACCTGTAATTTGTCCATTAACCATACCTGGGGAGGGATGGAAAATGAGAGAATAAAGAATAGAGAGATGTGCGATGAGAGAAAAGTGAGAAAAGGGTTTTGTGAGAAAAACCGAGCCTGAGGGCCGAGTGATGTGAGCAAATACATATGTAAGACGGGGTGGGAAGCATTACCTGCAGCAGCAGTGGACTCCCAGCAAATCTAGTCGTCTCCCGACAATAGACAGAATCCAAACCCATCAGCGTCTCAGCCAAGGTCATGGCGATACAGCTCTTTCCTTCTCTCAAGCCTTGGGCAACTTCAATCAGACGAATGCTAGCTCCGCCAAAGCCCGAGGAAAGCAGAAAGTGAGACAGTAAACACAAGCAAAGGGCGTGTTGCCGGAAACCTTGCCAATAATGATTGCCGCGGTCACCGGCGTCAGAAAAGCGATGGATCAAGCCAAGGATATCCAGTTCCCCATTGCGGATCAGAGACCGAGCATCATGAGCGGTGAGTCCACACATCCGCCCTAAAGCCTGGGCGTGACCAAAGCGAAACTGGGGCAAGATCTCTTCTTGGCTTTCAGATTCCATCAAAACTTGAAAATCTTCAAAGGTCGGACATACCTCTTGACCACCGAAGCTAAAAACGTGCGTCACCGGGTTCCAAAACCTCGTCGCGGCATGGAGAAAAGGGAGATGTAGCCGAGTACGGCTCAGCGTGAATAGTGCATTCAAGCCGAAACCCCGGAAGTTTAGCTTTTCCGAGCCATCTAGAGAAGAGATCCAAGATGTGAGATTTTCTGTAAGAAACGCTTCCATTTCTTGTGCAAAGTAGTGTTAAAATGAATGTTCCCGGAGTTGAGGCTTTTATAGAGGGGAAAAACACTATTCAGCAGGACACGTGTCAAAAACTGGATGGCTGCAGGAATAAGTGGCCGGCCGGCCACCTTTTCTGGCTGGCCGGCCATTTGCTTTTTGAAAAACAGCCGGCCACCTCTCCCTCTCCATAAAACTGGCCGGCCGGCTCCCTGAGGTGGCTGGCAATGCTCCAATGTATCTCCTTGGCCCTCTTTTAGCCTCCGGAGGAAAGTTTCGAGCATTTCCATGCAAACGGGAGAATCGAGAGCCTTCATTTCCCTTTGTTTCGGATGCGTTCCGTTGCCCAGATCGTCCGGGGTACGCTTTGTGTTGTTGAGTTATGTTTATCGAGTTGTTGTTTTGATTATCGAGTTGTCGTTTTGCTTATCGAGTTGTTTGTCGAGCTGTCGTGTTTCACGTTTTTTAGTCATTGCTCTCTGTTTAAGCAATCTTTGTTTAAGTCTTGTTTATTTGCGTTGTCAACGCTATTGCATTTTGTTTATCGAGTTGTAAACTTGCTAAGTTTCTGTTATATCTTAGTAAGTTGAGTTGCCTAGTTTTGTTGCGTCGGTTCACTACCTGACTTGGCAAAATGCACAATGCACGCTTCCATTCAAATCTCATTTTGGTGCAAAATGATGCAATATGATGCTAAGTGTTTAAAATACAATACTTTTTACAAAAGCCGTTTCATTCCATCATGTCTCATTTGCTACAACATTTTACAGACTAAGGCACGAGTTTTACAAAATAAACTGCCTGATAATGTACAAATGTGCTACAACTACTAGCAAAAAGATAAATAAAACAGGAAATAGCAGCATCAATGCCCTCGGGAGCGGGAATGAGAAGCCCTCCTCATCCTCTTCGGCGGGACAACCTCTGCATCACCATCATCATCCGAGTCGGAGCTGTCGTCCTCAGGATCCCCCTCAGCCTCGCCTCCACTCCCGGAACCAAGACCGGAGTCCTCCTCCTCAGCAGATGTCTCTGATTGACGGTCTGTGGCCTCCTCCTCCTCCTCCTCCTCCTCCTCCTCCTCCTCCTCATCAGGCTCTGCCTTTATAACAGGTGCCCTGCGTCTGCGGGAAGACCCTCCTCTAGCTCCCCGATAAGGCCGGGATGGCCCAGCTCCCCGATAAGGCCGGGATGGCCCAGTTCCGTAAGAAGGCCTGGATGGCCCAGCTCCCCAAAAAGGCCCAGGTGGCCTGGCCGGCGGCTGAATGTACACCGGGGGCACCTGAAAATAAAGAGTTCAATTCAAATACATCAGTCCAAATATGTATATCAGATACAGATGCAAGCAAAGACTACGTGAAGAGGGTGCATGTAAACACAATGTACAAGTGGGGTGTGTGTCAGATGTGCTCTACACAAGTAGCCTATCAATACAGTAGAAATCAGCATGTCATCAGAAGTATGATAAATGCCGGAAAACTGAAGGGTACCTGGATGCCCGCCATAGACAACAGTGCCTCCCTGCGCAGGACCATGCCCTCAAGTGAGGACACCAATCCAACCACCTCCTCCACGTACTCTCGGGGTGGCTGCAAACATGAGCTCATAATCATCAGCGAATGAAGGAATGTCTAAATGTTTGAATGATAGATGAAAAACAATGGGGCATACCGGTGGTGAGTTAGGATCAATGGCATATCGATCACCGGGCATCGGAGGCTCTATCAGGATCGGAGTCAGCGAAGTAGCCCCATACTGCCACCCCATCAGCTCAGTCGGCATGTCTGGCCATCCAGGATGAGGATAAGTCGGAGAAATTAGGGGAACCAGTCTACCCCTACCTCTAGATGTACCTGCCCCGCTGGTGGAAGGGACGTCTGCAGCCCGAGCCCGGGCCTGGCTCGAGGATGGTGTACCAGCAGGCCTCGTCATCGGGGTGTGAACTCCCGTCAGTGGAGGCATCAGATATGTATGACGGTAAGTGGCGTAGTCCCCCTCCTCGAGATGTAACAAAGCATCACTACCCAGCATCGCACCGACTACCTCCTGGTGGGACAACCTATCAGCGGTCCGCATACTGACTGGGGGCGCTGCGGGAGGGTCCTGAGAATCGTACCCCCATACCTGACGCAGAAAGCGCTCGCCCAGAAACCATGCTCTACCGACTGGTCCTTCGAGCAGGACCCTGTACTGGGAGGTGCCCGATCCTCCGGTATACTGAAATCGGAGACCATCACCTAAGGGCGCCTAGGGCTGCCATGTGATCTGCGGATAACAAATGCATAAGTCAATCAGAAATCGGGAGTATGTGGAGCAAATCAAAGATGAGAATGGAAAGAACTGAGAGTTCTAAAGTACCTCCGATGGTCACACAGTGTCAAAGTACTGTCGCATGTAAATGAGAGTCTCTCGGGGTCTCGGCCGGTGCAGGCCCTCGAATACCAATGAATATGGAGTCATGGGGGGCCCTCCCACTTCCAACTCTGGGGCTAATGTCGGGAAATATGCGTACATCCATAACTGAGAAAAGCAGTGCAGAATGTAAGTACAAAGTACTGAGGGCAAAATACAGACTGAAAAGTGCGCTGTGTGTGCAATGTACAAGTAATGGGGAGCAGAAATGTAAATCAAGAGGACAGAAGTACCTCCCAGGCTCTCCAATAACCGCCGAGTAAGTCTCCCTGCCCGCGGGAAGTCGCGCTCATATAGCAGTAAAGGGTAGCCAGGCCGGCACCACCCCAGTCGTATCGACTGACCTGTGATAGGTCAACCAGAGCGCTCAATAGATATAGCCCAACTGTGTTCCCTCTATCGGCAAACAGAGTAGTCCCGAAGAGGAACATAAGGAAACCACGGGCGTACTGCTCTGTCTCCTCAGGAGTCTCGGGCTCCATCTCCGTCCGCCGGAAGTGGGAAGAGAACCAGGTATATCGGACTCTCCCCGAAGCTCTGTCAACAGGCGGGCGAGCCCCCAGTAGATATATCCAAGCGGCCTCCCACTCACCCATGTCCTCGTCATAGGGGATGGACCAACCTCCTATGTCCAGGCCGGTCAGTACTGCAAAATCCAGAGGGGTCATGGTCATGTCCCCAGTGGCAGAGAAATGAAAGGAGTTGGTGGTGTCCCACCATCTCTCCACCAAAGCCGCCATCAAAGTCCTCATGGCAGGACAACGTGATAATCCAATGCAGAAGGCCCCGAACCATGCCAAGTCTACTAAAGCCCGGACAGCCTCCGGGAGCTCAGCATACCAATCCCTCGCGACGGTGGAGCCATATCCCCGTTTACCGCGAGAACTAACCTGCATTCAGAATGAATACATGTGTCAGTATAAAACTGAATGAGCTGTGTGCCAATGAAATGAATGAGCCGTGTGTTCAGAAGTGAAGTGTATGAATTGTGTGTTCAGTATAAGCTACGTGCAAAATTAATCTGGGCTGCGTGTTCAGAAAATTAAAGTTTGGGCTGCATGTTCAACTTTCAATCAGTGTGGGCTGCGTGTTCACTATTAATCTGGGCTGCGTGTTCAGAAAATTAAAGTTTGGGCTGCGTGTTCAACTTTCAATCAGTGTGGGCTGCGTGTTCACTATTAATCTGGGCTGCGTGTTCAGAAAATTAAAGTTTGGGCTGCGTGTTCAACTTTCAATCAGTGTGGGCTGCGTGTTCACTATTAATCTGGGTTGCGTGTTCAGAAAATTAAAGTTTGGGCTGCGTGTTCAACTTTCAATCAGTGTGGGCTGCGTGTTCACTATTAATCTGGGCTGCGTGTTCAGAAAATTAAAGTTTGGGCTGCGTGTTCAACTTTCAATCAGTGTGGGCTGCGTGTTCACTATTAATCTGGGCTGCGTGTTCAGAAAATTAAAGTTTGGGCTGCGTGTTCAACTTTCAATCAGTGTGGGCTGCGTGTTCACTATTAATCTGGGCTGCGTGTTCAGAAAATTAAAGTTTGGGCTGCGTGTTCTACTCTCAATTAATGTGGGCTGCGTGTTCACCTTAAATTTGGGCTGTGTGTTCAGATTTCAGAAAATCAGTATGGGTTGTGTGTTCACTTTCAAATTCGGGCTGTGTGTTCGACAAATCAGTGTTTGAGCAGTGTGTTCACTTCTTAACAAATGTGTGTCGTGTATTCGCAATCAATTAATGAGCCGAGTGTTCAGAAATTCAAGTGTTGAGCTACATGTTCAGGATGCAAACAAAGTACTATGTCATAAGCTAAAACTGTGTGTTCAAGCATGGCAAAGGCACGAAATGTACGAAAAATGCGAAAAATGAAGTACATACCTCTCGGGCCTCATGGGAGAGGTGATGCTCTGGCTCTCGGAGAAGTAGATCCCCAGGTGCTCGCTCATCAAAATCAGTGAAATGACGAAAAACGGCACGAGGAAGGACGTGTGCTGGCGGAGCGTACCTCCCGGGAATAAAAGGTCGGACCCTCGGGGGCAAAGTCATGGGATCAAAATCATCTCCGGCACCTGGGGAACCTCCGCCGTGGGGAAATTGACCCGCCATTTCCAGAAATCTGCAAAAAGGAGCAAAATGAGCAAAATTGGAAAAAGTCAACAAAAGTCAACTCTCGGGAAATGAAAAGTCAACAAAAGTCAACTCCCGAGAAAATCTTCCAAATATTGAGACAAACTCACCTCAAGTTGCGAAAATGAAGAAAGAAGCTCCGAAACCGAAATTTAATCGCTTCAAAGTGCTTGAAACTGAATGTTTTTGCGAAAACAACTTGCGCGGGGTGTTGGAAAACGCGTATAGAACGCAGATCTGGAGAAGAAAAGAGTTTGGGAAGCAAGATGAGAACGTCTCGTGGCTGCATTTATAGGCTCAAAGTCTTTGGATGAAGGAGCATGAAGAAAGGAGGTGAAAGGACCAAAATGCCCTCGGATTTGGGCAAATGGCCGGCCAGCCCCCTTTTCCGGCCGGCCAGCCGTTTACTTTTTGGGAAACCGGCCGGCCAGCTCCCCCTCTCCATAAAACTAGCCGGCCATGTGCCCCACAGGCTCACCTAGCTCTCTGCAAATTTTGAGGAAGATTGGAGTTCCCGGGACCTGAAAAAGTTCAAAGAAAGTGCACTTTCTGTCGCGAAATTGATCCGTCGGAACTTCAGCTTCAAGATCTGACATGTGTCTCATCATCATTCATCGAAATCAAGATGTATCCTTTTTGAATGTGTTGTAGCCTTTCCAGGAAGTGGATCGGAGGCCGCGATCGAGTTGCCTTCGCCGAAACACGCGTTCCTTGCTCGTTATTTCGTGATAAACGGGCACCCTGATTTATGTTCGTTTTGCACTGTCATGCACATAACTTGCATTCTCATGAGCATACTTGCATTATTCTGCACATTTCTTGATATCACCATACCTCCGTGTTTGAGCATGCGTTGTCACGCACGTTCCTTTCTCGCATTGCGATGCATTCACTCGCCGACACTGCGTGTGTCAAACTTTCGGAATCATTTTGAATATATGTTGGTAGCATATTGTGCTTGTTGAATTTCTCTCTTTTTCAGGCACGATATTGTATGTACGATTCATTTGAGGCTGGTGCGACCAGACGAACCGCGCAGGTATTGTATCTTCTCCGTGTGAGACGTGGCGAGAATTGAATAATTCTCCGCATTCTTAACTGCATGAAATGTAGTTGTTGCTTTGCATTCTTGCTTAAAACTGTTGCATCTATTTGCGAATACTTGCTTCATTACAACTTGCTGCATTTGCATGATCATCGAGTTACCTTTGGCTTCTTGCATTTTCGGTTGCATTTTGCCCCTGCCTGCGGGCATGCCTGCGGGCACATCTCTGTTTGTCTTGTACGTTTGTCTAAGTCTTCGGCCTTGTCAAAAATGGGTCGTCTCTGGGCTTTGACATTCACTCCCGTCACTTGTGACTTCCGAGTTCTATCAAAGAGGGGCAACTGTGGACACCCCATTTTTGACCGACCTTAAGACTCAGACGTCACCGATTGAGCGCTTGGTGGTGTTGCATATCGTGCTCGTTCCGAAGTCTTAGAGTCGCGGCCGTGCGCCCTGCCTCCGGACTTCCGAACCTTCTTTTGTACCTTGCCTCGGTTTGCGAACCAGACTCGGTTTTCTCTGTTTCTTTTCCTGAGGGGAGGGAGAGGTCCCGTAGACCATCTCTCAGTGGCCGTGGGCTACATTTTGTGGCCGTAGGCCATTTTGCCCATTTCGAATCCTGGTTTCCGATTTTTCGGGACCGTTGGCCGTGTGCCTCGGTTCGGAACCGCCTAACCATCTCCGTTTGCCCTGATTCTTGGCATACTTCTTATTTAGTCCCTTTTGAGGGACACTGGGGTCCGGGAGACCCACTTCGTGGCCGAATGCCACTTTCGGTGCTTAACAGCCCATTTTCGGGACCCCGAACTGCGTGTTTTGGCCCCCGAGCATTCGTTTTGCATCGGTTTTCGTTCATTTTTGGCAGGTACCTCTGTTTTATCACCAGGAAGGTCACTGAAGGATGGGAGGCCAGCAATTTTTTCAACAACCAGTTTTTACTCCTCCGGCGCCCTCCGACGCCCGTTTTTCTCACTTCCGAGCTAATGTTGAACAACCTGGGCCCTTTTTCTTGAACTTTGAACCACATATTTGTGATGTACACACATGGGAGGACCCTAAAAGTTGGTGGCCGGCCACTAATGTTGCTTGACCCTTTTGAACCCCTCCTTCCGAGCTAATGTTGAACAACCTGGGCCCTTTTTCTTGAACTTTGAACCACATATTTGTGTTGTACACACATGGGAGGACCCTAAAAGTTGGTGGCCGGCCACTAATGTTGTTTGACCCTTTTGAACCCCTCCTTCCGAGCTAATGTTGAACACCCTTGAGCCACTTTCTTGGACTTTTAACCACAGGGTTGTGTTGAGGGCACATGGAAGGACACCATTATGTAGTGGCCGGCCACTAAACCAACTTGACCCTTTTGACCCCTAGCCGGCCGGCTAGGGGATGTGGCCGGCCGGCCACCTGCAGCAAAAATACCTGGCCGGCCATGATCCTCACACTGTTCACTTTACAGCTGTATAGCTTTATCCCCCAGAAAATATCTGTATCCGGGGGATATTTTGTAGGGGAAAACTTGCCTCCTTTTCCCCCACCTTTTGCCCCTCTTTTTTGGTCCTTATAACCAGCTGCAAGCATTAGTATTGAGGGTTAGAAAATTTGGTCTTCAAGCTTGTATACAAAAATCCTCCTCCATTTCTCTCATTTCCTTAAAAACCTCCAAGTCCTACACCACCATTTCTTCTACACCGCCACCCCCCACCCTTCCATCCTCCATTCCAGAAGTTTGAAGGTGTTCTCCAAGGCCTAAGGGTGATACAAACTCAAGCAAAGAGTTGCTAAAGTTTGGTCTTCAAGGGTGAGTACCACTTCCCCTTTTCTTGGTCCTTTTCTTGTTTCATTTGTAAGCCATACATGCTCATTGTTTTGAGCTCCGACCAAAACTGAAAAGGTCATTTTTTTGAGCTCATTTTCTTGTTTCATCAAGGGCTCAACCCTGTTTGAGCCCCCCATATTGCACTTGCTTCAATATCTTTCTTGAATGCTATTTTCTTGCATGCTTTGGCAGCCTATTATGCTTCTGTTTTTGGTCTTTTTACAGGCCTAGAAATAGTCTTATTTTGGCCTATCCTTCATGTTTCATTAAGGGCCTTGCATGGTTTGGGACCTCCATATGCTACTTCATGTTATATCCTCTCTTTGGTCCCCATTTTTGCATGCTTTGGCAGCCTATTATGCTTCTGTTTTTGGTCTTTTTACAGGCCTAGAAATAGTCTTATTTTGGCCTATCCTTCATGTTTCATTAAGGGCCTTGCATGGTTTGGGACCTCCATATGCTACTTCATGTTATATCCCTCTTTGGTCCCCATTTTTGCATGATCTATTAGCCTACTATGCTTCTATTTTGGGTCATTTTACAGGCCTATAAATAGTCTTATTTTGGCCCCATGTTCATGTTTCATTAAGGGTCTTTGGCTGTTTGATGAATGCTTTGCATACTTTGTGTTATATTTCTCCTTTTTACCCCATTTTTGCATAGCATTTTGGACATATTTTCATGTTGTTTTGGGGGTTTACATAAACTGTAAATAGTCATGTTTTTGGTCCCTCCTCAGTGTTGTAGAAGAGTCTTTTTCTTTTTGGGCTTTGAATCTACCACTTTCTTGTTTGGCCACCTTTTGGCCCTTTTCTTGCATAGGAGTGCAGCCATACCTGTGTTTGTTTTTGGGTTTTTTACAGTTCTGAAAAACATCTTATTTTTGGCCCCTCTTCAATATTGTAGAAGGCCCCTAACCTGTTTGGGGTCAGCAGCTGTGAGTTGCTTCTTTGCATCATATTTAGGGCCATTTTTGTAGGCTTATTCTGCCCTGTTTTTGTTTACTGTTTGGCCATGCTTTGAACTGGAAAAATGCTAATTTTGGGGCTGCCTTGCTACTGTCTATTCATTTCATGTCCATATTGTGCATATTTGGTATAGCTATAGGCCATTTCGGGTGCCAAAATCCATGTTTCGGGACTATTCCATGCGTTGGGTGTGTTTTCGCCTCACTTCGGGGCTGTTTTCCCCCATATTTCAGTGCTGAAATTCCATTAGCATGTTTGCATATCATTTCCATCATATTGCATTGCGTATGCCATTGCCTCGGTTTGCGTGCCCGTGCGCACACATTTCGAGGCACTTCATTTTCGTCCATCGGCCTCTTATGTGAGTGTGGCTGAGGCTCTCTCATGTTAATATAAGTCCATGTTGCCTTTTATATGCCATTTCCATCATATTGCATTGCGTATGCCATTGCCTCGGTTTGCGTGCCCGTGCGCACGTATTTCGAGGCACTTCATTTTCGTCCATCGGCCTCTTATGTGAGTGTGGCTGAGGCTCTCTCATGTTAGTATAAGTCCATGTTGCATTCTATATGCCATTTCCATGTCATTTGCATTGCGTATGCCATTGCCTCGGTTTGCGTGCCCGTGTGCATGCATTTCGAGGCACTTCATTTTCATCCATCGGCCTCTTATGTGAGTGTGGTTGAGGCTCTCTCATGTTAGTGTAAGCCCATATCATATTTCCATGTCATTTGCATTGCGTATGTCATTTTCTCAGTTTGCGTGCCCGTGTGCACGCATTTCGAGACGTCTTATTTTCATAACATTGTGTATGTTAGGATTGTATCTTAGTTGCATTTCATGCATGTCATGCATATTGCATCATGTTCGGGATAGGAGTTAGCCCGGGCACGGGAAACGAGGTATGTTTCGTACTCCGAGTGACGGAACGTGTCTCAATTCCCCAGTCACCGACACTCCGGATTATCCATGATGGAGTTAGGTCTTGTTGTGTTTTCATGTGCATTCATTCCATATTAAATTGTGCAATTCGGTTCCTCGGCCATCATGCCTCGATATGCGTGATTGGTGGCACGAGGATCGAGGCATGCATATATTTGTGAAAATACATTGCTATGCCCCCTTCCTGCTCTCTGTTGCAGCAAAATCAAGAGTCAGCGGTCTTCCGAGGATTGGCACGCATTTCAAGAAAGGTGTAAACAGAGGCTAATTGGGGCATCCCAGTGGATTTCCGCGCAAGGCAGCCCAAGCATACAGAAGCAAGGCAGTCCCTGGCTCGCATGCCAGTTTACAGCTTTTCTTAGTTAATTTGTAAATTAATTAGGAATTTGTATTATTTTGGACTGTATTATTTGGGACTGTAATTATTTGGGACTGCATTATTTATTCGGACCCTCTGCGCGAGGGCACAACTGTAATAAGTGTGCGTGTGTGTGTGTTGTATGTCTTCCAACCCCACGTCTTTCTCCCTTTTATTTACCCGCTTATGATGGTTAGATTAGGACATAATTCAATTAGCATACAGTATGACAGCATGTTTGCATCATTCATCTGTTTTGCATGCACCGGGCTCGGCGCATCATACTAACTACATTTGTATTTCAATTCCAAATTGAATACATGTTAGCTGTAGCATTCCATATGCCATGTTTAGAATAGCCGAACCTGCTATAGTTTGCATTTTTGCATGTGTTGCATTAGGCATTTCTGTATACTTAGGATTCATGCATGATTTCTAATGAGTTTTTGTTTTGGCTTGGAGTACTCGGTGAGTTTTATGCTTTAGCATTCTTGCATGCGTGTGAGTGAATGCCATGAATAGCATGCTTACCATGAGGCTATGTGCTTACATGATATAACGGCCTGAATGCCTGTGGGTGAAGGTTGGGTTATTCGGATTGGAACAAATCATTCGACTGTGAGTTTTAAGCCCACTAGATAGTGGCAAAACCATCTTTTCTAAGCCCACCCGAGGGTGGCAAAATATGCATTTTAAGCCTACTTGCGAGTAGCAAACCATCTTTCAAAAACAAACATGAAATGTTTTGTTCCAATTCAGGCGACCCAGTCTATACTTGTATGCTGTGCGCATCACATAGTAACCTAGGCTAATAACCGGATTAAGAACATACAATGTTTTCAAAAACAGATATCATGGTTAGTAGAGGCCGGTCTCTGACCGGACGAGCGGGGGTGCTCACGAAGTGACCTTCCTCAATCGTACCCAAGTTCCCGAGCCGAGGCAACTTTGGTGATGACGGACACGTGGCCTTAGGCAAACGAGTCAGGGTTTCCTAAATTTCCCAAAATAAAATATTTAGGTGGCGACTCTGTATCTGGCAAAGCAGTCCATGTTTGGCACTTCTTTCAAAAATCTGTTTTTCTCAAAACGATTTGCCGGATTTGGACTCTTTGGTTCAGATTAAGAACCGTGACACAAATCGAGTCCGAACTGTAGCATGAGGCCCACGGGCGCGTCTACACATATGTACTTTCAACATGCATCAACATTACGCATTTCCTTTCCAATTTCAACATTATACTCAACATATACAATGTTACATTCAACTTCCATATGAGGCAAGTTCCAAAACATACTTCCAATAAACCAAAACATTTTCAATGTTTCACAACTTAAGACATATACAAAAGCTCGTAAGTTCAACAATTGTTCAAAATCTAAATACAAGATTACATATCAACAAACAAGTCCGGATATTTTTCGTGGACTCCCAACTCACGTTCCCAAGTGGCTTCCTCCACTCCGTGATGTTTCCACAAGACTTTCACCAAAGGAATGGTCGTGCCACGCAGGACCTGATCCCGCCTGTCCAAGACCCGAACCGGTCTCTCCTCATACGAGGCATCCTCATCTACCTCTAACTCGGTCCAATCCAACACATGTGATGGATCTGGCTCATACTTCCGAAGCATACTCACATGAAACACGTCATGCACTCCGGACAACTGCGGCGGTAAAGCTAACCGATAAGCAACTTCGCCAATCCTCTCAAGGATCTCAAAAGGACCAATAAACCGAGGGGATAACTTCCCACTCTTTCCAAACCTCATCAAACCTCGCCTAGGTGATATCTTCAAAAAGACATGATCACCTACCTCAAACGCCAAAGGCCTCCTCCTACGGTCGGCATAACTCTTTTGGCGACTCTGGGCTGTAACAAGCCTCCTACGGATAAGTTCAACTTTCTCCGTCGTCTCCCTAACCAACTCCGGACCCAACAAAGGTGCATCACCCACCTCGGCCCAACAAACTGGAGACCTACACGGTCGGCCATACAAGGCCTCAAACGGTGCCATACCGATACTAGACTGAAAGCTGTTGTTGTAGGCAAACTCCACCAATGGTAAGTGCCTCTCCCACGTCCCACTAAAGTCCAGGACACAACCCCGAAGCATATCCTCAAGGATCTGAATAGTACGCTCGGACTGCCCGTCAGTTTGAGGATGATAAGCCGTACTAAAGGTCAACTCAGTGCCCAAGGCACTCTGCAAACTCTGCCACAACCTGGCGGTAAAACGAGGGTCTCTATCTGAGACGATCGTCACTGGGACCTCGTGCAACCTCACTATGTCCCGAATATACAAGTCGACAAGATGATCTACCGAATCTCTCACGCGCATAGGAATGAAGTGCGCCGACTTAGTCAACCGGTCTACAACCACCCAAATAGCATCACTACCCCGCTGAGTCCTCGGAAGACCTACAACGAAGTCCATAGTGACATGCTCCCACCTCCACTTGGCAATAGGCAAGGGTTGCAACAAACCCGCTGGCCTCTGATGCTCGGCCTTCACTTGCTGACAAGTAAGGCACTTAGACACGAAGATTGCCACATCTCTCTTCATGCCCCGCCACCAAAACTGGCGACTTAAATCCTGATACATCTTAGTACCTCCCGGATGCACCGCAAGGCGCGAATGATGAAACTCTCGGAGTACCTTCTCTCGGCAAGACTCCGGCACAAACAAACGGTCTCGGTATCTCACACTCTGGTCGGGATACACCGTCAGACCCTTCTCAACTTTCCCACTGGAGACCTTCTCTCGGATGGATTCTACCTCAAGGTCACCTCTCTGCGCCTCTAACACCCTAGTCACAAGTGTAGGCTGCGCAACAACAGAAAACAAGGCCGCAGCCTCAACAGATTCGCCCAGTAGCAAATCAAACTCGCCAAGTGCACCCAACATCTCCCATTCCCGGATGGCTATACTAGCTACATCACTAATGGATTTCCTACTAAGGGCATCGGCCACCACATTGGCCTTTCCCGGATGATAATGCAACTCAAAATCATAGTCCTCGATGAACTCCATCCATCTCCTCTGCCTCAAATTCAAGTCTCTCTGTGTAAACAGATACTTTAAACTCTTGTGGTCCGAGAACACCTCGAACCTCTCACCATAAAGGTAGTGCCTCCAAATCTTCAAGGCAAAGATCACTGCTGCTAACTCTAGGTCGTGTGTGGGGTAATTCTTCTCGTGAATTTTCAACTGACGTGAGCCATAAGCTACCACTTTCCCTTCTTGCATCAACACACAACCCAAACCCTCTCGTGAGGCATTGCAATAAACCGCATAACCCAACCCTCTCTCCGGAATAATCAACACCGGAGTGGTGGTCAATCTAACCTTCAGCTCTTGGAACGACTTTTCACAAGTCTCACTCCATACAAACTTGACTCCCTTCCGAGTCAGCCTAGTCAACGGTGACGCTAACTTGGAGAAATCTTTCACAAACCGGCGGTAATACCCAGCCAATCCCAGAAAACTGCGGATTTCAAATACACTCTTAGGCTGTGCCCAATCTTGCACTGCCTCAATCTTGGATGTATCTACAGACACCCCTTCCCCGGAAACCACATGGCCTAAGAACTTGACTTCTCCTAGCCAGAACTCACACTTCCCAAACTTGGCATACAGCCTATGGGCTCTAAGCAACTCAAGCACCACTCTCAAGTGTTCCTTGTGCTCCTCCTCAGAAGGCGAATAGATAAGAATGTCGTCCACGAAGACGACCACAAAACGATCCAAGAATTCCCGGAAAATCCGGTTCATCAAGTCCATAAAGACTGCCGGTGCATTGGTAAGCCCAAATAGCATCACCAAAAACTCATAATGGCCATACCGCGTACGGAATGCCGTCTTCGGAATATCCTCTTCCCTAACCCTCAACTGGTGGTAACCCGATCTCAAGTCTATTTTAGAGAAACAACGGGAACCCTTCAACTGGTCAAACAGATCATCGATACGGGGCATAGGGTACTTATTCTTAACCGTAGCCCGATTCAACTTCCGGTAGTCAATACACAATCTCAAGGCACCATCTTTCTTTTTAGCAAAGAGGGCCGGTGCTCCCCACGGCGAAACACTAGGGCGAACAAAGCCCTTATCTAGCAATTCCTGGAGCTGAACTTTCAACTCAACCAACTATGCTGGAGCAAAACGATAAGGTGCCATAGAAATCGGCGCCGTGCCGGGCACTAAATCAATGGAGAACTCGATCTCCCGATGAGGTGGCAAACTAACGAGATCCTCGGGAAAGACGTCCGAGTACTCACAAACTACCCTTGGCAAAACGACCTGGGTTTCATCACACTCGCCACTCTCAAAGCTGGCAAGTAGACCACTAAGCTCACTTCGCCCTCGCGAATCATACCCCGGTGGCAAAACACTACCAACCCGGTCTCCCAAGAAATGGAACCACTCCCCGCTCAAGGTACATAACGTGACCCTCTGGCGGTAGCAATCGATGACAGCCCGGTATGACGATAGCCAGTCCATACCCAAAATAACATCAAAGCCCTTCATGGGCATGACAACAAACGGAAAAGGAAGCCTATAATCGGCGACCTCTATATCACAACCTCTAACACCTTGTTTCAAGATCAGTTCATCCCCAAGAGGTGACACCACACAAATAGGAGATGCTAACTGTGCTAACTCCAATTCCAAAACAGATGCAAATGCAGCAGATACAAAAGAATGAGATGCACCCGTGTCAATCAACACACTAGCAACCGAGTTGCAAAACAGAAAAGTACCTCTCACTACTGATGGAGCCGGTACTAAATCCTGCGCGGTGACAGCATACACGCGCCCTGTAGGCCCCTGATCCACCTGCTCACCTCTAGGAGCATACGACTGTTGCACTGACTGGGACGACGAAGCCCCCGGATTGGCCCTCGAGGCCTGCACAGACTGAGCTGGTTGAAATCCCTGCGTCTGTCTAGAACCAGACGCTCCTGAAGTGGCACTCAACTGTGGGCAAAACCTCTTCAAGTGCCCAGGCTGCCCACACTGATAACACGACAAGGGCTGCCCCCTGCCCGTACTCTGACTCTGCGGTCTAGCTGAAGAAGAAGCAGCTCTCTGACCTCCACCTTTCTGCGGGCAAACTGAAACCTTGTGACCCAGCTGGCCACACTTGTAACAAGCAAACTCCCCCTGATTGCCTCTCCCCGAGCCTGCACTCGGCACTGGAAAGGTCGATCTAGGTACTCCACCCTAAGACTGCTGAGGGTTATAACCCCTCTGTCTCCTGCCATCACCCTGACCATCCTGGCTCCACTTGGAGCCCCTCTGTTCTTCCTCCTCTTCCTGCATCATAATCTCCATATGAGCAGCAGCATCAACCAGGTGTCTATACTCTCGAATGAAAGACCCACCAACTCTCAACTTGAGGCCTCGCCTCAACTTCCGCTCAAACTCATAGCAACGGCGTTCCTCAGACGCCACCAGTTCAGGTGCAAACCTGGACAGACTGGTAAAAGTAGCCTCAAACTCGGCCACTGACAAGCCCTGCTGTTTAAGCCGGCTAAACTGATCCCTCAGCTTCTCCCTAGCTGCAGCAGACAAAAACCTCTCCTGAAAAGCATTCACAAACGCCTCCCAAGTACCCCCAACACGAGCCTTCTCGTACTTCCACCATTGACCCGTATCTTCCTTCAGCTGGAAGGATGCCAAGTCACTTTCAGTGCTCCGTCCTCGATGCCAAGCATCTCGAACGTCTTACTCATTTGCTCTAGCCACTCATCAGCCTTCAGTGGCTCATTTGGATCCCTAATAAACTCGTCCGGGTTAGACCGGAAAAACTCCCTCTTCAAGAAAGAAGGCCCTGCCTCAGCTGCCTGATTCCCAGCTCTAAGAATACCCAAAGCTCCTGCTATCTCTCTGGCCAAGGCACCCATAGCCTGTTGACCCACTGGCTCGGCCACGTTGGCTTGACCAACTCCCTCCTGTACTGCCGGAACCTCCTCCGGTAAAGGTACTTCCTGCCTCGCAGGTCTACCACGCCTAGCACCTCTTCCTCGTCCTGACATCCTAATAAAGGTAACACAGAACGTTAGCACATTTATAAATGTGCCGGAACTAAACACTCACGTCCTAATGCATGGACAACTGTAATTCACTCCACGTAAGCACATAAACACATAAGCACTTACGAATTTCATTTCCGGATAATGATAGTCCCGAGGCGTTACTAGAGTTCCGGTTAGAAACGACATTGATCAAGTGCCTTTCCAACAAGACTCCCAAAAACCCAAGGATCCAATCAACATCCTAGAAACTAAATCCCATACCCAAATAAACACATAAGCATGTTATCAATTAAACACATAGCATATGACTCTACATCAAAGTCTCTATCAAGCGAGACAAACCCATTGTGATACTAATCACTTCCCATGTACCCAAAGTATTCGAACCCGGTACGCTCTGATACCAAGTTGTAACGCCCTCAAAATAACAACATTAAACCCATCAAATAAGACATATGAAATAACCATATTCTTCTATTCATCAGAGTTTCATTACAAAAGCATTACATGTTAATCAACAAAAGCAAAATGCCCTATGGGCTTACAGCTTTCCAAGTTAACCCTTGGTTACAACAAAAGAGTGCTAACTCATCTACACATTAAGCCCTCGGCTTGTATATATATGTAATACATCAAAAAGGAATTTAAACAACAAGAAGTCAGCCCGCCTCTAGCCTCCCAAGCTATGTCCTTGGAGGTGGCATGCTACCTGTACCTGAAAATGATATTCCCATATAGGGTGAGCCACAGCCCAGTAGAAATACACTAAACCAACCATGAACAATGACTAAAAGATTAGCAATTGATAGATGGCCAACACTAATACATCCACATAAATCACATTTTATGTCATACGACTTATGAGTCCAAGTTACTTTTCATTTTCCCTTTTTCAACAGATAAGCATATTAGCTCTATCATTATCTCAACATATATGTATAAAAACTATATCCCACATTCACAGATAAGCATATAAGCTACATCCACATTCTCAACAGATATGTATAACAATTATATCCCACATTCACAGATAAGCATATGAGCTGTATCTACACTTCACAAAGATAAGCATATGAGCTCTATCTTCATTTCTCTAGACAAGCATATGAGCTGTATCTACGGAGTTCATCCCCTATCTTCTCCCAACACTATCCGGTTTAGAGGTACATCCCCCATCTTCCCCTAAACCGCGGAGTACATCCCCCATCTCCTCCTCTACACATAACGTATACAAACACATTGGTTCTATATACCATCATTCAATACATACAATTAATGTATTCTGTCAACCGTCAAATTCCATGACACGTTCCATTGATTAGTTTTCGTTTGCCTAATCATCATGCATTGTCTACAACAATCACGACTATCCTCCACCGATAGCCCAAAGCAGTTATTTCTAAACAGAAAATAAATGCACAAATGGATATTCAATCAACATTTCAATTCGGTGAGTGATGAATAATTCAACTACACCCTTTTTCCCATACATTTCCAATCTCAACATTTCCATTTCATAACTTCATTTCTCACGATTAATTAACCCAATTAATCAAACAATGTAATTAGGTTATTTACCATAATTAACATTTTAACCCTTAAGGTCCCATTTTCATCAATGATTCAACATCTATTCCATTTCTCTATGCCAAACATGCATCTAGGTTTATTACGAATAAAACCCCAACTTTTGTAAAATTGCACAAAAGCCCCAAACTTTCACAAAATTACCAAACCAACCCCAACATCTCAAAATACTAAAATTTAAAGACAAAATCCATAGAGAGGAGTAGGATATCCCTACCTCAAATCCGGAGCCCCAAAGGAGAAGATGACAAAACCCAACGTGCTCCAAAACCCGAAATTTTCAGATTAAAATGTAGCCCTCGACGATCAACAACTTTTTTGTAAAGGCCAAAGATGAGCAAATCACTCCTACTAGATCAAAACCTAGAGAGAAGGTAGAGTTCTAGAGTGAGAGGCTCAACAATGGTGTTTTTGGAAAAGTATGAGAGAGAAGAGAAAGTGAAAAAGTGATTTGAAAAGTCACAACTCGGGACTTAAACCCAGTCGCCCCGCTCGTGCGTCAAACACCCCGCTCGAGCGTCACTCACAGACTCCCGCTCGAGCGGCCAAACTCCCGCTCGAGCGCCAGATGCACACTCCCAGCACTTTTACAGAGCCAGGTCTCCGCTCGAGCTTCCAACTCCCCGCTCGAGCGGTACTCACACAACCCCGCTCGAGCGGCCAATCCCACGCTCAAGCATCCAACACTGCACAGGAAATACTGGATGGGTGAATTCCCCGCTCGAGCGCCAAAACCCCCGCTCGAGTGGACAGGCCAAAATCTGGGCAACTAGTTTTGGTTTCTAAACTCAACCAACCTGTAACAAATCCGCCCAACACATCCTATAACTCAAATACAAAGTAAAAAAAGATGTAAACAAAATAATAATCAACTACCAACATCCACGGACACATGTCCGGATCACTGTACAACAAGGGTAAATCCGGGATCGCTATACAATGAAATCCATGTTAACTTTTAGTATTGCTAATTTTTTGTTTCTTGGTGTTTAAAATTATTTAACCAAACATTTTTAGGTTCAAGTACAATAATTATGGACAATATCACTATTTTTGGTCAAATAAATTTGTTTTTATTATGAATAAATAGTTTTGATTTGATAAGTTAGAGTAGTAATATGGTTTGGTGATGTGTTTAATATTGGAGGTGGATTCTCAAAATTATAAAACATATATTGACTGGTATTCTTTCAATGGACTGGATTGTTTTTGTTCAAATCCGTGGAATAGTTGAGTTAAATAATGCTTCTGAATCTGGCAAAAACATTGAAGCCATTTTTCATGTTCTAGCTAAATAAGTTTTCAGATTATGGGAGAGTAGTTTAATTTATATGGAGTATTTTAAATCACAAGGAACAAAAAACTTTTTGTGCAATAAGTTAAAATACATCAATGATGCAACCCCACCATGTAAAAATCATATTGCATATATGATGCAATATATTATGTAATTGCTTTTTTTTATGGTTAATCAATTTATTATTATTTTTTATTTTACAGGTTACTTTACAATTTTGTGTTGTTCAGAACTAATAATTTCTTAAGAGGTTGTCTAACAACACCATTCTTCTTTTATTGTAAGTGTTCTATCAGTATTTGTTGATTTATTTATTTTTTTTAGTATATAAATTCAGTAATTGTTTTTAGCCAAAACAATGGTATTTATTTATTATTTGTTTTTGTAGTATCAAAATACATCTCAGTGACTGTTTATTTTAATTTGTATATAGATTCTGTAATTGTTTAAGAAAATAAAAAAAATAAAAATTTATGGTACATCTAATCTGTTTTGACTGTACATGTTTTGTCAATGAAAAGATTGAGAAACATGACTATAATCTTTTCTTATTTTATTGTTGTTACTGATGAAAAAAAGGTATCCATTCAATTTTTTAGTCAGTAAATTTTGGTAGTAAGTCAATTATGTTTTTGGTGATTCTCAAACTCATATTTTTACTTTACAAATTTTACAATTAGAACCTGCTAAACATTCATATTTATATCAACACCATAATATATTTTAGTCTGGTCCAAAAAAAAAAAAAAACCCATTGCATGGATCCTTCGTATTCACTCATTTTTTTATTCACGAATCACATACAAGCATTGATGGGCTTACATTTTCTCTCTCTACATTTCTGGGTTTATATATTTTTGGGTGATTCCAATTTCTGGGTTTACATTTTCTCTCTCTACATTGATAGGTTTATATATTTCTGGGTTTATAAGAATTCCATCAACTAAAGCCATAATCAATGGGCTAAGACAAAATTTTTGCTTTTGATGAGACAAAATGAGCTGGTGAACGTATATGTGTGTATTGCTTTAATTGCCTTAATGAAATAAATATTCATTATTGTTTATAAAATGACTTTGTTGTCTGGTGAATTTTTTTTGGGGGGCATAAATTTATGTTTGGACTTTCCAAGTAGTAAATGGTGAATTTCAAAATATTTATGATTATAACGAGTTTTGATTTTGGTTTTAATTTTATCTCTATAAAATTAAAGTCAGTTTGGAAAGAGAAGAGTTGAAATCCAAATTTAATTTTAATACTCTTCATGTCCAAATTTGTGCTCCGATTTTCATACTCTTCATGTTGTTAGGGCTGATTTCGATATTTAATTTTATCATTTTATTGTGATTGGGTTGGCCTTTTTTTTTTTTTAGGTATTTATATTTTTATTTCTTTTCCTCTTGATTGTAACAACCCATTAAGGTTTTTCTATATGTGGCAGTTATTTATTTGAATAAGATTTTGAATTTTATTATCCGATTTGGTAGCAACTGATTTTGAAATACCATTTCATTGCCAATAAAATCCATGTTAACTTTTAGTATTGCTAATTTTTTGTTTCTTGATGTCTAAAATTATATAACCAAACATTTTTAGGTTTCAGTACAACAGTTATGGACAACATCACTATTTTTGGTCAAGTAAGTTTTTTGTTTTTTTTTTCTTTATATAAATTTACGTAGCTCTCTTATAATGTAAGGCCTATTTATTTATTTTTTTAAAAAAAAAAAACTTATCATATCTAATTTTCTTCTAATAAAATGCTTTTTTTTCTCATACTTTATAGGTGGATGGAGACTTACACCGAACCGTAATATCAATACCGTTTACTAATTTTCTTATTTATGTGTATAAAGTTTTATTTATCATTCTAAAGTTTTTGTATATATTTAGGTTCGATTTCTTCAAGAAATGAATGTTAATGTTGTTATCCACGATGAGCGTGATCTTAATACTATTCGCATTCGTGAGGTAAGCCTAAAAGTCACTTGAACATTGGACATGAATTTTCTTATCATTTTAAAAATAATTGATAAATATATTCTACTTATTTTTTTACAGGCAAAGGCAAAGGAAAAAAATAAAGCAATATCAAAGGAAATAGAAAAGGCTATCCCTTTTAGAAAAGGAAAGGAAAATGCATATCCCGTGGTATGATTTGTCAACAATTTTTAAAAGCTTCTTTTTCGAATATTTATTATTATTATTTTATATAGATTTTTTAATAATTGCATGGTGTCATATATGCTTTTTTATCTACATTTTTTAAAAGTTTCTTTTTCAAATATTTATTCAATTCTGATTGATTGTGAAATATTTTTCTGAAGCATGTTAAACACATGTCGCATAGTGTCATATACGCTAATGCATTTGTATAAATATTAAATCTGAATTTTTAATATGTTTGTCTATTTGTATGAACACATGTCGCATTTACAACATAGCATATGTGATGAAAAAGAAAAGGAAGAAGAATGAACAAATATGTGATGAAAAAGAAACTATAGAATATAATTTTTTTTTTGTTTTTATTTTTCTTATAAGTTCTTAAGGAAAGAAGAAAAAGATAAAATAAAATTTAATATAACAGAAATAACAAGAGGGAAAAGGAAAGTAGAAAACATTACATGTTAATATTCACATTTCATGTACCCAATGATCTAATATTTACCTTTTCAACATACATTTTGTCAATGTGTCTTTAAAGCAATAAGTGCATAGTGAGTTTGCAGTTTTGTGTGCTTAATATGTTTTCAAATTACTTTTTTCTCCCTTTTTAAATTTCATCAATACATGCATTGGTTTTTATATGACTAACAACTCAACCGAATGAAGAGGAAAAGTTAGTTAAAAGAAAGAAAAAATACATGATGAAAGGGAAGCAAGAGAGGGGATAATCTTCACATTTTATGCATCTACTTATATAATATTCTTATTTTAGGCACACAATGATAATGTGTTATCAAAAGCTGCATTGGCTCAACCTGCACGACGAGAACATGAAAAAAAAATCAAAAGCCATGTTCTGCATACCAATTGGGACAACGCCTGCGACGAGAACGAGAGAGATCAAAGGAATGTATTAACCCAAGACAACATTCTTTAACACCAAGTTGGTAAACAACTGTGTTTAATTCTTGAAATATATACTCTTACTATTACCAATTTATTATATAGATTTTAATTTGTTCACAATCCATTTCTATAGGCCTGCTCCTATAACCCCATCTAGAAATATTGGTGTGGTCATCCATGATAAGTACGACCTTAATGTTATCCGTGTTGGTGCAGTAAGTACAAAATCAAGTCAAACATTATATGTATTTTATTTATATAAGATGTTTTTAATCTTTTGAATATTTTATTTATATTTGTTAGGCGAAAGAGAAAGAAAAGGTCAACCCAATGTCTAAGGGAAAATAAAAGATGGCTCATTCTGACAAGAGAATGACAAATGCAAGCCAAGTGGTATATATTCTTTTTAAAAAATATGATGCAAAACTAATCAAAATTTCAAATAGTTAAAAGCTATGAGTGTATAAAATGAATTTGTTGTTTTATGTTGTTTTTGTAAAATGATTGTAATATGTTTTTCTGTAACTTGCTATTATTTGTATGTGTTTTCTAAATTTTTTTATTTATATTTTATATGGATTCATGTGCATTTATAATGTATCATCCATAAGTTGCAACTTATATGAAGAGAATAGGAAAAAAGAAATATATGGGCCAATATTTTTAATTCTTATTTATATTTTTAATAAAATACAAAATGAATGAAGAAAGAAATAAATAAAGATAACACTATTAAAGGTATAAAAAAAATAAAATAGAAAACAAAATTAATAGAAAGGAAAGAAATAAGAAGATATTTTCATTTTAAGCACAATATTTGCATTTTTTGCACCAATGATAAAATATTTTTATTTTAGGCACAACATGATAATGTAATATCTGAAAAATCTAGAAATCCCTTAGATGTTGATTTGTGATTATGTATCAATTTTAAGCAGATTATAACAATCTCAATCAAACAATCAAGACAAAGAGACACAATGATTTAACGTGAAAAAAAACCACAATTGGACACCTCCAACTGTGATAAAAAATCACGGGCAACAGCCACAAAACAATCCACTAAGAAGATTTAAAGGAATTACACAGGTATACTCTCAATTACCTAGCGAATCCACACCTAATTGAACCAACCTCTATGTGCCTCTTCCAACCCGTCTTCACCTCGGAATTGTCTTTACGATGAGCCACCCCGGAATCCACCAAAGCTTCAGGCTCGAATTCTTCAGAATCCACCGAAGAACAACTCTCTCTTTTGTATAGCAAACAAAAACCTTTGATGTACTCTCTTTAAACCATGAGTTGAATACTCAATAAAACATCAAAGAAAACTAACAAAATATCCCCAGATATAAACCTTAATAACCAAAAAGAAGATCTGGAGGAGTTCAATCAATACCTTAGTTTTGGGAGAAAACCAAGTATTTATAGAGAACCAAAAGTAATCCTAGATTGGGAAGAAAACAAACTCCTTGAGAAATCCGGATTCTGAGGCTGGCTCGAGCGAGTAGTGTATTTTTCATGATTTCTACTAGTGCCTTGGCTCGAGCGACGAATCCTTGGCTCGAGCGACGAATACACTCTTTCAGGTTTTTGTATGGACGCAATCCTTGGCTCGAGCACGCATTCTTTGGCTCGAGCGAGAACTCCTTGGCTCGAGTGAGCAACGACGGACATGCAATTTTGAATGCAATTTTGCATTTTGCTTCGACCCCCGTAATAATCAGCGAAGTGGCAATCTTGAAAGCATTAACATTACACACTTCTCTGAATGGCACAATTCGGGTTGGATTCGCATCTAATAAACTCATAGCCTCACTGAAATAAAAAAGTGCGAAAAAAATTACAACTCAAAGGAGTTTTGTCAAACGGGATTGCCAAGAAATAAAACCTAACAATATCAAAAGCTGCCTTGGCCCAACGTGCCTGGCGAGAGCGTGAAAAAAATGAAAAGTCATACTTTAAATTTCAATGCTTGCAACGAGAACAAGAGGGATTAAAAGAATTTCTTCAACCACAACAACCTTCTTTAACACCAATTCGTTACAATCGCACTTGCCTGGAGTGGGAAACAATAACTGAAGATTCTCATTCGGCACAAAAACGAACAATGATTACCCATCATTCTACATGTTCATTTTCTATGCCAAGCACATCTTTAGCTCCACAAAGGAATCGGTAATCTATTATATCTAATATTGAAACATATACTCTTACTCATACTGTGTTGTTTTATATAATTTTATTTATACACAAATATTCATAGGTCTACTCCTATAAATCAATTTCTTCAAGAAGATCTATGTACTGATGATGAATTAGAAGATATGTCTATGAGTACATCAATTGACGCCCGGGCACACAAAGATTTCTGCTGCCATTATCTTGGCAAGATGGATGTATTATGTCCTTATTGTTCAGCCTTACATTGGGTAGATGAAAAATTGACAAAATCATCTATGAAGCGTCCCCTCTTCAGAACTTGCTATTTGGAAGGAAAGATTAGGCTACCTTTACTTATTACACCCCCTCCACCACTTCAGGCATTGTATGATGGGAATAATGATCAATCAAAATCCTTTCGATGTTATACTCGAGGGTATAATGCAGCCAATGCTTTTACGAGTCTTGGTGCTACATTGGATCCTAGAGTGCTCAGTGGAAGGGGCCCTATATCACTCACAATTCATGGGGAATTGCGACATCGAACAGGATCACCACAACCACAACCGAGGCAGGATGCGAGTTATGCTCAACTGTATATCTATGACCCTAATTCAGCTTTAGAAATTCGTAATCGTAGAAATCCTAACTTGAGGAGGGATGTTATGAAAACTATTCAGGATAGTTTGTTGCAAGTCAATGCATTTGCAGATAAATTTCGCCAGGCTGATGCTATTTTACATCAATTAGACTCAGTAGGACACAATCTACCTGCTCATCTACATTACAATTCAGTAACTGATCGACGTCGGTATAACCTACCAACTGCAGATGAGATTGCTATTGTAATACCAGGTGATGGAATAGAGGTAAGTGGAATGAGAGATATTATCTTACATTTTCGAGGAAATAATGAGTTGATGCAAATTACTGAATGTCACCAAGCATACTTGCCATTACATTATGTTCTATTATTTCCATATGGTGAGCTTAGATGTGAACCTGAGTTAAAACTGTGGAACGTTTAGTATGATCGACCTTCAACTGATCGACTTACTCAAATGGATTTTTATAGTTATCGTTTGTTTGAACGACCCACAAAGTATTCAACAATTTTGAGAGGTGAGAAATTATTTCAAGAGTTTTTGGTAGATGCTTGGGCTGCAACTGAGCAAAATCGATTGACATACTGCAAGCTTAATCAAGGAAAACTTCGGGTTGAGCTTTATCAAGAGTTGTCAGATATTGATCCAGATTATGTGCGACCTGGTCAAATTGGTCAAAGGTTTGTTTTGCCATCTTCATTTACTGGTAGTCCTAGACATATGTTTGAAATCTTTCAAGATTCAATGGCTATCATGCGATACAACCAACACCCAGATATTTTTCTTACCATGACTGCAAATCCCAATTGGCTAGAAATTACTTCAGCATTATTACCACATCAAAAACCTATTGATCGTCCTGATTTAATTGCCTGTGTTTTTGAGTTGAAGAGAAAGTGTTTGATGAAAGAGATAGAAACAAATCAGGTATTTGGAAATAAAGTTGCACATGTTTTTACAATTGAATTTCAAAAACGAGGTCTCCCTCATATGCATGCACTTTTATTTCTTAAGGGTCCAGACAAAATTCGAACACGTGCTCAAGTGGACAAATTGGTTTGTGCAGAATTTTCAGACCCAAAAGATGATCCTATGCTTTTTGAAACTATCAAATGTTGTATGGTACATGGACCATGTGGTGCTCGAAATCCGCAAGCACCATGTATAGAAAATGGTAGATGCACTAAGAGATACCTTCGAGCTATCACAGAAACAACAACTATGGATCAAGATGGATACCCTATCTATCGTCGTCGCAATAATGGTCAAGTACATATTGTGAGGAGGCAAGAAGTTGATAATAGGGATGTCGTACAATACAATGCATATCTTTCTAAACTTTTCAAATGTCATATAAATGTGGAAGTTTGTGCTGGAATGAGATGTGTCAAGTATATACATAAGTACATTTATAAGGGTTATGATCGTACAACGATGGTGTTGGGAAAGATAAATGAGATTCGACAATATCTCGATGGAAGGTATATTGAACCTCCAAAAGCTGCTTGGCGAATATTTGGTCATCCTTTGCATGCAGAGATGCCAACGGTTGTACGATTGGCACTTCATTTACCTGGAATGCTTCGCGTTATTTTTAACCCAGAAGAGTCATTAGAAACGATTCAATCTAGAGCTGGTCAACAAATGTCAACTATTACTGGCTTCTTTGCATATTGTGCTGGCAGTGAAGATGAATGTCCATTCACTTATCAAGAATTTCCACAGCATTTTGTTTGGCTCAAGTCAGAACAGAGATGGTAATCAAGAGAAAGAGGATATGCAATTAGTATAATGTACTTTGCTAGCCCTAATTGTGGTGAAAGATTTTATCAGCGTTTGTTACTAACCGTTGTCAAAGGACCAAAGTCGTTTCAGTCTTTATGCACAGTTGATAATGTTGTGCATGATACATTTAAATTAGCATATGTTGCAAGGGGGCTTTTAGAAGATGACGAAGAATGGATACACTGCTTGAAAGAGGCTGCAGTTATGAAAACTAGATATCAATTGAGGAGATTGTTTAGTATTATTCTCACCCAGTGCTCTCCACTAAATCCATGTGCATTATGGAATCAATTCTCAATGCATATATGTGATAATCTTGCACATAAGATTCGTATATTGTTTACCATTTCTAACCCAACTGAGGCTCAAATTGAGGATTATGGTCTCCATCTTTTGAATCAAATGCTTCATGAATCAGGCAAAAGTTTAATTGACTTCCCACCCATGCCACAACCTACTGCAAATTGGACTACAACAATTGGTAATCGATTGATATTCGAACATCAACAACTGCAGAGTGAGGCACAACAGTCAGATCCACAAATTGCTATTGATTGTCTCAACAATGGACAGCGGAATGCTTATAACACAATCACTTCTTCAGTTTGTCAAATAAAGGAACTGTTTTCTTTTTGAATGGGGCTACTGGAACAGGGAAAGTATTTCTGTACAATACGATTGCATTAAAATGTCGCAGCCTTGGGTATATCGTTGTTACTGTGGCTTCATCTGGAATTGCATCATTGTTACTGGTAGAAGGTCGCACTGCACATTCAACATTTTCCATTCCGTTAGATGTCTTGGAAAATTCACTTTGTGGGTTTAGTAAACAATCATTACAAGTTGAGTTATTTAGAGAAACAAAACTCATAATTTGGGATGAAGTTCCTATGCAACATAAATATTGTGTTGAGGCGGTTGATCGTACATTGAGGGATATTTGTGATAGTGAAAAGCCATTTGGAGGTATTATTGTTGTTCTTGGTGGAGACTTTCGACAAATCTTACCAGTTATACCCAAAGGAGTTCGTGAGCAAATTGTGAATGCATCATTAAGACACTCTATTCTATGGAAGCATATACATATCTTAACTTTGGATTTGAATATTCACTTGAATCCTGAAGGCCATGAAAATGCTAATTTTGCAAATTTCTTAATGGAGGTAATACCACTTTAACCTTTTTTTTCCTTATTATATAAATTATTTTAAATTAATAAATTGTATTTACACTTTTTTTTTTATTGATTTTACTTTTTTTGGATTGGGACCAATCCTCAAGAAATCGTTAACCTTCCATCAACAATACACAAATGTCAAGATTTGAATGATTTACTCTCTACAGTTTACCCACAGTTGAATATGATAGAGATGTCAACCCCAACATTTTTAACTGAACGCACAATTTTGTCTGCGTGTAACAATGATGTCAGTGACATTAATACTACTGTGTTGAATATCTTTCCAAAAAGATTATATACTTATCTTGCAGCAGATAGAATGTCTGAAGATAATGAAATTGATCCTACCATTACAAATAGATATCCTAATGAATATTTAAATTCATTGGATCCTCCTGGGCTACCAACTTTTAAGTTAGAGTTGAAAGTGGGTTGTCCTATAATATTGTTGAGAAACATTGCACCGAAAGATGGACTATGTAATGGTATAAGATTGATGGTTACTAGATGCAATACTTGCATAATTGAAGCTCAAATTTTAACTGGAGAAAAGTTTGGCAATTTCGCATTCATACCAAGGATATCTTTGACACCATCTTCTTCAGAAATGCATTTCCAAATGACAAGATGCCAATTTCCAGTCCGATTGGCATATGCCTTGACCATTAATAAATCTCAAGGACAATCTATGAAATTTGTTGGGGTTGATTTGCGCATATCGGTGTTTAGCCATGAGCAATTATATGTGGCATTGTCCAGATGTACATCCTTTGATCGTATAAGTATTCTCCTCCCTAAAGATAGTTTGGATTCTACTACAAATATTGTTTATCCTGAAGTGTTGTTGTAGTGTTCTATGTAGATTAAATCACGTTTTATCATAAGGTAACCATGTAGATTTATTTCTATTGATTATATAACTTTTTATAAAATTTTAATTTAATAATAATTTGAAATATGGACTTTTGTAGGGTTGGATCGAAAAATCTATGGAGCTTAAAAGGAGAAATACGACTAGCTTGCTTCGATGAGGATGTAATAAGGTAATTTCAATCTCAAAGTATTTTGTGAAGTTTATTTCCAACAAATGTACTAATCTATATTTTTTTTGTTTCTACAAATTACCAGATTGTTGTGTATGTTCCTCATTGGGGATACATACAAGTTGATACAAAGACTTTTTGAAAAGTAATGAGGAAGAAATTTGGGCAAACACATGTTTGAAGACATGTTATTGACAGATTTTTTTGTAAAGCATACATATTTTTCAAAGCTTTAATTCACTTTTTGTAAAGTTTTAACTCACTCTTTTGGTGTATGACAATACAATGTTTGTTTTTCTTATGTAGTTATAATTTGATTGGCGGCAGTAACACTAACTGGTGTGCATTATAATTTTAATTTCTTTTAGATTGCAGAGCATTGGCTGGTGTGCATTATTTTATATTTGATTTGTTTGAAATTGTAAACTACAGGTTGTTATGTATTGTTTGATATTTAATTTTCAATTTAATTGTTGAGATTGTAAAGCACTTACTTATGTGCTTTATTATATAGATTTAGTAAATTTTTTTCTTTTTATTATAAAACGTTAACAAGTATACAATAAGTTTAATTTCTATTTTTTGTTCAGTGTTTACAATTTTTTTTTTTACTTGCTCTTATCTTTTGATTTTCAATATTTGTTTCTTAATTTGCATTAAGATTAGGGAGAGTTGTTATTTTATTTGAGTTTTGTAGAGCGTGTAATATAAGCAAAATTATTACAAATTTTTTAAGAAGTAAAATATTTTAATATATTTTTTCAGTATCTTTATTAAAAAAATGACACAAACTTCACAAATTTCAACATAATACGTTTAATTATAATTATATTTTAATCTTAATATTATTTACACCGTGCCTTTAGACACGGGCATACGCTAGCGTTTTACATATAAAAAAGTTTCAATACCATCGTATTCGTATTATCTGTATTCGTAAAGTCTTATAGCATGTGACATATATTTGTTTCTTAGTATGTGTGGGGATGTATTTTCTGAATACCAACACGTGGCATGGTGATGCCGACGTGTCAGTCGACGTGCCACGTGTCCTGGTAGTTATGCCGAGGTTACCTAGGCAAGGCCGAGGTGATCTCTGAAGATATCGGAATCCAAGATAAACGGATAAGGGACAAGAGTCTTAGAGTAAGGAGAAGATATAGCCAAGATAAGGATAAAACTCTTAGGGAGTTTTTATCTTTTGAAGAGTCCAAGTCAGTATTAAATTGGAGTCCATAGAAGTCAGACTTCTAGTGGGACTTGGATTTAGTAAACTATAAAAGAGAGGCACCCCCGTGGGTCCAAGGTACACAGTTTTATACTCAAGCTTGTGAGTTTAGCACTTGATTATCTTTGAGAGATATACTGACTTGATCGTCGGAGTGCCCCCGGGTGGAAGAGCCACTGCCGGAGCCTTTTCTTTCTGTTACAGGTTTGCTGAAGCCATCTATTCTGCCGGTGCTCTCCAGTTGATTACTAAAGCGGGCAGTGTGGTCAGAAAATCACCCACACAATTTGGCGCCGTCTGTGGCAATCTTAGAAGAATAGATTGTCAGTAACGGACAGGGGGAAAACATTGGGGACAACACTCCTGCTGGGAGTAGCAGACCAATTGACCTTGACATTGAAGGAGACAACCACAGTACAGAAAATCATGACCAGGGCCACGGAGAAAGAGACGTCGGCCAGGAGGGCAATGCTTCGAAGAGGACAGACCAAAGTAAGTATTATAATGAAAATAACCTTCAGATATGGAGGGATAGGTGCCTACGGAGAGATGAGGAAGTAAAAGACTTGGCAAACAAGTTGGCAGACCTACAGTCAGTGGTCAACTTCATGATGCAAAACAATGTTATGCAGCCACCATACCCGCTGCAAGATACGCCGATGCCAGCAATTCATGCCCAGAAGGGAGGAAGGAAAGCAATCCCCGAAGCTCCTCAGCACACCAGGAGTGGAAGGCACTCTCACTGACCTTCCAGGGAAATCGGACGAGAGGAACCAAGGCAAGAAGAGTCCCAAAGGACACATCACATGAAGGACCCAAGGCCCAAAGAACATCGGAATGTTCAAGGTCAAGCAATCTACTTTGACACAACCCATAGAGAAAGATCGAAACGGGCCCACCACGAGGCCGAAAGTAGTGTACCAAAAAGATTGAAGTCCATAGATAGCCGAGCTCCAGGGAGGAGTAAGGAAGACTTGAGGGATTACCTCAAAAGGAGGCAGTAGAATGTTGAAGCCGAGGTGACTTCCGCAGTTAAGCCGAGAACACCATTCTCGGTGGAACTAGACAAATTTAAAGCACCAAAGAGATTCAGTATGCTGAGATTCCAAATTTATGATGGTAAGTCAGATCCCAACTTTCATGTTGGACTATACCTGAACTCAATGGCGTTATACAGTGGGAACGAGCCGTTGCTCTGTAAAGTATTTCCCTCATCCTTTGGGGAAATTGCATCCGATTGGTTCCATAAACTACCAAAGGGAAGCGTAAAGACGTGGGAAGGCCTGGCCGAGATGTTTGTGGCCAGGTTTGTGACGAACAAACTACAGCCCTTAAGGGTCGACGCCCTGATGGCTTTAAGAATCACCAAGGAAGAAGGCCTTAGGGCCTACGCGAAGAGGTACTACGAGGTGTTCAATCGAATACCCGAATGCAACCAAGAGGTGGCGGTCGTGTCTTTCAAGAACGGCCTGAAAGATGACCGCCCACTACGGAAGTCTTTGGCAAAAACACTGCCAAAAAGCATGGAAGAACTCATGGCAAGAATCGAGAAGTACGCCAGAGCCGAGGAAGATACATCGGGAAACAAAGAGATAAAGCAGGAGAAAGGAAACGGCTCGCCGAAGCGAGGCCGAGGTAACAACGAACCGACCAAACAAGAAACAGAATTGAAGGGTAAACAGGCAGTAACGACGGTATTCCGAATCCCCATCCATAAAGTCTTGGATCAAATACGAAACCAACCCTATTTCAGAACTCCAGCAAGAGCACCAGGGGAATTCATGGGAAGAAACATGGGTAGGCATTGTGCTTACCACAATGAAGAAGGGCACCCAACCCAGGGTTGCAGAGCCCTAAAAGCACACTTAGAAGACCTGGTAAGGCAAGGCCATCTGAGGGACCTTGTTGATGAGGCCAGGACCAGAGAGGAACAGGCAAGATTGCCTCAAGCACCAGCAGCTCCACCACCTCCAGCACAGCAACCACAGGCAGGAGGACCAAGGATGGTTAATGTGATCCACTCAAGGGTCAACGAGAACGAAGTCAGAGGAGAGACCTAGAGGGTAAGGCATTTACAGCATGTCTACCAAATCGAGAAAAAAAGACATCGGCCAGAAGAGTGCCAAGAACCGGTGATAGCCTTTACTGAAGCCGACCTGGAGTTGGTCCAACATTCGCATAATGATGCCTTGGTAGTGTCCCTGCAGGTTGGGGAATGCCAAGTGAAACTCATCTTGATAGATCAAGGCAGCTCTTGTGACATCATGTATGTTAGATGTTACAAAGAGTTGGGCCTTCACCCAGACGACATGGAACAATCGAATGGCCCAATGGTCGGCTTCAACGGAACGCCGACATGGCCACTTGGCTCAACAAGCTTAGAAGTTCAAGCCGGCACAAAGAAAATCAAGACGGAATTCATTGTGATCGACACACCCTCACCGTACAATATCATCCTGGGAAGGCCATGGTTGCATGCAATGGGGGCAGTTCCCTCAACGTTGCATCAACTGCTACGGTTCCCAACAGAACAGGGGATTGAAGAAATCAGAGGAGATCAACTGTAGGCAAAAAGCTGCTCCATGGCAGCAATGAAGTCTACCTGCTGCATTCGAGAGCCAAAAGAGGCAGAGATTGAAGACGAGGACATGGAGGTCCTAGATGATGTCAGTAAGGAGCCAGCCGAAAAGAGTGAAGAGACACTAAAGAAAATCCTTGTCCAGGAGGGCGACGAAGAACGCTTCTTTCTTCTCGGCTCAGGCTTAGCCGAAGAAGAGGAAAGAGAACTGGAAGATTTTTTAAGAGCCAACATTGAGGTGTTTGCCTGGACACCTTACGAGATGCCTGGCATTGACCCCGAGGTCACTTGCCACAGACTGAATGTCGACAGGTCGGCAAAACCTGTGATTCAACGAGCCAGAAGACCGACGTTAATGCACGTCAAAGCAGTAGAAGAAGAAGTAGATAGACTTCTGGAGGCCAAGGCCATCCGAGAAGTTCACTACCCAACATGGCTGTCCAACACAGTAGTGGTGAAGAAGAAGAATGGCAAATGGAGGGTTTGTGTAGACTTTACCAGCCTCAACAAAGCCTGCCCCAAAGACAACTTTCCTCTGCCCAAGATTGACCAGCTCGTAGATGCTACCTCAGGACATGAAAGGATGAGTTTTCTAAATGCATACAGGGGGTACCACCAGATTGCCATGTACCCTCCAGACGAGGAAAAGACCGCGTTCATCACCTCTAAAGGCCTGTACTGTTACAAGGTAATGCCTTTTGGGTTAAAAAATGCAGGAGCAACTTACCAAAGGT
This sequence comes from Camellia sinensis, assembly GCF_055761805.1. NCBI lineage: Eukaryota > Viridiplantae > Streptophyta > Magnoliopsida > Ericales > Theaceae > Camellia > Camellia sinensis. The sequence goes on from NW_028128987.1 coordinate 3,874,311, forward strand.
TAGTAACAAAGATGTTCAAGCACCTGATTGGCAAAACGGTAGAAGTCTACATCGATGACATGGTTGTTAAGACCAAAGAATCTAAGGGTCATCTTGCCGACCTAAAAGAGGTCTTTGATATACTCAGAACATACCGGCTCCGACTCAACGCATCAAAGTGCGTGTTTGGAGTTGGATCAGGTAAGTTTTTAGGGTATCTGGTAACGAGAAAGGGCATTGAGGCCAGTCCAGACCAAATCAAGGCCATCCTAGAGCTGCAGAGCTCGACGTCGGCAAAATAGGTTCAGATGCTTACTGGAAGGGCCGCAACCCTAAATAGATTCATCAGCAGAAGCTCAGATAAGTGCAGACCCTTCTTCAACTTGGTAAAAAAAGCCACAGACTTTCTGTGGACAGAAGAATGCGAAGCCGCTTTGACCGACCTGAAGAAGTACTTGACCACAACTCCGGTTCTTTCCAATCCAGAACCAAGGGAGGAACTATATTTATACTTAGCAGTTTCAGAACACGCAGTCAGTGCAGTACTGATCCGAGAAGAAAAATGGGAGCAAAAGGCTGTTTACTATGTAAGCAAAACCTTGGCCAACGCAGAAACAAGGTATCTACCACTGGAGAAATTAATGCTAGCCTTAGTAATGGCTTCAAAGAAGTTGAACCATTACTTTCAGGCACACAAGATTGTGGTCCTAACAGAGCACCCATTGAAGTCCTTATTGCAACAAGGAGACTTAACAGGAAGGATAGCAAGATGGGCAGTAGCCCTGGGCCAGTATGACCTGGAGTTCAGGCCGAGAACAGCAATTAAAGGCCAAGTTTTGGCCGACTTCGTGGCAGAATTCACGCCCGAAACCATCAAACATAGGGCTCTGTTGAGCCAGGATGAGCACTGTCCCAGCAAGCAAGGAGAATCCCAGCCAAAGGCAAAAGAGCAAAGGAACGAAAAACTCAGACCCTGCAGCATCTACATCGGCGATTCATTCAGACTGTTCGTCGATGGAAGTTCAAACCGTCAAGGAGCAGGGGCAGGAGTACTGCTGATATCTCCAGATGGAGAAATAATAGAACAGTCCATCCGTTTGGGGTTCAAGGCCTCAAACAATGAAGCGGAATACAAAGCATTAATTGTAGGGCTAAAACTGGCAGCAGTAGCAGAAGTAAATGAGGTAATAATTTTTTGTGATTCACAACTTATTGTTAACCAGTCAACAGGTGAATTTGCAGCCAGGGATGAAAGGATGTCGGCATATGCAAAAGAGGTTATTAGATTGGCAGCCCTATTTCAGAACTGCCGACTACTCCAAGTTAGCCGAGATGACAACACCCACACTGACGCGTTGGATAACCTGGAAAGTTCAATGCAGACTGGAAAAACAAGGACAATTATGATCGACTATATGTCGGGCCCGAGCATAGATCCAGAGAACACAGAGCAACAAGCAATATGTGTGGACATAGGGCCAAGCTGGATGGATGCAATTGTTGCATTCCTGAAAGACAAAAAGTTGCCAGAATATCGTAAGGAGGCACACAAAGTCAGATTGAAATCTGCAAGATTCTGTCTGACAGAAGATGGATATCTTTACAGAAGATCCTTCACTGGACCCCTTTTAAGGTGCGTACACCCTTTGCAGGTTGAAGATTTCCTATATGAAATTCATGAAGGAATTTGTGGAAGCCACGCTGGGGGCAGATCATTAGCCCACAGGGCCATTACCCAAGGGTATTGGTGGCCCTACATGCAAAGGGATGTTGAAGCCTACGTGAAGAAGTGTGAACAATGCCAAAGGTTTGCACCTTTGATACATCAGCCAGCTGCTGACCTGAACCCAGTATCCAGCCCTTGGCCGTTTGCCCAATGGGGCATGGATCTTGTTGGGCAACTTCCCCAGGCAACTGGGCAGAGAAAATACCTGCTGGTGGCAACAGATTACTTTACGAAGTGGATAGAGGCAGAACCTCTTGCCAAAATCCGAGATGTGGACGTCAAGAATTTTATATGGAGAAACATCATCACCAGATTTGGTATTCCAAGAGCAATAGTTGCCGACAACGGAACACAGTTTGACAGCAAACTCATCAAGAACTTTTGTGCCAAATTCAAGATCAAAAACTACTTTTCAGCACAAAGTTTTCCCCAAAGTAATGGTCAAGCAAAAGCATCCAACAAAGTAATTTTGGATGGAATAAAGAAGAGGCTGCAGGCAGCAAAAGGAAAGTGGGTAGACGAATTGCCCAACGTGCTTTGGGCATATCAGACTACGCCGAGAAGATCAACAGGGGAATCCCCCTTTGCCATGGCTTATGGCACAGAAGCAGTCATCCCATTAGAGATCGACATCCCAGGGATCAGGACCCAGAGAGTAGAGAATGGCACCAATGACATACTCTTAGTCCGAGATTTGGATCTTCTAGAAGAACGAAGAGAAAAAGTTGCAATTCAGCTAGCAGTATACCAGCAACAGCTTGCTAGAGCTTACAACAAGAAGGTCAATCCAAGAGATTTTCAAGTCGGCGACCTAGTCCTAAGAAAAGTCGTCGACAACAAAAAGGATCCCAGAGAGGGCAAGCTTGGCCTAAACTGGGAAGGACCCTACAGAATTACTTCAGTATTAGGTAATGGAGCTTATCGGCTTAAAGATAACGAGGGCAAAGCACTACCAAGACCTTGGAACACTTGTAATTTGAAATTCTTCTTTCATTAGATGTGCAGTATTTTTGGCCAATGTCATCAATAAAATCTTTTCCCTTTTCTTAAAACGCATATATTTGATAAAGTTACATATTGGTGTTTTTTGAGACATGAACAATGAGAACCCAAGTAGAACTCAGGTTCACATTGGGGGCAGAGAGAAGACAGAGACACTTAATTCACTTGTTGAAATTTGTAGCAATTTACAAGTTGAAGTTAAGCCGAGATTATTCCTTAATTCACTTGTTGAAATTTGTAGCAATTTACAAGTTAGAATTAAGCTGATTCCTTATCTTCACTTGTTGAAATTTGTAGCAATTTACAAGTTGAAGTTAAGCCGAGATTATTCCTTAATTCACTTGTTGAAATTTGTAGCAATTTACAAGTTAGAATTAATCTGATTCCTTATCTTCACTTGTTGAAATTTGTAGCAATTTACAAGTTGAAGTTAAGCCGAGATTATTCCTTAATTCACTTGTTGAAATTTGTAACAATTTAGAAGTTGGAATTAAGCTGATTCCTTATCTTCACTTGTTGAAATTTGTAGCAATTTACAAGTTGGAGTTAAGCCGAGATTATTCCTTAATTCACTTGTTGAAATTTGTAGCAATTTACAAGTTGGAATTAAGCTGATTCCTTATCTTCACTTGTTGAAATTTGTAGCAATTTACAAGTTGGACTTACGCTGATTCCTTAATTCACTTGTTGAAATTTGTAGCAATTTACAAGTTGGAGTTAAGCTGATTCCTTATCTTCACTTGTTGAAATTTGTAGCAATTTACAAGTCGAAGTGAAGCCGAGATTACTGTTTCTCTTCACTTGTTGAAATTTGTAGCAATTTACAAGCCGAAGTGAAGCCGAGGTTATAGTTTGCACACTTATAGCAATCTATAGGTTGATCCAACCAAAGAAGATGCTTAACACTTGTTGAAATTTGCAGCAATTTATAAGATAATGTTAAGCCCACATGTGATCATCTGTTGAAAGTTACAGCAATTTACAGGTTGAGGTAAAAGCTAAGTATATTGTTTAAACACTTGTTGAAATCTGTAGCAATTTACAAGTTGATCATTGTTACAACTTGAGAAAAATTTACAGTATATAACACTTGTTGAAATTTGCAGCAATTTACAAGTAGGTTAGACCGAGATCGCTGTTTAAATACTTGTTAAAACTTGGCAAAAAGTTTGCAAAATTGACATTGAATAGTATATGTTTTACACTTGTTGAAACTTATGAAAAGTTTGCAGGTCAGTATCTTGCCGAAGTAAAACTTGTAGTTATTAAACCCGAGATATGTAAACCCCGAGAAAATTGCACAAAGGTGGCAAGATATGAAGGGCATGCAAAGTATTCTAAGTATAGAATCATGCAGACGCAATCAAGAGAAATTAAAGATTAAAGCGTTCAGACGAAAACAGTTGCAGTTGTATACAAAGAAGGCACTACGGCCAACCAGAAATAAAGTTGTATTTAACAGAAGCAGAAGATACATCAGCTAACTAGAAGAGCTTACATTGTTTCAAAACCAGAAGTACAGAAAAGCTTATATTATCCAAAGAAACAAAAAGAGTACGAAAGACATCCAAAGTTATGATTCTTCAGTTTCAGGAGCGATTTGGGTCTGGACCTCGGCAGATTCCTGGGGACCTACTTCGGTAGCCTTCTCTGCAGCCAGCTCGGCATCAATCTCTGCAAGCGTTTTGTCAAGACTTCTTTCATCTAAGAGAAGGTCGGATGATAATTGCCCTGTAACAGCTTCCCTGAGCACCTCCCCAACCTCATCACCCTCTTCATCCAAAGTTAAGTCCATGACTTGCTCAGTTGGAGGAGGGGACTTGGCCCCAGCAGCATCCTTGGATTTCCTCACCAAGGCCTCATCATCATTGTTATCCTCATCCTCGGCTTCAGACTCAGACTCAGATTCTTCTTCGGCCTGACTTGGAGGTGGAAGAGGAGGAAATGGGAGAGGAATAGCATCGGCATTGCGGAAAGGCGAGTCAACAGGGAGATCAAGTTTTCTTATCAGGGACATCCAACCAAGGGAAAATCCCCTGTTGCATGCCTGCCTGACTTGAAGCTTGTAATCCTCAGTGACGTCGGCCACACCCTGAGCATATGCCTTCTCATCAGCCTCTTTGATGTCAGCTTCCTTTGTGGCCAAGGCTTCCTGAAGTTCCTTCTCGGCCTGGGCCGCTCTCGCCTCGGCCTCTTTCTTTTGGGATTCAGCAACTGTCTTGATGGCCTCAGCAGATTCGGCCTTTTCCTCGGCTAAGGTTTGGGCTTTGGTGGCAGCCTCAGCCTGGTCTTCCAGCTTTTTCATTTTTGAGGGCAGAAACCTCCCTCCTCGGATCGACCAGCTTCTCTCGATTCTGGAAAGATTGCATCGAAAATGAATGGGCATGCTGGATGGCCTGAAAGAAAACAGAAGTATTAGAAAATATTTTTAAGTACAAAACAGAATGGAAGAAAAAGTACCAAGCAGGAACACTTACTTGAACAGAGTGCTGGAGCATTAGGGCATAGTTCTCATATTCACTATACCCGGCATTCCGCTCCAAATCACCAGGAAGGAGCAGCGCCGTAGTAAGGGCAACGCCGACATTTATGTCATCGGCGCTTTCATTGGTCATTATGGGACTATCTTCCAGAGTAATCTGGGGAGCCCAAGGAACATCAGATTTTTTGGACCCCGAGGTCATCGCAGACGATGACCTCGGCTTCTTGGGTTGAGTAGATTGTGATGGCTGGGATTCTGCACGCCTCTTCCCAGCGGAAGGTTGAGATTTGCTGCTTTTAGCCAGCTTGGAGATGGGTAGAGCATCCTCAGCCTTAACCTCAGTAGCCTTGGCCTTAGGTTGGGCCTTCTTAGTTCTTTTTGGCTTCGGTGGAGGCAAAGGTTTTGTCGGAACAGCATCGACGTCGGTTGGAAGGTCGGCTAGGAGATCTTGGGCAACAGGCTTCAGGCGACCCATCTCAGCAGTTTTTACGAGTCTTCGCCGACGTTTTCTTTCTGGAATTGGGATTAGGTATGGGCCAGAAGTTGATGGTTGGTCGGCTGGATCAGAGGTTGACCCTTGGTCAGCCCGAGATGTTGATGCTGTTTGTAGAGTGGTAGCAGAGGGAGGAGATAGGCTCTTCTTCTTTCTTTTTGGGACGTCGGGCAGTGTGGATTTGTATGTGGGAATAAAATTCAGTAACAGGGAAGCCTTGCGCTTGTGGATTGGAAGATCTAGGAGCTTCTTTAAATCTTTTCCAGGGAAGAAAGATTGGCGGAAGTTTTTTGGTGGCTGATGAAGATCTGCAGGACAAACAAACAGACATTAGAAACAGACAGAGTTTTAAAGACTTGGAAAAGAAATAACTAAGTATTGACGCTGGGCTCTTACCCTTGCCCTCTTTAACTGTTCGATGAAGAGGGTAGACGTGAACATCTTCGTCTGGACCAAATTCCCAATTTCCCAAAGCAATGACAAAGTCATCCCCGGCTCCCTTGTTGGAATCCGGGAGGTCGGCTACAATTTTGAATTCAGTAGACCTCGGCTTGAGGTAGTAGACGTAATCTCTTTCCTTCAAGTTAAGGGGGCACATGGTATAATAATATTGTATATCGGCAAGGGTGATCCTAACATTCTCCAGCCTAGCTAGGGCTATGATACCATTAATCACTCGATAGGAGTTGATGGTAAGTTGCATAGGGTTCAACTTGTAAAAGTGAAGAATTTCGCGAAAAAGAATGTTAAGTGGGAACCGGAGTCCGCACTCAGTAAAAGCTACTATGGGAAAGGGCATTGAAGCATCTGTGGGCATGATAGAGTCATTATCTTCAACTAGCCTCAGATGGACATCGGCAGGAATAGAGAACTCCCGCCTAAAATACTCAAGTTTGGTCGGGGTATCTACCCTATGTCTCCACATACCCATAACGTCGGCCTAAAATCAGAGGGCTAGATTTCAGAAAGAAGGTGTTGTCAAGGGGTTATTGGGACCTCGGCAAAACCCTAGGTAAGGACTGATAAGGCTTATTTCAGTTTTTTCCTAAAAATTGAAGGCTCTACAGACAAAACCCAAACCTAAATCTATGAAGGCAAAAATTGAAAGCAAGAATTAAAAGCAGAGATCTGGAAAGGAAAAACAGAAAACAAAAAAAAAAAAAAAGAACGACGTTTCAGAATCAAAGAACAGAGGTATGGTTCTTTAAAGCAAAGGAAATACAGAAGTAAAAGGTCAAGAACAGTGGCAAGAAAAGTGTTGAAACAGTGCAAGTGTTCAAGATACGGGTGAAATCATGAATAGACACATCAGATAGATAGTTCAGAAAATCAAAGATTTGAAACAGAGCAGTAATGGCAGTACGTAAATGAAAGCACATAGAAGAAATTGGGAATGAGAGAAGCGAAGGCTTACCAAAACAAAAGACGCCGGAATAAGAGTCGCCAAGGTAAGGCAGCGGTTGCAGACACGACGGAATGACGAAAGCTTCGCTGGAATGGAGGAATGAATACGATTGCAGAGCTTCGAGCAAAATCAATGGCGGATTTGAGAAAGTTTAGAGAGAGAGAAAGCCAGAAAGCCGAATACAAAAGTAAAGAAGTGAAGATGAAAAGAAAAGTTTTGTAAAAAACTTGAAACGGCGACAAAAACACAGCATTTATTGCGCCTGGAGGAACGCGTGCGTCAGACGGCGCAGACGGATGAAAGACGGCTTACAGGCGCGTCGCGGACACGGGCCAATAAGGATGTAACGCGTAAATAAAACGGTTGAAAGGCTTATTTCAAATTTTTCCTAAAAATTAAAGGCTCTACAGACAAAACCCAAACCTAAATCTATGAAGGCAAAGATTGAAAGCAAGAATTAAAAGCAGAGATCTGGAAAGGAAAAACAGAAAACAAAAAAAAAACAAAAAACGACGTTTCAGAATCAAAGAACAGAGGTATGGTTCTTAAAAGCAAAGGAAATACAGAAGTAAAAGGTCAAGAACAGTGGCAAGAAAAGTGTTGAAACAGTGCAAGTGTTCAAGATACGGGTGAAATCATGAATAGACACATCCAGATAGATAGTTCAGAAAATCAAAGATTTGAAACAGAGCAGTAATGGCAGTACGTAAACGAAAGCACATAGAAGAAATTGGGAATGAGAGAAGCGAAGGCTTACCAAAACAAAAGACGCCGGAATAAGAGTCGCCAAGGTAAGGCAGCGGTTGTAGACACGACGGAACGACGAAAGCTTCGCTGGAATGGAGGAATGAATACGATTGCAGAGCTTCGAGCAAAATCAATGGCGGATTTGAGAAAGTTTAGAGAGAGAGAGAGCCAGAAAGCCGAATACAAAAGTAAAGAAGTGAAGATGAAAAGAAAAGTTTTGTAAAAAACTTGAAACGGCGACAAAAACACGGCATTTATTGCGCCTGGAGGAACGCGTGCGTCAGACAGCGCAGACGAATGAAAGACGGCTTACAGGCGCGTCGCGGACACGGGCCAATAAGGATGTAACGCGTGAATAAAATGGTTGAAAAGTGATGTATGACAGCTCATACGCATAAAGGGATTCATTTGAAGTTCTTATTCTCTGATGAAGACATATGGGCCTAAAATGAATGATCTCGGCCAAAAAGTTCTTACGCCGAGGTACTAGAAGAAAATACAGATGTAGGTTCCATCACCTCAGAATGCCGAGGTAATAGAACCTAGGGGGAAGTTGTGGGGATGTATTTTCTGAATACCAACACGTGGCATGGTGATGCCGACGTGTCAGCCGACGTGCCACGTGTCCTGGTAGTTATGCCGAGGTGATCTCCGAAGATATCAGAATCCGAGATAAACGGATAAGGGACAAGAGTCCTAGAGTAAGGAGAAGACATAGCCAAGATAAGGATAAAACTCTTAGGAAGTTTTTATCTTTTGAAGAGTCCAAGTCAGTATTAAATTGGAGTCCATAGAAGTCAGACTTCTAGTGGGACTTGGATTTAGTAAACTATAAAAGAGAGGCACCCCCGTGGGTCTAAGGTACACAGTTTTATACTCAAGCTTGTGAGTTTAGCACTTGATTATCTTTGAGAGATATACTAACTTGATCGTCGGAGTGCCCCCGGGTAGAAGAGCCACCGCCGGAGCCTTTTCTTTCTGTTACAGGTTTGCTGAAGCCATCTATTCTGCCAGTGCTCTCTAGCTGATTACTAAAGCGGGCAGTGTGGTCAGAAAATCACCCACACAGTATGCATATACTTGGAATTTCTCATTAATTTATTCTACTAATGAACTATTTTTGACAGCATCAAATGGATTTGGCTAAAACTTCAAAGTTTGGCAAACCGAAGAAAGTCAATTTTGTTTCAAAGTGTTTGAGTGAATAAAAATAAATAAAATAAATATAGTAACTAATATCGATCGAAAATTTTGTTCCAACCCCCCATTGATAAAGACCAACACCATGGTAATGCACTTTTTAGAAAGTAGAATAACATGTAATGTAACCACCATCACAATACTGCCCCCCCCCCCCCCCCCTCCCCCCTTTTTTTTTTGTCTACTTTTTTTTTTATTATCAAAATGTTCCTACTTTTAAATAGAACACGTCTTCTCTCCCATCCGTATATGAAAACCCATGTCGTCAAACTGAATTAATAATCTGACAAATATATAATTCAATATTTAATTAAAAAATAAAAATCTGGATCAGTAATCTATTTAGATATGATATCTCTTATATAGGAGAATATTAAATCTCGAACAAGAGTGGGATATAAAAATGAGGACTAATTACGCTCTGTTTGAAAACATTTTTTTTATGAAATTTTTTTTTCCTAAAAAATGTTTTCTGAAAAAATATTTTTCTATATTTGACGGTGGCAGCAGTAGTGGTGGGACAAAGGTGGAGGTGGGGGTAATGGCATGGTGGTGGGATGGTTGTGACAGTGATGGTGGCAGTGGCCGTCTTGATAGTGGTGGAAGTGAGAGTAATAGTGATAGTATTAGATTAATTATCAAACGCATCAGTTTTTTTAGATTTTAAAAAAGTTAATAAATGATTAAAACAATAATTTCCAAACTCTACCTTATAATTTTTTATTTGTAAATAATTAATAAAAAATAAATAAATAAATAAATTGATCTAATAATAGTAATCACATAATTTTATTATATTTATCTTTAGAAGTCAAATATAATGAAAGCATTGGCTACGATTATTGCGTAAATCAAATATTTTTTATATAAATAACCTATATACAATACTAAAATGAAATTGATTTTTTTATATAAATAACCTATATACAATACTAAAATGAAATTGAATAATTGAAATAGAATTCGTGATGGATCCACAAACCCCAACTACAACATTCTATTCATATATTCCTTCCAATCCATTAATTAGGCTAGAGGATCCTATTGAGAGGTGATGGGCCCACCCCAGGATGGTAATTTAAATAATTTCTTCCGATCAATTAAATCATCAGTAATATTAGATATCATGAAAAAAATTTCATAAAAATAATCATGAAAATTTTATAACTCTTGAATTATACTTAAAATAAAATACCACACACTAATCAAGATAATCTAAAAATCATAACTTCTTTTATAATTATTTTCATGATACATAACTTTTCTCTTAAATTATTCATATATTCCTTCCAATCCATTCTATTCATATATTCCTTCCAATCCATTGTTCGTTCTTTTGTGTAGTATATAAAGAGTAAACTCTATCTGAATCTTATACCTCGCAATAATTCTTAAAACAGAGAAAGAGAAAGAGATAGAGAGATGGCCAAACTCGGAGGAATTACGGAAGTGGAAGGCGCTGCGAACAGCTCAAAGATGGCCAAATGCGGAGGAATTACGGAAGTGAAAGACGCTGAGAACAGCTTAGAGATGGCAAGCCTCGCTCGATTTGCCGTTGACGAACACAACAAGAAAGAGGTTTTCACTCTCTCTCTCTCTCTCAGTGAGTTGGATTTTAATCTTAATTTTTTTCTTGAGCTAGGTTAGATTAGATTGCCTATACAGTGTTATAGGTTTTCTTTGTGAGACGTATATTATGGACAAACTTACATCTAAACACAAATCCCCACTCACCTGTAACCATGATCAACTTTCATCCTAAAAAGCATAGTTGGATGTGGAGCGTTCTCATGTCTTACGGTTTTATTCAATGTAGTGGTGACAGTAGAGGCTTTTGTATTAACTAAGTGTAGCCACCCAATGCGGCCCAGCAGTGCAGGAAATCCCATCTTTGTGTGCTTCGAATTTAAGCTCCCACCTAACAAGGCATCTCCCATCACCTGGTCCGACCATATTTGGGTCTGCCAAGACTACTCCCTAGAGGAGGAATCTATGTTTCTTGGAACATGGATCGTTCCGGTATGTGGAACGGGAACTGGAACGGGAACGTGGTACGTCATATGTTCTAAAATATGGTACAATAGGATAGACTTATATATGTTATACTTAAAAATTTAAGATACTTCTAGAGTAATTTTTTTTTAACTATTAGATATCTAATAAAATATAATATTTTCTATGAGTATTATGACCAATTTTTTAATTTTTTGTCTTATCAAAACTTAACTCACCTTAAATTTTAGTTCATTATATTTTAATTTTTTCTTCCTAAGGTAACATTTAAGGACATATTGAAAAAAAAACTTTTAAGATCGCTTTGGATCTCTAAATTTACTATTTTAGAACAAAAGTGTACCATGTTTCGGAACATGCATACCAATACGTAATTCGTTAGGGTATTAGCATTTTCTGGTAACATAGGAAGGAATACTCTTTTTATAGAGCTCAAAAGGGAGGAATACTCTTTTTATAGAGCTCAAAGAGTAAAGCATATATCTAGAATTAATGAGTTAAAAATTGATACATATCCTTATGACAATATAATGTACTAAAAAAATTGTGCGTGAAGCAGGTCAAAATTTATAAGCAACTATGAAAAACTCTATTTAGAGTTGGCCTTTAAATAGAAATTCCGTTGGTTACTTAAAGATAGTTGAAGCCCAAGCCCAACCCAAAGAGACTGCCCTGGTTTGGCAGGCTATGCCTAGGCGGCTGCCTATGATAACTATGGTTAATTGCAGTGTGTTTCATTCCTAATTAGATGGTTCTTCTACTATCCACGCTCACAAGGAAAATAATTTTAAGACTGCAACCAAGCATCAGAAAGCAAGAGGAATAAGTTGTTTTCAGGTGTAAATTATTCTATTGAATCAAAGAAAACAAAAAATAATTTTTTTGGATCAACATTTTACTCTATTAGTTAATTCTATTGTTCATGATCCCTCAGTTTGTTTTGGCTGGAAAATAACACTTTTCTGCTATCTATGATTATCCTACTATGATGAATATTTTTCCATTCAAACTAACAGGGGTAAGATAATTTTTTGACCTTTTTTTATTATTTTTATTTTTCAAATTATGTAATATTTCCTATATTTAGTGTATGTTGTAGTGATGTCCGTATTTATGCGTATATGTGTCTATATATACACTTATATATAATCAAAATTTTATAAGTGTACAATTCATTGATGCAGTTTTGTTCTTGTTTTTTGTTGTTCTTGTTTTTGTTTTTACTGTTGTGGGCAGAATGCTTGTCTTGAGTTCAGCAAAGTCGTGAATGCGAAGCAGCAGGTTGTTGCTGGAATGATGTATTATATAACACTGGAAGCAACCAATGGTGGTCAAAAGAAAGCTTATGAAGCGAAGGTCTGGGAGAAGTCATGGATGAAATTCAAGGAGTTGCAGGAATTCAAGGCCATCGGTGATGCTCCTTCACACCCTAGTGCTTAGCTAGGTAACTATTACTATGGAACCCAATGCCTTTATGTAGTTTAAGTTTGATGATTAATGTTTCATCAGTTAGTATGGTATTAATTAATCAATTAGGGGTGTCCACGGGTCAATTCAGGTCAGGTTTGTCAAAATCGGTCACTTGACTGAACCTGTTCGAGTGGGAATATGCCTAACTGATTTCAACCGCATGTTAGATCAAAATCTTCTGTTAATCTTCTTCAGTTTATTGGTTGGGTTTGGAAATAAAAAACCCAAACATAAAAATTTTTGTGCACACTAGGCAATTACTGATTTAATAGAAGAAGGGGTTCAACATATTCAATGAAGAAGAAGAACCCAAAAGAGTTGTATAGAAGCAGGATTTCTAATATAGCAAAACACTAACCAAACCTCAAAAACCTAACTAAATTTAAAACAAAAACCGAACCAAACTTGGAGATCAATAGATGTAGAAAACCAAAACTCTACAACCAAACCTGGATCAACCAGCATGACCACCACAGCCAACAATCAATGTCTCCGCCACCGTCTTTCTTGAAGCTTGAAGATCAATTAGTCTTTGCCCACCGCCACCAATCAGTGTTGTTGCCATCGGCATTCTAAAGCTAGAAATCTACCATTATTGAAGCTTAAAGGTTGTTGACGCTGTGTGATGCTGTGTGAAATGGGGCTTTGTCTTTTGGGTGTTCAGATCGTGAAAGGGGCTTTGGATTGTGGGGCTTTTGGACTATGGTAGATAGATTTAACCTTTAGGGTTAGGGTTGACAAGAGAGAGAATGAGATAGATGCCTTGATGAAAGAAAGAAGTTTTAAATAGAGAATAGAGATCGATTTAACCTGTGCCACATGTCGCATGCCGCATGTCTGTGCTTCTTAGTTCCTGAATGTGCATTTGACATGCCATGAATTTGATGTGGCTTTTCTACCATGTAAATACTTGTGAGTAAAAGCACAATAAGGAGTTTTCATTAATTTATTTATTTATTTAAAAAAAAGATGTGAAAGCTCAACAATGTTTTCAAAATTTTGAACATATCATAAAGAACAAGTAAAATATGAATCCCGTCTTTGTGTTAAATGTCCATACAATTCTAAGGCCTCTATGAATATTAATATTAGTTGAAAATTCAATGCAACTATTATCAATGTGGTTCTTTGTGAATAATGAGTAATCAGTTACATGATTGATTGTATATTATGGGCATCGATTGTACATGTTTTTTCTCTCTTGAAGAATTTAACTTATTAATGTGTCTGCATCATGCGCCTCATATCATCTAAATCTTGTATCATATCCATGCTTAGAGTCCTAGAAGTATTCGAAGTTTATAAATTCTTTTTTTTTTTGTCTAGTAATGACTTATGTTCCATGTGCAAGCAAAGCATGGTAGGTTGCTTGCTGTAAGTTTATTTTTAAGGCATAAACTGATGTTGTCAGTCAAACTCAGGTGAAGGTTCCAGTTGAAGGATGCAAAGCTTTGAAGGTTCTGACCCATTTGAATGAATATTGGGCCTATATGTTTCAGTTTTTACTAGTACTGTGTAATCTTGTTTTCTATCTGAAACTTTCTATGTTCTGTATTAACTTTTAGCCTTGGATTTGATGGGAATTAAGGACCTTTATGATAAATAAATAAAATTGCATGTTTAGCATTGCGAAACAGGGATGCGCTAAAATTTCTGTAATTATTTATGAAAAATAATTAATCCGCTGAATTTCGACTCACTTGAATTGCCCGAATTACATAAGTTGGACAACCGATCGAATTTCTGGCATCATCCTTGTCAACCGTGGCTGTCTACCGACATCCGTGTCAATCGACATCCGCTCGGATGACCGACATACATAAATTCGGACAATTTGAACGAATTAAAATTCGGTAGATATAACATTGTAGATTATTTATCTTGTAATGTTTGGTGGGTTGTAAACCAATAATGATTTTCAGGTCCTGTTAAAAAGGATTGAGGTTAAATTTTACAAAATTATAGCAAGGTTAGCTAGAAATGTTTGCTTGGTCCATTTTAAAGGCCTGTTGCTAATTTGAGTCACGAAAATTATTTTTCAAAAAACGGAAGTGAACCCTTATCCACAAAGCTACGACTCTTGAGCAGGCGTCCAGATCCGCTAGAGTTGATCTCCCTAGAGTTTTCTTGTATTTGAACTAAATGACATCATTTTACTTAAGACTCCAAAAAAAAAAAAAAACATATATATATATATAAACACAAACCCAGACCGACAAACAAACATGGATACAACGCCTCACTCGTTGTTGGCGCCATTTCCAGCTGTCGCCCCTCTCCATCTCACCCCTCCTCTTCTGTCGCCATCGACCGGGGTCCCTTCTCTCTTCTCCCTCTTCTTTTTCTTCCTCCTCCACTCCCTAAACCCTAGTCCTAGATGTAGGGTTTTCAAAGGGTGATGGTAGGTGGCAGTGGCGAAATGAGTAAGGGACCACCGGGTCACTTGCCCCCTGAATTTTGAGATTTTTTTTTTTAAAAAAAAATTACAAACATAAAGAAAATATTTTAAATAAAAAAATTACAAAAAATATTATTAGAGTGATATGTCAATGACATTTTAAAAATTATGAGAACAATAATTGTTATTTTGATTGAAAATGAAAAGACTGCTATAAACCATATTATTTACGAAAATTTATAAAAAAAAATTAATGTAACGGTGATGTCATTATTAGTGACATGCAAGTATATATAATCTCACTATAAAGATATGAAATTTATTAGATTGTTAATTACATTTGACATGTTAGGTTTACTCTCTATGTGTTTATTTACTATTAGTGAGTGATATCACATACCAATGATGACGTGGTATTATTATTATATTGAATTTTTAATCAAATTTTATATAAAAAAAAATAATAATTTATCATTATATAATTTATTTTAAGACTTATATCTATATTTTTTTTGTATTGTTCATGATACACTAATTACAAATAACATTATTTTTTTGATATTTCTCGAAATCAATCGTAAAAATTTACGTGAAATATTTTTGTAAAATTTTTTGATATTATAATTAATAAATTCCTCATGTAATTTAATTTTCGACTCCACCACTGGTAAGCTGCCACGGTTGCGGCAGTGATGGGCGGGAATTTGGTTGTAACGACCACCTAAAGAGAGTAACATTGAGTTCTGAATGGGAAAATTTGTAGCTGTGGGAGGTGAATTTTTGGAGAAGTCTGATTGTTTCGCATAGAAAGCAGAGCATTATAAATCCAATCTCTATTTGCTTTACCCATTAAACTACAATTAGAGAGAGCATTAGAAATCCAATCTCTGTTTGCCTTACCCATTAAACTACTATTAGTAAGCATCAATATTATATATATGCATTTATAAATCCAATCTATTTGCTTTACCCATTAAACTACAATTAGAGAGAGCATTAGAAATCCAATCTCTGTTTGCCTTACCCATTAAACTACAATTAGAGAAAGTAAACATCAATATTATATATATACATATATAAATCACAATTCTTCTTGATTTCACCAGAAATCAAAGGTAATCGCATTTGTAATATCTTATACTAGTATAATACCCGTGTTCTTTCAAATAAATAATTAATAATTAATTTTAAAATTAAATTAAACAATAAAAAAATATGATTAATTAAATTTTAATTATTTTTATCATAATTTCACGTATGACTTTTCCCCTTACCATTAATGCTATGTTTTAAATTCTAAATAACAATAATATGAATCAAATGTAATTAGTAAAAATTAAATAAAAACATGATAAATTATAAAATTGCACTTTTTAATTTTAATTTTTAGGAACGAAAACTACACCTATGATAAAATAGAAATACATTATTATTTTCTAAGGATTTTATAATTTTAGTTTGTCATATATTAAATGATATCGTAAACTATATAAAACTCAATAATTATTATTATTATTTCTTATTAGTGACATTTTTTTTATTTTGCCACATAATAATAATAATAATATTTTTTGTGAAACGCAATTTAGCAAAATTTGTTTAAATCAAAAAATTGAATAACAAAATGAAAATAAGAAACAATATTACCAATGACGTTTACCTCTTATCTTTTATGAAATCAACATTTACATATCAAGTACAACTTTTAAATTTTCTCACCCTCGCTAGTTTTGGCATATCACATTTGATCATTTTCTTATTCTTTCCTCTCATTCACTTTTTCTTAACGGATCTTCATAGCACGGGTGTAATTTTTTAAAATTATTTTATAAACCATAATACCTATTCTATGCACAGGTTTAAATAAATAATTAAAAAATAATTTTGAAATTAAATAACAACATAAAATGTATTTATAAGAAATAAATAAACTATGGTAGAATGTATTTTTAAAAATGTGCAATAAAATTACAAAATTTATATGTACAATGAAATATAAATATATTTTGTCTTATAAATTTTGCAATTTAATTTATTTTATGCCAGAGATAGCCCAATCATATAATAAATTATATTTTGTAATTTTGTAAAAGTTAAAAAATATGTCCATTTAGGCATAAAATTATAGTTTCTCTTATGCCATAATTCACGAATACAAACAAATAAGAGTTTGGTTGAGAATTTATAGTGTGCTAGATACTAACAATGATAATCTAATTGACTCAATATTTATCTCAACTTGGCATTGACCTAATCATTAGAACATTGTCTTAACCTATGCCTAAACATGAACCATTGGTGAATAAATATATGTTAGTATTTTTTTATAATAAAATAAGAAATATGTACATGTTTATGCATAGTTATTAAAAAAAATCAAATTTTGATAAAATTTTATATTTATATTTAAAATTATTACATGAATAGTTAAGTATATTTATGTGTGAAAAAACTATCCAAAGTCAACCATAAATATGGGCATTGTTCTAACCATACTTTGGACCTTATTTAAAATTTTGATCAGTAAATTAATAGAAATAGTTGGCAATAATCAACTTAAATTTTATGTTTAAATTATATTATAATTTCTTAGGTTTTGAATAGTATGAACTAATTTGAGGGATAATACTTGCATTAAACATTAAAAGTAGTTTAGAAGTTAGATTAAAATCAATTTTTATGCCAACAATTAAATTCTTGGAGAGTTATCTTCATTCATACCTAATTCATGATCACTTAACCCACTTATTTTTTTGTTTTTAAATTGGTAAATATATTATGATTATTTTTATAACCAAAATAAGAAAATGTATGTATATTTTTGGCATATTTATTTATTTATTTTTTTGTATAAAAATTATGTATTAATATTAAAAATTCATAAACAAATAATTAAGTATATTTGCGTCTGAAAAAATTATATAATATTGAGTCGACCTAAACTATGGAGCTTGTTCTAGTCTTACCTTGGGCTCAATTTAAAAATTGATCAGTCAATTAGTGAAAACTAATAATAATAATCAATTTAAGTTTATGTTTAATAATTTGTTAAGTTATGATAGGTATGAGTTAATACTGGATCAAATACTAAAAGTAGTGTAAAAACTGGATTTGGTTGATTTTTATGCTATATATCAATTTAATTTTTAGATAATCGTTTTGGTTCATGCCCAACCATCACATTGCCCACTTATTTATTTTCTAAAATGATAAAAATATTGTAAAATTTTTAAAACCAAAATAAAAAAATATATGAATATATATTTGACATATTTATTAATATTCTAAAACTTCAATTAAGAAATTATATATTTATTCTTAAAATATGTCTAATATTAAATTATATTTATATCTAAAAGAATTATTTAAGATCAGATTAACCTAATTCATATATTTTATTTTTAGCATAGAACTTGATGAAGGAAGTGAAATCTCAAAACAAATCATAATTTTCAATTTAAAATTTTATTTAATACAAATTTTCATGTAAAATGTTTTAACATTTTAAAAATAATTAATTATTTGTGAAATGAAGTTACCATTATAAAAAATACTAAAAGAATTTGTCTTTTAGTATTGTGAAAATCCATAAACTAAAGAATTAAATTGAGGAGATAGAGAATTTTTTTTTTTTTTTTCGAAAACAAAATCAATGAATGAGGCTAATATGAAGGGTGCTTATTAATTTCTTTTTACATCCACCACATGTATCAAAAAAATTATAATTTAGGCTCAAATATTAGTACATATGAGTGTGAAAAACAAATCAAAAAGGAAAAAAAAAAAGTATAAAAAGAAATTAAATGTGTGCAATTAAATTAAAATATTTTGAAAGTTCCTAAAGATTTGAGAGTAGTTATGTATGGTATGAATAATATAATAATATAGTAAGAAGCAAGTTTTAATTTTTTTTTTGAAGGGAAATAAAAATCAGTGGGGGAGAGAATTAGGTTGGACAGATATGGAATATTTTTGTTTTTATCTTTCTTTTAAAAACTATAAATTATAGAATTATTAATATTTTAAAAACTATTACAATACTACTTTTTAATTTTTTTTTAACTCAACAAATCCACAAATTTATTGTGAGGTTTTGAAATTTCTACAATATTACTTTTCACTAAAACTCCTCCTTATTTATATAATATATATATATATATTGCAATACATGCAAAGTAGGAAGAGGATAGAAGAGGGGTGGCGGCCAGCGAGACAAGGGGAGGAGGGGGAGGAGGAGGAAGAAGAGGAAGTGAGGCGCTGGTCAAAGATGGCTTCGGTGAGGGGTGAGGCGTTGTGTATGTGTGTCTATTTGTCTATCAATGTTTATTTCTTTTTTCTTTTTTTTTCTTTTTTTTTTTTTCCTACGTAAAACCACGATAAAACTATAGAGATATCCATTCCAGAAGATTTGAACGTTGGAATAGAGGAGCTTGTCATTGACACATAAAAATATTAGGGTGAGCAAAACCATGACCCAGTAAAATAACAACTAAAGAAATTAAATATGTATGAATTGAAAAATATGTAAGTGATATGATTTATGCATGTATAGCCAAAAGTGTCAAGGTGGTGTAACCATTGATTTGATGATTGATTGAATGACGAATGTAATTTTCAAGTCAACTAGTCAAAGGAGAGAGAGAAGGCATTATTATATGTATTTATTTGTCTTCCAACTACATAGATATACACATAATATATACAGTACACTCATTTGGCATAGCAAATATTAAGGTTAAAAGGTTATTTTAGTAAAAAAAAAATAGATTCAAAAGTCCATAAGATAAAATGTCACATTCAAATCATAATTATTCATTTTTTCCTTTACAAAAGTAAAAAAAGTCAAAAAAATATATCTCAAACAAGATTTTTTAGCTCTTAGTTAAAATAGTTAAAAAGTTAAAAAATCAAAAAATCAACCTACATCCCAAACGAAGCCAGTGTTTAAAAAAATTAATAAAATCAATAAGTCTGATTTTTAGTTCAAATTGTTGGTTTTGGTACAATTTTTGTTAACTTTGGTTATTGTTTTGGTTTTGAAAATGATTCAACCATTCAAATTAGTTCGGTTCACAACTTTAAGATTTCGTTTATAGTTTTGAACTCAATGAAATTGTGACATATTTGTTTATTAATTTTAAATATTTTTTAATTTTACTACAATAATTCAAAAAGCAATTAGCAAGAATTGAACACAAACTTTGATTATAGAATTAACTAGCTTCAACCAAATCAACTGTGTTGATTATTGTTAGTTTGCTTATATAAGATTTTTAAAATTGTAGAATCGAACCGTTCTAAACCAACTTGTATAGTTTGATTCTAATTCGGTCATATAGGCTTAATGATTTGGAAATAGTTTTAGTTTTTTTGAAACATTTGTTCAGTCCTAATTTATTTTAAAACTAAATCATTCCGATTCATAAACACCCTTAATTAGGTTGCAAAAAAGTAGTAATTTGAATTCGATTCGTATTCGACTTATTAAAAAATTATTTGAAATCGATTAATTATGTAAAATTAAATATATTTTGAAACTCATTAAATTTTAAAATTAAACTTGAACTACTTGTTACTGGGCTTGATTTGATTCATTTAAATTCTATTTTATTTAAAAAATTATTTTTAAATGAGGAAGTAATGATAAAATAGTGACAAGATAAGGGATATAAGCATTTTCGTACAGTAAAATGAAGAGGGTATGGAGTTCCTCCAGTTGAGTATTTTATTTGGACGGTCTAATTTGACTTATTTGGATTCATTTTGATCCGCCTTAATAATCCAAACCGTTAAATTTGTAAAATTTATTAAGTATTCCATCTTTATAAAAAATTATATTGATCGGATATTAATAGTTATTTATTCAAACTGTATTAGTGTCAATAATTTATTTTTTAAAAATTGTAGTTATTGTTGACACAAATTTAATCAACTGGCTATTGATATTCGATCAATATAATTTTTTATAAAAATAAAATATTCAACGAATCATACCTGTTAAATAATTTAAATTATCAATATAGATTTTATAGTGGACACCACGTTCCAATTCGATTTTGAACGGAAGCCACTGGCAATGAAAAAATGCATTAGAAAGAGACAGAAGACAGAGATATGGTTGTGCTTCCAGCACGGTTAGAGCCTAAATGGAATGGAAATGGAAGACAGATATCATCAATAATGTTGTCTCTCCGTGTTGGGATCCATGTTGCACCAAGGTCTTCACCCCTTGCATTTCTCACTCATTGCTATGCTTTTCACTGGGATGGCTTTCCTCCCATTTATGATCAGATTAAAAAGTATTGTTAAGCTTGTGAAGATTTATTACGAATCTCATTTTGATAATTTGAACTGTTTAATATATAGAAATCGTCGAATACTATATGCCTATAAAAAAATCACATTAATCGAATATCGATAGTTATGTGATCAAATCAGATTTTTATAACCCATTTATTTTTCACCGTTCATTTTTTTTATTATATAAAACTTATTTGATCACATAACTATCGATATCCGATCAACGTGATTTTTTACAGACATATAATATTCGACGAGTTCTACACATTAACGGTTCGGATTATCAAAAACAAACTCATGATAAATTTCCACAAGTCCAACAATACCTTGCAATCCATAATTAAACTAGAGAAAAACCATTCCCTTTCACTAACATTTTAGAAGGCATATATGAGAACAATAAATGTTATAATAATGACTATTATTTTAATTCATTTAATTTATCATGTACTTTTTCACCATTATATTAAAAATAAAGGTGATGGAATTTATTAAAATAATATAATAACAATAAAATAAAGAAAAAATTATTTATAATTCTTATTTGAAAGACTTATTTAATGTAAAATCTTATGAATATTTTTTTAAAATTTAAAATTTAAAATTCTATTTAAAAAGAAATGTGTTTCATAAGGTTCTATGAGTTATAAATGAATGATATTAGTGTATTATTATACCCCTAATTTGTTTCCATATTGTATCTTATTTTCTCATTCATCATATCACGTTTAAAAAGGCTTTTAGGAAAAATAAGTTTACAGGCAACGACCGTGTGAGTTTTTTTCACCTTGATCGCAGGATTTCAGTGCATTTTCAAAATGCTGCTTAAGTGGATGTGGATATGGTCGATGATATAATGAAATCTGAGAGTTGTATGTTGATTCCTTCGCCAAATTTCAACTCCAATCAGTTGAGGGGAATTTTTTATTTTTTTTTTGGTTGAAGTGTGTTGCTATTTGTTGAAGTGTGGATTGTTCATCTTTAATAGGGTATTGATAATCTATTACACTCATTAATAGGCACACTTTGGCTAATGTTCTGATTGAATGTGTGTATTTGACATTGTGCTAGTTGATGCGTTTTGATATGTTAGATGTGTGGGGTGGTGTGCATGGGTTCAAGGATTGGGTTGGAAGTATTTGGTTTTGGTTGTTAATTGGATGTCGAATGTGAACCACGTCGTAGGATGACAATTGTACATTGGAACCTAAATGATTGTGTTACGATACATGTTACATTTAGTGTGCAATGTTAATCAACATACACCATGTAGTAGATGACATTTGTGTGTTTATTTAGTTGTATATATGTTTGAATGTGTATCGTGTCTTTATTATAATCAGTGTTTACATACATGTGACAGTACGTTGCGCAAAATTATTGCGGATTTGGGTTTGTAATTGAATGTGGATTGAATCTCATCGCTCGATGTTGAAGTTACGCTGAGTTGAGGGTGATGGTGGTTCAATACATGGGTTGGATTGGGATGTTACATGTTACATTTAGGAGGTTAAATTATTCATAATTCAACGGTGGAGTATTGAAATGTCACGTTGGGTTTGGGATAAGAAGCATATGGGAATGTTACGTTGGGTTTAAAAATATTACATTGGGTTTGGGATGTTACATGTTACATTTACGTTTTGAATTTCAAATTTTCAACTACTTCGATACGCTCACAATCTATAGTAACATTGGATTTCTCATATATGATATTGTTATTAATCAAGTTGTTTTGAATTTCAAAAGCATATGGGAATGTTACGTTGGGTTTGGGATGTTACATGTTACATTTATGTTTTGAATTTCAAATTTCTAACCATATATATATATATATATATGATCACAATCTATGGTAACATTAGATTTCTCATATATGGCATTGCCATTAATTAGCTTATTTTGAATTTTGAATTTCGAATTTCTAACCATATAGATATAATTACAATTTATGGTAACATTAGATTTTTCATATATGGTATTGACATTAATTAGGTTATTTTGAATTTCAAATTTCTAGCCATATAGATATGATTAAAATCTATGGTAACATTAGATTTCTCATATATAGTATTATTATTAATCAAGTTATTAATTAATTAAGATTGGGGTAGATGTGTCCACAAGAAAATCACAAGACCTATTGAGTTATAAATTTTTTTCATAGGACCATATCTTATATAAATATTCCAAATAGGACTTATAAATAATTTACTCTAAAATAAATCATATGATAAATTAAAAGGACATTTATTCATAAATCTCTTTTCACCTATTTATATTCTACATAGTCTAAATTTCTTTTATTTATATTTCATTAAGTCTTATGAGTGATATAGTTATCAAAATATCATTAATAATAATAGGGTGAAATACGCATTAATGTTCACATTGATAGTGTAAATATTTCATGATATGTGTCACACCCCAACTCTAGACATGATCGGCCGTGGCCCACAGGGACTTAGCCCAAGGCACACGTAAACCTAAACATGAATCCAAAATCACAAAAAATAAATGCGACGATAGCCTAGAAATAAATAAATCAAAACCCAATCCAATGACATGTCACAAGTATAAATGGTAAAACCAGCCATAAAAAACTTCCAAAAATATATACTAAATGGAACACAAACCGCCTACAAAATAAAATAATTCTAAATAAAATCCAACCACAATGTATGCACAAAACCGACATAACAAGCTAAAACAAAATAAATGAATGTCCTAGAGGTCCATACAATTGAGTCCCCGCTACTCCATGAGTCCACTCTAAGTCCTTTTAACACCTGAAAATAATAAACAACTTAGTCAGCTAATAGCTCAGTGAGTAGCAATATGGATAGTAAATACAGTTTTGAAAATAGGGTTCAATTCCAAAATACGATATATATCACAGAAACTAGATTGACATATAGTTTTGATAAAGACAATCTGTTTCAAAAATAAGGTTCCACAGTTCAATAGTAAAAAATACTCATGTCTCTCAAGAACATAATAAATGACATTCTCCACTTAAAACAGATTACAACATAATCACCAATAATTTTCTGAGTATCAAGAATAACAAATAACATGCCACGAAGTTCTCAAGGCGATAAGCTCGTTGGATCTAATATCGAACCAAGAGTCATCATCGGGGAGGCAACTCCGGCCTTTTCTCTAAGACGATCCGATTGAAGGTCACCTAGCCTAGCCCAGGACTTTTCCTTACAATCGTTGAGCAGTAGAGTCATCACAGCCTAACCTGGATCTGTTCCCTAGTGGTCAGAGTCACCACACACAGTGGAATAATTTCCCTAGACTTTTATATACAGATGGTCCCAATAATCAATATAATCCAGTTTCACAAAACATGGTAGTTCACCATTATAAACATGAGACCATGACAAATAGCTTACAGTATGCCAAGTTTACACATGTTGCGGAAATAATTTAATTCCATTGATAATATAATAATTTATCAAAACAGTTTAGTCCTGAAACAACAATTTAATTTTCCAACAATTTGGGGTAGGGGAACATTTATAAAAATATGTAACATGCAACTACTCACTTGAAAACAAAATAATATAATACTCGAATAGAGTATGAAAGCCAAACTAGTGCCTTGAACCAAGTATGAAAACTACACGTCACTGTAGACACCCCATTTTTGACGCCCCTTAAGACTTGGGCGCCACTGATTGATCACTCAATGATGAATGTGTACGCTTGTCAAATGCTTGACTTCCTCAGCAGGAAACCTTAGTGTTGAACCTACAAACCTTGTGCCTTGTTTTGGACCAAAACAGTGGTTTTTCAGGCCTGAGCATCTATGGAATTGCAGACTCACTAGTGTGGCATGCCGTCCATTATTAGTGGCCTGCCGGCCACTAATGCAAAAAACCAGATATTTTCTGCCAGCTGTCCTTACATATGCATGCACCATTCTAGCTGTGCTTGTAAGGATATTTTCGAGGGTCTCTCATATATTTCTATATATAGATGACCCTCTCTTTTGTTGGAGAGGTTAGAAAAATTTTGGAATTTAGAAAATTTTGGAGAGCAAAATTTTGAAAAATTTATCTTTCTACAAAACTCTCTCTCTCTTTTGCAACTTACATAACCTTTGCCTAAACACTCTAAACCAAACCTAGAGAGTTCCTTGCTAAGGTAATTTGTGCTTGCATTTTAGCTCTTGAGGCACTTGAGGGTGTGAAATTAGTGGTTTGTAACTCCAAAGATCATTCAACTTCAAGAGGTATACACTCTAATGCTTTTGTACCATCTCTACACTAATTGTTTTCTATCTTTTCTTACTGTTTTTGGGTTGTTTATAATCTGTCTTTTTGGATTGAAACTTGTGGTTTAAGGCCATTAAAAGTAGAGGGGTTGATAACACTTCTTTTAACCTTGGTTTTAAGGCCTTTGCCTTTCTGTTTCCCACTTTCTCATTAACTTTTTTTTAGCTTTTTATCACTGATTTTCAGAGGTTTTTCAGAGGCTAAAATCATGTTTTGAAGTCCTAAAAGTGGAGGGGTTAGCCTCCCTCCTTGTGCTTGTGTGCTAGTTTTAATCCCTTTGTCTTAATTCAAGCACTTTTTTGGACTGTTTTAGGACTATTTTTGTGAGTTAGCTTCATTCATGCTTTTATATATTATGCTTGTAGTGTGATGGTCCTCATAGGCTTGGTGGCTTAGGCCTTAACCACCAACCTATTTGAGTTGATAGCCTTTATTTCTTGCTTTCCATACTTGTGTTCATCTCTAAGCATCTCTGTAACCTCCCTCATTTCTTGATTTTTCATTCGCTTTGAGAGTTGTTTCAACCGATGGATTGTTTAAGCTTGAGATTAAGGTCATTGTGCTTAATGATTTAATCTCTTCGGAGATTCATTAGCAACGGCATGACATCTCTCTCATACGTAAAACAACCTTTTGTTTGACACTTCTTTCCATTAGAGGACTTAATCTTCATTTTTGGACTAAATGAATTAAGGAATGGAAAGGTAATTAAAATTGGGATAAAATGAACCAAGATAATAAAATAATTTGGTGTTCAATCGGAAGTTAATTGAACACAAAGAGACTTGAGTCATGTCATACTTGTTAGTGATGAAATGGTTCAAGTTTCCAAGGTTAACCACTTCCCTTGATAAATTCATGATAGGGAGGAGGTTTGCGAGTCTTTCATTATGCAGTTATTGAAATTGTATCCCTTGGTTCATAAGTTATCACACAATGAATTTGTGCCGATTGATAGCTTGCGAATCAAGCCTACCACTCCTTTGACTTGTTTGCTGATAAGGAGAGGTAGGATGGACAAACATCCCCTGAGAATATTCTGGTTTGTGCTCTGTTTGTTCTCTGTTGCTGCAGAGAAGAACCAATATTAGTAGCCGGCATGCCACTTTTACTGGACGGCAGGCCACTACTTCTGGGTTGCCAGCCACTTTTTCCAAACAGGTAGTGTTTTTTTTTCCAACAAAGTAGAGTAGAGGCTGACGTAGAAAATCAGTGCAATTTTCTAACTGTGCAACAGAGGCATTCCAGTAGCAAAACAGATAACATTATCGGGTGGAAATCCACATCCATGCATGAGCCATCCCTCGATTCTCGGGGTTCGTCAAATTGATGTTGTAATATTAGTATGTTGTGCTTGGAGTAGCGGATGTGTAACTAATTAGTTAGAGTAGCTAGTTAGTCTTATGTTGTACTTATTTAATTGGCTAGAATAGTTAGTTAATTTTATTGTTGTAATAATTAGTTAATCAGCTAGTGTAGTTAATTTATTTCATTTAGTTTGTAATAATTACGTAATTAATTAGCTAGGACATTTATTTGGACCCTCTTGTGCGAGGGCCAAACTTGTAATGATGTGTATGTCTTCCAATCCCACGTCTTTCTCCCTTTTATTTATCCGCTTATGATGGGTAGTTTAGAACATCATGTTTCATTTAGCATATTCCATGATTTGTATCCATTGTCTTGCATGAATCGAGGCTCGGTTCATCATTCTAATAAAGCATTGTCGTTTATTACTTCGTTGAATATGTTTTCAAACCTCATGCTATCAAATTGATTCACATGTTATATTAGTAGCTGAGCCTATTAATTGCATCTTGTATGTGTTGCATTAGTCATTTTGCATTAATTAGGATCATGCATATTTTCTAATCATTTTGCTTGTTTTGGCTCACCTCGGAGTACTAGGTGAGCACTTATTGCTTTAGCATATTACATGAGTGTGATTGTTTCCATGTCTAACATGATACCATGAGGCTAAGTGCTTAATTGATATACTTGCTTGAATGCCTGTGGGTGAAGGCTAATTGCTTGAATTGGAATAATTTGAGTAATATTCATATGGGATCACTTTTTCAAGTGGTACATATTTGAAACAATTGGTACATATTTGAAACAATTTTCAAAAAACAAACATGAGATCAAAATGTTCTAATTTTTGCACGTTAGTGTATATTTGTGTGTGCAACACATAGTAAAATTAGCCTAACAATCAGAACAAAGAGCATATAATGTAAATGAGATTCACATCATGATTAGTAGAAGCCGATCTTTGATCGGGCAAGCAGGGTGCCCAAATCATGACCTTCTCCTCTCGTACCTAAGTTCTCGAACTGAGACAATCTTGGTGATGATGAATAGGTGGCCTTTGGCACGAGTCATGAGTTTCCTAAATTTTTTAAAAATATTTAGGTGGCGACTCTGTATCTGACAAAGCAATCCATTTTTTGGCATTTTGATTCACAATCAATTTTCAAAAGATTTGTCGAATTTGGAATCTTTTGTGTTTTTCTATTTCACATTGCACTTGTGAGATCAGATTCAGAACCACGAGAGTCCGAACTGTAGGGCTATCGTATCCGAAAGAAGCACGAAAAGTCAAGCTACAGTTTCTGGCGACTCTGTTGGAAAAATTAGAGAACTTGACTCGAACTTCATGATGTAAAATTTTATCTACACTTATATGTTCTTTACATTACATTTGCATTGGTGCCCTTAAGTCACTGTGTTTGTCATCTGTTATTCCTGGACGGTTTGCCGGAAGCTTGTCCCAAAGCTTGCCAAAAGGCTGACCGGTCATGGGCTCTGCCATGATGGGAACACAACCCTTAGATCTGGGCTATCGTTGTACCATTTGATCCTCCTTTTACTTCTTGGTGTTAGGTGTGAGAGGTATATTAGGTAGTCTTGTTGAGGTACCCCCTTTTGACCATTTGGCCTAGTTGTATATAGAAAAGCCTTAGTGACTGTTCTAACTTAGGACATGATACTCTCCTATGTACAGGATGATATGATACCGCTTGTTTGGGTAGTAAATCTGTAGATCACTCCAAAGTTGGGGCAGGGAAACCCTAAACCTCTCATAGGGGTGTTTTGAATGCTTTTGTGCAAAATGTGAAATATTTGGAAATATGTGATGCAATCCTGGGAGAGTCTTAATCTTGAGGCAATTCCTTTTCAAAACTTGAGGATCATATGATAATCAAAATTTGGGTCGAAATCTAGGGGTTTGTGTTTTTCTATGGGTGAATTTTCAGCAAGATCAAAACTAGGGCCAAAAATTGTATCTTGCTTTGCTTTGACTGGCATACCTGGTATTTTGATCTGATGAGGCATTCGTTTTTAATGCTAGGTTTGTCTGAGCCAAAGAATGAGCAGTACCCGCCTTAACCTATCACAGTCCATCCAATTTTAGAAAAAAAAACCCATTCAGCAAAGGTCCAGTCTATCTGATCCGCAAAAGGCCAACTCAGAAAAGATCCATCCAATACCGAAAGACCCATTCTAAAATGCCCAATCCAATCAAACTCGTCTACACTAATCCAGTTTAGATACATCAAAGTATAACTGGGTCCAAATCCTTGTTAGTCAACTCTCAGCTTACATTCATCAATTTCCCCGATTGCTAACTCAGCAGACCCATGATGACACAGAGTCCAGAAGAAATTGTGGCCATGATAGAGGTGTTAAGCCAGAGAATTGCCATACAAGATGAGACCAATGCTGAAATGCAACGCCCATCTGGGGCATCTACTACACATCCAATCCTGGGCCCCCAGCCGAACTTTGACCCACCTCCACCAGCTGAAGATTTACAAGGTCCGGATCCCCGAGAAGGGTTGGCTCAAGCTCGAGTTTTTAGACCCCTGGTACAGCCTAATGAGGGGCTTTATTCCCTTGATATTAATGATCTTGACCCAACCTTGTTAAAAATTGCTAACCTTGAGAAACAATTCAAAAAGGCACAGGAAATTATCTCCATTCCCGACATTGAGGATGGGCACACTAAGGCAGTCGTAAGGCTTCTAGACATATTCAAGATGCCATCCATTGACCGTTTCAATAGGTCTGGAGATCCTATGGTACATATCTGGTTTTTCTTGGATGTCCTGAAACCGATGGGTCTGACTAAGCCTCAAAAACTCTTTCTATATGGAAGAACCCTATCGGGTATAGAAACCAGTTGGTACGCTAAGTTAAAGGATAAAGTGAAGCAGAACTAAGAAGATTTAGCTGAAGCGTTTGTCAATTAACATTCTTACAATACCCAAATTGAAATGACCACCCAAGAGCTTAAAGCAACCCACTAGAATCCTGAACAACCTTCTGTGGAATTTGTTGCAAGGTGGAGAGCAGAGGCAGCACAAATGACAGATTGGCCTTCTGAGAGGGACCAAGTGTAGATAGTGATGCAGAACCTTGAGCCTGATATTTTACAGAAGTTAATAGTCGCTCCACTATTCACTTTCAAAAATTTACATGAATTAGGGGTTTAGATTGAGAGTGCATTCAACAAAGGGATTATTCCCAAAACAAGGGAACTAACACGGTGTTTTTCGGGAGCACTATTCCCAAACCTACTGAAATCAATACAGTCACCACTGTCGACCCTTTTGCCAAATCCAACCCACAAACAGCCAGCCCAACCCGAGCTCAAGGCAGAACTTGTACTCCCCTCTATATGAGCCTAACCAGCACACTAAAAGTCCTGATGAAAAGAGGGTATCTCAAACCCCTTGATCCCTAACCACTTCCTGACCCACTCCCTGTTAGACATAACCCCACCAAATATTGGGCATACCACCAATAGCGCAATCATGGCACCGATTGTTGCTACTGCCTTCGTCATGAGGTACAAAATCTCATCGACAACCAGACGATAGCTCTACCTCAAAACCCTAATGTTACCACCAACCCATTTCCCATCTATGACCAAATACCTTCTCCTTACCTTAACCTCATCCATACGCTGCCACCTTCCTTCAACCCCAGCATATCAATCACCCTGGCCCATTGTAGACACCCCATTTTTGACCGCCCTTAAGACTTGGGCGCTACTAATGGTTTTCTTTGGTGGTGAAAGATGTGCAGGCTATGCTATGCAAAAGGTCAGTTTCTTTGGCAAGGAGAGCGTCAAATCCAATCCTCACACCCCATTGTTGGACCAAAATATTTTGGATCTTAAAATCCTCTCTTTCAAAATATTTTTGAAATAAAGTTCCTACGATGTCTCGAGGCTCGCATTTTGTCAAATGATGCGCTTTTCGGTAAACTGAGCAAGGACAAAGTGGAAATGAATGAAAGAGAGATGAATTCTTTGAAAAATCTTTCAAAACACCTTGTTCAGAGGTTCGGAGTTGAAGAAAAGAGGAGTGGAGAGAAGAAACTTAGTTGAGAAAGAAGTTGGGCATGAATCGCTAAAAGAGAGTCGGGCGGTCCTCGCTAAATCAGGCTTATCTGTATATGCACTAGAATTTAAGCTATGAGGCCACCACATTCGAAAGAAGACTTCTGGGGCTTCGTTTTTCACTCAAGAATCTCCTAAGGCCGAGTCCGGATGGGGGAGATATGATTGGTTGATGTTGGGCATCATCCCGGTTGGACCGAAACTGAGCAACCTTCACAAAAACAAGCATAAATTTTTTCATAGTTGGAATTTTGATGCAAGGATGGTGCCATTGGAAAGCTTACTTCTGGGGCTTCAATTTGGACACAAGAATGACCTGAAAATGAGTTCATATGAAGGATTTATGCCCATTTGAAGTTGGACCTGCAGAGCAGATTTTTTCTTGCCAGTCGACCAGAACAATGTGCCGGCCGACCAAATAAGTAGCAAGCTGACCATTTATAGTATCCGGCCGACCAATTTTGCTGGCCGGCGGCCTTCCTGCGTATTCTACAGACTGAATGGATGCCAGTTGTGCCAGCTAGAGGGCACAGACTGGATCCTCCATACACGTGTATGGAGGATCTTTGGCCTTGCTTCTTGGATTCTTGGAGAAGCTTTGGTCTCCTTGGTCTATAAAGGAAGCCCTCCCTCTCCATTGCAAGGGTTGAGAAATTGGTTCTAAGGCATACAATATATATCTCTCTATATCTCTCTATTTCAAGCTCAAAAGTCCATTGTTCTTGCACATTTACACTACACCTCTTAGCCTAATACCTCCAACACTAACCTAAGCTTCTTAGAAGGTCTTGAGAGGTCCTAAGGTCTGAGTTTTTGGCCTCAAAGCTGCTGGAGTTGCTGAGCTTCGAGGGTAACACTTCTTTCCCTCTTTTTGGCATCTTTTTGTTCCATCTTTTAGCCTAGTTTGCAGGCATATTTGAGCTTTGTCATAAACTGAAAAAAGTCTTATTTTGAGCTTCTTAACATGTTTATTTAAGACCATTTTTCTGTTGGGGGCCATCTACCCCCTTGCATGTTTCATTTCCCTTTGTTTTAAGCCATGCATTAGGGCCTTTGTGTTGAGCTTTGTTGGCCCTTTTGACCACTAAAATCTAGCGGATTTTCAGTGGTTATTATGTGTTTTTGAACCCCAAAATCAGAGAGGGGTGACCCTCTCACCCCTTGTCTTGTTTTCTAACATATTTGGCCTAACAAGGGAGCCCATGTGTGCATGCTTCCAAGCCTCATTTCAAGCCCTTTTCAGTGAGTTTTAGGGCCTGCATAACCTCTGTCCAGAGGTGGTTTTTCCATATTAGGTGTCTCTCTTGCATGTGTAGAACAACCCTCTTTATAGCCTATCAAAGGAGCCTATTATTCTTGCATGCATAGACCATGTTTCAGTGGATTTTTGGAGTTTATTTGGCATGTCATACCTCTTACTTTTGCTGGTTTGGTAGCCTCTTTATTGCCTCACATACTTGTAGTGCAAATCCCCTTTACTAGCTTGTGTTGCATGCTATTTCGGTCCTTGATTCTAGCACTTTTTGGCTATGCCTTAAACTGATTTTGTGCATGTTTTGGACTGCCTTAGCTTTGTTTTTTATGCCTTGTGGTCGAATAATGCTTTCTATGCATGGTTGTAGTTCAATACCGTTGCCTAGCTTTGAGTTTGAGGGCCCATTGCATGCTTGTGTTGAGGTGTTTCCATGTTTTGGGGCCATTGTATATCATATTTCAGAGCTTATATGCATGCCATATTCCCATGTTTTCCACTCTTTAAATGCGTTTGAGAGTTGTGCATAAATGCCTCGTTTTCGGACCATTGCACGAGCTTCATTGCTATGCATTTTGAGCCATCATTTTAGACCATTTTCCCACTATCTTGGACCTGCATAGGGACTGTTTGGGGCTGGTTTATCCATTTGTGTATTGCTTTGCATGGCTATGGTGTAATGCACTTCACTAGTTTCGGTATTTGGGCCACCCTACATGCATTGAGTGAGGTGTTTGCATGTTTCGGGACCATCTTGCATGTCATTTCAGAGCTGGAAAATGTCCCATTGTACACTATATTTCATCCCTGCCATGCCTTGGTAGAGTTGCATGTTATGCCCTAGGTTTGGTCCATTGCATTCTTGCATGTTTGCATGTGTGTCATTGCTTTGTTTTCATCATGTTTGGCCACTGATTTAAGTGTGGCTGAGGCCCATTTATTTTAGTTTAAGTCCATCTTGCATTGTGTATGCCATGTTGCAATGTGTTGTGCATGTTATGTTGTTAGCATTGTGTATGCCATGTCACTCTTTGCATTGTGTGTGTTAGGTGGTTAGTTGCATTGAGCATGCCATAGTTCATATAGCATTGTGTGTGCCATATAGTCCATAGCATTGTGTATGCTAGGTTGCATGTTTGCATATTTAGGTTGTA
This sequence comes from Camellia sinensis, assembly GCF_055761805.1. Taxonomy (NCBI): domain Eukaryota; kingdom Viridiplantae; phylum Streptophyta; class Magnoliopsida; order Ericales; family Theaceae; genus Camellia; species Camellia sinensis. Next base: position 3,907,625 of record NW_028128987.1, read on the forward strand.
TGCCTATTGCATATTGCTTGCTAGCATACTCATTTTGCATTAATTTGTTTGCATGCTTAGGTTGCATAGCATTGAGCATGCATCCCTTGTCTCTTGATCAATCATGATGGAGGTTGGGGCCCTTTATGTGTTTTGTGCAATTCATTCCATATTGAGTTGCACACTTGGCTTCTTTGGCCATCATGCATTGAAATGCGTGATTGATGGTCCGAGGGTTGAAGAACTACACTCCCTAGAGTCTTAAACATGATAGGGAGTGTGGTTGTGCAAACATTGTCTGGTAAATGCATTGCCATGCTCTGTTTGCCCTCTGCTGTAGCAAAACAGGATTCTGCAGGAATAAATAGCTGGTCAACTTCTTTCAGTGCCGACCGACCAACCATACTTAGCCGATATCCTCACAACTGGTCGATGGCCATTTTCCAGTGGCCGATGGCCACCCCTCTTGGCTGATGGCCTCTCACAGCATCTATGAGGTGGATCAAAAGTGTTCTGGAGACTTATGTAATTTTCAGAGGAACAAAACAGTGCAAACAGAGGCAACATGAGGCATGGCAATGGATTTCCGGGCGAAGCCGACCAAGCATGCATTCATCCCTCTTCCCGAGGCTATTTTACTATTTTTCATAGCTTAATTAATTTGTTTAATTAGTTAAGAATTGTGTAATAATTAGTTGTAGCTGTTATTTATTCAGTTTGTATTATTTATTCAGACCCTCCGAGAGAGGGCAATTTTGTAATAAGTGTGCGTGTGTGTGATGCATGTCTTCCAACCCCACGTCTTTCTCCCTTTTATTTAACCGCTTATGATGGTTAGTATTAGGGCATATTTCAATTAGCATCCTTATGCTATGCATGTTTGCATCATTCATATGTCTTGCATACACCGGGCTCGGCTCATTCTACTAACTGCATTGTATTTCAATTCCAAGTTGAATACGTGTTAGTTGTAGCATCTCACATGCCATCTTAGAATAGCCGAGCCTATCTTAGTTGCATTTTGCATGTGTTGCATTAGCCATCTTAACATGAACTGCGATCATACATTGATTACTAACTAGTTTTTGTTTTGGCTCGGAGTACACTATGAGTGTTTATGCTTTAGCATCTTGCATGTATGTGAGTGTTAACATGAAAGCATGATTGCCATGAGGCTAACTGCTTATATGATATACCTGCCTAAATGCCTGTGGGTAAAGGTTGGGTTGCTTGAATTGGAATAATTCGTCAAAACCCGTATTTTAGTCTACTTGCGAGTAACAAACCTCAATTCATTTTCCAAAACAAACGGATATGCAATGCTTTGTCCCAACTTAGGCAATCCAGTCTATACTTGTATACTGTGCGCATCACATAGTAATTCTAGGTTAAAAAATCGGAATAAGAGCACATGTATTTTCAAAAACAAGATATCATGCTTAGTAGAGGCCGATCTTTGATCGGGCGAGCGGGGGTGCTCATAGCTGACCTTCCCCAATCGTACCCAAGTTCTCGAGCCGAGGCAACTTTGGTGATGACGGATACGTGGCCTTAGGCACGAGTTAGGGTTTCCTAAATCCCCCAAAATAAATATTTAGGTGGTGACTCTGTATCTGGAAAAGCAGTCCATGTTTGACACTTCTTTCTAAAATCTGTTTTCAAAACAATTTGCCGGATTTGGACTCTTTGGTGATTTATCAATCTCACATTGCACATTGTGAGATCAGATACAGGACCGTGAGATTGAGTCCTGAACTGTAGTGAGCCCAATGAACAAAACGCGGGATTTCCTCCCGAGACGTTCGGGGACGTCTACACCCATTTACCCAAGCTTGAGGTGTTCATTCCAGAAAGCACTGACTTGTGCGGGATGGATGCACCCAATCCGGTTCGAGTATGTCAGGAGTGCCAAACGGCCAAACCCACTACTATTGACATGTTGGAAATGATTGAAGACCTTCAAGGAACGGTGGCAGATTTAACATTTGAGGTTTCGATCCCGTCAAAAAGCTTCCCAATCTTGGGGCAAGCTGCAGTTGCAAAGGGTCAACCCAAAACTATCTCAAGTCTGGGTGATGACAGATCAATAACAAATGGGCCTTGCTTCAATATAGCCACGCAATCCTTTGGCCGAGTAGAAGCAAGTGGTAAGAACAAAACTGGGACAAGTATTGATCCCTATGCACATCTTCAGTGGGCTATTGAGACTTTCAAGGTCAAAGGATTAAACAAACAGCAAGTTCTTGCAGTTGTTGTAAAGACTGTAGATTACACTTTTGTCGCTCAAGATGAGACCATTTTGAATTAGGGGACAAACAATGAGAAAGGATGCTTTACTAGAAACACCCATCCTGATTCTAGTCCCAAGCCCATGAATACTCGTCCAACACCCACAAACCCATTTGCCAATATTTCCAAAACTAGTGCTCCATGCTCCCAAAAACGAACCTTCGCCCAACTCCATATGAGCCTAACCCGTGCATTGAAGGAACTGATGGAGAAAGGGTATTTCAAACCGCTCAATCCTTGACCTCTCCCTAATCCTCTCCCACCTAACATGACTCTACCCAATATTGCACATTCCATCAGCAGTACGGTCACCATATTGACTGTTACCTACGCCATGAAATTCAAGACTTGATTGAAAACAAAGTCATCACCCCACCTGAAAATCCCAAAGCTGTCAATACCCCTCTCCCTGACCGCAATAGATTGCCATTCCATAACATAAAACCCACCCATAGTGAAACGCCCCAAATTTCTAGCCCAAATGATAATACAATAGTCATGGCTCTTTTAAGGAAAACCGAATATAAATCTCCAAACTTACATTACATGATACAATAGTTCTTCATGCAACAATACATTAATCCAACAACAAATAAATACCTCCAAGGGTTTACAAGTTTCCAAGGCTTGCGCCTAGTTAAACAAAACGGTTAGTCAAACCCACAAAAACACAGCCCTTGGCTTACACATAGAGTCATAGGAAAATGATAGCATTGTACTCCCAACACACATACTTCTACGCCCCTAGTTAGGTGGGATCACCACATCTTTTCCTGTGCAAAAATCCCGTAGGGTGAGCATAAAGCCTAGTAGGAAATTCTTAACAAAGTATATACATTTTATACAAGTCTCAAGAGATAAAATGCACATGCCATGCTATGCCCTTTCTGAAGATAAATCATATTTTCATCTTTTGAAAACCATCATGCTCAATGATATCATGCAATTTCAATTGTTCAAAACTTAACAATTTATTTCAAGGGCGGTAAATACGACTCTGGTAATCCTTAGGTCGGTGTCTGTAAGTAGACTATACAAGTACTACCAAATTGTCATTTTTACCGGTATTAACCGGAAGGCTCGACACCTATCAGCGCGGGTTTTCGGTCTTTCACCTCGGACTCTCAGGCCAACTTATTCAATATCATCTACATCACCTATCAAGACTTACCAACGTATTTACCCCAAAACCATTCCATGAAAACTTGTTTCTCAACATTCTTTTCTCAATGCAAGTTTTTAAATCAACTTTCAAAGTTTAATGTAATCAAATGAATTGATATGCCAATTTCACAAGATGAATATAAACATATTTATTCCAATTCATCTTCCAAGGAATAACACAATTCCTTCTTCTCAAGTATCCTCGACAATTAGTTATTTCAAGACTATTTCAACATTTTGAATAATAATTTCCAAAATGAACAAAAATTCTCATATTCCCCTGAAATTCATCATTTATATAAATATAAATAAGAAATTTTCCAAACATCCAGTTATTTTGACACACAAAATAAATATAATAATATCATTCAAAGATTTTTAGTCTCCATTAAAAAAAATCCCCAAATTCTAGGTTTTCTCACCAAAACTGTACAACTCAAATCTTTTGAAAGAAAACTTTCCAAAATGATATTTTCTTCAATCAACAAAGATCAAAACCCATAAGATCATTTTAAAAAAACAAGAGACAAACCCACTTTCAAAATCGCTCAACTTCTTGAATCAACAATCAATTTTCAAAGCTATCAAAAGATGATTTCGAAAATGTAGAGAGAAGGGAGAGGAAAGGGTTTTTAGAGAGAGAGATATACAAAAGTGATCTGAAATATCAAATTCACGAACTGATATAACATAGTCTGTTCGAGTATGAAAATCCCCCCTCCCCCCCCCCGAGCGTCAAATACACTTTCCTAGTGCTTTTGTAGACAGGTCAAATTTTTGAAACCAAACATTCTCCGCTCAAGCGCATAAACAGCCGCTCAAGCGGACAAGCAACTTCTAATGCATTTTGCATTTTTGCTTCGGGGGCACTGCCTCTCAACCCTGCCAAGGCGCTACCCGAGGACCCGCCAAGGGGTGCTGCCCCCTGGACCCTCACGAGCTGACCGGACAGCTCGATTCCCGTCAGAACGCTACCCTTGGACCCGCCAGAGGGCACTGCACTCTGGACCCCCGTGAGCTGGCCAGGCAGCTCAATCGCCAACATACTCAGCGAAGTGGCAAAATTGGGATCGCTACAACCTTCCCCCCTTAAAGAATTTTGTCCTCGAAATTTCAAATCAAAGTACCCAAACAAAAGGTTTCTAGTAATCAAAACACGCTATTTCATTTTCAAATCACAATACTAACTCTCAACCAAATTCCACAATTTCCACCATGGTTATCTCATTAACAACAACTGCCCAAATACGCATAAACATGAAATTTTCCAAAAAGTTATGGCAACTCTAAACAATCTTATGCTTAAAACAACAATGCACATATCAACATATGGTTAACAACTTTAAATACGTTTCCCTTAACACTGGGAAATATTACAAAAAAAGAGCAGCTTAAGCATTTTCAAATAAATCCGAATATTTGGAGCGAACTTCTGCCTCCCGTTTCCACGTCGCTTCTTTAACCCCATGGTGTCTCCACGATATAGTTTAGCCCCGTAGCACTTGCTCCCGGATATCTAATATTTGAACTGGTCGTTCTTCATAAGAGGCATCCTCATCTACCTCTAAGTCAGCCCAATCAAGCACATGAGAAGGGTCGGGTTCATACTTCCTAAGCATAGCTACATGAAATACGTTGTGAACTCCCGAAAGTTGTGGCAGTAAAGTTAACCGGTATGCCACTTCCCCAATTCGCTCTAAGATCTCAAAAGGCCCAATGAACCTTGGAGATAATTTACCACTCTTACCAAATCTCATCAAACCCCGCCTTGGTGAGATTTTTAGAAACACATGGTCACCAACTTCAAAAGATAAAGGTCATCTCCTCTTATCGACATAACTCTTTTGTCGGCTTTGGGCTGTAGCTAACCTCTTCCGAATGAGAACAACTTTCTCGGTTGTCTTTCTGATAATTTTCGGATCCAGTAACGGTGCATCACCCACTTTGGCCCGACAAACCGATGATCTACAAGGTCGGCCATACAAGGCCTCAAATGGTGCCATCTCAATACTAGCTTGGTAACTATTGTTATAAGCAAACTCAATCAATGGTAAGTGCCTTTCCCAAGGCCCCTTAAAATCAAGGACATAAGCTCTAAGCATGTCCTCCAAAGTCTGAATGGTACGTTCCGACTGTCCATCAGTTTGAGGATGATAAGCGGTGCGAAGAGTCAACTTAGTTCCCAACGCCTCTTGAAGGCTTTGCCATAATCGGGCAGTAAAACGAGGATCCCTATCTAACACAATAGTCACGGGGACTCCATGAAGTCGAACTATCTCTCTAATGTACAACTCTGCCAAGCATTCAACTGAGTTGCTAATTAACATCGGAATGAAATAAGTAGACTTAGTCAACCTATCAACAATCACCCAAACGACGTCATTGCCTCATTTTGTTCTAGGAAGCCCAACTACAAAATCCATGGTAACACACTCGTATTTCCACTCGACTATTGGTAAGGGTTGTAACAAACCCGCTGATCTTTGGTGTTCGGCCTTCACTTGTTGACAAGTAAGACACTTCGATACAAATAAAGCGACATCTCGCTTCATACCCCTCCACCAAAACTGACGACTAAGATCATGATACATTTTAGTGCCTCCTGGGTGTACCGCAAGGCGTGAGTGATGGAACGCCCGAAGTACTTCCTCTCTACAAGATTTTGGTACAAACAAACGGTGTAGGTAACGTACACTCAGATCCGAGTGAGCGTTCAAACATTTCTCTTCCTTCCCATTGAAAATCTTAACACAGATTGATTCCACATCACGGTCTCCTCGTTGTGCCTCTATGACCTTACTAACCAAGGTAGGTTGAGCATTCAAAGTAAACAAGGTAGCACTCTCTCCAAACTCACCCAAGTGCAAATCAAACTTGCCAATAACATCTAGCATATCCCATTCCCGAATGGCCACACTTGCCATACTACTCACAGATTTTCGACTCAAAGCATCGGCCACCACATTGGCCTTCCCCGGATGATAGTGTAACTCAAAGTCATAATCCTCCATAAATTCCATCCACCTCTGTTGTCGTAAATTCAAGTCTTTTTGAGAAAACAAATACTTTAGACTCTTATGATCGGACAAGACTTCAAACTTCTCACTGTACAAGTAATGCTCCAAATTTTCAAAGCAAAAATCACCGCTACTAATTCTAGATCATGGGTGGGGTAATTCTTCTCATGAGTTTTCAATTGTCGTGAATCGTAGGCCACAACGTTTCCCTCTTGCATCAAGACACAACCAAGTCCATCCCCAGACGCATCACAATAGACAGTGTAATTCAAACCCCTTTCCGAAATTATCAAAACCGGTGCGGTAGTCAATGTAGTCTTAAGCTCTTGGAATGACTTTTCACAAAGCCTCACTCCACACAAATTTGATACCCTTCCTAGTCAACCTAGTCAAAGGTGCAGCTAGTCTAGAGAAGTACCTTACAAAACGTCGATAATACCCCGCTAATCCCAAGGAACTTCAATGGAGAACTCGATCCTGTACGGCATCTATCTTTGAGGAGTCCACAATCACTCCCTCTCTAGACACTACATGCCCCAAAAACTTCACCTCTGTTAACCAAAACTCGCATTTTTCAAATTTGGCATACAATTGGTGCTCACTAAGTAAACCTAGCACTACCCACAAGTGAGTCTCGTGTTCCTCTGCAGAGGTTGAATAAATCAAGATGTCATCCACAAAGACGACCACAAAACAATCCAAGTATTCCCGAAAAATTATGTTCATCAAATCCATAAAGGAAGCCGGTGCATTGGTCAACCCAAAAGACATTACAAGGAATTCATAGTGGCCATAATGAGTACGAAAGGCCGTCTTCTGAATGTCCTCCTCCCGGACTCTCAACTGATGGTACCCGACCTCAAATCTATTTTTGAGAAGCAACGAGACCCTCTAAGTTGGTCAAACAAATCATCTATTCTAGGTAGAGGATACTTGTTCTTAACTGTAACTCTATTCAACTTGCTGTAATCCATACACAACCGCAATGACCCATCATTCTTCTTCGCAAAGAGAGCCGACGCTCCCCAAGGTGATGTACTAGGGCGAATGAAGCCCTTGTCTAAAAGTTCTTGGAGTTGAATCTTCAACTCATGCAATTCATCGAGTTTAAATCTATACAGTGACATAGAAATCGGTGACGTACCAGGCACTAATTCAATGGAGAACTCGATCTCTCGGTGAGGTGGTAAACCAGTAAGATCTTCTGGAAAGACATCCGGGTATTCATAAACAACCCTTGGTAACTCAACACGAACCCCGTCACTCTCACTATCCAAGAGAGTTGCAAGAAAGCCACTAAGCTTGCTCCTACTACAAGGGTTAACAATTGGCGACAAGGCTCTCTCAACTCGATTCCCCAGAAAATAGAAACGATAACCACCTGAAGTACACACTGTAACTCTTTGATGGTAAGAATCAATCACAGCTTGATAAGAACACAACCAGTCCATGCCTAAAATGACATCAAAACTTGACATATCTAGCAACACAAAAACAAACAGAAGTCGACGCTCGGCAACTTCTATTTCACAATCATGACAACCTCGGTCTAAATCAACTGTACCCCCAACAGGTGACTCTATTTTGAGTGGAGGCACTAACCGTGCTACCTCTAACCCCAATACAGAAACAAATGCAGTAGATATAAATGAATGAGACGCACCCGTGTCTATCAACACATTAGCCAAAGAATTACACGCAACAAAAATACCTCTCACAGCTGAGGATTCTGACAATTGCTCTGGCACGGTAACAGCATACACGCGCCCCTGTGGCCCCTGATTAACTTGTTCTCCTCTCAGAGCATAAGCCTGTTGTACTGACTAAGTCGAAGTGGCTCCCTGATTAACTCACGAAGCTTGGACTGATTAAGGCTGCTGGTGGCTCTGAGTCTGCCTCGACCCCGATGCGCCAGATGCGCCTCCCAACTATGGACAAGTTCTCTTCATATGCCTCAGCTGACAGCACTGATAACAATTAAACCCTTGACCTTTATTCTGAGACTAACTTTGAGATCTGTTCGGTGGTGGTAACATTAACTGCCCTCCTCCCTTTTGTGGGCATGAGAAGGCTTTGTGACACGGTTGGCCGCACTTGAAATACGAGAAGTTACTCGATGCACTTTTTCCCGGACCTGCACTAGACAAAGGAAAAGTGGATCTAGACTGCTGTGGTTGGGATTGGGATGGATAGGTGTTCCTGCTCTTCTTGTTCTGCCTATAGTCTCCTTGAGAATCTTGGCCCCTAGACCTCGAACTCCGAAGCCTCTCCTCCTTGGCTTGTATGGAAATTTCTACGTGTGTCACCGTCTCCACAAGATGGTCATATTTCCAAATCATATTTCCGACAAGCTTGAACATAATTTTTGTTTTCAATTTCTTTTCAGATTTTCGTTGCCACCAACTCTGGTGCAAATCTGGACAAACTAGAGAAGATCGCCTCAAACTCGGCCACTGGCATATCGAGTTGTTTGAGGTCTTTAAACTCTTGCCTCAATCTCTCCCTAGCAGTGGGAGGTATGTACTTATCTTGGAAAGTAACTGCAAAGGCTTCCCATGTCGGCTCCACTCTACCCTTAGCATATTTCCACCATTAACCCGCGTCTCCCTTAAGGTAGTAACTCGCTAGAGTTACTCCTAGTTCCCTATCTTCGATGTGAAGCATCTCAAATGTCTTCACAGATTGTTCGAGCCACTTATCTGCTTTCTTGGGCTTGGGACCACCATGGAATTCATCTGGTTTGGCCCGCAAGAACTCTCTAGTAAGGAAGCTCGCCCTTGACTCCGCGGTGTTCTCTCGGGCATGAATCTCTACCCTCAACAAGTTCATAGAATCCCTTAATGCCCCTACCATTTCTCGAGCTAGGGCCCCCATTGCGGTTTGACCTGCTTGTCCCACCTGCTTGGCCACATTAACTTGGCCTGCTTGCCTAGCCATATTAGCTTGGCCGAACCCTTCTTCTTGCACCGGTACCCTATGGACCGGTACCTCATGCACACCTCGGCGAGCCCTACCACGCCTCCCGCCTCTACCACCACGGACTTGACCCCTTCCTGACATCCTAATAAAGGACACAAGAGAAATAATTTAGCACATTAACTCATATGTGCTCGTAACTTGACTCACACGTTCGACTACAAAAATTCCATATATTTCTCTACCATATACACAATTCAATTTCACTCCATATAAGCACTTAGTCATGTAAACAAATACGGACTATTCTTTTATGATGAAATCTGTCCCATGAAAAACCAAGAATTCTTAGTAGAACGAGTATTGATCAAGTACCCTTCTAATGAGACCTCAAGGAATTTAACAGGCGCAAACAACATCCCAAAAGTCCAGTCTCATACCCATTTAGTCACATAAGCATGTTATCACATAGTCACAAAATGCATAACACTACCTAAGCATGCTAAATGAACCCATTGTGGTTAAACAACCACTTCCCATGAGCTCTAAGTATTCAAACCCGGTAGCTCTGATACCAAGTTGTAACGCCCCAAATTTCTAGCCCAAATGATAATACAACAGTCATGGCTCTTTCAAGGAAAATCGAATATAAATTTCCAAACTTACATTACATGATACAATAGTTCTTCATGCAACAATACATTAATCCGACAAGAATTAAATAAACAAATAAATATCCCCAAGGGTTTACAAGTTTCTAAGGCTTGAGCCTGGCTACACAAAATGGTTATTCAAACCCACACAAACACATCCCTTGGCTTACACACAGAGTCACAGGAAAATGAGAGCATTGTACTCCCAACACGCATACTTCCACGCCCCTAGTTAGGTGGGATCACCACATTTTTTTCTGCTCAAAGATCCCGTAGGGTGAGCATAAAGCCCAGTAGAAAATTCTTAACAAAGTATATACATTTTATACAAGTCTCAAGAGATAAAATACACATGCCATGTTATGCCTTTTTTGAAGATAAATCTCATTTTCATCTTTTGAAAACCATCATGCTCAATGATATCATGCAATTTCAATTGTTCAAAACTTAACAATTTATTTCAAGGGCGGTAAATACGACTCTGGTAATCCCTAGGTCGGTGTCTGCAAGTAGACTATACAAGTACTACCAAATTGTCATTTTTACCGGTATTAACCGTGTAGAGAAGTGGTTTGGAAATACTCTTCAGATCTTGGGAGACGCTAGTGATCCTCAGCTAGTCACCTGAAAAGAAACAAAAACTCCGGTCGGGGGTGCCAGAATTAGCACTCCGACGGACAAGTCAGTTCAGACACTCGGGATAGCTTGTTTACTAAGTTAAGTGAAGTGATTCTTACATACCTTTCTCAATCCATTGTTCCTGTATTTATACCTGTTCTTTTTGATCCTCGGGGTCAGGGCCTACTTTTTAATCATTGTCCTTTCTCTTATCCGGCTCTAAGGATCTATACTTATTCGGCACATATATTATATTCAGCTTCCCATTCCTGTAGGATACAGTCGATTAATAGCAGTCTTCTAAGGTACGCACCTTCTGATTCTACCATTATTCGGCTCCCACAATTGCCCCCCGAACTCCCCATTGACGGTAGTTAATCGGCATGTTTGGTCTTGAATTGGAAAAGTCAAAATAGGCCAGACGGCTTCGCGTACCCCAATATAGATGTCAGAACGCGCACACTTTTTCGGTCATCATTACACTTTCCCGCCTCATTCGTGCGTCTCGCATTTATTGCGATTTGAAATTGCAGTCCTTTCAAGTGCACATTTCGTCGAGTATTCGAGACTCTTGGACCGCCAGCGGGTATCCCTTCTCTGACTCGTATTTTCTACAATTCTTCTCCGTCTATCCTTGCCCCGTTTACTCCTCATAAGTCTCCTTCTCTCTTCTTTGCAATCCTATTTTCGGTTTGTCATTTTGATTTCGGTGGAACCTTGAATCCCCGCGAAAATGGCTAAACACTTGAAAGACCTCCTCTCTGAGGGTCGTTTTTTCGGATTCCAGCGACACTTTTCCATTCCCGACGACGTTCACTTATCTCTTGTAACGGACAGTACTCTTGATATGGAGAGGGAGGATCAAAATACGATCGTCTTCCCTCTCTTATCCATAGCGGTGGGCAGAGTCTGTTTTTCCCTACATCCATTGCTTAGGGCCGTCCTTCGCTATTGGAGTCTGATTCCTTCTCAACCCAACGTAAATTTCTTTCGAATCATCATGGGGGTGATAGAGTTGAATCGACGCCTTAGGATCAACCTTGGCATTCCGGCGATTCAGCACTGCTACGCTTTGGCCAAATCTTCCGATCAGTTGGGGCAATATTTTCTCAGGACCAAGGACACTGACCATCACTTGATAACCATGCTTACCAGTTCTGGTAAGAGAGTTGACGACGTAATGGTCAATGTCTAAGGTAGTTGGGAGTTCGGTGAAGGCGAAGACCGCCTAGACCCTATTCCCAGACGGAAGGGTGATCCAGGTTGCCATGTAACGCCTCGTGTTTGTTGATCTGCCTTTTATTCGGCTTTTTTCCTTTAATCACCCCTTGTTCTTTGCAGGTAACAGATTGAAGAAGATTCTTCCCTCAACCGACGACGCAGTCCTTGAGGAAATTAAGTCTGCACTCAGATACTTTGGCCGTCCAAACGTACAAAAGCAAGGGAGAGCTGCTCACATACTCCTCCGATACGAACCTACTTATACTACATTTTCAGTCGCAGATGGCATTCCAATTCCATTCAGCGATCAACACCTTTCGGCTCTTCTCTTTCCCAGCTTCAAGAGCCTTAGGCAAATTGGCCTTGAAGATTCGGATTCGGGGGAAGACGCGGAGCCGGTGGTAGAGGTAATTACCGAACTAACCAGAGAGGTCGCTGAGGAGGTCGAAGAGGTCGACGAGGCAATACGCTCGGCGTTCGAGGCTGCCGGACTTAACCAGCCTTCACCGTTCACTTCGGGTCGGGAAAAGTTTTCTTCTGGAGATATTTTTGTGAATTTGGGAGACCTACCTAGATTTTTCCGAAGGTATGGCTGGGGAAAGCCTTATGCAGATGGCGCGAAAGAAAAATGCCGAGCGAATGGCTGCTCGAAAGAAGGCGGAGGCCGCTCATTCTGAGCCCACCTTGATTAAAACTTTCATACCCATTATTGAAGAGACGGCTCAGGTTACTATGGCCGAAGCGGGGAAAGAGGTTGAACAACAGGTCATTGACGAACGGCTGATTCCGTAGGAGCGGGGCAAAAAGCGTAATGCCGAGGGAGAGGCTAGGTCAGAGATTAGCCCTGCTTCTAAATGGCCTCGTTTAGAAGAGTCGGACGTGGTTACTCCTTTTATTGTTTGGCCAAAGATCAAAGATACGCCGATCTCTTCTGACGCTTCATCCATTGAGGATCCAGCCGTGGCGTTGAGCCTGGCGGCTTCAATTTCCTTGTCGGCTGACAACGCAGCCTTTCGCGCCGTGCCGAATGTTATGGTCGTAGCCTTATCTGCGTAGTCGGCGCTCCTGGTAAGTGACCATCTCAAATTCTCTTGAATTTGTTTTCATTAAGGTATTTGACGATCCCAACTTGTTTTGTAGACGGTTGGCAGGATTGCGGACCTAGGCCGCCGCCTGCATGATGCCCTTGGCAGGATTGATTGTTTGCAAACGGAGGCGGACGGTCAAAAGAGTAGGGCCGAGTTTGAAGTGATGAGAGCCGCAATGGAGAGTGCGCGAGCTGAAGCAGAGAATGAGAGGGCTCGCTCAGCTGAACAGCTCCGCTCTGACGCTGAGAGTAGGGTAGATGCGAGCGAAAAATCGCTCAATTTAGCCAAGGAGGCGCTTGCCGAGGCGGAGGTTCAGTTAGACGAGCTCAGGGCGGCCAAGGAAAAAGCCGATTCTGAGGCTTGTGCGGCATTTAAGGCAGGAAAAAGCACCGCCTACACGGAATATGTAGATGAAGTCCCCAAATTCGAGAATCGGGGGTTCAAACATGGGTGGCTTAAAGCCCATGCTGCCGCTGGAGTTACATTGGCCTTGCCAATTCCCTACGAGCAAGTGGACGTTGAGCCACTTGAATTTGACCCCGAGGATTGATCTGGGAGACATTTCAATTTTATGAAGTATTTTTAATTCCGATGTAAGTTTTTGTTCGATAGACTTTTGTTGGTTCAGGGTAGTTTTCATGTATAAATTGGTTACTATTTGCGCTCAATTTATTAATGAAAATTTCCTTGTTATTTCACCACCACTTGTACACAGTTTGTGAAGTTATGTTAATGATGAATGTTTTTCCTTTCACTACTTTGGATAAAATCATTGCTGTGTTTGAGCTTTCAGAGATTGAATATCTTATGACAATATTGATTTATCACTCATATGCCGAGTATTATGGGCATTCAAGCCGAATAGGTTGGTGGAATTGCCTTGGCCCCAGGTGGTTCATGATCGTTCGGATGCCGGATGAGACGACCTTAAGAATTTTGAAGAATCGATTAATGAGCCGGCTGGGGTACTTGAGCCGAATAGATTGATGAATCTGCCCTTGCCCCAGGCGGTGCATGACCATTCGGGAGCCGGATGAGACGACCTTAAGAATTTTGAAGAGTCGATTCATGAGCCGTCTGGGGCACTTGAGCCGAATAGATTCATGAATCTGCCCTTGCCCCAGGCAGTGCATGATCATTCGGGAGCCGGATAAGACGACCTTAAGAATTTTGAAGAGTCGATTCATGAGCCGTCTGGGGCACTTGAGCCGAATAGATTGATGAATCAGCCCTTGCCCCAGGCAGTGCATGACCATTTGGGAGCCGAATGAGACGACCTTAAGAATTTTTAAGAGTCGATTCATGAGCCGTCTGGGGCACTTGAGCCGAATATATTGATGAATCTGCCCTTGCCCCAGGCGGTGCATGATCATTCGGGAGCCGGATGAGACGACCTTAAGAATTTTGAAGAGTCGATTCATGAGTCGTCTGGGGCACTTGAGCCGAATAGATTGATGAATCTGCCCTTGCCCCAGGCGGTGCATGACCATTTGGGAGCCGGATGAGATGACCTTAAGAATTTTGAAGAGTCGATTCATGAGCCGTCTGGGTTTGAATGAATGTACAAACGTTGATCGTATAGTTGATACGCCGGCTTATAGGCAGGGTCGGCCCAATCGTGATGGCCGTTTATTCTTGAATGTGGCCACTGTAATTTCAAGAGGCCGAAAGCCAGTACATGGAGTGGCTGTGGCAAATTCCAGTCGGCACGGGGTCTAAATGCTTGGCCGGTTCGATTGATGGCGCTGCCCCTGTCCCAGTCAGTGCATGTGTTCCAAAAAGCCGTTAGGGTACCTAGGCCGTGGTGAATGTCAACCGACGTTCGTCTCTTGGGGTTTTGGCGTTAATGAAATTGCCTCGGGGTCACTGCCAGCATTTAAAAATAAATGGAATGGACTCTTCGTGCCAGTGACCTCATTAATATAACGCCATTTGTTGCGTGGGGTTATATAATATTGTGGATGTAAAACAGAGTTTCTTTAATCAGCCAAACTCGAACTTTGGCCGAGCTTGATGCCGCAATGGATTGCAGCGGAGAATTCTCTAGTGTGGGAGGTAGGTCATTAAAAAAGAAACGGGAGGCACGTCAACCTCTAAGTCGTCGAAGCAGATCGCCCCGAATGGAGACACAACGACCGTTGCCCTTAACCTTCCTTGTCTTGGATCTTGGCCTTGACATTGTCGATGGTGTCAGAGGGAGGTCCAGAGATACGCTAATTCGGGCATGGTTGGATCAAGGCATTTTGAACCGCGGAGGCCTTCCAAACGATGTGCATTGATTCGGGGCCTCCGCTGTATCAACGTGATTAATTCCCCTTTTCGCCTTAGAAGTTAAAGATAGATATTGTAATGTTCGAGCGCGGATTACGTCTATGTAACAACTGTTTGATCAAATAAAAAGTTTTATTTCGAACATTTGCGTCTTACTTTGGATTTTTTATATGCTTAGCTAAGCACCTTATTTCGAATGTTGGCATGTTTTGTTTCGTTTTGTTCGTGCCGAAGGGTGCTCCGAATTCGGAGGTATGATCTGCCCCAGGGTGTTACGCGTCAGAGGCGTTGCGAATTCGGAGTCTTAATCGGCCCAAAGACATCTTGTGCCGATGGGGCTCCGTAACCGGCGTTTCGATGCAAAGACTTTAATCGGCCCTAAGGTGTCATGCACCAAAAGGGGAGCTCCGAATCCGGAGACTTAGTTTGGCCAATCGTGATATCTACGAACGGCGCTCCGAATCCGGAGTCTTAATCGGCCCTAAGGTGTCATGCACCAAATGGGGCTTCGAATCCGGAGACTTAATGTGGTCAATCGTGATATCCACGAAGGGCGCTCTGAATCCGGAGGCTTAGTCGGCCCTAAGGTGTCATGCACCAAAGAGGGCTCCAAATCCGGAGACTTTAATGTGGCCAATCGTGATATCCACGAAGGGCGCTCCGAATCCAGAGGCTTAGTTGGCCCTAAGGTGTCATGCACCAAAGGGGGCTCTGAATCTGGAGACTTTAATCGGCCCTAAGGCGTCATGTACCAGAGGGGGCTCCGAATCTGGAGACTTAGTTTGGCCAATCGTGATATCTATGAAGGGCTCCGAATCCGGAGGCTTAATCAGCCCTAAAGTGTCATGCACCAAAGGGGGCTCCGAATCCGGAGACTTTAATCAGCCCTAAAGTGTCATGCACCAATCGGCCCTAAAGTGTCATGCACCAAAGGGGGCTCCGAATCTGGAGACTTAGTTTGGCCAATTGTGATATCCACGAAGGGCGCTCCGAATCCGAAGGCTTAGTCGGCCCTAAGGTGTCATACACCAAAGGCGGCTCCGAATCCGGAGACTTTAATCGGCCCTAAGGTGTCATGTACCAAAAGGAGCTCCGAATCTGGAGACTTAGTTTGGCCAATCGTGATATCCACGAACGACGCTCCGAATCTGGAGGCTTAGTCGGCCCTAAGGTGTTATGCACCAAAGGGGGCTCCGAATCCGAAGACTTGGTTTGGCCAATCGTGATATCCACGAAGGGCGCTCCGAATCCGGAGGCTTAATCTGCCCTAAAGTGTCATGCACCAAAGGGGGCTCCGAATCCGGAGACTTTAATCCGCCCTAAGGTGTCATGTACCAAAGGGGGCTCCGAATCCGGAGACTTAGTTTGGCCAATCATGATATCCACAAAGGGCGCTCCGAATTCGGAGGCTTAATCGACCCTAAAGTGTCATGCACCAAAGGGGGCTCCAAATTCAGAGACTTTAATCGGCCCTAAGGTGTCATGCACCAAAGGGGACTCCGAATCCAGAGACTTAGTTTGGCCAATCGTGATATCCACGAAGGGCGCTCCGAATTCGGAGGCTTAATCAGCCTTAAAGTGTCACGCACCAAAGGGGTCTCCGAATCTGGAGACTTTAATCGGCCCTAAGGTGTCATGCACCAAAGGGGGCTCCGAATCCGGAGGCTTAGTCGGCCCTAAGGTATCATGCACCAAAGGGGGCTCTGAATCAGGAGACTTAGTTTGGCCAATCGTGATATCCACAAAGGGCGCTCCGAATCCGGAGGCTTACTCGGCCCTAAGGTGTCATGCACCAAAGGGGGGCTTTGAGAAATGAATTGAGCGACGAAGAAAAATGGTTTGCATTGTAGAAGTGATATATATACAAGTATCAAAGCCCACAGGTCGGGTCAGTGATAGGGTTTTCATAAAATCTCTGCTTGTGCCGATTGCGGGGAGCCACGGATTTCTTCAATGCCACGGGCTGTCGGGAAGCGCACAAGCTGATGATAAGTGCTTGGAACGGCCTTCATAATATGTAACCAGGTTCGCCCCATGATGACATTATACGGCGAAGGGAGCTTTAAGACCAGGAATTCTACTTTGACCGTTCTGGAGCCCGCTCGAACAGGTTGTATGATCTTCCCCAACGGGTACTCAGGATTCGTATTAAAGCCGAACAATGGGCGAGGCGCCGGAGACAGATCTGACTCGTTGAAGCCGAGTTTGATGAAAGTTTTGTAATACATAACCTCTGAAGTACTCCCTGGGTCTATGAGAATGCGTTCAATGGTGAACCGATTTACGCGTAATTTGATGACCAACGGATCGATGTGGGAGGCCGTTATGCCGCTAAGATCGGAGTCATTGAAAGTAATTGTCGAAGCTTCTCTGGGCCATTCAGTCGGAATACGTTGCTTATGGGGGATTGGATACGATTGAATTGTGTGCACGGTTGGGGATGCAGGCAGGCTGTAGACTATATGGATCACGCTGAGTGGAGGTGAGTCCTGCCTCAAGGCTAATGCCTTGATTGGCTTTCTCTCTCTTACGTACTGTTGCAGTCGGCCGTCTTGCACCAGTTCTTCCAAGAGATCCTTTAATGCATAACAACTCTCGATCTTGTGGCCGCGATCTTTGTGATACTCGCACCGCCTATCCCTTCTTCGCGTGTCGAGTGGCCCCACCATCTTTGACGGCCATTTGAAAAATAGGAGGTGTTGGACTTTGGTCATTATTGCAGTGATTGGTTCTGACAACTCTTTGTACTTCTTGTCGGCACGCCTCGAGCGCCTGCTGTTGACTTGCAGTTGTTCATTCGTCCGGTGGGAGCATTGATCGCTTGATCGGTGAGAGTCCTGCCTTTTGTCTCGTTTAGCGTGTTGCTGTGGCTCAGGGCTCGGCGGTGGCACGGAACTTATTGGTAAAGCAATTTCAATGGGGGCCATTTTGTTGGACATTTGTCCGGCTTTTATTCTCAAGGCATCATCTTCCACTTTATAATACTCTTCAACTTTCTTCATCAACACCCAGACTGTTTTGGGGAGTCTTCTGGTCAGGGAACTCCGAAAGAGCACTGTCAGGATGTAGTCCCATTTTAAAGGCGGTGATGGCCATGGAGTCGTTGCAAGCGTCGTCGACGAGGTTGAAGCACTCCTAATAGCGCGCCGAATACGCTCTGAGCGTTTCTCCTGACTGGATCTGCATAGCCCAGAGAGAGTCGGCCTGTTTCGGCTGTACCTCGTTGGTGATGAACTTGGCCTTGAAGGATTTGTATAATTGATGGAAGCTTTTGATCGAAGTCGGCTCCAGCTTGTAATACCACCTGACAGCTAATGGCCCCAGGCTACTGGGGAATATGCGACACATGAGGGCTTCGTTGTCTGCCTATAATGTCATGGCCTGCTTGTAGTGACGGATATGATCAGTGGGGTCTGATTTTCCGTTGTAAAGAGTGAATGACAGAGCTTTGAACTTCTTGGGCAGGGCTGCCCTTGCAATCCGTCAGACAAAAGGATCATGCTGGTCCTCTTCGTTTGAACTGCTTCGTCTGCGCTTGTTCCTTGTATGTAGACTCTTTTCGGAGGAGCTGGAAGTTTCGGATCATCCCTTCTTGTTAAGCTCCGTGGGTAATGAGTTGGAGTCGCTATCGGTATCCTTTGGTCGGGATTGAGGTCGTTGTCCACCTGCCCTCAGAGGTTGTTCGGGATCTTGGCGCACGGCTTCTCTGGATTTCGCTACTTCCAGGGCCAAATCTTGATAGAGACGTTCATTTTCAGTGATCATGTTCTCCAGCCTTTGTTCATTCTACTTTGCTTGTTCCATGATCGCTTGCATTGTCTCTTGCGCTGAAGTCGTTGGTGAGTCGAAGTTCAAGGCACGTCTTGCAGCGATGGTTTCCTTTCCGAGCATATTTGCTGGAGTGAGGTCATCTCTCTGTGCGGTCTCGTCAGTGGCTATCGGAGGATCTTCAGTCACGCCTGCCATGGATGTATTTGAGTATTCCCACAGACGGCGCCAATTGTGGAGAAGTGGTTTAGAAATACTCTTCAGATCCTGGGAGACGCTAGTGATCCTCAGCTAGTCACCTGAAAAGGTACAAACACTCCGGTCGGGGGTGCCGGAATTAGCACTCCGACGAACAAGTCAGTTCAGACACTCGGGATAGCTTGTTTACTAAGTTAAGTGAAGTGATTCTTACATACCTTTCTCAATCCATTGTTCCTGTATTTATACATGTTCCTTTTGATCCTCGGGGCCAGGGCCTACTTTTTAATCATTGTCCTTTCTCTTATCCGGCTCTAAGGATCTACACTTATTCGGCACATATATTATATTCGGCTTCCCATTCCCGTAGGATACAGCCGATTAATATCAGTCTTCTAAGGTACGCACCTTCTGATTCTACCATTATTCGGCTCCCACAAACCGGAAGGCTCGACACCTATCCACGCAGGTTTTTGATCTTTCACCCCGGACTCTCAGGCCAACTTATTCAATATCATCTACATCACCTATCAAGACTTACCAACGTATTTACCCAAAAACCATATCATGAAAACTTGTTTCTCAACATTCTTTTCTCAATGCAAGTTTTTAAATCAACTTTCAAAGTTTAATGTAATCAAATGAATTGATATGCCAATTTCATAAGATGAATATAAATACATTTATTCTAATTCATCATCCAAGGAATAACACAATTCCTTCTTCTCAAGTATCCTCGACAATTAGTTATTTCAAGACTATTTTAATGTTTTGAACAATCATTTCCAAAATGAACAAGAATTCTCATATTCCCCTAAAATTCATCATTTATATAATATAAATAAGAAAATTTTCAAACATCCATTTATTTTGACACACAAAATAAGTATAACAATATTATTTATTGATTTTCAGTCTCCTTTAAAAAAAATCCCAAAATTCTAGGTTTTCTCACAAAAACTATACAAATCAAATATTTTGAAATAAAACTTTCCAAAATCATATTTTCTTCAATCAACGAAGATCAAAACCCATAAGATCATTTTAAAAGAACAAGAGACAAACCCACTTTCAAAATCGCTCAACTTCTTGAATCAACAATCGATTTTCAAAGTTATCGAAAGATGATTTCGAAAATCATATAGATCTTGCAAATATATATATATATATATATAACTCTAAGAAAATCGCTGCCTCAAGTTTTGAAGAAGAAATGAGATGAAATCCCCAAAATCAACGGTGTCAAAACTCGATCTTCACCGCACACAACGACGCCCTCGAGAAGTTAATCAACTTTGATGAAGAACTTATGGCAGAACTCTAATGGATCTTGAGAAATCAAGGTTTTGATCCAATTTGGCGTAGGGAAATGTAGAGAGAAGGGAGAGGAAAGGGTTTTTAGAGAGAGAAATATACAAAAGTGATCTGAAATATCAGATTCACGAACTAATATAACATGGTCCGCTCAAGCATGGAAAGCCCCACTCGAGCATCAAATACACTTTCCCAGTACTTTTGCAGACAGGTCAAATTTTTGAAACCAAACATTCTTTGCTCAAGCGCATAAACTGCCGCTCGAGCGGACATGCAACTTCTAATGCATTTTGCATTTTTACTTCGGGGGCGTTGCCCTCAACCCCGCCAGAATGCTGCCCTAGGACCCGCCAAGGGGCGCTGCCCCCTGGACCCCCGTGAGCTGACTGGGCAACTCGATCCCCGCCAGAGCGCTGTCCTTGGACCCACCAAGGGGCACTGCCCCCTAGACCCTTGTGAGCTGACCGGGCAGCTCGATCCTCGATATACTCAACGAAGTGGCAAAACTGGGATCACTACACACAGCTTACCAACAACCAACCATTACCCTAGCCAACACATCATACCCGCCAATGAGCCCAAACCCATTGTTTTCATTCCTGAATCTTCTGATTCCGATCTAAGCAAAAGGAACAAAATCTTTGAAGAGATGGAAAGTTTACTTGATCTTGGTGAGTTCAAGCTTGATGAAGTAGTGATGCCAGCACTGGTGGTTGGAATGTTGAATCTCAGTCTCAGCTAGGGTAATTGTCGAAAGCACTTGGGAAGGACTTTCTGAACTAGGGGTATGGTGCGAAAAAACAATTGTTTCGGTCAAGAAGATGTGTGGGGACAACATAATTGTGAGATTCAATCTGTGAGACCTGATTTAAAAGTCGAAAATCAATCCTTCTGGGTGTGGATGTTAGTATTGCTGAATTGAAGGCAGGTCTGGACCTTCTCGTGGGCTACTTGAGGTTGTTTTTGAAATTCTACAGATGGACTTGGAGAAAGAAACCCTTTTTGTCTCAAAAATGCTTTTTTTTTTTTTTAGTTGTGTCCTGCAAATAGTTGTTGTGAGTTTTATTTTCTTTGTATTTTCTTGTGTTATTGTGTCAGTTGAGTTTTTTCTTTTGAGTTGCTCTCGTATACCCTCAAGTCTTCATCTTTATAAGAAAGTGAGAGTCAAGTTTCTGATCATTTTATTGTGTCTATAGTGATGCATATGTGACCTTTTACAAATAGAAAAAGGCTTTGAATTTGTTTTTAAATTTGTTTTTTGAATGAGATTCTGTTAATAACCTTGAGTGTTGAGAAGGATCCCCCGAATGGTTTGAGTGAATTCTGACTTATTGGTGCAAAGTCCTTCATGTTTCAAGAATTTTAAACTGTTTCTTTTGTAAAACTTGCGAAGATAGATTCAGAATTGTGCGTGGTATTCTACATTGTTCTGGGGATTCTCTTTGCCGTTAGGCGATCATTTTGGCAAGCACAAAGCGGCTTTCAGACCTGCAAGTACAAGGTCAGACCTCACAAATCATAGAATTTATCCCCTGGTGTTTTCATTATTTCAAAGAGAAGGATAAAAGAAACCTAAAAAGAAGGAAAAGAAGAAGAAAAAGAAGAAAGGAAAAAAAGAAAAGGAAAAAAGAAGAAAAAGAAGAAAGAAAAAAAGAAAAAGAAAAAAAAGCCAACCATCAAGCCAGAGGCATCCATTGGAATGAAATCCAATCAACTGTGAGGAAGGGAACTTCTGTCTGAATTCGGGGAAGACAATGCGAGAAGGTACCGCATTGCAAGAAGAACCAACTCTGAAAATGGAGCAAAAAGAAAGGAAGAAGGCATGCATAAAAGAATAGAGAGCCAAGCTCAAATCAAGGTGAAGCCAATTTCAAGTGTTAGGGCAAGGATGAATATTGATCAAATTGACCACAAGTGTTGTAATGCTATCCTTGAGAGGCTCACTAGGCCGAAAACCTGAAAGGGCGACTTAGGCAAAAGTTAGAGCATGAAAAATGAGAAATCAAAAAATATAGCTTGCAAGGTTGAAAACCCCGAAGGGGTGACTTTGGCAAAAGTTAGAGCGCATAAGGAAAGTGTTAACACTCGAGTGAACCTTAGTCATGAACTACGTTGACCTGATTCCCATTCTTGGGATACGTAGGCAACTTCATCCTAAAGTTCTGTCTCAACCATATATATCTTATTCATCTCGACCCAATCATCACTTGCCTAATTCACTTTGTCAGCTTCGCATCAATCCATGAGCTACATCGACAGTTGCGCATATCACATACTTGCGTTGGTTAAGAAAGAACTAACTTAAATCAACAAGTGGAGAAATTTTCAATACTCGAACTTATTAGTGGAATCTCTATCTTGAGTAGAAAAGGAATCGAAACTCGAGTTTTGTGAAATTGATTTCTAAAGGGAACATAAGTAAAACTAGGGGCACTATGAATAATTAGTTACCTTGAGTCTTTTTCTGCTTTTGGGTCTGTTGTAAGTTCTGTTGTGTCGTGCCTGGTGTTTGTCACAGTTTGCGCTCTGTATCGAGTCACCATAGCATGTCACTATTCATCGAGTCACCATAGCATGTATGTCACTCGAAGGTGCTATTCATCGAGTCACCATAGCATGTTTGTTGCTCAAAATTCAACAGAGTAGCATGATCAAAATTCCATACACGAGTGTTCTCTCCAAACTCAAAAACAAGTCCATGTGTGGAATTCATAAACGAGCTGAGAGTGCGTTCATGATCATTGCAAAGTGTATATAAGGAATTTGTCACTACTTTGGAGGGGACTGGAGTAAATTCTCAACATGTTGGAACAGAAGAGAAACATGAGTCTGATTGGTTGGCAACTATTCCAGGATCTGATGATCCCCATTACACGTGCTTGCATAATGTTGAAAACGGTGGCCAATGACTGGATACTAGGGGCAATTTTTATTGCATCTAATCGGGCCATCAATCGAACAAGGGGCATAAACTTACAGTGGCCAGTGGTTGGACACTAGGGGCAATTTTTAGTATATATGATTGGGTCATCATCTGAACAAAGGGCATGAACCCAACCTTTCTCTCAACCCGCTCAGAGCCATTTGCCGGGCACTTTTCCCTGGATTAGGGTAGTTTACCCCCATGATGATTTTGATATGGTTCAACTTTCGAACGTTGTCTCCAACCATTTCAAAACTCTCTTGGGATTTTCATCTTCCCTCTGATTAATACATGTGCTTTATGCACGCATGCTCACACTCTGGTTGATTTAAAATGTGTGATTGGTTGCTCTTACTCTTGACTTTGTTCTGTGCTTAATAAAGTTTCGTTGAGTTACCTTCCACAGTGTTTTTTCAGTTACAGTTATTGCATCTTAGATAGCACTGTTTTGTGCATTCTCCTTATATTGCACTGTTTTGTGCACTCTCCTTATATCGCACTGTCTTGTGCAGCTTTGTATCACACTGTTTTGTGCATTCACTTTGTATCGCACTATTTTGTGCACCCTGCATCGCACTGTTTTGTGCATTTACCTTGTGTTGCACTATTTTGTGCACCTTGCATCGCATTATTTTGTGCATCCATACATCTTCACTTTGTATCGCATTGTTTTGTGCACCCTATCTCGCACTATTTTGTACATCTTGTATCGCACTATTTTGTGCATCTTGCATCGCACTGTTTTGTGCATTCGTACATCTGCCCCTTATACCGCACTATTTTGTGTACCTTAAGTTCGCATTGTTTTGTGCACCCCTACATCGCACTATTCTGTGCATTCTACCCTGTATCGCACTGTTTTGTGCACCCATATAGCACTGTTTTGTGCATTCATCTCATAGTGCAACTTGCATCGCATTGTTTTGTGCATTCACCCTATATCGCATTGTCTTGTGTAGCTTTGTATCGCACTATTTTGTGCATTCGCTTTGTATCGCACTATTTTGTGCATTCACCTTGTGTCGTACTGTTTTGTGCACCTTGTATCGCATTGTTTTGTGTACCTTGCATTGCATTGTCTTGTACAGCTTGTATCGCATTGTTTTGTGCATTCACCTTGCACCGTACCGTCTTGTGCACCTACATAGCATTGTCTTGTGCATTCACCCTGCATAGCACTGTTTTGTGCATTCATTCACCTTCACTTGCATTGTTTCGTACACCTCACCCACACTGTCTTGTGTACTCACTTGGTCTAGGAGACCTTAAATCCTCTAAAGGCACAATTCCTTCGGTGTTTGTTGTGCCCGAACGACTTCAAGCGGTCTGGTATAGCCACTTGACTGTGTTTGTAGTGAGTTCTTAGGAGATCAACTGAGACGATGGAAACTATTATTCAAATGTCTGAGGCCTAAAACGTAAAGGTTCAGAATTTCCAAAACTAAAGTCTGGTTTAAATACCCAGGAGTGTATCCTTGGCTTGAAATCTGTATGGCAGCCCTATAGGTTGAGGTAGCTTGTATGCTCCTCAATTCTAGATATTAAACCAATCTAGTCTGTCACCTTGTTGGAGAATAGGGAAAGTTGTAAACATAGCCAGGGAGAAAAGTATATGAAGAAGAAGTGGAAGATCCCCAACAGCACGAGGTGAGTCATCGCCAATTGCCCCTGCCAGGTACTTTCTAAGGCACCACTTCCTAGCTACTACATCATATCTATTATTATCTAGTGTTTCTATCACGTTGCATAGAGTAGTTATTGCATGCATTTACTGCATTATCCATTTTATTACCTGCATCCTTTCCATGTTAAGCTTAGTTTGGTATGTGCTCATACCTTTCCTTTATTGAAACATGGTTCTGTCATGTGTACGTACCTATGCTGTGTTGAGGCCAGTATTGAGGGTGTCGACACCTTTTCTATGGTAGATGTGGTTTGTTTTGTGTCCATGCCTTTTCTAGGTAAAATGTGGTTCAGTTTACGCTTTATTCACTTCATCTATTGCATCCATTGCATTGTACTTTGTCTTGTTGCATTTAGCATTTAGGATCATTATCTTTTCCCAGCAGATTATTCATCACTTATATCATACCACCCAATTACTTGTACTCTTTCTGCAAAAAACATAGTTTTACATGTTCTTGCACCCCTTTCACGTTGAAACATGGTTCTATTATGTGTCAGCATCCATGCTGCGCTGAGGCTAGTATTGAGGATGTAGGCACTTAGCCTGTGTTAGGCATCATTTGGTTGTGCCCACTTCTTTTCTATATAAAACGTAGTTTGATTTGTATCTCCATCCCTTTATGGTATTTGTGTGGTAAGCACTACTTGTGGTTTGATTATATTATTGCATTGCACTGCATATCATTTGTATTATTGCATTACATTGTGTATCATTTTGCATCTTGCCCTTGAACTACGCTGGTTTGATTCCTTGCAACGAGATACGTAGGCAGCTTACGAGCTCAACCAATTTTCTTTATGTCTTGATTGTTTGTCCAAGTCTTACGGCCTTGTCAAGATGGGTCGTCTTCGGGCTTTGACATTCACTCACATCATGTCCTGACTTCGAGCTCTGTCAAAAAGGGGCAACTGTAGACACCCCATTTTTGACGGCCCTTAAGACTTGGGTGTCACTGATTGATCACTCAATGATGAATGTGTACGCTTGTCAAATGCTTGACTTCCTCAACGGGAAACCTCAGTGTTGAACCTACAAACCTTGTGCCATGTTTTGGACCAAAACAGTGGTTTTTCAGGCCTAAGCATCCAGGGATTTGCAGACCCACTAGTGTGACATGTCGGCAACTAGTGCAAAAAATCAGATATTTTCTGCCAACTGTCCCTACATATGCATGCACCATTCCAACCGTGTTTGTAAGGATATTTTTGAGGGTCTCTCATATATTTCTATATATAGATGACCTTCTCTTTTGTTGGAGAGGTTAGAAAAATTTAGGAATTTAGAAAATTTTGGTAAGCAATATTTTGGAAAAATTTTCTCTCTCTACAATTCTCTCTCTCTCTCTCTCTCTCTCTCTCTTGCAACTTACATAACCTTTGCCTAAATACTCTAAACCAAACCTAGAGAGTTCTTTGCTGAGATCATTTGAGCTTGCATTTTATTTATGGAGGCACTTGAGGGCATGAAATTGGTGGTTTGTAACTCCAAGGATCATTCCTCATCAAGAGGTATATGTTCTAGTGCTTTTGTACCATCTCTACACTATTTGTTTTCTATCTTTTCTTGTTGTTTTTAAGTTGTTTATAACTTGTCTTTTCGGGCTAAAACTTGTGGATTAAGACCATTAAAGGTAGAGGGGTTGATATCCCTTCTTTTAACCTTGCTTCTAAGGTCTTTACCCTTGTGTTTTCCACCTTCTCATCAACTTTTTTTGAGCTTTTTAGAACTGATTTTCAGAGATTTTTTAGAGGCTAAAATCATGTTTTGAATTCCTAAAAGTGGAGGGGTTAGCCTCCCCTCCTTGTGCTTGTGTGCTAGTTTTAATCCCTCAATATTTTAGCTAGTTGTCATAGTTGTTTTCCTCTTAATTCCAGCACTTTTTTAGACTGTTTTTGTGAGTTAGCTTCATTCATGCTTTGTATAGTATGCTTGTAGTATAATGATCCTCATAGGCTTGGTGGCTTAGGCCTTAACCACCAACCTATTTGAGTTGATAGCCTTTATTTCTTGCTTTCCATTCTTGTGTTCACCTCTAAGCATCTCTGCAACCTCCCTCATTTCTTGATTGTTCATTCTCTTTGAGAGCTGTTTCAACCGATGGATTGTTTAAGCTTGAGATTGAGGTCATTGTGTTTAATGGTTTAATCTCTTCAGAGATTCATTACCAACAGCATGACATCTCTCTCATGCCTAAAAAACACTTTGTTTGACACTTCTTTCCATTAGAGGACTTAATCTTCATTTTTGGACTAAATGAGTTAAGGAATGGAAAGGTAATTAAAATTGGGATAAAATGAACCAAGATAATAAAATAATTTGGTGTTCAATTGGGCGTTAATTGAACACATGGAGACTTGAGTCATTTCATACTTGTTAATGATGAAATTGTTTAAGTTTCCAAGGCCAACCACTTCTCTTGATAAATTCATGATAGGGAGGAGGTTTACGAGTCTTTCATTATGCATTTATTGAAATTGTATCCCTTGGTTCATAAGTCATCACGCAATGAATTTGCGCCGATTGATGGCTTGCAAATCAAACTTACCACTCATTTGACCTGTTTGCTGATAAGGAGAGGCAGGGTGGACAAACATCCCCTGAGAATACTCTGGTTTGTGCTCTGTTTGTTCTCTGTTACTGCAGGGAAGAATCAACATTAGTGGCCGGCATGCCACTTTTACTAGACAGCAGGCCACTACATCTGGGTTGTCGGCCACCTTTTCCAGACATGCAATGTCCTTTTTTAGCAAAGCAGAGCAAAGGCTAAGGTAGAAAAATAGTGCAATTCTTTAACTGTGCAGTAGAGGCATTCCAGTAGCAAAACGGAGAGCATTATCGGGTAGAAATCCACATCCATGCATGAGCCATCCCTTAATTCTCTTGGTCCGTCCAAATGATTTTGTAATATTAGTACGTTATGCTTGGAGTAGCAGATTTGTAACTAATTAGTTAGACTAGCTAGTTAGTCCTGTGTTGTACTTATTTAATTAGCTAGAATAGTTAGTTAATTTTGTTGTTGTAATAATTAGTTAATCAACTAGTGTAGTTAATTTATTTCATTTGGTTTGTAATAATTACGTAATTAATTAGCTAGGACATTCATTCGGACCGTCTTGTGCGAGGGCCAAACTTGTAATAATGTGTATGTCTTTCAATCTCACGTCTTTCTCCCTTTTATTTATTTGCTTATGATGGGTAGTTTAGAACACCATGTTTCATTTAGCATATTCCATGATTTGCATCCATTGTCTTGCATGAATCGAGGCTCGATTCATCATTCTAACAAAGCATTGTCATTTATTACTTCGTTGAATACGTGTTTAAACCGCATGCTATCATATTGATTCACATGTTTTATCAGTAGCCGAGCCTATTATTTGCATCTTGTATGTGTTGCATTAGTCATTTTGCATTAACTAGGATCATGCATGTTTTCTAATCATTTTGCTTATTTTGGCTCACCTCAGAGTACTTGGTGAGCACTTATTACTTTAGCATATTGCATGAGTGTGATTGTTGCAATGTCTAACATGATACCATGAGGCTACATGCTTAATTGATATACTTGCTTGAATGCCTATGGATGAAGGCTAATTACTTGAATTGAAATAATTTGAGTAATGTTCATATAAGATCACTTTTTCAAGTGGTACATATTCGAAACAATTTTCAGAAAACAAACATGAGATCAAAATGTTCCAATTTTTGCAAGTTAGTCTATATTTGTATGTGTAACACATAGTAAAATTAGCCTAATAATCGGAACAAGAGCATATAATGTAAATGAGATTCACATCATGATTAGTAGAGACTGATCTTTGATCGGGCGAGTGGGTGCTCAAATCATGACATTCCCCTCTCGTACCTAAGTTCCCGAGCCGAGACAATCTTAATGATAATGGACATGTGGCCTTTGGCATGAGTCATGGGTTTCCTAAATTTTCCAAAAATATTTAGGTTCTAACTCTGTATCTGGAAAAGCAGTCCATTTTTAGCATTTTAATTCAAAATCGATTTTCTAAAAGATTTGCCGGATTTAGACTCTTTTGTGTTTTTCTATTTCATATTGTACTTGTGAGATCAGATTAAAAACCCACTCTATGCTATTCAAAAAATTTCAAAACCGTCCAGATAACAACTACTATATCTGAAGTTTCAAACCCAATTGGTTTTACTTGATTTTCTTATCAAAATAATTATTTACAGCTAATTATATCTACATAGGTCGCTTTCTGCAGCACTTTAAAGAAATTAATGGTTCTCTTAGTATACACGAGCAATCAATACAAGGCCAAAAATATAAGAAACTAAACTCTTAGCTGGTTCTAATGATACTAATTTGATAATTTTCGAATGTATACCCAAAGAGAACGACACTTTCGAAGTTACTGTTTTGTACTAGTTTTCTGGACAGATTTGAATGCATCAGTTTATATGGATTTTGACTTCCAAAAATTATAAGAAAATTCTAGTATGCAATTCAATATGTAATTAATTTACTGTAAAAATTTCAATTCAAAATTCATCTGTTTGATATGGTTTCTTGATTTTTAAAGTTTATATTTGTGCAAAATTTCACACTTATAAATTGCACCCTCGACTTATGTACCCGTTTAATTCCTTAAACTACATAAAAAAAACATGATATTCACAAACAGTGATGGCCAAGTACTCCTATCTCCCATGTTTCACTCACAAGGTCCACCATTACAAGCAAAAACACTCATTGAATATAACCCATGCCATATACTTGTTTTTCATACATCCACTACACCCATTACACTATTCCACACCAACTATTAACCTGATCAATCCTCTAGACACCTAATCAGTGAACCCAATACCCTTTTTTTTTCTTTTTTTTTTCTTCCAATCAATACACCAAAACATTCATACACAATAATCATACATATAACATATTATAGTAGAATAATACCTTAAAGTTGTAGAACCACAAGATGCTAGAAATTTCTCTCTCTCTCTCTCTCTCTCTCTCTCTCTCTCTCTCTCTTACACACACACACACACAATCTCTCACAGCTGCTATAAATCCTAAAGTGACTGCTGTTGTGTTGTGAAATAATAAGAGAGTTAAGGTTTTTGTTATCTTTATATACATAACCAACAATCCACTCATTATTATTATCTAACATTATTACTATTATTTATTTTAATAGTAAATCTTGTCCCTAAATTAGAGATTTCCACTATAAATTTATTTTAGGTTTAAAATTAATTAAAAGGCCCTCTAACAATATTTAATTTGTACTTTAGGATTCATCATCAAAATATTTGAGATTGTAAAATTATTATTATTTAATTATTTACTTTATTTTTATATTCGGGTTCTCACAATATGAATATTTATTCACATTGTTAACGTAAACATTCATACTGTTAAATTTATTTAATGTGAATGTTTACATCACCAAATTATTGAAGATTCAAACAATATTTGTAAATGTCAATTTTTTCATAAAATATTTTAAATATGATATTTAAGATTTAGTGGATCGAGTATCTAAAATAACAAGATTTATTGAAATATAAAAATAAATTTTTTTGAATTGATAATAATAATAATAGAAGTACAGGTGCAAGGCAAAAATGGGT
Organism: Camellia sinensis; assembly: GCF_055761805.1. Classification (NCBI taxonomy): domain Eukaryota; kingdom Viridiplantae; phylum Streptophyta; class Magnoliopsida; order Ericales; family Theaceae; genus Camellia; species Camellia sinensis. Next base: position 3,938,344 of record NW_028128987.1, read on the forward strand.
GATGTGTTATTAGTTACATTGTTGATCATTGTGTTCGTGATAGTGGTGGGAACATGATGGGTTGAAAGGGGGAGAATGGCAAAATGAGATTACTCAGATTTATTTTGGGAATTGATAATTTTAATTAATTATTTAAATTTTTTTTATAAAAATATATAAAAAATAAAAAAATTAATTGACTTTTTATAATAATTTTTTGACATTTTAATTATTTTAACATATTGTGATATATTTGGGGTGTGAATAAGAAATTAATAGGTGTGGTGTGCTGAGCTCTGGGATATAAAAAATTTAATTTGATTAAAACAAAATTTGGAAAGGACGTTCGGACAAAAAAAATTCTAAAGGTTTGGGCGCGGATTTATTCTGCCCATGAGGAGAAATTATCATACAATGAGGAGAAATTATCATAAAATGATTACAGAGTAATGTTAGGGATCACACAAAAAAAAATTATGAAAATAATTATAAAAGATTTTCTATTTCTAGATTACACATACAATAAAACACCACACACTAATCAAAAGATGAAAAAAATTTCTATTACATTTCATGATATATTTTTCATGATCCGTAATATTACTCAGAATTAAAATATAAAAAATAAGTAAAAATACTAATTAGTGTCATCAGTAATGATATGACAGTGAGTCTCACCCACTGTCATAATATATATTGTGTCTATTTTGTTTTGTTTTATTTCTTCTTTTTTACTTTTTTTCATCTCATTAGTGGATTAGTGTCACCAAATTAGAATACTCATGGCAGTTAAAAAATCTAACTATATATAAAATATACAAACACGTATTTCACTATCACCACTCCTCTCTCTCTCTCTCTCTCTTCCTCTCTCTTGTTAACACAAACCAGTCAGCTATCCTCTCCTATCTCCTTCTCTCTCTCTCTCTCTCTCCTTCGTCTTTCTCACTCTTGCCACCACATACATCGTCCAGATCTCCCACCACTGTCCCTCCTACGATCTGTCTTCACCGTTCGACGTAGCTCAATGATTGGACAAGTCAGATCTGAGCTCCTCCGCTAAGATCGGAGAAGTGCACGACGTCTTCGTGCTCGCGCCAGAAGTAATCGTGTAAAGCGATGACGTTCGGAGAGTTCTGTCGGGTTTGGAGGGCCTCGATTTTTGCGAAAAGTGGACTGGTAGTCGTGGACCTCTTTGAGGGTGACGATGAGCACCATGGATCCTCTAGAGTGAAATTTTTCTAAAGTTTTCTAGAGTGCTACATTGTGTGGTTGAGATTTACTAACAAGTCATATCAGAAAAATTGATATGACTTGCCAGTAAATCTCAACCACACAATGTAGCACTCTAGGAAACTTTAGGAAAAAATCACTCTAGAGGATCCTTGCTCGACGATGAGGGAGTCGGAGAGTTAGCGAGCTCTGTAGACATCGGAGTAGGCGCCGGACCGGACTTGATAGAGGATCTCGTACTTGGAGGTGATCTCGCAGTGGGTGTAGATGCTCCAGCTCTTTGCTGATGATGACAGAGACGACGGTGCGTCCATGGTGGTTTAGAGTAATGGTGGTGTGTGTTTGCTAGTTTTTTGGGGGAGTGTATGGAATTTTTGTGGAGAAGATAATGATCAGACAAATATTGTGCTACGTACGACCCAAGATGATCTAATGAAGTGGATGTGTATGTTAGCAGCTAGGTGTCGCATGTCTCGGTACCTGAGCGTGTTAAATAGCTCGAACTCCCAATTTTTTTTTTTATCTAGCCTAGTAATGCAATGTACAATATAAAGAGTCTAGATAGAGTAACTTTTATAGAAAATTTATTTTGTTGCAATACCTTTGCCAAAAATGGATTTCATCACTAGGTCTCAGAGGTATCATCTAATATTTTGAGAAAATTAAAAAATTCATGACTAGTGTCATGGTTGTTGTTCGTCATAACCAAGAATGTCTTAGTTTGGAACCTTACGTATGAAGGGAAAATATTAGTAATTGAGCACCTCTGCTCACTTGATCAAAAGATCGGTCTCTATTAAAACATGATATGAGTTTTATTAACTTTATATGTTTATATTTTGATTAATGCTAAAGTTTTTTATATGAAGCAAACAAGTATAGACTATATCATTCATTTTGAAACATTTGGTTTCATGTATTTTTGAAAAAGTTTTAAATAATGCACAACTCAAAAGAAATTGAGTTCACAAACATAAAAATCGATATTATTTCAAATTGAACGTCACAATCTCCATCCACTGACATTCATAGTAATATATCACTTAAACAAATAGTCGCATAACAAGATGCTTAGACATAGCAAAACAAACACATATAAGTGAGATGCTAAAGTATAAACACTCACATAATATATATTGACGTCCTGTGGAAAGTTGCAGAACAAAGTTAACAAAATATGCGTGATCCTAGATTTAAAATTCTAATACAATACATACACAAAAATACAATTAAAAATTCGACTATTAATACGTGATATGTGAATCATCTCCAGACATAGGGCATAAAATCACATAGAAATTGATTAAACTCATAGATGCAAATGAGTCGAATTTGAATACATGAATATGAATGCAAAGTATGAATATGATGAAAAATAAAATATGCTGCTGTTTATAGATATGGAAAGCGAGTAAATGAAAGGGATAGGAAAAAAAAAAAAAAAAAAGAGAAAGGAAGGAGAATTATTATAACACCGAATAAAAGAAAATTAAAAGAAATGAGATTGAAAATTATTACAACACAAACTGAATTTAACAAATCATGAGATAATAATAATAATAATAATAATAATAATAATAATTAATTAATTAATTAATTAATTAATTAAAAGGAAACTTTAATCATCCATTGAAAATTACCTTGTTTATTGCTTGAGAACTAGTATGTTTTGCTCGTCTGGGAATTCTTGTTTTTCATGTAGAAAACCCAAAACAAAGCAAATAAAACATTTTCCACAGATGCTATATCAAATGTACAAAAAGCTATCAAATAAAAAATCTAACAAGTATGGAAACTGAAGCTAAGAAACATCAAACCAAAGAAATAGATTGAAACTCACATTCATTTCTTTGTGAATGAGAATAAATTAATACCCTAATCTATGTTATTAATTGGAGAGAGTAGATTGCCATCATTTTAAAGGGGATGTCCTACAAAACTTGTGCAAATTCGACAAGACTTCTAAGAAAATAGGGAAGAAAAGAGGGGAGAGGAGGGGGGGGAAGGGGATACCAATAACTCATTAAAAGTAATTAAAAACTTATCTTGTTACTCATGGAATATGGATATGAAATCTATTTTCATGTTTAAAATTGTGAAATCCCGTATTTTTGAGGTATTAATATTTTAATGGGAGGAATTTGTGATTTATTATAGTAGTTTGGTGGTGAGAATTTTAGATGAGAACCTAACTTATTTTTTTCTATTTGTTTATCTTTTTTTACTTCTATTTCATTATTATCATTATTCATCTCTTTTATTTATTTATTTAGTTTGCATGGGCTCCAAGTAAAGGTTCTTTTCTTTCCCTCCAAGCAACCTTTCTTGGCCTACAAGTTAATTATCTTTCTTTGTCTCCAAGTTTACTTGGAGGCTAGTCTTTATTTTGCCTATAAATTTGAACTCATCCTTTTAACTTCTTTCTATGGTTCTTCTTTTGGTCCATCCATATCTATATCTCTTTTTTATGATCGAAATTTAGAGTTTAGATTAAGAGTATTTAAAGTGAGAGTTAACATTTTATTTAAGGGGAGAGTTGTAGATTTTGTAAAACTTTACATACCTTTTCGATCCACAACCTTTAGAATTGTGTTGAGGTAATTCGGGTGGTATACAACATGCTTCCTCTAAATCTCTTTGCATAGAGATTTTATCTTAATTACTTCACATTTGTGCTCCTCTTAATTATCGTGGTCATATGTTAAATTATGCGGAATCATTCTTGTTGATACATTTGATTATTCTAGGCATTTGATAAATTCAATGAAGTTGTTCTGTGTAATTAGTGTTGATTTGTCTGGCTAAATAACGTAGAAATGCTCTGTACATAGATCGAATGAACCTTGCCAATAGCTTGGACCAACAGTCCGGATAAGCGATTGTGCTTGGGTGAGGTAGGTGAGGCTGGTCACTGGTCATGTACCGAGTATAACCATGTATTTGGTCCTGAATAAATTATCATATGTTGAGTTGACTTGTCTATGCAATTTGGTAAATTGTTTGGTATCCCAAATCGAATTGTTTGTGCCATGTCGTAATTTGTTGGATCCCTGTTGATTTATTCTCTATTCGGGCATTGTTATTCCTATCATATCGTATACTTCCCGAATTAATTTATTTTTCAGGTGTGGAGCAAATCTAATGGCGCTTAGAGTTGAAGCATTTAATGGATTATTGAGTTGGAGATTTTAGGGCCCCGATTATATATTGTTTTTGGAGATCTGTATAAATTATAAATTATAGACATTTGTGTAATTATTTTGGAGTCAATTTGTATTTTTGAGGTTATTAATTAGTTAGAATTTTAAATTTGAGGTTGATTTGATTTATTAACGGCCCGAAAGTTGGGGCGTTACAGAATGGTATCAGAGCATAGGGATTAGGTTTTACATGGGATCTGTTGGCTGATTAATATTTGAGTTCAATGTTTGAGGTTAAAAAAAAAATGATTAATATTTGAGTTTAAAAAAAAAAAATCGTTGTTTATATCATTTGAGGAGTTAGTAGCTATTACATTTTGGAGTATTAGAGCTTGTAAATTTCGAGGACGAAATTTGTTTAAGGGGGATAGATTGTGAAATCTCGTATTTTTGAGGTATTAATATTTTAATGGGAGGAATTGATGGTTTATTATAGTAGTTTGGTGGTGAGATTTTTAGATGAGAACCTAACTTATTTTTCTCTATTTGTTTTATCTCTTTTTACCTCAATTTCATTATTATCATTATTCATCTGTTTTATTTATTTATTTATTTATTTAGTTTGCTTGGGCTCCAAGTAAAGGTTATTTTCTTTCCCTCTAAGTAAAGGTTCCCCCCCCCCCCTCCAAGCAACCTTTCTTTGCTACAAGTCAATTATCTTTCTTTCTCTCCAAGTTTACTTGAAGGCTACTCTTTATTTTGCCCATAAATTTGAACTCATCATTTCAACTTCTTTCCATGGTTCTTCTTCTTGGTCCATCCATATCTATCTCTCTTTCTTTATGATCAAAATTTAGAGTTTAGATTAAAAGTATTTAGAGTAAGAGTTAGCATTTTATTTAAGAGGACAGTTGTAGATTTTGTGAAACTTTACATACATTTTCGATCCACAACCTTTGGAGATTTATGGTGATATAGCAGATGACTAAAAGCATTGGTGTTGGAGGGATTTTGCTTCAAGTGGTCATGAAATTGTTTTGAGGTAATTCAGTTGGTATACAATATGCTTCCTTTAAATCTATATGCAAAGAGTTTTTATTTTAATTACTTTGCATTTGTACTCTTCTTAATTATCATGGTCACATGTTAAATTTTGTGGAATCAGTCTTGTTGATATGTTTGATTATTCTAGTTATTTGATAAATTCAGTGAAGTTGTCCTGTATAGTTGGTATTTATTTGTCTGGTTAAATGACGTGGGAATGCTTCGTACATAGATCGAGTGGACCTTGCCAATAGCCCGAATAGGCGGTTGTGCTTAAGTGAGGTGGGTGAGGCCGGTCACTGGTCATGTACCAAGTAGAATCGGGTATTTGGTCCTGGATAAATTATCATATGTCGAGTTGACTTGTCTATGCAATTTGGTAAATTGCCTGGTATCTTAAATTGAATCGTTTGTGCCATGTTGTAAATTGTTGGATCTCTATTGATTTATTCTCTATTCGGGCATTGTCATTCCTGTCGTATCATATACTTCCTGAAATAATTTATTTTTCAGGTATAGAGCAAATCTAGTGGCGATTGGAGTTGAAGCATTTAATGGATTATTGAGTTGGAGATTTTTGGGCCCCCACTATATATTGTTTTTGGAGATTTGTATAAATTATGAATTATAGACATTTGTGTAATTATTTTGGAGCCAATTTGTATTTTTAAGGATATTAGTTAGTTAGAATTTTAAATTTGAGGTCGATTTGATTTATTAACAGCCCGGAAGTTGGAGTGTTACAAAAATTGATTGAGAAGGGAGTTTTTTTTAACACTTTCTTAATGAGGAAGCTTTTATAGATTCAAAGGAAAAGTAGTGAAAGATAACAAACAAAATCACATATTTAAAACAGTAAAGAAAAAATAAGAAAATAAATATCAGGTGGCTCGACTATCCATTTCTACAAGTTATATCACATATTTAAAAGAGGAGAAATAGAAAGAAAATAAATGATAAGATTTGTAAAAAATTACCTTTGGAGAAAATGATGAATTTTCTCATTATCAAACTTTCTTCTTTATACCCTCAAGTTATGGAATATGTTTTTGAAATCTCAACACAAAAATTCAAGTTTTAGCTTTAGTGAAGGTTTGGGTGGTATATATCAATGGATCTTAGTGAAAGGTAGGAAAATGGAGTGGATCTTAGTGAAGGGTAGGAAAATGGAGGTTTATATCTCACTTTGTATTTTCTCTCTCAATTTTGATGAAACAAATTCTTTCTTTGATCAAAGCTTAGATCTCTCTCTAATCAAAAATTCCACACCTCTTCATAGCTCTAATGGTCTTCTTATATAGGCAATTGAAGAAGGCTCTCTTAGTGATGGAAGACAATGATGGAAGACAATGTATAATAGAGGTGGGAGACAATATATAATAGAGGTGAGAGACAATGTATGACGGAGGATAAAGAAAGATAACTTGACCCTTGCTTTGTCTCCTCATTTTTTAAAGAGCCAAGCTTCTTTCATTGGGGGAGACTTATAAAATTCTGATGAAGAAATATCTAAAAAATATACAGGTGGACAAAATAAGTTTTCGAACGGGTCTAAAATAATTTGACCAAAACGGGTATTAGGTTCGAATTAAAGCTCGAATCTAACTTTTCTGCTGAGAAATTCGTAATATAGCACATTTCAATTTTCATTATTGAGTGTTCGGAAGAAAGCGCCCAAATCTTAAGGTCGGTCAAAATGAGGTGTCTACACTAGGATGCAATGGTACGATAGTGGACTTCTTGAGGTCAATAAATCTAATGGAATGGTTCAATAATCGAATTATTATGGGAAATTTAGGTGTAGGGCTTGAAATGTCACATGATTCTTGGGAAAATGGAGAATCGATTGGAATGGTCCTGAATTTAGGAAGAAAACAGAGGGAAATCAGAACACCAATTGTGGGGGGGTTTTTTTTTTTTGACAAATTTGTGGAAAGATTACAGATCACTCTAATTTGCACAAATAAGTTTTTTTTTTTTTTTTTTTGGTGCATTGATTTGTTGTTTTCTTGTGTTTAATGACACAAATATGATAAGTGTTTTTTTTTTTTTTTTAAAGCTGTTGGTTGTTGTTGTTTGGCATTTGCTATTGTTGTTATGGTGGTGGTGGTGGAAGATCTGGGAAGCAAAGGATTCCAACAGATAGAAAAATTAGTTTGTGAATTTCAAACAGATACAAAAATGAGCTTTCAAATTTGCGTAACAGATAAGAAATTGTTAATTTAACATATGAGAAAAATTGAACAAATAGATAGAATTTAAGAGAAACTTAAACAGATACATAGAATTTAGGAAAAAAATTAAACTGGTAGATAGAATTTAAGAGAAAAAATTGAATAGATAGAAGAAAAAAATTGAACAGATGGTTAAAAAAATGAACAGATAGACAAAAAAATTGTATAGATATTTATAAATTTGAATAGATATTCAACAAAAAGTCAAACAAATAAAAAAAGTCAAGGAATAAAATTAAAAAAAAAATATCCTTCAAGACTTCTTACTAAATTATTTCACAACGTGTGGATCTCTCACCAATAAAAAATATCTATTAGATCTAATGCCTTATACTCTTCTTAGATTTGGTTTATTACCAATTTCATCATTTAAAACATAAAGGCTCGACTTTGTAAAAAACTAATTAATTCGTTTTTATTACAATGTTTTAATTGGTCTTATCCTCCCTTGAAAGAGATTTGGCTTCGCGAGAGGAAAATAACTTAGATTCTTGACCCTAGACGTGAAGAGGCTGAAGGCAGTGGAGAATTAAGGATCCATTATGGGGGCGTAGTGAGGTTTATCTCTGGCTTATTTTAATGATTTGAATTATTCATATTGTAAGATTTATTGAGTAAATTGTCTACGTAAAAAATAAAATTGATTAGACATCTATGACCTCATAATAAGTACATATTTAGTTTTTTTTTTTTAATAAACAGTTAATATAGTTTTGATATTTTTTTTTAAAACAATTAGCACTTGATCACGGGATTACGAATTTTCAATTAACTTGTTTTTTTTTAAAAATTATATACTTAATGAATTTTATAATATGAACAGTTCAAATTATCAAAATAAACTTTAAAACAAAAAAAACTTTCAAAATAACTCACAACATGGTTCCCTCAGTCTAGGCAGTGAAGGGTGTGGGATGGCTCCCACATTGTCAAGTGTAACTATAAGGGTAGGTGCAAGAAGTATTTTTACTTATAAAGCAGTCTTAGAAATATAAAAGTTAAATACAAATATAGAGGTCTCGTAAGAGTCAGTCCAATCATATTCTTTATTTTTCACTAATTAAAATATAAAAGAGTAATTCTTTATTTTATCTAATTCCTTTTGGGTTTGACTTCTCTCAAATTGTCATATTAATTTGAGAGAGTGTTTGCACTTAATAAACCTATTTTGGGACCAATTTCATTGATCTTAACTATTTAATTTTTAGAACTCATTGAGTAGAATATTCATGTAAAAAACCAAGATGATTGAATATTAGTAATTATATGTTTGAATCATTTTTCTTTTAAGAAAATAGATAACAAATATAATTTGAAGAATAACTGTCCATTTTTTGTAATACAAATGTGATTCAGATATATAGCTATCGATATTCAATCATCTTGATTTTTTTACATAAATATTCGACTTAACGATTCTTACAAAATGAAGGTTCAGATTATCTAAATCGGTCCCAAAATGAGCCTACTAAGCCCAAACGCTATCTTAAGTTAAGATGGCCAACTTGAGAGAAGCCATTACTTCTTTTGTTTACTTATTTATCTAGGTACTCCAATACTACTCTTTATTTTACTTTTTATTTTTATTTTTATACACAAACTGTCTAAAGAGCCTCTCAAGACGAATTTCGTTAAAATAGTTATTGTAATAATTAGCTTGTTGGAGTGACTAAAATATGAAAATACTAGCTATAATAACTAACATACTTCATTTAAAGAGTCCCCTGGAGATGCTCTAAAATGGGTATCCTACATGTGAGTCCCATCTCTTGTGACATATATATGTGTTCTATGTTTGGGCTTTGTACATTTAGATTTATTATTTTATTTATTTATATAAGTGGACTATAAGTAGGATTGCGAACTAACTGAGTTGAACTGAACTTTTAAGTGTTCAGACTTGCTTATTAAGAGTTAGTTGTGTTTGAGTTTGAGTTTGAGCAAAGCTCAAGTCAAGCTTAATTAATCGAGTTCGAGCTCGAGCTCGACTTGTTAAACATTTGAAAAACTCGAACTTGGCTCGCCAATTCGATTACATAAATAAGCCAACCTCGAGTTTGAAAAGAATTAAATTAAAATTAATTTATTTATTAAGATAAAAAAAAGAAGATTATGAGCAAAATATACAAAAAAAAATACTTATATTAATAATAAATTTCATCAATTAAGTATATAAATTCACACAAATACCAAACATAAAAAATAAAATAAAATATGTTTATTAAAAATTTATTTGATACATTATTAAAAATAAATATTAATTTTTTATATATTAATGAGCCTTATCGAATCGAACTTAAGACTACTCGAACTCGGCTCAATTAATAAACAAGCTTTAAAAATTGAACTCAAACTTGTTCATTTAGTAAACGATTCCAATTTAAATGAATTTTAAACCAGACAAGCTTGAACTATTCACAGCTTGATTGGTTTGTAGCCTAATTATAAGTAAAGGAGGAATATGGATAACGACGAAGAAAAGGAGTAAATAAATCAAAATGTCCTGAACTAAACTAACCATATAGTTAAAATTGGAATTTTTAAAAGTTCAAAATTTCAATAGATTTTTTTTTTTTTTTTTTTTTTTGAAGTTTGATTTGTTAGAGTATCTCTACACTTCATCAAATTTGAATAAAAAATTCATAAAAAGGTTGATATGATATGATGCATTCCAACAGTTTTCATTAATTTTACTGGTTGTCCGGTGAAAGGTAAATTTTTATCAAATTCATTCCAAAACTCGGTTGTCTACTAACGGTGACTGGTAAAATTTGATGAAAGGTTAAACTCTCCATTGATTTGGTAAAAAATATGAATAATACTAAGGATCATGAAAAAAATATCATGAAATATTTCATGAAAAGTTTTCATTCTTTGATTAGTGTGCGGTGTTTTTTTGCATGTATAATCTAACGGTGGAGAATCTTTCATGATATTTTTTTCATGATACTTAGTATTACTCAAAAAATATACTATTTTCTTAATTTGATATCAGTTTGATGAAACAATTGGAGTATCATTTTTATTAATTTTTTATTAAATTTAAATTTAATAAAAGATTTGATGTAACGCTTTGGAGATAGCCTTATGGAACTTTATATATATTGTACGGGAAAGAAATAATTCTCCTCGTATAATCCTGTTGACTAAGTCCACGCTCCTCCGTACGACGTCGCTTTGTCACCTGAAAACACAAACGTGAGCTAGCCGGCGGGTGTGTGCCGGAAACCTCTCCGATGCCTAAGTCAGCAAACTTGACAAATAGACAAAGCTCAATGTATTCAGAAAGCAAAATTGTGTGTTACCTCCTCCAAGGTGATGTTTGTGAGTTTTTATAGGTTTCGAGTGGCACAATCCTAGTAGGACTTCTATTTCTCCATGCAGAGTCCTCCTAGGATTCATACTCCTAAAGGATAATGCTTATCCTTTTACACCCCCCCCACTGCTTAAACCAAGTGGGATGGTTTTTACCATGGCCGAACTACCATTTGACCGAAGTACCCACGGCTATGTATAGCCGCAGAATAAGCTGAACTAGTTCTTCCTTTCACTTCGCTTACGTTGGCTTCTCATGCACAGCACATGGCATGGTTGGACCGAACTAACAAATCGCGACCGGTATAACTCCAAGACCGGTCTAACTCAAAGGTACCGCTAGACCGATCTATTCAGAATACATCATGACCGGACTAACTCTGAGACCGGCCTAGCTCCAAATTGCCCGGACCGAAGTAGCTTTACAATTCTTGAGCCGAAGTAACTTAATCTCTCTTGGACCGAAGTAACTTTTCGGCCTTATTACCCAGTCCTTCGTACTGTGGGCCATAAAGTCCTTCTCATAGCTCAGCCCAATTTTCACTAAAATTACCCTCTCAATTGCCCCTTAATTCCATCTGCATAGCATGATAGGGATTATCTGTGCATTTAGCCGAGCTATAGTCCCTAAACCTGCCAGCCGAGCTACAACCGTTTAGTTTATCCTGCCGAGCTAAACTTAAACCGAGCCACTCTCATCCGGTCATAATGTCTTTTCAATCACCAAAAACTGAATCGCTTTCTATTCCGTATACACGTGGCACGTTCCCATTTGCGGAAGGCAGCTGTCAACGCCGTCTTCGTATTTCGCAATTTTTGAACAGTTCCCGCCCTTTCTCTCTCTTTCCACAAAACTATCATTCTGCCTATGAATCATTTACCTACACTATTCATCTTCTTCTCTCTCCGTGCCTCTGCTTCTCCAACCTCTGAGTTCCCTGAGCTCGTGTTCTTCGTTGGTGCTGTTGCTCCCCTCTCCAGCTTTATCTTCTTCTGGTAAGCTTCAAAAAATCTGTTTTGTTTTTCTTCTTTCTGCTTTCTATGTTTTTGCGAAACATGCTTGTTCATTTTTGTTTTTGCTTCTGTACTTTCATGGGAAAATCAGTAGAACCTATGAGTATATGTTATATATCCTATAGAAAACTCGATTTTGATCCAGAATCATGTCCCAACCGAACTAGGAAACTGTTTGTCCTATATAGGTAGATCACTTTAGACAATAACCGAACTAGAACTCGTAGAAATAACAGCAGTTTCAGTAGGTTACCAACTCCTGAATCACTCTAGCCGAGATAAGCTCATCGAACGAAGTTTGAACTCATTAAACTAGGAACCTCGGTCTTCAACCGAGCTAAGCCTTTGGGGCTAAGCCAGCCTCAGCCTTCCTAGTTTCTAAACCAAACTCAGAAAGCTGCCCCTAGAGGCTCAACCGAAGTAACAAAACTCATAGTTCAACCGATTTAGGCCTTTGGGGCTAAACCAGCTTTCTTAGTTTTTTAGACCGAACTCAGAAAGCTGCCCCTAGACGATGAACCGGTCTAACAAAATTGTTTCCAAAGCAAGTATGCCGAGATGCTTGCCAAGGTCGGGCTAATAAAAACCCTGCTCAAACCGAGCTACCAAGCATTTTTGCCGAACCGAGATAGAACCTGTCCACAAAACCGAAGTAGGGCTCTTTTACCTTGCTTTTAATTTGTAGCACGGTCCTATGATCTGTGCTTGACCCCTTTGTTTTCTACTTTGCAGACTTAGGTTGCCCAGGCACTCCTTCGTGCGCTCAACCGAGCTACTGAGCACTATTTTTGCACCGATATAACTTATTCATAATTTATACAACAAATGGGTAAGTATAGATATCTAGTAAATACTCCGGGCGGCCTAGCCGAATTCAGAAAAGACTACAATATACCCGATGACGTCCACTTGATCTTAGCCGAAAAAAATGTCATTCCATGGGGTAATGAAGGCTTTGTCCCCTTCACCCTTTTGTCAATTATTGAAACCGGACTGCGATTTCCAGTCCAACCGTTAATCTGTGAGTTTCTTAGGCAAACTAGACTATGCCCTACCCAACTATCCACCAATTCATACCGCATCATTATGGGAATAGCCGAACTGAACCGCCAAGCCGGACTAAACCTTGGCCTGGCCGAAATCTTCCACCAATACTCCATTGGTTCAAAAGAAGATGGGTGGGTCTATTATCTTAGAATACGTCACCGCCGAGAGAAGATAATAAAATATACTCCGGAAAAAGACTTAAACGACGACAATTTTTTCTGGGTGTCTGGGAACTTTGAGGATCATCACGCCCAGATTCCTGGCCGACCTATAAATTGGAAAAAAGGAGAGCCCGGTAAATTTACTTCGGTCTTCCTGCTTGCATTTTTTTTTTATATTTCGGTTTTTTAATTTTTCAGCTGGACTAACAGTTGTCTTCTTTCGCAGATTCTGCCCATCTTCACTCTTTATACAGCTACCCAAACTTAGCCACTTTGCGCGCCGCACTACGGTATCCTGAACGTAGTTGGGCCAAATTGCTGAAGTTCGAGCCGACCTACCGATACAGTGGTCGCCGAAAAGCCAGAGTGACTGATTTTCTTCTTGAAGACGCCCCAGAACCGGACCCAACCTTGTCCCAAATCAGACTAATTCCACTCACTGCTGAAGAGGAGATGGCCAAAAAGAACAGAGTAAGGGCTCTCTTGACCGAAACCAATAGGGCCGAAGTACCACCAGCAAGTCAAACTGTAACAGGTCCGCGAGGGACGCCGCTGCAGTTCGGACTCGACTTTGTGTCACGGTTCTTAATCTTGAACCAAAGAGTCCAAATCCGGCAAATCGTTTTGAGAAACAGATTTTTTTTGAAAAAGTAGTGCCAAACATGGACTGCTTTGCCAGATACAGAGTCGCCACCTAAATATTTTATTTTGGGGGAATTTAGGAAACCCTGACTCGGTGCCGAAGGCCACATGTCCGTCATCACCGGAGTTGTCTCGGCTCGGGAGCTTGGGTACGATCGGGGAAGGTCAGCTATGAGCACCCCCTTTCGCCCGGTCCGAAGACCGGCCTCTACTAACCGTGATATCTGATTTTGAAAACTTTATGTGTTCTTATTCCAATTATTATCCTAGAATTACTATGTTATGCACACAGCAAACAAGTATAGACTAGATTGCCTAATTTGGAAATAAACATTGCATATCCGTTTGTTTTGGAAAACGTTTTGGAATTTGCTACTCGCAAGTAGGCTAAAACACGGATTTTAATGAGTTTTTCCATTTCAAACAATCCACCCTTCACCCACAGGCATTCAAACAGTTTATCTCATATAAGCACTTAGCCACATGGCAAGCATACTGTCATGGCAACACTCACACGCATACGGGATGCTAAAGCATAACTACTTACATTGTACTCCGTGCCAAAACAATAAACTAGTTAGCAAATATGCATGTCCTAGTTCATGTTAAAATGACTAATGCATCACATGCAAAAATGTAATTAGAATAGGCTCGGTTAACCTAAATATGGCATGTGAGATGCAACCAATTGATTCATGTATTCAATTTGGAATTTGAAAATACGAATGCAGTTAGCATGATGTACCGAGCCTGATGCATGCAATACAAATGCCTGAATGCACGCATGCATAGCATAAGGTATGCTAATTTCAAAAATGCCCTAGCCTACCATCATAAGCAGGTAAATAAAAGGGAAGAAAGAAGTGGGGATTGGAAGACATACACACACTCACCCACACTTATTACATCACTGCCCTCACTCGGAGGGTCCAAATGAATATTACAGTCCCAAATAATAAACAAATAAAATTATTACAAAATTTCTAATTAATTAAAAGAAAAGATGGCAAAGGAAAGAAGAGGGTGGCCGCAGCCTCTGCCTCAGGATGCATGGATGATGCATGCTCGGAACTTGACTCGCCCGAAAAACCCGTACCGTATTCCTGCCACCTCTGTTTGTACTGCCTTGTCTCTCTGAAAATTGCCAAAGTCCTGGAGCAGGTTCCTTACACACTGCAGAGCACCACCGGCCAGACAGAATTCCCACCGGCACTCCAGAATTTCCATCGGCTGTTAAATTGATAATCGGCACTTAAAATATTGCCGGCCGGCACTGAATTCTGCCGGTCGGCAGAAACTTCCTGCAGAGACAGTTTTGACAGCAAACAGAGAATAGACAGTGCATGGCATGGGGTTTTCAGGCACATGTAAGCATGGTCATATTTCCTATCATGCTTTGAACTCAAGGAAGCATGTCCCTCGATCCCCGAACCATCAATGGTGCATGGTGGCTCAAAGAATCAAATTTGCCATTTGATATAAAGATGCATGCAACAAACAAAATGAGAACCGAAGCCTTATCAAGTTGGAGTCAAAGGCCCCGGTGACCGGGAATCGAGGCACATTACATCACTTGAAGTATGAATGTTCCTTGATTCCCACACTTGGTTTGACACCCCAAACCAAGTAAATGCAATGCATGTTATGCAAACATGGCTCAAAATGCAACATGATACCAAGATGCAAGGCACAACAAGTATTATGCAACCAACATGACAAATGTGTAATGCCAAGCATACAAGGTGCAAATGTGATGCAAACATGGACCAATTTGGGAATGGGATTAACATGCTACGAGGCTTAATGAAGCAACCATGCGACAAACATGGAACAAGCATGCAATGGGGCCTTAAGCCATAAAGGGACAGACCTTAATCCGCCCCAAAACAGTGGCCAAAAGATGTCTAAAAGGTGGGCCAATACTCATGCTAACAAGCAAACTAATGGTCCCAAGGTTAAGGCACAAAAAAAAGACATTTTACCCCCCACCAACATGACCTCTCATGGCATGATTAAAACAAGTAAAAACAGAATTTTACAGACCAAGATAGGACTCGAAACCCTCCTAATATGGCAGCTAAGGTGGCTCCCAAGAGGCATGTGCACCAAGGCTCATTCCTAGGCATAAGAGGGTACACCCTCAAGGCATAAAAGAGGTCATGCATGCACACATACAAACATGATTCTTGGACTAAAATGTGATCCTAAATGATGTTAAATCATGAGAGTGATCACAACCATGCATGCTAGAGGTCAACATGCTCAAAGCTTTCAAGCCAAAATACATAGCACCCATAACAAACATGTCAAGCATGACCAAATGGATAACCAACAGACTTTAAGCATGGAAAAACAATACTAAAAGCTTCATGGAACTAAGCCAACACACGCAAGAATCATGGCCTAATCATGAGATGCACTTCTAAGCAAAATAGAGCAATACAAAGCAAGTACTATAAGCATACAAGGAGGCACAAATCCGGCCAAAAACAGAGGTTACATATGACCTAAAACACCTAAAAAACTTCTGAAATAAGGCCAAGAATAATCAAGCACACATGCTACCCTTTTAAGCCAAAAAGCAAGGAAACAAAACAATGAAGGGAGAGGGGTGTCCCTCCCCTATGCAAGACTTCAAACCACCTTTTTTAACACTGAAGATCAACCGGTTTTTAGTGGTGAAAGGACCAAAACACTGAAGTGAACAAAGCCTTACCAAAGAGGCACCAAAATGGACCAAACAAGGCCTAGAAGGGTGAGTTTGCACTCAAACCACAAAACGACCTTAATGAAAGTTCTAAAGCATGAAAATACAAGCCCTATTTATGTTATACACAAGAGCTAAAACAGCAAGCAAGATAGGTAAAAAACTATTGCAAGTTTGGGGAATATAAAGCAAGATGCTCACCCTTGAAGAACCTTTGAAGAACAAATGGTCTAGCCCTCTTCTTTTGATCAAAACCAGTCCAAAAACTCAAGAATCAACCCTCCAAGTCCCTCAATCTCGGAGTAAGGTGTAATAGTGTGTGTAATGGTGCAAAAGTAAGGTAAAAACACACTTTTGAGCTAAGAAACACACACAAAGGAGGAGAGAGAGGGAGATATAGAGATAATATGTATCTATATCTCTAAGCTCTGGTTTTTGCTTCTAACTTTCTAACCTAGATCAAAGAGGAAAGCCTTCCTCTTATAAGACTCCCTCTTGCAAAGCTTATACAACAAGCTTGCCTAGAGGGAGATCCCTCCATACACGTGTATGGAGGGAGGCAGAGTTGGTGCCAGCTATCACAGCTGGCACAAAATATCTCCATAAAGTGGATGAACAGTGGTCGGCTGCCCAAAAATGTCATTTCGACAAAAAAAAGTGCCGACCGGCAACAAAATATGCCGACCGGCAGTAAAATGTGCCGACCGGCAACAAATAGTGCCGATGGCAGAAAAAGACCAGCCGGTGGCCTCTAGCGACTGCCGGTGGTGTGTGGGGATGCCTTACAAGGCATTCCCTGCCCCTCCAAGGCAAAACACAAGTGTTCGGTGTGAAACCAGACACTAAACGGTCAAGTTCGGAGATCCTGAGGCGGGGCGCGCGAGCCAAGACCTCCGGGAACTCCAAACGAACACAAACATGGATAATCACCGAGTGTTCCAAGCGGTGACGTCCAAGTCTTGAGGACGGTAAAAAATGGGGTGTCTACAGTTGCCCCTCTTTGACAGAACTTGAAAGTCATAACAATGACGGGAGTGAATGTCAAAGCCCAGAGACGACCCATTTTTGACAAGGCCGAAGACTCAGACAAACATGCCAGACAAACAAGATATGCGCCCGAAGGCAGGGGCGAAATGCAAGACAATGCACAGAGCCGAGCATAACTTATGATCATGCAAAGAAAGCTGTAACGAAGCATACATGCGACGGTTTTAAGCTAGCATATACCAAACTACACAACAATGCAGAAAGGATGTAAGAGAATTATGTAATTCTCGATACGTCTCACTCGGGAGATACAATACCTGTGCGGCTCGTCTGGTTGCACCAGCCTCAAATGAACCGTACATACAATATCGTGCCTGCAAAGAAAACAAACTATACAGGTACAATATTGTTAGCAACATGCATAGTAGTGTATTCGAAATGCGTGACAGCGCAAAGCGAATGGGGAGCATAACAATGCTGTGAAAATACAAACATGTAAGTGGGGCATGCGGTCTACACAGGCAATGAGATTGATTATGAGCATGCGGTCTACGCATGCAATGAAATTGACAAGTATGCGGTCTACACAAGCAAAACATGCGGTCTACGCAGGTAATGAAATTGATAAATCATGCGGTCTATGCAATCAAAACATGCGGTCTACGCAAGTAATGAAATTGAACAAAACATGCGGTCTACGCAAGCAAAACATGCGGTCTACGCAGGTAATGAAATTAATATGCGGTCTACGCAATCAAAACATGCGGTCTACGCAGGTATTGAAATTAATATGCGGTCTACGCAATCAAAACATGCGGTCTACGCAGGTATTGAAATTAATATGCGGTCTACACAATCAAAACATGCGGTCTACGCAGGTATTGAAATTAAAGAAGATGCGGTCTACGCAATCAAAACATGCGGTCTACGCAGGTATTGAAATTAAAGAAGATGCGGTCTACGCAATCAAAACATGCGGTCTACGCAGGTATTGAAATTAATATGCGGTCTACGCAATCAAAACATGCGGTCTACGCAGGTATTGAAATTAAAGAAGATGCGGTCTACGCAATCAAAACATGCAGTCTACGCAGGTAAAGAAATGTACTGTTACACAGCATAATTGGAACAATGTGAGGAATTCTCAAGGCGTGAAAAGGATACGGGGCGGGACATTCTTCGCACGCATCGAGCATTGCTCGCAGAAGTTGTGGCCTGAGGTCAACTCGAAGGTTCACGTTTCAAAGGTGTGCTTTCCCGTATTGTGAAGGCGTCCAACGACGTGGTTGACCCGAACAAAGGTGCGGAAGGTGCGTTAACCGCAAGTGGAGTTTCACTAGTATCGATCCTGATACTTTGCTACCTTGCCACTCTATGCTTTACTTTCCTTTTTACTAGTAATTTAAGCACATTGCACTGCCTCGGGCAGCTTTTATTTTTTTTTTTTTATTTTTTTTTTCAAAATTACACATTTTGCAAAACACGTGATGGGAATGAAACAATCCATTTTGTTCAGGAGATGTTGCATTTGTGGACTTCCTATGCATCGCATCGCAAGGCATCACACCACAATGTGAACGAAATTGAACTCATTTTGGAAATTTGCATCGTAATAATCAGGTAGTGAACCGACTTACAACTCGATAAGCAAAACAAAGACATGATATAACCAACATGTGCGAGTACAACTCGATAAACAAATCAAGAGCTCAAAGAGGGTGAAATACAACTCGATAAGCAAATGCACGACAATTTGTCAATCGGACAGGCGTGCCCCCGCAAGGATCGATCGCCGGGGAGGGGTTGGAGGTGGTGAAGTTCCCCAATGCCTAGCATAAACAACTTAGGATACGAGAAGGAAGCCCACCGGCTTGGAGTAGAGACCACCGGCTGCAAGAAATGGCTACCGGCCATGAAATCTATTAGTCGGCAAACTATTATGGCCGGTCAGCAAAAAGTTTGGCCGGTCGGCACTAAATGAGGGGATTAGCAGAATGTTGACACCTGTCCCCCACTCAACCTTATCTCCTACAAAAGATCCCAGCTTCGTAGTTTTTCTCATTTTCACACTAATTTGCTCCAATGGAAGAGTTTCTTACTCAAAACCTCACAGCTTGGATTGCTAGCTTGGATGGCTCGGAAAAAGTGAATTTTCGGGGTTTTGGCATAAATGCACTATTCACTCTGGGTCGCACTCCATTGCACCTCCCGTTTCTTCATGCCGCGGCAAGGTTTTGGAATCCGGTGACGCATGTGTTTAGCTTTGCCGGGCAAGAGATATGTCCTACCTTTGAAGATTTCCGAGCCTTAATGGAGTCCGAGCGCGACGAGGAGCTTCTGCCCCAACTTAATTTTGGCCATGCCCAATCCTTAGGGTGCATGTGTGGACTCAGCATGCGTGACGCTCGGTCCCTAATTTGTGACGGGATGCTGGACATTCCGAGTTTGGCCAATCGATTTTCTGATGCTGGTGATCGCAACAACCATCACTGGCAAGGCTTCCGGCGACACGCCCTCTGTTTGTGCATGCTATCCCATTTCCTATTTGTCTCAGGCTCTGGAGGGGCTAGTGTCCGGCTGACCGAGGTTGCCCAAGGCTTGAGGGAGGGCAAGAGCTGTATTGCCATGACTCTGGCCGAGACGCTAATGGGCTTAGACGCCTTTTATCGTCACGAGACGACTAGATTAGCGGGGAGTCCACTACTACTACAGGTAATGTTTCCCACCCAATCTCGCATTTATGTATTGCTCACATCACTCGACCCTCGAGCTCGATCTTTTTCTCACAAAAAAACCTCATTCTCACTTTTCTCTCCTCGTACATCTCTCTATTCTTTACTCTCTCATTTTTCAATCCCTCCCCAGGTATGGTTGATGGACAAGCTGCAGGTTGTGAACTCTTGCCCAGCATATTCAGCTCGCGGGTACTTCTTCCGACACCGTCTGGTTAATGCCTTGGATGAGGGATGGTGGTTCGCTTGGATGTGCCACTTGTCCGCAGACCGTATCGCTTGGCGGTGCCCTTGGTTGAACCTTCCGACAATGAGTTACAATATGCCCCGGCAGACTGGGATTCAATTGGTTGGTCTCACTCATTGTGTATTCTATTTCCCATTTCGGATTCGACGCCAATTTGGCCATGATCAGACCTGCCTGCCAGAGGGGATAGAGTATCCTGCTGTATTCCCAGCCCGAGGCGCACAGCTTGCTTGGCAGGTCACTGCGTGGAGGATGAGAGAACTCCTGGCCCCCGCTCCTACTTTCAGTTGCATTTTGTCTGATGAGTGCATGGATTGGCTCAATGAAGAAGCACAGATTGGGCCCAGCTTGGCATCAGAGGCCTCGACTAGCTCTGGGAGGGGGCGCAGGAACACCTGACTTGACTATGCCCCAGATTTATTGCTTTATTAGTACTTTCAAGTTTTCTTTATGAATGTAATAAAAAGCAACTTCAATTGTATGCAAGAGCAGGAGAACTCTGTTTTGAAATCAATGAAATTGAAAGTTGTGGTACTGAAAATTTTCCATTTTTGGTCCAAAAATGGTCAAAGTTGTAAAAAGATTATTTGAACGAAATCGGCTTTATTAAAACTTCTCAAAAACATTTTTGATGTGGATCAGAACTGGACACGCCTGAGATCTGCCTCTGAGATGCACAACCCCAGATCCTTGCAACTAAAAAGTTGCCCCTAGTCTGAAGAGCGCCGCAGCACTGCATAGCAACGGAAAGTTGCCCCTAGTCTGAGTGGCACTGCACCGGAGATTCCAACGGATGCTGATAGACAAAGATGACTGAGATGATCAAATGGACAAAGTTGATCGGGGAAGTGTTATAGCTGAACTTCAGGATGAAGCTGCCTACGTATCCCAAACATGGGAATCAAGCCTTACGTAGTTCAGGCTTAGGTTCGCTCGAGTATTTTCACTCTCCTTTTGCGCTCTAACTTTTGCCAAGGCCGCCCTTTACAGGCTTTCAGCCTTGCGAGCTCAATTTTTATATTTTCTAATTTTTTGTGCTCTAACTTTTGCCTAGGTCGCCCTTTCGGGTTTTCGGCCTAGCGAGCCTCTCAAGGGTAGTATTTCTTCAACTTGTCCATGTTAATCGGTTGGGAGAATTCCAAGCCATCCAAGTCCATCAGAACCACAGCTCCACCTGACCAGATAGCTTTGATGATGTAGGGACCAGTCCAATTGGGTCTGAACTTGCCCCTTGGGTCGTGGACGGGAGCTCGGTTGTCCTTGAGTACCAAATCCCCTTCCTTTAGATTTCTGGACTTAACCTTCTTGTTAAAAGCCCGCGCAATTCTGCGTTGATAACTTTGGACGTGGTACAGTGCTTTCAGCCTTCTCTCGTCAAAGAGCATGAGTTCCTCGAACCTGCTCTGCTGCCAATCTGCCTCAGCTATCTGACACTCAGCCAATACCCGTAAAGACGGAACTTCAATTTCAATAGGTAGAACGGCCTCCATTCCATAAACTAACAAATACGGAGTCGCTCCGGTAGAAGTTCTAATCGAAGTCCTGTAGCCCCACAGAGCAAACGGCAACTTATCTGGCCAATCTCGGTAGGTCTCCACCATTTTCCGCAGTATGTGCTTGATGTTCTTGTTGGCGGCCTCAACTGCTCCATTGGTTTGCGGCCGGTATGTAGATGACTTATGAAAAGCCACGTTATACTTTTCCAACAAGTCGACCACTTCTTTCTTAAAGTGGGATCGGTTATCCGAAATAATCTCGTTTGGCACCCCGTAGCGACAGATGATGTTGTTTCTGATGAACTTTGCGACGTGCGACGCTTTCAACACCGCGTATGATTAGGCCTTAACCCACTTTGTGAAATAATCTATCGCTACCAGGATATACTCATGTCCGTTCGACCCCTTCGGGGTAACAGCTTCGATCACATCAATCCCCCACACGGAAAATGGCCACGGGGAAGTCATGTTGTACAACTTTGGATGGTGGGATGTTCATACGGTTTGCATGGATCTGGCACTTGTGGCATCGCCGAACAAAGCCGATACAATCCTCCTCCATGGTTGACCAGTAATAGCCCTGTCTGAGGATCTTTCTGGCCAACATTACTCCATTCATGTGCGCACCGCACTCCCCTCCATGGATGGCCTCCATTAGGCGCTTCGACTCTTCAGCTTCTACACAGAGCTTATGCATTCCCAGATGACCCCTTTTGTATAGTTTACCTCCGCAGATGATGAACTGAACAGCCATTCTTCTGATCGCCCTCTTATCCTTGGCATTTGCCCCTAGTGGATACGTCTCCTTTTCCAAGAAGTTCCAAATATCGTAATACCAGGGGTTGTCTTCTTGGGCTTCATCTATGGCGGAAATTGACTCGTATGCTGGCGCAAACTTCTGATCAATGATGACTGGACGCATCCGGACTCCGGACGGGATGTCTATCATGGAAGATAGAGTTGCTAGTGAATCCGCAAACCTGTTGTTCTCTCTTACGAGGTGGGTGAAATTTAGTTTCTCAAACCAAGGAATTAACAAATCCAAGGTTTGGTGGTAGATTATCATCCTTTCCTCCTTGACTTTCCAGTCTCCTTTTGCTTGAGATACAACAAGGTTCGAGTCCCCAATGACGTCCAACCGTCTTGCCCCTAGTTCTAGGGCTACTTCCAGGCCAGCAATACATGCCTCATACTCGGCTTCATTGTTCGAGACCTTGAATCGGAGCTTGAACGCTAAAGGGATACGGGAATAATCAGGCGCTATTAGCAACACCCCTATCCCATACCCATACTGGTTTGACGCTCCGTCAAAGTACATCGTCCAAGTTTCATCCTCGATGTGCAGAATAGCTTCATCTGGGAATAGGTACTCAACCGCTTCATCCCCCTCAACCGGGTGGTTGGCAAGGAACTCCGCTACTGCTCTTCCTTTCACTGACTTGCGTGTTACATACTTCAAGTCAAATTCAGAAAGCAATAACAGCCAACGAGCTAGCCTACCCGTAAGTGCTGGTTTCTCGAAAAGATATTTGATGGGATCCAAACGTGAAACCAACATTACAGAATGAGCTAACAGGTAGTGCCGCAGCTTCCTAGTAGCCCTTACCAAGGCCAAACAAGCCTTCTCCAGTGGTGTATAGCGGGTCTCGTAATCCAGCATCTTCTTGCTCAGATAGTAGATAGCCCTTTCCACTCTGTCCTCTGACTCTTGCGCGAGCATGCAGCCCATAGTAGTCTCAGTTACCGAAAGATACAATATCAATGGTCTCCCCGGCTCTGGTGGTGACAACACGGGCGGGTTCTGTAGATACTCTTTGATCTGTTCAAAAACTGCTTGACATCGGCCGTCCCATTGGAACTTCTTTCCTTTCTTCAGGAGACCAAAAAGTGGTTCACAAGTCAAGGTTAGTTTGGAGATAAACCGCCTTATGAATTGCACTTTACCTAGAAAGCCTCGCACCTCCTTTTCAGTCCTTGGTGGTGGCATTTCTAAGATGGCCTTGATTTTGGAAGGGTCGACCTCGATGCCCCTTTGCGTAATCAGAAACCCTAGCATCTTCCCTGCTGTAACACCAAAAGTACACTTCTGGGGATTCAACCGCAGCCGAAACTCTCTGATCCTTTGGAAGAATTTTTGTAAGGCGGTGTAGTGGCCCTCTCTTTCTTTGGACTTGACAATCATGTCGTCCACATACACCTCGACCTCTTTATGGATCATATCATGCAAGATCGTGGTTGCTGCCCGTTGATAAGTAGCTCCAGCATTCTTCAACCCAAATGGCATCACTCTATAACAATATGTACCCCACGGGGTAGTGAATGCAGTCTTCTCCCGGTCTTCGGGTGCCATTACTATCTGATTATAGCCTGAGAAGCCATCCATAAACGAAAGCAAGGCGTGTCCTGCCGTGAAATCTACCAATTCATCAATGTGCGGCAAGGGAAAGTCGTCCTTTGGACTGGCCCTGTTCAAATCTCTGAAGTCTACACAGACCCGAATTCTGCCGTCCTTCTTCGGCACCGGAACAATGTTAGCCAACCAAGTTGGGTATTCGGATACCAGCAGGAAGCCTGCATCAATCTGCTTGGTGACTTCTTCTTTGATCTTAATGGCCCAATCAGGGCGGATCCTTCTGAGCTTCTGCTTGACAGGTCGGGCCTCGGGATCAAGAGGGATCCGGTGCTGTACAATCTCAGGATCGATTCCAGGCATGTCTTCGTAGGACCACGCGAAAACATCTTTGAAATCTTTTAATAAAGCGACTAAGCGCTCGCGTTCCTCAGAAGACAACGTGGACCCGATCTGGACCAGCCGCGGGTCCTTCTCAGTACCAACATTCACAGTAGTGATTTCATCCATTAAGGGTTTAACAAATCTTTCCTGCTCTTGATCAATTAACCGTTGCAAAACCGGAGGAATTTCTTCCTCGTCGTTTTCATCAAAATTTTGAAAATCCTGATTTAAGCAATAAATCAAAGGCACAGAAAAATACTCCGAAACCACATCCACGTCGTTCTCATTAAATACTTCCGAGCCGTCGGATTCCTCTGTTACAACAGACTCAAAAGAAAATGAAAAAGACGACCTAGATAGGACTGTGGCATCCGGGTTATCACCCCCGGGAATACCGGACTCAGACTCAGTTGAGCTGGAACCTGATTCCGACGCACAAGATTCGGTGGAATAAGATTCCGGCTCACTACCTGACCCGGTGCTGCTAGATAAAAAGCCTTCTTCATATTGCCAGATGAGAGAAGGTGCGATGGACGCATCCAAAATAGCTGATGGTAGGCCCGCAGCCGCTTCATTCCCAATCACGCATACCGAGGAGCTATCCCCCAAGCACTTCTGTTCGATCGGAGGATCTGAAAGCAGACACGCCAGCGCTGCCCCCATTTCATTTTCGGCGTCCTCAGACTGCACTTCCTTACTTTGCTCAGCCTCAGCCGATAGATCTGTCTGCCCTTCGGCGATGTCATCCTCAGGTAACTGTAAATCAAAGAAGATCTCAAACCCCGGTACGCGCTTCTTCTCTGCGTTGAGCCACGGCTCTGGGAAGCCACAGAACGGAAAGTCCTCCCCCTCCCGGACGAAGCGTCCGTTTAGGGTCCCCCGAATGGGCTGGTGCATTAAGTCAAAGGGCTTCCCCATCTGTTTCGCTCTGGCCCTTCCGGCCATTTCCTTTCCTTTCCTTATCCAATCTTCTTTGGTGGGCAAGTAGCCCAAACCAAAGGTATGGGGGTTATGTGGCACTTCGGCCGATGCTGCAACACCTTTCCTGCCGCTCTTGCCCAATCCCATCCCGGGGATGTGCTGGAGTTTGTTCATGAGATAAACTGCTTGGGCACTAACATATACCCCTTCATTAGCTGCCATGATGTTCTGTACGACCCGAGCCTCAACCAAGGTAAAACCTGATATGAACACATCTTCCATACAGTGCTCGATTTCTAGAACAGGCGTAGATACCTCCGGTGGTGGATGAATTGATGAGTTTCCAAAAACAATGGCTACTCCCTTCCCATAGGGGTATTTCACCACTTGATGTAGGGTAGAGGAGACCGCCTTTACCTGATGCAGCCACAGCCGCCCCAAAAGCAGGTTGAACGTTGCAGGAACCTCCAAGACATGGAAATCTATCTCGTGCTGTCCCGGCCCAACCTTTGTTTGAATCTTAACTGTCCCCATTACTTCCCGGCTTGTGTTGTCATACGCCCGAATCACTTGGGCTGTTGGCACAAAATCCGCGACTTTCAAACCAATCGCATAAGCTGTTCTTGCCGGACAGACGTTGATGGCGGACCCCGTATCAACAAGCACCACGGGTATCCATTTATCCTTGCACTCCACGGAGATATAGAGTGGCTTGTTATGGTTCGCACCCTCGGGTGGCAGTTCTTTGTCAGAAAAACTCAGTGCTGGGGAACTTCCTCCCGAAAAGACTAAGCCCACCAGCTGTTCGGGCGTGGTGTCTATGGAAAGCTTGGCTTTATCCATGGCTGAAAGAACAGCCTGCCTATGTACTTGAGAAGCCATAAGCAGTCCCCAGATGGAGATGTCTGCTTGTATCTTTTTCAATTGTCTCAATACGGCCTCGTCTTCGAGTCGCTTTTCCTTTTGCTTCTCTGCCTCCTTATCTTTTCCAGACGACTCTGGTTGATCTAGGTGTGGAGGCTTGAAATACCGTCCACTCCTAGTCATGTGATCGACTTCGCCGATATACCAGGAATCATCTGGTTGGTTATCTTCCCAATCCTCGTCCGTGTGGGCAAGACATAGATCGTCGTCTTCCCACCACATACCATCTGCAGCAGACAGGCATCTGTCTAGTTCTGGCACAACTGTCCCGATACTCGCAGTACCTTTTATCCCTATGTTCGCAGCATTCTCCATCTCTGTACTTGTGGCAGTTTCAACCCCCACGTGGCCTTTTGCCTTCCTGATCCTCTCAGAATCTTCAAATCTTTCATGTTCTGACTGTGTCAATGCAGTGGATTGTTCAATGATCCCTGTACTCAAAATGCTCCATTCCCGAGCGAAACTCTCGACACCGGCGCTCTCCGGCGATGTATTCTGTTTTTCAACCACCCCGGCTGTTGTTGACATTCCTGCCCCTACTGGGCTTTGTTCTGACTAGAACTCCCTTATTACATCTGGCTGGTCGTCTAACCATCCCGTGGCCTCCGCCGATTCTTCATTATCGTACCAGTTGATGGCTGAATCTTCTAGATCTTGGTTATCGCAAAATTGGAACTTGGCAAAATCCTCTTCCACGGCTGCCAAATCATCCATTCCCTGTCCTGGGCTGTCCCCTTGGATTGCACACAGCTCTCCCCCGGCTGGAAATTCGACATCTGGTCTATTCTGGCCCACTGGTGAAATGTAGTCACTCGGACTATAAGTGTTCCCAACATCACTCCCAGATTCCGCAGACTCTGGTTTGACAACCTCTTTCCTGTTCTCGATGGTCACCACCACTGGCTTGGGTTGGGTTATAGAGACGTCCATCATGCACAAATCGGTGCAATCAGGGAGGAAAACTTTTGGCTTAGGCAGGTAGGAGGGTGTGATATAGATACTAGGATCGTAGGATGCGACCCTAGTGTGGATGAAATTGATTCTTTTGGGTGGTGGAACTTGGTTATGTGTGGGGAGAGGATTTGTAGTAACATTGGGTTTCTTAGGGGGTAAAATCACCCCATTATCAATGAGATCTTGAATCTCATGACGCAACCGAAAGCACAGGTCGGTGTCGTGACCGTGCTGCTGGTGGAACGCACAATACTTGGCCGGATTGTGGGCGGCGGGCAGTCTTTCAGGTAAGGGTCGTGGCTCTAGGGGCTTCAGATGCCCTTTTCTGATCAAAACCCCCAAAGCTTTGACAGGGGCATATAAAGTGGAGCGAAGGTTCTGGTGTTTCTGGGAGGGTATTTGGCTGTTTGTGGGTTGCTCCCGGACGCACCAGAGAATGGTGTGGCTGCCGTAGTTCTTGGGGAAGGGTTGGTGGTGACCATACTCACTTCGGAGGTTCTGGTAGTTGTAGCGCCACTCGGGCCTGCAGTAGTATTTCGGTTAAAAGTTCTGCGGGGTTGCTCCCGGTCGTTATCAATCAAGTCTTGTTTTAAGGCATCCTCGATCTGCACCCCCATTTCGTGCAGATCAGCAAAGGTAGGGAAGGGGACTACGATCATCTTTTGCATTAGCTTCGGCTGGAGATTGCGCACAATCATCCGAATCTGGTCCTTGTCCGTGGGTCTTAAGGTCATCATCGAAGCCTTAGCCCGCCATCTAGTTACAAATTCTGAGAAACTCTCCTTGGGTTCTTGCCTCGTTGTCTCGAGATCCCGGGTCACGATCTCGATTTGTGTGTTATACGAGTACTGCAGGATGAAGGCCTCAGCCATCTCGTCCCAACTTCTTTTGACGTCATCTTCCAACTTGGCATACCATGCGGCTGCTACACTCGACAGGGTTCGGCCAAACAAAGACAACTTCTGCAATCTGGTGAGGCCCATTGGCCTTAGGACGTCTGAAAATAGTCGCAGGTGTACCATGAGATCCTCGGATCCATCAAAACGATCAATTTGTGGCATCTTAAACCGATCTGGCAGCGTCACGGCTGTGTCGGTGTATCCGTCTCCAATGTCCGGAATGGACTTCGCACCTTGAGATTTCTTGAACAGCTTTTCAAGCTTGTGCATTTTTAATGCCATGGGGTCTACCTCGGACTCAAAGGGAGAATCCGATAGATTGATAGGGGTGGGTGCCTTGGATTGTTGAGGCGGAATCGGGGGGGGAGCTGGCCCTGTTGGGATGTCTGTATCTTCTTGGACATTCCGGGCGTTTGGCGTCTCTTCGGGTATTGGAACCCTTAATGAAGGAGGGACTTGCTGTGAAGGTGACGCCCCAGTTTGCTGCTGCAATCTCACAATTAACTCTGCTTGCTCACCCATAACTGTGGCTTGTTGTCTGGCGAATTCTGCCTGTCGGACAGCATCTTGCTGCATCATTTTCATGCTTTCTTGAAGTTGGCGCACCATCTCTTCTAAGCTAGCCATACTATTCTGCTCTGGTTGAAGTACTGGTATGCGTTCCCTCTCTGTGGGTGAAACAGGACCCTGATCCCTACTGAACTCAGGTGGGGTAGATAAGGCCCTTTGAACTGACTGTTGAACCGATGCCCTCTGCCTAGTTGCCTTCCGTTTAGTAACCGGGGGTAGAGAGTGGTACACCGGTTATCCTGCTATCAGATCCTCAGATCAATGGAGCCGACGACCTCTGACCCAGAGTGCTTGGGGAATGTCTACTGGGTTGGACGCAATGATGCTAAACTACCTAGCAAAAAGATAAATAGAGCAATAAATAAACCAACAATCTGGACAGCACAACGGCATAAAATAAACACATGATACACAATTGGATACTCATAATACATAGTCGGTATGCCGAACACACTGTTCCTCGATACTGATCACTGTTCCCCAAAATCTCTATTCCCAAAACTGAGCCTGATACCCGCAGATAACTGATTCATAAACTGATACTGATACCCTCAGGCCTAATACTCAATCTTGCAGACTGATATGCACGTTCCTGTAGAAATACATTCTAGAAGCACATAGCAAGTAAAGAGAACCAAAACACCCCTATGTTGGGGTAGGGCTTCCCTGTCCTACTTTGTCAGGAGCTAGGGTTTCACTATGCACGCAGCAGTTTCAAACAACCTATCGGGTAAGCAACCTGTCCTAGTTTGGAATGGTCACTATGGATTCCGAATATGCACTAGGTCGAATGGTCAAAAGGGTGCCCTAGTAAAACCGGGGTTTGTGTTCCCATGTTGTCAGAGCCCATAACCGGTCAGCCTTATGGCCATGCCTTGACAAGACAAGCCTCCGGCAAACCGTTCAGGAATGGCAGATGGCAAACACTGTGTTCCTAGACGCACCAATGCACATGCAATGCAAAGAAACACATAAATGAGATCAAAACAGGATATCACGAGTTCGAGTCAAGCTCTCTAACTCCCCAGCAGAGTCGCCAGAAACTGTAACAGGTCCGCGAGGGACGCCGCTGCAGTTCGGACTCGACTTTGTGTCACGGTTCTTAATCTTGAACCAAAGAGTCCAAATCCGGCAAATCGTTTTGAGAAACAGATTTTTTTTGAAAAAGTAGTGCCAAACATGGACTGCTTTGCCAGATACAGAGTCGCCACCTAAATATTTTATTTTGGGGGAATTTAGGAAACCCTGACTCGGTGCCGAAGGCCACATGTCCGTCATCACCGGAGTTGTCTCGGCTCGGGAGCTTGGGTACGATCGGGGAAGGTCAGCTATGAGCACCCCCTTTCGCCCGGTCCGAAGACCGGCCTCTACTAACCGTGATATCTGATTTTGAAAACTTTATGTGTTCTTATTCCAATTATTATCCTAGAATTACTATGTTATGCACACAGCAAACAAGTATAGACTAGATTGCCTAATTTGGAAATAAACATTGCATATCCGTTTGTTTTGGAAAACGTTTTGGAATTTGCTACTCGCAAGTAGGCTAAAACACGGATTTTAATGAGTTTTTCCATTTCAAACAATCCACCCTTCACCCACAGGCATTCAAACAGTTTATCTCATATAAGCACTTAGCCACATGGCAAGCATACTGTCATGGCAACACTCACACGCATGCGGGATGCTAAAGCATAACTACTTACATTGTACTCCGTGCCAAAACAATAAACTAGTTAGCAAATATGCATGTCCTAGTTCATGTTAAAATGACTAATGCATCACATGCAAAAATGTAATTAGAATAGGCTCGGTTAACCTAAATATGGCATGTGAGATGCAACCAATTGATTCATGTATTCAATTTGGAATTTGAAAATACGAATGCAGTTAGCATGATGTACCGAGCCTGATGCATGCAATACAAATGCCTGAATGCACGCATGCATAGCATAAGGTATGCTAATTTCAAAAATGCCCTAGCCTACCATCATAAGCAGGTACATAAAAGGGAAGAAAGAAGTGGGGATTGGAAGACATACACACACTCACCCACACTTATTACATCACTGCCCTCACTCGGAGGGTCCAAATGAATATTACAGTCCTAAAATAATAAACAAATAAAATATTACAGTCCCAAATAATAAACAAATAAAATTATTACAAAATTTCTAATTAATTAAAAGAAAAGATGGCAAAGGAAAGAAGAGGGTGGCCGCAGCCTCTGCCTCAGGATGCGTGGATGATGCATGCTCGGAACTTGACTCGCCCGAAAAACCCGTACCGTACTCCTGCCACCTCTGTTTGTACTGCCTTGTCTCTCTGAAAATTGCCAAAGTCCTGGAGCAGGTTCCTTACACACTACAGAGCACCACCGGCCAGACAGAATTCCCACCGGCACTCCAGAATTTCCATCGGCTGTTGAATTGATAATCGGCACTTAAAATATTGCCGGCCAGCACTGAATTCTGCCGGTCGGCAGAAACTTCCTGCAGAGACAGTTTTGACAGCAAACAGAGAATAAACAGTGCATGGCATGGGGTTTTCTGGCACATGTAAGCATGGTCATATTTCCTATCATGCTTTGAACTCAAGGAAGCATGTCCCTCGATCCCCGAACCATCAATGGTGCATGGTGGCTCAAAGAATCAAATTTGCCATTTGATATAAAGATGCATGCAACAAACAAAATGAGAACCGAAGCCTTATCAAGTTGAAGTCAAAGGCCCCGGTGACCGGGAATCGAGGCACATTACATCACTTGAAGTATGAATGTTCCTTGATTCCCACACTTGGTTTGACACCCCAAACCAAGTAAATGCAATGCATGTTATGCAAACATGGCTCAAAATGCAACATGATACCAAGATGCAAGGCACAACAAGTATTATGCAACCAACATGACAAATGTGTAATGCCAAGCATACAAGGTGCAAATGTGATGCAAACATGGACCAATTTGGGAATGGGATTAACATGCTACGAGGCTTAATGAAGCAACCATGCGACAAACATGGAACAAGCATGCAATGGGGCCTTAAGCCATAAAGGGACAGACCTTAATCCACCCCAAAACAGTGGCCAAAAGATGTCTAAAAGGTGGGCCAATACTCATGCTAACAAGCAAACTAATGGTCCCAAGGTTAAGGCACAAAAAAAAGACATTTTACCCCCCACCAACATGACCTCTCATGGCATGATTAAAACAAGTAAAAACAGAATTTTACAGACCAAGATAGGACTCGAAACCCTCCTAATATGGCAGCTAAGTTGGCTCCCAAGACGCATGTGCACCAAGGCTCATTCCTAGGCATAAGAGGGTACACCCTCAAGGCATAAAAGAGGTCATGCATGCTGTAGACACCCCATTTTTGACCGTCCTCAAGACTTGGACGTCACTGTTTGAACACTCGGTGATTATCCATGTTTGTGTTCGTTTGGAGTTCCCGGAGGTCTCGGCTCACGCGCCTTGCCTCAGGATCCCCGAACTCGACCTTTTAGTGTCTGGTTTTGCACCAAACACTTGCATCTTGCCTTGGAGAGGCAGAGTGGGGCTTGTAGACCATCCCCACCCATCACCGGCAGTGGCTAGATGCCACCGGCTGGTTTTTGCTGCCACCGGCAATATAGTTTGCCGGCCGGCACTCTTTGTTGCCGGTCAGCACTTTTTTGTGCCGATCGGCACTCTTTTTGGCCAAGATGGCATTTTTGGCCGGCCGATTGCTGTTCATCTACTTTTGCAGATATTTTTAGACAGCTGTATTGCTTTTGCTCCCCTCCATACACGTGTATGGAGGGATCTCCCTCTTGCAAAGCTTGTCTTGTAAGCTTTACAAGAGGCATATAGAGAGGAACTCTCTCTAAGGCAAAAGAGAGGCTTTTAGACATTTTTGGGGAGAGAAGACAAAGGAGAGCTCTGGTTTTTCTAGGGTTAGGGTTAGATACACACATCTATCTCTCTTTCCCTCTCATTTTGTACACTAGGTGTTTTGTGTCTCACTATTGCACACAAACACCTAGTGTTTCACCTTCCTCTTGGAGCTGAGGTTCCAAAGAGTTTGTTTTGAAGTTTTGGTGTTGGATTCAAGCTCAAGGAGGCCATTGGAGCACCATTTGTGAAGGGATCTTCAAGGGTGAGATTCTAGTCCTTTTTTTCCCCATTCTTGCATCAATTTTATACCTATCTTAGAGCTATTTTTGTGCTTATTGTATAACATAAAAAAGTTCTGTTTTTAGGCCCTCTTTATTGTTTATTAAGAGTGTTTTATTGTTTGAGGGTTGTTGACCACCCTTAGGCCTCAAAAGGCCTCATTTTGAGCCATTTTGTGTTAGCTCCGGGATTTTGGTGTTGAGGTCTCTTCACCACTGAAATCTTGAGGGATTTCAGTGGTGAAGATGATGCTTTGAAGTCCCAAGAAGGAGAGGGCCCCCCCCCTCCTTGTTGTCCTTGAAAAGGGCATATTTTGGCCTCTTAAGGAAGCCTATGCTTGAGTGTGTGTTGAGCATGTTTGGTTTGTTTTTCATGCTTATATATCCATAATATAACATGATTTCAAGTTGGTTTTGGAACTTCATGCATGCTTAGCATAGTTGCCATGTAATGCCTTATTTGTGCCTTAACATGTTCTAGGTTGTTAGCCTTTGTTGGAGCATGTTTTAGGCTTGTATTTGTGAAGATTATGTGCTTATTTTGCCATGTTTTAGCTCTGTCCATAATCGTTTGGGTTGATCTTTGCATGCATTATATAGCTCCTTTGTATTTGGGCTTGTTGGCCTTGAGTATGTGCATGTGTAGCATGCCATCTTTGCATTGTTTTGATGATTTGGGATCATCCTACATGCCATTTCAGTCCCATTTCCATGCTTGTTTGATTGCCTTGCATGCCTCTTTAATGCTTTGAAAGCATGTGTTGCAATGCTCCATGTTTTGGCCATGGTGTATGCCTTTGTATTTGGGCCATTTAGATGCCATCTAAGTAGTCCTTTAGCTTTGTTTTAACATGCTAAACCTCTGATTTTGGTCCCTCTTTGCATGCCTAATTTGGTCTTGTTAAGTGTAGCTCAATGCCACTTCGGTTTGCTTTGAACACTTAGGCCATTTGTTGCATGCTTGGCTTGATTTATAACTTGATTTGGCATCATTTTATAGCATGATTTTAGGGCTCATGATGCATGCCAATTGTTCATGTTTGCCCCTTTCAAGTGTGCTTGAATGTTGCTTGATTTGTGCCCAAGTGTAGGCCTTCCATCATGTGTATGTGTGCATGTGTTTTGGCTTCTTGTTTTGGTCATTATGGCCACTGTTTTAGGCCTTATTAGAGCTGCCTAATTCATGTATAAGTCCATCTTGCCATCCATTTGCATTGCCATATGTATGCTTGCATGATTGCATAAGTGCTTTGCCATGCCATGTTGCATCCTTAGCTTGTATGCCTAGGTTGCATTGCATCTTGCATGCATGCCTTGTCCCTTGAATTGGTGATAGGAATAGGGCCTAATTTGTTTGATTGGTTTGCATGCATTTGAAATCAAAGTTGCATACTTGGTTCTTTGGGCCATCATGCATGGAAATGCGTGATTGGTGGTCCGAGAACCGAGGCACATGTCCCTTTGAGTCATCACAATGATAAGAGACATGGTTGGTGCATACATGCCTTGAATTATGCTGCCATGCCTTGTTTTGCCCTCTGTTGCTGTGAGTTGCAGGTTCTGCAGGAATACTCTGTCGACCGGCAGTGTAATGTGCCGACCGGCACCATTTTCTCTGCCGACAGATTCAATTTTGTGCCGATGGCCATACCACACTGCCGGTGGCAATCTCAATCAGCCGGTGGTGATCCTCTCTGTCCAAGGGATCAGTCCTGAGGCTTTGACAGCCTCCAGAGGAGGAAAGGAAGGAAAACAGAGGCAGCTTGCGCATGGTGGCGCGCTTCCCGAGGCGTTTTCCTGCTTTAATTAATTTATTTAATTTGTTAATTAAATTAGTTAATTTGTAATATTAATTAGCTTGCGTAGTTAATTAATTTGTAATATTTATTTGGTCCCTCCGAGCGAGGGCAAATCTGTAATAAGTGTGTGTGGGTGGTGTGTATGTCTTCCAACCTCACTTCTTTCTTCCCTTTTACTTACCCGCTTTAATGGTTAGTATTAGGGCACGTTTAATTTAGCATACCTTATGCTATGCATGTGTGCATCCATGCATTTGTATTGCATGCATTAGGCTCGGTACATCACGCTAACTGCATCAATACTTCAATTCCAAACTGAATACGTGATAATTGTGCATTTTCACATAACATGTTTAGGATAGCCGAGCCTATTCTAGTAACATTTTGTATGCGATGCATTAGGCACTTCACATGGACTTGGATCATGCATGTTTGCTAACAAGTTCTTTGTTTTGGCACGGAGTACTATGTAAGTATTTCCGCTTTAGCATATCACATGAGTGTGAATGTTACCTTGACAGCATGCTTAACATGTGGCTAGATGCTTATGTGTTATAATTGCTTGAATGCCTGTGGGTGAAGGCTGGATTGTTTGAGTTGGAAAAACTCGTTGAAATCCGTATTTTAGCCTACTTGCGAGTAGCAAATTCCAAAGCATTTTCAAACCGAACGGATATGCAATGTTTATTTCCAAATTAGGCAATCTAGTCTATACTTGTTTGCTGTGCGCACAACATAGTAATTCTAGGCTAACAATTGGTTTAAGAACACGTAAAGTTTTCAAAAACGGATATCACGGTTAGTAGAGGCCGGTCTTCGGACCGGGCGAAAGGGGGTGCTCATAGCTGACCTTCCCCGATCGTACCCAAGCTCCCGAGCCGAGACAACTCCGGTGATGACGGACATGTGGCCTTCGGCACCGAGTCAGGGTTTCCTAAATTCCCCATTTTAAAAAATATTTAGGTGGCGACTCTGTATCTGGCAAAGCAGTCCATGTTTGGCACTACTTTTTCAAAAATCTGTTTCTCAAAACGATTTGCCAGATTTGGACTCTTTGGTTCAGATTTAGAACCGCGACACAAAAAATCGAGAGTCCGAACTGTAGCGAGGTCCCCTCCCTCCGCGGGCTTGTTACAGTTTCTGGCGACTCTGCTGGAGATTTTTAGAGAGTTTGACTCGAACTCGTGATATCCTATTTTGATCTCATTTATGTGTTTCTTTGCATTGCATGTGCATTGGTGCGCCTAGGAACACAGTGTTTGCCATCTGCCATTCCTGAACGGTTTGCCGGAGGCTTGTCTTGTCAAGGCATGTCCATAAGGCTGACCGGCTATGGGCTCTGACAGTATGGGAACACAAACCCCGGTTTACCCGGGGCACCCCTTTTGACCATTCGACCTAGTGCATATTCGGATCCATAGTGACCATTCCAAGCTAGGACAGGTTGCTTACCCGATGCTAAGTTGTTTGAAACCGCTGTGTGCGTAGTGAAACCCTAGCTCCTGACAAAATAGGACAGGGAAACCCTACCCCAACATAGGGGTGCTTTGTTCTCTTTACTTGCTATGTGTTTTTAGAGTGTTGCTCTACAGGAACGCACGTGTCAGTTTGCAAGTTTGAGTATCAAACCTGGGGACACCAGTATCAGTATCAGTTGTGAGAATCAGTTATCCGCGGATATCGGTTCAGTTTTCGGGAACAGTGACTTCTGGGAACAGTGATCGGCAGTAAGGTACAGTTGTTTGGCTACACCCGCGTTTGATCAGTTTGGGCTGAAATGCTGTCTATTTTTTCAGTTTAGAGAGTTGCAGAGTTGAAACAGAATAGCTAGTGTCCCCCCTTGCTGAGGCAGGATTTATGGCGGCACAAAGTTCAGAAGAAATTGTGGTTATGGCAGCCGCATCGGAACAGGGAACCACTCCGCAGAGTGAGGCCAACATCAGTGTGTCACACCCGCCCAGGATGCCCGTTGTGCACCCAGTCTGGGCTCCCCAGTTATATCAGGCTCGTGAGCCCACCACCTTCGAATTGATGGGGATGATAGGCGATCTCCAAAGGTCTGTGGCAGACCTCGCCTATGGAATGTCGGCTTCACCGCCAGCGGCGCCGTATGCCGAGAATTTCGTACCACAGGAGCCCCCGCTACTGGGGCGGATTGTGATAGAGCTCAGCCAGCCAGAGGTGGCTTCCAGCTATAGCCACGACATGTCAGCACCAACCCAGACCCTTGATCAGGCTGAGGCCAGAGGAAAGGACAAGGCAAAGATAGACGCCGACCCCATTGAGCAACTGCTGTGGGCAGTCGAGGCTCTGAAGGCCAGAGGGATGAACAAGCAACAAACATCTGCAATAGCGACCAAAGCTGTAGATGATGCTTTCCCCGCTCCAATCAAAGGCAGTTCAAGCCAGGCAGAAAACCGAGATGGGCCCCGTCATGCCCAGACAATTCCAGTCGTTCCCAACCCTGCACCGGGAAAGGTTCAAAAAGCCAAGGCAGCGCCAGCTGATCCTTTCGCCAGCGCATCTGGCAAGAATCCTCAAACTGCAAAGTACCTGCCCCGAGGGCGCAGGGTTTTTCATGACCTCCACATGCCTTTGTCTAGGGCATTGTTAATATTGGCGAAGAATGGGCATCTTAAGCCTTTGGAGCCCCGGCCACTCCCGAAGAATCTCCCTGCCACTCATGATGCTACCTTGTACTGCGCGTACCATCAACAGTCCGGTCACAGTACCGATGGATGTTCCCGCCTTCGTCATGAAGTGCAGGATTTGATTGATAACAAGGTTATCCTACCACCTACCTCAGGCAAGCCCGTCACCACTCAGTTGTTGGATTTCGAGGGCTCAGATACTGCGAGTATGTAAAGCGAACCGCCTGCGGGCAACATTTGGTGTGTTTTTGAAGCGTCTGGCACGCATTTTTGAGCATCGGTGAGACCGAGTTTTGTAAATCCTGGCTTGGATGTCGAGTCAGTCTTTTGTTTTTGAGTCTGTCTCTTTGTCTTGAGTCTGTCTCTTTGTCTTGAGTCAGTCTTTTTTGCTTAAGGGTTTGTCTTGTTGTATCGAATCAGCCCCCGTTGTATATAATACCTGGTGATTCTGGGGTTGTTGCCTCGAACACCATTTTGTTTTGTAATTATTATCTGTTTTTGTTCTGAGTCTGTTTCTGCCGAGGGGCCAGTTGCACCAACAAAGCCGATCAAAACAGCTGTTGCTATCTCAACTTCATGCTTGCTTTCAGCATAAGGACCGGAGAATTTGAATGGGCTAACAGTACATCTCGCCTGCTCTCCTGTGTGCCAAACTCATTGCATTAACCTAAGTTTTTCAAAAAACAAACCTTTTGAACACTGCGGTGATAAAAACGAAGAGGAAGGAATTCCTCGGGTTTTGTAAAATTTTGATCATTTTGAGAGAAAGAGAGGCGTGCTAAGCCTTTTTATGAATAAAGCCATGCTTGTCGGCGTGAGTACTGAGAAGGACCCTAGCCTGATCCAGATTGGTTCCACACTATCTTCGGCGCGAGCGATTTGTCGCTTTCTTAAAAACTTTCAAAAGCAAATGTTTCACGTGGCCCTGCGAAGACCTGTGTGGAATCGCACTTGAGATTGCGCAGCCTAGGATCGCTCTCAGCCTCAAGATTCAACCTATTTGTTTTCCGAGTTTGAACCCGTTCAGAATGTTCAGAAAGTTCAACGGACAAACGCCATGAAAGGCCCGTGTGGCCAGTTTTGAGGTAGCCTTCGATCAAGAAGCATCAAGGCCGAATCAGAAGGAGTAGATCTCGCCGGAAGAAGCTCGTGGAGCAACCTTGATGGATTCTTCTGCAAATCAGTGCAACAGCCGTTCTCCTGGACACAGAGAGGCTTCAATTTCAAAAAAAAAACCATTTGGCATGGACTTGCTACACTTTTACCCTTTGAGAGGCTCGCTGGGCCGAAAACCCGGAAGGGCGGTCCAGGCAAAAGTTAGAGCAAGAGAAAAATACAAAAAAAGAGAGCAAAAAAATACAAGAAAGAAAAAAAAAAAAAAAAAAAAAAAAGAAAAAAGAAAGAAGAAAAAGAAATAGAAAATGAAAAGAAGCTCGCAAGGTCGAAAACCCGCATTGGGCGCCTTGGCAAAAATGAGAGCCAAACAAAGTGAAGGTTAAAATACCCGAGTGTACCTTAACCGGAACTACGTAAGGCTTGATTCCCATGTTTGGGATACGTAGGCAACTTCATCATGAAGTCCAGCCCCCAACGCTTTCATAAGCGTCTCAGTCCATGCAATGGTTTCAATTTCACCTCAAAGTCCAGTGACCAACACCCTTCAAGGTGATTGTGTCCATATATGTGTTGTGACCGTCTTCGTCATCGCAGTGTCCAAGAGCTCGACCACCGCCAATGAAGACTGTTTACAGATTGCTGCGGCACCATCCCAAACAAGGGGCAACTTTCCGTTG
Source organism: Camellia sinensis (assembly GCF_055761805.1). Classification (NCBI taxonomy): domain Eukaryota; kingdom Viridiplantae; phylum Streptophyta; class Magnoliopsida; order Ericales; family Theaceae; genus Camellia; species Camellia sinensis. The sequence continues at coordinate 3,977,719 of NW_028128987.1, forward strand.
CCACGAGCCGCTGTGAGCCGCCTTCCAAACTAGGGGCAACTTTCCGTTGCCTCCCACCCCCCTTCAAACCAGGGGCAATTTTCCATTGCCTCCGATCCGAGGTTGCGCATCTCAAAGAGTAAGTTCTATGCTTGTTGAGCATCAGCTGATTGAAAAATAGTTTTTGAAAATTTTTACTGAGGTTGACTATTTTCTCGAAAACTATTTCATTTTCCAAAAACCGGACCATTGTCTTGGATCCAAAAAGGAAAATTTTCAGTACTTGCAGCCTGACTTGCACGGTTTTCAAATCAAAAATCGAACAAGTACGTTAATCCGACTCTCATTTTGATCAAAACCGTTTTAGTAGAAGGCAAAAACGAAAAATGGTTAGAATGATGAACTAGGGGCACAGTTGAGTCAGGCGTTCTGTCTTTCCCCCGTCATCGGCGTACTTGCCAGAAGAGCGCTCTACCCACCAGAAGAAATAGCCGTGAGCTAACGGTGTTGGGCATGAACCCACACCTTTCTATTTATCCATCAATCACCCCGGGGAGGGATGAAAAATGAGAGATTGAAGAATAGAGAGGTGTAAGTTGAGAGAAAAGTGAGGAAAAGGGTTTTGAGAAAAAAATCCGAGCTCGAGAGCCGAGTGATGTGAGAATCACAAATCAGAAAGGGCGGGAAACAATACCCAGATTGAACTAGCTCCTCGTGGTCCGAGGTCTCCCATCTTCGTTTACGCGTCTGTGTGTCGTGTCTCTTTCATTTGACGGTCTCGTCTTTTGTTTTGAGTCTCTCCCGAGCGTGTCTCGTTGTGTTTAGGTCGTGTACCTCTTTGTTTGAGTCCTCCCCGCTGTGTTCAGTTGTAGGCTCGATATCCCGGTTTGAAAAACCCTCATTCGATTTCAAAAATCATTTACACTCGGAATGCTGTGCCATTCTCTACATTTGAACGTGTTTCGACTCCAATCGGTTCCACCTTTGAGGCCGTCTTGTCAGATTGGGCTGTTTGTTCAGAAATTGCCGTATGCAGAATGAATCGAATGTTGTGTTATGGGCTGTGTGCAGATTAATCCCCAGTAGAGCAAGGGCTGTGTGTCCAGAATCAGGCAGTGGGTTGCTTGGGTTATTTTGCTGTTGGCTGTTTTAGTTATCTGATTATTACATTGAAAGTGTTTAATTTTCAGACAACCAATCAATTCCATTTACATTGAGGTGTAACATGATGAGATGCGATGCAATGCATGAAATGTGTCAATGTAAACACTTTTTCAGATAAAAAGTCCGTTTCATTTCATTGTCTTTTTCAAGTACAAAGTTTTGAAGAAAACAAAATCTGCCTGCGGCAGTACAAGGTAATCTATCTACCAACCGAAAAGAAAAAGAAAGAAAGAAAACATAGCAAAAATCCGCATCTCTGCCGAGCACTCCAAGGACTGTCAGTCCGTCCTGGTCCTCTTCCTGGACGAGGGTCCAGGAGCATCATCAGCGTCGTCATCAGAGCCCGAGCTAGAACCGTCTCCGGCCTCCTCCTCCGATGACCCTGCCTCCGCCTCTGACTCCTCGTCGTCATCATCGTCCGGGACTGGAGCTCGCGAGCTACTCCCAACATGAGTACGCCCTCCCCTGGTGCGGGGAAATATCCTGCCCTCCTCATCTCTCCCCCGAGCAGGGACAGAAGGTCTAGCTGGAGCACCTCCTGCCATGGGAATCTGGAAAGGAGGCTGAAAAAGTACACGAAAGGGAAATGCATCAGTATACTATAGACAGTTTATCAGTGCAGAATGCAATGCAGAGTACAGTGTAGGGATGCCGTGAACAGTTTAAAGGTGCAGAATGCAGTGTGTGAGTACAGTGTATGGATGCCGTGAGCAGTTTATCAGTGCAGAATGCATTGTGTGAGTACAGTGTATGAATGCCGTGAGCAGTTTATCAGTGCAGAATGCAGTGTGTGAGTACAGTGTATGAATGCCGTGAGCAGTTTATCAGTGTAGGGTACGGTGCAGAATGCAGTGTATGCAGTGCGTCAGATACTGTGAGATCAGTGTATCAGGTGTTGTGCCGTGCATCAGATTATGCAAAGCAGTGTGTGAATGGTTTGAGGCCAGTGTCAGAAGAACATACCGGTATGCTGTAGACGGCTAGGAGGTCAAATGTCCGCTGGAGCATCCCCATCATCGAGGCATTCATCGCCAACGACTGACGGGTGTACTCAGAAGAAGCCTGCAAAAGTATCAGATGCATCAATATTCTGTGGAATATCAAGTAAACTGAATTGAATGGCTATACAAAATGCAGTAGAACATACCGGCAGTAAGTCGGGGATGTCAATGAACTCATGACCAACCGGTGGAGGGGCGAAGGGGATCTGATAGGTCGCCCCACCCTGCCCCTGGAAAGTCAGTACAGCGGGCAGGGCAGGCCAGCCAGCTCCTCGTCCTCCCTGCACTCCGCCCCTATCACGAACCCGGGCCCTCCTCGAAGATCCAGCCCCTGCTCCCGCTCCGGCCCCAGCCGCCGATGCCACATGCCTGGCCCCCTCTGCTCGACGGCCGCTCAAGGGGCGCATCAGGTACGTCCGCACGTACTCCTGGTAGTCGCCGGTGCCTCGGAAGCCGGCCTCCTCCCAGCCGATGGAGTAATCATCCAGCTGCTCAGTGGTCAGCCCCTCGGTCTCCCTCATCTCTGCAGGAGGGTGAGCCGGGACTATCTGCTCAGGTAACCCGCGGGTCTGGCGTAGAAAACGCTCCCCCAGGTACCAAGCCCGACAGACCGGGCCCTCTAGCAAGATCCGAAAACGCGAGGTCTCCTCAGCACCAGGGAACCGACCCCGCATCGCCGACGGCAAGGAAGCCCATGGCCGCCATGTGATCTGAAAGTGACAGACAGTTTGTTATCTACTGTTATTGAAATATGCAGTGGGAAAGCGAAGCTAAATGAACTGAAAGTAAAGCATACCTCTGTGGGGGTGATGGTGTCGAAATATCGGCGGAAGAAGCCGAATGTCTCCCGTGGTCGCCGGGTACATCTCCCGTCAAAGCGACTCGAGAAGGGAACAGCCGGAGGAGGCTCCGAGACTGGCACGGGTGCAAGCCTAGGGAAGTAGGCGTAAATCCACAACTGCAAAACAGATGTCAGTATGACCGGCAGAATAAAGCAGAAATGGCAGAGTCGTGTATTCTGTGCAGTGTACAGTGTGAGCAGTGTACAGCCAGTGTAAAGCAGAATGCATGTGTGTGCCGTGTGTATAGTATACAGCAAGTATAGAGCAGACCGCAGTGTGTGCAGTGTACAGAGTACAGAGAATATCGGACAGGAATGAAAAAGTGGAGAAGAAGTGTACCTCCCAAGCCCGCCAGTAACTGTAGACACCCCATTTTTGACCGACCTTAAGACTCAGACGTCACCGATGGAGCGCTCGGTGATGTTGCATATGTGCTCATTCAGAAGTTTCAGAGTCGCAGCCGTGAGCCCTACCTCCGGACTTCCGAACCCTTTTCTGTGCCTTGTCTCGGTTTGCGAATCAGACTCGGTTTTCTCTGTTTCTTTTCCTGAGGGGAGGGAGAGGTCCCGTAGACCATCTCTCAATGTCCATAGGCTACATTTGGTGGCCTTAGGCCATTTTGCCCATTTCGGAGTCCGGTTCCCGGTTTTCGGAGCCGTCAGGCCGTGTGCCTCGGTTCGGAACCGCTTAACCATCTCCTATTGCTCTGATTTTTGGCAAACATCTTATTTTCTCCCTTTTGAGGGACACTGGGGGTTAAGAAACCCACTTCGAGGTCGAATACCATTTTCGGTGCTTAACAGCCCATTTTCGGGACCCCGAACTGCGTGTTTTGGCCCCGGGACATTCGTTTTGCAACGGTTTTCGTTCATTTTTGGCAGGTACCTCTGTTTTATCACAGGGAAGGTCACTGAAGGGTGGGAGGCCAGCAATTGTTGCAGCAACCAGTTATTTCTCTTCCGGAGCCTCCCGGCGCCCGTTTTTCGCACTTCCGGGCTAATGTTGAATACCTTGGAGCTAGTGTTGCCAACTTTCAACCACATATCTGTGATCTACACATCTGGGAGGCCACTAAAAGTTGGTGGCCGGCCATTAAGGTCACCTGACCCTTTTGACCCCTTTCTTCCGGGCTAATGTTGAACCCCTTGGACCTTTTTTCTTGAACTTTGAACCGCATATCTGTGATGTACACACCTGAGAGGCCCCTAAAAGTTCATGGCCGGCCATTAAGGTCACCTGACCCTTTTGAACCCCTCTTTCCGAGCCAATGTTGAACCCCTTGGACCCACTTTCTTGGAATTTTAACCACATGGTTGTGTTGTACACACATAGGGGTACCTCTCCAATATCTGGCCGGCCAGAAAAGCTCCTTGACCCTTTTGACCCCTAGCCGGCCGGCTAGGGGGTGTGGCCGGCCGGCCACCTCCAGCAAAAGTGAGAGGCCGGCCGTATTCCTCGCACTGTGCCCTTTACAGCTGTGGGGCAATATCCCCCAGATATTTTCTGTATCCGGGGGATATTTTGTGGGGGAGTTTTGCCCTCCTTCTCCCCCACCTTTTACACCCCCTTTTGATCCTTATAACCAGCTGGTGGCCTCCTCTACAAGGGTTAGAAAAATTACTCTTCAAAGCTCCATAGCCAACTCCATCTTCTTCCTTCTCAATTCTTCAAAAAACCCTAACTCTCTAACCATCATTCCTTCTACACCACCAAGCTCTACCACCACCATCTCATTTCCAGCAGCAAGGAGGGATTCTTGAAGGCTAAAGAAGCTGCAAATCCATCCAAGAAGCAACAAAAGCTTGAATCTTCAAGGGTAAGTTACACTTTTACCCTTTTGAACCTTTTTCTTGATCCATTTCTAAACCCCACTTATTTTTGGTTTCAAGCTCCGGCCCTAACTGAAAAGGTCCATATTTTGAGCTCATCTTCACTTCTCGTTAAGGGCTCAACCCTGTTTGAGCCCTCCATAATCTACTTGCTTCATTGATCATCTTGTATGTCATGATTTTGTATACTATTTTTGACCCATGAGCAATTCATTTTCGAGCATATTGTAAACTGATATAAGGCTTATTTTGAGCCCCTCTTCAACATTGTAGAAGGGCTCAACATTGTTTGGTGTCTCCATGTGTCACTTGTAGTTCAATCCCTTATTTGGCCCTTTTTTTTGTGTAAATTAATAGCCCTCTTTGCTTCTGTTTTTGGACCTTGGTCCGAACTGAAAGTGGCCTTGTTTTGGCCTATACTTCATGTTTTATTCACATTTTTTTCCTGTTTGGTGATTATTTTATATACTTCATGCTTTAGCACCTTTGGAGCCTCATTTTGCATCATATTTTTAGCATGTTTGTATACTGATTTTGAGGCTGCCATATACTGTAAATGTTCATATTTTTGGCCCATCTTCAGTGTTGTAGAAGGAAATTTTTCAGTTTGGGTTTAGCTTATACCACTTGCTTCATTACCCCTCTTTTGGCCCCTATTCTTGTATGCTATTTTTCCCTTACCTATGCTTGCTGTTTGGCCATGTTTATAACTGTGAAAGTGCATCTTTATGGACTGTCTAGCTTCTGTCTTTGCATTGCATGTCCATATTGTGCATGTTCAGCATGGCTATAGGCCATTTCGGATGCCTAATGTTGCATTTCGGGACATTTCCTTGCATTTCATGTCATTTCACTTCATTTCGGGGCTGTTTTCCCCCATATTTTGCTGCTGAAATTCCATTGGCATGCTTGCATATCATTTTTGCCATGTTTCGTTGCATTTTTGCACCGCCTCGGTTTGCGTGCCCGTGTGCACGCATTTCGAGGCACCTCATTTTTATCCGCCGGCATCCTATGTGAGTGTGGCTGAGGCTCATTCATGTTGGTATAAGTCCATTTGTCATTTCCATGTCATTTCATATCATTTTTGCACCGCCTCGGTTTGCGTGCCCGTGTGCACGCATTTCGAGGCACCTCATTTTTATCCGCCGGCATCCTATGTGAGTGTGGCTGAGGCTCATTCATGTTGGTATAAGTCCATTTGTCATTTCCATGTCATTTCATATCATTTTTGCACCGCCTCGGTTTGCGTGCCCGTGTGCACGCATTTCGAGGCACCTCATTTTTATCCGCCGGCATCCTATGTGAGTGTGGCTGAGGCTCATTCATGTTGGTATAAGTCCATTTGTCATTTCCATGTCATTTCATATCATTTTTGCACCGCCTCGATTTGCGTGCCCGTGTGCACGCATTTCGAGGCACCTCATTTTTATCCGCCGGCATCCTATGTGAGTGTGGCTGAGGCTCATTCATGTTAGTATAAGTCCATTTGTCATTTACACATCATTTCACCGCATTTTATCATCGCCTCGATTTGCATGCCCGCGTGCACGCATTTCGAGACACATCATATCATCGCCTCGGTTTGCGTGCCCGCGTACACGTATTTCGAGACACATATCATCACCTCGGTTTGCGTGCCCGCGTGTACGTATTTCGAGACACATATCATCGCCTCGGTTTGCGTGCCCGCGTGCACGCATTTCGAGACACATATCATCGCCTCGGTTTGCGTGCCCGTGTGCACGTATTTCGAGGCATCTCATTTTCATAGCATTGTGTATGTTAGGATTGCATCTTAGTTGCATTTCATGCATATCATGCATATTGCATCGTGTCCGGAATAGGAGTTAGCCCGGGCACGGGAAACGAGGTACATTTCGTACTCCAAGTGACGGAATGTGTCTCAATTCCCCAGTCACCGACACTCCGGATTATCCATGATGGGGTTAGGTTTTAGCTGTAGTTTCGTGTGCATTCATCCTATATTGAGTTGTGCATTTCGACTCCTCGACCATCATGCCTCGGTATGCGCGATTGGTGGCACGAGGATCGAGACATGCATATATCTGTGCAAATACATTGCTATGCCCCTTTCCTGCTCTCTGTTGCAGCAAAACGCAGAATCAACAACCTTTTGGGACTTGGCACGCATTTCAAGAACAGGTGTAAACAGAGGCTAATTGGGGCATTCTGGTGGATTTTCGCGCAAGACAACCCGGATATGCATCATCCATCAGAAGCAAGGCAGTCCCTGGCTTGCACACCAGTTTTATTTGCTTTCTTAGCTAATTCATTAATTAATTAGAACTTTGTAATATTTCGGACTGTAATATTCTTTTATTCGGGACTGTAATATTCGGACTGTATATTTATTCGGACCCTCTGAGTGAGGGCACAACCGTAATAAGTGTGTGTGAGTGTGATGTATGTCTTCCAACCCCACGTCTTTCTCCCTTTTATTTATCCGCTTTTGATGGTTAGATTAGGGCATGTTTAAATTAGCATACAGTATGACAGCATGTTTTCATTCATTCATCTGTATTGCATGCACCGGGCTCGGCGCACCATACTAACTGCATCGTACTTTCAATTCCGAGTTGAATACATGGTAGTTGTAGCATCTCATATACCATCTTAGAATAGCCGAGCCTACTATAGTTGCATTTTTGCATGTGTTGCATTAGGCATTTCTGTATACTTAGGATCATGCATGATTTCTAATATAGTTTCTATTTTGGCTTGGAGTACTCGGTGAGTTTTATGCTTTAGCATCCTTGCATGCGTGTGAGTGTTGCCATGAATAGCATGCTTACCATGAGGCTATGTGCTTATGTGATATAACTGCCTGAATGCTTGTGGGTGAAGGTTGGGTTATCTGAATTGGAGTAAATCATCAAATGTTTCAAGCCTACCTGCGGGTAGCAAAACTTCCTTCAAAAGGCAAGCATGAAATGTTTTGTTCCAATTTGGGCGACCCGGTCTATACTTATATGCTGTGAGCATCACGTAGTAACCTAGGCTAATAACCGGAATAAGAATTCGCAATGTTTTCAAAAATTGATATCATGGTTAGTAGAGGCCGGTCTATGACCGGGCGAGCGGGGGTGCTCACGAAGTGACCTTCCCCAATCGTACCCAAGTTCCCGAGCCGAGGTAACTTTGGTGATGACGGACACGTGGCCTTTTGGCACCGAGTCAGGGTTTCCTAAATTTCCCAAAATAAAATATTTAGGTGGCGACTCTGTATCTGGCAAAGCAGTCCATGTTTGGCACTTCTTTCAAAAAATCAGTTTTCCTAAAACGATTTGCCAGATTTGGACTCTTTGGTTCAGATTTAGAACCGTGACTGCGGAAAGTCGAGTCCGAGCTGTAGCGAGGTCCCCCCGCGGGCTTGTTACAGTAACCTCCAAGCAGCTGGCCGCTGCCACGAGAAGCCGAGCTCATATATCCGTACAGGGTGGCCAGAGCAGCGCCGCCCCAATCGTAGTGCAAGATGTCCCGGACATCCACCAGTGCGCTGAGAAGGCAGAGAGGCACAGTGTTCGCCCGGTCGGCGAAGATAGTAGTCCCGAACAGGAACATGAGGAAGCCGCGAGCATACCTCTCCTCGTCCTCTGGGGTCATCTGCACCTCCTCCAAAACGGGCTGAACCCTGAACTGTGTCTCGAACCAGGAATACCGCACGAAACCTGGACGAGCTAGTGGCGGGGCCTCCCCCAGTAGATGGACCTGAGCGGCGGTCCACTCATCCATGTCGGTGTCGAAAGGGATCGGATCACCCCCTATCCCGATGCCTGTGAGCATCGAGAAGTCATAAGGGGTCATCGTCATGTCCCCTGCAGCAGAAAAATGGAAAGAATCGGTGGTGTCCCACCACCTCTCCGCCAAAGCGGCGAGAAGAGGTCTGCATGTGGAGAGCCTAGAGAGCCCTCGGCAGAAGGTGCCGAAGCCCGCTCGGTCCACGATGCGCTGGACCGCATCAGGGAGCTCATCATACCACTCCCGTGCACCAGTATTCCCATACCCGCGAATGGTATGGGAACCCTCCTGCAAACAGAAAATAACAATTGCAAGACAACATTCAAAATGCAGTTTTGAAAGGACAGATATGGCATGTATGCAAGTTTGTCATATTCAGGCAGATACCGGGTGCCGGTGTGCTTACAGTGAAATACGTGTGCTGTGTCAACGTGTTTGGGTGTTTCAGAGCAGATATAGCATATGTGCAAGTTTGACAGATTCAGACAAATACTGAGTACCAGTGTGTGTGCAGTAGAATACAGTGAGTACAGTGTGTTCGAATGATTCAGGGCTAGTGCAGTGTGTGTGCATGTGTCAGTCTCAAGCAGATATCAGTTGTATGTATGTTTACAGTCAACTACGGTCTACGGCATATCAGATTTCAGCAGTTAGAGAATACAACTAACTATGGCAGTTTTGTATCCTACATTGCAGAAAGTAAAGCAGAAGATGAAGAGTTACCTCGGAAGTGCCGAATGAAAGGTGGGAGGTAGGCTCGCGTAGTAGTAGCTTAGGCGCCGCGTACCTCTCAAAGCTCCGGAACTGACGCAGGCCGTCTGGGGGCAGAACATGGATCGCCGGCCAGTAGGTCGCCGGGTTGAACGGGCGCTCGCTCAGTGGTAAGAGCTCGACCCCGGGGTCCATCTCGTGGTCCGGGGGAGTCCCGCCACGTGGAATGTCGTCCGCCATGTAGAGAATGGTGTGAAAATGGCCGGAAAAGGAAAATCGAGCCGGAATGTGAAGAGTCAACTAAAAAGTCAACTCCTGAGAGGGTCGGAAATGGCCGGGAAGACCGGAATGTGAAGAGGCACGGAAATGAAGAGGAAAGTGAGGGGAACAAACCCCGAAAAGGCGAGAACGCCAAACGAGGCACCAAAACGAGAATGTGATCGGTGGAAAATGTCCGAAACGCGAAGAGGATCGCGAATCCGACGACGAAACGAGCGTAGAACGCGAAGAAATGGACGAAAAAGGAGAGGGAAAAGCTCTAGAGAGAGAGAGCAAAGGGTTTTCGGTGTGGAGAGAATGAGAAAATATGGCTTGAAGCCCTATTTTATAACACCCAAGGTGAAAAGACAAAACTGCCCCGCACCAGCAACTGTTTGCCGGTCGGCAATATTTTGTGCCGGCCGGCACTTTTTTGTGCCGGTGGAATTATTTTTGTGCCGGTGGCCAGCCGGTGGCCTCTAGCGACTGCCGGTGGTGTGTGGGGATGCCTTACAAGGCATTCCCTGCCCCTCCAAGGCAAAACACAAGTATTCGGTGTGAAACCAGACACTAAACGGTCAAGTTCGGAGATCCTGAGGCGGGGCGCGCGAGCCAAGACCTCCGGGAACTCCAAACGAACACAAACATGGATAATCACCGAGTGTTCCAAGCGATGACGTCCAAGTCTTGAGGACGGTAAAAAATGGGGTGTCTACAGTTGCCCCTCTTTGACAGAACTTGAAAGTCATAACAATGACGGGAGTGAATGTCAAAGCCCAGAGACGACCCATTTTTGACAAGGCCGAAGACTCAGACAAACATGCAAGACAAACAAGATATGCGCCCGAAGGCAGGGGCGAAATGCAAGACAATGCACAGAGCCGAGCATAACTTATGATCATGCAAAGAAAGCTGTAACGAAGCATACATGCGACGGTTTTAAGCTAGCATATACCAAACTACACAACAATGCAGAAAGGATGTAAGAGAATTATGTAATTCTCGATACGTCTCACTCGGGAGATACAATACCTGTGCGGCTCGTCTGGTTGCACCAGCCTCAAATGAACCGTACATACAATATCGTGCCTGCAAAGAAAACAAACTATACAGGTACAATATTGTTAGCAACATGCATAGTAGTGTATTCGAAATGCGTGACAGCGCAAAGCGAATGGAGAGCATAACAATGCTGTGAAAATACAAACATGTAAGTGGGGCATGCGGTCTACACAGGCAATGAGATTGATTATGAGCATGCGGTCTACGCATGCAATGAAATTGACAAGTATGCGGTCTACACAAGCAAAACATGCGGTCTACGCAGGTAATGAAATTGATAAATCATGCGGTCTACGCAATCAAAACATGCGGTCTACGCAAGTAATGAAATTGAGCAAAACATGCGGTCTACGCAAGCAAAACATGCGGTCTACGCAGGTAATGAAATTAATATACGGTCTACGCAATCAAAACATGCGGTCTACGCAGGTATTGAAATTAATATGCGGTCTACGCAATCAAAACATGCGGCCTACGCAGGTATTGAAATTAAAGAAGATGCGGTCTACGCAATCAAAACATGCGGTCTACGCAGGTATTGAAATTAAAGAAGATGCGGTCTACGCAATCAAAACATGCGGTCTACGCAGGTATTGAAATTAAAGAAGATGCGGTCTACGCAATCAAAACATGCGGTCTACGCAGGTATTGAAATTAAAGAAGATGCGGTCTACGCAATCAAAACATGCGGTCTACGCAGGTATTGAAATTAATATGCGGTCTACGCAATCAAAACATGCGGTCTACGCAGGTATTGAAATTAAAGAAGATGCGGTCTACGCAATCAAAACATGCAGTCTACGCAGGTAAAGAAATGTACTGTTACACAGCATAATTGGAACAATGTGAGGAATTCTCAAGGCGTGAAAAGGATACGGGGCGGGACATTCTTCGCACGCATCGAGCATTGCTCGTAGAAGTTGTGGCCTGAGGTCAACTCGAAGGTTCACGTTTCAAAGGTGTGCTTTCCCGTATTGTGAAGGCGTCCAACGACGTGGTTGACCCGAACAAAGGTGCGGAAGGTGCGTTAACCGCAAGGGGAGTTTCACTAGTATCGATCCTGATACTTTGCTACCTTGCCACTCTATGCTTTACTTTCCTTTTTACTAGTAATTTAAGCACATTGCACTGCCTCGGGCAGGTTTTATTTTTTTTTTTTATTTTTTTTTTTTTCAAAATTACACATTTTGCAAAACACGTGATGGGAATGAAACAATCCATTTTGTTCAGGAGATGTTGCATTTGTGGACTTCCTATGCATCGCATCGCAAGGCATCACACCACAATGTGAACGAAATTGAACTCATTTTGGAAATTTGCATCGTAATAATCAGGTAGTGAACCGACTTACAACTCGATAAGCAAAACAAAGACATGATATAACCAACATGTGCGAGTACAACTCGATAAACAAATCAAGAGCTCAAAGAGGGTGAAATACAACTCGATAAGCAAATGCACGACAATTTGTCAATCGGACAGGCGTGCCCCCGCAAGGATCGATCGCTGGGGAGGGGTTGGAGGTGGTGAAGTTCCCCAATGCCTAGCATAAACAACTTAGGATACGAGAAGGAAGCCCACCGGCTTGGAGTAGAGACCACCGGCTGCAAGAAATGGCTACCGGCCATGAAATCTATTGGTCGGCAAACTATTATGGCCGGTCAGCAAAAAGTTTGGCCGGTCGGCACTAAATGAGGGGATTAGCAGAATGTTGACACCTGTCCCCCACTCAACCTTATCTCCTACAAAAGATCCCAGCTTCGTAGTTTTTCTCATTTCACACTGATTTGCTCCAATGGAAGAGTTTCTTACTCAAAACCTCACAGCTTGGATTGCTAGCTTGGATGGCTCGGAAAAAGTGAATTTCCGGGGTTTTGGCATAAATGCACTATTCACTCTGGGTCGCACTCCATTGCACCTCCCGTTTCTTCATGCCGCGGCAAGGTTTTGGAATCCGATGACGCATGTGTTTAGCTTTGCCGGGCAAGAGATATGTCCTACCTTTGAAGATTTCCGAGCCTTAATGGAGTCCGAGCGCGACAAGGAGCTTCTGCCCCAACTTAATTTTGGCCATGCCCAATCCTTAGGGTGCATGTGTGGACTCAGCATGCGTGACGCTCGGTCCCTAATTTGTGACGGGATGCTGGACATTCCGAGTTTGGCCAATCGATTTTCTGATGCTGGTGATCGCAACAACCATCACTGGCAAGGCTTCCGGCGACACGCCCTCTGTTTGTGCATGCTATCCCATTTCCTATTTGTCTCATGCTCTGGAGGGGCTAGTGTCCGGTTGACCGAGGTTGCCCAAGGCTTGAGGGAGGGCAAGAGCTGTATTGCCATGACTCTGGCCGAGACGCTAATGGGCTTAGACGCCTTTTATCATCACGAGACGACTAGATTAGCAGGGAGTCCACTACTACTACAGGTAATGTTTCCCACCCAATCTCGTATTTATGTATTGCTCACATCACTCGGCCCTCGAGCTCGATCTTTTTCTCACAAAAAAACCCCATTCTCACTTTTCTCTCCTCGTACATCTCTCTATTCTTTACTCTCTCATTTTTCAATCCCTCCCCAGGTATGGTTGATGGACAAGCTGCAGGTTGTGGACTCTTGCCCAGCATATTCAGCTCGCGGCTACTTCTTCCGGCACCGTCTAGTCAATGCCTTGGATGAGGGATGGTGGTTCGCTTGGATGTGCCACTTGTCCGCAGACCGTATCGCTTGGCGGTGCCCTTGGCTGAACCTTCCGGCAATGAGTTACAATATGCCCCGGCAGACTGGGATTCAATTGGTTGGTCTCACTCATTGTGTATTCTATTTCCCATTTCGGATTCGACGCCAATTTGGCCATGATCAGACCTGCCCGCCAGAGGGGATAGAGTATACTGCTGTATTCCCAGCCCGAGGCGCACAGCTTGCTTGGCAGGTCACTGCGTGGAGGATGAGAGAACTCCTGGCCCCCGCTCCTACTTTCAGTTGCACTTTGTCTGATGAGTGCATGGATTGGCTCAATGAAGAAGCACAGATTGGGCCCAGCTTGGCATCAGAGGCCTCGACTAGCTCTGGGAGGGGGCGCAGGAACACCTGACTTGACTATGCCCCAGATTTATTGCTTTATTAGTACTTTCAAGTTTTCTTTATGAATGTAATAAAAAGCAACTTCAATTGTATGCAAGAGCAGGAGAACTCTGTTTTGAAATCAATGAAATTGAAAGTTGTGGTACTGAAAATTTTCCATTTTTGGTCCAAAAATGGTCAAAGTTGTAAAAAGATTATTTGAACGAAATCGGCTTTATTAAAACTTCTCAAAAACATTTTTGATGTGGATCAGAACTGGACACGCCTGAGATCTGCCACTGAGATGCACAACCCCAGATCCTTGCAACTGAAAAGTTGCCCCTAGTCTGAAGAGCGCCGCAGCACTGCATAGCAACGGAAAGTTGCCCCTAGTCTGAGTGGCACTGCACCGGAGATTCCAACGGATGCTGATAGACAAAGATGACTGAGATGATCAAATGGACAAAGTTGATCGGGGAAGTGTTATAGCTGAACTTCAGGATGAAGCTGCCTACGTATCCCAAACATGGGAATCAAGCCTTACGTAGTTCAGGCTTAGGTTCGCTCGAGTATTTTCACTCTCCTTTTGCGCTCTAACTTTTGCCAAGGCCGCCCTTTACGGGTTTTCAGCCTTGCGAGCTCAATTTTTATATTTCTAATTTTTTGTGCTCTGACTTTTGCCTAGGTCGCCCTTTCTGGTTTTCGGCCTAGCGAGCCTCTCAAGGGTAGTATTTCTTCAACTTGTCTATGTTAATCGGTTGGGAGAATTCCAAGCCATCTAAGTCCATCAGAACCACAGCTTCACCTGACCAGATAGCTTTGATGATGTAGGGACCAGTCCAATTGGGTCTGAACTTGCCCCTTGGGTCGTGGACGGGAGCTCGGTTGTCCTTGAGTACCAAATCCCCTTCCTTTAGATTTCTGGACTTAACCTTCTTGTTAAAAGCCCGCGCAATTCTGCGTTGATAACTTTGGACGTGGTACAGTGCTTTCAGCCTTCTCTCGTCAAAGAGCATGAGTTCCTCGAACCTGCTCTGCTGCCAATCTGCCTCAGCTATCTGACACTCAGCCAATACCCGTAAAGACGAAACTTCAATTTCAATAGGTAGAACGGCCTCCATTCCATAAACTAACAAATACGGAGTCGCTCCGGTAGAAGTTCTAATCGAAGTCCTGTAGCCCCACAGAGCAAACGGCAACTTATCTGGCCAATCTCGGTAGGTCTCCACCATTTTCCGCAGTATGTGCTTGATGTTCTTGTTGGCGGCCTCAACTGCTCCATTGGTTTGCGGCCGGTATGTAGATGACTTATGAAAAGCCACGTTATACTTTTCCAACAAGTCGACCACTTCTTTCTTAAAGTGGGATCGGTTATCCGAAATAATCTCGTTTGGCACCCCGTAGCGACAGATGATGTTGTTTCTGATGAACTTTGCGACGTGCGACGCTTTCAACACCGCGTATGATTAGGCCTCAACCCACTTTGTGAAATAATCTATCGCTACCAGGATATACTCATGTCCGTTCGACCCCTTCGGGGTAATAGCTCCGATCACATCAATCCCCCACACGGAAAATGGCCACGGGGAAGTCATGTTGTACAACTTTGGATGGTGGGATGTTCATACGGTTTGCATGGATCTGGCACTTGTGGCATCGCCGAACAAAGCCGATACAATCCTCCTCCATGGTTGACCAGTAATAGCCCTGTCTGAGGATCTTTCTGGCCAACATTACTCCATTCATGTGCGCACCGCACTCCCCTCCATGGATGGCCTCTATTAGGCGCTTCGACTCTTCAGCTTCTACACAGAGCTTATGCATTCCCAGATGACCCCTTTTGTATAGTTTACCTCCGCAGATGATGAACTGAACAGCCATTCTTCTGATCGCCCTCTTATCCTTGGCATTTGCCCCTAGTGGATACGTCTCCTTTTCCAAGAAGTTCCAAATATCGTAATACCAGGGGTTGTCGTCTTGGGCTTCATCTATGGCGGAAATTGACTCGTATGCTGGCGCAAACTTCTGATCAATGATGACTGGACGCATCCGGACTCTGGACGGGATGTCTATCATGGAAGATAGAGTTGCTAGTGAATCCGCGAACCTGTTGTTCTCTCTTACGAGGTGGGTGAAATTTAGCTTCTCAAACCAAGGAATTAACAAATCCAAGGTTTGGTGGTAGATTATCATCCTTTCCTCCTTGACTTTCCAGTCTCCTTTTGCTTGAGATACAACAAGGTTCGAGTCCCCAATGACGTCCAACCGTCTTGCCCCTAGTTCTAGGGCTGCTTCCAGGCCAGCAATACATGCCTCATACTCGGCTTCATTGTTCGAGACCTTGAATCGGAGCTTGAACGCTAAAGGGATACGGGAATCATCAGGCGCTATCAGCAACACCCCTATCCCATACCTATACTGGTTTGACGCTCCGTCAAAGTACATCGTCCAAGTTTCATCCTCGATGTGCAGAATAGCTTCATCTGGGAATAGGTACTCAACCGCTTCATCCTCCTCAACCGGGTGGTCGGCAAGGAACTCCGCTACTGCTCTTCCTTTCACTGACTTGCGTGTTACATACTTCAAGTCAAATTCAGAAAGCAATAGCAGCCAACGAGCTAGCCTACCCGTAAGTGCTGGTTTCTCGAAAAGATATTTGATGGGATCCAAACGTGAAACCAACATTACAGAATGAGCTAACAGGTAGTGCCGCAGCTTCCTAGTAGCCCATACCAAGGCCAAACAAGCCTTCTCCAGTGGTGTATAGCGAGTCTCGTAATCCAGCATCTTCTTGCTCAGATAGTAGATGGCCCTTTCCACTCTGTCCTCTGACTCTTGCGCGAGCATGCAGCCCATAGTAGTCTCAGTTACCGAAAGATACAATATCAACGGTCTCCCCAGCTCTGGTAGTGACAACACGGGCGGGTTCTGTAGATACTCTTTGATCTGTTCAAAAACTGCTTGACATCGGCCGTCCCATTGGAACTTCTTTCCTTTCTTCAGGAGACCAAAAAGTGGTTCACAAGTCAAGGTTAGTTTGGAGATAAACCGCCTTATGAATTGCACTTTACCTAGAAAGCCTCGCACCTCCTTTTCAGTCCTTGGTGGTGGCATTTCTAAGATGGCCTTGATTTTGGAAGGGTCGACCTCGATGCCCCTTTGCGTAATCAGAAACCCTAGCATCTTCCCTGCTGTAACACCAAAAGTACACTTCTGGGGATTCAACCGCAGCCGAAACTCTCTGATCCTTTGGAAGAATTTTTGTAAGGCGGTGTAGTGGCCCTCTCTTTCTTTGGACTTGACAATCATGTCGTCCACATACACCTCGACCTCTTTATGGATCATATCATGCAAGATCGTGGTTGCTGCCCGTTGATAAGTAGCTCCAGCATTCTTCAACCCAAATGGCATCACTCTATAACAATATGTACCCCACGGGGTAGTGAATGCAGTCTTCTCCCGGTCTTCGGGTGCCATTACTATCTGATTATAGCCTGAGAAGCCATCCATAAACGAAAGCAAGGCGTGTCCTGCCGTGAAATCTACCAATTCATCAATGTGCGGCAAGGGAAAGTCGTCCTTTGGACTGGCCCTGTTCAAATCTCTGAAGTCTACACAGACCCGAATTCTGCCGTCCTTCTTCGGCACCGGAACAATGTTAGCCAACCAAGTTGGGTATTCGGATACCAGCAGGAAGCCTGCATCAATCTGCTTGGTGACTTCTTCTTTGATCTTAATGGCCCAATCAGGGCGGATCCTTCTGAGCTTCTGCTTGACAGGTCGGGCCTCGGGATCAAGAGGGATCCGGTGCTGTACAATCTCAGGATCGATTCCAGGCATGTCTTCGTAGGACCACGCGAAAACATCTTTGAAATCTTTTAATAAAGCGACTAAGCGCTCGCGTTCCTCAGAAGACAACGTGGACCCGATCTGGACCAGCCGCGGGTCCTTCTCAGTACCAACATTCACAGTAGTGATTTCATCCATTAAGGGTTTAACAAATCTTTCCTGCTCTTGATCAATTAACCGTTGCAAAACCGGAGGAATTTCTTCCTCGTCGTTTTCATCAAAATTTTGAAAATCCTGATTTAAGCAATAAATCAAAGGCACAGAAAAATACTCCGAAACCACATCCACGTCGTTCTCATTAAATACTTCCGAGCCGTCGGATTCCTCTGTTACAACAAACTCAAAAGAAAATGAAAAAGACGACCTAGATAGGACTGTGGCATCCGGGTTATCACCCCCGGGAATACCGGACTCAGACTCAGTTGAGCTGGAACCTGATTCCAACGCACAAGATTCGGTGGAATAAGATTCCAGCTCACTACCTGACCCGGTGCTGCTAGATAAAAAGCCTTCTTCATATTGCCAGATGAGAGAAGGTGCGATGGACGCATCCAAAATAGCTGATGGTAGGCCCGCAGCCGCTTCATTCCCAATCACGCATACCGAGGAGCTATCCCCCAAGCACTTCTGTTCGATCGGAGGATCTGAAAGCAGACACGTCAGCGCTGCCCCCATTTCATTTTCGGCGTCCTCAGACTGCACTTCCTTACTTTGCTCAGCCTCAGCCGATAGATCTGTCTGCCCTTCGGCGATGTCATCCTCAGGTAACTGTAAATCAAAGAAGATCTCAAACCCCGGTACGCGCTTCTTCTCTGTGTTGAGCCACGGCTCTGGGAAGCCACAGAACGGAAAGTCCACCCCCTCCCGGACGAAGCGTCCGTTTAGGGTCCCCCAAATGGGCTGGTGCATTAAGTCAAAGGGCTTCCCCATCTGTTTCGCTCTGGCCCTTCCGGCCATTTCCTTTCCTTTCCTTATCCAATCTTCTTCGCTCTGGCTCTGCCTCAGGATCTCCGAACTTGACCGTTTAGTGTCTGGTTTTGCACCGAACACTCATGTTTTGCCTTGGAGGGGCGGGGAATGCCTTGTGAGACATCCCCACACACCACCGGCAGTGGCTAGAGGCCACCGGCTGGTTTTTTGATGCCATCGGCACTTTTGTTTGCCGGTCGGCACATTTTATTGCCAGTCGGCATAGTTTGTTGCCGGTCGGCACTGTTTTTTGTCGAAATGACATTTTTGGGCAGCCGACCACTGTTCATCCACTTTATGGAGATATTTTGTGCCAGCTGTGATAGCTGGCACCAACTCTTCTCCCCTCCATACACGTGTATGGAGGGATCTCCCTCTAGCCAAGCTTGTTGTATAAGCTTTGCAAGAGGGAGTCCTATAAGAAAGGGGCTTTCCTCTTGGATCTAGGTTAGACTTTTGCAACCAAAAACCAGAGCTTTGAGATATAGATACACTCTATCTCTATATCTCCCTCTCTCCCCTCCTTTGTGTGTGTTTCCTTGGCCTAAAGGTGGTTTTTACCTTACTTTTGCACCATTACACACACTATTACACCTTACTCCGAGATTAAGGGACTTGGAGGGTTGATTCTTGAGTTTTTGGACTGGTTTTGATCAAAAGAAGAGGGCTAGACCATTTGTTCTTCAAGGGTTCTTCAAGGGTTCTTCAAGGGTGAGCATCTTGCTTTTTATTCCCCAAACTTGCAATAGTTTTCTACCTATCTTGCTTGCTGTTTTAGCTCTTGTGTATAACATGAAAGAGGCTTATATTTTCATGCTTTAGAACTTTCATTAAGGTCATTTTGTGGTTTGAGTACAAACTCACCCTTCTAGGCCTTGTTTGGTCCATTTTGGTGCCTCTTTAGTAAGGCTTTGTTCACTTCAGTGTTTTGGTCCTTTGACCACTAAAAACCAGTTGATTTTCAGTGTTAAAAAAGGTGGTTTGAAGTCTTGCATAGGGGAGGGACACCCCTCTCCCTTCTTTGTTTTGTTTCCTTGCTTTTTGGCTTAAAAGGATAGCATGTGTGCTTGATCATTCTTGGCCTCATTTCAGAAGTTTTTTAGGTGTTTTAGGTCATGTGTAACCTCTATTTTTGGCTGGATTTGTGCCTCCTTGTATGCTTGAAATACTTGCTTTGTATTGCTCCATTTTGCTTAGAAGTGTATCTCATGATTAGGCCATGATTCTTGTGTGTGTTGGCTTAGTTCCATGAAGCTTTTAGTATTGTTTTTCCATGCTTAAAGTCTGTTGGTTATCCATTTGGTCATGCTTGGCATGTTTGTCATAGGTGCTATGTATTTCGGCTTGAAAGCTTTGAGCATTTCGACCTCTAACATGCATGGTTGTGATTACCCTCATGATTTAACATCATCTAGGACCACATTTTAATCCAAGAATCATGTTTGTATGTGTGCATGCATGACCTCTTTTATGCCTTGAGGGTGTACCCTCTTATGCCTAGGAATGAGCCTTGGTGCATATGCCTCTTGGGAGTCACCTTAGCTGCCATTTTAGGAGGGTTTGGAGTCCTATCTTGGTCTGCAAAATTCTGTTTTTACTTGTTTTAATCATGCCATGAGAAGTCATGTTGGTGGGGGTAAGTTGTCTCCTTTTTGTGCCTTAATCTTGGGACCATAACTTTGCTTGTTAACATGAGATGTTGCCCATCATTTTGAGCATTTTTTGGTGCTGTTTTGAGGTGGACTAAGGTCTGTCCCTTTATGGTTCAAGGCCCCCATTGCATGCTTGCTTCATGTTTGTTGTATGGTTGTTCCATTTAGCCTCGTAGCATGTGAATCCCATTCCCAAATTGGTCCATATTTGCATCATATTTGCATCTTGTATGCTTGGCATTATACATTTGTCATGTTGGTTGCATAATGCTTGTTGTGCTTTGCATCTTGGTATCATGTTGCATGTTGAGCCATGTTTGCATAACATGCATTGCATTCACTTGGTTTGGGGTGTCAAACCAAGTGTGGGAATCAAGGAACATTCATACTTCAAGTGATGTAATGTGCCTCGATTCCCGGTCATCGGGGCCTTTGACTCCAACTTGATAAGGCTTCGGATCCCATTTTGTTTGTTGCATGCATCCTTACATCAAATGGCAAATTTGATTCTTTGAGCCACCATGCACCATTGATGGCTCGAGGATCGAAGGTCATGCTTCTTTGAGTTCAAAACATGATAGGAAGCATAACCATGCTCACATGTACCTGAAAACCCCATGCCATGCACTGTCTGCTCCCTGTTTGCTGTCAAATTGTCTTCTGCAGGAAGTTTATGCCGACCGGCAGAATTTTGTGCCGACCGGCAATCTCTGGAGTGCCGATGAATCCCATAAATGCCGGTGGAAATTTTGAAGTGCCGGTGGGAATTCTGTCTGGCCGGTGGTGCTCTGCAGCATGTGTGGAACCTGCTCCAGGACTTTGGTAATTTTCAGAGAGACAAGGCAGTACAAACAGAGGTGGCAGGCGTACGGTACGGGTTTTTCGGGCGAGTCAAGTTCCGAGCATGCATCATCTGCGCATCCCGAGGCAGAGGCTGCGGCCACCCTCTTCTTTCTTTTGCATCTTTTCTTTTAATTAATTAGAATTTTTGTAATAATTCTGTTTGTTTATTATTTGGGACTGTAATATTCATTTGGACCCTCTGAGTGAGGGTAAATATGTAATAAGTGTGGGTGAGTGTGTGTATGTCTTCCAATCCCCATTTCTTTCTTCCCTTTTATTTACCTGCTTATGATGGTAGATTAGGGCATTTTTTGAAATTAGCATACCTTATGCTATGCATGCGTGCATCCATGCATTTGTATTGCATACATTAGGCTCGGTACATCACGCTAACTGCATTTGTACTTCAAAATTCTAAACCGAATATGTGATAATTGTGCATTTTCACATGCCATGTTTAGGGCTAGCCGAGCCTGCCTAGATTGCATTTTGCATGTGATGCATTAGCCATTTTTAACATGAACTAGGACATGCATGTTTGCTAACTAGTTTACTGTTTTGGCACGGAGTACGATGTAAGTATTTATGCTTTAGCATCCCGCATGCGTGTGAGTGTTACCATGACAGTATGCCTGCCATGCGGCTAAGTGCTTATGTGTTAAACTGTTTTGAATGCCTGTGGGTGAAGGTTGGATTGTTTGAATTGGAAAAACTCGTTGAAATCCGTGTTTTAGCCTACTTGTGAGTAGCAAATTCCAAAGCATTTTCAAAAACAAACGGATATGCAATGTTTCTTTCCAAATTAGGCAATCTAGTCTATACTTGTTTGCTGTGCGCATAACATAGTAATTCTAGGCTAATAAATGGAATAAGAACACGTAATGTTTTCAAAATCGGATATCATGGTTAGTAGAGGCCGGTCTTCGGACCGGGCGAAAGGGGGTGCTCATAGCTGACCTTCCCCGATCGTACCCAAGCTCCCGAGCCGAGACAACTCCGGTGATGACGGACATGTGGCCTTCGGCACCGAGTCAGGGTTTCCTAAATTTCCCCATTTTAAAAATATTTAGGTGGCGACTCTGTATCTGGCAAAGCAGTCCATGTTTGGCACTACTTTTTCAAAAATCTGTTTCTCTAAACGATTTGCCAGATTTGGACTCTTTGGTTCAGATTAAGAACCGCGACAACAAAATCGAGTCCGAACTGTAGCAGCGAAGGTCCCCCCTCCGCGGGCGCGTGCTACAGTTTTTGGCGACTCTGCTGGGGATTTTTAGAGAGCTTGACTCGAACTCGTGATATCCTGTTTTGATCTCATTTATGTGTCTCTCTGTATTGCATGTGCATTGGTGCGCCTAGGAACACAGTGTTTGCCATCTGCCATTCCTGAACGGTTTGCCGGAGGCTTGTCTTGTCAAGACATGTCCATAAGGCTGACCGGCTATGGGCTCTGACAGCATGGGAACACAAACCCCGGTTTTTACCGAGGCACCCTTTTCGACCATTCGACCTAGTGCATATTCGGATCCATAGTGGCCATTCCAAGTTAGGACAGGTTGCTTACCCGATGTTAGGTTGTTTGAAAACCGCTGTGTGCGTAGTGAAACCCTAGTTCCTGACGAAATAGGACAGGGAAACCCTACCCCAACATAGGGGTGATTGAGCTCTCTTTATTTGCTATGTGCTTTTAGAGTGTATCTCTAAAGGAACGCATATACCAGTTTGCGAGTTTGAGTATCGGGCCCGAGGGCACCAGAATCAGTATTGTTGAGAATCAGTTATCAGGAATCAGTTATCCGCGAGTATCAGATTCAGTATTTTGGGAACAGAAATCTGGGAACAGTGATCAGCAGTAGGGTACAGTTGTTTGGCTACGCCCATATTCGATCAGTTTGAGGCTGAAATGCTGTTTATTTCTCCTTTCAGTTCAGAGAGTCGCAGAGTTGATACAGAATAGCCAGTGTCTCCCCTTGCTGAGGCAGGATTTATGGCGGCACAAAATACAGAAGAAGTTGTGGTTATGACGACTGCATTGGAGCAGGGGACCGCTCCGCAGAGTGAGGCCAGCATCAGTATGTCACACCCACCCAGGTCGCCCGTTGTGCACCCGGTCTGGGCTCCCCAGTTATACCAGGCTCGTGAGCCCACCACCTTTGAATTGATGGGAATGATAGGAGACCTCCAGAGGTCCGTGGCCGATCTGGCCTATGGGATGTCAGCTTCACCGCCAGCGGCGCCATATGCCGGGAATTTCATACCACAGGAGCCCCCGCTACTGGGGCAGATTGTGATAGAGCTCAGCCAGCCAGAGGTGGCTTCCAGCTACAGCCGTGACATGCCAGCTCTGACCCAGACCCTTGATCAGGCTGAGGCCAGAGGAAAAGACAAGGCAAAGGTAGACGCCGATCCTATTGAACAACTGCTGTGGGCAGTCGAGGCTCTGAAAGTCAGAGGGATGAACAAGCAACAAACATCTGCGATAGTGACCAAAGCTGTAGACGATGCTTTCCCCGCTCCAATCAAAGGCAGTTCAAGCCAGGCAGAAAACCGGGATGGGCCCCGTCATGCCCCGACAATTCCTGTCGTTCCCAACCCTGCACCGGGAAAAGGTCAAAAAGCCAAGGCAGCGCCAGCCGACCCCTTCGCTAGCGCATCTGGCAAGAATCCTCAAACCTCAAAGTACCTGCCCCGAGGGCGCAGAGTCTTTCACGACCTCCACATGCCTTTGTCTAGGGCATTACTAATATTGGCGAAGAATGGGCATCTTAAACCTTTGGAGCCTCGGCCACTCCCGAAGAATCTCCCCGCCACGCATGATGCTACCCTGTACTGCGCGTACCACCAACAGTCCGGTCACAGTACCGATGGATGTTCCCGCCTTCGTCATGAAGTGCAGGATTTGATCGATAACAAGGTTATCCTACCACCCACCTCAGGCAAGTCCGTTACCACCCAGTTGTTGGATTTCGAGGGCTCAGATACTGCGAGTATGTAAAGTGAACCGCCTGCAGGCGACATTTGGTATGTTTTAGATGAAGCATCTGGCACACATTTTTGAGCATCGGTGAAACCGAGTTTTGTAAATCCTGGCTTGGATATCGAGTCAGTCTTTTGTTTTGAGTCTGTCTCTTTGTCTTGAGTCAGTCTTTTTGCTTAAGGGTCTGTCTTGTTGTGTCGAGTCAGTCCCCTTTGTATATAATACCAGGTGATTCTGGGGTTGTTGCCCCGAACACCGTTTTGTCTTGTAATTATCTGTTTTTGTTTTGAGTCTGTTTCTGCTGAGGGGCCAGTTACGCCAACAAATCCGTATGAAACAGCTGTTGCTATCTCAAATTTCATGCTTGTTTTCAGTATAAGTGCCAGAGAATTTGATTGGGCTGACAGTACATCTCGCCTGCTCTCCTATGTGCCAGACTCATTGCATTAACCTAAGTTTTTCAAAAAAAAACTTTTGAACACTGCGGTGATAAAAACGAAGAGGAAGGAATTCCTCGGGTTTTGCAAAATTTTGATCATTTTGAGAGAAAGAAAGGCGTGCTAAGCCTTTTATGAATGAAATCATGCTTGTCGGCGTGAGTATTGAGAAGGATCCTGGCCTGATCCAGATTGGTTCCACACTATCTTCGGCGCGAGCGATTTGTCGCTTTCTTAAAAACTTTCAAAAACAAATGTTTTACGCGGCCCTGCGAAGACCTGTGTGGAATCGCTCTTGAGACTGCGCAGCCTAGGATCGCTCTCAGCCTCAAGATTCGACCTGTTGTCTTGAACCTCGAACTCATCCGGAACATTCAACAGTCAACCGTCAGAGAAGGCCCGTGTGGCCAGTTTTGAAGTAGCCCTCGAGCAAGAGGCACCAAAGCCGAATCGGAAGGAGTAGATCTCGCCGGAAGAAGCTCGTGGAGTAACCGGGATGGATTCTTCCGCAAGTCATTGCAACAGCCGTTCTCTTAGATACAGAGGGGCTTCAATTCAAAAAACCATTTGGCATGGACTTGCTACACTTTTACCCTTTGAGAGGCTCGCTGGGCCGAAAACCCGGAAGGGCGACCCAGGCAAAAGTTAGAGCAAGAGAAAAATACAAAAAAAAATGCAAAAAATGCAAAAAAAGAAAAGAAAAGAAAAAAATGAAAAAAAAAGAAAGGATGAAAAAAGAAAAAGAAGAGAAAAAAAGGAAAGAGAAAAAGAAATAGAAAATAAAAAAGAAGCTGGCAAGGTCGAAAACCCGCATTGGGCGCCTTGGCAAAAGTGAAAGCCTAAAAAAAAAAAAGTGAAGGTTAAAATACCCGAGCGTACCTTAACCGGAACTACGTAAGGCTTGATTCCCATGTTTGGGATACGTAGGCAACTTCATCATGAAGTCCAGCCCCCAACGCTTTCATAGCGTCTCAGTCCATGCAATGGTTTCGATTTCATCCCAAAGTCCAGTGGCCGACACCCTTCAAGGTGATTGTGTCCATATATGTGTTGTGACCGTCTTCGTCATCTCTGTGTCTGAGAGTTCGACCATCGCCAATGAAGACTATTTACAGATTGCTGCGGCACCATCCCAAACAAGGGGCAACTTTCCGTTGCCACGAGCCGTCGTGAGACGCCATTCAAACCAGGGGCAACTTTCCGTTGCCTCCCACTCCCTTCAAACCAGGGGCAATTTTCCATTGCCTCCGATCCGAGGTTGCGCATCTCGAAGAGTAAGCTCCATGCTTGTCGAGCATCAGTTGTTTGCAAAAATAGTTTTTGAAAATTTTTACTGAGATTGACTATTTTCTCGAAAACTATTTCATTTTCCAAAACTGGACCATTGTCTTGGACCCAAAAAGGAAAATTTTCAGTGCTTACTGCCTGACTTGCACGGTTTTCAAATCAAAAATCGAACAAGTACGTTAATCCGACTCTCATTTTGATCAAACTTGTTTTAGCAGAAAACCAAAACAAAAAATGGTTAAAATGATGAACTAGGGGCGCAGTTGAGTCAGGCGTTCTGTCTTTCCCCCGTCATCGACGTACTTGCCAGAAGGGCGCTCTACCCGCCGGAAGAAATAGCCGTGAGCTAACGGCATCGGGCGTGAACCCACAACTTTCTATTCATTCATCAATCACCCCGGGGAGGGATGAAAAATGAGAGAATGAAGAATAGAGAGGTGTAAGTTGAGACAAAAGTGAGGAAAAGGGTTTTGAGAGAAAATCCGAGCTCGAGAGCCGAGTGATGTGAGAATCACAAACAGAAGGGGGCGGGAAACAATGCCCAGATTGAACTGGCTCCTCGCGATCCGAGGTCCCCATCTTCGCTAACGCGTCTGTGTGTCGTGTCTCTTTCATTTGACGTTCTCGTCTTTTGTTTCTAGTCTTTCCCGAGTGTGTCTCGTTGTGTTTAGGTCGTGTACCTTTATATTTGAGTCCTCCCTGCTGTGTTCAGTTGTAAGCTCGATATCCCGGTTTGAAAAAAAACCTCATTCAATTTCAAAAATCATTTATGCTCAGAATGCTGTGCCATTCTCTACATTTGAACGTGTTTCGACTCCAACCGGTTCTATCTTTGAGGTCCGTCCTGTTAGATTGGGCCGTTTGTTCAGAATTTGCCGTGTGTAGAATGAAACGAATGCTGTGTTATGGGCTGTATGCAGATTAATCCCCAACAGAGTAAGGGCTGTGTGTCCAAGAATCAGGCAGTGGGTTGTTTAGGTTATTTTGCTGTTGGCTGTTTAAGTTATCTGATTATTACAAATACAAGTGTTCAATTTTCAGATAACCGATCAATTTCGTTTACATTGAGGTGTAACATGATGAGATGCGATGCAATGCATGAAATGTGTAAATGTAAACACTTTTTCAGATAAAGAGTCCGTTTCATTTCATTATCTTTTCAAATGTACAAGTTTTGGAAACAAAAATCTGCCTGCGGCAGTACAAGGTAATCTAACTACCAAAGAAAAGAGGAAAAGTACAAAGAAGAAAAGATAGCAAAAATCCGCATCTGTGTCGAGCACTCCGGGGGGCTGTCAGTCCGTCCTAGTCCTCTTCCTGGACGAGGGTCCAGGAGCATCATCAGCATCGGCGTCAGAGCCCGAGCCAGTGCCTCCTCCGGTCTCCTCCTCTGATGACTCTGACTCCGCCTCTGCCTCCGCCTCTGACTCCTCGTCATCATCATCATCGTCCGGGACTGGAGCTCGCGAGCTGCTCCCGACATGAGTACGCCCTCCCCTGGTACGGGGAAATATCCGACCCTCCTCATCTCTCCCCCGGGCAGGGACAGAAGGCCCAGCTGGAGCACCTCCTGCCATGGGAATCTGGAAAGGAGGCTGAAAAAGTACACAAAAGGGAAATGCATCAGTATACTGTAGACAGTTTATCAGTGCAGAATATAGTGTATGAGTATAGTGTGAGAATGCCGTGAGCAGTTTATCAGTGCAGAATGCAATGCCGAGTATAGTGTATGAATGCCGTGAATGGTCTATCAGTGCAGAATGCAGTATATGAGTACAGTATGAGAATGCCGTGAGCAGTTTATCATCGCAGAGTACGGTGCAGAATGCAGTGTATGCAGTGTATCAGATACTGTGAGATCAGTGGATCAGGTGTCATGCCGTGCGTCAGATTATGCGAATCAGTATATAAATGGTTTGAGGCCAGTGTCAGAAGGACATACCGGTATGCTGTAGAGGGCTAGGAGATCAAATGTCCGCTGGAGCATCCCCATCATCGAGGCATTCATCGCCAACGACTGACGGGTGTACCCAGAAGAAGCCTGCAAAAGTATCAGATGCATCAATATTCTGTGGAATATCAAATAAACTGAAATGAATGACTGTACAGAAAGGCAGTAGTACATACCGGAGGCAAGTCGGGGACATTGATGAACTCGTGACCAGCCGGCGGAGGGGCGAAGGGGATCTGATAGGTCGACCCACCCTGCCCCTGGAAAGTCAGTACAGCGGGCAGGGCAGGCTAGCCAGCTCCCCGTCCTCCCTGCGCTCCGCCCCTGCCACGGACCCGGGCCCTCCTCGCAGCCCCTACTCCAACTCCCGCTCCGGCCCCAGCCGCCGATGCCACAGGCCTGGCCCTCTCTGCTCGACGACCGCTCAGAGGTCGCATCAGGTACGTCCGCACGTACTCCTGATAGTCGCCGGTACCTCTGAAGCCGGCCTCCTCCCAGCCGATGGTGTAGTCGTTCATCTACTCAGTCGTGAGCCCCTCGGTCTCCCTCATCTCTGCAGGGGGGTGAACCGGGACTATCTGCTCAGGTAACCCCAGGGTCTGGCGTAGGAAACGCTCCCCCAGGTACCAAGCCTGACAGACCAGGCCCTTAAGCAAGATCCGGAAACGTGAGGTCTCCTCCGCACCAGTGAACCGATCCCGCATCGCCGCCGGCAAGGGAGCCCACGGCCGCCATGTGATCTGAAAGTGACAGACAGTTTGTTATCTACTGTTTTGAAAATATACAGTGAAAAAGCGAAGCTTAAATGAACTGTAAGTAAAACATACCTCGGCCGGAGTGATGGTGTCGAAGTATCGGCGGAAGAAGCCGAATGTCTCCCGCGGCCGCCGGGTGCATCTCCCGTCAAAGCGCTGTGAAAAGGGGACGGTCGGAGGAGGCTCTACAACTGGTACGGGGGCAAGCCTAGGGAAGTAGGCGTAAACCCACAACTGCAAGATAAATACCAGTGCATTTATCAGTTGAAGCAGAATGCAGAATAAAGCAGAAATGGCAGAGCCGTGTGTTGTGCAGTGTATTGTGTGCAGTGTACAGTGTGAGCAGTGTACAGTCAGTGTAAAGCAGAATGTATGTGTGTGCCGTGTGTACAGTATATAGTAAGTGTAAAACAGACTATAGTGTGTGCAGTGTACAGAGTACAGAAAATACGAGACAGAAATGAAAAAGCGGAGAAGAAATGTACCTCCCAAGCCCGCCAGTAGCCTCCGAGTAGCTGGCCGCTGCCGCGCGAAGCCGAGCTCATATATCCATAAAGGGTAGCCAGAGCAGCGCCGCCCCAGTCATAGTGTAGAATGTCCAGGACGTCCACCAGTGCGCTGAGAAGACAGAGAGGCACGGTGTTCGCCCAATCGGCGAAGATGGTAGTCCCAAACAAGAACATGAGGAAGCCGCGAGCATACCTCTCCACGTCCTCCTGGGTCATCTGCGCCTCCTCCTCCAACACAGGCTGGACTCGAAACTGGTCCTCGAACCAGGAGTATCGGACGAAACCTGGACGAGCGAGAGGTGGTGCCTCCCCCAACAGATAAACCTGAGCGGCGGTCTACTCATCCATCGCGATGTCGAAGGGGATCGGATCACCCCCTACCCCGATGCCTGTGAGCATCGAGAAGTCATAAGGGGTCATCGTCATGTCCCCTGCTGCAGAAAAATGGAAAGAATCGGTGGTGTCCCACCATCTCTCCGCTAGAGCAGCAAGGAGAGGTCTGCATGTGGAGAGCCTAGAGAGTCCTCGGCAGAAGGCGCCGAAACCCGCTCGATCCACGATACGTCGGACCGCGCTAGGGAGCTCATCATACCACTCCCGAGCACCAGTATTCCTATACCCGCGAATGGTATGGGAGCCCTCCTGTAAACAGAAAATAACAATTGCAAGACAACATTCAAAATGCAGTTTTGAAAGAACAGATATAGCATGTATGCAAGTTGTCAGATTCAGGCAAATACCGGGTGCCGGTGTGCTTGCAATGAAATACGTGTGCTGGGTCAGCGTGTTTGGGTGTTTCAGAACAGATATAGCATGTGTGCAAATTTAACTGATTCAGACAAATACTGGGTGCCAGTGTGTATGTAGTGGAAAACAGTGAGCGCAGTGTGTTTGAGTGATTCAGGGCTAGTGCAGTGTGTGTGCATGTGTCAGTCTCAAGCAGATATCAGTTGTATGTATGTTTACAGTCAACTACAGTCTACGATATATCAGATTCAAGCAGTTAAAGGGTACAACTAACTATGACAGTTTTGTATCCTACATTGCGGAAAGTAAAGCAGAAGAAAGAGAGTTACCTCGGAAGTGCCGAATGAAAGGTGGGAGGTAGGCTCGCGCAGTAGTAGCTCAGGCGCCACGTGCCTCTCGAAGCTCCGGAACTGACGCAGGCCGTCGGGGGGCAGAACATGGATCGCCGGCCGGTAGGTCGCCGGGTCGAACGGGCGCTCGCTCAGTGGTAAGAGCTCGACCCCGGGATCCATCTCGTGGTCCGGGGGAGTCCCGCCACGTGGAACATCGTCCGCCATATCGAAAATGATGAGAAAATGGCCGGAGGAAGGAAAACCGGGCCGGAATACGAAGAGTCAACCGAAAGTCGACTCCCGAGAGGGTCGGGAATGACCGGAAAGGCCGGAATGTGAAAAGGCACGAAAATGAAGAGGAAAACAAGGGGAACAAACCCCGAAAAGGCGGGAACGCCAAACGAGGCACCGAAACAAAAATGTGATCGGTTGAAAATGTCCGAAACGCGAAGGAAATCGCGAATCCGACGACGAAACGGGCGTAGAACGCGAAGAAACGGAGAAACGGAGAGACAAAAACGCTCTAGAGAGAGAGGGCAAGAGTTTTCGGCGGTGGAGAAGTGAGGAAATAGGGTTTGAAACCCTATTTTATAAACACCCGAAGTGAAAAGTCGAAACTGCCCCAAATCAGCAACTGTTTGCCGGTCGGCAATGTTTTGTGCCGGCCGGCACTTTTTTGTGCCGATGGAGTTTTTGTGCAGCCGGTGGCCAGCCGGTGGCCTCCCCTTCCGGCCGGTGGTGTTCCCACAACCTTGTTTAGGCCATATGAATAGTGTGTGGTCTTCATAGCTCAAGAAAGTGCAAGAAAGTGCATCTCCGATGCTCAACCGGCCTCCGTTTTGACCTCAGGCCGTGTCTTCTGTGCGTGGCACTCCCATTCATACAAGGTGTATCCTTTTCGTATCCTTTTGACTTTTTACAAGATCCAAAAGTTGCCCCATGTGTATCGCATATCATCACACTGTTTTGTGCATTTCAAATCATCGCACTGTTTTGTGCATTTCAAATCATCGCACTGTTTCGTGCATTGCATTCCGTTGCGCGATTTTGCGCATGTTAATTACATTACCTGCGTAGACCGCATATTTTGATTGCGTAGACCGCATGTTCATTACATTACCTGCGTAGACCGCATGTTTGTAATCATTTCTTTACTTGCGTAGACCGCATGTTAATTACATTACCTGCGTAGACCGCATGTTTGTAATCCTTTCTTTACTTGCGTAGACCGCATGTTAATTACATTACCTGCGTAGACCGCATGTTTGTAATCCTTTCTTTACTTGCGTAAACCGCATGTTCATTACATTACCTGCGTAGACCGCATGTTTGTAATCATTTCTTTACTTGCGTAGACCGCATGTTAATTACATTACCTGCGTAGACCGCATGTTTGTAATCATTTCTTTCCTTGCGTAGACCGCATATTTATTGTTCAATTTCTTTACCTGCGTAGACCGCATGTATTGCTTGCGTAGACCGCATAATTGTTCAATTTCAATACCTGCGTAGACCGCATGTTTTGCTTGCGTAGACCGCATCTTTCTTAATTTCATTACCTGCGTAGACCGCATGTTTTGATTGCGTAGACCGCATCATATTTAATTTCAATACCTGCGTAGACCGCATGTTTTGATTGCGTAGACCGCATCTTTGTTGTTTTCATTACCTGCGTAGACCGCATGTTTTGATTGCGTAGGCCGCATGCTTTGATCGCGTAGACCGCATCGTTGTTCAATTTCATTACCTGCGTAGACCGCATCTCTATTAATTTCATTACTTGCGTAGACCGCATGTTTTGATTGCGTAGACCGCATCCTTCATTACTTGCGTAGAGCGCATGTTTTGATTGCGTAGACCGCATATTCTTTAATTTCAATACCTGCGTAGACCGCATGTTTTGATTGCGTAGACCGCATGCTTTGATCGCGTAGACCGCATCGTTGTTCAATTTCATTACTTGCGTAGACCGCATGTTTCGCTTGCGTAGACCGCATCTTTCTTAATTTCATTACCTGCGTAGACCGCATGTTTTGATTGCGTAGACCGCATCATATTTAATTTCAATACCTGCGTAGACCGCATGTTTTGATTGCGTAGACCGCATCTTTGTTGTTTTCATTACCTGCGTAGACCGCATGCTTATGATCGATTTCATTGCCTGCGTAGACCGCATGCCCCACTTACATGTTTGTATCTTCACAGCATTGTTATGCTCCCCACTTGCTTTGCGCTGTCACGCATTTCGAGTATACTACTCGGCATGTTGCTAACGATATTGTACCTGTTAAGTTTGTTTTCTTTCCAGGCACGATATTGTATATACGGTTCATTTGAGGCTGGTGTAACCAGACGAGCCGCACAGGTATTGTATCTCCCGAGTGAGACGTATTAAGAATCGCATAATTCTCTTACATCCTTTCTGCATTGTTGTGTAGTTTGGTGTATGCTAGCTTAAAACCGTCGCATGTGCGCTTCGTTACAGCTTTCTTTGCATGATCATAAGTTATGCTCGGCTCTGTGCATTGTCTTGCATTTCGCCCCTGCCTTCGGGCGCATATCTTGTTTGTCTTGCATGTTTGTCTGAGTCTTCGGTCTGGTCAAAAATGGGTCGTCTCTAGGCTTTGACATTCACTCCCGTCATTGTTATGACTTTCGAGTTCTGTCAAAGAGGGGCAACTGTAGACACCCCATTTTTGACCGTCCTCAAGACTTGGACGTCACCGTTTGAACACTTGGTGATCATCCATGTTTGTGTTCGTTTGGAGTTCTCGGAGGTCTTGGCCCGCGTGCCCTGCCTCAGGATCTCCGAACTTGACCGTTTAGTGTCTGGTTTTGCACCGAATACTCATGTTTTGCCTTGGAGGGGCGGGGAATGCCTTGTGAGACATCCCCACACACCACCGGCAGTGGCTAGAGGCCACCGGCTGGTTTTTTGATGCCATCGGCACTTTTGTTTGCCGGTCGGCACATTTTATTGCCAGTCGGCATAGTTTGTTGCCGGTCGGCACTGTTTTTTGTCGAAATGACATTTTTGGGCAGCCGACCACTGTTCATCCACTTTATGGAGATATTTTGTGCCAGCTGTGATAGCTGGCACCAACTCTTCTCCCCTCCATACACGTGTATGGAGGGATCTCCCTCTAGCCAAGCTTGTTGTATAAGCTTTGCAAGAGGGAGTCCTATAAGAAAGGGGCTTTCCTCTTGGATCTAGGTTAGACTTTTGCAACCAAAAACCAGAGCTTTGAGATATAGATACACTCTATCTCTATATCTCCCTCTCTCCCCTCCTTTGTGTGTGTTTCCTTGGCCTAAAGGTGGTTTTTACCTTACTTTTGCACCATTACACACACTATTACACCTTACTCCGAGATTAAGGGACTTGGAGGGTTGATTCTTGAGTTTTTGGACTGGTTTTGATCAAAAGAAGAGGGCTAGACCATTTGTTCTTCAAGGGTTCTTCAAGGGTTCTTCAAGGGTGAGCATCTTGCTTTTTATTCCCCAAACTTGCAATAGTTTTCTACCTATCTTGCTTGCTGTTTTAGCTCTTGTGTATAACATGAAAGAGGCTTATATTTTCATGCTTTAGAACTTTCATTAAGGTCATTTTGTGGTTTGAGTACAAACTCACCCTTCTAGGCCTTGTTTGGTCCATTTTGGTGCCTCTTTAGTAAGGCTTTGTTCACTTCAGTGTTTTGGTCCTTTGACCACTAAAAACCAGTTGATTTTCAGTGTTAAAAAAGGTGGTTTGAAGTCTTGCATAGGGGAGGGACACCCCTCTCCCTTCTTTGTTTTGTTTCCTTGCTTTTTGGCTTAAAAGGATAGCATGTGTGCTTGATCATTCTTGGCCTCATTTCAGAAGTTTTTTAGGTGTTTTAGGTCATGTGTAACCTCTATTTTTGGCTGGATTTGTGCCTCCTTGTATGCTTGAAATACTTGCTTTGTATTGCTCCATTTTGCTTAGAAGTGTATCTCATGATTAGGCCATGATTCTTGTGTGTGTTGGCTTAGTTCCATGAAGCTTTTAGTATTGTTTTTCCATGCTTAAAGTCTGTTGGTTATCCATTTGGTCATGCTTGGCATGTTTGTCATAGGTGCTATGTATTTCGGCTTGAAAGCTTTGAGCATTTCGACCTCTAACATGCATGGTTGTGATTACCCTCATGATTTAACATCATCTAGGACCACATTTTAATCCAAGAATCATGTTTGTATGTGTGCATGCATGACCTCTTTTATGCCTTGAGGGTGTACCCTCTTATGCCTAGGAATGAGCCTTGGTGCATATGCCTCTTGGGAGTCACCTTAGCTGCCATTTTAGGAGGGTTTGGAGTCCTATCTTGGTCTGCAAAATTCTGTTTTTACTTGTTTTAATCATGCCATGAGAAGTCATGTTGGTGGGGGTAAGTTGTCTCCTTTTTGTGCCTTAATCTTGGGACCATAACTTTGCTTGTTAACATGAGATGTTGCCCATCATTTTGAGCATTTTTTGGTGCTGTTTTGAGGTGGACTAAGGTCTGTCCCTTTATGGTTCAAGGCCCCCATTGCATGCTTGCTTCATGTTTGTTGTATGGTTGTTCCATTTAGCCTCGTAGCATGTGAATCCCATTCCCAAATTGGTCCATATTTGCATCATATTTGCATCTTGTATGCTTGGCATTATACATTTGTCATGTTGGTTGCATAATGCTTGTTGTGCTTTGCATCTTGGTATCATGTTGCATGTTGAGCCATGTTTGCATAACATGCATTGCATTCACTTGGTTTGGGGTGTCAAACCAAGTGTGGGAATCAAGGAACATTCATACTTCAAGTGATGTAATGTGCCTCGATTCCCGGTCATCGGGGCCTTTGACTCCAACTTGATAAGGCTTCGGATCCCATTTTGTTTGTTGCATGCATCCTTACATCAAATGGCAAATTTGATTCTTTGAGCCACCATGCACCATTGATGGCTCGAGGATCGAAGGTCATGCTTCTTTGAGTTCAAAACATGATAGGAAGCATAACCATGCTCACATGTACCTGAAAACCCCATGCCATGCACTGTCTGTTCCCTGTTTGCTGTCAAATTGTCTTCTGCAGGAAGTTTATGCCGACCGGCAGAATTTTGTGCCGACCGGCAATCTCTGGAGTGCCGATGAATCCCATAAATGCCGGTGGAAATTTTGAAGTGCCGGTGGGAATTCTGTCTGGCCGGTGGTGCTCTGCAGCATGTGAGGAACCTGCTCCAGGACTTTGGTAATTTTCAGAGAGACAAGGCAGTACAAACAGAGATGGCAGGCGTACGGTACAGGTTTTTCGGGCGAGTCAAGTTCCGAGCATGCATCATCTGCGCATCCCGAGGCAGAGGCTGCGGCCACCCTCTTCTTTCTTTTGCATCTTTTCTTTTAATTAATTAGAATTTTTGTAATAATTCTATTTGTTTATTATTTGGGACTGTAATATTCATTTGGACCCTCTGAGTGAGGGTAAATATGTAATAAGTGTGGGTGAGTGTGTGTATGTCTTCCAATCCCCATTTCTTTCTTCCCTTTTATTTACCTGCTTATGATGGTAGATTAGGGCATTTTTTGAAATTAGCATACCTTA
The DNA here is from genome assembly GCF_055761805.1 of Camellia sinensis. Classification (NCBI taxonomy): domain Eukaryota; kingdom Viridiplantae; phylum Streptophyta; class Magnoliopsida; order Ericales; family Theaceae; genus Camellia; species Camellia sinensis. The sequence goes on from NW_028128987.1 coordinate 4,013,284, forward strand.
TGCTATGCATGCGTGCATCCATGCATTTGTATTGCATACATTAGGCTCGGTACATCACGCTAACTGCATTTGTACTTCAAAATTCTAAACCGAATATGTGATAATTGTGCATTTTCACATGCCATGTTTAGGGCTAGCCGTGCCTGCCTACATTGCATTTTGCATGTGATGCATTAGCCATTTTTAACATGAACTAGGACATGCATGTTTGCTAACTAGTTTACTGTTTTGGCACGGAGTACGATGTAAGTATTTATGCTTTAGCATCCCGCATGCGTGTGAGTGTTACCATGACAGTATGCCTGCCATGCGGCTAAGTGCTTATGTGTTAAACTGTTTTGAATGCCTGTGGGTGAAGGTTGGATTGTTTGAGTTGGAAAAACTCGTTGAAATCCGTGTTTTAGCCTACTTGTGAGTAGCAAATTCCAAAGCATTTTCAAAAACAAACGGATATGCAATGTTTCTTTCCAAATTAGGCAATCTAGTCTATACTTGTTTGCTGTGCGCATAACATAGTAATTCTAGGCTAATAAATGGAATAAGAACACGTAATGTTATCAAAATCGGATATCATGGTTAGTAGAGGCCGGTCTTCGGACCGGGCGAAAGGGGGTGCTCATAACTGACCTTCCCCGATCGTACCCAAGCTCCCGAGCCGAGACAACTCCGGTGATGACGGACATGTGGCCTTCGGGACCGAGTTAGGGTTTCCTAAATTTCCCCATTTTAAAAATATTTAGGTGGCGACTCTGTATCTGGCAAAGCAGTCCATGTTTGGCACTACTTTTTCAAAAATCTGTTTCTCTAAACGATTTGCCAGATTTGGACTCTTTGGTTCAGATTAAGAACCGCGACAACAAAATCGAGTCCGAACTGTAGCAGCGAAGGTCCCCCCTCCGCGGGCGCGTGCTACAGGATGCCTTACAAGGCATTCCCTGCCCCTCCAAGGCAAAACACAAGTGTTCGGTGTGAAACCAGACACTAAACGGTCAAGTTCGGAGATCCTGAGGCGGGGCGCGCGAGCCAAGACCTCCGGGAACTCCAAACGAACACAAACATGGATAATCACCGAGTGTTCCAAGCGGTGACGTCCAAGTCTTGAGGACGGTCAAAAATGGGGTGTCTACACAAACCCAAGAAACGGTGGTGGCCCTTCCTATTCAACAACCGTCCTCATCCCGCCGAACCAAGCGCGCCCGGACCGCCGAAACCGAACCAAGTTTGGTTGATGAAGAAGAAACTGCTCTTCCACCAAGCCTACCACCGAGCCCCCAACCGGAGCCTTCTAACCGAACTACTACTTGCTGGGTACCAAAACTTACCTTCAACAACCGAGATATCCAAGATTCTGACTCGGTTGTTGCTGAGATGGATCACCAGTTGGCCTTCAACCTGGCCAAGAGTGTGTGCCTCCCCAAAGACATGGAGCACCACCAAAAGCAACTAAACACCGAACTGAAGGCCATCCGGTCTTCAACAAAGTCGATGATTTTGGTAAGTAACTTCGGCCGTTTTTCTGTCTACTTTTTTCAACTTTTACTTCGGCTAAAGGGAAATCTTTGTTTTGTCAGGCCATTCTGAAAAACCACATTACTCATAGGAAAGTGCTAGAGCTCAGGAAAACAACAAGGCAAGCCGTGGCAGAAGCCGAAGTGAAGTCGGCCGAGCTAGAAGAGGCCAGAAAGCAAATGGCCGAGCTACAAGCTGAGAACGGCAGACTGACCGGACTGTTTAGTTCGGCCGAAGCAGAAAAGCAGAAGGCTGCCATTGCTCTAACGGACAAGTACCTGCGCGAGTTGGTGAAGCTTGAAAAGAAGAAAGATACCGAAATATCCCAACTGAAGGAGAGCGCAAAAGGTGCCGAAAAACGAGGCTTCAAGAAGGCAGAGGATGCTTATATCAAGCAGTGCGAAGCTGCCAAGGAACTGTTCTTCAAGTGTGGCTGGAGGGCAGCTGTTGAGAAGCTCGGTCATGATCCACAGACCGAGGTTTTCAACCCTCCAGCCTACTTCATACCGAACTCCCTTGTGGAGTATGCTAATGCCATGCAACAGCAGTTTCTTGAAGGCTCAGACTCTGATGAAGACTCTGTCTCTGAGGATACTCCGGTTGTCAATGTGGATCAGACAGTTCGGTTGGAGCCCATGGTGGAAGACCTGACTCTTGAACTTCCAGGGGAAACCGTGGTTCCGACCGAAACCACCCTCGCGACTGTGAGCGAGCTCCCGTCTGAAACCGGTCTTCGTGTTAATGCCGATGCAGCTTTTGATGCCGAAATTGAGGACCTTTTCTCTTGATTTTGTACTTTTTCTCTTTTTTGTTACCTTTGGTCTTTGTAACCGGGCTATGCCCCTCTGTAATTGCTTTTTAATGAATGAAAATTTTGCTTGAACTCTTATTCCGATTTTGATTTGTATGCTTGCACTTGATCTTTTCATGTCCAACGTTTATCTCGGTTTTTGCTTGTTCGAACTAACTTATGCTTACCAGCCAACCACTCCTTAGCCGACATAATTACTTCGGCTGAGGAGTACACAGATTTGGTTTAATCCAGCCAACCACTCTTCGACCATACCCTTACTTCGGCTGAAGAGTACAAAGAGTTGGTTTAATCCAGCCAACCACTTTTCAGCCATTCCCTTACTTCGGCTGAAGAGTGCAAAGAGTTGGTTTAATCCAGTCAACCACTTTTCAGCCATACCCTTACTTCGGCTGAAGAGTACAAAGAGTTGGTTTAATCCAGCCAACCACTCTTCGGCCATACCCTTACTTCGGCTGAAGAGTAATAGGAGTTGGTTTATTCCAGCCAACCACTCTTCAGCCTTACACTTACTTGCTGAAGAGTAACAAGAGTTGGTTTATTCCAGCCAACAACTCTTCAGCCTTACACTTACTTTGGCTGAAGAGTAAAAAGTTGGTTTATTCCAGCCAACCTCTAAGTTAGTTTTTCCAGCCAACTTAGAATAAAGTGTTTGGTTATTCCGACCAAACGTCCTGCAGCCTGGATCCTTATCCTGGGCTTAGGAGGGGTGTTGGTTTATTCCAGCCAACCTCTAAGTTAGTTTTTCCAGCTAACTTAGAATAATATGTTTGCAATGTTCCTAAACTTTACTAAAGCTAACTTTTACAGAGAACAGCTCATGCTGAAAAGAATCGCTTGTCTTATTGAGGAAAGAAAAAATTACATATGTTTGAAAGAGAAAAAGCTAAAAATAAAACAACTTGAGATTAGCCGTATTCCATGGCCTAGGGATTGCTTTGCCGTCCTTGTCTTCTAGGTGGTATGCCCCTTTGCCTGCTAACCCAACCACTTTGTAAGGACTTCCTAGTTTGGCCCTAACTTGCCATCTCCTGGTACCAAGGTGTTTCCCATTACTTTGCGCAATACCCAATCGCCGATTTTGAATTGTCTTGGATGCACCTTTTTGTTGTATTTTCTAATTAACTCTCGTTGGTATGAGGCAATGTGAACCAGTGCTCTTTCTCTTCTTTCTTCCGCAAGGTCGAGTTCCAATGTTATGGCTTCTCCATTTAAGTCTGGATCAAAATTTTCGCTTCGAATTGTGGGGAGGCCAACTTCCAGTGGGATTACTGCTTCCATTCCGTAGGCTAAGGAGAATGGTGTCTCTCCTATTGATCGTCGAGGTGTGGTGCGGTAAGCCCATAAAACATGAGGAAGTTCGTTCGCCCACTTGCCTTTTGCCTTCTCTAACCTTTTCTTCAGTCCATCCAAGATGACTTTATTTGATGCTTCTGCTTGGCCATTTGCTTGAGGATATGCCGGTGTAGAATTGTAGAACTCTATCTTGTATTCTTCACAAAAGCCTCTAAAGATTCTGCCGTCGAACTCAATGCCATTGTCTGAAATTAAGGCTTTTGGTATGCCAAACCGAGTGATGGTATTCTTCCAAACGAACTTCTTCACATCTTTTTCTTTGATTGATGCCAATGCTTCTGCTTCCACCCATTTTGTGAAGTAGTCTGTTGCTGCGAGAAAGAACTTCCTGTTGCCGGGTGCTGTTGGAAGTGGTCCTACTATGTCCAAGCCCCACATTGCGAAAGGCCATGGGCTAGTTAATGGTAGGAGTTCTCTTGCTGGTTGATGTATTTGGTGTGCGAATTTTTGGCATTTCTCACACTTCTTCACATATTTTTCTGAGTCTGCCTGCATGTATGGCCACCAGTATCCTTGTGAAATGGCTCTGTAAGCTAGCGATCTTCCTCCTTGATGGCTTCCGCACACCCCTTCATGTATCTCGTACAAGAATGCTTCTACTTTGCTGGGATGAACACACTTTAGGTAGGGTCCTGAGAATGACTTCTTGTATAATGCCAAGGATGGGGAGAGCCAAAATCGCTGCGATTTCGCTCTTATTCTGTTGGCTTCTTTTTTCTCTTCTGGGAGGATGCCGTCTTTTAAGAACAGGATGATGGGATCCATCCAAGAGGGGCCTAGTTCTGCGCAACATACCTCTTCTGCTTCGGGGTCTTCTATGCTTGGTCTAGGTAGGTAGTCGATTAGTAGTGGATGAGGTATGGAGGAGTCTGCCATTGAGGCGAAGCCTGCTAGTTCGTCAGCTCTGCTGTTTTCCTCCCTGCCGATTTGTTCTATCCTTATTACTTCAAATTTCTTGATCTCTGTTCTGACCAACTCTTGGTACTTGGCCATCCTATCATCCTTTGCTTCATAGTCGCTAGAAATTTGGTTTACTACCAGCTGTGAGTCGCTGTAGACCATTAATTTGGTGGCCTGCATGTAGTATGCTGATTTGAGTCCTGCGAGAAGCGCTTCATACTCCGCTTCGTTGTTTGATGCTGGGAAGCCAAGGTTGATTGCTTGCTCTATAACCAGGCCGTCTGGTGAGATGAGGACTATGCCGAGTCCTGCACCATGCCGGTTGGATGCTCCATCCACAAAGAGCTTCCACATCTCACCAACGAACAACTTCCAGCAAGTGGAGGGGTCAGATGATGTCGTGGGGTCAAGAATGGTGTTTTCTTCAAGGTCCATGCTTGCTGTCTGCCCCTCGCCATCTGATTGTACTGTTGGTGAGCCTTGGTTTGTTTCTTCCTTGTTGTCTTTAGTCTGGTCTGCCTTGGAGTCTGACTGAGTACCTTCTACTAGGGGTTGCGCTATTCCGGTGTCAACTTCCATCCCTAATTCGGTGGTGTCAGTTAGGTCGACTGGGAAGATATGATGACTTCCAGGAGTAAACTCTGCGACGAAGTCTGCCCAAGATTGGGCTTTTATTGCGGTCCTGGGTTGGAACTTGATGTCGAATTGTCCCAACTCTACTGCCCATTTCAAAATTCGCCCAGAAAAGTTCGCCCTCTCAAACAAAGCTTTTAGTGGGAAAGTTGTGAGGACAATTATGGTGTGGGCGTGAAAGTAGTGTGCTAATTTCCTGGAGGCCATCATCAATGCTAATGCCAATTTTTCCAGTGGCAAATACCTTGTTTCGGCTCCCAGCAATGTCTTGCTGACATAATAGATGGGCAGGTGTTGAATTCCTTCTGCACGAACCAATACTGCGCTAACTGCGTGCTGAGAGACTGCCAGGTACAAGAAGAGTTCTTCACCAGGTACTGGGGTAACAAGCAGTGGTGGGGAAGACATATACTCCTTCAAGCTTTCCAAAGCTTGGTCGCATTCTTCATCCCACTCAAACTTGGCCTTTAAGGCATGAAAAAATGGTCGTAGTCTATCTGACGACCTGCTTATGAATTGGTTGAGTGCAGCTGCCATACCGGTGAGATGCTGCACTTCTTTTACTGAGTTTGGTCTCTCCAGATCTTCGATTGCCTTGATTTGAGAGGGGTCTGCCTCTATACCTCGGTTGGTCACGAGGAAGCCCAGGAATTTGCCAGATCCTACTCCGAATGCATACTTGGACGCATTAAGGCGCAACTTGTGCTTCTTCAGGATCTCAAACATCTCGCCTAGGTCCTTAAGATGGTCATTCTCATCCTTGCTCTTGACCACCATGTCGTCGATGTAAGCTTCCATTGTTCTGCCTAACAATGGTTCAAACATCTTGGTGACCATCCGTTGGAATGTTGCCCCTGCGTTCTTCAGGCCAAAGGGCATGACCTTGTAACAGTATAGTCCTCTTGGGGTTGTAAAAGATGTGACCTCCTTGTCTGGTTCATGCATGGCGATTTGGTGATAGCCTCTGTATGCATCCAGAAAGCTAAGTCGGTTGTGCCCGGCCGTTAGGTCCACTAGTTGATCTATCCGTGGTAGAGGAAAGCTGTCTTTTGGGCACGCCTTGTTGACTGTTTTGTAGTCGACGCAGACGCGCCACTTACCATTCTTCTTTGGCACTACGACTGTGTTGGAGATCCATCTTGGGTAGTGCACTTCTCTAATTGCTCCTGCCTCCAGCAGGTTACCTACTTCTTCGGCCACTATTTCGGCATGGTGAAGTGCCGATCTGCGAGTGCGCTGAATGAATGGCCTGGCGGATGGGTGGACATTGAGTTGGTGACAGATGAAGTTTGGATCAATGCCTGGCATGTCGTAGGGTGTCCAGGCGAACACTTCGATGTTGGAGGTTAAGAATTCCAGGACCTCTAATCTCTCAGTGCTGGACAACGATGATCTGAGCAAAAAGAACTTATCCGGGTTCTTTTCATCTATTTTTACCTTTACCAAGTCCTCCACTGCTTTCTGATCTGCCGCTTTGCCGACATCTGCGAATAGCTCATTACTCTTTAGTTCTTCCACCGAATGAACATATCCTTTGGCAGCGCGGCTGCCATTTACTGTGACGAAGCATTGCTTCGACATGATCTGATCTCCATAAACTTCTTCAATTATACCGGTGTCGTTGGGGAATCGCATTACTTGGTGGTAGGATGACGCCACCGATCGCATGGCATGCAGCCATGTTCTGCCCAAGATGATGTTGTAAGTGGAGGGGACCTTTAATACCCAGAACTCCACTTGTTTCGTCACGCTTCCTGCCCTAACTGGAAGAATTATTTTGCCGACGGGCCATTCTGGCATAGAGTTGAATCCAATTAGGGGTGATACAGCAGGCGCCAAGTCTTTGTCTTGTAGCTTTAGTTGTTTGAATGTTTCGTAGTACATGATCTCACATAAACTACCCTGGTCAATCAGAATCCGCTTGACGTCAAAATCCTTGACTCGGAGAGTGACGACTAGGGCATCATTGTAAGGACAGTATATTCGATCCAAGTCTTTATCTGAAAAAGACATGACGTTTGTTGCCTCTGTTTTCCCCTTCTTGATGGCAGGTTGGGCACTTAGCACCTCTCTAAAGCACTCAGCCTTTTTGATTGATCCCCTGAGCTCGCATACATGCTTAGGTTCAAAGACTCCATGTATCACATTGATAATGCCTTGAGGTGGGGGGTCGATTGGCATTCCGTTGGGGTTGTTGTGATCTTGGGGGGCTGGTTGCGTCCCTCCTTCAATGTACTTGTCCAAGTGGCCTGCTGCCACCAACTCTTCCAAGTGTTGTCTCAATGGTGTGCAATTCTCCGTGCGGTGTCCCTTTTCTTTGTGGAAGGTGCACCGCGATCTTTCGTCATAGTCCTTCTGGGCTTCTCCGAGCTTGGTTGGCCACTTGACGAAAGGCTCATCCCTTATTTCGCTCAGAATCCGATATATCGGTTTCTTGAACACCGTGGTTATGGCAATGCAGATTCTCAACCATCTTTTATCGGGATCTTCTCCGTTATCTCGTCTGCCACGTCCGTTTCTACTCTGACGATCTACTGCATTGACCTTCGCTGAGGTTTTCTTTTCTGGTACTGCGGTCGCACTAGATTTTGCTTTGGCACGTGCGCCATCCTCTTCTACCCTGATGTGCTGATGCACTCTTTCCATCAGGGCTTCCATAGTGAGGGATGGCGTCATGGTGATTGAGTCCCTTAGTCTGTTCCCGACTGGAAGGCCTCTTTTATACTGTGCAATGGCGAGATTGGTGGGGCAGTCCCCAATCTGATTGAATGTCTCCCAGTAGCGACTGTTGTAGGATCTTAGGGTCTCTTTATCGCCCATGTCGATGGAGAGTAGCTGATCGATCTCCACCGGGGTTTTAGTGTTTGTTCGGAACCTTGTCACGAAGGCATCTACCAATTGTGCCCAAGAGGCTATGCTGCCTTCTGGAAGTTTCTCGAACCAAGTCAAGCCTAGGTCGCCAAGACTTGATGGGAAGAGTATGCACATTAAGGCCTCGTTTCGCCTGTATACAGCCGTAACTTGGAGAAAGTGGCTCAAGTGTGAATAGGGATCCGTCTTCCCTTCATATGTAGTGAATTTTGGCTGAAGGAAGCCCGATGGTAGGGGCGCGTTTTCAATCGCCGGAACAAACGGTGAAGTCTGCAGCCTTGCTAATGCCTTGTCCGTCGGTTCGTAGGCAGGGCGCGGTATTGGCATTCCAACCTCGACGCTTCCATGCGTCCGAGGAGCCAACCGCTGTAGGGCAGAAACTCTGTGCGGATCCCGCGCCCTGGCTTCCTCCTTGCATCGTGCTTTCTCTTCGAGCACGGTTCGTAAGTCGAATGATCTGGGTAATTCTGTCTGTCTAAATCTAGTTTGGTGCGAATGCGAGGGCCAATACGTGCTTCTTTCGATGTATGATCTTTCAGATCTCGTCCTCTCAGACCTGGAGTGACGAGTTCTGGAAGACCAGGATTGAGTGTCGCCTGTCCTGAGGCTTCTGTTCTCTCCTTGCGAGGGTGTGGTATTCCTACTACGATTTTCTGAGTGGCGAGGGGGCGTCTTCTTTTTGCACCCCTCTCCTGCCGCCACTTCTTTTTTCTTCATATGGCGTTTCAAGGCCTCCATGTCCGCCGCCATCTTTCTTATCAATTCATCTTGCTCTTTCACGCGATCTTCCAGAGCTTGAGGGCCAATCCTCCGTCTTTGCTTGTCAGGACTTTGCGAGCGAGATTAACGGGGGCTGTGAGTTCGCCTTCCCCTAGTATCTCTCCTGGAGTTATGACGCTGGGACTCCAAGTCCACCATGGGAGGGACAGAGGGTAATCCTTCTCGCCTTGCGCCTCCATCTGGAGTTAGTCCGTCGACGGCAGACTGCGGCAATTCTTCAATGTGTGCCATCGATTGTAAAGGGGAGAAGCTTTAATCAAGAGGTTTTGTTCTGTCTGTTATTCCCACAGACGGCGCCAATTGTACGGGAAAGAAATAATTCTCCTCGTATAATCCTGTTGACTAAGTCCGCGCTCCTCCGTACGACGTCGCTTTGTCACCTGAAAACACAAACGTGAACTAGCCGGCGGGTGTGTGCCGGAAACCTCTCTGATGCCTAAGTCAGCAAACTTGACAAATAGACAAAGCTCAATGTATTCAGAAAGCAAAATTGTGTGTTACCTCCTCCAAGGTGATGTTTGTGAGTTTTTATAGGTTTCGAGTGGCACAATCCTAGTAGGACTTCTATTTCTCCATGCAGAGTCCTCCTAGGATTCATACTCCTAAAGGATAATGCTTATCCTTTTACACCCCCCACTGCTTAAACCAAGTGGGATGGTTTTACCATGGCCGAACTACTATTTGACCGAAGTACCTACGGCTATGTATAGCCGCAGAATAAGCCGAACTAGTTCTTCCTTTCACTTCACTTACGTCGGCTTCTCATGCACAGCACATGGCATGGTTGGACCGAACTAACAAATCGCGACCGGTATAACTCCAAGACCGGTCTAACTCAAAGGTACCGCTAGACTGATCTATTCAGAATACATCATGACCGGACTAACTCTGAGACCGGCCTAGCTCCAAATTGCCCGGACCGAAGTAGCTTTACAATTCTTGAGCCGAAGTAACTTAATCTCTCTTGGACCGAAGTAACTTTTCGGCCTTATTACCCAGTCCTTCGCACTGTGGGCCATAAAGTCCTTCTCATAGCTCGGCCCAATTTTCACTAAAATTACTCTCTCATATATATATATATATATATATATATATATATATATATATTTTTCCTAAAACCAAATTTGTTTTGCTAGAGAAGTCAAATTCATACGTTGGCTACATGCGGGTTGTGACCTCACTTTACATTTGATCAGAAGACTAACTTCAGCTGACCGATTCATATCCCCCCTTCCCCCCCCCCCCAAAAAAAAAAAAAAAACAAAAACAAAAACAAAAAAAAAAAAGAAACTCCAAACAAAAAAAAAATAAAAAAACTCTGGATGACCAATTTATGATGTTTGTGCTGTGGAGATGGAATTGATTTGGGAAGTTGGTTGATTTTTTGATTTTTTTGTTATTTTAATTTAGGGTTAAAAAACTTGGGTTGTGAAAGATTTTTGATTTTTTTGACTTTTTTAATTTTTTTTGTGAGAGAAATAATGTAATGATTATGGTTAGATATGAAATTTTATCTTTTTAGGCTAAAAAACTCTTTTTTTTTTTTTTTTTTTTTGTGATTATCTTAGCCAAAAAAATTCTCAAACCCAACTTCCCAAACATAGTATCTAAGGCTTATTTTGGGGAATGCTTTATTTATTTATTTTTTTTGGCTTATTAACTTATTATAAAACACTACAAGAAATAGCACTTTTGCCGACTAAAAATTTAGTTGGCAAAAGTCCATTTTTAGTCGGCAAAAGTTATCCACGACTAATTTTTTTGGTTGCCTATTGAGGGTCAGCAAAAATAATTAGCGATTAAAACTTTTGTTAGTCGGGAAAAAATTGGATTTGCCGACCAAATTTTTGGTTGCTAAATATATCATTGCTGCTACTAATCCATTTAGTAGGTAAAACACTTTGGTCGCGAAAAGATATATTTTCCCAACCAAAACATGTTAGTCGCCAATTGTCACATTCTACGACCAAAAAGTTTAGTCGCCAATTATCACATTTCAGGACCAAAATATTTGGTCGCCAATTGTCACATTCCACGACCAAAAAATTTGGTCGCCAATTGTGAAAATTCCACGACCAAAAATTTGGTCGCCAATTGTCACATTCCACAACCAAAAAGTTTGGTCGCCGAAAGGAATGTTTGCGCCAACATCTAATAAAATAAACTTGTAATTCATAATAATCCATCCAATCCATTCAATACAATCTGGTCTACTTGATATCTCAACTTCAACACGAATATGTGCATTGCACACGAAAATACCATAAAGAGATGTGGGATAGATTCGAGATTAAATATTAACAATTAAACGATGTGTTTAATAACTTCCAAGTTACAATTATGAGAATGTGTGTAAACAACTGCTAGGAAATCAGAAAATTAAATTAAATAAATATATAACAAAAGATGAGCATAATGAGATTAAAATGAGGAACCAAAGAAAGAAAGAAAAGAATACGAGTAATAAATTGTAATGAGATATGATGTTGATTGTCTCATCAGTATCATTCTTCTGTACAAGCACACCCTTAACGAAAAGCAGCAACTTCGTCCCTAAAGAATTTGAGCAGGTCCTCTCATCTCTAAGATCCCTTATGTCTTTCACTCGCACACTTACCTGGAAACATTTAAAAGCATTAGATTGGAGGCATAAAATTCAAACGGTCTGAACAATCAGATTGCAAAATCCATAGGAACTCAGGACAAGATTAACACATGAAACATAAATGAAATAGGAGATTTAATCACATAATGTTAGATATTTGAACAATCCAGTGAGCATTCTCTAACACATGCTAAATATCATTTAAAGTGTCTATATATCTGTTTGGTTTGGGTCTCAAATCATGATTTCACCATCATATTCCAATCCTCTCTTTGATTATAGTTTTCAAAATATGATTCCAAAATACATTGCAAAACATGTTTGGTAAACTAGAGAGCTTTTGAATTTTTTGGTTTACCCGATCGTCTGCCCGGACATCCTCCCGGACGTTCGGCCAATCGTCCAGCCGGTTGATCAGAATAGTACTTCTTTTTTTTTTGTTACAATTTCCACTTGTTATTTGAATATATATATATATATATATATATATATATATGTAGACGTCCCCGAACGCCCCGGGAGGGACGAGCTCCCGTTCCGTTCATTTGGGGTCACTACAGTTCAGAACTCTCAAATGTTACGGTTCTAAGTCTGAACCAAAGAGTCCAAATCCGGCAAATCGTTTTGAGAAAAACAGATTTTTGAAAGAAGTGCCAAACATGGACTGCTTTGCCAGATACAAAGTCGCCACCTAAATATTTTATTTTTGGAAAATTTAGGAAACCCTGACTCGTTTGCCTAAGACCACGTGTCCGTCATCACCAAAGTTGCCTCGGCTCGGGAACTTGGGTACGATTGGGGAAGGTCACTTCGTGAGCACCCTCGCTCGCCCGATCAAAGATCGGCCTCTACTAATCATGATATCTAGTTTTGAAAACTTTGTGTGTTCTTATTCCGGTTATTAATCTAGTTTTACTTATGTGATGCGCACAGTATACAAGTATAGACCGGGTCACCTGAATTGGAACAAAACATTTCATGTTTGTTTTTTTTTTTTTGAAAGATGGTTTACTACTCGCAAGTAGGCTTAAAATGCAGATTTTGCCACCCTCATGTGGGCTTAGAAAAGATGGTTTTGCCACTATCTAGTGGGCTTAAAACAAACAGTTGATGATTTATTCCAATCCAAGTAGCCCAACCTTCACCCACAGGCATTCAGGCAGATATATCACATAAGCACATAGTCTCATGGTAAGCATGCTATTCATGGCAGTCACTCACACGCATGCAAAGATGCTAAAGCATAAAACTCACCGAGTACTCTAAGCCAAAACAGAAACTCATTAAAAATTCATGCATGATCCTAATTATACAGAAGTGCCTAATGCAACACATGCAAAATGCAACTATAGCAGGCTCGGTTATTCTAAACATGGCATATGAAATGCTACAACTAACATGTATTCAACTTGGAATTGAAAAATACAATGCAGTTAGTATGATGCGCCGAGCCCGGTGTGTGCAAAACAGATGAATGATGCAAACATGCTGTCATACTGTATGCTAATTGAAATATGCCCTAATCTAACCATCATAAGCAGGTAAATAAAAGGGAAGAAAGACATGGGGTTGGAAGACATGCATCACACTCACCTACACTTATTACAATTATGCCATCGCACAGAGGGTCCAAATAAATAATACAATCCCAAATGAAAGAATAGTACAGTCCAAATATTACAGTCCAAATAATGTACAAATTCCTAATTAATTTACAAATTAACTAAGAAAGCTGTAAACTGGCATGCAAGCCAGGGACTGCCTTGACTCTGATGAATGATGCATGTCTGGGCTGCCTTGTGCGGAAATCCACTGGGATGCCCCGATTAGTCTCTGTTTTGTAATTTTTCTTGGAAAGCGCGCCAAGCTCCGGAAGTTTGCTGATTCTTAATTTGCTGCAACAGAGAGCAGGAAAGGGGCATAGCAATGTATTTTCACAAATGCATGCATACCTCGATCCTCGTGCCACCAATCACGCATCTCGATGCATGATGGCCGAGGAGTCGAAATGTGCAACTCAATATAGAATGAATGCATATGAAAATACAACAAAACCTAACTCCATCATGGATAATCCGGAGTGTCGGTGACTGGGGAATTGAGACACGTTCCGTCACTCGGAGTATGGAACGTACCTCGTTTCCCGTGCCCGGGCTAACTCCTATCCCGAACACGATGCAACATGCATGATATGCATGAAATGCAACTAAGATACAACCTGACATACGAAAGACTATGAAATGGCATACACGATGCACGAGGAAACATGGCATACACAATGCGCTAATATACGGCCTAGCATACGCAATGCTATGGAATGAAATGGCATACACAATGCAATAATGGGCTTACACCAACATGAGAGAGCCTCAGCCACACTCACATAGGAGGCCATCAGATGAAAACAAGACAACTCGAAATGCGTGCACGCGTGCACGCAAACCGAAGATCGACCCTCAGGCACCGAAATGCCACTCTAATGAGACATGACAAAGACATGGAATATGATATGCAAACATACAAAAATCAGTAGCAAAATGAGGAGCAAAATAGCCCCGAAACAAGGCGAAATGACACCCGATGTATGGAAAGAGTCCCGAAACATGAATTTTGGCGCATGAAATGACCTATAGCTATGCAATGCATGCATAATTTGATCATGACATGTGAAGACAGATTCAAGGAAGCCCCAAAACAAGCATGTTTTCAGTTCTAAGCGAGGCCAAACAACAAACACAAATAGGGCAAAACTAGCATGCAAAAATGGCCCTAAATGTGAGATAAAGAAGCAACTCACAGCTTCTGACCCCAAACAGATTTGGGCCCTTCAACAATGTTGAAGAGGGGCCCAAAATATGATCTTTTACAGTTCTGAAAAGAGCCCAAAAACAAACACAAGCATGGCTAAGCTCTCATGCAAGAAATGGGCCAAAAGATGGACAAAGAAGCAAGTGAAGATTGCTGGCCTTAAACACAAAGGGGCCCTTCAACAATGTTGAAGAGGGGACAAAAATAAGGAATTTTACAGTTGATGGCCGGACCCAAAAAAGTATGAAAATATGTCCAAAATGCTATACAAAATGAGGCCAAAAAGAGAGATAAAACACAAAGTATATAAAATATGCCTCAAACCATGAAAGACCCTCAATGAAACATGAAGAATGGGTCAAAATAAGACTGTTTTCAGCTCTGAAAAGAGCCCAAAAACAGGAGCTCGAGAGGCTAATAAATCATGAAAAAATGGAGCCAAAATAGAGATATAAAGGCAAGTGATAAATGGGGGCCTCAAACAGCAATGAGCCCTTCAATAATTTTAAATAAGGGATCAAAATAAGACCCTTTACAGTTTATGACATGCCTCAAAACAGATTATACCTAGGCCAAAAATACTACACAAGATAATGGCATATAAGAAGGATAATGAAGCAAGTGCATCAAGGGGGCCTCAAACAGTGAGGGGCCCTTAAACAAAAGTGAAAAGGAGCTCAAAAAAATGCCACTTTCAGTTAGGGCCGGAGCTCAAAACAGCAAACATGTATGACTTATGTATTTAACAAAATATGGACCAAAAGAGGGGAAATGGTGCTTACCCTTGAAGACTTGACTTTGGCACCCTTTTGGCTTGAGATGTAGCACTCCTAGGCCTTGAAGAAGAGCCTCCAGCTACTAGAATGAAGGATGGAAGGGTGGAGCTTGGTGGTGGTGTGGAAAGGGGTATAGGACTTGGAAGGTTTTTTGCTTGGAAATAGAGAAGGAGAGGGATATAATGCAAAGGCTCTTAGGTGATTTTTCCAACCTCCAAACCAGCAGCTGGAGCTGCTGTTATAAAGGCAAAAGGGAGGGAAAAGGGGGGGAAAATGGAGGGAAAACCAACCAAGTTTCCCTCCAAAAAGGCAACCCCCTCCCGGATACCAAATCCGGGGAAAATGAATACATATTTGCAATGTACCAACCCTGAGGATCATGGCCGGCCAATTATCCAAGCTGCAGGTGGCCGGCCGGCCAAGGGTCAAAAACGTCAATGAGAATTAGTAGCCGACCATATGATATTGGTGGCCTCCCATGTGTGCACAACACAACCATGTGGTCAAACACTGGAAAAAGTGACCCAGGAGAGAGAACAACCCACTTTTAGGAGGGGTTCAAAAGGGTCAAGCAACATTAGTGGCCGGCCATATGATATTGGTGGCCTCCCAGGTGTGTACATCACAAATATGTGGTTTTGGGTGCAAGAAAGTGGCCCTAGGGTGGTCAACATTGGCTTGGAAGTAAGAAAAACGGGCGTCGGAGGGCGCCGGAGGAATATAACTGGTTGCTGAAACAATTGCTGGCCTCCCACCCTTCTACGGCCTTCCTGGTGATGAAACAGAGGTACCTGCCAAAAATGAACGAAAATCGATGCAAAACGAATGTTCAGGGGCCAGAACGCGCAGTTCGGGGCCCCGAAAACTGCCTGTTAAGCACCGAAAGTGGCATCCGACCACGAAGTGGGTCTCTCAGACCTCAGTGTCCCTCGAAAGGAAGCAAATAAGAAGTACGCCAAAAACCGAAGTAAACGGAGGTGGTTAAGCGGTCCCGAACCGAGGCACACGGCCAACGGCTCCGAAAAATCGAAAACCGGACTCCAAACGGGCAAAATGGCCTACGATCACAAAACGTAGCCTACGGCCACTGAGAGATGGTCTACGAGACCTCTCCCTCCCTTCGTGAAGAGAAAACAGAGAAAACCGAGCCTGGTTCGCAAACCGAGGTAAAGCATGAAAGAGTCCAGAAGTCCGGAGGCAAGGCTCGCAGCCAAGACTCTGAAACTTCTGAACGAGCACAATATGAAACATCACCGAGCGCTCAATTGGTGACGTCTGAGTCTTAAGGTCGGTCAAAAATGGGGTGTCTACAATATATATTTGTTTTTGATATTTTTTAAATATAAAAGTTATTTTTTAAGACCAAAATGGCAAATTATTGCAACATGAATGTAGCGATCTCAGTTTCGATCCTTCTTTCATATTTTGCCACTTCGACTGGGCCGGTCGGGGGTTGAGGGGTAGCGCCCCCAAAACAAAAATACAAAATGCATTCACAGTTGCTTGTCCGCTCGAGCGGCCATTTCTGCGCTTGAGCAAAGAATGTTTGGTTTCAGAAGTTTGACCTGTCTGCAAAAGTACTGGGTTAGTGTATTTGACGCTCGAGCGGAGCATTCCACACTCGAGCGGACCATGTTATATCAGTTCGTGAATCTGATATTTCATATCACTTTTTAGTCCTCTTTCTCTCTCTAAAACTCTCCAGAATTTCAAATCGGGAGCTTCTCTCTCTAGAAGTCATCTTATCTCTTTGATTTCTCCAAATCCATTGGGATTTAGACCTAAGTTCTTCACCAAAGTTGGTTATCATCTCGAGGGCTTCGTTGTGTGCGGTGAAGATCGAGTTTCGACACTGTTAATTTTGTAGATTTCATCTCATTTCTTCTTCAAAACTTGAAGTAGAGATTTTCTTAGAGTTATATATATGTTTTCGCAAGATCTAGATGATTTTCGAAATCATCCTTTGATTAGCTTTGAGAAATTGATTGTTGATTTCAAGAAGATGAGTGATTTTGAAAGTGGGTTTAATTTCTTTTCCTTTTAAAATAGAAGTTTAAGGTTTTGAACCATATTGATTGAAGAAAGATGATTTTGGGTAGATTCTTCTAAATATCTTGGAGATGAATGGTTTTGGTGAGAAAACTAAGAAATTGGATCTTTTCTTTGAAAAATGTTGAAAATCCTTAGAAGATGTTGTCATATTTATTGTATACCAAAATAAATGGATGTTTTGAAAAAATTTTATTTATATATAAATGACGAATTTTGTGAAAAAAAAAAATGAGAAATGTTGTTATTTTAGAGATTGTTGTCAAAATGTTAATTTAGTCTTAAATTGACTAAATTGTTGAGATTGCTCGAAATGTGGAAATTACGTTATTCTCTTGAATGAATTGGATATAAAAGTATATATATATATATTCATCTTGTGGAATTGTGTTGAAACGAGGATTGGCAATTTTGATCACAATGGTATATTGTGTGGAATAATTGAATATGGAAGTAATGTTGCATTGCATTATTAAGCATACATTGATATTTCAATTCATTGGACTATGTTAAGCTTTGAAAATTTGCATTGAGAAAAGAATGTTGGGAAATGGGTTTTCATGAAATGGTTTTGGGGTAAATACGGTGGTAAGTCTTGATAGGCGGTGTGGATGAAATTGTTTAAGTTGGCCTGAGTGTCCTTGGCGAAAGACCAGAAAGTCACGCGGATAGGTGTCGAGCCTTCCGGTTAATACCGGTAAAAATGACAATTGGTAATACTCGTATAGCCTACTTGCAGACACCGACCTAGGGATTACCAGAGTTGTATTTACCGCCCCCTTTAATTAAATCGATAACTTTTGAACAGTTGAAGTTGCATAACATCATTGAGCATGATGGTTTTCAAAAGATGAAGATGCGTTTTATTTTCAAAAAAGCATGGCATGGCATGTGCATTCAACTCTTGAGACTTGTATAAAATATATATAATTTGTTGAGGATTTCCTACTGGGCTTTATGCTCACCCTATCGAATTTTTGTGTAGGAAAAGACGTGGTGAATCCGCCTAATTGAGGACGTAGAAATGTGTGTGTTGAGAGCACTAAAGTTCTCATTTGCTGTGGTCCTATTTGTAAGCCAAGGGCTACGTATGTGTGGGTTTGAATAACCATTTTGTGTACCGAGCTTAAGCCTTAGAAGATTGTAAACCCTTGGCGGTGCTTATTTGGTTATTTACTTGTTGTTGAATCAATGTAATATCGCATGAGGAACTATTATTATTATGTAATGCAAGTATGAAAATTTATATTTGGTTTTCCTTTAAGAGAGCCATGATTGTTGTATTATCATTTGGGCTAGAAATTTGGGGCGTTACAACTTGGTATTAGAGCTATCGGGTTTGAATACTTGGAGCTCGTGGGAAGTGGTTGTTTAACCACAATGGGTTCATTTAGCATGCTTAGGAAGTGTTGTGCATTTTGTGACTATGTGATAACATGCTTATGTGACTAAATGGGTATGGGATTGGACTTTTGGGACGTTGTTTGCGCCTATTAAATTCTTTGAGGTCTTATTAGAAGGGTACTTGATCAATACTCATTCTACTAAGAATTCTTGATTTTTCGTGGGACGAATCTCATCATAAGAGTATAATCCGTATGTGTTTACATGACTAAGCGCTTATGTGGAGTGAAATTGATATATGGTAGAGAAATATATAGAATTGTTGTAGTCGAACGTGTGAGTTAAATTACGAGCACATATGAGTTAATATGCTAAATTATTTCTCTTGTATCCTTTATTAGGATGTCAAGAAGGGGTCAAGTCCATGGTGGTAGAGGTGGGAGGTGTGGTAGGGCTCCCCGAGGTGTGCATGAGGTATCGGTCCATAGGTTTCCGGTGCAAGAAGAAGGGTTAGACCAAGCTAATATGGTTGAGCAAGCAGGCCAAGCTAAACTGGCCGAGCAAGTGGGACAAGCGGGTCAAACCGCAATGGGGGCTCTAGCCCGAGAAATGGCGGGGGCTTTGAGGGAGTCTATGAACTTGTTAAGGGCGGAGAATCAAGCCCGAGAGAACACCGTGGAGTCAAGGACGAGTTTCCTTACTAGAGAGTTTTTACGGCCCAAACCAGATGAATTCCATAGTGGTCCCGAGCCCAAGAAAGCAGATGAGTGGCTCGAACAAACTGTGAAGACGTTAGAGATGCTTCATATAGATGATAGCGAGTTGAAGGTGACTCTAGCGAGTTACTACCTTAAAGGGGATACGAGTTAGTGGTGGAAGTATGCCAAGGGTAGGGTGGAGCCATCATGGGAAGCCTTTGTGGTTGTTTTCCAAGATAAGTATTTACCTCCCGTTGCTAGGAAGAGATTGAGGCAAGAGTTCAAACACCTCAAACAACTCGACATGATCGTGGCCGAGTTCGAGGCAGTCTTCTCTAGTTTATCTAGGTTTGCACCAGAGTTTGTGGCAACGGAAGAGCGCCGTTGCATTGAATTCAAGAAAAAGTTGAAAACCAAAATTTTCTTTAAGATTGTTGGGAACATGATTCGGAACTATGACTGTCTTGTAGAGCCGGCGGCATACGTTGAGATTTCCGTACAAGCCGAGGAGGAGAGACTTCAGAGCTCGAGACCTAGGGGCCAAGAGTCTCAAGGAGACTATAGGGAGAATAAGAAGAGCAGGGATACTTTTCATTCTAGCCACAACCACAGCAGTCAAAATCCACTTTTCCTTTGCCTAGTGCGATTCCGGGAAAAAGTACATCTAATGGCTTCACGTGTTTCAAGTGTGACCAGCCAGGCCACAAAGCCTTTTCGTGCCCACAGAAGGGTCAAGGACAGTTGATATTGCCACCACCACCACCTAACCGATCTCAGAGTCAATCTCAATCTCAGAATGGAGGCCAGGGATTTAGTTGTTATCAGTGTGGTCAGTGGGCATATGAAGAGAACTTGCCCTCAGTTGGGAGGCGCATAAAGGTCGAAGCAGACTTAGAGCCACCAGCAGGCTCATTCAGCTCAGGCTTCACGAGCTAATCAGGGAGTCACTTCGGCTTAGTTGGTACAACAAGCCTATGATCTGAGAGGGGGGCAAGTTAATCAGGGGCCACAAGGGCGCGTGTATGTTGTTACCGTGCCAGAGCAGTTGCCAGAATCCTTAGTTGCGAGAGGTATTTTTGTTGTGTGGAATTCTTTGGCTAATGTATTGATAGACACGGGTGCGTCTCATTCATTTATATATACTGCATTGGCTTCTGTATTGGGGTTAGAGCTAGCACTAACTAGAGTCACCTGTTGGAGGTACAGTTGATTTAGATCGGGGTTGTCGTGATACTGAAATAGAAGTTGCCGGGCGTCGATTTCTGTTTGCTTTTGTGTTGCTAGATATGTCGAGTTTTGATGTCATTTTAGGCATGGACTGGTTGTGTTCTTATCAAGTTGTGATTGATTGTTACTGTTAGAGAGTTACAGTGTGCACTTCGGGTGGTGATCGTTTCTATTTTCGGGGGAACCGAGTTAATAGAGCCTTGTCGCCAGTTGTTGACCCTCGTAGTAGGAGCAAGCTTAGTGGCCTTCTTGCAACTCTCTTGGATAGCGAGAGTGACAGGGCTCGTGTTGAGTTACCAAGGGTAGTTTGTGAATACCCGGATGTCTTTCCAAAAGATCTTACTAGTTTACCACCTCACCGAGAGATCGAGTTCTCCATTGAATTAATGCCTGGCACGACACCGATTTCTATGTCACTGTATAGATTTACACCCGCCGAATTGCATGAGTTGAAGATTCAACTCCAAGAACTTTTAGACAAGGGCTTCATTCGCTCTAGTACATCACATTGAAGAGTGCCAGCTCTCTTTGTGAAGAAGAAGGATGAGTCATTGCGGTTGTGTATTGATTACCGCAAGTTGAATAGAGTCACAATTAAGAACAGGTATCCTCTACCCAGAATAGATGATTTGTTTGACTAACTTAGAGGGTCTCGTTGCTTCTCAAAAATATATTTGAGGTCGAGGTACCATCAGTTGAGAGTCCGGGAGGAGGACATTCAGAAGACGGCCTTTCATACTCGTTATGGCCACTATGAATTCTTTGTAATGCCTTTTGGGTTGACCAATGCATCGGCTTTCTTTATGGATTTGATGAAGATAATTTTTTGGGAATACTTGGACCGTTTTGTGGTCGTCTTTGTGGACGACATCTTAGTTTATTCAACCTCAGAGGAAAAACATGAGGCTCACTTACGGGTAGTGCTTGAATTGCTAGAGAAACACCGTTTGTATGCCAAGTTTGAGAAATGCGAGTTTTGGTTAACCGAGGTAAAATTTTTGGGGCACGTAGTGTCAAGAGAGGGAGTAACAGTAGACTCCTCAAAGATAGATGCGTACAAGATTGGGAACAACCCAAGAATGTTTTTGAGATCTGGAGTTTCTTGGGGTTAGCGGGGTATTATCGACGTTTTGTTAGGGACTTCTCTAGACTAGCTGCACCTTTGACTAGGTTGACTAGAAAAGGGTATCAAATTTGTGTGGAGTGAGGCTTGTGAAAAGTCATTCCAAGAACTTAAGATTAGATTGACCACCGCACCAGTCTTGATAATTTCAGAAAGGGGTTTGAATTACATTGTCTATTGTGATGCGTCCAGGGATGGACTTGGTTGTGTCTTGATGCAAGAGGGAAAAGTTGTGGCCTACGATTCACGACAATTGAAAACTCATGAGAAAAATTACCCCACCCATGATCTAGAATTAGCAGTGATGATTTTTGCTTTGAAGATTTGGAAGCATTACTTGTACGGTGAGAAGTTTGAAGTCTTCTCCGATCATAAAAGTCTAAAGTATTTGTTTTCTCAAAAATACTTGAATTTACGACAACGGAGGTGGATGGAATTTGTGGAGGATTATGACTTTGAGTTACACTATCATCCAGGGAAGGCCAATGTGGTGGCCGATGCTTTAAGTCGAAAATCTGTGAGTAGTTTAGCAAGTGTGGCCATTCGGGAATGGGATATGCTAGATGTTATTGGCAAGTTTGATTTGCACTTGGAGAGTGCTACCTTGTTTACTTTGAATGCTCAACGTACCTTGGTTAGTAAGGTCATAGAGGTACAACGAGGAGACCGTGATGTGGAATTAATCCGTGTTAAGATTTCCAATGGAAATGAAGAGAAAGGTTTGAACGTTCACTTAGATCTGAGTGTACGTAACCTAAACCGTTTGTTTGTACCAGAATCTTGTAGAGACAAAGTACTTCAGGAGTTTCATCATTCATGCCTTGCGGTACACCCGAGAGGCACTAAAATGTATCATGATCTTAGTCATCAGTTTTGGTGGAGGGGTATGAAACGGGATATCGCTTTATTTGTATCGTAGTGCCTTACTTGTCAACAAGTGAAGGCTGAACACCAAAGACCAGTGGGTTTGTTACAGCCCTTACCAATAGCAGAGTAGAAATGGGAGCGTGTTACCATGGATTTTGTAGTTGGGCTTCCTAGAACACAACGAGGCAATGACGCCGTTTGGGTAATTGTTGATAGGTTGACGAAGTTTACCCATTTCATTCCGATGTGCACCAGTAACTCAGTTGAATGCTTGGCAAAGTTGTACATTAGAGAGATAGTTCGACTTCATGAAGTCCCTGTGACTATTGTGTCGGATTGGAATCCTCATTTTACTGTCCGGTTATGGCAAACCCTTCAAGAGGCGTTGGGAACTAAATTGACTCTTAGCACCGCTTATCATCCTCAAACCGATGAATAGTCGGAACGTACCATTCAGATTTTCGAGGACATGCTTAGAACTTGTGTCCTTGATTTTAAGGGGCCTTGGGAAAGGCACTTTACATTGATTGAGTTTGCTTATAACAATAGTTACCAAGCTAGTATTGGGATGGCACCATTTGAGGCCTTATATGGCACCATTTGAGGCCTTATATGGCCGACCTTGTAGATCATTGGTTTATTAGGCCGAAGTGGGTGATGCACCGTTACTGGGTCTTAGAAATTGTTAGAGAGACAACCGAGAAAGTTGTTCTCATTCAGAAGAGGTTAGCTACGGCCCAAAGCTGACAAAAGAGTTATGCCGATAAGAGGAGACGACCTTTATCTTTTGAAGATGGTGACTATGTGTTTCTAAAAATCCCACCAAGGCGGGGTTTGATGAGATTTGATAAGAGTGGTAAATTATCTCCAAGGTTCATTGGGCCTTTTGAAATCTTAGAGCGAATTGGAGAAGTGGCATACCGGTTAGCTTTACCGGCACAACTTTCGGGAGTTCACAATGTATTTCATGTGTCTATGCTTTGGAAGTATGAACGCAACCCTTCTCATGTTCTTAATTCAGTTGACTTGGAGGTAAATGAGGATGCCTCTTACGAAGAACGACCGGTTCAAATATTAGATACCCGGGAGCAAGGGCTACGGGGCAAAACTATACCGTTGGTAAAGGTGCCGTGGAGACACCATGAAGCGACGTGGGAACGGGAGGCGAAAGTCCGCTCCAAATATCCGAATTTATTTGAAAATGCTTAAGTTGCTTTTCTTTGTAATATTCCTTAGTGTTGAGGGAAAACGTATTTAAAGTTGTTAACCATATGTTGATATGTGCGTTGTTGTTTTAAGCATAAAGTTGTTTAGAGTTGCCATTACTTTTTGGGAAATTTCATGTTTATGCATATTAGGAGGTTGTTGTTA
Source organism: Camellia sinensis (assembly GCF_055761805.1). Lineage (NCBI taxonomy): Eukaryota > Viridiplantae > Streptophyta > Magnoliopsida > Ericales > Theaceae > Camellia > Camellia sinensis. Next base: position 4,037,012 of record NW_028128987.1, read on the forward strand.
ATGAGATAACCATGGTGGAAATGTTGGAATTTGGTTGAGAGTTAGTATTGTGATTTGAAAATGAAATAGCGTGGCTTTGATCGCTAGAAACCCCTTTGTTTGGATAGTTTGATTTGAAATTTCGGGGACGGAATTCTTTAAGGGGAGAAGGTTATAGCGATCCCGGTTTCGATCCTTCTTTCATGTTTCGCCACTTCGACTAGGCCGGTCGACCCGGTCAGCTCGCGGGGGTCTAGGGGACAGTGCCCCTTGGCGGGTCGAAGGGCAGTGCCCTGGCGGGGGTCAAGCTGTTGAAAATGTTTGGTAAACTAGAGAGCTTTTGAATTTTTTGGTCTACCCGACCGTCTGCCCAGACATCCTCCCGGACGTTCGGCCAGTCGTTCGGCCGATTGATCAGAACAGTACTTTTTTTTTTTTGTTGCAATTTCCACTTGTTATTTGAATATATATATATATATATTTGACATTTTTTAAATATAAAAGTTATTTTTTAAGACCAAAATGACAAATTGTTGCAACATGAATGTAGCGATCCTGGTTTCAATCCTTCTTTCATGTTTTATCGGTTCGTGAATCTGATATTTCATATCACTTTTTTAGTACTCTCTCTCTCTAAAACTCTCCAGAATTCCAGATCAGGAGCTTCTCTCTCTAGAAGTCATCTTCTCTTTTTGATTTCTCCAAATCCATTAGGATTTAGACCTAAGTTCTTCACCAAAATTGATTATTATCTCGAGGGCTTCGTTGTGTGCGGTGAAGATCGAGTTTCGACACCATTGATTTTGTGGATTTCATCTCATTTCTTCTTCAAAACTTGAGGTAGGGATTTTCTTAGAGTTATATATATGTTTTTGCAAGATCTAGATGATTTTCGAAATCATCCTTTGATTAGTTTTGAGAAATTGATCATTGATTTCAAGAAGATGAGTGATTTTGAAAGTGGGTTTAATTTCTTTTCCTTTTAAAAAAGAAATTTAAGGTTTTGAACCATATTGATTGAAGAAAGATGATTTTGGAGAGATTCTTCAAAATATCTTGGAGATGAATGATTTTGGTGAGAAAACTTAGAAATTGGGTCTTTTCTTTGAAAGATGTTGAAAATCCTTGAAAGATGTTGTCATATTTATTTTGTGTACCAAAATAAATGAATGTTTTGAAAATTGTTTATTTATATATAAATGACGAATTTTGTGGAAAAAAAAAATGAGATGTTGTTTATTTTGGAGATTGTTGTCAAAATATTGATTTAGTCTTGAATTGACTAAATTGTTGAGATTACTCGAAATGTGGAAATTACGTTATTCTCTTGAATGAATTGAATATAAAAGTATATATATATATATATATTCATCTTGTGAAATTGTGTTGAAAAGAGGATTGGCAATTTTGATCATAATGATATATTGTGTGGAACAATTGAATATGGAAGTAATATTGCATTGCATTATTAAGCATACATTGACATTTCAATTCATTGGACTATGTTAAGCTTTGAAAATTTACATTGAGAAAAGAATGTTAGGAAATGGGTTTTCATGAAACGATTTTGGGGTAAATACGCTGGTAAGTCTTGATAGGTGGTGTGAATAAAATTGTTTAAGTTGGCCTAAGTGTCCTTGGCGAAAGACCAGAGAGTCGCGCGGATAGGTGTCGAGCCTTCCGGTTAATACCAGTAAAAATGACAATTGGTAGTACTCGTATAGTCTACTTGCAGACACCGACCTAGAGATTACCAGAGTTGTATTTACTGCCCCCTTTAATTAAATTGATAAATTTTGAACGGTTGAAGTTGTATAACATCATTGAGCATGATGGTTTTCAAAAGATGAAGATGTGTTTTATTTTCAAAAAGGCATGGCATGGCATAGCGTATGCATTCATCTCTTGAGACTTATATAAAATATATATACTTTGTTAAGGATTTCCTACTGGGCTATATGCTCACCCTACCGGATTTTTGTGCAAGAAAAGACGTAGTGAATCCGCCTAATTGAGAGCGTAGAAATGTGTGTTAAGAGCACTAAAGTTCTCATTTGCTGTGATCCTATTTGTAATGTGGGTTTACATAGCCATTTTGTGTACCGGACTTAAGCCTTAGAAGATTGTAAACCCTTGGGGGTGCTTATTTGGTTGTTTACTTGTTGTTGAATCAATGTAATATCGCATGAGGAACTATTATTATTATGTAATGCAAGTATGAGAATTTATATTTGGTTTACCTTTAAGAGAGCCATGATTGTTGTATTATCATTTGGGCTAGAAATTTGGGGCGTTACAATGAAGCATCCTCAAATCAAGAATGGATACAAGAAAAATTATCGAATGCAATTTAGATAGACTTAGCTTTCTATGCTGCATTTCAAACGAAAATTGCAGAAAATAAACTACTCTGACAACCAAGTGATAATAAATTATGATTCTGTATTTGTGATTTATCTAAGTCGATGCTGAACAGCCAGCACATAACCATTATTCTAACACTAAGAAATATGTCTACACGACACTGCAATATCCACACACCTTCGTTAACAATGCAACCACATAAAACAAGAGAACCAAGTATAGTGATACAACAAATTGTGTTCCCTACGCGCATGATCTGACTAGAAGACTAGAATTCGCTTTATTGTTTAGCAAGAGTTCAAACTGGGGGCAGCATGCGTAAGTCCAAATAGTTGGGGGCACCATAGAAACAAAGTGACTAAGGAAAGCCTTGGATATAATTACTCTTGAGTGACTAGTCAATGCTTTGAAGATGGCATTCATCAAAAGCCTTTGCACACCATCAAACAGATGTGAATTATAAAAAGGAAAAAAAGAAAAAAAAAGGGTACATGACACTGACATACCCACAAAAGTGAAAACCATTCATAAAGACCAGTGATGGATAGATACCTTTAAACTGCTTCATTGGGCAACCCATGAACAATTGTGACTGAAATTTTGCGTGCATACTATATGTATCCTTTTTAGTGGTTGCGTGTAGTAACACTTTCCTTCAACAAATTTGCATGAACCACCAAAACAGAAACAATATGTAAATAAGTAAAATGATAATACAAAATAAAAGATGGTTGGGGTGCTTCAAGATATTGATGAAAAAAACCCTGAGAACACCAAAAAAAGAATTTGATTTCATTGAATTATGACATAAAAAATGGGTTTTATTTTCTTCATCAAGCTAAGAATAGAAGGTTAGTAAAACCACAATTGCATGTCAAGTCACCAACCTCCAAGAAAAGCAGGTTATAAGCTTCACATTATTAGTGTAGAACATGCCCTCAGATATCATAGCTATCATAATTCATCAATCTTGAATTCTTATGATTTTTATTGACACCCTTCAACAACCACAGCACACAACACAACACAACACCACACCAATTATAATAATAATAATGATAATACAATAACCCCCACCACCACATTGATTATGATGAAAATGACAAAGATGATGAAGGCTTGTTAACAAAATCTAAGCAACATCTCAAGAGAATGAATTCCATCATTGGGCACCATCAAAGATCTTAAAATCTAAAATATATTTTAGAAAACAGAATACTTGTTTAAAAAAAATTGTAAGATCAACATCAATATCATATCAGTAACTCAATCCCTTTGCTAGCTTGCCTAGCAAAATCCACCACTTCAAAAACACTTGTAAAAGCCCTCAGATCTCATAGCTATCATAATTCATTGTTGGTTGAAGTCATGTGGTTTATCATTAGAAGCCTCTCCCAACAAAATAATAATAATAATAATAATAATAAAAGAAGAAGAAGAAGAAGAAGATGATGATGATGATGATGATGATTCTCAAGTATTTCCATGGCTATTTCACAATTATGTCCTTAAAACGCCTATTTTCAAGCTTAAGGTGTTATGCTTTACAATGCTTAAGGCCTTAAACCTTTCTGGCTCTGTTTTAGAGTCAAGCTAAAAGCACCAAACCAGTGTTATTAAAGGCGATAGGCGCACCAAGGCACCAAGGTGCCAAGGTCTCCTGGGGCCTAGGCTCAAGGCGCAAGGCAAGGAGCAGGCTTCACCGAAGTGAGGCGCATCTTGTACGAAAAAAAAATATAATTTAATATAAGTAAATAATGAAATTCTATCAGTATGGTAGAAAAGAGTATTTACAATCATTAAGATTGAACTTGAGTAGAAAGTGGACTCTTGGTAGATATTATACTATCAAAATACTTCATCTCTATACTTTTCTGTCTAACAAAATCAATCTATGAGATCTTCCCAAGCTCAGTGCAAAAGTACACATAACTACAGCCTTGAAGTGTAAGGTTTATAGATGCAGGGGGTTGGAATTGGCTTGATTTAAAAGGTAGTAAGTTGCAAGATTTGCAAAGAATTAATTACTAAAATTCTAGACAGCAACTATTTCATGGCTTTTGGGGTTGAATTCAAAGTCTGGACAGTACAAAAAAGGGTCATTAGCTTGTTAGAGCATAGTTTTGGCATAATTTAGGGGTTGCTTATTGACCTTGAATTTCTTAAACAATAAGGTCTTCTCTATACACTGGAGCCTCTTATGGATGGTATTCTCTATACACCGGAGCCTCTTATGGATGGTAACTCAAAAGAAGAAGATGAGAAAGAAAAGTCGATAAAGAAGAAAAATCTAGCATCCACTTAGAATTCTTTTGAAATTAAGCGCAACAGGTAAAGGCTAATACATCACAAAAAGTTGAAAAAGCTTGTCATGGGCTTAGAAAAAGAAACACCTATTGGGCTCCACTAACTTTATCTAATTCCAGAACAGAACTAAAATCTTTGACTAGCTAGAATATTCAACAGCTAATATAGACCGTGTACAAAAACCAGTAAAAAAATCATAAGTAATCAAGAATGGTCCATGTACCCATACTACAGCCTATGTCCAAAAATATGAAATTATCAAAATAGTCCAACGGTCAATGACCACCTACTAAATTGGAGAGAGTGAAAAACCAGCAACAGATAAGAAACCAACCACCGAGATAAAAAACATAGAACAAGGAGCATCAAGAAGAAATACATAACTGTAAGAAAAAATAATAATAATATACAAAAATAAAATGAAATCCAGGAAAATATCCTACCTCTCCAACAAATAGTCGAGGTCTCAAACCCAGAGCAGAACAAGGAGCATCAAGAAGAACTCGATCGAAGCTATTTGGAGAAAAACCTTCTGATTTTTCAACCTTACCACCAATGCCATGATTTCTTCCAAAATGAAAGGCCAAATAACCGCACAAACAAATAGTAAATAAATAAAAATAATAGTGTATGCAAAGTTGACAGAAAATTTAGATCATTAACCAAAGAATTCATCATTAAAGATAGCAATTTAGCAGATTTTATTGAATCAATGAACAAGACATGATTAAATTTGTGTCTGAGCTTAGAAAAGCCCAAACTTCATTGTTTGGTTGCTGAGAAAATTAGGGAAAAACCTTTCAGTTTAAATTTTCTGGAATCAAATCAACAGGAATATCACTCGATTCAATTAATCCTAGGAGACGTAATTGAGCTGACTTATCTAGTGAAAAAGTACAGAAAATACAAAATCTCATTGAGTTTTCTTATTTCCTTTTCTTAGCAACCAAAAAAAATGAACTACAACATAAAGGGGGAAAAAAAAAAAACACAGCAAATCAAAGCTATAGAACAGTGATTAATCAACTTACTCTCAGAGCTCAATCACTACAGATCCAGACTCGAACCCCTACGAAATCCAACGAAAAAAAGAGCTAAACATAAAAAAATATGTAATTTAACAACACATCAAATTGAACATGAATTTTGAAAAAACAAAGAAGGAAGAGATTGGAGCAATCGATAAAAACTGGTACAGAGAAAAATTCAAAAATTCAAAAAAAAAAAAAACCAGAAATTGATTAGAGAACAAGGGCTAAAATTCGAAAGAAGAAATCGAAGAGAGTACCTTCAAGATGCATACTAGTTGTATTACTGTGAGAGAGAGATAGAGAGAGCGAAGAGACCGATTAGTGTTTGTGAAGGGGCTAGGGCAAATATAAGGAAAAGGGAATATATATATATATATATATATATAAACGTTAGGGTTTACTGAGAGAGAGAAAAAGAAGGATATGCACACCAATTATTATGGAGAGGCCGGTAATGACGAGAAGCCATGCTCATCGGCGGTGGTGACGGTGGAAGAGAAGAGATGAGTTGCGCGAAGGTGGGGAGAACTAAGGAAGGTGAGGGAAATTCGAACATTGGGAAATTTGGGAGGGAGGTAAAAAATTAAGGTCTTGGCTGTTTTTCTTTTTAAAAATGTATTTTTAAATTTTAAAAATTGCTTAGTTTTAATTTTTTGGGTTCAATTTTTTGAAACTGAGTTTTTTATTTTTTGGATTTTTTTTATTTTTAGTGTATTTTTCAAATTTTAAGTAATTTTTTTTAAATATATTTAAAAAGTAAAATATTTATCCAATTTTTTTAAAAGAATGTACTGAATTCTCATATATATATATATTTAGTATTTATTGAATTTTTTAAAAAAAATTTCACAAATATTATACTTTTAAAGTGTATTTATATTTGGTGTATTTAAAAATTAAAAATATGCTTAAAATATTCAAAAAATTTAGTGAAAACAAAAAACATAGAAAACAAAAATTTTAATTTTCTAAAAATTGCATACTAAAAATCCAAACCAAATAAGCTAATCATATTCTTCGTAAAATTATACAAAATTGACTAGTATGATAATTTTGATTTTTTTAAATTTTTCACGAAACTAATTTTTAGTCTTTAAAAAATAAATTTGAATCAAGCTTAAGCAATCGAACCAAACATGGCCACCACCTCAACTTTGGAAAAAGTTTCAATTCTCTTAATTTGGTTATGTCAATTTTGGATTTTGTGGGCTCATTTTGAAACCGATTTTGGCGATGCAAACCATTCACTTTTTATAATTTATTAACTAGAATATTGAAGAAAAAAAAAATCAAGAAAATCGAATATCAGTAACTGTATGTTTTAAACACATTTAGATGGACAATTTGAGAGAATCCAAACTCTTTTATAAAGTTTTAATAAAAACGCTCACCAAGGCGGGGTTTGATGAGATTTGGTAAGAGTGATAAATTATCGCCAAGGTTCATTGGGCCTTTAAGATCTTAGAGCGAATTGGGGAAGTGGCATACCAGTTAGCTTTACTGCCACAACTTTCGGGTGTTCACAACGTATTTCATGTAGCTATGCTTAGGAAGTATGAACCTGACCCTTCTCATGTGCTTGATTGGGCTGACTTGGAGGTAGATGAGGATGCCTCTTACGAAGAATGACCAGTTCAAATATTAGATACCCGGGAGCAAGTGCTACGGGGCAAAACTATACCATTGGTAAAGGTATTGTAGAGACACCATGGGGTTGAAGAAGCGACGTGGGAACGGGAGGCAGAAGTCCGCTCAAAATATCTGGATTTATTTGAAAATGCTTAAGTTGCTTTTCTTTGTAATATTCCCTAGTGTTGAGGGAAACATATTTAAAGTTGTTAACCACATGTTGATATGTGCGTTGCTATTTTAAGCATAAGGTTGTTTAGAGTTACCATTACTTTTTGGGAAATTTCATGTTTATGCATATTTAGGAGGTTGTTGTTAATGAGATAACCATGATGGAAATGGTGGAATTTAGTTGAGAGTTAGTATTGTGATTTGAAAATGAAATAGTGTGGTTTTGATCGCTAGAAACCCTTTGTTTGGGTAGTTTGATTTGAAATTTCGGGAACGAAATTCTTTAAGAGGGGAAGGTTGTAGCGATCCCAATTTTGCCACTTCGCTAAGTATGTCGGGGATCGAGCTGCCCGGTCAGCTTGTGGGGGTCCGGGGGGCAGCGCCCCTTGGCGAGTCCAAGGGTAGCGCCTTGGCGGGGATCGAGCTGCCCGGTCAGCTCACGGGGATCCAGGGGGTAGCGCCCCTTGGCGAGTCCAAGAGCAGCGCCCTAGCGAGGATCGAGCTACCTGGTTAGCTCGCGAGGGTCCAGGGGGCAGCGCCCTTTGGCGGGTCCTAGGGCAGCGCCCTGGAGGGGTTGAGGGACAATGCCCCGGAAGCAAAAATGCAAAATGTATTAGAAGTTGCTTGTCTGCTCGATCGGTCGTTTATGCGCTTGAGCGGAGAATGTTTGGTTCCAGAAGTTTGACTTGTCTGCAAAAGTACTGGGAAAGTGTATTTGACGCTCGAGCGGGGCTTTCCACGCTCGAGCGGACCATGTTATATCAGTTTGTGAATCTGATATTTTATATCACTTCTGTATATCTCTTTCTAAAAACCATTTCCTCTCCCTTCTCTCTACATTTCCCTACGTCAAATTGGATCAAAACCTTGATTTCTCAAGATCCATTAGAGTTCTGCCATAAGTTCTTCATCAAAGTTGGTTAACCTCTCGAGGGCTTCGTTGTGTGTGGTGAAGATCGAGTTTCGACACCGTTGATTTTGGAGGTTTCATGTCATTTCTTCTTCAAAACTTGAGGTAGGAATTTTCTTAGAGTTATATATATATATATATATATTTGCAAGATCTATATGATTTTCGAAATCATCTTTCGATAACTTTGAAAATTGATTGTTGATTCAAGAAGTTGAGCGATTTTGAAAGCGGGTTTGTCTCTTGTTCTTTTAAAATGATCTTATGGGTTTTGATCTTTGTTGATTGAAGAAAAGATGATTTTGGAAAGTTTTCTTTCAAAAGATTTGAGTTGTATAGTTTTGGTGAGAAAACCTAGAATTTGGGGAATTTTTTAAAGGAGACTGAAAATCCATGAATGATATTGTTATATTTATTTTGTGTGTAAAAATAAATGCATGTTTGAAAAATTTCTTATTTATATTTATATAAATGATGAATTTCAGGGAATATCAGAATTGTTGTTCATTTTGAAAATTATTGTTCAAAACGTTGAAATAGTCTTGAAATAACTAATTGTCAAGGATACTTGAGAAGAGGGAATTGTGTTATTCTTTGGATGATGAATTGGAATAAAAGTATTTATATTCATCTTGTGAAATTAGCATATCAATTCATTTGATTACATTAAACTTTGAAAGTTGATTTGAAAACTTGCATTGAGAAAAGATAATTGAGAAACAAGTTTTCATGGAATGGTTTTGGGGTAAATACATTGGTAAGTCTTGATAGGTGGTGTAGATGATATTGAATAAGTTGGCCTGAGAGTCCAGGGTAAAAGACCGAAAACCCGCGTGGATAGGTGTCGAGCTTTCCGGTTAATACTGGTAAAAATGATAATTTGGTAGTACTTGTATAGTCTACTTGCAGACACCAACCTAGGGATTACCAAAGTCGTATTTACCGCCCTTGAAATAAATTGTTAAGTTTTGAACAATTGAAATTGCATGATATCATTGAGCATGATGGTTTTCAAAAGATGAAAATGTGATTTATCTTCTAAAAGGGCATAGCATGGCATGTGCATTTCATCTCTTGAGACTTGTATAAAATGTATATAGTTTGTTAAAAATTTTCTACTGTGCTTTATGCTCACCCTACGGGATTTTTGTGCAAGAAAAGATGTGGTGATCTCACTCAACTAGGGGCGTGGAAGTATGTGTGTTGGGAGTACAATGTTGTCATTTTGCTGTGATTCTGTGTGTAAGCCAAGGGCTGTGTTTGTATGGGTTTGAATAACCGCTTTGTGTAACCAGGCTCAAGCCTTGGAAACTTGTAAACCCTTGGGAGTATTTATTTGTTTATTTACTTGTTGTTGGATTAATGTATTGTTGCATGAAGAACTATTGTATCATGCAATGTAAGTTTGGAGATTTATATTCGGTTTTCCTTGAAAGAGCCATGATTGTTGTCTTATCATTTGGGCTAGAAATTTGGGGCGTTACAACGCAAGTCATGAAAGTTTACTGACAAAACTTTTGCCAACGTATAATTTTGTCGTCGCTAAATATTTAACTCTTTACCCACATTAACTTATTATCGCCAAAAGTAAACAAACTAATAGCAATGCTTATTGTATTGCCAAAAAAATGACCCTTGTCGCTAAAAGTTTGAAATTTTGGCGCCAACTAATAGTTTTGGCACTGGGTGACTGTTATATTTTTTTAGTGACGGTAGTATATTGCGTCGTTAAAGATCTACTTTTACCGACGAAATTGATCACTGTGTCGCCAAAAATATACTTTTGGCTATGAAAAATTGGCATCGTTGCCAAAAGTAATTGCCAAAAGTGCAACTTTTTGTAGTGTGTTGCCGATACTCCGACGGTGGTGAAGGAAGTGGTTTGAGCGTGGTTTGGATTTGTGTGACTTTACTCCAGTAAGTGTGGTTTATTAAAGAAAAAATGATACTTTGTGTGTTACTCTCCCAACAGAGAGTAAGAGAGAGCGAGAGAGAGAGAGAGATGGTGTGTATCTACATGTGCGAATACATATATGTATGTGCAAAATATATATTGGTCATTTTACACCATTCACGACTAAATATTTTGGTCTTGAAGTAATTTTATAAATCTTTTCAAAATTTAAAAAGTTCCCTCCAAATATTTTAGTTATTTGGAAACTAAACATTTTTTTAGTCGCTAAAAATAATTTTTGGCGACCAAACTTTTGGTCGCCAAAGATAAAAAATAAATGTTTGGTTTTTATTTGGCGACTAAATAATTTTAGTAGCCAAAATTAACTATACAATGACTAAAATAATTTTTAGTCGCTAAAAATAAATTTTTGGCGACCAAACTTTTGGTCGCCAAAGATAAAAAATAAATTTTTGTTTTTCATTCGGCGACTAAATAATTTTAGTAGCCAAAACTAACTATACAGCGAATATTTTTTAGTCGTTGAAAATAAATTTTTGGTGACCAAAAGTTTGGTCGCCAAAGATTAAAAATAATTTTCTATTTTTCATTTCGCGACTAAATAATTTTAGTAGCCAAAACTAACTATACTGCGATTAAAATAGTTTTTAGTCGCTGAAAATAAATTCTTGGCGACAAATAGTTTAAATTGGTCGCAAAAAATCACTTTTTTGCAACAAAATTACTTTAGTCGGTAATAGTATCAACTTTTAGCTACGAATTTTTTTTTTGGTCGGAAAATGTCATTTTTTTGCGGTCAAAATTTTTTTAGTCAGTAAAAGTGGTCGGCAAATGTGTAATTTCTTGTAGTGAAAAAAAAAAGTGTAAAAAAGTAAAGATGTAATAGGATTTAAATAAATCAATATATTAATAAGTTGACTTTTTATTGTTTGTCAAAAGAGGCATAAGTATGAAATAAATTTGAATAACAAATTAAAGTTTCTAGATGTAATTTGGGATAAAATTTATGAAATTTAGTATTTTGTAATCTTTTTTTATTTTGTATTATGGCGAAACTTAAGCTATCACAACTATTTCTGTACACTAATTTTAATCCAAGATTACCAATATATATCAAAGATTAGTATATCTTCCCATCTAATAACCAAATAGTCATACACTTGACTTCTCTCTCTCTCTCTCTCTCCTTTTCTCTTCCCAAACCAACCATGGAGGGAGCCATAGATCTACCATCAGGCTTCATCCCCGGCTCTCTTTCACAATCAACCATTCTTGGCATCTATGCCCCCTCCTCTCTCCTTTGGCTTCTCTCTCTCAGTTTACCAAAACCATCAACAACCAATCGCCTCCTCATGTGCTGGTTCATTTTCACATGCCTCACCCACATAATCCTCGAAGGCAACTTTGTTTTCTCACCACAATTTTACAAAGACAAGACTTGTTTTTTCATAGCAGAGGTTTGGAAAGAGTACTCCAAAGGTGATTCAAGGTATGCATTGAGAGAATCTAATGTTGTTTCCATTGAAATAACCACTGTTTATTTTGTTGAACAATCTTCACTGTATTTAAAAATAAAACAGAAAGTAAATTAATTACTTACCAAATTAATTTCTTGAACAAATTTTTGATCAAGTTCAGTGTTTAACACTGTGTCCTTAAGACAGATTCGTCTTCTCCACGGTGCTTTCAGATTGTAGACGTCTATCTCCTAGGATAAAATGATCAACTGCGAATAATAACAGCACTACAAATTATTCGCACAACGAACACACTTATTATTTACACTCTTTCTCACAGGAAAAAATTATGCAGCAAAATGTAGAGAGAGCAGGCAGAATTTGGGACAAAAATTGGAGTGAGAAACCAAATGAGGGATTGCCTATTTATATAGGAAGATGGTGGCTGTTTGGTTTGAATCCATTTAAATTAAACAAATACAAATCTGTTTGAATTTAAATTAAAATAGGTAAGGATTTTTTGAACTTAAACTGTTCGGATAGATTTGAAATTTGTTCAGAAATGTGCAAATTTTCCAACCAAAATTTGAATTTAAACGGTCAGATTTCATTTTACCAAAAATAAAATTAAATTCAAATGTTTTTTGTAACGCCCTCAAAATAATGGATAAAACCCATCTCATTAGACATGCATTTATATAAATTAAACTAACCATTTCTACTTATCAGAGTAATTCTTACAACTGTATTACATGTTAACAACAAAAGCAAATGCCCTATGGGCTTATAGCTTTCCAAGTTAACACTTGGTTACAAAAAGGAAAGTGCTAACTCTATACATATTAAGCCCTTGGCTTGAATTTACAAGTAATACATCAAAATAAACAAAAAAGAGCCTTCAACTCTCATCCTCACCCAAGCTATGTCCTTGGAGGTGGCATACTACCTGTACCTGAAAATAATGTCCCATAAAGGGTGAGCCAACGCCCAGTAAAGATATGCTAAACACAGTATGAGCAATAACTAAGACATTAGCAATTGATAAATGTTTAATTTCCATAAACCAATTCACAACCCGTTTCCATTTCTTATCAATTTCACAATTTACATCAACGGCTCAGAACCTGGCCAACCACTTATATGAGACTATGACTCATATTAAACATTTCCCATTTTATAATAGATAAACATATTAGTTGTATCAACATCTCAACAGATAAGCATACAAGCTGTATCCACATTTCAACATATATGCATATTAGCTATATCAATACTTCCAATGATAAGCATATGAGTTGTATCAACACTTCCAAAGATAAGCATATGAGCTATATCAACACATTATCTGACAAGCATATAAGCTGTATCAGTGGAGTCCATTCCCTATCTCCTCCCAAACAACATCCGGTTTAGAGGTCCATCCCCTATCTTCCCCAAAATCGTGGAGTACATCCCCTATCTCCTCCTCCACATACAACGTATATACACAAAGGTCATATACACAATCAATCAATACATAACGTTAATGTATTCTATCAACCGTCACACTCTATGACATACCCAATTGATTAGTTTTAGTTTGCCTAATCATCATGCATTGTCTACAACAATCAAAACTACCCTCCACCGGTAGTCCAAGCAATTATTTCTAAACAGATAATAAAAGCTTCAACAGATAAAATATCAATGTTTTCAAAAGTGAGCGATTAATAAATCTAACTCCACTATTCAACCATATAATGAACCAATTTCATTATTTCCAACTCAATTCCATATAGCTACAATTTTCCCAAATTAATTATACCAATTAATTTAAACAACCAATTAGGGCTTTTTCCCTCAACTCTCAATATCACCTCAAAGGTTCAAATATCACCAACCAACAACTATATCATCATTTTGAAACCCAAAATACATATTATGAGCCCAAAATCACAAAACCCTCTTTAACACATTTTGAAACCCTAAGTCCCAAAATCAACCATTTAAACAATAAGCTCAAAATCTAGGTTAAAACCCATAAGAGTGAGTAGGAATCCCTACCTCAAAAGATGACACCCAACGAAGAAGATGGAGAAAACGAAGTTGCTCCAAACCACGAGTTTTTCGGATCAAAAGATAGCCCTCGACGATCAACAACTTTTTTGTAAAGGCCAAAGATGAGGAGACAACTCTTACTAGATCAATACCTAGAGAGAAGGCAAGGTTCTAGAGAGAGAAGCTCTCAAATGGCTTTTTCGGAAAAGCAAGAGAGAGAAAGAATGAGAAAAAGTGATCTAAAACTGCCCCACAGCCAACTGATATACGACATACCCGCTCGAGCAGAGAACACAACGCTCGAGCGTCAAGAACAAAAAACTAGGTACGCTCGAGCGCAAGAAGACCCGCTCGAGTGCCAAGACACAAGAATAAAGCACATCCGCTCGAGCGCGAAAACCAGTCCGCTCGAGCGTAGATTTCCCCTCCCAGAACTTACACCAAAAAGGTACTACCCGCTCGAGCGCCAGAGTACCCGCTCCAGCGCCACCGCTCGAGCGTAAAGAAACCCGCTCGAGCGTAGAAATCACACCTGCAGAAGTTTTACAAGGACACGAAAAACTGGGAGTGTGCAATATCCGCTCGAGCGCAACAAGACCCGCTTGAGCGGAACGACCAAAAACCTGGCAACAAGATTTCAGACCAAGGTTCAACCCACCTGTTCGAAACAAGCCCAACACATCCTATAACTCAAACAAATGGAATTAAAGGACGACAACAAGATGGATACAATTACCAACTTCACGGAACCGAGTCCAGAATACAACAGAACAGTAAAGGGGCAACCGGGATCGCTATATTTTTGGCCGGACAAACCTAACCCAACCTCACACCACGCACTCGCGCCCAAGCCCAGGCCCAGCCCAGCCTGCCCGACTGGCCAGACGGTGGCGGCGGCGTGCGCGTGTGTGTTTATTTTTGGATCCAATTGGTCTAGCCTAATTTTCCCATAACCTCTCCCTTCTACAAACTCGGGGTGCCCCTTGGGGCACTCCCAAAGTTACAAACCCATGCCTTATAAATCCACATAAGTTTGCCCTACGAAACCAATGTGGTACAAGCCTTAAACCAAACTTTAAGGAATTTCCACCAAAATCTCCATTTCCATGGAGCTCACTTTGGTTTCAATTTTCTATTCACCCAATAATGGTTTTGAGCAACCAAATATAATACGTGAATCACAACGGTGCATAGAATGCGTTACCACTTAGACCCACCAACTTTGGCGCATGAGTCCCACCTAAAAAGTAGACCAAAGTTGAGGAAAAAATCTTTTTTTTTTCCAGTTTTTTTTTTTTTTTTTTTTTTTTTTACCAAAATCATTTCTAACAAATCCCCCACATAAATGGAATTTGATGATAATGGAAATGGAACAATATGCAGATTTTGTCGAAAGAGTATAAATCGAAAATATCCTGTATCAGGATAGGTGGCTTTCGGCCTTGAACCTCTCCTAATAATAACCTATCGGACTTAATAGCTAACCAATGGACGCGATGCCTTGAATTGTTCAGCCGTTTGTGTAAGACAAGACAATAGATTTCACACAAAATATCTTCTGACACATCGTGGTTCTCACGATTGTGTTCATTTTGGCCTTGAACGCTCCTGATTGTTCGTGAGTGCTTCTAGAGAATTTAGCCTCTTCATTTTCATAGAACCGGCCCCAGTTCGACACTCATAAGTGTGATTCTTATTGTGAGTGTCTCTTATACTCGTCTTGATTTTTATGCCTAAATCAAGATATAAATAATCATTAAAAGCAACGCTTATCCTTAAACCCCTATATAAAACACATGTTACAGATATCACTCTCACTATAGGAATGGGTGGGGAATTTTAATTCCTTGGTGATTTCTGGTGAGCAACACATAACTTAGTTTTCCCTTTGAACTTAGTTTTTGGGATCTCCAGTCATATAAATAGGGTTACCATTATGATGACTCTTATGTAATAGACTTTAATCTCATCCCTTTTGATGAACTATACACCTGCTCTTTTGTCAAACCTTTTGTTAACAGATCCGCAATATTTTCTTTAGATTTTATATAATCTATTGAGATTATTCCATTTGAGAGCAATTGCCTTACGGTATTATGTCGACGACGAATATGTCGTGACTTTCCATTATACATATGATTTTGTGCCCTGCCTATTACAGATTGACTATCACAATGAATGCAAATAGCTGACATAAGTTTTGGCCACATTGGAATGTCTTCTAAGAAGTGGCGAAGCCATTTTACTTCTTCTCCTGCTTTGTCTAAAGCAATGATCTCAGATTCCATTGTGGATCGTGCGATGCACGTTTGTTTCGTGGATTTCCAAAAAACAACAGTACCTTCTAGAGTAAAGATATATCTACTAGTGGATTTTGAATCATTAGTATCCAATATCCAATTGGCATCACAATAACCTTCTAGTACTGCAGGATATCTAGTAAAGTTCAAACCATGATCATAAGGCTTCCAATAATCTTCTCTGGGGTTACTAGTGTACCTACTCAATTTACTAACAGCATAAGCTATATCAGGACGAGTACAATTCATTAGGTACATTAGGCTTCCAATGATTTGGGAGTATTTTAACTAAGACACCGCATCACCTTTATTTTTCGATAAATAAAGACTGATGTCTACAGGTGTTCTAGCTACATTCATATCATCCTTAATAAATTTACCAAGAATTTTCTCAATATAATGTGATTAAGATAATGCATATCGGTCAGATATTTTAGTAATTTTTATTCCTAATATTACATTTGCGACCCCCATATCTTTCATGTCAAATCTTTTGTTCAACATTTGCTTAGTTGATTTAATCATGTTTTGACTACTTCCAATGATAAGCATGTTATCCACATAAAGACAAACTATGACATATCCTATGTCAGTGTTTTGAACATAGATGCATTTGTCATATTTGTTTATCTTAAACCCGTTAGTAAGCATAGCATGATCAAATTTTTCATGCCATTGCTTAGGAGTTTGTTTTAATCTATAAAGAGATTTTACAAGCCGACAAACTTTCTTTCTTGCCTTGGCACTACAACCCCTTTAGGTTGCTTCATATATATCTCTTCATTTAGATCATTGTTTAGGAAAGTTGTCTTAACATTCATTTGATGTATCTCTAAATTATACAATGCTGCTATGGCAATATGCATGCGGATGCATGTTATTCTTGTCATAGGAGAATATGTGTCAAAATAGTCCAGACCTTCATTTTGTCTGTAACCTTTTATTACAAGTCATGCTTTATACTTGTCTATTAAACCATGTGCTTTCATTTTTCTCTTGAATTTCCACTTATATCCAAGAGGTTTAGAACTAGGTGGAAGATCCACCAATTCCCAAGTATGATTTTGCATAATGGATTCAATTTCATTATTAACAGCCTCTTTTCACAAAGGTGCTTCAGGACCTGTCACTACTTCTTTAAAGCTTTGAGATTCATTTTCTAACAGGTATGTCAGAAAATCTAGACCAAAGGATTTTGATGTTCTTACTCTCTTGCTTCATCTTGGTTCATCATCAGTTAAATCCTACTAGTCGAGACCATTACTAGTCTCTTGCATTTGATTGTCATTAATCTCTTGACTTTGTGCACAATCATAAGTTCTTTTCTATGAACTTGATTCCTGTTATTTTTTGTAAGGAAAACCATGTTAAAAAAACACAGCATTCCTTGACTCTATAATAGTGTTCACATTTATATCAGGTATTTCTGATTTATAAGTCAGAAACCGATATGCACTACTATTTTGAGCATAACCAATAAACACACAATCCACTGTTTTTGGTCTTATCTTTGTCTTTTTCAGAACATGAACTTCAACTTTTACCAAACACCACTACACTTTTAAGTATTTGTAGGAAGGCGGTCGACCTTTCCATAATTCATAAGGAGTATTGTTAGTTTTCTTGTGGGGTATTCTGTTAAGAACATAATTAGTAGACAATATTGCTTCCCTCCACAAGTTCTGCAGTAAGCCTGAACTTAGTAACATGACATTCATAATTTCTTTAAGGGTTCTATTCTTCCTTTCAGCAATTCCATTTTGCTGTGGAGAATAGGGTGCTATAGTTTGGTGAATAATGCCATGTTGTGCACAAAATTCATTTAATGGTGCATCATATTCACCAACCCTATCACTTCTAACCATTTTAATGGTTTTACCAAGTTGATTTTCAACTTCAGTTTTGTAGAGTTTAAACATTTCTAAGGGTTCATCTTTACTTCTAACTAAGTATACATACCAATATCTTGTGCAATCATCGACAAAAGTTATGAAATACTTCTTGTGTCCTCTAGTTTGAACAAATTTAAGATCACACACATCAGTATGAATTAATTCTAGAGGTTCGGTTTTTCTTTCAACCGATTTAAATGGAGCCTTAGTTAGTTTTGCTTCTATACAAATCTTACATTTGTGATTACGATCAATTTCAAACTTTGGTATATAATCCAAACTAATTAATCTACGCAAAGCATCAAAATTTACATGTCCTAATCTATCATGCCATAAATTCGACTCAAGAATATAAGCAAAAGATGTGTTATTCTTATTAATAGCAAGTTTTGGTACAACCGTCATTACATTTAACTTGAAGAGACCATCACTCATATATCCCTTACCAATATACATACCACTCTTTGTTAATACAAATTTATCAGACTCAAATACAAGCCTAAAACCATTTTTACTTAACAAAGAACCAGAAACTAAATTCTTCTGGATGTCTAGTACATGCAATACGTTGTTGAGGGTAAGTTTCTTCCCTGATGTCATCTTTAAGATCACCTTTCCTTGTCCAGCCACAGTAGAAGTAGAAGAATTTCCCATGAAAAGTTATTTACCATTTGCAGCCTCATTATAAGTAGTGAACATCTTCTTGTTCGCGCAAATATATCGAGTTACCCCAGTGTCAACCCACAATTCCTTGGGATTTCTAACCAAATTAGCTTCAGACATCACAGCAGAGAGATTGATGTCATTTACTCCGTCAGAGATGTAATCAAATTGTGTCACATTGGCTTGATTGGTAGTCTTCTTGCTTGTACTTCAGCGATCTTTCTTAAGGCGGCGGCAATCAGAAGCTCGATGTCTCGTCTTGCTACAATTATAGCATTTACTTTTGAACTTTTTATTGCCATTGTTGTCGCCTTGTTTAGGACCATCTCCAGTAAACTTCCTCTTTTTGTTATATGGTTTGTGCACTTGTTCAACCACATTAGCCTTGGACTCAATGGCATTTTTACCATTCTTTTTTCAGCCTTACGGTTATCTTCCTCAATTCTTAGGCTTATAATCAATTCATTCATGATCATCTCCTTACGTTTATGTTTTAAGTAATTTTTGAAATCTTTCCAAGCCGGTGGTAATTTTTCTACTAACACAGAGACTTGGAAAGACTCGCTCAGAGACATATCCTCAGCATGAATATCATGCAAAACTAATTGAAAATTTTGAACTTGAGAAATTACCATTTGGGAGTTTACCATAATGAAGTCCAAAAATTTACCGACAACATATTTATTTGTACTGGCATCCTCTGTCTTGTATTTTTTCTCCAAAGAATCCCACAATTCTTTTGCTGTTTTAAGAGGGCTGTAAACATTATACAGCATGTTGTCAAAGCCATTGAGGATGTAGTTTCTGCACAGAAAATTAGAATGTTTCCAGGCGTCTACAGCGGCAACAACTTGTCGATCACTTTCATTCTCTCTAAGTACTGGAGCCTCTTCACGGAGAAACCATGCAAGATTCAGAGTTGTAAGATAAAATAACATTTCTGCTGTCATCTCTTAAACTCGGTACCATTAAATTTTTTCAGTTTTTCTCCATGATTTATTGGAACTTGAACATGGTTCTAGATAGGGACCAGAGTTGTTGTAACAATTGGAGTACCACTTTCAGTTGCAATTTCAGTTGCAGTAGCCATAATATTTGATTACAAAAATCAGAAAAATCAAAACACAAATTAACTTTCTAGTTACTCAAACTAGAAAATAAATTATAACACAAAATAATTTTATTTTTCTAATTACTAAAACTAGGAAAATAAATTACTACACAATAATTTTCTATAACACTATTACACAAAATAATATTTTGAATTGTTAATGACACCAGTATATTAATACTAGTTGTCAAAGAAAATAAACAGTATATTACTATTATTTGTCAAACAGTATATGACTACTATTTGTATTTTTCAACAAGAAAATCACTTTGTAAAAAGCACAGAAAATAAATACAATGAAGACACCAAAAAATATTCTGTCTTAAGATTGTTGGACAATCTTCACTATATTAAAAAATAAAACAAAAAGAAAATTAATCACTTACCAAATTAATTTCTGAAACAGATTTTTTGATCAAGTCCAGTGTTTAACACTGTGTTCTTAAGACAGACTCGTCCTCTCCACGGTGCTTTCAGATTGTGGACGTCTATCTCCCAGGATAAAATGATCAACCGCGAAAAATAGTAGCACTACAAATTATTCACACAACGAACACACTTAGTGTTTACACTTTTTCTCACAGGAAAAAATTATGGAGCAAAATGCAGAGAGAGCAGGCAGAATTTGGGACGAAAATTGGAGTGAGAACCCAAATGAGGGACTGCCTATTTATATAGGAAGATGGTGGCTGTTTGGTTTGAATCCAACAGGTGTGGTACTTGTTCCGTTTAAACTAAACATATACAAATCTGTTTGAATTTAAATTAAAATAGGTAAGGATTTTTTCGAAATAAAACCCTGTTCAGTTTAATTTAAATAGATACAAATCTGTTTGAATTTAAATTAAAACAGGTAATGGTTTTTTGAACTGAAACTGTTCGGACAGATCTGAAATCTGTTCAGAAAGGTGCAAATTTTCCAACCAAAATTTGTATTTAAACGGCCAGATTTTATTTTACCAAGAAAATAAAATAAAATTCAAATATTTTTTGCCCAAAAAGATAAGTACTGGGCTGGACAAGCCAAACCTAACCTCACACCACGCACCCAAGCCCAACCCAGCCCGACAGACCAGACGGCGGTGGCGCACGTGTGTTTATTTTTGGGTCCAATGGGTCTAGCCCAATTTGCCCATAACCTCTCCCTTTTACAAACTTGGGGTGCCTCTTGGGGCCCTCCCCAAGTTACAAACCCATGCCTTATAAACCCACATAAGTTTGTCTTACCAAACCAATGTGGGACAAGCTTTAAACCAAACTTTAAGGAATTTCCACCAAAAACTCCATTTCCATGGAGCTCACTTTGGCTTGAATTTTCTATTCATCCGATAATGGTTTTGAGCAACCAAATATACTACATGAATCACAACGCGACATAGAACGCGTTACCACTTAGACCTGCCAACTTTGGCGCATGGGTCCCACCTAAAAATTAGACCAAAGTTGAGGAAAAATTTTGTTTTTGTTTTTGTTTTTGTTTTTTTTCCAATTTTTTCCCCCAAAACCATTTCTAGCATATTTGGGGGGTCCAGCTTGTCTTCTTCCTTTGTATGCTATTGCCACAAGAAAGTCATACAGCTTCATACTTCTATTAGTGATTTCAATGGTTAATCTCTATGGTTTGTTGTGTATTATTTGACTTCTTACTTGGATGGAGATAAGTTTGCAGAGAGTTTGTATTACTATTAGGGCCCTCGCAGTCCTTTTTCGACAAAATCTCAATGGTTAATCTTTATGGTTTGCTGTGTCCGATACTTTTCTGTAGAATGTCCTAGTGATTGGTGGAAAACACAATAATTAGGGCCCTCGCAGTCCTTTTTCGGCAAAAACTTTTCGATACGAGGCAACTTCAGTTCCCCGTCTGCCACCCATTCTTTAACTAAGGCCTTCACCTTCTCAACACTACAAGGAAAATGAGTGTCATCTTTGCAGTTTTTCCTCTTCTGACCTCTGAATTTCTTTTCCTGTGACTTTCGAGTAGAAGACGTGGAAGCTGCAGTGATAAAAAGTCCTCGGGATGTCTTGAAACTGGTTTTATAACTAGTCTCGCACCCAATCTCCTGAGACTGAGGAATGTTAATGTTCCAAGATGCTTCAATTAGTGCCGAGAATATGGGTAGCTTATGATTAACAAGAAGCATCTTATACCCATTCAATGCTTCTTCAACACAGATTTGGACCATGTAGCTTTCCTCTACAGCCTCGTGACAATCCACGACTTTGTCTTGGAACCTCTTCACATATTTGAGAATGTTTTCACCCTCTCCCTGCTTTTCCTTACACAAGGTGAGTGTGGTCACTTTCTCGACCACCTGAAAGAATTTGGCGTGGAATTTGTTAACCATTTCCTTCCAACTTCGAATAGAATTTGGGGCCAATTTAACGTACCAACTCTATGCTCGATCGGTGAGGGACTTAGAGAATTCGCTCAGTCGGAGGACATGATTTGAACCATAAATTCCCAAAGTCTCGACGAACCGAACAACATGTTTTCAATCATTTCCTTGCTTGCCATCAAATTTGATGAACTTTGGCACCGTGTACCCCTCTGGATATGGATAACTCAACATCTCGATAGGGTATGATGGCTTGACATCCGAATCGGGAAAAGAGGGTAAAGTCCTCTTGCCTTGCTCGAGATCAAACATGGCTTGCACATCGACGAGAGTGAGAAATTGTTAAGAGAGAGAACTTGATGGTAGTATTCTCGGAACTTGGCTTGTAGACCTGAAGACCGAGCCTAGTGTGACTTGGCTATTTGGGGGTTGAGAATTCACCATTGGTGTAGGAACGTGGCGATATTGACCATTTGTATCTATAGATATAACAGTCGGTGATGAAGCATTGAATTGAGTTCCACAAACTCCATTACACGCCATGGGTATGTCGGGTTGGACTTGGAAAGCCGTTGTCAGAGCCAAAGGAGACCTGCTCAATACATGAGTAGAATTTACAATCGGTAGAACAAAATTAGGCATGGATGGAGTACCGTTTTGTAGAGAAACTTTTGTGGGCCTTCCTTGAACTTTTATAGCCGTTGGAACACCATTCATCACGGCAAAAACTCCTCCAATCACTGATGGACCTTGGCTCGATCCTTTAGGTGCGTGATGTTGCGCTCCGTAGGCCATAGGTTGGCCATGACTTGTTCCTCCTAGCACTTGATTTTGCACACCATTTTGAGCAACTTCAAGGAGAATTTTGGGGTGGGTCTTGATGGTTTTGACCATTCCCAATATCACCATGAAGTTGTTAATGCTTGCCGGCGCCGACTTGACCTTCATTTGTTACCGGTGGTGCAAAATTCAAATCCGTCACCAACATGGTGTGGGTGAGATTTTGAAGGGTTGTGAGAATCACTTGTTGAGTATGTTGGAGTCCTTGAATGGCTTCAAGGATGAGAGGTGGGTCCTGAACTTGAGTCCTCTCATCACCACCATTGGAGTTGTGTAGATTCTAGATCTTGTTGAGACCATTAACCAATCCACCTCCCTAGTAGAGTCTCCAAAATGTATGAGAGGGTTCAAGAATGTTGTCGGAAAATTTGAAGATCTTCAAAGATCTTTGAAGAAAACCTGAATTCTTTAGAAATTATGAGAGGCTTAGATTCTTTAATAGTCACAACTAGAAGCACAATAGCAAAGAGATGATGGAGATAAGAGATTGGGTGAAGAAGAAGGCAAAATAGTTAGAGAGAGAATAATGGCAAGGCTCTCCATGGATCTCCTACTTTCACTCTCAAGGTAGATAATGGACAAGAGAAATTAGTTTTTTCTTAGGGCTGCAAATGAACCGAGCTGTTCATGAACAAGTTCGGCTTAGCTCAGCTCATTTAGTAAACAAGCCGAGCTCGAGCTCGAGCTTGCACGAGCTCGGCTCGTTTATCTTCATTTAAATTATATAATAAATATATTATTTATATATTAAATAATATAAATAATATTAAAAAAAATTTATCGAGCCGAGCTCAAGTTTCATTATTGTTAACGAGCCATGTCGAGCCAAGCCGAGTCGAGCCCAGTTTCTTATCGAGTCGAGCTCGATCTCAATAAACGAGCTTGATAATTAAACGAGCTGAGCTCGAGATCAGCAAAGCTCGACTCGATTTATTTGCAGCCCTATTCTTTCCAAGAGTTATCTCTCCAAAATCCATCCCTTGTAAAGCTATTAGTGGGTGCTATTTATAGGCACTTCATGATATAGGATGGAGCCCATGTGCAAGGCACATGGAGAATATTCTCTCTAACCACCTTGTCCGAGGAGGTGACCTCACTGAGAATGAGAAAAATCTCAAAGAGGAGATTAACCTCTCGGCAAACCCTTCTTCTTGGCCACACCTAACCAATGATTTCCAATCATTCTAAAGGGTCAGGGGTAGTCCAAAAGGACGTCCTACCGCAGAAGGGTCAAGGATAGTTCAAGAGAACGCCCTACCGCAAATATTGCCGAGGCTCAAGGACCCCCTAGATAGTGCCACCTCGACCTGGGTAATTTAAGTAATTTTATTATTGTATAGGAAAACAATTATGAATTTCAATTTTTAGTTAATTATGTTAAATAAAAAATTCTGACAAGGAGATATTTATAATTTTTCAAATCATATGGGATAATCTGTATTTTAAACAAAGCTCAAGAAGTGTATTTGTAATTTACTCAAACATCATGGCATGAGCTGGAAGAAACAACCGAACCATTTTCACTCTTCTACAAAGAGAATGTAAAAAAAATAACGCCCAATTAGTAGAGCTGAACCATTTTCACTCTTCTAGAAACAACATAACCATTATCATTTTCACTCTTTTACAAAAAGAGCGTGAACAAACAATACTCAATTAGTAGACATTAGAGTGTGCAACCACGAAATTCAAATTACAATTGCAGTAGAGAGAGAGAGAGAGAGAGAGAGAGAGAGAGAGAGAGATGCAGAAATGAGGTTTGTTGAAGCAGAACTAGGTGAAGCAGAACCATAGGACAAATTCCATCGCCTACTAGACGACGTCGTACTCCACATCTTCAATATGCTCTTAAACGCCAAATGTCTCTGTAGATGTTTCCTTGTCTGCAAACGCTTCTCTTCCCTCACCCTTCAAGTCCACACACTCTTCATCCCAAGCTTCATTTCATCCCATTCCAATTTCTATTCCAATCTCTATCATCTCTTTTACATTCATGATCCCCAACAAAACACTTTGATCTCCAAATTCTTCAAAATTTTCATTATCAATTTGGTCCTCAAACCCTTCCTATTCCTTTACAACCTCATATTCCATTCTTCTTTCCCTTCACATTCCTCTCCATACTCAAACAGATCTGATCTATGCACATTGAGCTTCCCATCATAGTCAATGATGGTGGTGCCAGAATCACTGAATCCTTGTATAAATGGGGTATTAAGACTGGGTCCAACCTCGATAACATCACGTTCCTCTATGGAACACAATTTCAATCTCATGAAACTCATGAAAAACAAGCTGATGAAGAAAAAATTAAGAATGAGATAGAGATGATGATGATGAATACTGTAACAGAGGAAGAACTGCTTTGCTGAATAAAATTGGCGGTTTAATGCACTAGGGAGGTAGTGCTGTGGCAATCTGGTAATTGTTTTGGAAGTATATCCTATGCTTGAGAGAGAGAGAGAGAGAGAGTTGTGATCATTGATTCGCAAAAAAATGGAGTCAAGCTCTGTATGAGTTGCGACAAGCTTGTAGAGTTTAGGAATTCAACCAATTTGGAGCGGGGAGAGTCGTCAAAGGTGGTGATGACGTGTTACGTGCCTGTGTTACAGCTGCCAATAAGTGGGTTTTGTTGTACAAATTGTGTATTTAAATAAAAACAAATAGATTCATAGTTAATTAAACTAGAAAAATATAGAACAAGAAATCATGGAGATTACATTTTGATGAACAAAAATACATATAACAAATTAAAACACTGAAATAAGGGAAAAAAAAAGCAAACAGAAACATGTGTGATACCACAGTCTTCTTAAAACAGATTTGTCGCCTCACCGTGGTACTAGAGGTGTGTTGGCGTCTGTTTCCCAAGATAAGATGGTTAAAACCCGCTAACGCAAAAGCACCTTCTGTTTTACCTTTGGCAAACTAATAATGGTAGCATTCTCTCATAAAGGAAGAATAATATTATAGGAGCAGACTGACTGTAATGCGAGAGCAAAGAATTTCTGTGTAGAAAATCAAAGAGATTGGTCTCTTTTTATACACAATGGGAGAGAGAGAAGGAGGCTCCCAGCCATGAAGGTTGGCAACAAATGCCTAATTACTTATGCAAAATTGATGGACTAATGCACCAAAACTAATGAGAAATAAACCCCATATTAAGTGTAAAGGTTACATACAATATATACATGTGTGTATATCTATATATGCAGCCACCTAACAGACTAAGCCCAAGCCCCAAGATCCACTGATCACAGAATCGAACCCGGACCCCGCTCGAGCGAGTGCTCGTCTAGCCATTTTTGCATAATCAACTTGGATTATAGTTTTGGCCCAAGCCTATCATTGAAGCATCCATAACTCCCTTTTCTTCAGAAAATTTGGATGCCCCAAAGGGCTCATGCCCTTATCCAAAACTTGGGATTTAAATACCCATCAATACTTTTTATTTACAATCAATATAGGATTGGTAGTTATACACTATTTCCAAAACCTCATTTATGAAGCCACCTTTATGATACAATTTCTCATTCAATTGTTAATGGTTTTTAGTCATTCTTTTTGTGGTGTAAAGATCTTGTTACAAAGAATCTAAGCACATTTGATCCAACCTTAATCGGTGGTTGAGACCTACTTTAATTTCACATTAAAGTCACCATGAAACCATTTTTTTCAACAATCCCCCACATGAATAAAAATTGACCAAATAAAGAAAATGGACAACGCTTAACAACAAAAACTTAGAGAGAGAGCAAACAGACTAACCATGCATCAGAAAAGGTAGCTGTTGGCCTTGAACCTTTTATGGTGAAAGCCTATTGAATTTACTGGCTGACTAGTGAATGTGATGTCTTGAACTGTTCTGCATTTTGTGTAAACCGAGACGATAGACCTCATACATGAGTTAGTTCAACCATTGTTCTTGTTCTTACTGGTGTGTCCGGTATGGCCCTGGAACACTAGCCTAATTTAGTGAGTGTTTTTAAAGAATTTGGCGTTATCAATTCTTAAAGAAGTAACCCCACTTTGCACTCACATAGGTGACCTACATAAGGTATTTTACTATACCACGGTTGACTATTCACATAACTTAGGTCATTAAAAGTATCAGCTTAACCTTTTACCCCCACAGGGTGTCACTGTATAAAAGAATGGACAAGAGGTTTACCTTTTCAGTGACTCACCCATTACACACAATTAAGTTGTCTCTGTGAACCTAGATCTTGGGATCTCCAGTCAGCTAGGTTGGGTTTTCTATTCCTGTAACATTTACGAAAGGTCTTAACCCCATTCATCTTGACGACGTTTCTACTAACTCTCGAGTTAATCCATTGGTTAGTGGATCCGCAATGTTGTCTTTAGACTTTACATAGTCTAAAGAAACAACTCCATCAGAGAGTAGTTGTCATATGAAATTATATCTACGACGAATATGTCTAGACTTTTCATTACACATATTACTCTGTACCTATCCAGTCACTGATTTGCTATCATAATGAATAAAAATAGCAGGCACAGGTTTCGACCAATGTGGAATATCTTCAAGGAACTGGTGAAGCCATTCAACTTCTTTAGCAGTTTTATCCGAAGTAATAAACTCAAATTCCATCGTTGACCTCTATATACACATTTGCTTCAGAGGGTAAACACATAACCACTAGTGGATTTGGAGTCTTTTATATTAGATATCTAATTAGCATCACTATATCCTTATAGTACCTCTGGGTATCTGGTATAATGCAACCTATAATCCCAAGTGTAGCGTAGATAACCCAACACCCGCATAATGCCCTTCCAATGAATAGCATTAGGATTACTTGTGTATCTACTAAGTCTTCTAACAGAGTAGGCTATATCCGGCTTTGTACAACTCATCAGATACATCAAACTCCCAATGACCTGAAAATATTCTAGCTGAGAGACACTCTCACCATTATTCTTGGTTAAGTGTGGACTCAAGTCTACGGTGTCCTAGACACACTAGTATCTTATTTGCCAAATTTTTCAAGTATATTCTCAACATAATGAGATTAAGAAAGTACAATACCACTAGATGTTTTAGTAATCTTAATACCTAGAATCACATCTGCAAGGCCCATATATTTCATGTCAAACTTAGAGTTTAACAATCTCTTGGTAGTTCTAATCATTTCATCATTACTACTAACAATGAGTATGTCATCAACATATAGACACAAAATGACATAATCTCTGTCAGTGTCTTTAACCTATATGCATTTGTCACACTCATTGATTCTAAACCCATTTGACAACATAGCATTGTCAAACTTCTGATACCAGTGCTTAGGAGCTTGCTTCAAACCATACATTGATTGGCAAGTTTACAAACTTTCTTATTTGCCCCTGGAGTTGAAAACCCCTCGGGTTGCTCCATGTAGATTTTTTCATCTAAATCTCCATTTAAGAAAGTTGTCTTTACATCCATCTGATGTATTTTCAGTCCACGTAAAGCTGCTATCACAATCACCATGCGAATGAATGTTGTCCTTGTCACAAGTAAATACGTATCAAAGTAATCCAAGTCTTCTCGCTGCCTGTATCCTTTGATAACTAGCCTAGCTTTATACTTATCAATTGACCCATCCACTTTCATCTTTCTTCTAAAGATCCATTTATTCTCTAAGGCCTTACTACCTGGGGGTAGATCAACTAACTCCTACGTATAGTTTTGTAAGATGGAGTCAATCTTACTCTTAATTGCTTCTTTCCACAAAGGACTTTCAGGTGAAGTCACAGTTTCATGAAAAGTTCGAGGTTCTCTCTCTAACATATAAGTCAAGAAGTTCAGACTAAAGGACTTGAAAGTTGTAGCCTTTTTGCTCCTTCTTGGCTTATCTATTTCCTCATTTTGATCACTATTACTAGAATCGTCGTCAAGTTCTTTCTCAGAACTTTGATTCTCTCCTCGAGTTTGGCAAGGAAACACGTCTTCAAAAAAATGCGCATTCATTGACTCCATAATGGTATTATTGTGTATATCTGAAATATCAGACTTGTGCACAAGAAACCTATATGCACTACTATTTTGTGAATAACCAATGAATATACAATTCACGGTTTTCGGACTTACCCTAACCCGCTTAGGTGTAGGTACCGCCACTTTTGCAAGACACTTCTACATTTGTAGGAAATTATAAGAAGGCT
The DNA here is from genome assembly GCF_055761805.1 of Camellia sinensis. Taxonomy (NCBI): domain Eukaryota; kingdom Viridiplantae; phylum Streptophyta; class Magnoliopsida; order Ericales; family Theaceae; genus Camellia; species Camellia sinensis. The sequence goes on from NW_028128987.1 coordinate 4,066,122, forward strand.
TGTGGCCTTTCTATAATTCATACGGAGTCTTGTCCATTTTTGTAATAACCTGACCCTCTTACATGTTTTACGTCTTTAATTATATGTGGAATTATGTACTTGATGTGAAATTCCATGTGAAATTGTGTTTAATTATGTGAATTATATGATAATGAAATTATATCTGTCGGTCATGAGAAAATCTGTTAAAATTGAGACGTTTGGACTAGAAATTGGAAGCCTTAGAAGCACAATAACCCAAAATTGACTTTACAATTATGATTAGCTTGATTTTTAGAGTCTAATATAAATTTTTGTAAAAATTTGATTCGTAATGAATTAAATTGATTTAATTAGGCTAGCCTTAGATAAATTTGAGGTTTTTTTTTTTTTTTTTAGCTCAAATAAGTTTAAGCCTTAGGTATATGAGATACATAAGCTAGAGGCAACACTTAGAAACAAAACATAAAAATATCTCCTGGAGGAGACTTAGAGAAGAAAAGAAGAGAAAAGAGAGAGGAGAAGAAGAGAATCAATTAGGGCTTGGAGGTTCAAAGGATTGAAAGAGGATTTAAGAAATACCACTTTAGGTAAGTGAAAATACCCTAAATCTCTCTTCAATTTATTAACATCAAGCATTAGAATGAAGTTTTACATTTATCTAAGTTAGGGTTTTGGACTAAAGAACTTGTTTAAGAAAATATCCATGGAAATCATCAAGTTTCATTGTATTTATTTAACTTGAGAGTTGATTCTTGTATTTTGGGTTTGTTTTGAGTTAACTTGAGAGGATTCACCTTCTAATCTTCAATTTTTGCATGTTTTGATCTCTATTTGTTTGCATCTCTTTTGGTTAATTATGAAAAGATGAAAGAATGAAAGGAAATATGATCATCAAGTTGTATAGATTTCCTTTAAATGAGTTACGATCTATTTATTTATGAGATTCATGTTTATTATGTTCACATGTTGTGATATTGGAGGGAAATTGCTTGTATTTCACCTTAGAAATGGTCTTGGAAGGTTTGATTTTTGAAGATGTTCAGACTGCTCAAACAGAGCCTGCGACAGCATGTGTGGGATGCACAGCCGCGCGTGCGGAAAACAGGGGAGCTAGATTGAGCATTTTGAAATAAAAGCACGTGCGGCACACCTTCCCGCACGTGCGGTGGGGGACTTCCGCACGTGCGGCCCATGGGGGAAATTTTTGTCAACTTCCTTACCTCTGTTTGACCCTCTAAAATTATTAATGTATACATTTGATCCTTCTGAAATGCTTACACTTGATTACAAATTAAACGAATCGAACATTGAATAAAAATAGAAGACTAAAGAAAAGTGACTTACGAGTTGTGTGCTATGTGTAGGGCACGTGCAGGAAGGGACCATTGTTCATTCACATCACTGTGAGTAATATTAGGGTGACGATATGTTTTATTCATGTATTGTACTCATACATTTTATTCACGTATTTTGCTCATACCTTATCTACTTTGCTAGTGAATGGTATATGCTATATAAGTTGTGCTTTGATAGAAAAATTGGAATGATTGGACAATGGCATATGAGATGGACCCAAGGTCGTTTTGTTTCTCTTATAAATGATAGGCCCGAGGCCGTTCTGATATGGACTACTCATGACTCATGGCCTTAAGGCCGAGGGAGATGGAGACATGCCCATGTTCCATTTACCCTATAAGGGCATGGATTATTAGTGACTCATGGCCTAAAGCCAAGGGAGATGGGGACATGTCGATGTTCCATCTACCCTATAATATTATGAATAGCTATTGATATGTTGGGCCTAAGGTCGTTCTGTATGATGTTGGGCCTGAGGCCATTTTGGAATGAATTCATGACTAAGACAAGCACATGACATATGAAATTATATTCTCCGTGTCTTATGCTCATTCACATGAACCTCCTTACATTGCTATTAATCACTGAGCCTTGCTCACTCTATATTTATGTATATTTATGTAGGTGATCAACCCGGGGGCCAGCCCTAGTTTAGTTCCGGTAGCCTTTTGTTGACCCTTATGTGTCAAGCCGATCAAAGTGAAGTCTTTTTCCTTTTGTGGAGTTCCCTCTTATAGCAGACATTGTTGGGTCATTGATGATTTTGTCAAACATTCTGTTAATATCTATAACTTTTAAATTCTTGACGTTTTGGGTATATCCCCTTGTATTGGGCTTGTATATACATACAGATATGCAAGTGGACTATGTATGTTATATGGTATGTGATGAAAATGTTTTGAGATCTTGGCATTTAGACATTACTCAATGGACGTTTCATTCTGTCATTAATTGCTTCTGCTTAGGCCCCAATATGATATAAGATATGAATTGATCATTTGGGTTTGAGGCCTAAGTTCAGGCCAGTCATGTCCAAACTTTTAGGGGCAGGTTTGTGTCGTGACAATTTTTTTCTAAGGTATTCTATTTAGAATGTAATTTGTGCTTCTGCTTAGGCCCCAATATGATATAAGATATGAATTGATCATTTGGGTTTGAGGCCTAAGTTCAGGCCAGTCATGTCCAAACTTTTAGGGGCAGGTTTGTATCGTGACAATTTTTTTCTAAGGTATTCTATTTAGAATGTAATTTGTGGAGAGAATTGCTTCCCCTCATAAGTTTTGTGGCAACCCAGAACTAATCAATATTGCATTCATAATTTCCTTCTACGTCCTATTTTTTTGCTTAGCAACACTATTTGACTGAGGGGAATAGGGCGCTGTAGTTTGGTAGATAATTCTAGATTGAGCACAAATCTCAATAAATGATGATTCATATTATCCACCACGATCACTTCTTAAAGCCTTAATCTTTCGGCTTAGTTAATTCTCAACTTCATTCTTAAAAATAATAAATTTATCAGCCGCCTCATCTTTGCTTTTAAGCAAATACATATAACAATATTTAGTACAATCATCAACAAAAGTGATGAAGTACTTGTTGCCACCACATGATTGTATGACTTTCAAGTCACACATATTACTCCGCACTAAATTTAAAGGCTCAGTATTTTTTTCAACAGAATGAAGTGAAATCCTTATCAATTTTGCTTCTACACAAGTTTTACACTTGTGATTTGGATTAATCTTGAAAAATGGTATGTGATCTAACTTGATTAATCTACGCAAAGAGTCAAAATTCACATGACCTAATCTACCATGCCACAATTCAGGGGACTCAAGCATATAAGTAGAAGAAGAAGTTTTCTCATTAATCTTTGGGATAATAGTCATTACATTGAGCTTAAACATGCCACCTGACATATATCCCTTACCCACATAGACTTCGCTCTTGGTCAACACGACCTTATCAGATTCAAACAACATGTGGAAGCCATGCTTGCTTAACAAAGACCCCTAGACAAGGTTCTTATGAATGTCCGGCACAAATAGGACATCATTCAGAGCCAGCTCTTTTTCTAAAGTCATCTTCAAGATTACATTGTTTTTCTCCTCAACAGTTGAGGTTACAGAATTCCCCATGAACAACTTCTCGCCATTTGAAACGGGTTCGAAAGTTGTGAACATCTTCTTCTCAGCACATATATGGCGAGTAGCCCCAGTGTCTATCCACCATTCCTTTGGATTGGACCCCACCATGTTCACCTCAGAGATGACAGCTGACAGATGCATGTCGTCCACATCTTGTGACAGATCCTCCATCTTAGCCATGTGAGCTCAACTTTTGTTCTGTGAAGGATTCTTCTTGTAAGGCTTCTTCTTCTTACGACAATTATGTAACGCCCCACTTTCGGGTCGTTAAATACACTAAAATAGTCTCAAAAAATACAAGTTTTGCTCCTAAAAATAATAATTACAAAATTGTCTCCAAATGGTACAATATCCTCCAAATATTCTAATTACCTCCAAAATAAATAATATTACAACTATCTCCCTATTTAATAATTAAAGTGGTGGATCCCAAATCTCTATATTAATAAATCTTTCTAATCTCAATATCGAGCTCTGCTAAAATCTGCTTCGCACCTGAAAAATAAATTAATTCGGGAAGTATACAATATGACAGGAATACAAGGCTCGGATACAGAATAGATTAACAGGAACCCAATAATTTATGACACAAAATCAACGATATGATAATCAAGCAATTTACCAAATTGCACAACAAAGCAACCATAATTTATCTAGACCAAATACCCAGTCCTACTCAGTACATGACCAGTGAATAAATTCATTTATTCACCCACCTCACCCAAGCTCCACGCTTATCCGGGCATATTGGTGTAAACAATTAATAAGATTCACTCGATCCATGTACGGAGTATTTCTATGTCATTCGGTCAGATAAATCACCATTTAACCCAGAATATTTGTAGGGAATTTTACCAAATGATCAGAATATCAACGATTCAGCAACAAATGATTTTACAAAATCTATTAATAACCACATCAATCAAGTGGATGACAAATTGAGAATAATTTAAAATAAGAGAACTCTTTGCAAAGAGATTTAAATAGAGCATATTGTATACAACCTGAATTTACCTCATAATAATTGACTTCGTCACCATAAATCTGAAATTGCTCCATGGATCTCCAAAAATAATTTTGATCAAACTTCTAAAATATAAAGTATGTATAATTTAATAAAATCTACAACTCTCACTTTATTTATTTATTTTTTAAAATACTCATTTTCACTCCAAACACTCCAATATCTAAATTTAATATTTTTACTCTACGCAATTTATGAGAGATTTATGAGAGGGGAAGAACCGAACGAAGAGATGAATGTGAGGAGCTACCCTCAGTCTGAGCTGATTTATAGAGGGATAAAGGAATGAAAGAAGAATAAAAAAATTAAAAGAAATGTAAAGTTCAAATGATGGATGGTGGTATTGGTGTGGCAAGTCAGTGGGTTAACAGCCCACGGTTTTGTCTTGTTTGTATTTTTTTTTTTTTTTTTTTTTTTCTCTCTTCTTCTTCTCACATGATGGGGAATGGTAAATTGATTTATTAAATAACAATATGATAGATATAAAAGAGATGAGATAAATACAAATAAATAATTTAAAATTTTGATTCTTAGCTAAAAATCTCATTACTAAATTATCATAATAAACCACCAATACCACTCACTAAATATTAATACTTCAAAAATACGGGGTGTCACAAATTAACCATCTGATGCCCATCACTTCCACAGTTAAAGCACTTTTTATTGAACCTGTAGGTAGGTTCCAGCGGCTTGTAGACCGGCCTTTTGGAGACACCACCTATAGCCTCCAGCCTGGAGCTTTTTCCTGTCGGTGGCTTCTTCTTCACTCTCAAGGATTGGCTATGCTCAACCATGTTTGCTTTCATAGTGGAGTACTCTTCCATTTCTTTATGTTGTCTTCCTTAATTTGGAGCCTGACAACAAGCTCTTCGACTGTTATCTCCTTTCTTTTGTGCTTGAAGTATTTCCAACCGTTAGGCAGTTTCTCAATCAAAGCAGCTAACTAGAATGATTCACTTAGCAACATTCCCTTTGCATGAATCTCGTGTACAATAACTTGGAGCTTTTGAACTTGGCTAATGACAGTTTTCGAGTTCACCATTTTGAAGTCTAGAAACCGGCCAATGAAAAATTTCTTTGCCTAACATCCTCGGTCTTGTACGTCTTGTTCAAAACATCCCACAGTTCCTTTGCCAACTTCTTGGCATAAAACACGTTGAACAGTGTATCTGCCAAGCCATTCAGAACATAATTCCAGCAAAGGAAGTCCGGATGCTTCCAAGCATCTAGAGCCATGAGCTTTTGCTTGTCTTGCTTATTCTCTTCCACGACTGATGAATTCTCACTCAAAAACCTCGCAAGGCTAAGAATAGTCAGGTAGAACAGTATCTTTTGCCGCCACCTCTTGAAATTCACTCTAGTGAACTTCTCTAGGCACTTATGATGGTTGAACAGTCCTCTCGGAACAGTAAGAGTAGCAATAGGATTGACCACAGAGGTCATAGGAATAGGGTTGCCCACAGAGGTCGCAACAAGGGTTGGCAAGCAAGTTGACCCGGGGTTTTGATCCCCACCAATATTAGCAGTAGCAACATCAACAGTTACATTTACCATTTCTGAAAAATACAACAGAATTTCACTATTCTGTGTTTTCAGAAAACTAAACTTAACACAAAAAAATCTCAAAATTAGAAATTTAATTCAAAACTAGTCTCATCACTTACCCTAGAATCGAATATGGTCAATAAAGTTTCCGTAAAAAAAACTAAACACTATAAAACTAAATTATGTTTTTTCGTAAGTATAATTTTGATATTTTAGAAAAAAATTCATTAAACTTGATTACTTTCTCATTAAATCTCACCACTTTTGATAAGAAACAAAATATAAGTTTAGTGAGAATGAAGAAAGGGGGCCTGCCCCTGTACCATTCTGCAATACTTCATGGATATATGTATTTTGTTTAATTATGTTTCCCCCCCCCCCAACAATTTCCTATAGTTTTATTTGTATACTATATTTTAACATATAGGATTCATTTAAAGATATATATTAATAGTTAATTATTTTCCCTTCCCCCGTTTTCCCTCATTTGGTGGACAAGCAATTTTTTTTTCTTCTTTTCATCCCAATTTGTCTTCCATTTTTTCTTTTTCTATTTAGCCTTTCTGTGTTTTACTTGAGGGAAAACTTGTGGTACACACTTTCTTACTATTAGAAAAGTCACAATTTTTATGGTGTTAGTATCGAACTATTATAGTTATGTTTTGAAGGGACACACCATACGAAAGACTTAATTAGAAATCATTGTATTCATGTCATGAACATTAAAACTATTTTGATGAAAAAAGTCATAAACCATTGTAATTTTATTACAAATCATTATGGTGTAATTACAAAAGAACATATATATTTTAAGAGTGTGTACTATATTTATTTATTTTTTCGAAAAAATGTTATAGGTCCCAAGTTTTCTACCAAATAAATGACCAATTGTCTAACATGGGTGTGGGGTCCACACCAATTGTCTAATTTATTTTAAATAATAATTTATTGATTTTAATAATTATTTAAATTGTTTAACTTGTCCTAATCCGATCGCTTGAACTTTGCCTAATACCTTACTTTCGGTCCCCCAGTCATCAAATCCTGGATCTGCTCTTGGTGAGAATCATTTTCTCACTATCTTTCATCATTTCTCACAATTTCACACTTACTTAACCATCCAAATAAGTGAAGGGATTTCCTATTCTGTAACGAGTTGAATCAAATTGAATTTTGCTCTTATTATTATTATTATCGTGGTGTCGTGAACCATTCTATTTAAATTGGTGAAAATAAATTGAATTACTTCTTGATTTCGACTTTGTAAGGCCCGCTTGGCAAAATTATTTTTTTTAGTTTTAGTTATAGTGATTCTTGGGTCCGGAGTAATAAATGAGATATAAATTCAATTTTTGGGTTTTATTTGATTAGCCCATACTTAATCATTTTGGTTCATATTTAATTATGTGAATGGTGGGGATCACCTTAAGTCTTTTAAAATTTATTTATATTTTAATCTCAGTTGGAGATTTATTTTAAATTATTAAACTCCATTTGTTTTAGACCCAATTGATTGAATTGTGACCCATTAGTGACCATGTAATAATGTTGTGATTTTATTATTATTATTTGACTACTATAAAAGAGTTGTGAATATTTATGGTGTGTACCATTAAACGAAATATATTTTGTGGTGAGAAAATATTATATTTACTTTTGTCATTAAAGATGTTGAAATGTATTTTTTAATTGATATATATATATATATAGTTAGATATTTATAGTTAGATATTTGGTTAGATATTTGTTTATACTATATATATATATATATAAAAGTAACCAAATAGATGTTTTGTTCAACTTTTGGGAATTCTTGGAGTTCTTGCCGTGAGGAAACAAGAGAAAAGAGGTTCCAAGTTGGTTTTTCTTGGGCTTGATCTAGTGTAAGTCATTTTTGACCCCTAGTGCTTTGGATCAAAACATAGAGGGCGGAAAAGACGCCGTTTGGCTCCAAAAAAATTTAATTTCTATTGCTGAAAAATTTGAAAGCTTCTTGGCTCGAGGTAGGGGTTTTTCCTATACTTTTTTATGCACTTTTACTTGATTATATGGAGCTTAGAGTTGTATATAATTTAATTAGAATTTTTAGAAAATTTGTGATTTATTTGCTTAAAAGGGGAATTTTGAGAAAAACAAAGAGTTGATACCTAAATTGCGAAAGTGTAAACTTAGAATATGTTTGTAAGGTTATGAAAGAGCTATGTTTTAAATTTGAACAAAAACGGACTTCGACTCGATTGGTTTTGAATTTTTTACCGGTTTGCGACCAAAAGAGTATTTTTAAAGAAAACAAAGGAATTATGTTTAACTTTTGGGCCTTTTGATCAAAATAGGATGTCATAGTTGAATAATGCTTGGAGAATGAGTTTGGAAAGAAAATGATGTTTTCTTGGGCATTAACGGTATTATTTTGCTTAATGTATCTGTAGGAATAAAACCGACACTATTAGAAATGGATCTTTAGAGGTTACTAGACGTGATTGTGATATGAAAACTAGTGTAGCTGTTCATATTTGATGAGATGTGGAATAGATTGTATTTATCAGAATTTTTTTGGAATTTAATTGTTTAAATATCTGTTTAGAAATGTCTGTTTTGGGTTATCGGTGGAGGATAGCCATGATTGTTGGAGAAAGGCATGAGACTTAGGTAAATCGAACCACATTTCTCATTTGTTACATTGGACATTGCATTACATTCATTTCATTGGAAATGTATCTATTTTTGAGAAATATTTGTAAATGTATCTGTTTGCGAAAAGATGAATACTTGGTGAATCTGGGTAGGGGTGTGGAATAGTGCGGTTAGGTGTCGAGCCTTCTAGTTTATTAGTAAAAATGACAGTGGTAGTGCATTAGGGCCTACTTGCAGACACTCACCTAGAGATTCACAGAGCCTGTATTCATGTAACAGATATGGTTTAAAATGGAAATATTTTTATATCAGTTGTTGCATCTTAGCATTGCATGCTTTATAAAAAGAGAGATAAACTGTTTTATCATGAACATGGCATGAGCATACTCCTCTTTCAGGTACAAGTGCTATGCCTCCGCCAAGGCATACTCCTTATAGGGTTGTGGCTCACCCTATAAGGGAAACCATTTCAGGTACAGGTGCTATGCCTCCACCAAGGCATTGACTTGGGAGGACTCGGAGCTGAGGCTTCATTTTTATTTTATTGTTATTTGTTAAATGTAAGCCCAGGGCTATATTTGCGTTGAGTTGAAACTCCATTTTGTGTAACCAAGAATATTCTTGGATAAATTTGTAAGCCTGTATGGCACTTATTATCTGTTTGGCTTCTATTTCATACTTGTTGTAAAATGCATGCTTGGGATTGGAACTAGGGCATTGAGATGTGAACAACATGTATTTGGCATTTGGGATTTAATGGGAATGGATGTATGGAATAGTTAGCTATATATATATATATATGTTTGTGTGTGCTTGTTTTGTTGCATAAATAGATATACCTTGCCCAATTTTCGGGGCGTTACATATTCTCATTATTTCTTTCTTTTTCCACCAAACCCCTCTATCCAAACGTAGAGTGGTGCATTTCAGTTCATAAACCATGTAGGGGTTATGTGGTTATTTCAGAATGTTAAGGGGGTAAACCGCACATGACCCAAACCACATGGGGTAAAATGAAATTTTCCCTAATATATATTTATATATTTTAGTAGGTCCAACTCTTACATAATAAATAATTTAACACATTTAACTATAAAAAAATTTGTAATTTTGTTGTTGTTGTTGTTGTATAACATTATATGAAGAGATCTCTCTTTAAGCCTTCTGTTGGATATGTGTAGCTCGACTTTTCGTGCTCCTTTCAGAAGACGATAAGCCCTACAGTTCGAACTCCCGTGGTTCTGAATTTGATCTCACAAGTGCAATGTGAAATAGATAAACACCAAAGAATCCAAATCCAGCAAATCTTTTGGAAAATCATTTTTGAATCAAAAATGCCGAAAATGGACTGCTTTGCCAGATACAAAGTTACCACCTAAATATTTTTGAAAAATTTAGGAAACCCATGACTCATACCAAAAGCCATGTGTCAGTCATCACCAAGATTGTCTTGGCTCCGGAACTTAGGTACAAGAGGGGAAGGTCATGAATTGAGCACCTCCGTTTGCCCGATCAAAGATCGGCCTCTACTAATCATGATGTGATTCTTATTTACATTATATGCTCTTGTTCCGATTTATTAGGCTAACTTACTATGTGATGCACAAACAGGTATAGACTAATTTTCAAAATTTGGAACATTTGATTTCATGTTTGTTTTTGAAAAGAGTTTGTGAATGTGCCACTTGAAAAAGTGGGCTTAAATGTATATTAATCAAACTATGCCAATTCAAGCAACTAGCATTCATCCACAAGCATTCAAACAACTCATCACTTAAGCACTTAGCCTCATGGTGAACATGCTTTGACATGGCAACATTAACATACAATGCAATATGCTAAAACAAAGAAAAACTCACCTAGTATTCCAAGGCAAGCCAAGAAAGATAGAATATTTAGAAAAATGCATGCTCTTAACCATTGCAATATGCCTAATGCAACACATGCGATATGTAACTAATAGGCTCGGCTAATTATTACATGTGGGTCAATTTGATAGCATGCGATTTAAGCACGTATTTAAAGAATGTTTAACTACAATGCAAGTTAGAATAATGCGCCGAACTCAATGCATGCAAGACAATGAATGCAAGGCATGAGAGATACTATACGAAACATGATGCCCTAAACTAACCATCATCAGCAGGTAAATAAAAGGGAGAAAGACGTAGGGTCAAAAGACATACACATTCTTATAATTGTGCCCTCGCGCAGGAGGGTTTAAATAAACTAACTAGCTAAGCTAATTAACTAGCTATTACAAAACGAATTAACTAATTATTACAAATTGAATAAACTAACTATGCTAGCTAGTTATTACAAAACCAATTAATTAATTAACTATTCTATGCAACTAACTAATTAATTACAAATTAGAATTAACTAATTAATTACAACATGAATACAACATGAAAGAAGTAACTAAGCTAACTACTCTAACTACTCAACCCCGGGAAGCAAGGAATGCTCATGTATGTGCGCAGATTTCCACTCGAAAAGCCCATTGTTCTGTTGCCAGAATGCCTCTATTGCACAGTTGGAACATTTGCACTGTTTTTCACCTTAGTCTTTGCTCTGTTCTGTTCCAAAAAGGGACAGCTTGGTTTGACAAAAGTGGCCGGCAAGCCAGAAGTAGTGGCTGGCCCGGCTACAAATGGTAGCCTGTTGTCCAAAAAAAGTGGCCGTTGGTTCCTCCTACTGCAACAGAGGACAAATAGAGCACAAACAGGGCATTCTCAAGTTATGTTTGTCCACTTTACCCTTCCTTATCATCAAATAGCTTAAAGGAGTGGCAAGCTCAATTTGCAAGCCATCAATCGATGCAATTTCATTGCATGATGGCCTATGAACTATGGTGTACAATTTCAACAAACACACAATAAAAGACTCTCAAACCTCCTTCCTATCATGGATTGATCAAGGGAAGTGGTTGACCTTGAAAACTTGAATCATTTCATCACTAGCAAGAATGAAATGCCTCAAGTTTTCATGTGTTCAATTAACGTCCAATTGAACACCAAATTGCTTATTATCTTGCATTATTTTTTAGTCCTAATTTTATTACTTCATACTAACCATTCCTTAGTTCATTAAGTCCAATAGTGATCTTTAAGTCCTCTAATGGAAAGAAATATCAAACAAAGAGTTGTTTTGGGCATGAGAGATACACTATGCCGTTGGTAATGAATCCCCAAATGGATTAAACCATTAAGCACGATATCTCAATCTCATGCTTAAACATGCACTTGGTTTAAAACAACTTTCAAAACAAAGAAAAAGCGAAGAAAGGAGGGAGGTTGCAGAAGTGATTAGAGGTGATCACAAGTATGGAAAGCAAGAAATAAATGTTATCAACTCAAATAGGTTGGTGGCTAAGGCCTAAACGTCCAAACCTATGAGGACCATTACATTACAAGCATACTATACAAAGCATAAATGAAACAAACACATAAAAACAGTCCTAAATGAAGCTAAAATAGTGCTGGAATTGAAGTAAAAGAAGCTAAAAGAGTAAGCTAAAATAATGGTGAATTTAAGCTAGTAAACAAGCCAAAGGAGAGGTGACTAACCCCTCCATTTTTGGAACCTCAAAATAACATTTTTAGCCTCTGAAAAAATCTAAAATTCAGTGGTAAAAGACCCAAAAAAAAAGGTTGAGGAAGAGATAGGAAACACAAGGGTAAAAGCTTAGGATACAAGATTCAAAGAAGGGTAGTTAACCCCCCCACCTTTGGTAGCTTTAAACCACAAGTTTCAGCCTATAAAAATAGTAGAAAAATAGTTAAAAACAACAAGAAAAGATAGTAGAGAAGTATTATAAGGATGCTCAAAATTATACATCTTCAAGTAAGGTTACTCTTTGTTTCATAAACCCACAAGTTCTCTATAGCGATCCCAGTTTTACTCCGACCTTTATTGTGTTCCGGACTCGGGTTCCTTGATTGTATATTGTTGTCTATGTCTTGTTTCCTCCCTTTTATTCTTTGAATTTGAGTTTTGGAATTTGTTGGACGAGTTTGGGACAGGTTAGTTGTCTTTTAGTACAAATGGTTGTTGCCCAGATTTTTGCCTCTTCGCTTGAGTGAGCCTTATGAAAATGTTTCTTCGCTTGAGCGAGGCTTCTTGCGCTCGAGCATACATTTGCGTTAGGTGGCAGACCTGAAGCTTCGCATTCTATGCTCGAGCGACACTTCTTGCGCTCGAGTGAGGCGACCTTTTTGTGTCTGGTCACTCGAGCGAGAACTCCTTCGCTCGAGCAAGTATGGTGTACATTAGTTCACAGCAGCGCCATTTTGCTTCATTTTTGACCTCCTTTTTCACTCACAAACCCTAAATCTGCAGCTTTTCTCTCTAGAAGCCACCTTCTCCCTAAGGTTTCATCTAAATCCATTGAGTTCTTCACCCTAGTGTCTTTGAGAATAAGGTAGAGGGCTTCAAGAGCTTCGTGTTGATCCAAGTAAGAGTTGGTTTCGTCATCTTTGGAGTCTCGATCTTGCTTGTTCGTCTTCTACACTTGAGGTGGGGAATTTCAATACTCTAATATGGTTTTTAGCTTAGTTATTTGCTATTGTGCGTAGATGATGAGATTTGGTTGTGGTTTGGACAAATCTAGGATTTGAGTGTGAAATGAAAAGAATGGTTTTTGATGAAATTGGCATAAGTGGGTTTTAGGTTTGGATACAAGGTTGTGTTGGTGCCAAAATAGTTGATTTTAGTGTTTGGGTTGATATTTGGAAAGAGGGAGATTTTTCCCTAGGTTTGATTAAATTGTTATTTTGAATAAATAATTGGGATTAACATTGAAAATGTGAAATTAGAAAGTCGTGGCTATAAATGGTGATATTGGATATGTACTATCTCACCTATGAAAGTTTTGAATAAACTATCTATTTTGATATCGAACATTTCTTTTGAAATAATTGCATTGGGCTATTGGTAGAGGATAGTTATGATTGTTGTAGAAATTAAATGAGGATTAGGCGATTTAATGTTAATCCATTGTTGGTGTCATTGAATATGACCATGTTATAAATATATTGTATATGTATATTTATTGGGAGGAGAAAGGGGATGTACTCCATATATGATTATGTTTATAGATACATTGCATATGTGTATTTGTTTGGGAGGAGAAAGGGGATGGACTCCGTTTAAAGCAAGTTGACCAGAGTGTCCTGGGTGAAAGACCCAAAATTTCATATATAAATGGGTGTCGATTCCTTCGGACGAAATATCCGTAAAATGGAAAGTTTGAAGTGTTTATGTGTGTTTTGTATAGTTGGAAAACCATTATGTTGTAGTCTCATTTTGGTTGTTGAAAGATAATAATTTTAACTCATGAATTGAGTAGCATATATGAACTGGAAATGAATCGAAGAAACATGGAATGAGGTTAGGTTAGTGGCATATGAATGCGCAGGTCTTGTGGATGTTTTAGTACTGGTATTGTTAATGCACGTATTATTTATACCTTTGCTAAACCTCATATATTGTGTTAGATTATCTCTACTGGGCTGTTAGCTCACCCTATACGGGAATATCATTTTCTGGTGCAAGTGAAATGTTTCCTCCAAGACAATAGCGTGGATGGACTTTCGGGAAGTAAGAGCTTCTTAATTATGCCTTATGTGTGCATGTTTGGTATTTTTAAAGCCAAAGGCTTAAGATGTAATGAGCGAGACTCAATTTGTGTAACCAAGCAATGACTTGGAATGATGTAAGCCTTCATGGCATTTAACTGGTTGTTAAATAGTGAACTCTGATATATGAAAGTATATTGTTTCTTATATTTATTCCGCATATGAGTTATCTTTATTGTATTATTTTGGGGGTGTTACATTCTCACTCTCAAGGGCTGAAATTTTAGCTCAAGAACCTCAGCAAAAAAAACTAAATATTTGGTTTAGGAAATGTTTGGGTAAGGTGTGTGTGTTACAAGATAGAGATAGAGAGAGAATTTCAAGAATTTGAGCCTTTTCAATTTTGTGTAACCTCAAACCAAGAGGGTTGGCCTGGTATATATAGAAAAATAGCCTTTTAGGTCGGAAATATCTGTATAGGAAGAACTAGAGCTTTTGAGGGACAGTTAGCAACAAATATCTGGGTTTTATACAAGTGGCTCGTAGAGTAGAAGTAGTGGCCGGCCAGCCACTAACAGTGGGCGGCCGTCCACAAATAGTGGGCTGCCGACAACAAAAATCTGCTCTAGACCAAACTTCAAATATGCATATCTCCGGACTCGATTTTAGGTGATTCTTGAGTCTAAATTGAATCCCTAGAAGTCTACTTTCCAATGGTCGTAGCCTCACATCTAAATTCTAAGTATGCACAGAGATATATCTATTTTAGTGAAGACTATTCATTTCTGTCCTAACGGATTGATGCCCAACTTCTTCCCCAACTAGTCTTCTTCCCTCCCCTCCAATTTTCTTCAACTCCAAACCTTTTAATAAAAAATTTTTAAATATTTTTCAAAGAGTTCACCTCTCTTCCATTTGTTTCCACTTTGTCCTTACTCAGTTTACCAAAAAGTGCAATTTTTAACGAAATGCGAGCCTCGGAACATCGTAGAAATATTTTCAAAAATATTTTGAAAGAAAGGGTTTTAAGGTCTAAAATACTTTTGGTCCAAAATGGGGTGTAAAGTTGGGATTTAGAGGCTCTTCTGACTGAAGAAATTGAACGTTCGTACAATATAACTTTCATCATTGAATGATCAACCTGAGGTGCCCAAGTCTTAAGAGTGGTAAAAAATGAGGTGGCTACAGTATGCCGCGGGAAGTGGGGAAGGGTTCTGGCTGTTGGATTCTTCTTTCCTCCTTCCGCCCCATTTTTTATCATTTTCTATGTCTTTTTGCTTAATAATATTGAAAGCTTGTCCTTCTAATCCTTTTCTGCATCGCGACCACCATATTGCCACCTTCTCGCCTCCATGGATCCACCTTCACTAGATCTGCCTCATCTCCTTTAGATCTGCCTTTGGCCACCAATATTGGTGTCGCCTCTCTCTTTTTTTGATATTCCAGATTGATGTTTGGCTTACGCTCAAACTTTTACCATTGCGCCTAAAATTTTAAGATCTAGTTTTAGATATTCTCACAATTCAAAAACTGACACTGTGTAGACACTCCATTTTTGATCTCCCTTAAGACTTGGGCGTTTCACTCTGAACACTCAATAATGAAATGTTATACTGTGTAAACTCTCGAATTTTCAACAAAAGAATTTAGTTTTGAGCTTCAAACCCAAACCTTGCACCCTATTTGGACCAAAACCTTTTTTTCTCGCCTCCCCACTCAAAAAACAGCAAGACCAAAAAAAATGACCGGCAGACCACTTTTTGTGGGCCAGCCGTACAAATGATTTGCTGGCAAGCCATGTTTAACGAAACAAATATTTTGCAGCAACAGGCTGCTCCCATGCACGGGATTTGGCCAACTACTCTCTTTTGAAGATATTTATGTTGGAAGGTGGTGGAAACTCTACAAAAACAACACCTCAGCTCAGAGTGTAGGGTTAAACTAATTTTCCAAAGGCTTAGAGGTTTACCAAAAGCTCTTCTCTACCCTTTTGACTATAGATACACACACAATATATACACCATTGAAGCTTGATTTTAAAGCTTTTTGCTGAGATTTTGAAATTTATTTCAGATACTTGAGAGTATTTGGATTGAAGTTTGTGAACCAAGAAGCTTTTCCTCTTCTCTAGAGGTTGATCTTTCTATTCTTTTCATTACTTAATTTATTGTTCTTCAATTTAATATTGATTTTTAGAGTATTTTAGGCTTTAAAATGTGATTTAAACCTTGTTGAATGTGGAAGGGTTAGCCACCCTTCCATAGGCTTATTCCTTAGTATTGCTCTCTTATTGTTCTTCATGTTCTTGCTTCATTTCTTTCACTTTTACCACTGTTTTAGGTAGCTTTTGATTGAATATGAACTATATATATGTGTTTAAAGCTTAAATAGATAGTTCAATTCCTGTCCTCTATTTCTCTTCTTTGAAGATGTTGTAAAGCTCTCTTCTAGTTCCATTTTTGTAGCATAGAAATGGATGTTCCATCCATGTTCCATGAGTAGGAACATGAGCTTACAACCATCTCTTCATAGCTTTTATTTCTTGCTCTTACTTAGTCTTGTTCTAACTTTGCTTTGAAGCTACATGAGAGCCCTTTCATCCGAATCATTGGACTCTCTTCTAGTTCCTTTTGTAGCATGGAAATGGATTTCAATCCATGTTCCATGAGTAGGAAGAAGAGTCTATTTGTTCTCCTCAATGATGAAATCTTTTGTGTATAAGCTTTGTCTTCAAAAATGGCTCCCTCTAAACCTAGTCTCTCTAATTGAGTACTCACTTGCCCTTGTTTTCCATGAGATTCAGTAGGTTTTTCGCCATCTTTTTGATTGCTTGTTTCATAATTAGCCTTAGTTAGTTTTGTATCCATTGATTTTCATCCCGTTGATTCACTAATCATCATCTAAAGACTCTTGGGATGTTTGATTATTTGTGAAGTAAACGTACTCTCTCCTTGAAAATCTTCATGACAGGAGAGAGCAGGAAGGATGAGCATCCTTCGGAAACCTTCTGTTTTGCTATGTTCCAGTTCTGTTGTAGTAGGACCTTCTCCAGAAGCAGTTACCAACCAACCAGTTCCTTGTATGGTTGACTAGTTCTCTAGGCTGGCCGACCACTTGGTTTGTACGACTGTGGTGTCTTTCCAGTGAAACAGAGCAGATCTTGAGGCCCAAAACAGAGCTATTTTCATACTGTAAACAGAGCAGCTTCTGGCAGTGAGCAGAGGGGGTTTCCTGAGGATGTTCTCGTTTATGCTCATGCGATTCCCCGCCTCTCATTCAAGTCCTTTAAATTAGTAGCTTTGAGATTTGTATTTTGTAATAATTAGTTAGTAATTAATTAATTAGTTCATTCATTTGTGTTTGTAATAATTAATTAATTAGGCCATTCGGACCCTCTTGTGTGAGGGCAAATTTGTAATATTTGATGTATGTCTTCCAACTCCCATTTCTTTCTCCCTTTTACTTACATGCTTACCGTGGTTGTATATAGCATCATGTTTTCTTTTATCATTCCCATGTTTTGTATCCATTTTCACATACATTAAAATTCGGCTCATCATGCATAATGCTCTTACCATTTCCTACTTGATTATGTGCGCTACCTCATGCTTTGAGTTACTTCACATGTCATGTTAGTAGCCGAATCTAATAGTTGTATTTTTGTATACGTTGTATTAGCCATTTTTCATATTAGGATCATGCATTTGTCTAACTATATTCTTTTCTTTGGTTTGCCTCGGTTGAGTACTAGGTGATCATTTTTTCTTTAGCATATTACATATGTGTTTGTGTTGCCATGTCAAGCATACTACCATGAGGCTACGTGCTTATTCGAACTACCTTTTTGAATGCCTGTGGATGAAGGCTATTTCGTTTAAGTTGGAATGACTTTGATTATTGTACATATGAGCTCGCTTTTCCTTTGAGTTGCACATATCCAAAAACTCTTTTCAAAGAAAGCATGAAATCAAAGTATTCCAAAGTAAGTGACGTGGTCTATACTTGTTTGCTTCACATAGTACTGTTAGTATATTAATAATCAGAACATGAGCATATAATGTCCATAAAATTCACATCATGATTAGTAGAGACCGATTTTTGATCGGGTGAACGGGATGCTCAATTCATGCCCTTCTCCTCTCATGCCTAAGTTCTTGAACTAAGACACTCTGGTTATGACGGACAAGTGGCCTTTGGCATGAGTCACGGGTTTCCTAAATTTTTCAAAAATATTTAGGTGGCAACTTTGAAATCTGGCAATGCAGTCCATTTTTGGCATCTCTGATAATAAATGGATTTTCTAAGATCTGCTGGATTTGGACTCTCATTCATTTTTCTGTTTCACATTATACTTGTAAAACTAGATTCAGAACCACAGGAATCCGAACTGTAGGGCTATCGTACCCGAGGAGACCAAACCCCTCTGAGGGGCGCAAAAAACTAGCTACATGCTGTTTAACGCTTTCATTTCACGCTAGGCAATCACCTCAATCTCAATATTCCATATTGACCAGCGGAGGTGGGGTCTTCAGATTTTAAGTTGAAGGTTGCAGCGTAATTGTGTGACGACCCCAACATGCATATCATTATTGCATTTATCTTGTTATGTGAAATGTGAATGTTTAAATGTGTGTTATGTGCTTAATTTGTTTATATTTGTTTGAATTATGAAAAATTTGTTAGAATACCTGTTTTGAATTAGAAATTGAAGGCTTACATGAATTCAGAAACCAAAATTGGCAAGTTTGATAGACTAATTTGAATATTTAGAACTTTTTGCGAAGTTTAATTAAAATTTGATTCAGATTAAAATAATTAGGAATAATTAATTTGATATAAGTTAGATTAATTAACCTTAAGTTTGTTTAATTAGCCTAAGTTAATCCTATGTATATAAGACTAAGAGATGAGGGAGAGCTCATTTCTACACTTCTTTTGTGGTGGATTTTTTGAGAGAAAGAAAGGAAACCTAATTCTAGAGTGAGAAAAGGAGCTTTGTGAAGAGGAGGAGTGGAGTCGAAGGAAATTAACTTGTAGAACTTGAAATTAAAGCTTAAGGTAAACAATTAACCTTGAATTCTTGTAATTAATCCAACTAAAAAGAGTGTTCATGAGGGAAATTAAGGTAATACATAGATAATTAGTGGAATTAGCTTGTAGATGATGAAAATGGCTTAGAACGGACATGCATGCATAATTTCATCATATTTCACTACCTCAAGCATGAATTCTATCATCTTTGTTGGATTTAAAGTTAAATTGCATTTATATCCTTCATTTTGAGAAGTTTGAAGGTTCGAGTTCATGATTTTAAGAACCAAACTCATAGTTTGAGAAGTTTGAAGGTTTTAGTTCATGATTTTAAGAACCAAACTCATAGTTTGAGAATTATGAAGAAATAAGGTTAAAACTTCACATGCATGGAGGTTTTGTTTTCAATTTTGTCAAATTCATGGTGTTTTGAGTTAATGGTTTTTAATTGGTTCTATTTCCATGTTTTTCAAGGTATTTTTAAGTGTTTGAACCAGCCATGCAAACCTATGCATTATAGACTAATGTTTTGAAGCTCAAAATTTTGTTTTGAACACCCAATTTTTGACCTCATCGCTCGAGCAATAAAGTGACCGCTCGAATGCACATTGTGAACATCTAGTATTTTTGTGGAGCCTTGCATTCCACTTGAGTGAAAAAATGTTCGCTCAAGCCTACTTTGAGACCATCCAGTACTTTTGTAGACCGATCAGATCGCTCGAGCAATCAAGAGTCCACTTGAGAGAACACCCTGGCCTTGTTTGGTTTGTGTTTCTCAAAAAAATTTAAAAAAAATTCTCTACAAATAAGTTTTTAAAAGTAGTCAAACCAAACAAATTTTTTCAAATTTTTTTTCCAAAACTTGTTTGGTTTACAAGTTTTCCAAACAAATCTCTCTCTCATACACATCAAATCAATCACTTTTTCTAAAACTCTCTCTCAAAATAATTTTTCAAAACATCTTTTGAAAAAAAAACCAAACCAAACAAATTTTCGTACTTTTATCTCAAAACATGTTTCTCAAATACAAACCAAACAAGCCCCCTATTTTCAGTAATTTTTGAAGAACACTTTCATGTGCATATTTTCACTCTTATGTTCTTTTTAGCATTCTTAAGCATTGTAAAGGCTTCATTAAGGAAGTAATAAGTTAGAAACCCACCTAAAGAATTGAATTGAATCAAATCGGAATAGAATTGAATTAATGATGTTGTTTGAGTGGTATGTTTCAATATATATTTGTTATGTGTTTTGTGTAGGTTGGTCACCCAAAACTTAACGTTTGTTCAAGTCCACTGTGAGTAATATCTCTATAAAGATATGTTCAAAATGTATTTTGAAATTGTTCAATACAGAAGCTTATGAATTCTTATTTTGTATCTATGAATGAATGTCCTTTTTTGAAAATGTATTCATGGCATCCTTTAGTGAGGCCCTTTCCTGGGGGGCATAATACCATGGCCCATGGATTAATTGAAACACAGAGATCTCTGATGTTAGACCTTAGAGGTCCACATTGAATTGCCCGTTGTGGTTCTATTGTTTGACCTGTTATTGAATTGACCTTAATGGCCCCATTGGCTTCGGCATAGTGATATATTGTTATTCTATTGGATGTTACCATGTATAATGATTTGAATGGATATTGTTAACACAAAGGATTGATATGATTGGATATATGAATTATTTTGGAAATTAAAAAAATATGTTTTATGAGATGTTGGATTTCATTCATTAACCTTTATATTGATGTTGCTCACTGGGTTTTATCTCAGCCCCTCCTTCTCTTATATGTATATATATATATATATATAGGTGAGCACATGGATCATCAAGCTTAGAGTTGCTTTTAGGAGTCCACCCTTTTGAGAAGCTGATTGTGAAGTGTGTCCCTGATGGGGCGTTGCTTGGTCTGTAGTGGAGACAAGCTTTTGTCAAACCCTTTGTTTAGTCATTTTGTTTTTGATTATATGTAGAACATGTTTGCACATATGGAAGTTGAAGTTGAAGTTGAAGTTTAATATTATGAACTGATGAATGAGTTTTAAGTTTTTTATGGAGTTTAACATATAAGCATGTCTCAATGGACTTATTTATTTCAATTCTTGCTTCTGCTAAGCCCTGTAAATTATTTAATGATTTGTATTTGTCTTTGACGCCGAAGGTAATCTATGATTATTGGCTGGTCATGACGTAAACCTCTAGGGATGGGTTAGGGTTTGTGCAAATGGAGCTTTGGATGCGTTTGGCAACTTGGATTTGATTGTTTTTAGTTTGCTTTTTTATTCTTTTGTTATTTGTTGTAATAATCCTCCCTGTGTGGAGGTTGTGTCCCTCCTTTGTGAGAATTTTTTCTCTTCCTATAAGGAGGTTATGATTCTTCTTCCTATCACTACAACAAAATTGGGTTTTCATGGCATCACACCAACGACATACAATAAATGCACGCCGTGGTTTCTAACTTTTACGACTTCATTTTTTTGCATGTCGTAAATAATTTTCCAACCATGGTGTGTCTATTGCGTAAGCCGTGAATGGTAGAAACGATGATTTCTTTAATGGCTTGCAATGTTTGCCGTAAATAATAAAACTTTCTATGACATGCATATGGCATGCCGTTAATACATCACTTATACACGACACACATACGCCAGCCGTGAAATGTATTGCACTTTTCACAGTGCACACAACGCTTGCTATTAAAAGTATTGCACTTTTGACGACGCACACATCGCCTGTCGTTAAAAGTATTGCCTTTTTTACGACGCACAATGAATGTCGTGAAAGGTATAACCAAAAAAAAAAAAAATTAGCGCCAAAATGAAATTTTCTGGTGCCAATTCACCAAAAAATCAAAGAAGAAGAAGATAATAATCAAAAGCCCAAACTCTTAGCCCTAACACACAAAATCAACCCTGAGTTGGTCTCAAAACTATTCAATTGCAAGTCAGTACCAACCTTGGCTTTAACCTTCAACCCAACCTTCAAAACCCGCCACGAATCTCCACTTTCTTTATCATTATCTTCGTCGTCGAGACTGGTTCCCAAGCTCGATCTCTCCCAAATCGGCTTCTTCTTATCCTCTCGTGATTCCTGACTTCACGTCCTCAAACAGATCGCCGAGGTCAATCTCAAATGCCCTCTCAAATTCGATTTCATCAAACTCGTCTTCACCTTTGACAAACTCCAAATCTCCAATTTTTACTTCTCCAAAATCAGTCTCACCAATCCCAATCTATTAACTCTCCTCTTCGGGCAATTGCGTCCCCGTTCTAAAAATCTCTATGAATGTTCGATCCGAAATGCACAACATCGACTCCAAATCCAATCACCATGACTACTTGTCCGCTGGTAAAACTAATCTCCCTTTGATTTACTTCTTCTTCTTCTTCTTCTTCTTCTTCTTCTTCTTGATTTACACTTTTATGGCTGGAATTTGGACTTACATTCTCTACACTAAGTGATTGCCTACTTATCGTATCCATTTCTTCATGTTCTCTGTCTTGATTTTGAAAGCTTTGAATCTCCTATGTGAAACTAAGGAATCTGACGAATCTCTAATCTCCAAAACCCTAGTTCAACTTCGTTTTTTTGAGATTATTAGTTGTTTGAATGTGAATTTTGATCTCATTGACAGGTTGAGAACTTGAAAGCTCTGCTTGAGGTCGAGGTAAGATTGATTTCCCGCTCTATTTTTATTTTATGCAAGTCTATTTTCACTTGCAGATTGTCAACTTGTTGCTATTGCTTGTCCTCTTTAGCTGCCAAAGTTGAGGAAACCCGAATGCCCCTTCTCTTAGACTTCCAAGTATGTGATATTGTATTGCTAAATATGCAATGTGGGTGTTTGTAAAAATGTCTCATTGAATGGAAGGAAAATCAAAGGGTGGTTTTTTTTTTTTTTTTTTTTTTTTTGGGGGGGGGGGGAGTGGGAGGGGTTTAATTTGTTCAATTAAGGTTATTTTTGGGCTTTAGGTGCCCTTCTTGAAGAAATTGTCTTTTTTCATTGCTGTTTATTTGGTGAAAAGGAAAAGGAAAAAAAAGTTTTCAAGATTCAGGGTTCCATGAACTTTGATCAGTTGAAGTTATGGGTGAAATAGAAAATTACTTTTAAAGTTTTGCTCTCAATCTTCTGGCTTTCACTATGGAAATGTTATAGACATTAAAATGTTGATTTAGTTATGCTTCACATATTGAGGAATTTCTTCACTTGATTTTGGAAGCTTGAAAATTGTAAAAGTTTAGATAATTTTTAATTTTTTTATGATGGAAATTTTCCTATTCGAAGTCTGAATTGGCTAAACTTGGAAGAACTTGTCTTTTTTCATTGCTGTTTGTTTGGTAAAAGAGGGGAAGGAAAGGAAAGTTTTCAAGATTCACATGGAAAATTAGTATTCCATGTACCTTGCTTAGTTGAAGTTGGGTGAAATAGAAAATTGCTTTTAAAGTTTTGCTATCAATCTTCTGGTTTTGACTATGGAGAATATTATCGACATTAAAAGGCTTTGCAAATTTTTAGTTATGTTTCATATATGGAGGAATTTCTTCACTTGATTTTGGAAGCTTGAAATTGTGAAGGTTCAGATAATTTTAAATTTTTTTATGATGGAAATTTTCCGATTTGAAGTCTGAATTGACTGAGCTTGGAACGGGATTATGTGCCGACTGTTTTTGACAATTTTAGTGCAAACGTGGTTGTGGATGGAAGCACTGTTAATTTAGGGCTTTGGGATACAGTAGGTAAGTTCATATTAGCCAGTGATATCTTCTTCTTCAACAAACTCTTCATAAGTGTTGGATTTGACATGTTTGTTTCATGGAACAGGTCAGGAGGATTACAATAGATTAAGACCCCTGAGCAATCGAGGGGTCGATGTCTTTATACTTTCATTTTCTCTAATTAGGAAGGCTAGATATGAAAATATATCAAAAAAAGGTAAGAATAATGTTTTCATGTAAAGATAGATGCCTTTCTTTTCTGATCATAAGATAATTTTATGTCTGATTAGATGGTATGCTGATACATGCTTTTTTTTTTTCTTGGGGAGGTTCTGTTTTCGATGGTCAGTGGATTCCTAAATTGAGGAATTATGCTCCTGGAATGCCAATAGTTCTTGTTGCAACAAAGCTTGGTTAGATTCTCTTTCCTATCCTTTTCGTTTGTTCTAGTTAGTGATATGTAACAAGCCCGCGGGGGACCTCGCCACAGCTCGGACTCGACTTTGTAGTCACGGTTCTAAATCTGAACCAAAGAGTCCAAATCCGGCAAATCGTTTTAAGAAAACAGATTTTTGAAAGAAGTGCCAAACATGGACTGCTTTGCCAGATACAGAGTCGCCACCTAAATATTTTATTTTGGGAAATTTAGGAAACCCTGACTTGGTGCCAAAAGGCCACGTGTCCGTCATCACCAAAGTTGCCTCGGCTCGGGAACTTGGGTACGATTGGGGAAGGTCACTTCGTGAGCACCCCCGCTCGCCCGGTCATAGACCGGCCTCTACTAACCATGATATCAATTTTTGAAAACATTGTGAGTTCTTATACCGGTTATTAGCCTAGGTTACTATGTGATGCGCACAGCATACAAGTATAGACCGGGTCGCCTGATTTGGAACGAAACATTTCATGTTTGCCCTTTTTGAAAGAAGTTTTGCTACCCGCAGGTAGGCTTGAAACATTTGATGATTTATTCCAATTCAGATCACCCGACCTTCACCCACAGGCATTCAGGCAGATATTTCACATAAGCACATAGCCTCATGGTAAGCATGCTATTCATGGCAGTCACTCACACACATGTAAGGATGCTAAAGCATAAAACTTACCGAGTACTCCAAGCCAAAATAGGAATTTATTAGAAATCATGCATGATCCTAAATATACAGAAATGCCTAATGTGACACATGCAGAATGCAACTATAGCAGGCTCGGCTATTCTAAGATGGTATATGAAATGCTACAACTATCATGTATTCAACTTTGAAATTGAAAGTACAATGCAGTTAGTATGGTGTGCCGAGCCCGGTGCATGTAATACAGATGAATGATGCAAGCATGCTGTCATACTGTATGCTAATTTAAATATGCCCTAATCTAACCATCATAAGCGGATAAATAAAAGGGAAGAAAGACGTGGGGTTGGAAGACATACATCACACTCACGCACACTTATTACAGTTATGCCCTCGCGCAGAGGGTCCGAATAAATATACAGTCAAAATATTACAGTCCCCAAATAAAAGAATATTACAGTCCAAATATTACAAAATCCTAATTAATTAAAGAATTAACTAAGAAAGCAAATAAAACTGGCGTGCAAGCCAGGGACTGCCTTGCTTCTGATGGATGATGCATGTCCGGGTTGTCTTGCACGGAAATCCACCGGAATGCCCCAATTAGCCTCTGTTTACACCTGTTATTCTTGGAATGCGTGCCAAGTCCCGAAAAGTTGCTGATTCCTCGTTTTGCTGCAACAGAGAGCAGGAAAGGGGCATAGCAATGTATTTGCGCAGATGTATGCATGTCTCGATCTTCGTGCCACCAATCACGCATACCGAGGCATGATGGCCGAGGAATCGAAATGCACAACTCAATATAGGATGAATGCACATGGAACTACAGCTAAAACCTAACTCCATCATGGATAATCCGGAGTGTCGGTGACTGGGGAATTGAGACACATTCCGTCACTCGGAGTACGAAATGTACCTCGTTTCCCGTGTCCGGGCTAACTCCTATTCCGGACACGATGCAATATGCATGACATGCATGAAATGCAACTAAGATACAATCCTAACATACAGAATGCTATGAAAATGAGATGCCTCGAAGTACGTGCACACGGGTACGCAAACCGAGGCGATGACAGATGCAATGAAAATGAGATGCCTCGAAGTACGTGCACACGGGCACGCAAACCGAGGCGATGACAGATGCAATGAAAATGAGATGCCTCGAAGTACGTGCACATAGGCACGCAAACCGAGGCGATGATAAAATGACATGAAAATGAGATGCCTCAAAGTACGTGCACACGGGCACGCAAACCGAGGCGATGATAAAATGACATGAAATGACAAATGGACTTATACCAACATGAGTGAGCCTCAGCCACACTCACATGGGATGCCGGCGGATAAAAAAAAGAGTGTGCCTCGAAAATGCGTGCACACGAGCACGCAAACCGAGGCGATGATAAAATGACATGAAATGACAAATGGACTTATACCAACATGAGTGAGCCTCAGCCACACTCACATGGGATGCCGTCGGATAAAAAAAAGGTACCTCGAAATGCGTGCGCACGGGCACGCAAACCGAGGCAATGACAGAATGCGATGCAATGGCGCGAAAATGGCATATAGAATGCAACATGGACTTATACTAACATGAGAGAGCCTCAGCCACACTCACATAAGAAGCCGGTGGTTGAAAATGAAGTGCCTCGAAATGCGTGCACACGGGCACGCAAACCGAGGCAATGCATACGCAATGCAAATGGCATACAGAATACAATATGGACTTATACTAACATGAGAGAGCCTCAGCCACACTCACATAAGATGCCGATGGCAGAAAAATGAAGTGCCTCGAAATGCGTGCACACGGACACGCAAACCGAGGCAATGCATACGCAATGCAAATGACATGGAAAATGAAGTATGGACTTATACTAACATGAGAGAGCCTCAGCCGCACTCACATAAGATGCCAATGGCAGAAAAATGAGGTGCCTCGAAATGCGTGCACACGGGCACGCAAACCGAGGCGATGGCAGAATGCGATGTAATGACATGAAATGGATGGCAATCATTCTAACAGAATTTCAGCAACAAAATATGGGGGAAAACAGTCCCGAAATGAAGCGAAATGACACCAAATGCATGAAATTGTCCCGAAATATGAATTTAGGCACCCGAAATGGCCTATAGCTAGGCCAAACATGCACAATATGGACATGCAATGCAAAGACAGAAGCTAGACAGTCCCAAAATAAACACTTTTCCAGTTTATAGCATGGCCAAACAGTAAGTATAGATATGGCAAAAATGGCATGCAAGAATACGGTATTTTCAAGGGGTAATGAAGCAAGTGATATAAACAAAACCCAAACTGAAAAATTTCCTTCTACAACATTGAAGAGGGACCAAAAATATGAATATTTACAGTATATGGCAGACCTCAAATCAGTATACAAATATGCTAAAAATGTGATGCAAAATAAGGCTCAAAAGGTGCTAAAACATGAAGTGTACCAAATAATCACCAAACAGAAAAAAAGTGTGAATGAAACATGAAGTATAGGCCAAAATAAGACCACTTTCAGTTCGGACCAAGGTCCAAAAACAGAAGCAAAGAGGGCTACCAATTTATGCAAAAACGGGGCCAAATAAGGGATATAACTACAAGTGACACATGGAGACACCAAACAATGTTGAGCCCTTCTCCAATGTTGAAGAGGGGCTCAAAATAAGCCTTGTATCAGTTTACAACATGCTCAAAAATAAATTTCTCATGGGCCAAAAATAGCATGCAAAATCATGACATACAAGAAGGTCAATGAAGCAAGTGTGTCATGGAGGGCTCAAACAGGGTTGAGCCCTTAATGAGAAGTGAAGATGAGCTCAAAAGATGGCCCTTTTTAGTTAGGTCCGGAGCTTGAATCAAAAAGGAAGTGGGGCTTAGAAATATATCAAGAAAAAGGTTCAAAAGGGTAAAAGTGTAACTTACCCTTGAAGATTCGAACTTTTGTTGCTTCTTGGATGGATTTGCAGCTTCTTTAGCCTTCAAGAATCCCTCCTTGCTGCTGGAAATGAGATGGTGGTGGTAGAACTTGGTGGTGTAGAAGGAATGATGGTTAGGGAGTTAGGGTTTTTTGAAGAATTGAGAAGGAAGAAGATGGAGTTGGCTATGGAGCTTTGAAGAGTAATTTTTCTAACCCTTAGAAGTGAGGCCACCAGCTGGTTATATGGACAAAAAGAGGGTGTAAAGGTGGGGCAAAAAGGAGGGTAAAACTCCCCCACAAAATATCCCCCGGACACAGAAAATATCTGGGGGATATTGCCCCACAGCTGTAAAGTGCACAGTGCAAGGAACACGGCCGGCCTATCACTTTTTCTGCAGGTGGCCGGCCAGCCACACCCCCTAGCCGGCCAGCCACCCCCCCTAGCCGGCCAGCCACCCCCCCTAGCCGGCCAGCTAGGGGTCAAAAGGGTCAAGTTGAATTAATGGCCGGCCACCACTTTTTAGTGGCCTCCCATGTGTGTACATCACAAATATGTGGTTGGGGTTTGAAGAAAATGGCTCCAAGGTGTTCAACATTAGCCCGGAAGGAGGGGTTCAAAAGGGTCAAAAGGAATTAATGGCCGGCCACCACTTTTTAGTGGCCTCCCATGTGTGTACATCACAAATATGTGGTTGAAAGTTGGCAACACTAACCCTAGGGTGTTCAACATTAGCCCGGAAGTGCGAAAAACGGGCGCCGGGAGGCTCCGGAGGAGAGATAACTGGTTGCTGCAAAAATTACTAGCCTCCCACCCTTCAGTGACCTTCCTGGTGATAAAACAGAGGTACCTGCCAAAAATGAACGAAAACCGATGCAAAACGAATGTTCGGGGGCCAAAACACGCAGTTCGGGGCCCCGGAAACTGCCCGTTAAACACCGAAAGTGGCGTTCGGCTACGAAGTGGGTTTCTCAGACCCCAGTGTCCCTCAAAAGGGAGAAAATAAGATGTATGCCAAAAATCAGAGCAAACGGAGATGGTTAGGCGGTCCCGAACCGAGGCACACGGCCTGACGGCTCCGAAAACCGGGAACCGGACTCCGAAATGGGCAAAATGGCCTACGGCCACCAAATGTAGCCTATGGACATTGAGAGATGGTCTACAGGACCTCTCCCTCCCCTTAGGAAAAGAAACAGAGAAAATCGAGTCTGGTTCGCAAACCGAGGCAAGGCACCGAAGAAGGTCCGGAAGTCCGGAGGTGGGGTTCGCAGCCGCGACTCTGAAACTTCTTAACGAGCACATTATGCAATATCACCAAGTGCTCAATCGGTGACGTCTGAGTCTCAAGGTCGGTCAAAAATGGGGTGTCTACAGATACTATTGGCTATTTTCAGACATTTACATCTAGAATTCTGTCATAAATGTGAGATTTCTTCTTTGAAAGTTTTCACCAGAATTTCTTTACGCCCATGGTTACAAACTTACTTATATTTAACAATTTTTAACTCCATTTCCAAGTTCTCTTGAAGCATATCTCGATAATTAGGCCATTTTGACATACAGAAGGGAAGTTTTTGCAGAAACGTCTTCAGTTTTGCATCATTTATCCCCAAATATCCATGATCTCTCTCTCTCTCTCTCTCTCTTCTTCTTCTTCTTCTGTTTTTGGGGGATTAATAGGGAAGTAGTAGAAAGTTTCAGTTATGAGCTTTTCACAAAGCTTTTCTTTTATAGTTGAAGAGTGCTAAGCTGTCATGTGAGCCTGAATAAAATTACTATGTTCCTTCAAAATTAATAGCTTCCTGCATAGTTACACTATGTAGATATTCTGGAACCTTGCAAGAAAGGGTTAATATTCATTGCTATTGTGGCACTTCTCTAGCTAATGAAATACACATTTGTAATTTCTTTGAGCTTTGTGGAATTGCTCGTGGAATTTCATGACCAGGGTCAACAAATTTAGTATTGTTTTTGGTATTTCATGTGGGCAGTGCTGAATCCTAGATATGTACTAGTGCCATCATAATTATGCAGCATTTAATTTTAATTGAAGCTTTCATTTTGGCTACTAAGATCCATTTAGCTTCCTTGTATATTATTTTTAATATCTCTGTAAACAGGATAGACATCAGTACTTAGAGGTGGAAACCTGAACCACTGGATTTGATTTTGCTATTAATAAGAGAAAAACAATACAAGATAGTTTTAGTTGCAAGTTCAACCTGGTTTGGACCAAGTCAATTGCCATCGAACCATT
This sequence comes from Camellia sinensis, assembly GCF_055761805.1. Taxonomy (NCBI): domain Eukaryota; kingdom Viridiplantae; phylum Streptophyta; class Magnoliopsida; order Ericales; family Theaceae; genus Camellia; species Camellia sinensis. The sequence goes on from NW_028128987.1 coordinate 4,096,406, forward strand.
TGAATAGTTTCAATTTGGCAGTGTTTGATTTATAGTTCTATCATGACAAATTGGTCTTAGTTGCTGACAACCCAATTGGATCACCATGACAGAGTAAGTTAGTTGTTGGCAACCCAATTAGATCCTTATAGGCAATTGAAAAATTGTTCTCAGATTCTTGGATCCATGAGGTGGCTTGTGAGACCAGAAAAAGTTGATGGCATTTTTTGTAGACTATTGGAATATAGTCCATTTTTGTTTTGTTAGGTAGAGATACTAAACCAAATGAAATTGAGTCTTGAAATTCTCATTTCGAGATGTAGAGACTTCTTGATGTTTCTTTTTCTGACCCATTGTAATAATATCAACTATTGCTTCTCCAATACCAATATTCTCTGTTCTTGGCGTCTTTAGAAGTAATGCTTGTCTGCACTAACTTGGAAGGGAATGTTTCAACTTAGACTGAGGTCTTTGCTATTATCATGCTCTTTATCATGTTTATTTTATTATGTTGTATGTCAATAGATTTGTACTTGTAAACTTGTATACGGTAATTAAGAGCAAGGTTTGGCTGGGTGTGATGCCTAAGTTTGAGTCTCATTATTGCTGGGTGGATTTTAGTCTCACTGCTGCGCCATGCAACTTCCCCTGTTCTCCTAAAAAAAAAAAAAAAACACTTGTATATAGATATTGAGTTCTATGTTATTATCAATTTTGAACCTGTCATTTTAGTTTTGCAATTTTTTTTTATATGAATGTTGTGCGTGAAGTGAACAGTCCTTTAGAGTGAATGAACTTTTATTTTGCCTCCTGTAGATCTTCGGGAAGATAAGCAGTTCTTTGTAGACCACCCTGGTGTTGTGCCCATTACAACAGCTCAGGTATATGTGGTGTTCCTATGTTTGTAAAATTATTTTTTGACCATTGCACACTTGTTTGCATCTATCATTTCTAAAGTGTGTTAGTCCCTCAAAGAGAAACCTAACTTCCTATCTTTTAAAGGGGGAGGAGCTGAAAAAGCTGATTGGAGCTGCTGCTTACAATGAATGCAGTTCAAAAACCCAATAGGTGGATATATTTTATTATAATCCCGTGCATCTTTGTGCAAACTTCTGTAATTACCTCACCATTTATTGGTTGTTATAAAAATTTTCCTTTTATGCAACAGTCTATTTTCATTGGTTATGCAACAGTCTATTTTCACTTGTAGATTGTCAACTTGTTACTGTTGCTTGTCTCTCTTCAGCTAACAAAGTTGAGGAGACCCAAGTGCCCTTCTCTTAGACTTCCAACTATGTGATATTGTATTACTAAATACGAAATGCGGGTGTTTGTGAAATGTCTCACTGAATGGTTTTTGGGCATTTTATTGTCATTGATTTATTTCTTTGTGTTGTGATAAGGTGGAGGGATCAAAGTTTGTGATTGAAGCCAAGACAATCCAGAAAATGGAGCTTCTTAGCCCTGGGTGTTGGAAAGTAGGGGTTAACTATGTCAAAGTCAATGTGCCTTTTGTTTAGAACTTTTTGGACAATTAGAATTTAATGATAGTTCTTTTTGGATGTTTGAAATGTATATATTGATAATTTTTGAATGTTCATAATTTATGGATATAGTTTATTTTTTATACTTGAAACAATATTTTGGTGGTTGATTGATGTTTTGTGATACTTGTTTGTAATATTTGTTAGATTGTACAAAATTGGTCAAATAGAACCTGTTGAATTTAAAAATAAAAAAAATAAAACTGCATATTCTATGGCAGGTATAATAAGTCGTTGTATTACATATTTTATGGCGCAATCAGTGTCGTTATTTGTCTCACCAATTAACAACATGTAAAAGTAGTTGTAGAAAAAGTAACGACGCACAAAATCTGCCGTTAAATTGTTTTTCTATAGCATGTTAATGCACAAAATCTGACGTTAAATAGTTTTTAACAGCGTACGAAGTATGTCGTTGAAAATGAATGACTTTCTATGACTTATCATAATATGATGCGCGCTGCACGTCGTAGAATGCACGCCGTAGAATGCACGCGTAAAAATTCTTTTTTGTTGTAGTGTATGAAAGTTTGTTATTTCTTTATGAGATCTTTGGCTACCGCTGTACGAAATTGATCCGATTTTTTATCCATTTTGTAATGAAGATTTTCTTCTTGAACTTAAAAAAAAAAAAAAAAAAAAAAAAAATACACATCTAAGTATACCGTTGGAGTACACCATAAATCTATTAACTAACAAACATTAACAGATACAAATGAATCCCACTTTTATTATTTTTTGTCATATAATATATTTTATCATACATTTTAGTTACACGATGAAAGATATTCTAATTGAGCTAAATAATTAATTAAAATAATATCAGTAATTTTTTTAACTTAGTGACTAAACTAATTCACACTTCCCATGCCAACGGAGAACTATTTAATACATTATTAAACCTTTATTTGGAAATATATTATTTTAATAATTTTTTAATTTTTTATAAAAAAATGTGTAAAAAAATAAAAAAGAATGATATGATAATTTATAATAACTTTTAAATTTTTTAACTAAAATACGTAATTCCAAAATGAGGCTTAAGATGCTTGGAAACACCACGTACTAGTTAGCAATTTGAAAAAAACTTTCTTGGCATTTAAGAAACTGTATCCACCATCAATTATTTTCCGTGGAGAGTGACATGGGATAATATATTTAGAAGTAATGGTACATAAAAAAAAAAAAAAAAAAATTAATAGTATACTGAATTATATGAGTAATGTTATATTAGTAATCTCCAATACGTTATGATATTATTTGTATTCTATTTTAAAACTTACTGACATAAAATGTGAAAATTAGTATAAAAATATATGTAAATAAATATATATTTTTAATATTTATGTTGAATTATAAAAGATAGTAATTATAAGTTAATCTATTGACACTAGTTGTGACAAAATAATTTTTTATTATATTTTATTGAAATTATTAAATTTATATTTTGAACTCATGTTTTATAAAAATAGAGGTGTGGTTCATGCAATCACTTTAGAAGCATAGACAGGTTGAATTTGTATAATTTGCAAGTAAATGACAGTTAATTACTAGAATATAAGGGGTTTTTTTTGAAATTGTAAGGGGCAATCAACCGCTCTAAGTCCATCCTTGCCTCCAAACACTAATTTAAAAAACTGCATTTATTCGCCATCTATTGTTTTTTAGGGGAGAGATTTAAATTATATTTGAATCATGAATTTAGATAGGAAAAATGTAAATGAAATATACTTATATTTCACCCACATCTATCTTTTTTATTTTTTAATAAAATTTATGATTTAAATACAACATTTCTATATTTATGTAATTGAGTCAAATGGGATTATTTGTATTAAGTAAGCTCATAACTGATAATATTTGTATTGTATTTTAAATCAATCGCAACAAAATTTATTAGTGGACAAAATTGAAAAATAAAAATTAATTACATAATAAGGCATTATTTGACATAAATTAAATAAGTGCACTTAGTCCTAGTTTGGCAAACTATTTGGGCTAAATAATCACAAAAAGACCAAAAAAAAAAGTTTAAAAAACCAAAAAACTGAAAAGCCAAAAAAGCCAACAAAAAGTTTGTCATTTCAAAGTCAGAAAGCTAAAAAAATCAAACAAGAAAATTAAACAAACAAAAAAAGTAACAGGTTAAAAAAGTCAAAAAAGCAAAAAACTAATTAAAAAAGTCATTGCCAAATGACTCCTTATTTAGATAAATGCATTATTTGAGTCATATCACTTATCTATTTTTTTGTATATATTTTCATAAAAGGTTAAAAAATATATTTATTTAGATCATCCCAAATAATCCCTAAGTATTATAGTTTTTAATTTATCAAAATATCACACAAATAAATATAATATTACAATCTTAAAAATTTTATCAAAATTTATAAATTTATTTATACTTGAACCCACTCTAATCCATTTCAATCAACACCGTACAAACACATTAAAAGTTTATTTGGAAAGAATTTTTTTAGCTTGATTTTTAATTTTTTTGCTAATCTCCATTTGGAAAGATTTTTTTTTGACTTTTTGACTTTTTTGTAAAAAAAAAATAAAATGATTATGATTTAAATGTAATATTTTATTTTATTAACTTATTTAGTCTATTTTATTTTTTTAAGAATTGATTATTTTAATATTATTTTAATTTTTTTTATAAAAAATATATAAAAAAATAATGTCACAATTTATTATAATTTTTTATTTTTATATTTGATTAAAACTAAAAGTTGTGAAACCTAACGTAAAGATACTCCACTTGCGACAAATGTGTCGGTTCAAAGGAAAAAAAAAAAACACTCCAGTTGGCAAACGGGGACAAATGTGGATAATGTTGTCTCGGAAGAGTGAGATTTGCGTATTTAACAATCTTCCAAAACTGGGGGCCAATGAGAGGTGGCAAAGGCAAAGAACAGCACGTAGATTGCCCCAGCGACGTCAATAAACGACTGAACCAATGTCAATGCCCTCTGCGCGTTTGATTGCGACTTCCAATTCGTACTTTTTTTTATTTTATTTTACTATTAAATTTTTATTCTTTTTTAATTTAAATATGAGTGAATTATATTAATAGTTTTTATAGTTTGAGACTTGTATTACTTTGATCTTTGACTTTTTAATTGTAACACATTTGATCATAAAATTTAAATCTTGCTTCAAATAAGGATAATTGAAGATATTATTAGATTTTTTAAGAGTAAAATCGTCAATTTGATAAAATATAAATTAATTTGACAAAAATAAATGTCAAGCAAATATTTTTAAATTTTTTAAAATTATTTCTACCAACTAAAAATAAAATTATGCAAAATTAATAAATCTTTTAGATATTTATTTATTTTTTTACCAAATTAATTTTTATTATGGGTTTGGAGGATGATTATGTAAAATTAATTTTTAAAAATTAATTATTTAATTTTTATTAATTTTTATCAATTTTACATAATTTTATCATTGGTGAATAAAAATAATTTTTTAAAAATTAAAAATATTTTTTTAACATTTATTTTTGTCAAATTAGTTTTTATTTTATTAAATTGACGATTTTGCCCTTGAAATTAAACAATGGTATCTTCAATTGTCCTTATTTGGAACAAGATTCAAAATTCAAGATCAAATGTGTCACAATTGAAAAGTCAGAGACCAAAGCGACACAAGTCCCAAACTATAGGGACTGTTAATGCAATTTTCCCTTTAAATACTGTTCGTTCTTTTGTATAGTATATCGCCTATGTTTGGGAAGTAGTTTTTAGGATTTTTTTGGCTAAAATAGTCACAAAAAATAAAATAGGTTTTTTAACTTAATAATACAAAATATCACATCCAACGTATAATCATTACATTATTTTTCTCAAAAAAAACTAAAAAAGCTAAAAAAGCCAAAAATCCTTCCCAAACCAGATTTTTTAACCTTGGACTAAAATAATCAAAAAAAAAAAATCAAAAAATCAACCCACTTTCCAAATTAGGGGTGCAACTTGGGCAGGCTCAACCCGAGCCCAGCCCGAATTGTTTTAGGGCTTGGACAAAATATTTTCAAATTCGGTACGGGCTTGGGAAAAAATTCAGAAGCCCAAATTAAATTTGGGCGGGCTTGAGCAAAGATGTCAAACAACCCGAACAACCCGAAGCCTGAATTATACATATATAGATATGTAAAAATATTAAATATAAATATAAATTATTAGTCATTACATGATATTAAAGTAATTTATATTATTAAATCATATTGAATATATATTATATATACAAATAATATAAAATCTTACTTTTTTTTTCTTTTTATTTTGACTCATAAATTGTAAGAACTACTATAGTGGTATCTCTCTTACATTATATAAATTATTTATTTTGATGGTATTAATGATTTTCTATAATAAAAAAATAATAAAAAAAAACTAAAATTCATTTATAATTCAGGTAACTCAGACAATTTAGATTTAATTTGAGTCGGACTTAAGCAGACAACCTCAAGTTACAATTCGGGCAACCGCCCAAGTTACACGCCTATTCCAAACGAAGTCATAAAGTCTTACTTTTTATTATTTTATTTTACTACTAAATTTTTATTCTTTTTTAATTTTATATTGTTCGTTCTTTTGTATAGTATATAAAGACCAAACTCTATCTCTGCATCTTATCCCTCGCAATTATTCGTAAAACAGAGAAAGAGATTGAGAGATGGCCAAAGTCGGAGGAATTACGGAATCGGCAGGCAGTGCGAACAGCTCAGAGATCGACAGCCTCGCTCGATTTGCCGTTGACGAACACAACAAGAAAGAGGTTCTCTCTCTCTCTCTCCCTTCAAACTTTATCTTCTAATTTTCCGGCAAAATGAAATACTAGTTCTGTTTGGTTCGGCTGAATGTTCTTTTTTTTTTTGGGTTTCGATTTTCATGCCTTACTATTATTATTTGGGAGTTTCTTTCGATCTAAAGAATTTCAACCTAAAACAATTACGTGATGAAAATGATCATTTTCGTTTTGTGGGTTCAATAGACAATATGTTGATAGGTTGTTTGATGAAATGCCTATGTGAGTGGATTTGAATGAGTTGAAAGGTAGTTGGTGACTAATTCAGTATGCCCATTTGTTGTTTGATGATATGGCTTTTGTCAAATTGTCAGGGGAGTGACTGCATAACGTTAAAAGCATACTTGTCAAAAAGGGCTTTTGTTGGGAGGCTGCTTTCATGAGAAGAAGGGCTTTCAGAATACGTGTGTTTTGTGATTGTTTAATTTGCAAGTAGGAAGTTCTTACCTGGATAATTTTTAATTTAAAATTAAACAAATTTATAAGAAATTAGAAGGAAAAAGTGACTACTTGCAGAGCAGACTCTTCAATACATATATATACTAGTATTGTATTGTTTTTATTTGTATAATTAAATTAAACACATGTAATCTTAACAATGAGAGATCATTATTTTATGGCTTTTGTTAGCATGTGTACTCAGTACAATAGAGGAAATGTTACATCGTCCATCTTTTAAAAGAAAACACATCAATAGCCATTAGATGTACAATGAACTATCAATAGCACCACACAAAACAAAACCCCAAGAGTGAGATCATTGGTTGTAGATGGATACGTGCACGTGGGAGATTTTTTATTTTTTATTTTTATGAATACTACATCAGTGTACATGGCTTTTTGGCCAATTCTATTTTGAACCTCCTCATGGATTTTTCAAATCAACTTTTCATTTTTACACTAGAAAGTAGACAGGATAGTGCAAGTGCAGCATCAAATGGTTAAGTAGCACAGTGACTCTCTAACAGCCTTGAGTGTTGAAAGTGCTCTCTCTCTCTCTCTCTCTCCCTCTCTCTGTGTCTGTCTTTGTACATCTGCATGTATATACATGTATATTATTATGTGTAGAAATTAGAAAAGAGTGGTTGTTTTGGTAGAGCAAGAATTGTTTCTACTCGTCTCATCCAAGATCCTACTAAATGGGTACACCTTAAATTTAGTTTTTATTTATTTGAAAAAATAAACCAGTAAGATTTTACGCTACTATCTTCCTACCTCTATGACTTTTCTTGTAAAATCCAACCCAAGATTAGCTGCAAAAAGTGGAAGAAATGGGGAAACAATCTTCCTGGCTAGATTGATAAACCTTTATCACTTCATCTGCATCTCTGACCTCCAATCATGGGCGTAATGTCGGAACCCCTTTTCATCTTCATCTTCTTTCTTTTCATAATGCACGTTTTAGGTACTCTCTCTCTCTCTCTCTCTCTCTCTCTAGGTGAGTTGGATTTTAATCTTAATTTTTTTCTTGAGCTAGGTTAGTTTAGATTGCCTATACAGTGTTATAGGTTTTCTTTGTGAGACGTATATTATAGACAAACTTACATATAAACATAAATCCCCAACCACCTGTAACCACGATCAACTTGCATCCAAAAAAAGAAATAGTTGGATGTGGAGCGTTCTCATGTCTTGTAGTTTTATTCATTAGTGGTGACAATAGAGGTTTTTGTATTAACTAAGTGTAGCTACCCAATGTGGCCCAACATCTAACCCAGTGCAGGAAATCCCATCTTTGTGTGCTTCGAATTTAAGCTCCCACCTAACAAGGCCCACTCCCTGCGTCTCCCATCACTTGGTCCGACCACATTTGGGGCTGCCAAGAGGAGGAATACTCTTTTTTATAGAGCTCAAAGAGTAATGCATATATCTAGAATTAATGAGTTAAAAATTGACGCATATCCTTATGAAAATATAATGTACTAAACAATTTGTGCATGAAATAGGTCAAAATTTATAAGCAACTATGAAAAACTCTATTTAGAGTTGGCCTTTAAATAGAAAGTCCGTTGGCTACTTAAAGATAGTTGAAACCCAAGCCCAACCCAAAGAGACTGCCCTGGTTTGGCGGGCTATGCCTAGGTGACTGCCTATAATAACTATGGTTAATTGCCGTGTGTGTTTCATTCCTAATTAGATGGTTCTTCTACTATCCACGCTCAAGGACTTGCTACAAGGAAAATAATTTTAAGACTGCAACCAAGCATGAGAAAGCAAGAGGAATAAGTTGTTTTCAGGTGTAAATTATTCTATTGAATCAAAGCAAACAAAAAATAATTTTTTTGGGTTATCATTTTACTCTATTAGTGAATTCTATTGTTCTCATGATCCCTCAGTTTGTTTTGGCTGGAAAATAACACTTTTTTCTGCTATCTATAATTATCCTACTATGATGAACGTTTTTCCATTCAAACTAACAGATAATTTATTGACAGCTTTTTTATTATTTTTATTTTTCAAATTATGTAATATTTCCTATATTCAGTGTATGTTATAGTGATATTTGTATTTATGCGTATATGTGTCCATATATACAGTTGCATATAATCAAAATTTTATAAGTGTACAATTCATTGATGCAGTTTCATTCTTGTTTTTTGTCTTTACTGTTGTGGGCAGAATGCTTGTCTTGAGTTCAGCAAAGTCGTGAATGTGAAGCAACAGGTTGTTTCTGGAACTGTGTACTATATAACACTGGAAGCAACCAACGGTGGTCAAAAGAAAGCTTATGAAGCGAAGGTCTGGGTGAAGCCATGGATGAATTTCAAGGAGTTGCAGGAATTCAAGCCCATTGGTGACACTCCTTCACACCCTAGTACTTAGCTAGGTAACTATTACTATGGAACCCAATGCCTTTATGTGGTTTAAGTTTGATGATTAATGTTTCATCAGTTAGTATGGTATTAATTAATCAATTAGGGGTATCCAGAGGTTGATTTTGGGTCAGGTTTTTTAAAATCGGTCACTTGACTGAACCTGTTTGAGTTGTGAATATGCCTAACTGATTTCAATCGCATGTTAGATCAAAATCTTCTTCAGTTTGTTGGTTGGGTTCAGAATTAAAAACCCAAAGATAAAAAATTTTGTGCACACTAGGCGATTACTGATTTAATAGAAGAAGGGGTTCAACATATTCAATGAAGAAGAAGAACCAAAAAGAGTTGTATAGAAACAGGATTTCTAATATACCAAAACACTAAACAAGCCTCAAAAACCTAACTAAATTTAAAACAAAAACCAAACTACACTTGGAGATCAATAGATGTAGACAACCAAAACTCTACAACCAAACCTAGATCAATCAGCGTTGCTTCCACAGCCAGCAATCAACGTCTCCACCACCGTCTTTCTTGAAGCTTGAAGATCAATTGGTCTTTGCACACCGCCGCCAATCAGTGTTGTCGCCATCAGCATTCTAAAGCTAGAAATCTACCATTATTGAAGCTTAAAGTTTGTTGACGCTGTGTGATGCCGTATGAAATGAGGCTTTGTCTTTTGGGTGTTCAGATCGTGAGAGGGGCTTTTGGATTGTGGGGCTTTTGGAATATGCGAGATAGATTTAACCTTTAGGGTTAGGGTTGACAAGAGAGAGAATGAGATAGATGCCTTGATGAAAGAAAGAAGTTTAAATAGAGGATAGAGATCGATTTAACCTGTGCCACATGTCGCATGTCCGTGCTTCTTAGTTCTTGAACGTGCATTTGACATGCCATGAATTTGATGTGGCTTTTCTACCACGTAAATACTTGTAAGTAAAAGCACAATAAGGAGTTTTAATTAATTAATTTAAAAAAAAAAAAGTGAAAGTTCAACAATGTTTTCAAAATTTTGAACATATCATAGAGAACAAGCAAAATATGAATCCTGTCTGTGTTAAATGTCCATACAATATAACCTCCTTTTCCCCTCTATGAATATTAATATTAGTTGAAAATTCAATGTAACTATTATCAATGTGGTTCTTTGTGAATAATGAGTAATCAGTTACATGATTGATTGTATATTATGGGCATCGATTCTACATGTTTTGTCTCTCTTGAAGAATTTGACTTATTAATGTGTCTGCATCATGCGACTCATATCATTTAAATCTTGTATCATATCCATGCTTAGAGTCCTAGAAGTATCCGAAGTTTATAAATTCTTTTTTTTTTTGTTCATTTAAACCTTGATCTACTAATGACTAGTGTTCCATGCGCAAGCAAAGCATGGTAGGTTCCTTGCTGTAAGTTTATTTTTAAGGCATTAACTGATGTTGTCAGTCAAACTCAGGTGAAGGTTCCAGTTGAAGGATGTAAAGCTTTGAAGGTTCTGACCCATTTGAATGAATATTGGGGCTATATGTTTCAGTTTTTACTAGTACTGTGTAATCTTGTTTTCTATCTGAAACTTTCTATTTTCTGTATGAACTCTTAGCCTTGGATTTGATGGGAATTAAGGACCTTTATGATAAATAAATAAACTTGCATGTTTAACATTGCGAAACACGGCTGCGCTAAAATTTTTGTAATTATTTATGAAAAATGATTATTCCACTAAATTTGGGTTCGCCCGAATTGTTCGAATTACGTAAGCTAGACGACTGACTGAATCACCGGTGTCACCTTTGTCAACCATGGTTGTCTACCTTGTCATCCGGTGTGTCAACTGGTATCTGTTTGGATGACTGGCACGCACAAATTCAGGCAATTCGAGTGAATTAAAATTCGGTGGATGTAACATTGTGGATTATTTATCTTGTAATGTTTGGTGGGTTGTAAACCAAGAATGATTTCAGGTCTTGTTAAAAAGGATTGAGGCTAAATTTTACAAAATTATAGAAAGGTTAGCTAGGAATGTTTACTTGGTCCAATTTAAAGGCTTGTTGCTAGCATTCTTAGTAGTGCAGATTTGAGTAACGAAAATAGTTTTTTCGAAAAACGGAAGTGAACTCTTATCCACAATGCTACGACTCTTGAGTAGGTGTTTAGATCCTCTAGAGTGGATCTCTCTAGAGTTTTCTTGCATTTGAACTAAATGACATCATTTTGCTTAAGACTCCCAACAAAAAACAATAAATTAAAAAAAATAAAAATAAATAACACAAACCCAAACAGACATGCATACAACGCCTCACTCGCCGTTGGCGCCATCTTCGGCTGCCGCCCCTCTCCATCTCACCCCTCTTCTGTTGTTGTCCACCAGGCCCCTTCTCTCTGCCTCTTCTTCTTCCTCCACTTCCGAAATCCTAAACCCTAATCTTAGATGTAGAGTTTTCAAAGGGTGGTGGTAGGCGGTGATGGCTGCGACAGTGATGTGCGGGAATTTGGGTGTAATGACCACCTAAAGAGAGTAACATTGAGTTCTGAATGGAAAGAATTGTAGTTTTGGGAGGTGAATTTTTGGAGAAGTCTGATTGTTTGGCATAGAAAGCATAGCATTAGAAATCAAATCTCTATTTGCTTTACCCATTAAACTACAATTAGAGAGAGCATTAGAAATCCAATCTCTGTTTGCTTTACCCACTAAACTACAATTAGTGAAAGTAAAGATCAATATTATATATATACATATATAAATCACAATTCTTCTTGATTTCACCAGAAATTGAATGGTAATTGCATTTGTATATATCTTATATATACTAGTGTAATATCTGTGCTATTCACGGTTTCAAATAAATAATTAATAATTAATTTTAAAATTAAAATTAAACAATAAAAAAATAAAATTAATTAAATTTAATTGTTTTTATCACAATTTCGCTTATTTTTTTTTTCCCCCTCCTATCATTAATGCTATGTTTTAAGTTCTAAATAACAATAACATGAATCAAATGTAATTAGTAAAAGTTAAATAAAAATTATGATAAATTATAAAATTGTACTTTTTAATTTTTATTTTTAGGAACAAAAACTTCACCTATGATAAAATATAAATACATTATTATTTTTTAAGGGTTTCATAATTTTAGTTTGTCATATATTAGATGATATCATAATTTTATTATTATTATTATTATTATTATTATTATTATTATTATTATTTACTAATTATATTTTTTTAGTTTTCCATATAATAATATATATATATATATTATTTTATTTTTTTTGGTGTGAAACTCAATCCAGCAAAATTTGTTTAAATCAAAAAATTGAATAACAAAATGAAAATGACAAATAATGAACTACCCGTGACACTTATCCTCTTATCTATCTTGAAATCAGCATTTACCTATCAAATACAACTTCTAGATTTTCTCACTCTTGCTAGTTTTGGTATCTCATATTGGGGCGTTGTTTAAGTGTGCAACCCCCTTAAGGTTGCACACCATATGCAATCTAATTTTTAGCCGTTAGATTACAATAATTGATTAAGACAATTGAATTGTTTAATCATGAAAAAGTTTAAACCAGGGCAACCAATTAATGCTTGTATTTGCATGATTGCATCCCACTTACTCTCTCTATTTCGTCTCTATCTCTCTCTATTCTCCTCTCCGTGTAAGGTTGAGTCAGTGTAACCCTTGATTTCTATTAACAGTGAGAAGTCCCTGCTGGGTTCCGTTGATGAAGCTCTGTAGGGAACAGTATAACGGGCGATTTCCAACAACAACGGAACTATAAGGTTGCGTTGGTTCCATTGCTCAAGTGAAGGCGTTCTCTCTAACTAGATATGAGGTATGGAGCTGTCTCCCTCTCTCCCCGGCCTTTTCACTTCAGCTATTTTCCTTCAACTAAACCCCTATCCTAACTTCAACCGCTCTATGCTTCGCTCAAATAGAAACCTCTCCACTGGCAACTAACCTTTCTCCCTCTCAAACGAGTGTTTGTGTTTGCACAAACAATTAAACCATGTGAAAATGTTATGTTTGTGTTTGTGTTTGTGTTTGTGTTAACATTTTTCGGTTATCAAGTAATTGTTTGTACTAATGTCATGTGCAGTATGGCCCCGACAGAAGTTAAAGGGAAGGTGATGATTATGACATATCAAATGAAGCAGATGACATTCGTTTGATCAATGAAAGTCGGGCGGAACCTTATCATGGTTGCGAAGCTGGTCCGATCAATGAAGAAGCAACCAACATGAACGTTGAAGATAGCGGAGCCGATGTGAAACAAGAAACGGTTGACGATGCTCATCGCAATGACATGGTTGGTGATGTTGAATGTGCTATTCTGGAACAGAAATTTGATTCGGTCGAAGATGGAGAAGCTTTTTACAATCCGTATGCTAAAGCTAAGGGATTTAGTATACGAAAATCTAGATTTAACATAAATAAATAGGGAAAGGTTGTTAGTAGGCTGTGGTTGTATTCAAGGGAAGGTCAGATATTACCAAAATACTTGGACAGTGTTGCTGAGAAGAGTAGAGCTCCCAAGGCATTAACAAGAGTAGGTTGCAAAGCCCAACTTCGCATGCGGTACGATGCAGATGCTGGTGAAGGGGGAAAGTATGTTGTGACTCACTTCGTTGCAGACCACAAGCATGAATTGGCAGAACAACACTGTGTGATGTATCTGAGGTCACATCGCGGTTTAAACAGCGTCGACAAAGCTTAAACAATGGCTATGCGCAACGTCGGTGTAAAGACTAGCCAAATCACGGACTATATGGTAAATCAATCCGGGTCTTATGAGAATGTTGGTTTCATTCGTACAGATCTGCACAACCATATTCAAGCCGAACGTAAAGCAGAAGTTGAGGATGGTGATGCGCAGGGTGCGTTCATTTTTACCTATGTGCAAAACTCGATGTTGACGCACATTTTTTTTACAAGTATGATGTGTGTAAGGATAACAAGTTACAAAATCTATTTTGGGCAGATTCGAAATCGCGGGCTGACTACGCAAATTTTGGTGATGTGTTGATAATTGACTCAACTTACAGAACCAATGCGTACAAGAAACCTTTTGTCATGTTGGCTGGTATGACTAACCACTTTAGGACCACGATATTTGCATGTGTTTTGCTAGCTAATGAGACAATTGATACATACACATGGGTTTTGAAAATATTTATGGAGGCGATGGGCAATAAAACACCTGTGTCCGTACTGACAGATGGGGATAAGGCGATGCGAGAGACAATCAGAAGTGTATTTCCAGACGCAAGACATCGACTATGTAATTGGCATCTTGGGAAAAATGTTGTTTCAAATGTTCACAAAAGTGGCTTTGCACATGCTTTCAAGCAGTGCATGGACATGGAACGGATGAGGCAAAATTTGAGCATGGCTGGACGAGAATGGTCGAAAAATTTGGACTTAAAACCAACAGCTGGGTGTTGGAGACATATGAGAAGCATCATATGTGGGCTGAGGCATATATGCCTGGACATTTCTTTGCTGGGATGAAGAGCACTCAGCGCTCAGAGAGTATGAATGCTTATTTCAATCCCTTCCTCTAACACAAATTGAAGCTATATGAACTTGGTAGGCACTATGATCGGGCTCTTGCAAGGATAAGATATAATGAGGCTGGAGATGATGCTGAAACAAATTACACTTTTTCGGTATTGATTACTCCATTGCGAGATATAGAGAGACATAGAGCTGAGCTATTCATCCGAAATATATTTAGAATGTTCCGTGATGAAATCTTAGAAAAAAGGAAATTAAATGTCAAGGACGTGTTCCCTTTGCGGGATGGTTCGAAATGCTACTATATTCATAAGTACAAGGTGAAGGATAGATCATGGATAGTAACACACAATCCAGTGAATGCTACAATGAGATGTTCTTGCATGAAGTTTGAGTTGTTAGGGCTACCTTGCTGTCACATGATATGTGTTATGAAAGCTGAAAATTTAACACAAATTCCCCTAACTTGTGTGCTGCATAGATGGACAAGGGCTGCAAGCAAGGATGGCTAGCAATGGCCTCAACCCTCAATTGATAGCACTACAATATAGACGACTAGGTATGAGATATTGAGTTCTTCTTACAATGAAATGTGTTTCTATGCCTCGCAATCAACAGAAGGTTTCAAAGAGGCTAGGGATATATGTCTTCTGATGAGGAGCCCGATGAAGGAGTTATATGAGAGGAATCTGAACGATGGGGATAGAGACAAAGGGAAACATTCAATCCCACGACAATTTGGAGTAGAAGATCCTGATCTTGTGAAGACAAAAGAGAACCTGGGATAGGCCTCGTCCAACTGTCGAAGACTAAGAAAATGTGGGAATTGCAAATGTATTGGGTACACAAAGCGAACGTGTCCTAAGGTTCAGTTTAGCCGAACAGTGGGTTGTAACTCAAATGCAGATACAACCCACATCACTGACTTTGAGTACAATGTGGAGTCATTGCCCATTTGCTGCAAAATTGGGTTGGTGGATCCAAGTACACCGCACATTAAGCAACGACGACTATTTTGCTTTGTTTCTCTTGATTCCAAACAGCCTATGGGCCAATACGGTAGTGTCGAAGCAGCAACGTACAAAAATGATTCGACCACAATTGATGAGGTGAACCAGGTAATTGTATAATTTGTGTGATTTACTTATTCCCTTAATTTATTAGATAGACAATACTAGCTATTGAAAACACATCATTGCGAAGAACAGGGTAGATATGTATGTAGTTTCCATTTTGCACGGATTGCTGTACATAACATGTAAATAATTGGTTACATACAATGCCAGGAAATGACACAACGTTACTTATGTACAAGGTCACAAGTTGTAAATTTTCCATATTGTTTAGAGTGATATTGTCATTTGTGTTTGCAGTGACTTGTCATTTTGAAAACTAATTGAAGGTGAGATATATATGGGTTGTTTGTGTATTGTTTTGGGTTGGAAATTGGCTTATGTCTGTATTCCAAGATTCCTATTGCGGGTTGCTTGTTTCTGTTCCATATTTGGTTGGATCTAACTGAAGGGTTTTTTGTGGTGTGGTTTATCAACTAATGATGTGCTTGGTTTCGTATTGATTTGTTATGACTTGTTTCGGTAAATTAGTATTATATTTTGAGTAAAATACGAATTTTGTCGATGTGGTTTTGCAAAATTACATCCCAGCACATGTATTTTGTATATAATCCAAGTGGTAGTTAATTTTGGGTGTTACTTGGAGAAAGTAGCCCAACGAACTCGTTTACTTTATCTCTATGCCGATTGCTACATGAATTACAAGTTACGAACAAGAGTTGTGAAATTATTTCATGTTAACTATGAAAGTGATGGGTTTATTGTTAGTAAAATTATAGTGGGCCTATATCGACAACAACCAAGCAGTAATTTAAAGTTGACAAGTTAAAGAAGAAAATCAAGCAATTGTGGTATTGGTTCGAATGCCTGAAAAGGATGAAGACTTCTTTCGATGAACTGATGGTAACAAAGTAAACAAGTAAAATGAACTTTCTGATATGAGCCGATGGTAACAAATCGTAGAAGATAAACCTTTGCTGATTTGAGGTTGAAATCACCAAAGTTCACCCAGTGACAAAGTAAAAATGCGAAGGGAAAAAACTATTCAGAAGTTACAATGTAGAAAGTAAGTTGTGTTGTTGTTCATGTCCTCTCTCTCTGCAAACATTCTGCCCTTTATAGCTCTTATTTCCCATGACCCCATGATCTGCCGAATCTGCAACTACTTCTGTGCAACTTCTGTAACTGTACGGTCATTTCCATGTCTTGAAATCACATAAAACATTCACTTGTACCTATCGAAGTGCATATCATTGAAGTTGCCACCTGTGCCCAAGTCCTTTTAGCCTTTCCTCGACAAATATAGACTCCCAATTTGTTTATGTTTCCTCTTGGAGGTTGGCCACTAAATCCATGAGCACTGCCAGTACCTGTTCTACCGTGTAAGTCAGGTGGCATGCAAGATTCAATGTTAGTTGATTACCCATGTCATCAGGTGGACTTGCCATGTGTCCTCAATTGAATGGAGTAGCTGTTGGCAGGATGTGGGAAAAATAGGTACAAAAAGGAATTTTTTAAAAATAACTAATCATAATTTAGCTGAAAATATGAGTGAACTTTTTTTTAAAAAAAGTAGTTTCCATTTTTATGATTATAAACCCAAGATGTATATTTTGTTTTCGATATAAATAAGTTATGTATTGTGGTTACGTAAAATGTAGGACAACAATTGTGTTTAAGTCATTACAATCCAGAAAAAAGGTTATTTCAAATATTAATAAGTTTACCGACATTGAATATATTGATTAAATTAGAGAAAAAATTCAATATTTGGCAGAGTTTGATGATTCAAAGTCAGGGGGCAGTTACAGTGAGTGGCCAAGTGTTGTGGTTCAGTGGCCCAGTTTGCAAGGATTGTGGTTGTGTTTAGTGGACAATATTCTGTCGATTTTTGTCTCATAATGATGAGGGACTTGCCCCCACAATGGTGAAAATGAAGGTCGACAGAGAAGAGTCAATATTTCGCAGAGGGGACTTGAAGATTCGAAGTCAGGGGGCAGTTATAGTGGCAGTTATGGTGTAGACGTGTGAGATCATGCAATGATGGGCCACAAAAATAGTATACGGATATCAAAACACACGATCTCCCTTCTAGGCTTTCCAAGTATACTAAACCTTCACTTCTATCTGTCGATCTCCCATTTCTTCTGTTTATTTCATGGCCACCAACTGTTTGAAACTTCTGCCAACAGAGCAAGGCTTCTGCTTTGTCCCATGCTTCCTCTTGAAATTGTGCCCACTAACTACATGACTAGTGCTAAAAACTGCCCCCATCACTTGTAGGTGACCCACATACAGAGAACCCACTTTCAACTGGTGTACATTCCTTCAGACTTGGCCACGTGTCCTCCATTAAGTGGACCATCTGGGGAAGTGATTGAGACCCCCTCCAATCACCACCCCCTACACACAAGTGGGGGCTGGTGAGTGGAGGAGAAGGAAAAAAAAAAAAAACTGGCTAAACAGAGAGAGAGAGGGGGTCATGGGGGTGCCCCCTTTGTAGGGGTCCAAGTGATATGATATTTAACTTGAACAAGGGGGCCATTGTTTGGGCCCAATTTGTACTTAGCCAAGAGATTTATTCCCCTGAGCCCAAGAGATCAATCCAATAGTAAATTTCTTAATACAAGCCCAAAACAAACATAAACTACAGCCGAATATAAGAGCATTTAAATATACTGGCCCCACCATAAGCTATAAAAAACCCACCTTTTCAACTTCAAACCACTTCATTTCCCTCTGATTCGAACCCCTCAGACTGTGCTCCTTTTTCTCAAGCATTGCCGTTCAAAACCACAGCACCACAAAACCCTAAGCCATAGCGCCCAAAAAATCTCAACCATCTCCATCTGAGGAGAACAATGAAGACCTACTTCGCTTCCCAGACCCTATCAGAGCACGTATCGCTCCTCTGAAATTAGGTATTACCCTATTGCCCCGCACAAGCTCTGTCGCTAAGGCTACTCTAGGCCCTACCTTCACGTCTTACTTCCTAAACAAGCTAGCTCCATACTATCCCCTTGGTAATGGTGAGAACCTTCTTCTCAACCAACCTAGACTTAAGTGGACTAACTGGAATGTCAACAAAAACCCAGGCAGAGGCTGGAGGTCACCAGACTCTGTTTGGCAAAGCTGGGCTAGGAGAATTGAAAGTCATGACTCTAAAGTATGGAAGCACCAGGGCATTTGTGAAGCAATTAGACTGTCGACCAAGAAATATGACATGGACAAAGGGCTAATTTCTGCTGCTGCATGCTTTTGGTCGCAATCTTGTAACCCCATTCTCCTCAATTTTGGTATGATTCCCCCTACCATCTTAGATGTAGCTAACCTGACTAGTCTCCCAATCTTGGGCAATGAAATTCATGCTCTCCTTGATCCTCCAAAAGTGACCTTTACTTTAAACACTGACATGAGCTATACAGATTTCACCCAGAGATACAAAGACAAGCCTGGTTCCCCTGTAAAGGACCAAGAAAGAACCACTTTTTACTTACTTTGGCTTTGTCAGTTTCTTTTTTGTGTCCCTGGGTACAAGATCACCAAGGACTACCTCTCCCTTGCCTTGTGTATGCAAGATGGCCAAGCTATGGCTTTAGCCCCTTATCTTCTTGCCACCCTTTACAAGGCCCTATTTTCCTTTGTCGACAAGAAGATTTCTGGCAATTGTGGTGGACCCTTCTTGCTCTTCCAGGCTTGGTTGTATGCCTATTTCCCTGAGACACGACCCCCACCACCTAACACTTTGAAACCAATTGTTCACTCCTATGCTAAACAATTTCTCACTTATAACAGTCAACACATCCTCACTTTCAGAAATCATCTCACCTTGTTTTACAACCTTCCTTTGAAAAGACCTTCCAACTTGTACATGCCATTTCAAAACTTTCAATTCTCCTCCAGTAGACTTTGCTTCCTCTTCATAGACCCTTCTGATTTAGACAATGAGCAAGTCCAAGCACAAAATGAGGCCTGGAGACACATTCTTCCCTGTAGACATGTCTTGGTTGGCTGTTCCATATCCTCCACCAAGTTGTCGAACTGCAGTTTTGAGACATACTGTCCCAATCAATGGTCTAGGCAATTAGGTCTTTCCCAGGGTATCCCTTATCCTTATTTCCACCCAACCATCCATGAGGAAATTAGGTCTAGAATCTACTTCAAAGATCCTAGGCAAGCTGAATCCATTCTGACAGAGAACACCAAACTTTTCCAATATTTTGGCCCCTTTTTCTTCAAACCTGCTTCGGACTGCTCCACTGTTTTTGACCATTGGTGGGGACTTGTGACTGCCATTATTTTCTATAAGCCACTTGAAACCTGCTTTCACGATACTTGTATTGATAATCAGGGCCCCAAATCCTCGCCTTCCAACCTTAAGGCTACAGGTATCCTTCCTTCGTATATTTCATATCCCTGACTGTCTCATGCCCAATTTTTTTTCTCTACAATACTAACTTGTTTGACCTTTGACAGCCAAAATTGGACCTGCTGCTGAACCATTGGTTAGGGACCAACATAAAGGCAAGGCTCTAATGGATCCAACTACTCAAGCAAACACCCCATCAGTTCCGAAATTAATGGGAAACTCTTTGGTAGCCTCGCAGACAGAAGCACATAGAGGAACTACCACCCGTACCCTTGTCGAGACAGAGGTCACGACGATAAAGAGAGAAGAGCCTTCCACTGCTCCTGCTCTAAGTACAGACCTAAGTGATTGGGATATCCTTTTCAGCCAAATGGTTGGCCAAACAATATCAAATCCTTCAGGGCAGCTCTACCAAGTATGCCTTCACTTTACATATTTACATCATCTCAATTTCCATTCACGCCCGACTGATCACTTACTTTTGTGCAGAGAAAAAGAAGGAGATTACTCATTACTACTGCTGATGATGAGACAATTTACAGTTAGAACCTCCTCCTATTGCTCTCGGGGATGTCACAGTTGGGGCTCTCTCGATGGAGGTTGATTACCCAAGGGACATTGAGCCTATTATTGTCCCTTCTGTCTTTAGCCCTCAACCATCACCATCCAACGCCTCAAATTTCCAAACTTTAAACAAACAATCAGAGAGGATTGATCTTGACATTTCAATCAACAGCCAATCCTTTCCAACAGATGACAATACAAAATCCCGTCAACCAGAAGTTCACAATAACCAAGGTAAATAGAAATACAAATACAAATGTGATTGTTCGTTTG
This sequence comes from Camellia sinensis, assembly GCF_055761805.1. Taxonomy (NCBI): domain Eukaryota; kingdom Viridiplantae; phylum Streptophyta; class Magnoliopsida; order Ericales; family Theaceae; genus Camellia; species Camellia sinensis. The sequence continues at coordinate 4,117,367 of NW_028128987.1, forward strand.
AAAAAAAAAAACTTCTCTTTAAGTAACTGCTCTTCTTTTCCAATTTACAAGGATGGACATAATACATGACTCATCTCCACGACCAATGTCTAAGAAAGAACTTGAAGGTCCTCATGGCTTTTCCCTCTTAAACGATTAAACCATCTATATCGATAATTCAAATCGTTTAATGTGTATGGTTTGCTGAGTATTTAATCTGTATCATTTAATTGTTTAATCTGTATCGTTTAATCGTTTAATCTGTATTGTTTAATTTATAATTCAAATCGTTTTATATGTACATGACAGATATACTAGTGTGCTTGATGCATGTGAGAAGGTAATATCAATTTCCATCCCATTAAAGTGAATAGATTTCATATGAATGTCGATCCCATTAATATGAATGTCAATGTAAATATGGAAGTGAGTAGATGTTCGAATGGCCTCTAAACAATGCCTTCACTTGTGTTTATGTGTACATTTACATGCTTTTTAATTATAGAGGAGTACATTGGTTGTGCGTATAAATAGATATGCTTGACCGTGTGGTGTACCTATTTGACTCATTGGCATCCGCCACACTGGACACCGACAAGCTTAACGCGGCAAAAATGTTGGTATGTCCTGTTGAATTTCACAAAACTACTTCCAAACTGTGACATCCTTTACATAAACCAATCCTTGGAAGGGCAACCACATAGAAGATATATAAACGGAAAATATGTGAAGAAGTATTATCCAACCATGTGGGAAACTTTGAAGGGGAGTTGATTACTTCATAACATTGCACAAAGGGAGAAAAATTGCACAACAAAATAAAAAATAATGCAATAGACCATTCAAAAACAGAGTATTGATATTCATTAATGAACAAGTCTGCACAATGGTTTGAAAGATAGCACGCATTCTGTACAATACAAATATATATATATATATATATAAACTAGTTTAGGATTTGGGGAAGAAAATGGCTAGAACACCCCATTCTGATTGAGCATCTGCCAGCATAGCTTGGGCTTGGTCCAACTCAGCTTTAGTTGTCTGAATTGATGCAGGACCATGTCTAATTTGGGAGAGCATCATCCTTGCTTCTTGATTAAGCTTGTCATGTTGTTGCTACAGATGAGCCTTTCTTTGCCAGACAGAGGCAAGTTCTGCCATGAGTTTGGTTTCCTCAAGTTCAAGTGTTGAGTGTTGCTCAAGAATGGCTGCAGAGGTTTGGTTGCTGAGTTTGAGTGAAGTAGATATGGTGTGGGCTTGGTTTAGGAAATCTTTTTTGGTTTGAATATCCTTCGAGCAAGTCTGAACCATCTGTGAAAGGGCTGGCCATTCCGTGATGATCTTGGCCAATTGCTTTAGTTGAATGGAGTTGAAAGGATTAGGGGAGAGGTTTAGAACAGCAGAAAGACAGGCCAAGGTTTCATCAGGTTTGTGGAGAATGATTTCTTCAACTGGGGTGTTAATGAGGTTGATGAAGGTGGTTAAGGTTTGTTGAGTTTCAGCATGAAAGAGATGTAGCCTTTGAGGCAATGGGAATATTTCGTCTAGATGTTGTTTAAGAATAGAAAGTTCGCCCCAAATATCCTGAGATGGAATGATGGCCTGTGAACATTAATAGTTTGGTGAGAATATATGCTGCAAGTAATAAAGAGTAAATAGGATGAGGTTGGAAATGGTAGTACATGTCCTGATAAAGTGCACGTAGACGGTTGGCCTTGTTCGGCTGTGGTTGTAGCAGCAAGAGGAGTTGTTTCGAGTACTGATGAAATGGCAGCATTAGCTCCTTCAGGCTCTTTTTCTAGTTCTGGTAAGAGGGAAAAGCCATGAGGACCTTCAAGTTCTTTCTCGGACATTGGTCGTGGAGATGAGTCATGTATTATGTCCGTCCCTGTAAATTGAAGAAGAAGAGCAGTTACTTAAAGAGAAGTTTTTTTTTTTTTTTTTTTCATACGAACAGTCACATTTGTATTTATATTTACCTTGGTTGTTGTGAACTTCTGGTTGAGGGGATTTTGTATTGTCATCTGTTGGAGAGGATTGGCTGTTGATTGAAATGTCAAAATCAATCCTTTCTGATTGTTTGTTTGAAGGTTGGGAATTTGAGGAGTTGGATGGTGATGGTTGAGGGCTAAAGACAGAAGGGACAATAATAGGCTCAGTGCCCCTTGGGTAATCAACCTCCATCGAGAGAGCCCCAACTGTGACATCCCTGAGAGCAATAGGAGGAGGTTCTAGCTATGAAGGATGTTGTGATGCAGATTGTGTAGATTGTTGTGGCTAGAGTGGGTTCTCTGGCTACATTGGTGATAGGACTAGGAATTAGATGAATGTGTTGAGGAGAAGTGGAAGGATGTTGTGATGCAGAATGTGTAGATTGCTGTGGCGAAGACTGTGAAGGAGGTTATAATGAAGTTTGTTGAGATGGTTGGCGTGGTGGTGGAGTTGGTTCTAGAGTGGGTTCTCTGGGTACATTGGTGACGGGACTAGGAATTGGATGAATGTGTTGAGGAGAAGTGGAAGGATCCTCATCATCAGCAGCAGTAAGGAGTAATCTCCTTCTTTTTCTCTGCACAAAAGTAAGTGATTAGTTGGGCGTGAATGGAAATTGAGATGATGTAAATGTGTAAAGTGAAGGCGTACTTGGTAGAGCTGCCCTGAAGGATTTGATGTTGTTTGGCCAACCATTTGGTTGAGAGGGATATCCCAATTACTTAGGTCTGTACTTAGAGCAGGAGCATTGGAAGGCCCTTCTCTCTTCTTCGCTGTGACCTCTGTCTCTACAGGGGTATAGGTGGTAGTTTCGCTCTGTGCTTGTGTTTGCGAGGCTGCCAAAGAGTCCCATTAATTTCGGAACTGAGGGGATGTTTGTCTGAGTAGTTGGATCCATTGGAGCCTTGCCTTTATGTTGGTCCCTAACCAATGGTTCAGCAGCAGGCCCAATTTTGGCTGTCAAAGGTCAAACAAGTTAGTGTTGTAGAGAAAAAAAAAAAGGACATGAGACAATCAGAGATATGAAGTATATGAAGGAAGGATACCTGTAGCCTTAAGCTTGGAAGGCGAGGATATGGGGCTCTGGTTATCAATACAAATATCGTGAAGGCAGGTTTCAAGTGGCTTGCAGAAAATAATGGCAGTCATAAGTCCCCACCAATAGTCAAAAGCAGTGGAGCAGTCCGAAGCAGGTTTGAAGAAGAAGGGACCAAAATCTTGGAAAAGTTTGGTGTTCTCTCAGAATGGATTCAGCTTGCCTAGGATCTTTGAAGTAGATTCTGGACCCAATCTCCTCATGGATGGTTGGGTGGAAATAAGGATAAGAGATACCCTGGGAAAGACCTAATTGCCTGGACCATTGATTGGGATAGTATGTCACAAAACTGCAATTCGACATCTTGGTGGAGGATATGGAACAGCCAACCAAGACATGTTTGCAGGTGAGAATGTGTCTCCAAGTCTCATTTTGTGCTTGGACTTGCTCATTGTCTAAATCAGAAGGGTCTATGAAGAGGAGGCGAAGTCTATTGGAGGAGAATTGAAAGTTTTGAAATGGCATGTACAAGTTGGAAGGTCTTTTCAAAGGAAGATTGTAAAACATGGTAAGATGATTTCTGAAAGTGAGGATGGGTTGGCTATTATAAGTGAGTAATAGTTCAGCATAGGAGTGGAAAACTGGTTTCAAGGTGTTATGTTGTGGGGGTTGTGCCTCAGGGAAATAGGCATACAACTAAGCTTGGAAGAGCCAGAAGGGTCCACCACAGTTGCCAGAAATCTTCTTGTCGACTAAGGAAAATAGGGCCTTGTAAAGGGTGGCAAGAAGATAAGGGGCTAAAGTCATAGCTTGGCCATCTTGTATACACAAGGCAAGGGGGAGGTACTCTTTGGTGATCTTGTACCTAGGGACACAAAAAAGAAACTGACAAAGCCAAAGTAAGTAAAAAGCAGTTCTTTTTTGGTCCTTTACAGGGGAACCAGGCTTGCCTTTGTATCTCTAGGTGAAATCTGTATAGCTCATGTCAGTGTTTAAAGTAAAGGTCACTTTTGGAGGCTCAAGGAGAGCATGAATTTCATTGCCCAAGATTGGGAGACTAGTCAGGTGAGCTACATCTAAGATGGTAGGGGAAATCATACCAAAATTGAGGAGAAGGGAGTTACAAGATTGCGACCAAAAGCATGCAGCAACAGCAATTAGCCCTTTGTCCATGTCATATTTCTTGGTCGACAGTCTAATTGCTTCACTAATGCCCTGGTGCTTCCATACTTCAGAGTCATGACCTTCAATTCTCTTGCCCCAGCTTTGCCAAACAGAGTCTGGTGTCCTCCAGCCTCTGCCTGGGTTTTTGTTGACATTCCAGTTAGTCCACTTAAATCTAGGTTGGTTGAGAAGAAGGTTCTCACCATTACCAAGGGGATAGTATGGAGCTAGCTCGTCTGGGAAGTAAGACGTGAAGGTAGGGCCTAGAGTAGCCTTAGCGACAGAGCTTGTGCTAGGCAATAAGGTAATACCTAATTTTAGAGGAGCGATACGTGCTCTGATAGGGTCTGGGAAGCGGAGTAGTTCTTCATTGTTCTCCTCAGATGGAGATGGTTGAGATTTTTTGGGCGCCATGGCTTAGGGTTTTGTGGTGCTGTGGTTTTGAACGGCAATGTTTGAGAAGAAGGAGTACAGTCTGAGGAGTTCGAATCAGAGGGAAATGAAATGGTTTGAAGTTGAAAAGGTGGGTCTTTTATAGCTTATGATAGGGCCAGTATTGTTTAAATGCTCTTATATTGTGTTGTAGTTTATGTTTGTTTTGGGCCCGTAGTAAGAAATTTGCTATTGGACTTATCTCTGGGGCTCAGGGGAATAAATCTCTGGGTTGAGTATAAATTGGGCTCAAACAATGGCCCCCTTGTTCAAGTTAAATATCATATCACTTGGACCCCCACAAGGAGGGCACCCTCATGACCCTTTCTCTATCTGATTGGCCAGTTTTTCTTTCTTTTTTTTTTCTTTTTTTTTTTCCTTCTCCTCCAATCACCAGCCCCCACTTGTGTATGGGGGGTGGTGGGGGTGGTGATTGGAGGGGGTCTCAATCACTTCCCCAGATGGTTCACCTAATGGAGGACATGTGGCCAAGTGTGAAGGAATGTCCACTAATTGAAAGTGGGTTCTCTGTATGTGGGTCACCTACAAGTGACGGGGGAAGTTTTTAGCACTAGTCATGTAGTTAGTGGGCACAATTTTAGGACGAAGCACGAGACAAAGTAGGAGCCTTGCTCTGTCGACAGAAGTTTCAAATAGTTGGTGGCCATGAAATAAACAGAAGAAATGGGAGATCGACAGATAGAAGTGAATGTTTAGTATACTTGGAAAGCCTAGAAGGGAGATCGTGGGTTTTGATATCTGTATACTATTTTTGTGGCCCAACATTGCATGATCTCACACGTCTACACCATTATTGCCACTGTAACTGCCCCCTGATTTCGAATCTTCAAGTCCCCTTTGCCAAATATTGACTCTTCCATGTCGACCTTCATTTTCACCATTGTAGGGGCATGTCCTTCATCATTATGAGACAAAAATCGACAGAATATTGTCCACTAAACACAACCACAATCCTTGCAAACTGGGCCACTGAACCACAACACTTGGCCACTCACTGTAACTGCACTATGACTTTGAATCATTAAACTCTGCCAAATATTGAATTTTCCCTGTAATTTAATCAATATATTCAATGTTGACAAACTTGTTAATATTTGAAATAACATTTTTTTTTGGATTGTAATGACTTAAACACAATTGTTGTCCTACATTTTACGCAACCACAATACGCAACTTATTTATATCGAAAACAAAATATACATCTCGGGTTTATAATTATAAAAATGGAAACTACTTTTTTTTTTAAAAAAGTTCACTCATATTTTCAGCTAAATTATGATTGGTTATTTTTTAAAAATTCCTCTTTGCACCTATTTTTCCCACATCCTGCCAACAGCTGCTCCATTCAATTGAGGACACATGGCAAGTCCACCTGAAGACAAGGGTTATCTACTAACGTTGAATCTTGCATGCCACCTGACTTACACGGTGGAGCAGTTATTGGCAGTGCTGATGGATTTAGTGGCTAGCCTCTAAGAGGAAACATGAACGAATTAGGAGTCTGTATCTATCGAGGAAAGGCTAAAAGGACTTAGGCATAGGTGACAACTTCAATGATATGCACTTCGACAGGGACAAGCGAAGGTTTTATGTGATTTCAAGACATGGAAATGACCGTGCAGTTACAGAAGTTGCAAAGAAGCAGTTGCAGATTTGGCAGATCATCGGGTCGTAGGAAATAAGAGCTATAAAGAGCAGAAGATTTGCAAAGAGAGAGGACATGAACAACAACACAACAACTTACTTTCTACATTGCAACTTCTGAGTAGTTTTTTCCCTTCTCATTTTTACTTTGTCACTGGGTGAACTTTGGTGATTTCAATCTCAAATCAGCAAAGGTTTATCTTCTACGATTTGTTACCATCAGCTCATATCAAAAAGTTCATTTTACTTGTTTACTTTGTTACCATCAGTTCATCGAAAGAAGTCTTCATCCTTTTCAGGCATTCGAACCAATACCACAATTGCTTGATTTTCTTCTTTAACTTGTCAACTTTAAATTACTGCTTGGTTGCTGTCAATATAGGCCTACCATAATTTTACTGACAATAAATCCATCACTTTCATAATTAACATGAAATAATTTTACAACTCCTGTTCGTAACTCGTAATTCATATAGCAATCGACATAGAGATAAAGTAAACGAGTTTGTTGGGTCACTTTCTCCAAGTAACACCCAAAATTAATTACCACTTGGATTATATACAAAATGCATGCGCTGGGATGTAATTTTGCAAAACCACATCGACAAAATTCGTATTTTACTTGAAATATAATACTAATTTACCAAAACAAGTCATAACAAATCAATACGAAGCCAAACACATCGTTAGTTGATAAACCATACCGCAAAAAACCCTTCAGTTAGATCCAACCAAATATGGAACAGGAACAAGCAACCCACAATAGGAATCTTGGAATATAGACATAAGCTAATTTCCAACCCAAAACAATACACAAACAACCCATATATATGTCACCTTCAATTAGTTTTCAAAATGACATGTCACTGCAAACACAAATGACAACATCACTCTAAACAATATGAGAAATTTACAACTTGTGGTCTTGTACATAAGTAACGTTGTGCCATTTCCTGGCATTGTACGTAACCAATTATTTACACGTTACGTATAGCAATACGTGCAAAATGAAAACTGCACACATATCTACCCTGTTCTTCACAATGATGTGTTTTCAATAGCTAGTACTGTCTACCTAATAAATTAAGGGAGTAAGTAAATCATACAAATTATTCAATTACCTGATTCACCTCATCAATTGTGGTCGAATCATTTTTGTACACTGCTGCTTCGACATTACCATATTGGCCCACAGGCTGTTTGGAATCAGGAGAAACATCGAAAATTAGTCGTCGTTGCTTAATGTGCGGTGCACTTGGATCCACCAACCCAATTTTGCAGCGAATGGGCAATGACTTCGCATTGTACTGATGATAAAAAAAAGTTACAACCCACTATTCGGCTAAACCGAACCTTAGGACACCTTCACTTTGTGTGCCCAATGCATTTGTAATTCCCACATTTTTTTGGTCTTCAATAGTTGGACGAGGCCCGTCTCGGGTTTCCTTTTGTCTTCACAAGATCAGGATCTTTTACTCCAAATTGTCATGGGATTGAATGTTTCCCTTTGTCTTCATCCCCATCGTTTAGATTCCTCTCATATAACTCCTTCATTCGGCTCGTCATCGGAAGACATGCGTCCCTAGCTTCTTTGAAACCTTCCGTTGATTACGAGGCATAGAAACACATTTCATTGTAGGAAGAACTCAATATCTCATACCGGGCCGTCTGTGTTGTAGTGTTATCAATTGAGAGTTGAGGCTATTGCTGGCCATCTTTGCTTGCAGTCCTTGTCCATCTATGCAGCACACAAGTTGGGGAAATTTGCGTTAAATTTTCAACTTTCATAACACATATCATGTGACAGCGAGGTAGCCCTAATGACTCAAACTTCATGCATGCAAGAACATCTCATTGCAACATCCACTGGATTGTGTGTTACTATCCATGATCTATTCTTCACCTTGTACTTATGAATATAGTAGCATTTCTGACCATCCAGCAAAGGGAACACGTCCTTGACATTCAACTTCCCCTCTTCTAAGATTTCATTACGGAACATTCTAAATATATTTCGGGTGAATAGCTAAGCTCCATGTCTCTCTATATCTCGCAATGGAGTAATCAATACCGAAAAAGTGTTATTTGTTTCAGCATCATCTCCAACCTTGTTATACCTTATCCTTGCAAGAGCCCGATCATAGTGCCTACCAAATTCATATAGCTTCAATTTGTGTTGAAGGAATGGATTGAAATAAGCATTCATACTCTCCGAGCGCTGAGTGCTCTTCATCCCAGCAAAGAAATGTCCACGCATATATGCCGCAGCCCACATATGACGCTTCTCATATGTCTCAAACACCCAGCTGTTGGTTTGAAGTCCAAATTTTTCGACCATTCTCGTCCAGCCATGCTCAAACTTTGCCTCATCCGTTTCTATGTCCATGCACTGCTTGAAAGCATGCGCAAAGCCACTTTTGTGAACATTTAAAATAACATTTTTCCCAAGATGCCAATTACATAATCGATGTCTTGCGTCTGGAAATACACTTCTGATTGCCTCTCGCATCGTTTTATCCCCATCTATCAGTACAGACACAGGTGCTTTATTTCCTGTCACTTCCATAAATGTTTCTGAAACCCATGTGTATGTATCAATTGTCTCATTAGCTAGCAAAACACATGCAAATATCGTGGTCCTAAAGTGGTTAGTCACACCAGCCAACATGACAAAAGGTTTCTTGTACGCATTGGTTCTGTAAGTTGAGTCAAATATTAACACATCACCAAACTTGCTTAGTCAGCCCGTGATTTTGAATTTGCCTAGAACAGATTTTGTAACTTGTTATCCTTACACACATCATACTTGTAAAAAAAACATTCGTCAACATCAAGTTTTGCACATAGGTAAACTAACGCACCATGCGCATCACCATCCTCAACTTCTGCTCTACATTCGGCTTGAATATGGTGGTGCAGATCCGTACGAATGAAACCAACATTCTCATAAGACCCGGATTGATTTTCCATATAGTCCATGATTGGGCTAGTCTTTACACCGACGTTGCGCATAGCCATTGCTTGAGCTTTGTCGGCGCTGTTTAAACCGCGATGTGACCTCAGATACATCATACAGTGTTGTTCCGCCAATTCATGGTTGTGGCGACAAAGTGAGTCACAACATATTTTCCCCCTTCACTAGCATCTGTATCGTACCTGTGGGAGCCGAATTTACTTGGATCAATAGAGACGAATGGGCCAGTCCGGTCTAGAACTTAACCTCTATTCGGCATTGATCTAGTCAATTGAAGAGCCGAATAAAATGGACGGCATTCCAACCAATAGAACAAAGGCTGAGTAGAAGTACATGTAAAAGATCAGGGGTGGGCCAGACCCTAAGGCCCAAAGATAATACTATAAATACAGGATCTTTAGACAGAGAAAGGGATGTGAGAACCATTACGCTTAACTTAAAATACAAGTAATTCAGAGAGTGGGGACTAACTTGCCTATCGGAGTGCTAATTCTGGCACCCCCGACCGGAGTGTTTATTCATTTTTAGGTGACTAGCTGAAGATCACGAGTGTCCCCCAAGGTCAGAAGAGTATTTCCAAACCACTATCCCCACAATTGGCGCCGTCTGTGGGAATACTCAAGCACATCCATGGCGGGCGTGACGGAAGATCGTCCGGCAGTCACTATCGACCCTACACCGCAAGATGAAACCACTCCAAGCAATATGTTCGGGCCAGAGAATATTACCGCAAGAAGGGCCTTGAACTTCGGCTCACCCTCGACATTAGCACAAGAGGCAATGCAAGCGATTATGGAGCAAGCAAAGCAAAACAAAACGAACTGAGGTTGGAGAACATGATCGCTGAGAACGAACGTCTCCGACAGGATTTGGCCTTGGAAGTTGCGAAGCCCAAACAAGCTATACGCCAAGATCTGGAGCAACCTCTGAGGGCAGGTGGTCGACGACCTCGAGCCCGACAACAGGACACTGACAGTGACTCTGACTCATTATCCTCGGAGCCCAAAAAGAAGGGTCGACTCGAAGCTACCAGTTCTTCTGAAGAGAGTGTTCATATAAGGCATAAACGAAGAAGAAACAGTTCAGACGAAGAAGACTAGCATGATCCCTTTGTACGACGGATCGCAAGGGCGGTCTTGCCCAAAAAGTTCAAAGCTCCATCGTTTATTCTCTATGATGGAAAATCAGACCCCACCGATCACATCCGTCACTACAAGCAAGCCATGACAGTGCATGTAGACGGCGAGGCCCTCATGTGCCGAATATTTCCCAGCAGTTTGGGACCATTGGCTGCCAGGTGGTATTATACACGGGAGCCGACTTCGATCAAGAGCTTCCATCAATTACAGAAATCCTTCAAGGCCAGATTCGTCACCAACGAGGTCCAGCTGAAATAGGCCGACTCTCTCTGGGCAATGCAGATCCAGCCAGGACAAACACTAAGAGCGTATTCGGCACGCTATTGGGAGTGCTTTAATCTTGTTGATGACGCTTGCAACGACTGCATGGCCATCACCGCCTTCAAAATGGGTTTGTACCCTGACAGTGCTCTCCGCAGCTCCTTGACTAGAAGACCCCCCAAAACAGTCTGGTCGTTAATGACGGAAGTTGAGGAATACTGCAAAGTGGAGGATGACGCCTTACGGGTTAAAGCCGGAAACACGGCCAACAAGACGGCTCCTTCTGAAATTGCTCAGCCGATAAGTTTTGTACCACCTTAGAGGCCCGAACTGCGGCATCGGGCTAAATGGGACAAAAAATGGGGTTTTCGCCGATCAAGCGACCACTGCCCCCACCGAGCAAATGAACAACTGCAAATCGATGGCAGGCGCACAAGGCGCGCCGAAAAGAAATACACAGAGTTGTCAGAGCCGATCAATGCGGTTATGTCCAAAGTCCAACACCTTTCGTTCTTCAAATGGCCGTCCAAAATGGTGGGACCTCCCAAAACGAGAAGACGAGATAGGTGGTGCGAGTATCACAAGGATCACGACCATGATACTGAGAGTTGTTACGCATTGAAGGATCACCTGGAGGAATTGGTACAAGATAGTCGGCTACAACAATACATCCGAAAAGGCAACTCAACCAAAGCAATAGCCTTAAGGCAAGATTCCCCTCCACTCGGCATGATCCACAGGATATACAGCCTGCCAATGTCATCCGCGGTGCATACGATTCAGTCGAATCCCGACCCTCAAAATCAACTCACTTCGGCTAAACGGCCCCATGAAGCTGTGAGCATTGTTTTTGATGATTTAGATTTGGCTGGAGTAACACTTCCCCACATCGATCCCTTGGTGATCGAGTTACACGTAAACTGATTCATCGTTGAGCGTGTACTCATTGATCCGGGGAGCACATAAGAAATTATGTATTTCTAGACATTCACCAAACTTGGCTTCTCTGAATCGGATCTCTCTCCGGCTCCTTATCCACTATTCGGTTTCAACGCCAATCCAAAATACCCGTTGGGAAAAATCACACTGCCCGTCTGAGCGGGCTCCCGAATAGTAGATGTGGAATTCTTGATCGTCAAGTTGCCATCGCCGTATAATCTTATCATGGGGTGAACTTGGTTGCATACTATGCAGGCCATGCCAAGCACCTATCATTAGCTACTACGCTTCCCGATAGAGCGCGGCATTGAGCAAATTCGTGGCTACCAGAAATTGGCACAAGCATGTTATCTCCTTGCTGAAAAGACGCCAAAAGAGTTGCAAGTGAATTCAATTGAGGTGCCCGATCGAGAGAGCCTCGACGATGTTGGGCGGCTCCCAAGTGAAAAGGCCACAGAGACCCTAGATCAAGTTGAGATTGACGGCAACCAGATAGGTTCTTCATGGTTGGCGCCTCCCTGAATCAAGCTGATAGGCAGCAACTAATTTCCTTCCTGCTCGGCAACCTTGATATATTTACGTGGACACCATATGAGATGCTGGGTGTAGATCCGTCAGTTTCGCAGCACTGTTTGAATGTTGACCTTAAATGCAAGCCGATCATTCAGAAAAGCCGGCGGTCAGCCGCAGAGCACACTGCCGCCATTGTTGAAGAGGTTGACAGGTTGCTTGACGCCATGGCAATCATGGAAGTGACCTACCCTACATGGCTCTCTAATACTGTGGTTGTGAAGAAGAAAAATGGGACCTGGCGAGTGTGCATTGATTTCACGGACCTAAACAAAGCCTGCCCCAAGGATTGTTTTTCCCTACCCAGAATTGACCAACTTGTAGATGCAACGGCACGCCATCAGCGTATGAGCTTCCTCGATACTTACCGAGGCTACCATCAAATCGCCATGCATCCAGAGAACCAAGACAAAACTGCATTCCTCACCCCAAAAGGAGCCTACTGCTATAAGGTTATACCTTTTGAGCTGAAGAATGTAGGGGCAACTTACCAAAGACTGGTCACTTCAATGTTCAAGGAGCAACTTGGCCACACTATTAGAGTATACATTGATGACATGGTGGTCAAGTCCAAGGAAGAGCAGAATCATATAGCCGATCTGGAAGAGACATTTGGTATTCTACGTAAATATAAAATGAAGTTGAATGCTTCCAAATGTGCGTTTAGGATCGGCTCTGTCAAATTCTTGGGTTACATTGTCAACCATTGAGGAATCGAAGCCAACCCAAGGCAAATCACAGCAATCCTAGAACTCGGTTCCCCTCGATCGGTCAAGGAAGTTCAGAAGTTAATAGGGATGGCCGCTGCACTCAACAAGTTCATCAGTCGTTCCATGGACCGTTGCCGACAATTCTTTCATACACTACGGCAGAGCAAGGCTTTTGAATGGTTCGCCGAGTGCGAAGCTGCTTTCAACGGCCTCAAGACCTACCTCCAATCTGTTCCACTCCTGACAACACCTTCGGTCGGTGATCCGCTCATTTTGTATCTGGTAGTTTCCGATCAGGCTGTCAGCGCCGTACTGATAAAGGAAGAACTGGGGGAGCAGCGACCAGTGTATTATGTGAGCAAGGCAATGGTTAACGCCGAAACACGCTACCTTCCGTTGGAAAAACTCATTCTGGCCCTTGTCATGGCAGCAAGAAAACTAATGTATTACTTCCAGGGACATAGCATCGGGGTGCTAACAGATAACCCCCTCCGATCAGTACTACGAAGTGCAGAAGCATCAGGACGCGTTTCAAAGTGGGCTCTTGAACTCGGCCAGTACGATATTCAGTTTCTACCTAGAACCTCAATCAAGGGACAACTGCTTGCCGACTTTGTTGTTGAATTCACAGGGGGTCTTACCGACTTCAAGTCTGATGAAATTCGACCTAAGCCGAACTGGAAAATTTATGTTGGGGACATTTGATAGTTGTACTATGATGGATCATCCAATCAATGGGGCAGTGGAGCCGGAGTAGTAATCATGGCTCCCGATGGCGCAATAATTGAGTAGGCCGTCAAGGTCGGTTTCGAAGCATCAAATAACGAAGCCGACTATGAAGCCCTTCTAACCAGTTTGCGTAGTGCACATCTTCTGGGTGCTCGGTGTTTGCTTGTATTTTGCGATTCAAAACTGGTGATCAATCAGCTAAAGGGGGAGTACGCGGCAAGAAATGACTGTATGGCGGCTTACATGAAAACGGCTAACTGTTTGCTATCAAAATTTGACCATCATGAATTGAATCAGATAACACGTGATCAGAACACACATGCAGATGCCCTGGCTTGCCTAGCCTTCGCCATTAACTCAGAAATTAAACAGACCATCGAAGTAGGTTTCATCCCGGAGCCGAGCATTGGCCCTTCGAAGGAAGTCCAGGTCAATGTTATAGAATTTGGACCGAGTTGGATGGATCTCATTACTACATTCCTGTCTTCCGAACAGCTCCCAAAGGACAGGAAAGAAGCGTACAAGCTACGAAACAAAGTCCTGCGATGCTATCTGGATCCGCAAGGAAAGCTTTACAAAAAATCTTTTTCTGGTCCATACAAGGAATGCATGCATCCGGACAAAGTTGAAGAGCTTCTGATTGAAATACATGGAGGCAGTTGTGGTGCCCATTCTGGCGGGCGCTCTTTGGCTCATCGAGCTGTGACACAAGGGTATTACTGGCCGACAATGAGAGCTGATGCCAAGTGTTACGTGATAAAGTGTGAACAGTGCCAGAAATTCTCTCATTTGACCCACCTGCCTATTAAAGCGTTAAGCTCCATAACTAGTCCTTGGTCGTTCGCCCAATGGGGACTTGACATCGTCGGACCACTGCCTTGTGCCCCGGGTAACAAGCGATTTCTGATTGTCGCGACAGATTATTTTACAAAATGGGTAGAAGCGGAAGCACTAACGCACATCCGAGATATCGACGTGAAGCGTTTCATTTGGAGAAATATCATAACACGATTCGGCATTCCAAGAGCACTCATTTCAGACAATGGCACCCAGTTTGGTTGTGGCGTCTACCGAGAGTTGTGCAGCAAGTATGGTATCCAGCCTTACTTTTCCACGCCGGCTTATCCACAAAGCAATGGTCAAGCTGAAGCCTCTAACAAATCCATCTTAGGCGGCATCAAGAAAAGACTGGAGAAAGCTAAAGGAAAATGGGTCGAAGAATTGCTGAGTGTGTTGTGGGCTCATCGAACTACGCCGAGGTGATCTACTGGGGAAACGCCATTTGCTCTATGCTTTGGAACCCAGACAATCATACCCTTGGAGATCGGCCTCCCAACCTTGAAATCGAAAGTTTTTGATATGGGCCAAAACGACATGATGCTGGCATTGAATTTGATTCTGATTGAAGAACGAAGAGACCGTGCCCTTGCATCCATGGCGCGGTATCAGCAGCAGCTTGCTAAGTTGTATAATCAACGTGTTCAGCTGCGTCGCTACACGCCAGGAGAGTTAGTTCTGAAGAAAGTACTCACAGCTGCTAGAAAACCGGCTAATGGAAAATTGGGTCCTAACTGGAATGGCCCCTATCAAGTCGATTCGATCGAGGGAGTAGGGGCATATTGGCTCAAAGACATGTTTGGAAGGAGTCTGCCACGACCTTGGAATTCAACGCACTTGCGTAAATTCTATTATTAAACCCGACCTGTGGGGAATGATACTAGTTTTGAATGGCTCACCATGTACACATTCCAGTTTTGTAATGAAAAGATTCTTGTTTACTCACTGCGAAATCCAGTTCAAAATTGTTCCGAATAAAGCCTCCGGATTCGGAGTGTCCTTCGTGGGTATCACGATTGACCAAATAAAGTCTCCGGATTCAGAGCCCCATCGGCGCACGACGCCTTTGGGTCGATAAAGCCTTTGGATTCAGAGCGTCCTTTGTGGATATCACGATTGGCCAAATAAAGTCTCCGAATTCGGAGCCCCATCGGTGCACGATGCCTTTGGGCCGATAAAGCGTCCGGATTCGGAGCGCCCTTCGTAGATATCGCGATTAGCCAAATAAAGGCTCCGGATTCGGAGCCCCATCGGCGCATGACACCTTTGGGCCGATAAAGTCTCCGGATTCGGAGCGCCCTTCGTGGATATCACGATTAGCCAAATAAAGCCTCCAGATTCGGAGCCCCATCGGCGCACAACGCCTTTGGGCCGATAAAGCCTCCGGAATCGGAGCGCCCTTCGTGGATATCACGATTGGCCAAATAAAGTCTCCGGATTCGGAGCCCCATCGGCACAGGACGCCTTTGGGCCGATAAAGCCTCTGGATTCGGAGCGTCCTTCGTGGATATCACGATTGGCCAAATAAAGTCTCCGGATTCGGAGCCCCATCGGCGCAGGATGCCTTTGGGCCGATAAAGCCTCCGGATTCGGAGCGCCCTTCGTGGATTGGCCAAATAAAGCCTCCGGATTTGGAGCCCTGTCGGTGCAGGACGCCTTTAGGCCGATAAAACCTCCGGATTCGGAGCGCCTTTCGTGGATATCACGATTGGCCAAATAAAGTTTCCGCATTCGGAACCCCATTGGCGCATGACGCCTTTGGGTCGATAAAGCCTCCGGATTCGGAGCGCCCTTCGTGGATATCACGATTGGCTAAATAAAGCTTCTGCATTCGGAGCCCCATCGGCGCATGACGCCTTTGGGTGCCTCTGGATTCAGAGCGCCCTTCGTGGATATCACGATTGGCTAAAGAAAGCCTCCGGATTCGGAGCCCCATCGGCGCACGACGCCTTTGGGCCAATAAAGCCTCTGGATTCGGAGCACCTTTCGTGGATATTATGCCTTTAGGCCGATAAAGACTTCGAATTCGGAACACCATCGGATTGGCGCATGACGCCTTTCTGCCAGATAAGCCTCCAAATTCGGCTGGCCAAGTAAAGTCTCTGGATTCGGAGCCCCATTGGTGAATGACGATAATGGGCCGAATAATATTCCGAATTCGGAACGCCCTCCATGACAAAGGTTAAAACGTACAAAACAAAACATTTACACATCAAAGTGGGATGCTCAGTTAAGTTGAGTCGGCAAAAACCATTTACACAATTGCTTAGTTAACTTGGGCCGGTCCAACTACATGAACAAAACAAAACATGCCAACATTCGAAATGAGATGCCTAATTAAGCATATAAAAATTCAGAATGAAATACAAACATTTAAAATAAAACATTTTATTCAATTGGACAATAATTACATAATTTTGCACGCAATCTGCATTTGTGCATTACAATGTCTATTTTTGTCTGGCATTTCCCTCGTCGTCACTCTTCTCAACTTCGAAGGCGGAAAAGGGGAAGTGATTGCGTTGGTTTAGCGGCAACGCCGAATCAACGCCCGCTGCTCGGAGAGCTTCCTCGGCTTGAAGTGCCTTGATTCAACCGTGCTTAAATCCACGATTTTCACATCGGCAAACTTCCTCGGCGAGCTTTTTCCTGGTCTTTTGTATTCTTACTTTCCGGCCTTCATGGAAGCCTTTTTCATAGGCCCTCCCCTTCGCAGACTCTATTGCAAACATGCTCGTCGTATCACGTCGGCAAGTGTAGTACTGATAAGCCGCTAGGTCACATTTTCTTCCACGATTGGGTTAGCCTGTCTAGCTGGTTGTGTCTGAGCAGCCTTGACCTTCCTTAGCTCGCGCTCAGTCGTTTCCTCGCGAGCTTCCAAGCTTCGAATGTGTTCATCCTTCTTCTCTATTTCTCGGCGCGCAACACGAAGGCGCATGTCGATTTCATAGGCGGTGCATAGCCCTTTTACCGCCCCATGAACGCCCTCTCGAAACACCTCGAAGTCAAGTCGACCAACCATCGACTGCTGTACTTCTAGCAGAAAAATCTGTCGTGCAAATTTGACCGCCACGTTCGGGTCCCGGATGATGGAATTTGCCTCTGTCATCGGTCTGTTCCCAACGAAAACAAAAAAGCTCAATGGGCGTGGTGGTCTACTGGCCTCACTTTGCGAACGAGGGGAGCTCCCCCGCTGGCGCTTCTCCTTCCTTGGTGACCTGCTTCGTCGATGCAGAGAGTGGCGCCTCTCGTGCTCTGCAGATGCCATACCGCCCGTATGGGGAGGCTCGCCACCTCGATTCATTGATGAGTCCAGCTCCGCCAAAGTCATGCCTTCTCCCATACTATTAAAGAAGAGTATGGTTGACATTCACACTTTTTCGGCCACGAAAGACGAGCAGAATCGAGTCACTTTATGAAACCCAGATGGAATCTCTCAACCCCTTTTTAATCAATCAGGAGTGCACCCCACTCCCGAGGTAACATCATCAATGCGCGCACTCCAACAACCACCAATATTCAGCATTATTGATTCATCCCGATCTAGAAATGATATTCGGCTTGTGGAGTTCATACATTGGTTGGGGCAATGGCAGATTTATTAATTTGATCGGCCAAATACTAATGATATTCGGCTTTTGGGGTTCATACATTGGCTGGGACAAGGGCAGATTTATTAATCTGATCGGTTAAATACCTAAGCCTAATGTCGACCGATTTGTGCCGCAGCCACTCCATGAACTAAGGATAATCGGCAAGATTACATTTATTAATCTGATCACATTTATTAACCCTTAGTTATCTAATTAGCAAGTGAACACGAACGTTTGTCTACCACGCGACAGACAGCAATAGTTTTACCCAAAATACCAAAAACAAAACAGTAATCTTCATTGATAACCACAATTAAATACAAGAAATAATACAAGGTAAGGGAAATATTCATTCATAAATTGAATACAACATAGTCATCATTTTATACATGAAGGTTACCCCAAGCAAATAGTTGTCTACTAAGAAACTAAGAAAACAAAACATGTTTACAAAAACATACATTGAAATTGAAAATACCAAACAAAACTAAGATGTCTCCCAAATCAAGCCTCGGGATTAGACTCGAGCGGCTCAACGTCCACTTGCTCGTATGGAATTAGCATGGCCAACGTAACCCCAGCGGTAGCAAGGGCTTTGAGCCAGCCGTGTTTGAATCCCCGATTCTCGAATTTGGGGACTTCTTCCACATAGTCTTCAAGGGCGGCGCTCTACCCAGCCTCAAACGCCGCGGAAGCCTCGGAGTCGGCTTTTTCCTTAGCCTTCTTCAACTCTTCCAAGTCAACCTCCAGCTTGGCAAGCGCCTCCTTTTCTAACTTGAGCGATTCCTCGCTCGCGTTTGCCCTCTCCTCGGCGTCGGATCTGAGCTAGTCAGCAGTCCAAGCCCTCTCATTTTCAGCTTCGGCTCATGCACTTTCCATTGTAGCTCTCACCACTTCAAACTCGGCCCTGCTCCTCTCACCTTCGACTTCCGACTTCAAGCGGCCAATTCTTTCAGTGGCATCATGTTGGCAGCGGCCTAGTTTGGCTATCCTTCCAACTGTCTACAAAACAAGTTGGGATCGTCACATACCAAGAAATACCGTGTGCAAACCAAACCAAATAAGGAGTTAAGATCAAGCCACATACCAGAAGGGCCGACTGGGCAGCTAATGCTATTGCTACCAAATTCGGCTCGGCACGAAAGGTTGCCTTGTCAGTCGACAAGGAGACCGAGGCAACCAAGCTCAGCGCTACAACTGGATCTTTCAAAGCCGACGCTTCGGAGGAGATCGACATGTTTTTTATTTTTGGTTTAACAACAAAAGGAGCCACCACACCCGACTCCTCTAAGCGTGGCCGTTTATCAATGGGGCCCTCCTCAGAGTCGGCCTCGCTCTCGGCGGTACGTTTTTCTCCCTGATCTTCTGAAATCGGTCGTTCTTCGGTAATCGGACGCTCGGCATCCTTCTCCGTCTCGGCCGCATGAACTTGAGCCGTTTCTTCTACAATAATGGGTTTGGAAGATTCACGTGGAGCAGGTCCAGAATGGGTGGCCTCGGCTTTCTGTCGGGCGGGCATGTGTTTGGCATTTTTCTTTCGCTCCAACTGCGTAAGACTTTTCCCAGCCATACCCTCAGAATAAGTGCCGGGAAGGTCTCCCAGATTTGTAAAAATATCTTCGAAGGCGTCCCCTCGGCCTGATGTAGACGGAGGGTCAGACGAGTTCAGTCCGACTTCCTCAAAGGTCGAGTTAGTAGCTTCGTTAACTTCTGTTGCCAACTGGTCCGGGTCCTCGGCGATTGGTTTGGCCGCCTGTTCTTCTACGTGTTCAGAATCGGATGTTTCTAAACCAATCTGTCTCAAATTTTTGAAGCTGGGGAAGATGAGGGCTGTAAAATGGTTGTCGCCTCGCGCGATCGGAATGTTGCTTGCCGCTGAGAATGTCATGTAAGTCGGCTCGTACCGCAAAAGAATGTGGGCCGCCCTCCCTTGTTTTTGAAGGTTTGGATGGCCGACGAACTGTAGCGCAGTTTTAATCTCTGCAAACACAACGTCGTCGTCTGTAACTAACACTCTCTTCAAGTTGCTGCCTGCATAAACAAAACAATTAGATGTATATAGTGCCAAATACAGATATGGAAATAACAGAAACAAAAGTGATCTAATCGGCCACCTGGTTTGCCTTTTTGCCTTGGCACAGGGTCTAGACAATCTTCACCCTTGCCAAACTCCCAATTGTCGCGGACAACGACCATCATGTCATCGACACGCTTGCCAGAGCTGGCAAGCATAGTCTTTAAGTGATGATCAGTATCCTTGGCTCTAAGAAAGTAGCGCCCTAGCCGGCCAGTAGATTTGGCTAGGACATAATAGTGCCGAATGGCGGGTATACCTAAATTAATTCTAAGACGCCGATTTAGCTCTACAATTCCCATTATGGTGCGAAAGAAATTCACGTTGGGCTGGGAAGGGATTAGACCTCAGTATCGAAGAACGGCCCTAAAAAATGGGTGAAGGGGAAAGCGGACTCCGCCCTCAGCAATTGATATAAAAGGAAAGATGATTGTGCTCACATCATCCCTCTCCATATCAGTGGTGCTGTCTGCCAAAAGTGACAGATAGATGTCATCGGGGATGGAAAACTGGCGTCGGAAGCCAAAGATTTGATCCGCTGAAAGGAGCTCCTTCAGATGTTTTGCCATTTTGGCCAACCCAAGGATTATGGAAAACTAAAAGCAAACAAGGAAGCGGGATCAAAAAATGAAGGAGAAGAAAACTTACAGGAGACGAAGGGAAAAACGAGAAACAAGGAGTTGTAGAGGCCGCAAAGTGAAGAAGTTGCACTAGAAGGTGAGCCAGATATCTTTGGGTATTCAAAACATACATTCGAAGAGACAATTTCAAATCACATTAAATGGAGGCAGTGTACGAAGGGGCGGGAAATCGTTACAATGACCAAAAAGCGTGTACGTGTTCTGACACGCATTGGGAAGAGGATTAACAGTCGAATTTTTGACTTCCCAAGCTAGAAGCCAAACACGCCGACTAACTGGTGCTAGTAAGGTATTTGGGGGGCAATTGTGGGAGCCGAATTTACTTGGATCAATAGAGATGAGTAGGCCAGTCCGGTCCAGAACTTAACCTCTATTCGGCATTAATCCAGTCAATTGAAAAGCCGAATAAAATGGCCGGCATTCCGGCCAGTAGAACAAAGGCCGAGTAGAAGTACATGTAAAAGATCAGAGGTGGGCCAGGCCCTAAGGCCCAAAGATAATACTATAAATACAGGATCTTCAGTCAGAGAAAGGGATGTGAGAACCATTTCGCTTAACTTAAAATGCAAGTAATTCAGAGAGTGGAGACTGACTTGCCCGTCGGAGTGCTAATTCCGGCACCCTCGACCGGAGTGTTTATTCCTTTTCAGGTGACTAGCTGAAGATCACGAGCATCCCCCAAGATCAGAAGAGTATTTCCAAACCACTATCCCCACAGTACCGTATGCGAAATTGCGCTTTGCAACCTACTCTTGTTAGTGCCTTGGGCGCTCTACTCTTCTCAGCAACACGGTCCAAGTATTTTGGTAATCTCTGACCTTCCCTTGAACACAACCACAGCCTACTAACAACCTTTCCCTCTTTATTTATGTTAAATCTGGATTTTCGTATACTAAATCCCTTGGCTTTAGCATACGCATTGTAGAAAGCTTCTCCATCTTCGATCGAATCACATTTCTGTTCCAGAATAGCACGTTCAACATCACCAACCATGTCATTGCGATGAGCATCGTCAACCATTTCTTGTTTCACATCGGCTCCGCCATCTTCAACGTTCATGTTGGTTGCTTCTTCATTGATCGGACCAGCTTCGCAACCATGATAAGGTTCTGCCCGACTTTCATTGATCAAAGAATGTCATCTGCTTCATTTGAAATGTCATAATCATTACTTTCCCTTTAACTTCTGCTGGGGCCATACTGCACATGACATTAGTATAGACAATTACTTGATGATCGAAAAATGTTAACACAAACACAAACATGACATTTTCACACGGTTTAATTGTTTGTGCAAACACAAACATTCGCTTGAGATGGAGAAAGGTTAGTTGCCAATGGAGGGGTTTCCATTCGAGCGAAGCATAGAGTGGTTGAAGTTAGGATGGGGGTTTAGTTGAAGGAAAATAGCTGAAGTGAAGAGGCCAGAGAGAGAGGGAGACAGAGAGAGGGAGACAGCTCCATACCTCATATCTAGTTAGAGAGAATGCCTTCACTTCAGCAATGGAACCAACATAGCCTTGTCGTTCCGTTGTTGCTGGAAATCGCCCGTTATAATATTCCCTACAGAGTTTCGTCAATGGAAGGGTTACACTGACTCAACCTTACACAGAGAAGAGAACAGAGAGAGATAGAGACGAAATAGAGAGAGTGGGTCGGATGCAATCATGCAAATACAAGCATTAACCGGTTGCCTCGGTTTCAACTTTTTCACGATTAAACAATTCAATGGTCTTGATCAATTATTGTAATCTAACGGCTAAAATTGGGTTGCATATGGTGTGTAACCTTAAGGGGTTGCACACTTAAAGAGCGCCCTAAATGTTATGTTAATTACTATTATTTTAATTCATTTAATTTATCATGTACTTTTTCACTATTATATTAAAAATAAAAGGTGATGGAATTTATTAAAATAATATTAGAAAAATAAAATAAATCATATGATAAATTAAAAAGGTATTTATTCATAAATCTCTTTTCATTTATTTATATTCTAAATAGTCTAATTTTTTTTTTAATATTTCAATAAGTCCCTTAATTATAATTGGGCAAAATGTGTATTAATGTTTACATTGATAGTGTAAATATTTTATGATGTGAACATTTACATTGTTAACGTAAATATTCATACTGTCAAATTTATTTAATGCGAATGTTTACATTACTAAGTTGTTAAGGATTCAAAAAATATTTGTAAAGGTCAAATTATTCATAAAATATCTTAAATATGATAATTAAAATTTAGTGGATCAAATATCTAAAATAATAACACTTATTGAAATATAAAAATAATTTTTTCTAAATTGAATATAATAATAATAATAATAATAACAATAGAAGTACTGGTGCGAATTTATTGCAAGCTTCTATTTGCACACACCTATTCCTTTTTGTCCACATCCTTCTTAGTTTACACACCTAAAAAAAAAAAAAATATTTACTCATTGCACACACTTTTATTCCAGTTATATCCTCATACACACAACTTTCCAACACTCCCAATCCACACACGTTCCACACCAGCAAGCAACGTTCAAACCTTTCACTTTCAATCGCCATCCCACCCCTTCCTCTACCCACTGGTGACACTACTACGACCCTCACCTTATCTTCTCTCTCTCTCTCTCTCCATATGTATATATATATATATCCTCTCAGTCGCGAAAAGGGAGGTGATGACAACGACAACAGTTTGCAAACGAAAAGGGGTTTTAGATATTGATGGTTGAACCAATGTGTTTTGTTTGGATGTTGATGGTCGAACCAAATTCATTGGTTCGATGTTTGATTTCCGAATGGAGGCGATTCTTTCGATACTAGTAGCCCGAATGGTAAAAAATGAGTCTTCTTCCTAGATCTAGGTTCCACGATGCATTTTTCTCTCTTTCTCTCTCTCTCTTTATGGATTGTGGATCGCGATGGGGTAGAAGCTGCGACGGCGGTGTTGTTGTGTTGCGAAGTGAGGGGTTACAGGGGTGATAGGGAGGATGAGTGAGTGACAAGCGACGGGGTGGGAAGGGGCTTCGATTCGAGAAAAGAGGGGCTTGGAGGAGGCGACGGAGAGAGGGACTATGTTGAGGAAGGGGACGACCGGAGGGGGCAACAGCTAGCGGTGGGGATAGTTAGGATTAGGGTTAAAGTTTTGGTTGAAGAAGAAGAGGGATGTTTTGGTAATTTTATTTTAGGATAAAAATGTAATTAAAAAATATCATTAAGTGTGTGGAAAGAGAGGAATAGGTGTGTGCAAATAGAAGCTCCCGGATTTATTCTGTCCATAAGGACAAACTGTTATAAAATGACTAAAATATCCACATATATATAAAATATACAAACACATATTTCACTATCACCACTTATCTATCTGTCTATCTCTCTCTCCTCCGTCTTTCTCACTTTTGCCACTACATGCACCGTTCCTACGGCTGCTAGATCTCTCACAATCGTCTATCCTACAATCTGTCTTCATCGCTTGCTGCAAATCAGTGATTGGACAAGTTAGATCTAAGCTCCTTCGCTAAGATTAGGGAAGTCAGATTGGAGAAGTGCATGACGTCTTCGTGCTTGCGCTAAAAGTAATAGTTCAAAGTGACGACGTTCGGAGAGTTCTGTAGGGTTTGGAGGGCCTTGACTACGCAAAACGCAGACTGGTAGTCGTGGACCTCTTTGAGGGCGACAAAAAGGGAGTCGAAGAGTCGGCGAGCTCTGTAGAAGTTGGAGTAGGCGCCGAAGCCGACTCAATTAAGGATCTCGTACTTAGAGGTGATCTCCTGGTGGGTGTAGATGGTCCAGATCTTTGCTAGTGGTGGCAGCAATGATGACAGCGGCGACGGTGCGTCTGTGGTGGTTTAGAGTAATGGTGGTGTGTGTTTGCTGGTTTTTTGGAGGGAGCATATGGAATTTTTGTAGAGAAGATAATGATTAGATAAATACTGTGCTATGTACAACACAAGATGATCTGATGAAGTGGATGAGTATGTTAACAGCTAGGTGTCGCATGCCCGATGTACTCGAGCGTGCTAAATAGTTTGGACCTTCGATTTTATTTATTTATTTATTTATTATTATCTAGTCTTACGAATGCAATGTAAAACATAGACAAGAGTCTAGATCCAACAATTTTTATAGAAAATTCATTTTATTGCAAAACTTTTGTCAGAAATGGATTGTATCATCAGATCACAGAGTCGTTACCTAATCTTTTAAGAAAACTAGAAAACCCATGACTTGTGCCAAGACCATTGTTTGTTATAACTAAAGATGTCTCGATTTGGAACCTTAAGTATGAAGGGGGAATATCATTAATTGAGCTCCCCTGCTCATTCGATCAAAAGATCGGTCTCTACTAAACCATAATATGAGTTTTATTAACTTTACATTTTCATATTCCAATTAATGCTAGAATTTACTATGTGAAGCAAATAAGTATAGACTATGTCATTCATTTTGGAATATTTGATTTCATGTATTTTTTAAAGAGTTTTGAATAATGCACAACTCAAAAGAAATTGAGTTCACAAACAAGAAAATCGATATTATTCCAAATTGAACGATACAACCTCCATCCACTGGCATTCATAGAGATATATCACTTAAGCAAGTAGCCGCATGGTAGAATGCTTAGACATAGTAAAATAAACACACACAAATGAGATGCTAAAGCATAAACACTCACATAGTATTTATTGATGTCCTGCAGAAAGTTACAAAACAAAGTTAGCAAAATATGCGTGATCCTAGATTCAAGATTATAATGCAATAAATACACAAAAATGCAACTAAAAATTTGACTACTAATACATGACATGTGAATCATCTCAAGACATGGGGCATAAAATCACATAAAAATTGATTCAACATATAGATGCAAATGAGCCGACTTTGAATGCATGAAATATGAATGCAAAGTATGAATATGATGAAAAAAAATATATGATGCTATTTATAGATATGGAAAGCGAGTAAATGAAAGGGATAGGAAAAAAAAAAAAAAAAAGTAGGGACGATGAATTATTACAACACCGAATAAAAGAAAAATAAAAGAAATGGGTTTGGAAATTATTACAACAGAAGTCGAATTTAACAAATCACGAGAATATACAAAAATAAAATAATAATAAAAATAAAAATTAAAAATTAAAAGGAAACTTCAATCATCCGTTGAAAATTGCCATGTTTATTGCTTGAGAACTACTTTGTTTTACTCATATGAGAATTCTTGTTTTCATGTAGCAAAACCAAAATAAAGCAAATAAAACATTTCCAAGAGATGCTATATCATATGTACAAAAAGCTATCAAATGAAAAATCTGACAAGTATGGGAACTGAAGTTAGGAAACATCAAACCAAAGACATAGATGGAAACCTACATCCATCTTTTTGTGAAGAATAAATTAATACCCTAATCCATGTTATTAATTGGAGAGAGTAGATTTTCACCATTTCAAAAGGAAAGTCCTACAAAACTTTTGAAAACTCTATAGGACTTCTAAGAAAATAAGAAAGAAAAGAAGAGAAGGAAGGTTGGGGAGGGGAGGAGATACCAATAACTCATTAAAAGTAATTTAAAATTTATCTTCTTACATATGGAATATGGATTTAAAATCTGTTTTCATGTTCAAAATTAGTTGAGAAGAGAGGTTTTTAACACTTTTTATTTATTTATTTATTTTTTTAATGAGGAAGCCTTTATGGCTTCAAAGGAAAAGTAGAGAAAGATAACAAACTAAATTACATATTTAAAACAGTAAAGAAAATACAAGAAAATAAATATCAGGTGGCTCGACTATCCATTTCTACAAGCTATATCACATATTTAAAATATGAGAAATAGAAAGAAAATAAATGAGAAGATTTGCAAAAATTCACCTTTGGAGGAAATGATGAATTTTCTGATTATCAAACTTTCTTATTTATACCTTTAGGTTATGGAGTATGTTTTTAAAATTTCAGCAAGAAAATTCAAGTTTTAGCTTTAGTGAAGTTTTGGCTGGTATATATCAGTGGATTTTAGTGAAAGGTAGGAAAATGAAGTGGATCTTAGTGAAAGGTAGGAAGATAGAGGTTTATATCTCACTTTGTATTTTCTCTCTCAATTTGGACAAAACATACTCTTCTTTGATCAAAGTTTAGACCTGTCTCTAATAAAAAATTTCACAACTTTTCATAGCTCTAATAGTCTTCTTATATAGGCAATTGAAGAAGGCACTTTTATTGGAGAAAGTGAAAGACAATGTATAATGGAGGATAAAGAGAGATAACTTGACCCTTGCTTTATCTCTTTCTTTTTTGAAGAGCCAAGCTTCTTTCATTGGAGGAGACTTATAAAATTTTGATGAAGAAATATCTGAAAAATATACAGGTGGACAAAATAAGTTTTCGAACGGGTCTAAAACAATTTGACCAAAATAGGTATCAACTTGGAATAAAAGCTTGAATCCAACTTTTCTACTGAGAAATTTGTAATATAGCGTATTTCAATTTTCATCATTGAGTGTTTGGAAGAAAGCGCCCAAGTCTTCAGGCCAATTAAAATGAGGTGTCTACATTAGGATGCAATGGTACGATAGCGAACTTCTTGAGGTCGATAAATCGAATGAAATGGTTCAATAGTTGAATTAATATAGGGAGTTTGGGTGTAGGGCTTGAAATGTCACCTGATTCTTGGGAAAATGGAAAATCGATTGGAATGGCCTTGAATTTAGGAAGCAAACAAACAGTAATCAGATGTGAGAGAGAGAGACAGAGAGAGAGAGAGAGAGAGAGATCAAAACACTAGCTGTGGGCTTTTTTTTTTTTTAAAATAGATTTGTGGAAAGATTATAGATTTCTCTAATTTGCACAGATAAGTTTTTTTTTTTTTTGGTGCACTAATTTGTTGTTTTCTTGTGTTTAGTGACACATATTTGATAAGTTTTTGTTTTTATTTTTTTATTTCTTGTTTTTTTGCAGTTATTCGTTGTTGTTGTTTGTATTGGAAAATGGCTTTGTAAAACCTTTTTTTTTTTTTTTCTTTTGCTAACTTTGAGCATTAATTAAGGTAGGATCCAAGTGTTATTTTTAACGTTTCTAATTGGGTTCATGTTTAATGTCGTGGTTCATGTTTCTAATTGGGTTCATGTTTAGCGTAATGACATGAAATTGGAGGAACTAACAGTGCTGCTTAGGATTGTGGAGGACAACTGTGGTTCCGACAAGAAGTTTGGAAACCATATCATGCACGCTAAAGCAAATGTTGTAGAACATGGACAAGGGTCAAAATTCAACAATAAGATGCGAAAGCATGATGGCTAAGGATCCACTAGTCAGATTAACAAATGAATCAACAACAGGTTCAAGAAAAGGTTCAAATGCAAGTGTTTTGTGTGTGGCAAAGATGGACATTGCGCTAAGGGTTGTCCCGTTCGCAAGGACGGAGGAAGTTCAAACAAAAAGTTAGCACAAGCCAACATAGTCGAGGATTTTTATCTTTTTGATAGAGTGGCAGGCATCAATTTTGCTGCAGTAGTCTTTGAGGCAAATTTGGTTAGCAATCCCAATGAGTGATGGGTGGATACTGGAGGGATGGATGGTCAAATTGTTTTGATAGAGTGGATATGGCTGGATCTTCCAACAGGATGTAAACCTCATGGATATAGCAGGATATTCAAGAAAAAAAAAATGAAAGCAAATGGTTCAATAGATAAATACAAGGCTAGGCTTGTTGTTAAGGGATACAGGAAGAAGGAATGCCTTAATTATTTTGATACCTACTCACCAGTGACAAGAATAACATCTATTCACATCCTAATTGCGATTGCAGCTTTGTATAATCTGGAGTTATATCAAATGGATGTTAAAATAAGCTTTTTGAATGATAAGTTAGATAAGGAAATATATATGGAACAACCGGAAGGGCTTCGGGTTCCTGGCCAAGAGAAAAATGTTTGTAAACTTGTCAAATCTCTTTATGGATTAAAACAAGTCCCAAAACAATGACATGAAAAATTTGATCACATTATGCTTTTGGATGGTTTTAAGATAAACGAATGTGACAAATGCGTCTATATTAGAAGCATAGACAAAGACTATGTCATAGTTTGTTTTTATGTGGATGGCATGCTCATTATTGGAAACAATAATGACATGATTAAATCCATAAAGAAAATGTTGAACAAAAAGTTTGACATGAAAGATTTGAGAGTAAGCTTAATGTACTTAATGAATTGCACTAGGCCAGATATAGCCTATGCTATAAGCAAATTGAGTATGTACACAAGTAATCCAGGGTCCGATCATTGGAAAGCGATAATTAGGGTATTTAGGTATTTAAGACATACCCAGAATTATGACTTATATTATACCAAATATTTAGTAGTACTTGAGGGGTATATCAATGCACATTGGATATCAGATACTAAAGACTAAAAATCTACTAATGGATACGTCTTTACCTTGGGAGGTGCTGTAGTCTCTTGGAAATCCTCTAAGTAGACATGCATAGCAAGGTCGACAATGGAATATGAGTTTATCGTATTAGACAAAATAGGAGAAGAAACAGAATGGCTTCGTAATTTCTTAGAAGACATTCCGATATGGCCTAAACATGTGCCAGCTATATGTATTCATTGTGATAGTGAAGCAGCAATAGGACAGGCACATAATCATATGTATAACAGCAAGTCTCGATACATTTGTCGGAGACATAATACTGTTAGGTATTTGCTCTCACATGGAATAATTTCCATAGAATATGTAAAGTAAAGAGAGAATACTGCGGATCCATTGACTAAAGGGCTAGCCAGAGAGCAAGTGAACCATTTATCGAGAGGAATGAGATTAAAGCCTATTACTTAAAAGTTGCCAAAATGGCAACTGTAGACGCGCCTGCGTGGGCCTCGCTACAGTTCGGACTCGATTTGTGTCACGGTGCTAAGTCTGAACCAAAGAGTCCAAATCTGGCAAATCGTTTTGAGAAAACAGATTTTTAGAAAAAGAAGTGCCAAACATGGACTGCTTTACCAGATACAGAGTCGCCACCTAAATATTTTAAAATGGGAGAATTTAGGAAACCCTGACTCGGTGCCAAAGGCCACGTGTCCGTCATCACCAAAGTTGCCTCGGCTCGGGAACTTGGGTACGATTGGGGAAGGTCAGCTATGAGCACCCCCTTTCGCCCGATCCGAAGATCGGTCTCTACTAACCATGATATCCAGTTTTGAAAACGTTATGTGTTCTTATTCCAGTTATTAGCCTAGAATTACTATGTTATGCGCACAGCAAACAAGTATAGACTAGATCGCCTAATTTGAAAATAAGCATTGCATATCCGTTTGTCTTGAAAAACACTTTGGAATTTGCTACTCGCAAGTAGGCTAAAATACGGATTTCAACGAGTTTTTCCAACTCAGACAATCCAACCTTCACCCACAGGCATTCAAACAGTTTATCACATAAGCATCTAGCCACATGGTAAGCATGCTGTCATGATAGCATTCACACGCACGCGATATGCTAAAGCATGAAAATACTTACATCGTACTCCGTGCCAAAACAATAAACTAGTTAGCCAACATGCATGATCCTAGTTCATGTCAAATTGACTAATGCAACACATACAAGATGCAATTAGAATAGGCTCGGCTAACCTAAACATGGCATGTGAAATGCAATCAATTGATGCACGTATTCAATTTGGAATTGAAGTACAAATGCAGTTAGCATGATGTACCGAGCCCGATGCATACAAGACAAATGTAAGGATGCACGCATGCATAGCATAAGGTATGCTAATTTAAACATGACCTATTACTAACCATCAAAGCAGGTAAGTAAAAGGGAGAAAGAAGTGGGGGTTGGAAGACATGTACACACTCACCCACACTTATTACAAATTCGCCCTTGCTCGGAGGGACCGAAAGAATAATACAAATTAACTAACTCGCAAGCTAATTAATTATTACAAATCACCTAATTAATTAACAAATTAACTAAGCATAAGAAAAGCAATAAAAGGGGCCTCGGGAAGAGGGTTCGATGCGCGCGTGCTCGGGTCTTGCTCGGAAGTGCACTGCCATGCATAGGCTGCCTCTGTTTTCCCTACTCTGCCTCTTTGAAGACTGCCAAAGTCTCAGAATTGCTGCTCCGGACATTGGGAGACACCACCGGCTGAGTAGAATGGCCACCGACAGTGGTATGTGATCACCGGCTGTTGTTGAAGCTATCGGCCCAGGAAGGATTGCCGGTCGGCACTGAACACTGCCGGTCGGCAGAAAGTTCCTGCAGAATCTGCAATTGACAGCAGCAGAGGGCAAGGCATAGCATGGCAATGCAATTCAAGCAATGTATGCACCAATCATGTCCCTTATCATGTTAGTGACTCAAAGGGACATGCTCCTTAGTTCTCGGACCATCAATCGCGCATTTCCATGCGTGACGGCCCAAGGGACCAAGTGTGCACATTTTGATGTTAAGTGCAATGCAAACTATCAAACCAAAGGGGCCCAATCCTTATCACTAAATCAAGGGACAAGGGATGCATGTTCAATGCACCCTAAGCATGTTAACTAACGTGCAACATGGTATAAAAGGGGGCATGCAAACATGCAATGCACATTAGGTACACAACCTAAGAAACAAGGCAAACAAGCATGCCATAATTGTGCAAACTACTTAGAGTATGCAAGATATAATCTAATCATGCAACATGCTAGTAATTTGACCAAGGGAATGCATGCCAAATGCAAATGATTTCAAGCATGCAACACATGCAACCAAAGCATGCAAACATGGGATGATGTAACAACACTTGAATGGCATACAGGGGATGGACTTACACTAATTAGACGGCTCTAAGTTAGGTCCTAAAACAGTGGCCAAAGCTTAAGAAGATGGGACCAAACACACATACACACATGCACATTTTAAGGCCTAAACACTTAAGCATCAAGGGGCATCTTTTAAGCACACTTAAAAGGGAATAATCATGGACATGGGGCATGCATTAAGCTCTGAAAATCATGCAAGAACATGATGCCAAACCAAGCAAACAAGATAGGCTAAACATGCAACAAATGGCCCAAGCATTCAAGGCAAGCTAATGAAGTGTTGAACTACACTTAGCAAGACCAAACATGGCATGAATTTATTGACCAAAAACAGAGTTTTAGCACATAAAACAAAGCCCAAAAGACCACTTAGATGACATCTAAATGGCTTGAATTCAAAAGCATGCACAAATGTACTTTCAAGGAGTATACCACACAAGCTCATAAGGCATCAAAGAGGCATCCAAAGCAAGCATATAAGCATGCTAAGGGGACTGAAATGATGCTATAAATGGTGCCAAACCATTAAATCAAAGCAAGTAATGCATGCTACACACTCACACACTTAAGGCCAACAAGCCAAAATGCAAAGGGGCTATACTAAACACGTCATGGCCGACCAAAATGACTAAGGACAGACCTCTAGCACGGCAAAATAAGCACAAAAGCTTCACAAAGCTAGACCTAAAGCATGCTTGAACTATGGTTTATAACCTAAGGTATGTTAAGGCCTAAACATGGCATTACAAGGTAGGTATGCTAAGCATGCATGGTGTACCAAAACCAACATACAAAAATGCTATTTCAAGGCAAAATAAGCATAAACAAAAGCCAAGGCATGGTCAACATGAGGCTTAGCTAGGTGCTCATTAAAGAGGCAAAAAATGGCCCTTTTCAAGGACAACAAGGAGGGGGGGTGACCCTCTCCTTCTTGGGACTTCAAAGCACCATCCTTACCACTGAAATCCCTCAACATTTCAGTGGTGAGGAGGCCCAAACACCAAAGTCCCGGAGCTCACTCAAAATGGCACAAAATGGGACCTCTCAAGGCTTAAGAGGGGTCAAACACCTCCAAACCACAAAACACTCTAAACAAACTATTTAGAGGGCCTAAAAACAGAACTTTTTTATATTATACACCAAGCTCAAAAATAGTTCTAAGATAGGCAAAAATAGTATGCAAAAATGGGGAATAAAGGAGTAAGATTGTTACCCTTGAAGACCCTCTTCACAAACGAAGCTCCAGCAGCTTCTTTCAGCTCAAAACAGCTCCCAAGCTTCAAGAACAAACCTTTGGCCCTTCAAGAATCAAGAAAAGGTGTAACACTATGTGTTTGTGTGCAATAGTAAGACACAAACACACCTATACACACACAAAGGCCAAATGGGAGAGAGGTATAGAGATAGAATATGTATAAATCCTTACCCTAGAACTCAAACCCTAAAATGGCTGTCTAAAATGTCTAACCCTAAAGCCAAGAGAGGAGAGCTCCTCTTATAGAGCTTTTTGTCTTGTAATGCTTACAAGACAAGCTTCTAAAGAGAGAGATCCCTCCATACACGTGTATGGAGGGGAGCCAAATGCAAGACAGCTGTGTCAAAATATCTGCAAAAGCAGATGCACAGTAATCGGCCAGCCAAAGATGCGATTGACCAAAAAAAGATAGCCGGCCGGCCATCTATAGTGCCGGCCGGCCAAATATTTGGCCGGTGGAATCAAAACACAGCCAGTGGCCTCAAGCCATGGCCGGTGATGGGTGGGGATGGTCTACAAGCCCTACCCTGCATCTCAAAGGCAAAACACAAGTGTTTGGTGTCGAACCAAGCACAAAACAGTCAAGTTCGGAGATCCTGAGGCAAGGCGCGTAGCCGAGACCTCTGGGAACTCGAAACGAACACAAACATGGATGATCACCGGGTGTTCAAACGGTGACGTCCAAGTCTTGAGGACGGTCAAAAATGGGGTGTCTACAGCAACCCAACCTAGTTGATTGGAGATCCCACGATCTAGGTTCAAAGGGACAACCGAATTATGGATGACTTCACATATCACTAATGAGGTTTTCTCCTACCAATTTCTATGATAGGAAGAGTGATATCTGCAGCGTTAGTAGGATAAGCTTTACTTTTAGTGATTCTTATAGCTTGGACATCCAAGTGGGGTATAGCAGGA
Source organism: Camellia sinensis (assembly GCF_055761805.1). Classification (NCBI taxonomy): domain Eukaryota; kingdom Viridiplantae; phylum Streptophyta; class Magnoliopsida; order Ericales; family Theaceae; genus Camellia; species Camellia sinensis. The sequence continues at coordinate 4,151,080 of NW_028128987.1, forward strand.
TATTCTTAATAAGAAGTCACCTATATGAGTGTGAACTGGGCCAGTTTTATGAGAATTAAGTAGGCTAAATTCTCTAGAGCACTCATGAATTACCACATGTTGTTCAGGGCCAAAATGAACACAACTGTCAGAGCCAAACTGTGTCTACGTATACACTATGTGTTGTCTATTGTATTGGCTTACACAAACAGTTGAACAACTCAAGGCATCTCGTCCACTAGTTAGCCAATTAGTTTGATATGCTTTCACTAGAGGAGGTTCAAACCCAAAAGCTACCTATCTCGATGTGGTGTATCTTCTTAATGTATTATTTATTTGGCTTCATCTTGTTGCATGTCTATTGTCGTGAATCCCATTCATGTGGGGGATTGTTGGAAAATGGCTTTGTAAAACCTTATTTTTTGCCAAGTTTGAGCATTAATTAAGGTAGGACCCAAGCGTTATTTTTAACATTTCTAATTAGGTTCATGTTTAATGCCACATAGTGAATAACATCGTGAATTTGGTTGCTCAAAATCATTTTCAGATGAGTGAGAATTCAATGCGTATTTTCGAGTTCGTGGATATAGCTTTAGGAGAGTTTCCTACACATTTGTGAAATGTGTTTGTCCCATATTGGAAAGGCTTAAGAATTTATATGGGCATATAAACTCTAGCTTGCTATACTTGGGATGGGCCTCAGGGAGAACCCAAGTTTTGTGGAAGGGTGAGATTATAGGTAAAGTGGGCTAGACCCATTGGACCAAAACAAAAACACACACTCGTGCTGCTACCGCCATCTGTCCGATCGGGCGGGCGGGCGGGCTGGGCTGGGCTTGGGGTTGGGCGTGGGTGCGTAGTGTGAGGTGTGAGGCTGGGTTGGGCTTGTACGACCCAATACTTACCTTTCTGGGCCAAAAATATTTGTATTTTATTTATTTAATTTTGAATTTTGGTTTCAAAATTCAAAATAAATTTGTCCAAATTTTTCATCCACCTTAACAGGTTCATACCTGTTAAAATCCAACTAAACAGGTTCATACCTGCTGAAATTTCACCCGAACAAATCTGTTTCTGTTCAAATTTGTCCAAACAGGTTTTCTACCTGTTGAATCTGTCCGAATAGCTTTTCTATCTGTTGACACATGTTCTGAAAAGCCATCGGTTCTCCTATATATAGCCTGCCATTCTAGTAATTCAATCAATCCAATTTTTCTAAGCATTTCGCCTTTCTTTTTCCCTTTCTATCTTCTTGTTTTTTGCATCTATTTATCATTTAATTTTAGAAAGAAAAAGAGAGAGTCACAGCAAAGTTTTTGTAACAACCCGACCCTCATATATGCTTGTGATGTATGTCCGTCCTTTATTCTGTGCTATTAATGACTAAGATGAAGCTGTATAAGAGAATAAGGTCAAGTAACTATGTGGTAATGCTTTGTGGAACGAAATGTATCTGTTAGGAAAGAAATGTATCTGTTACTACTCGACTGATAACGTAGAAATTGAGGGCCTTAGCATCTTAATAAATCAAAATTGATCATATATTTGGAATCAGCATAATTTTTAGGTAATATTAAGCACTTCTGTGAAATTTCAATTTCGGCCATGTAAACGATAGATTTTCGTCTTATTCTCTCCTTATAGATGAACATATATATGACCTTGGTCATTTGACAAAAAAAAAAAAAAAAGAGAGAGAGAACTCATCACTCTAGACTTGAGAAGTGAAGGGATAGAGGAAGAAGATCCTCAAGAAGATTGAGATTTGGGCTTAAGGTATGTGCATGCTTGTCTAATTTCCCTCCACAACCCTTCTTGTCATAATTTATGTGAAGATGTTTCTATGATCTTGTTCTTAAGAGTTGGAATTGTGGTGTTGTGAGTATGAGAAGTAGATGGGCAAAATGACCTTACCTTGCATATTTTGACTCAATTTGAAGTCCCTATGAGAGACCTCACTCTATGTCTTCAATTAACTTGTTTGAATTCAAGTATGTGATATAATTTTATGTTATGAGTTGAGATGTGAGAATAAGTAGGAATCTTGTGAATTGGAGTAAATTTAAGTTGTGGATTTATGAGTTGATTTGTTTATACTCAAATGAAAGATGTAATTTGATCCTTGTTCACATGTATTTACATGCTTTGAGCTTATATATTGGTAATTTAAAACTAGATTTTTGAGGCCCTAACCATGTCTACAAGAGGAGGAAATTGTGTAGAATTTCGGAGTTTTGGTGCAGAATCGCCGCACGTGCGGGGCTTAAGGCCGCACGTGCGGGAACCTCAGCCGCACGTGCGGGAGTCACTGCCGCACGTGCAGGAAAATGGCAAAAATTTCGGACTTCAACACTGCAAAAAAAGCACGTGCGGGGCCTCAATGCCGCATGTGCGGGAGGTGTGCCGCACGTGCGGCTCAAGGCAGAAAAGTTGGAATGCTCCGTTTTACGTGTTGGATCCTCTAATGTTGTCAAAACCTACAATTTATATTGTTCGAATGTTTGTTTAATCAATCAAAGTAAGTGAACCGAATGTTGATTAACACAGATAAAGAGACTAATGTAATTTCTCATGTGTGTAGGAAACGCCTCAAGAGGAAGTGCACCGACAACACAGTGAGTAATAGTACTTCAATGTACCCCTACTCAGTATTTATTGTTAATGATGTTGTGACCTTGTAGAAAGTATTACCGTATTATATATTGACGTTATATCTTGACGTTACGAATTTCACTATTAAACTTGTGTTGGCATGAAATGATTTGCATGAGATGATATATTTGCTATAAGTGATTCGATACGAAATTGTGAAAACATTGAAAAAGGTTGTGAAGTTGTACACATCTTATATGAAAGCTTGTGACTAATGGAATGTACCAAGGCAATTATGAATTTGTGAGTCAATGTGGCTTAGTGCCATTTGTGAAGCAATGTGGCCTAGAGCCATTTGTGAACCAATGTGGCTTGGAGCCATTTGTGAACCAATGTGGCTTGGAGCCATTTGTGAGTTAATGTGGCTAAGAGCCCTAATGTAAAACTACGTGACCAAGGGTCAATTGTGAATTGTGAACCAATGTGGCCAAGAGCCATTTGTGAACAATGAAAGTATAAGGCCAAGGGCCGATGTGTGAAATATGTATTGTAAGCTTGTGATTGAAACAGAACCAAAGGTTTATGTGATGGATTGTAAATTGTGAACCCAATGACTCTTTCCGAATGTGTGAAGTTCTTAGGCCAGGGGCCACAATATGACAATTATAAACCGATTATGATGTCCCAACAAGCTGTACAGAGACAGACTGATTACATGATTTCAGCATTAATTATGTTTACAAGCATACTAGTACTATTGTTCACTGAGCTTGGCTCACCCTATGTTATGTCTGTTTCTGTAGGTAATCAACCAGGAGGTCGATCTTAGCTCGGCATCGCCATACTTTTGTCAGCCTAGGCACAGCCAAGCTTGGGGTCGGGACCCTACTTTTGTGGAGTTGTTAGATGATGACTCACACTTTTGCTATAGGCTTAAGTTGTTATGTACTTAATGATTTTGTTATATACCCCATCTCGGGGTTAGTTTTGTATATGCCTGTAAATAACTAACTCTTAAATGCATTTTGGCTTTTGATGTACTTGTCCTGTGAAATGTTTTGATCCTGGCATGACTTAGTAGCTCAATGGATGCCATACTTTCTGGTTTTTATCAATTATGTTTTATAGCTTCCGGGTAGGCCCCTCTATGTAACCAGGTTAAGTGTCATTTTCTGTTTAGGTCATGCCCAAACTTTTAGGAGGCAAGTTAGGGGCGTGACAGTTTTGGTTTGCCACACTTGAGTTTGTAGTGTTGCAAACCAAGTAGTAGTAGTCGGTGCATCTTGGGAAGTAGATGCCGGTAAATCTCGAAGCATTGGAGTAATGGCGAAATCTATGTTAAGGACATTGTGTCCAACACAAGACTCGACATTTAAAGTTTCTGTAAGTATTTAATTCAAAATTTAACTCGTTGGGTTAATTTTTGAATTATTTAATTTCCTTTGTTTATTTTATTTATACATTTATTTACACACACACACAACCACTAGTTAATAACAGTTTGCCATTTGTTGTTGTTGTTGTGGTGGTAGTGGTGGTGGAAGATTTGGGAGCGAAGGATTCCAACTGATAGAAAAATTAGTTTGTGAATTTCAAACAGATAGAAAAAACGAGCTTTCAAATTTGAGTAACAGATAAGAAATTGTTATTTTAACATATCAGAAAAATTGAACAAATAGATAGAATTTAGGAAAAACTTAAATAGATAGAAAGAATTTAGGGAAAAAATTTAACAGATAGATAAAATTTAAGAGAAAAAATTGAACAAATAGTTAAAAATTTGAATAGATAGGCAAAAAAATTTGAACAGATAGATATAAATTTGAACAGATAGTTAACTAAAAGTCAAAAAAATAAAAAAAAGTCAAGGGAAAAAAGTGGAAACAAAATATCCTTTAAGACTTCTCACCAAATTATTTAACAAAGTGTGTACCTCTCACCAATAAAAAATATCCATTGGATCTGGTGCCTTACATTGGATTTATCACCAATTTTATCATTTAAAAAATGAAGGCTTGACTTTGTGAAAAATTAATAAATTAATTTTTTTATTACAATGTTTTAATTGGTCTTATCCTCCCTTGAAAAAGATTTGGCTTTGCGAGAGGAAAATAACTTAGATTATTAACCTAGACATGGAGAGGTTGAGGACAGTGGGAAATTGGGGATCCTACTATAGGAACGTAGTGAGGGTTTATCTCGAGATTATTTCAATGATTTGAATTGTTTATGTTAATATATATTATTATATTATACTTATCTATTTGTATCTCTATCTCTATCTCCTTGTATCTCTATATTCTTCTATACTTATCCTTGTATCTCTATCTTCTTCTACACTTATCTAGGTTTCTTTTTAGCCTATATATACAGGCGTCTCCTACTGTATTCATTCATTCAATTCAATAATACAGATATACAATTGTAACATGGTATTAAAGCTATAGATCCTAAAATTATAGCAGTCTTTCTTTTCTTTTTCTATTTAGTCTCGTACACAGCGGTATTAAAGCATTTTATTTAATCACCCAAACACTTATCGAACTGTTTCACCATTTTTTTTTTCTCCAATTTTTTTTCCTCAATATCAAACTGATCGGAATCTTCTAAGGATTCCACTGGCACCGATCTCATCACTAAAAAGTTTCTCGCGTGCCCTCATGCGCCATTTTTGTGCTTGGCGTGTCATCTTATTCCGCCTTCACTCACATAAGCTTTTCCACGCGTTAGCCACATCATCTACTCATCCGCTCAGCCGTCAGCTGGTCAGCCACGTCAGCCACTTCCTCTCAGCCTCACGCCTGTTCTAGCCCAGCCACACGCGCTTCCCACATGCTGACATAAGCCTTAAGCTACTTCCGTTAGCTGTTAATGTGCGCCGTGCCTTCTCTGCTACACTGCGCCGTGCCTTAGCCATGCTAACGTGAGCCGCGCCTGTACTGACATCAGCTTCCCTCTTGCTGACGTTAGCCCTGTACCCTGTTTGGCCAAATTTCAATTTTTGGCTTGTTTCGCCTATTTTTTGTACCTTTTTGATCATTTTGGCCTAGTTTTTGACTATTTTCGACGTTCTAGATTCATTGGCGCACTCTGTTTCATCTAGTTCTACTCCGCCATCACTGGTTCTCCTTTGTGATTCATTATTTAATCACCTCATGGCTCGTTCAGACAGTTATCCTCAGTATGGTCGCTATTCTAGACCCTCCATAATATACAGCCGAAATCAGTCTTCAGCACATTTTTCATTTACTATAGTTGCCTCTGGTTCCTCATCCATTGTTGCTCCGTCACCACCTTATATTCTTCAGGACATTGAAACTATTGTCAAAAAGGTTATTTCTACCTCTGGTACACCCTCTACTGTCTTCTCAGTTACTCCAAGTACCTCTTCTTGGTATTTTGATTCCGCTTGTTGCAATCATATGACCTCTAACCTTACACTTTTCTCCTCTATTACATCTTTTTCTACGTTACTTGTTATTCACAGTGCTGATGGCTCTAAATGCATGTTAGTCATATAAGTCATATTTCCACCTCTACTATTTCTCTACTCCACACTTATTTGATCCCCAATCTTACACTTAATCTTATTTTAATTGGTCAACTCTGTGACCTTGGCCTCACTGTCCTCTTTTCTTGAACTGGTTGTGTTGTGCAGGATCCAAAGACAGGACAGACTCTTGGGATCGATCGTAGACATGGCTGTCTGTATGAGCTCATCCACCTTCGTATTTCCTATAGCGATCCCGATTTTTCCTCGACCTTCATTGTGTTTCGGACTCGAGTTTTGTGGTTGAATATTGTATCCATGTCTTGTTTTCCTCCTTTGACTCTTTGCATTTGAGTTTTAGAACTTGTTGGGCGAGTTTGGAACAGGTTGGTTGCTAGTTGGTCCAGATTGTTGCTGCCCAGATTTTGACTTCTTTACTTGAGCGAGGCTTCTTGCATTCGAGCGAGCCTTGCGTAATTTGCTTCTTCGCTCAAGGGAGGTTTGTTACGCTCGAGCAAGTTTTGAGGGTTCTCAGGTTTCCTTCCCAAATGCAGCATTTCTGGGAAGATGAAGTTCTTCGCTCGAGCGAGGCTTCTTGCGCTCGAGCGAGGGTGTGCGTATGTGAAATGCCTGAAGGTATGTATTCTATGCTCCAGCGACGCTTCTTGCACTTGAGCGAGGTCACTTGTTGTGTCTGGTCGCTCAAGCGAAGATAGCATATATCAGTTCGTAGCTGGGTCATTTTACTTCACTTTCTGGTTTCCTTTTTACTAAAAACCGTAATCTGGCTCCCTCTCTCTCTAAAAATCCAACTTCTCTCTATAAGTCCCTTAGAATCCAAGAGTTTCTACTCTACTTCCTTTGAGGAAAAGGTGGAGCATCTTGTGGGCTTCCATTTTATCTGAGTAAAGCTTGATTTTGGCCATTTTCGAGATTCTCCTTATTCCTCTTCGAGCTCTACATTTGAGGTAGGGATATTCTACTCTTTGATATGGTTTTTAACCTAGGTGTTTGTCATTTTGTGTAAATGGTGGAATTTGAGAAGATTTGGGTGAAGTTAGGATTTGGGTCCTAAATTTAAAAGAGGGGTTTCCATATTGTGTTTCATGAATACATATTTGGGGTATTGAATAGGAGGTTACATGGGTTAAAATGATAAAAATTGGTTAATATTTGGGAAAAGGGAAAAATTACCCTAATTTGTGTCAAATAATTATTTTGTATAAATAATGAAATTAATGTGGGAAATATGAGATTGGAAAGGTGTATAAATGGATGGTGTAGTTGGATTTTTTAAATCACCCACCTATGGAAATTTGATAGATTAGCTGTTTGATAAATTGTATATTTGTTTAGAAATATCTGTTTTGGGCTATCGGTGGAGGATAGCTATAATTGTTGTAGAAACTGTATGAGGACTAGATGAACCGAAACTGGTCATTTGAAGTATGTCATTGAATATGACTACTTGATTAAACCATTGAATATGTGATTTTGATAGTCATTGTATATGGCAACGCTTTTAAGTACATTGTATATGTGTCATTGTTTGGGAGTGTAGACGTCCCCCGAACGCCCCGGGAGGGAAATCCCGTTCCGTTCGATATTGGGGTCACTACAGCTCAGGTGTCTAAAATTTGTCACGGTTCTAAGTCTGAACCAAAGAGTCCAAATCCGGCAAATCGTTTTGAGAAAAATAGATTTTGAAAGAAGCGCCAAACATGGACTGCTTTGCCAGATACAGAGTTGCCACCTAAATATTTTATTTTGGGGAAATTTAGGAAACCCTGGCTCGTTGCCTAAGGCCACGTGTCTGTCATCACCAAAGTTGCCTCGGCTCGAGAACTTGGGTACGATTGGGGAAGGTCACTTCGTGAGCACCCCCGCTCGCTCGATCAAAGATCGGCCTCTACTAACCATGATATCAAGTTTTGAAAACATTGTGTGTTCTTATTCCGATTTTTTAGCCTAGGTTTACTATGTGATGCGCACAGCATACAAGTATAGACTGAATCGCCTGAATTGGAACAAAACATTTCATGTTTGTTTGTTTGAAAATGGTTTGATGGTGCTACCCGCAAGTAGGCTAAGACGTGGATTTGCCACCCTCAGGTGGGCTTAGAAAACATGATTTTGGGCTTAAAACACACATTTGATAAATCGTTCCAATTCAAATAACCCAACCTTCATCCACAGGCATTCAGGTAGATATATTACATAAGCAATTAGCCTCATGGTAAGCATGCTATCATGGCAGTCACTCACACGCATGCAAGGATGCTAAAGTATAAAACTTACCGAGTACTCCAAGCCAAAACAGAAACTAGGTTAGAAATCCATGCATGATCCTAACTATACAGAAATGCCTAATGCAACACATGCAAAAATGCAACTATAGCAGGCTCGGCTATTCTAAACATGGCATATGAAATGCTACAGCTAACATGTATTCAATTTGGAATTGAAAATACAATACAGTTAGTATGATGCGCCGAGCCCGGTGCATGCAAAACAGATGAATGATGCAAACATGCTGCCATACTGTATGCTAATTTAAACATGCCCTAATCTAACCATCATAAGCGGGTAAATAAAAGGGAAGAAAGACGTGGGGTTGGAAGACATACATCACACGCACGCACACTTATTACAATTACGCCCTCGCGCAGAGGGTCCAAATAAATAGTACAGTCCAAATAATACAGTCCGAATATAAACAAATTCCTAATTAATTTACAAATTAACTAAGAAAGCTATAAACTGGCATGCAAGCCAGGGACTGCCTTGACTCTGATGAATGATGCATGTCTGGGCTGCCTTGTGCGAAAATCCACTGGGATGCCCCGATTAGCCTCTGTTTTGTAATTTTTCTTGGAAAGCGCGCCAAGCTCCGGAAGGTCGCTAATTCTTGATTTGCTACAACAAAGAGCAGGAAAGGGACATAGCAATGTATTTTCACAAATGTATGCATGCCTCAATTCCTCGTGCCACACCAATCACGCATATCGATGCATGATGGCTGAGGAGTCGAATTGCACAACTCAATATGGAATGAATGCGCATGAAAACAAAACAAAAAACCTAACTCCATCATGGATAATCCGGAGTGTCGGCGACCGGGAATTGAGGCACGTTCCGTCACTCGGAGTACGAAAAGTCCTTCGTTTCCCGTGCTCGGGCTAACTCCTATCCCAAGCACAATGCAATATGCATGACATGCATGAAATGCGACTAAGATAAAACCTAGCATACACAATGCTATGAAATGGCATATACAATGCATGAGGCAACATGGCATACACAATGCGCTAACAGACATCCTAGCATACACAATGCTATGAAATGAAATGGCATATACAATGCGCAATGGACTTACACCAACACAAGTGGACCTCAGCCACACTCACATAAGAGGCCATAAGATGAAAATGAGACAACTCGGAATGCGTGCACACATGCACGCAAACCGAGGACCGACCCTAAGGCACAAAATGCCACTCTAACAAGACATGGCAAGGCATGAAATATGATATGCAAACATGCAAATTTCAGAGGCAATAAGTGATGCAAAACAGCCCCGAAAGATGGCAAAATAGCACCCGATGCATGAAATGGTCCCGAAATGCAAGATTAAGCGCATGAAATGACTTGTAGCTACATCAAGCATGCATTATTTGATTATGACATGTGAAGACAGATTCAAGGAAGTCCCAAAATAAGCATGTTTACAGTTTTAAGCAAGACTAAACAGCAAACACATATAGGGCAAAACTAGCATGCAAAAATGGCCCTAAATGTGAGATAAAGAAGCAACTCACAGCTTCTGACCCCAAACAGATTAGGGCCCTTCAACAATGTTGAAGAGAGGCCCAAAATATGATATTTTACAGTACACAACAAACCACAAAAACCAACACAGGTATGGCTAAGCTCTCATGCAAGAAATGGGCCAAAAGAGGGACAAAGAAGCAAGTGGTGGTTTCTGGCCTCAAACACAAAGGGGCCCTTCAACAATATTGAAGAGGGACCAAAAATAATGCACTTTACAGTTGATGGACGGACCCAAAACAGTATGCATGCAGGCCTAAAATACTACACAAAATAAGGCCAAAAAGAGAGATATAACACAAAGTATATAAATGGTGCCTCAAAAAGTGAAAGACCCTTAATGAAACATGAAAATGGGGTCAAAATAAGGCCATTTGTAGTTCGGATCATAGCCCAAAAACAGAAGCAAAAGAGGCTAACAAATCATGCAAAAATATGGCCAAAAGAGAGATATAAAGGAAACTGATAAATGAAAGTCTCAAACAGCAATGAGCCCTTCAACAACATTGAATAAGGGCTCAAAATAAGCAACTTTTCAGTTTATGACATGCCTCAAAACAGTCTACACGTAGGCAAAAAATACTACACAAGGAATATGCATACAAGAGGGATAATGAAGCAAGTGCAACAAGGAGGCCTCAAACAGTGTGAGGCCCTTAAACAAACATGAAGAATGGCTCAAAATAAGCCTAGTTCCAGTTAGGGTCGGAGCCCAAAACAGCAAACAAGAATGGCTTAGATAGGATGCAAAAATAAGCTAAAAAGAGAGAAAATGGTGCTTACCCTTGAAGACCAAACTTTAGGCAACTCTTGGCTTGAGTTTGGTGACTCTTTAGCTCTGGAAAACAACTTCAAACTGCTGCAATGGAGGTTGGAGGTATGGTGCTAGGTGGTGGTGAAGAAAAGGGTGTAGGAACTTGGAGGTTTTGGGCTTGGGAGTATAGAGAAAGAGAGATACAAGAAAGGAGCTTCAAGGGGAATTTTGGTAACCCTAAACCAGCAGCTGGAGCTGCTGATATATAGGCCAAAGAGGGGAAAAAAGGGGGGGGGGAAATGGAGGGAAAATGAGTCAAGTTTCCCTCCAAACGTGACAAACCCTCGGACATAGGTGAAGTGTAAAACAAAATACATGGCTGGAATGCACTCACAGGGGCAAAAATGGCCGGCCAGTTTAAAAGGGGAAAAAAAGTCATCCACCAGGTAAGTGGCCGGCCGGCCAGGTCAAAGGGGAAAAGTGGCAGGTCACCCCCTAGGATGAAGCCCCAAAAGTTAGCTTTCCAATGGCGCAAACCTTGCATTAAAATTCGTCCTATAGAAAAAGTTATGCCCTTTTCCGTGAAGCCGCGCAGATTCAGTCCAACCGGACTTCAACCAACCACATCTCCTCCCCCCGGACTTGGACTTAGGAGATTCTTGAGTGAAAAATGAAGCCCCGGAAGTAATCTTTCCAATGGTGGTGGCCTCATATCTTAATTCCTCTTGTGCAAAGAGTTACGCCCGTTTCGGTGAAGCCGCACAGATTTTTCTCCTTCCCGGATTCATGCTGAACCACTTTTGACCAAAAGGAAGTTGGCTTTTCAGCAAAATTGTTGGCCTCCCACCCTCCTACAAGCTTTCTAACAGTGAAAATAAGGTCTCCACCAAAAATGAGCCCAAACCGATGCAAAATGAAGGTTCGGGGGCCGAAACGCGCAGCCCGAGGCCCCGAAAACTGACTGTTAGGCACCGGAAGTGGTGTTCGACCACGAAGTTGGTCTCTCAGACCACAATGTCCCTCAAAAGGGAGTAAATAAGATGTATGCCAAAGACCGGAGCAAATGGAGATGGTTAAGCAGTCCCGAATCGAGGCACACGGCCAACGGCTCCGAAAAACCGAAAATTGGACTCCAAACGGGCAAAATAGCCTACGACCATGAAACGTAGCCTACGGCCACTGAGAGAAGATCTACGAGACCTCTCCCTCCCTTCGGGAAGAGAAAATAGAGAAAATAGGGCCTGGTTCGAAAATCGAGGCAAAGCACAAAAGAGTCCGGAAGTCCGGAGGCAAGGCTCGCAGCTAAGACTCTGAAACTTCTGAACGAGCACAATATGCAACATCACCAAGCGCTCAATCGATGACGTCTGAGTCTTAAGGTCGGTCAAAAATTGGGGTGTCTACAGGGAGGATATAAGGGATGTATTCCATTGTTTTGGGAGAAGATAGGGGATGGACTCCATTTTAAATTAAGTTGGCCGGAGTGTCAAGGGTGCAAGTCCAAAACTTTATATGTGTATTTGGGTGTTGATTCCCTCGGATGTGAATTTCGTAAAATGGCAAGAAAATAGAAGTGTCGGAGTGATGAATGAATTGAATTGTGAACCATTGAGTTGTAATCTCATTTTGGTTGATTAAATAATAATGAATTTGGTTAATAGATTAACCCGAAATGGATGAATGTTGAACGGTCTTGGAAAGAATATGAGTTGGTTATGAATATTGAACATTTATCTGATGCATATATCTTAGTTAAATCTCATATATTGTGTTAGTAGATATCTACTGGGCTTTGGCTCACTCTAATTGGGAAACCATTTTCAGGTACAAGTGACATGCCACCTCCAAGGACATAGCTTGGGAGGATTAGGGGCTGACGGCTCTATTTTGTTATATTTTTTTTGTGTGTTAAGTGTTGTTTTCAAGCCGAGAGCTTTACTTGTATAAAGCTTAAGACTCTTTTGTTGTAACCAAGAAATATCTAGGAAAGATGTAAGTCCGTAGGACATTTATTTTGTTGTTATCAACTAGTATTACATGTTGTAGTTTTAGAATGAACATTTATAAAAGTGTAATGCATGTAATACCTTTTATAATATAAAATCTGATGAATGATAGTAGAACATTTTCATTATGTTCATAGATCTTATGAATGGCTTATTGGTATCATATTTTGAGGACGTTACATTCGCTCCTCCAGTCCTTCCACTGTTCGGATTGATGCTCCTACTACTTCTAGTTCTCATCTTGCCTTATGGCATTCTTGGTTAGGTCATATTTTTTTTGGTCGTTTACAATCTCTAGTTTCGTGCGGTCAGTTAGGTCCTATTCGAAATGATTAAATAGATTGTCTATCTTGTCAACTAGCAAAACAATCTTCTTACTATTTCCATCTAGTACTTCTATGTCTCGTGCACCTTTTGATCGCATCCTGAGGAACCTACTCCATCTCTTGGTCCTGCTGATGCTTCACTTCCTAATCCTGCTCCTAGTCCTGCCATGTTGTCTCCGACCCATCCTGAGGCTTCTACTCCGCCTCCTGGTCCGGCTTCTGAGGTACTTCTTCGTCATTCTACTCAAGTAACACAACTTTTTGTCATTCTTCGTGATTTTATTGTTGGCTCTACTGCATTTTCCTCTCATGAACCTACTTTCTATGGAGAGGATTGTTCTAACCCTCTTTGGTAGCAAGCTATGACTGATGAAGTACAAGCTTTTGATAAAACTCATACTTGGGATGCGGTTGATCTTCCTCTTAGCAAAAGTGTTATTAGTTGCAAATGGGTTTACAAGCTCAAGACTCATTCTGATGGTTTTATTGAGCGTTACAAAGCTCGTCTTGTTGCCCGGGGGTTTACTCAAGAATATGGGATTGACTATGAAGAAACCTTTGCTCCTGTTTCCCGTCTGACTTCTGTTTGTAGCTTACTTGCCATTGCTGCTGCTTACCACTAGAAACTTTGTCAGATGGACGTCAAGAATGTATTTCTTAGTGGCGATCTCACTGAGGAAGTTTATATGCAACCTCCACCTAGTTCATCTGTTCCGCCATCCAAAGTCTGTAAGCTTCGCCGTGCTTTATATGGTTTGAAACAAGCTTCTCGTGCTTGGTTCACCAAGTTTAGCTCCACCATTCATGATTTTGGATTCTCTTCCAGTGCCTATGATTCTGCTATTTTTATTCATAAGACAGAGCCTGGTATTATTCTTCTTCTTCTCTATGTGGATGATATGATCATCACTGGAGATGACATAGTGGGTATCTCTAGTCTCAAATAGTTTCTCAGTCGCTAGTTTAAGATGAAGGATTTGGGTCTTCTCAGCTATTTTCTCGGCTTGGAAATCTCTCATGATTCGTCTGGTTACTTTCTCTCCCAAGCCAAGTATACTTCTTATCTTTTGGCTCGTGCTGGTCTTACCGATTGTAAGATAGTCTCTACTCTTGTTGATCCTCAGACTCGTCTCACACCTCTTGACAGTTACCTGTTGTCTGATGCTACTTTATATCATCAGCTAGTTGGCAGTCTTGTCTGTCTCACAGTTATTTGTCCAGACATTGCTTATGCTGTTCACATTGTTAGTCAGTTCATGGCTGCTCCTCGTTCTCCATACTATGATGCTCTAGTTTGCATTTTATGCTATCTCAAAGGCACTATGTTTCATGGTCTTCACTACTCCGCTCATTCCTACCTACAGTTACATGCATTTTGTGATGCTAATTGGGAAGGGGACCCTACTGATCGTCGTTCTACTATAGGATTCTGCTTCTTCTTGGGTGACTCTCTCATTGCCTAACATAACAAGAAGCAAACTCTTGTTGCACGTTCTAGTACTGAGGCTGAGTATTGTGCTCTTGCTGACATTACTCAGGAGCTTGTGTGGCTAAGCTAGCTTCTTTCTGATATGGGGGTTTCTCATTCTACTACGATTAACCTCTATTGTGATAATCACAGTACTATTTAGATTGCCCATAATGATGTCTTCTATGATCGTACAAAGCATATTGAGATTGATTGTCACTTCGTACGACAGTATGTTACTAGTGGCACTGTTTGTCTTATCTCTGTTATCTTTGCCAATCAGATAGCCGACATCTTCACCAAGGCTCATCTTCCTAGTTGTTTTAGTGATCTAGTTTCCAAACTCAAGGTGGGTAAACTCAAGTTGGTTGATGCTTACCCACCTTGAGTTTGAAGGGGGTTGTTAATGTATATTATTATATTATACTTATCTATTTGTATCTTTATCTCTGTCTCCTTGTATCTCTATCTTCTTCTACACTCACCTAGGTTTCTTTTTAACCTATATATATAGGCTTCTCCTATTGTATTCATTCATTCAATTCAATAGTACAGATACACAATTCCAATAGTTTATGTTATAAAATTTATTGAGTAAATTATCTACGTAAAAAATAAAATTGATTAGACATCTATAACCTCATAATAAGTACAAATTTAGTTTGCTTAAAAATAAACAGTTAACATAATTTTGATAATTTTTTTGAAACAATTAGTACTTGATCATGACATTACAAATTTTCAATTAACTTTATTTTTTTGTAGTTAATATACTCCACAAATCTTATAATATAAACGATTCAAATTATCAAAACAAACTTAAAAAAAGCTTTCAAAATAACTCACAACAGGGCTCCCTCAGTCCAAGCAGTGGAGGGTAGGGGAAGGCTTCGACATTCTCAAGTGTGACTATAAGGGTACGTGGAAGATATATTTTTACTTATAAAGCAGTCTTAGACCTCGTTTGGAAATATGTTATTTTAATAATTTTTTAACTTTTTATGAAAAGATTTATAAAAAAGTAGAGAGGGTGATATGTCAATTTATAATGACTTTTTAACTTTTGGGATAAAATGCTTAGTCTTCAAATGAGGCCTTAGAAATATAAAAATCAAATACAAATATAAAGGTCTCATATGAGTCACTCCAATCATATTCTTTATTTTTCACGAATTAAATATAAAAAAGTAATTCTTTATTTTACCTAATTCTTTTTGGGTTTGACTTCTCTTAAATTGCCATATCAACTTAAGAGAGTGTTTGCGCTGAATAAGCCTATTTTGGGGCCGATTTCGGTGATCTTAACTGTTCAATTTTTAGAATTCGTTGAGTAGAATATTCATACAAAAATTAAGATCATTGAATATTAGTAACTATATGTTTGAATCATTTTTCTTTTAAGAAAATAGACGACAAAAATAATTTCTAGAATAACCGTCCATTTTTTGTAATATAAATTTGATTAAGACATATAGCTATTGATATTCAATCATCTTATTTTTTTGCATAAATATTTTACTCAACGATTCCTACAAAATGAATGGTTCGGATTACTGAAATCGGTCCAAAATGAGCCTACTAAGCTCAAACGCCATCTCAAGTTGAGATGGCCAACTTGAGGGAAGCCATTACTTCTTTTTTACTTTTTTAAATTTATTTATCTAGGTACTCCAACGCTGCTCTTTATTTTACTTTTTATTTTTATTTTTATACACAAACTATTTAAAGAGCCTTTGAAGACTCTTCAAATATAGCTAGCCTTGAAGAATTTGGTTAAAATAACTATTGTAATAATTAGCTTGTTGGAGTGACTAAAATATGATAATACTAACTATAATAACTGGCATACTTCATTTAAAGAGTCCCTTGGAGATGCTCTAAAATGTGTATCCTACATGTGAGTCACATCTCGTGACATATATCTGTTCTATGTTTGGGTTTTGTACATTTAGATTGATTATTTTATTTATTTATATAAGTAGACTACAAGTAGGGTTGTGAGCTAGCCGAGCTGAATCGAACTTTTGAGTGTTCAGACTTGTTTATTAAGAGTTAGTTGAGTTTGAGTTCGAGCGGAGCTCAAGTCAAGCTTAACTAATCAAGCTCGAGTTCGACTTGTTAAATATTTAAGAAACTCGAACTTGGCTCGCCAACTCGATTACATAAATAAGCCAAGCTCGAGTTTGAAAAGAATTAAATTAAAATTAATTTATTTATTAAGATAAAAAAAGAAGATTATAAGCAAAATATACAAAAATACTTATATTAATAATAAATTTTATCAATTAATTATATAAATTTACACAAATACCAAACATAAATAAAAAAATAAAATATGTTAATAAAAATTTATTTGATACTTTATTAAAAATAAATATTAATTTTTTCACATATTAACGAGCCTTATCGAATCGAACTTAGAACTATCTGAACTCGGCTCAATTAATAAACAAGCTTAAAAAATTGAACTTGTTTATTTAGTAAACGAGTCCAGCTTAAATGACTTTTAAACGAGACAAGCTTTTTTCACAGCTCAATTCGTTTGTCACCCAATTATAAGTAAAGGAGGAACATGGATAAAGAAGAAGAAAAGGAGTGAATAAACCAAACTGTCCTTAACTAAACTAACCATATAGTTAAAATTGAAATTTTTAAAAGTTGAAAATTTAAATAGAAATTTTTTTTTTTTTTATTTGTATGCTTCATTACATTTTTTTATCAAAATTGAATAAAAATTTGATGAAAAGGTTAATCTGATATGATGCATTCCATTAGTTTTCATCAATTTTGCTCGTCGTCTGGTAAAAAGTAAAATTTTATCAAATTCATTCCAAAACTCAGTTGTCTACCAACAGTGACTTGCAAAATTTAAAAAAAGGTAAAACACTTAATTGATTTGATAAAAAAATATACCGTTTCCTTCATTTCATATTATTCTGATGAAACAATTGAAGAATAATTTTTACCAATTTTTTTATTAAATTTAAATTTGATAAAATATTTGATGCAACTTTTTGGAGATAGCATTATGAAACTTTTTTCTTTATTATTATTATTATAAAATTTTCCTAAATTCAAATTTGTTTTCCTAGAGAAGTCAAATTCATACGCTGGCTACACGCGGTTTGTGACCTCACTTTACATTAGATCAGAAGACTAACTTCAGCTGACCGGTTCCTATAAAAAAAAATAAAAATAAAAAATAAAAAACACTCTAGATGACTATGATATTTGTGCTGTGAAGACTGAAATGATATAGAGTGAATCCAAGGCTTATTTTGGGAAATGCATTTTTTTTTTTTTGGGGTGGGTATTAACTTATTATAAGAAAAAAAAAAAATAGAGATGTAATGTGATTTAAATAAATTAATATATTAATAAATTATCTTTTTTTTTTTTTGTCTTTAAAAAAAGGCCTAAGTATGAAATAAATTTGAATAGCAAATTAAAGTTTCTGGATGTAATTTGGGATAAAATTTATGAAATTTTAGTATTTTGTAATCTTTTTTTTTATTTTGATGTATGGCGAAACTTAAGCTATCACCACTGTTTCTGTAAATTAATTTTAATCCAAGATTAGATTACCAATATATATCAACGATTAGTATATCATCCCATCTAATAACCAGACAGTCATACACTTGACTTCTCTCCCTCTCTCTCTCTCTCTCTCCCCAAACCAACCATGGAGGGAGCCATAGATCTACCGTCAGGCTTCATCCCCAGCTCTCTTTCACAATCAACCATTCTTGGCATCTATGGCCTCTCCTCTCTCCTCATCGTCTCTCTCCTTTGGCTTCTCTCTCTCCGTTTACCAAAACTATCAACAACCGATCGCCTCCTCATGTGCTGGTTCATTTTCACAGGCCTCACCCACATAATCTTCGAAGGCTACTTTGTTTTCTCACCACAATTTTACAAAGACAAGACCGGTTTTTTCATAGCAGAGGTTTGGAAAGAGTACTCCAAAGGTGATTCAAGGTATGCGTTGAGAGAATCTAATGTTGTTTCCATTGAAATAATCACTGTTTCTTTGGTGGGTCCAGCTTGTCTTCTTGCTTTGTATGCTATTGCCACAAGAAAGTCATACAGCTACATACTTCAATTGGTGATTTCAATGGCTCATCTCTATGGGCTTGTTGTGTATTATTTGACTTCTTACTTGGATGGAGATAAGTTTGCAGAGAGTTTGTATTACTATTATGCTTACTTTGTCATTGCAAACGCTGCTTGGTTTGTCATACCTTGTCTCATAGTGGTTCGGTGTTGGAACAAGATATGTGGAGCTTGCAAGGCCCAACAACAAGGACAGAGTAAGAGCAAAGTTTACTGATTTGGCGTATAGAGTTTAGAGACTGGGTTGTTTGGATTTGTTTTTGTACTTTGAGATTGTTTTCTTCCTATGTATTTTATTTTCTAGAGTGGATGTGCTTTACTTGATTAGTTTAATCTACTTTGCTTGAGTGGAATCAAAACTAAAACAAAATAAAATGAATAACTCTTCTTTTTCCTCTGTTCTGAGATTTGTGCTGTGACACTAATTTGGATTGTTTTCAGAAATTGTTTTCTTGCTTTCCGAAACAAAAGTAAGCACCCAACTTAAGAAAAAATTGGGGAACCAATTACAAAATAAACCATAGTGTTTGATCTTTGTAATAAAAATAAATTCTGAATTTTTAATTTATTTAGTTCTTCAAAATAAACCTCAAAATTTTAAGTTGATGACAATCTCAACCATTTATCTTAATCCGTTAACTAGTCCTAACCAAAGAGAGACAATTTTGGCAAATCTACCCATCTACTTATTTCTCCCTCTTCTTTGTCAAGCAGCCACCATGACAATTACTTCCACTACCTAATCCCACCCTGCAACCGCCTCAACACTAGCATTGTCTCCTCCACCACCATAACACCACCATTGTCTACTCCACCTCTAACTACAAATTCCTCAACAGCCCCCAAACTCAATAAAAACAATTTTTTTTTTTTTAATGGGGAAAAAAACCTTATTAATGAATACCAACATATGGATTACATCAATAAAGTGAAAGAGGGATCACGGAACAAGATTACCTCCGCAAAAAGGAAAATGGGTTATAAAGTATGGGTATTTCGAAAAATATGTTGTACTCGTGCCGGGTACTTACCGACATATGGTATCTTGTATGGTACTTGTGCATACGTACCGGGTACAGAAACACGTACCCAACATTTTTTTTCTTAATTTTTGTCGTACCCAAACGTACCTAGTGTATACCCAAACCGTACCGTATCTCAGTTGCAATAATATTTTCTTCTACTATGGAGATAAAACTCTTTTCACTAGATTTCTTTTTTATTTTTTTGTTTTATGCTTAGTATGATTTTAAAATTAAACTATGGTTTGTAAGTTATTTAATATATTGACATTTAATTTTGATTTATACTTTTACTTTTGACATTAAATGTTAAGTGTAGGTTTGACCTTAACAAATTAAACCATATAATTAATTTTTGTATTATTTTAAATTAAAAATAAATATTTTTTTATAAGCGTACAAAGGTGTATCCGTATCTTATTTTTTTAAAATTTTTTCGTATCGACTTATCCGTATCGTATCAATATCAGTACTCGTATTCATTTCCGTACCTGTACCCGTGCTTCATAATGGGTTGGCAAGAAGCTAACCAGAGAAAGAAACTGGAGAAAAAAAAAAAAAAAAAGAAAAAGAAAAAGAAAAAAGAAGAAGAGGCAGAGCAGCTAACAGAGCAGCAAAACCAAATGACAATCCATGAAGAAATGGCCCAAAATTCAGCACTCACTCTCTTTGATAATTGAATAGAAACAAATGACCATGGCTATATATACATTTATATATCAACCAAAAATCTCCAAACTCCAAATAGCAAAATCAAATTTATGAAGTATTTGGGAAGTGAATAGAGTTTGCGGAACACCTCGGGTAGCTCCATCTGGAGATCGCTACCATGGACTGCGATTACATGTGCCACCTTCTTAAAGGTCACACAACACAGTCCAGTTGCACCACTGGATTTTTAAACTCCAAGACTAGGCGCTTCGTCTAATGATTGGATTGTTGATTGGTATCATTGATGGTTACGAAAGTGGAGCTCTGGCTGCAGTAGGAGAAAGGGAATGAAAAGCAAGGGTTGAAACAATAGTTTGATAGAGAGAGAGAGAGAGAGAGAGAGAGAGAATGATTAACTCTTATATTGATCTGTGTTGTGTCATTTACAAAGAGAAATGCACTCTCTTTATAGAGAGGAGAGGACGCATCGGATGCCAAAGTGAGGCACCGAAAGTAGAAAGGAAAAGCAAAAGAAGAGCGTACTTTATATTACTTTACATAAACTAATGCTAACATGCTAACAGCTATACAATACACTAACACTTTATATTACTTTACATAAACTAATGCTAACATGTTAACAGCTATACAATACATTAACATCCCCTCGCAAACTCAAGGAGGGAAAGTATCAACCAAGTTGAGTTTGGAAACAAGATCACTGAAGCGCCCAGGAGGATGAGCCTTGGTGAAAATATCAGCAGGCTGATCGACAGAAGCAATAGGAAGAAGATGAACAGTACCACAGGCAACATGCTGGCGAATGAAATGACAATCAATCTCAATATGTTTGGTGCGGTCATGAAAAACATCATTGTGAGCAATCTGAATGGCACTCTGATTGTCACAATAGAGAGAGGTAGGACCAGAAGAAGAAACACCCATATCAGCAAGGAGCCAGTGAAGCCAGAGAAGTTCCTGAGTAGTGTCAGCAAGAGCCCGGTATTCAGCTTCGGTACTAGAGCGGGCAGTGAGGGATTATTTTTTGCTACGCCAAGTAAGAAGAGAATCCCCTAAGAAGAAACAGAAACCCGTGGTAGAGCGTCGATCCGTAGGATCCCCAGCCCAATCAGCATCAGAAAAGGCACGCAGTTTAAGAGAGGAGGAAGCAGAGTAGTGAAGACCATGGAACAGAGTGCCTTTGAGGTAGCGAAGGATGCGGAGTAGAGCAGTATAGTGAGCCGACATGTATTGACTGACAATGTGAACAGCATAGACAATGTCAGGATGAGTCACTGTGAGATAGATAAGACTTCCGACGAGCTGGCGATAAAGAGTAGCATCAGAGAGGAGATCCCCATCGAGAGGAGTGAGACGAATCTAAGAATCAACTGGAGTAGAAGTAGTTTTGCAATCAGTAAGACCAGCACGAGCCAGAAGATCGGATGCATATTTGGCTTGGACAAATAGGAACCAGTAGAATCATGAGAGACTTCATGGCCTAAGAAGTAGTTAAGAGTACCAAGGTCCCTTCATCTCAAACTGTCGGTGGAGAAAACGTTTGAGGTGGAGAATACCAGTTGCATCATTACCAGTGATAATAATATCATCCATATACAGAAGGAGAAGAGTGGTACCATGAGTAGTAGTCCGTATAAAAAGAGTAGAGTCGTAGGAGCTAGAGGTGAACCCGAAGTCATGAATGGTAGAACTGAACTTAGCAAACCAGGCACAGGGTGCTTGGTTGAGGCCATAGAGGGCACGCTGTATTTTGCAAACCTTATGAGGGGGAAAAGTGGACCCAGGGGGAGGTTGCATGTAGACCTCCTCAAGAAGATTACCATAGAGGAAAGCATTTTTGACATCCATCTAAAAGAGTTCCCAGTGGCGAACAACAACAACAGCAAGTAAACTGTGAACAGAGGTAAGCCGAGCAACAGGGGAGAATGTCTCCTCATAGTCAATACCATATTCCTGATTGAAACCCTTGGCAACAAGACGAGTTTTGTAGCATTCAATAGAGCCATCAGAATGAGTCTTGATTTTGTAAACCCATTTGCAGCCAATCTTAGTCTTGCTAGGAGGAAGATCAACAAGATCCCAAGTATGAGTTTTGTCCAAGGCCTGGAGTTCATCAGTCATTGCTTGCTGCCAAAGAGGATTAGTACAAGCCTCACGATAGGAGGTAGGTTCATAAGTAGAGAAGGCAGCAGATCCAACAATATAATCACGAAGATGGATAGGAGGTTGAGTTACCCGGCGTGGTCGACCCGTAGGAGGATCGGTGGGAGGAAGAACCGATGGAGAAGGAGGTGGTGCAATGAGAGGTGGACCTTCAGGAAGAGCAGACTGAACGGGATCAGGAGTGAACAAGGGCGTCTCGATGAAGGAGGAACCTGTATTAAAAGAATCAGAGAAGAGATCTATGGAAGGATTAGTAAACAGTACATTAGTGGCAAGTGCGGGTAAGTGAAAGGAGGGTATGGAGGAAAACATTTTGTGCTCCCAGAAAACGACATGTTAGGAGATACGAAGATGGTTAGAGAGAGGATCCTAACAGCGAAAGCCTTTATGTTCAATTCCATACCCAAGAAAGCAACAAAGACGAGAACGAGGTTTAAGCTTAGTGTGTTCATGGGATTGAAGCAGAACAAAGCAGGCAGAGCCAAAGACCCGAAGATTGGTGTATGGAGGGGGAGTGCCATGCAGACGTTCAAAGGGAGTTTGATTATGGATGACAGGGGTAGGAGCACAATTGATACTGTAGACAGCAGTGAGGGCAGCTTCCCCCCAAAAGTTTTCAGGACAGGAAGAAGAGAGAAGGAGAACGCGAGTAGTGTCAAGAATATGCCTATGTTTCCATTCAGCACGACCATTTTGCTGAGACGTGCCAGCACAAGAACGATGAGGCAGTGTACCATGACTCTGAAGAAAAGAAAGAAAATCCGAATCCCGATATTCCATAGCATTGTCAGAGCAAAAATTTTTGATGGTTTTGGAAAATTGGGTGTGGACCATTTGGGCAAATCTATAATAAAGGTGTTTAAGTTCAGATCGAGTTTTCATGAGAAAAAGCCAAGTAAACCGGGAAAAATCATCAATAAAAACAACAAAATAACAAGATCCTCCGTAGTCGTAGTAGGGGACGGTCCCCAAATATCCGAATGTATAAGATCAAAAGGTGCATGGGAAACAGAAGTACTTTTATTGAATGATAAAGCAGGTTGTTTGGCAAGCTGACAGGGTATACAATCGAATTTATTTGGAATTACATGACCCAATTGTCCACTAGAAACCAAAGACTTTAAGCGATTAACAGAAATATGCCCTAAGCGACAATGCCAAATATGAAAAGGAGATAATGAGGAAGCAGATGCAGGAGCAGCGATCTGAGGAGAGTCAAGAACATGAAGGTGGATGAGTTCATAGAGACGTCCGTACTTACGGCCGATCCCAATAGTCTGCCCCGTCTGAGGGTCCTGCACCAAACAATCAATAGCAGAAAATGTGACAGTTAGACCAAGTTCACATAATTGACCAATAGAAATAAGGTTTAAGGTGAGAGCAGAGATATGATAAACTTGAGATAAAGATAAAAAAGATGTGGAAACAGTACCAACATGACGGACAGACATGAGAGAACCATCAGCAGTACGAATTGAGGGAATATGAGGAGATGAAGAGATGGAAGAAAATATAGTAGAACTGGAGGTCATATGATTACAACATGCAGAGTCAAAATACCAAGAAGAGTTACCTGGGATCACAGACAAAGCAGTAGGAGGAGGTGTACCAGAAGAGAAGAGAAGGTGTTTGAACATGGTCTCTACATCCGTTTGACAAAAGAGAGGGATAGACGGAGTAGGTGACTCAGAGAAACCCTCCGAGGCAGCAACAGCAGTGTGATGAGATTGATTCCCGGAAGCAGTAGTAGTGTGATGAGACTGATTCCTGGAACGATGAAAGCTCTCCCGGGAAGAACCACTGCGAGAGGAGTGGCTATTGGAAGATGAGCGGGAGGGATTGCGAAAACAATCTTGTTACAGATGACCAGGACCAAGTTTGTTGCAGTATCGACAAGATTTGACAGGGCAATTGACCAAGAGATGTATTGAAGGAAGGCCCTGATTCTGACAATAGAGGCAGGCAGTGGTCCGTTGGGTAAATGATGGTCGGTACGGAGGAGTGGCAAGAACAGAGTCCACATGATGAGTTTGGAGAGTACCTAGACGAGTCTCCTCTGATAGTAGCTCAGAAATAGCTTGTTCAAGAGTGGGCAATGGATGGCGATGAAGAAGAGAGGCACGTACGGTCTCAAAAAAAGAAGTAAGAGCCATGAGAAAGTGCACCAACCTCTGTTGATTACGATGGATAGTAAATAAAACAGCATCTTCTCGGTGAGGCGAAGTCGGTTCGGAAAGAGCAAGCTGGTCCCAAACAGAGTACATTTGAGAAAGGAAGTCATTGATGGACTAACCGGATTCTTGGCGCATTCGGTGAAGTTGGCTCTGAAGTTGATATTGATGAGCAAGACCAGTAGTTTGGTATCGTTCTTTCAAAAAATCCCAAATGTCTTTTGCAGGAGTAGTTACAGAGTCAAGCTGAAAGCGACCAAACAGAAGACTGATAGAGGTAATAGAGGTATTTCGAAACCAGGTAATGATTTGGTAATTCTTATTGTCCCATTCCTCAAGTCGGTCTTCATATGCAGCAGTATTAGTAGTTTCATTAGTGCCTTTCATCGGTTGGGTCACATGCCCGGTGATAATTCGCCAGAGCTTCTTTCCTTTGAAAAAGGAAGACATGGCTTAGGCCCACAGAACATAGTTGGAACCATTCAAAATAACGAAAATAGGATGGGAGGCATCATGGCGATCCATAATAATAGTTGAGTAGGGCTAAATCGATAGGAATAGACTTGTAGGAGCAAAATTAGGTAAAACAGAGTGTACCAGTGAGTCCAGAAGGTCGAAAACAGTTAGGAAATGTGTGTTGTGCTGTGCAGAGATGATGTTAGCAGGATGTAAAACAATGTCAGCGGTGCACATTAGCAGAACGGCGCACGCGTGGCTCACGGTAGCAAGCTGGTGCACGCGGGTGCACGATAGCAGAACGGCGCAGGCGCGGCTTACGGTAGACAGATGGCGCACGCAGGTGCACGATAGCGGAACGGCACAGGCGCGGCTCACGGTAGACAAATGGCGCACGCGGGTGCACGGTAGCAGGTGCGGCGCACGAAAGCGCAAAGCTGTAGGTGTGTGAAGACGCGTGTGAGAGTGACGACGGAAGCAGAGACGCGCCGATCACAAAGGCGGCGCGTGGGAGCGCATGAGGGCGTTTCTGATGACGGGCGTGGTGTCGTTGGAATCATAAGGAGATTCTGAGCTGTTTGGTGTAGTGCCACTGTGTACGGGACTAAGCACCAAAATTGAAGAATGCTAGAATTGTATAACTGGGCTCTGATACCATGAAACAATAGTTTGAGAGAGAGAGAGAGAGAGAGAGAGAGAGAGAGAATGATTAACTCTTATATTGATCTATGTTGTGTGTCATTTACAAAGAGAAATGCACTCTCTTTATAGAGAGGAGAGGACACATCGGATGCCAAAGTGAGGCATCGAAAGTAGAAAGGAAAAGCAAAAGAAGAGCGTACTTTATATTACTTTACATAAACTAATGCTAACATGCTAACAGCTATACAATACACTAACACTTTATATTACTTTACATAAACTAATGCTAACATGCCAACAGCTATACAATACACTAACACAATCATTTCACCCAAAAGTCTGTGGATTGACCCAGGCTCACCTGGCTTGACGAGCTTTTGTTTGACCTAAGTTCGTATTCTAAGTGGGCTGGCTTAACTTGAATGAGACTTGGGTTAAGTCTAGACTTAGGGTTTGAAGCTCAACCCGTTTGCTGAATCAACTTATTGGCTTTGTGAGAGGCGAGATGTCAACCAGCTCGTCTGCTCACCTGTCGGCTTGGCTCGTGAGTGTGATAGAAAAATATGAAAAAATAGAAGGAAAAAAAAACCAAATACATAAGCTTGAATCTTGGCCCATTGGGCTAAGCATGTTAGCGAGTAAGAGGTGACTCGTCGGCACAACCACCAAGCCTGTCTAGGCCAAGTTTGTTGGACGAGGCTTGGGCCTGATTTGTTAGAAAAAAGGCCATTGGGTAGACTTGGGCACTATTTTCATGGGCTAGGCTTGTCCAATGCTGACCACTAGTGGATAGTGCGTAGGGAGGGGACGCAATGGTGTTGTGAGGGGAGAGTTGTGGGTGGGAATAAAAAATGGAGGAGTTTCATCTTATGTGATATTAGTGGTAATGATAGATAGTTAGTGTTTGTGATATATAGTATGGTTAATTACAAAGTTGAGATTATCATGAAGTTGAAAGACCAAGTGAGAGTGTGTTTTCTTCGGTTAGACAAGGTAAAAAGGTATTACGTTAAGAGTGCTGTATTAAGTCATAGGGTTGTAAGTCTATAGATCTACGCGCCTTTTTGTTGGGTCTATAAGGACAGTTTCAAGTCATAAGGACAGTCCATGTGCTTTTATGTTTATTTGGATCCACGCATGTCTCTCTATTCAAATTAAACTCTCTTCATACTCAAACCCATTTCTCTCTCTCTCTCTCTCTCTCTCTTCCCCTCTTCATCTTTCTCTCTCTATCTGTTCAAATTAACTTCACTTCTTTTTCTCTCATTCTTGTTTCACGTCTGTCGTTTCTTTTTTTCTCTTTCTCTAGAAACCATGGTTTATGCCACAGTCGTTGTCGTTGCTATCGCCGCCACCAGCAGCGATAAGATCTATCTAATCTCTGGGTTTTGATGGAAGAGGCTTAGATTTCAATCGAGGCAGATTATGTTCCCAATAAAACTAACCTTGTCCTTGATGACTTATAGGGATGAAAATATGAATTTATCACCAATTTTCTTTTTAAGTTAAAACCAATTTAAAAGTTTAAAGGGGGTAATTTGAAAAAAAGTTAAAACTCATAGTTTAATTTATAACTAAGGTCAACTTTGCAATTGTGTTCTATTTTGTTTTTATATAATTTTTCCAAAAAATTTAGAAACACATAATTGTTTTTATTTTATTAAATTATATTAATCTCCCTTGAAGTTTGAAAAAAAAAATACAAATAGCCTTACAATTTTAATAAAATTAAAATTAACATCAAATTACAATTAAATACATAATTGTTTTTATTTTAATTGTATTCTCACTTTGTCATTTATAATAGACTAACTTCATAGGACCACTTTCTTTACTAATAAAAGACTATGACGAGTCCACTTATCTATTAAAAAAAAGAAAAAAAAAAAAAAGCGCCAAACGAACCAATACAATTAGTTACTATTTAATTTATAACAAAATAACTTCATATGACCAGTTTCTATAATAATAAAAAAGGAGATTTGGTGATAGGCCCCCTCAGTGTCTAACTTGTCTTTCAAAAGGACAAGAATTATATAAATCTCTTTAAAACTCCTAGTATTTTAAAACTTATTTATTTTATTATAATACCCTCATATATATATATATGTGTGTGTGTGTGTGTGTATCAACTTGTGATCACTCTCTCTCATCTCAATCTCTCTTCTCTGTCTTGCACTTATCACTATTCTCTTCATCGGTGTCATCGCTGCTCTCCATTGGCACCACCACCGCTCACCATAGAACTCTTTCTCTATCGTCTTCATCACCACCATCATTTGTTGCATCCACAACTTCAGATCTGAGATCATTCACAAATGTTGTCACCAGAAAATGACTATTTGAGATGGTTCGCAAACCTCAAATCTCAAATTCTTCACTCTTTCTCTCTTTGGTTTTGATGGTTCGTGCTCTGTGTGTGTGTGTGTCACTCACCATTTATGTTCTCTCTCTCTCTCTCTCTCTCTCTCTCTCTCTCTCTCTCTCTCTTCTTCTTCTTCTTCTTCTTCTCTTAGTCATCTGTTTTCGAACTCTGTCTCTCTATCTCTCTTTCTTCTTCTCATGATGCTCTGTTGTTTCAACAATAAAAGTTTACTCTGATTCATGATACAAAACTCTTCTCTAAAGCCATCATGGCAGCTTGTTTCAGAGTAAAATTTTACTTTGAATTATAATAAACTTTATTCTGATTTATAGTAAAATTTTACTCTGTAATAAGAGAGAGAGAGAGAGAGAGAGAGAGAGAGTAAAATTTTTACTCTTAATCAAAGTAAAATTTTACTGTGTCATTAAGCAGATCAGTATGTTGTTAACCAAAGTAAAATTTTACAGTTACGAAAATAGAGTACATATTTCTCATATTTCTGTCAAATCTAATTTTTTTTTTTTTTTTTAATCTCTGATATGAAGTTATTGATCTCAAATATGAGTTCGTAGGTATCAAATTTGAGATGATAGTGGTTTAATGATAAAAATGGTGGTTGTCGGCCAACGGTGAGGATGAGCGACGCTGATAGACAGTGAAGATGGTAGAGACGATGAACAACCATCGAGTTGGTGCAGAGAGAGAGAGAGAGAGAGAGAGAGAAAGAGAGAGAGAGAGAGTTGTAAAAGAAATGGAAGAAAGAGAGGGTGAGAGGGTAATTTTTGGTAAAAATTGGGCCGAGCTATGTGATAGGCTTCGTGGCCCAAAGTGCCAAGGACTTGGTAAAAAGGCCGCAAGGTTACTCCGGCCCAGGAGAGGTATGGTTACTCCGGCCCAGGAGAGGTATGGTTACTCCGGCCTAGGAGAGATAGGGTTACTCCGGCCGAGGAGAGTCGAAGCTACTCCGGCATAAAACGGACAAAGTTACTTCGGCACAGTGACTATAGAGGTACTTCGGTCCGAAAGCAACTTGGAGTTGTGCCGGTCTTGGGGTGATACTGGTCGAAAGTCGCTGGTTCGGTCTAAAGCCGTATTATGGGTTCTATGTGGAAAGCCGAGATAAGAAAGGAAAGACAAAAGAACCGAACTATGAATGAGTTCGGTCCACTCGGTGGCTCAGTATAGCCAAGTTTTATTTCGGTCAAATGGTGGTTCGGCCATGAAGAAAACCATCCCACTTGGTTTAAGCAGTGGGGGAGGGTGTAAAAGGATAAGCATTATCCTTAGGAGTATGAATCCTAGGAGGACTCTGCATGGAGAAATACAAGTCCTACTAGGATTGTGCCACGGGAAACTTATAAAAGCCCACAAACATCACCTTGGAGGAGGTAATTGAACACAATCTTTCTGAGAACATAAAACTTTGTCTATTTGTCAAGCTTACTGACTTAGGCATCGGAGAGGTTTCCGGCACACACCCGCCGGCTAGCTCACGTTTGTGTTTTCAGGTAACAAAGCGACGTCGTACGGAGGAGCGTGGACTTAGTCAACAGGATTATACGAGGAGAATTATTTCCTCCCCGTACAATTGGCGCCGTCTGTGGGAAGAGCAGACAAGAACAAAAACCTCTTGACTAAGCTTCTCCTTTTTCTCAAATCAATGGCACACATTGAAGACTTGCCGCAGTCCGCCGTCGATGGACTAACTCCAGAAGGGGGTGCAAGGCGTGAAGGATTACCTGCTGTCCCTCCCATGACGGACTTGGAACCCCAAAGACATACCTCCAGGAGGGAGGCTAGGGGAAGACGGACTCACAGCCCCCGTCAATCCCATTCTCAAAGTCCCGACAGACAAAGACGAAGGATTGACCCCCAAACTCTGGAAGAACGCGTGAAAGAACAAGATGAATTGATAAAGAAGATGGCGGCGGACATGGAGGCCTTGAAACACCAGATGAAGAAAAAAGAAGTGGCGACAGGAGAGGGGCGCAAAAACAAAACGCACCCTCGCCACTCAGAAAATCGTAGTAGGAATACTACACCCTCCCAAGGAGAGAGCAGAAGCCTCAGGACAGGCGACACTCATTCCTTATCTTCAAAGACTCGTCACTCCAGGTCTGAGAGGACGAGATCCGAAAGATCATACACTGAAGGAAGCACGTATTGGCCTTCACATTCACACCAAACCAGATCTAAACGAACGGAGCTGCCCAGGTCATCCGACTTACGAACCGTGCTCGAAGAAAAAGCACGATGCAAGGAGGACGCCAGGGCAAGGGATCCACACCGAGTTTCGGCCTTACAACGATTGGCTCCTCGGACGCATGGAAGCGTCGAGGTTGGAATGCCAATACCGCGACCGGCCTACGAACCAACGGACAAGGCATTGGCAAGACTACAGACTTCGCCGTTTGTTCCGGCAATCGAAAACGCGCCCCTACCATCAGGCTTCCTTCAGCTGCAATTCACTACCTATGAAGGGAAGACGGACCCGTATTCACACCTGAGCCACTTTCGCCAAGTCATGGCTGTGTACAGGCGAAACGAGGCCTTAATGTGCATACTCTTCCCGTCAAGTCTTGGCGACCTAGGCTTGACTTGGTTCGAAAAGCTCCCAGAGGGCAGCATAGCCTCCTGGGCCCAATTAGCAGAAGCGTTCGTAACGAGGTTTCGAACAAACACTAAAACACCGGTGGAGATAGACCAGTTACTCTCCATCGACATGGGTGAAAAAGAGACCCTCAGATCTTACAACAGTCGCTACTGGGAGACTTTCAACCAGATTGGAGACTGCCCCACCAATCTAGCCCTTGCGCAATATAAAAGAGGCCTACCAGTAGGGAACAGACTAAGGGATTCGATTACCATGACGCCACCCCTCACCATGGAGGCCCTGATGGAAAGAGTGCATCAGCACATCAGGGTAGAAGAGGATGGCGCACGTGCAAAAGCAAAATCTAGTGCAACCACGGTACCAGAAAAGAAGGCCCCAGCAAAGGTCAATACAGTAGATAGGCAGAACAAAAACGGGCGTGGCAGACGAGATAACGGAGAAGACCCAGACAAAAGATGGTTGAGAATCCGCACTGCCATAACAACGGTGTTCAAAAAACCAATATATCGGATTCTGAGCGAAATAAAAGACGAGCCTTTTGTCAAGTGGCCAGCCAAGCTAGGGGAAGGTCAGAAAAATTACGATGACAGATCACGGTGCACCTTCCACAAAGAAAAGGGGCATCGAACTGAGAATTGCACGCCACTGAGACAGCACTTGGAAGAATTGGTGGCAGCAGGCCACTTGGACGAATACATTGAAGGAGGGACGCAACCAGCCCCCCAAGATCATAATAATCATCCCAACAGAATGCCAATTGACGCCCCACCACAAGGCATCATCAATGTAATACATGGAGTTTTTGAACCTGAGCGCGTATGCGAGCTCAGAGGTTCAATCAAAAAGGCTGAGCACTTTAGAGAAGTGCTAGGTGCCCAACCTGCCACCAAGAAGGGAAAAACAGAGGCGACGAACGTCATGTCCTTTTCGGATAAGGACTTGGAACGAATTTACTGCCCCCATAATGATGCCCTGGTTGTCACTCTCCGAGTCAAGGATTTTGACGTAAAGCGGATTCTGATTGACCAGGGTAGTTCATGTGAGATCATGTACTACGACACATTTAAACAACTAAAGCTACAAGACAAAGACTTGGCACCTGCAGTTTCTCCCCTGATTGGATTCAACTCCATGCCAGAGTGGCCTGTCGGCAAAATAATCCTTCCAGTCAGAGCAGGGAGTGTAACAAAACAAGTGGAATTCTGGGTATTGAAGGTCCCCTCCACATACAACATCATCTTGGGCAGAACATGGCTGCATGCCATGCGTTCGGTAGCGTCGTCATACCATCAGGTAATGCGGTTCCCCAACGACACCGGAATAATTGAAGAAGTCTATGGCGATCAGATCATGTCAAAACAATGCTTCGCCACAGCGAATGGAAGCCGAGCTGCCAAAGGATACGTTCATTCGGTGGTAGAACCAGAAAGTAATGGACTGTTCGCGGACGTCGGCAAAGAGGCTGATCAGAAAGCGGTGGAGGACTTGGTGGAGGTAAAAATAGATGAGAAGAACCCGGATAAGTTCTTCTTGCTTGGCTCATCGTTGTCCAGCACTGAGAGATCAGAGGTCTTGGAATTCTTGACCTCTAATATCGAAGTGTTTGCCTGGACACCCAACGACATGCCAGGTATTGATCCAAACTTCATCAGTCACCAACTCAATGTCCACCCATCCGCCAGACCAGTCATTCAACGCACACGCAGATCGGCACTCCACCACGCCGAAATAGTGGCAGAAGAGGTAGGCAACCTGCTGGAGGCAGGAGCAATAAGAGAAGTGCACTACCCAAGATGGATCTCCAACACAGTTGTAGTGCCAAAAAAGAATGGTAAATGGCGTGTCTGCGTCGACTACAAAACAGTCAACAAGGCGTGCCCAAAAGATAGCTTTCCTCTACCAAGGATAGATCAACTGGTGGACTTAACGGCAGGGCATAACCGACTTAGCTTTCTGGATGCATACAGAGGCTACCACCAGATCGCCATGCATGAACCAGACCAGGAAGTCACATCCTTCATAACACCAAGGGGGTTATATTGCTACAAGGTCATGCCCTTTGGCCTAAAGAACGCAGGGGCGACATTCCAAAGGATGGTCACCAAGATGTTTGAACCATTGTTAGGCAGAACAATGGAGGCTTACATCGACGACATGGTGGTCAAAAGCAAGGATGAGAATGACCATCTTAAAGACCTAGACGAGATGTTCCAGATCCTGAAAAAACACAAGTTGCGCCTCAATGCGTCCAAATGCGCATTCAGAGTTAGATCTGGCAAATTCTTGGGCTTCTTGGTGACCAACCGAGGTATAGAAGCAGACCCCTCTCAGATCAAAGCAATCCAGGAGTTGGAGAGACCAAACTCAGTCAAAGAAGTACAGCATCTCACTGGTATGGCAGCTGCGCTCAACCGGTTCATAAGCAGGTCATCAGACAGACTACGACCATTCTTCCAGGCTTTAAAGGCCAAGTTTGAGTGGGATGAAGAATGCGACCGAGCTCTGGAAAGCTTGAAGGAGTACATGTCTTCCCCACCACTGCTTGTTACTCCAGTACCTGGTGAAGAACTCTTTTTGTACCTGGCAGTCTCTCAGCACGCAGTCAGCGCAGTGTTGGTTCGTGCAGAAGGAATACAACACTTGCCCATCTTTTATGTCAGCAAGACATTGTTGGGAGCCGAAACAAGGTACTTGCCCTTAGAGAAACTAGCATTAGCATTAATGATGGCATCCAGAAAATTGGCGCACTACTTTCACGCCCACACCATAGTCGTCCTCACAGCCTTCCCACTAAAAGCTCTGTTCGAAAGGGCGAACTTTAGTGGGCGAATTTTGAAGTGGGCAGTAGAGTTGGGACAATTCGACATCAAATTCCAACCCAAAACCGCAATAAAAGCCCAATCTTTGGCGGACTTCGTCGCAGAATTTACTCCTGGAAGTCATCATATCTGCCTAGTCGACCTAACTGACACAACCGAACTAGGGACGGAAGTTGACGCCGGAATAGCGCAACCCCTAGTAGAAGGCAGTCAGTCAAGCACCAAGGCAGACCATACTAAGGACAACAAGGAAGAGACAAACAAAGGCTCACCAACAGTTCAAACAGAGGACGAAGGACAGACAGCCAACTTGGACCTTGAAGAAAACACCATTCTTGACCTCACGACATCATCTGATCCTTCCACTTGCTGGAAACTATTCGTGGGAGAGATGTGGAAGCTCTTTGTGAATGGAGCATCCAACCGACATGGTGCAGGGCTTGGCATAGTCCTCATCTCTCCAGACGGCCTGGTTATAGAGCAAGCAATCAACCTTGGCTTCCCAGCATCCAACAATGAAGCGGAGTATGAGGCGCTTCTCGCAGGACTCAAGTCAGCACACTTCATGAAAGCAACCGAACTAATGGTATACAGTGACTCTCTGCTGGTTGTAAACCAAATTTCTGGCGAATACGAAGCAAAGGACGACAGAATGGCCAAATACCAAGAGTTAGTCAGAACAGAGATCAAGAAGTTTGATGTGGTAAGGATAGAACAAATTGGCAGGGAGGAAAACTGCCGAGCGGACGAACTGGCAGGCCTGGCCTCAATGACAGATACATCAATCCCTCATCCATTACTCATCGACTTCTTACCAAGACCAAGCATAGAAGACCCCGAAGCGGAAGAAGTATGTTGCACAGAATTAGGCCCTTCTTGGATGGATCCCATCATCTTGTTCCTGAAAGACGGCATCCTACCAGAAGAGAAAAAAGAAGCCAACAAAATAAGGGCAAAGTCGCAGCAATTTTGGCTATCTCCATCTTCAGCATTATACAAGAAGTCATTCTCTGGGCCTTACCTCAAGTGCGTTCATCCCAGCAAAGTAGAAGCATTCTTATTCGAAATACACGAAGGGGTGTGTGGAAGTCATCAAGGAGGAAGGTCGCTCGCTTACAGGGCTATTTCGCAAGGATATTGGTGGCCATATATGCAAGCAGACTCAGAAAAATATGTGAAGAAGTGTGAGAAATGCCAAAAATTCGCGCACCAAATACATCAATCGGCAAGAGAACTCCTACCATTAACCAGCCCATGGCCTTTCGCAATGTGGGGCTTGGACATAGTAGGACCACTTCCAACAGCGCCCGGGGGCAGAAAATTCTTTCTCGCAGCAACAGACTACTTCACAAAGTGGGTGGAAGCAGAAGCATTGGCGTCAATCAAAGAAAAAGACGTGAAGAAGTTTGTTTGGCAAAATATCATCACTCGGTTCGGTATACCAAAAGCACTGATCTCAGACAATGGAACTCAGTTCGACGGCAGAATCTTTAGAAGCTTTTGTGAAGAATACAAGATAGAGTTCTACAATTCCACACCGGCATATCCTCAAGCAAATGGGCAGGCTGAAGCATCAAATAAAGTCGTCTTGGATGGACTAAAGAAAAGGCTAGAGAAAGCAAAAGGCAAATGGGCAGATGAACTTCCTCACGTCTTATGGGCTTACCGCACCACGCCTCGGCGATCAACTGGAGAAACACCATTCTCCTTAGCCTATGGAATGGAAGCAGTGATCCCACTAGAAGTTGGCCTCCTCACAATTCGAAGTGAAAATTTTGATCCAGGCTTAAATGGAGAAGCCATAGCCTTAGAACTCGACCTTGCAGAAGAAAGAAGAGAAAGAGCACTAGTCCACATCGCCTCATACCAACGAGAGTTAATCAGAAAATACAGCAAAAAGGTCCATCCAAGACAATTCAAGATTGGAGATTGGGTACTACGCAAAGTAATGGGAAACACCTTGATCCCAGGAGACGGCAAGTTAGGCCCAAATTGGGAAGGTCCTTATAAGGTGGTTGGGTTAGCAGGCAAAGGGGCATACCACCTAGAAGACAAGGATGGCAAGGCAATCCCTAGGCCATGGAATACAGCCAATCTCAAGTTATTTTACTTTTAGCTTTTCTCTTTCCAACATATGTAATTTTTTCTTCCTTCAATAAAACAAACAATTCTTTTTCAGCACAAGTTATTCTTTGTAAGAGTTAGCCTTGGTATAGATTAGGTTTAATACGAGCATTCTATTCTAAGTTAGCTGGAAAAACTAACTTAGAGGTTGGCTGGATTAAACCAACACCCTTCCTAAGCCCAGGATAAGGATCCAGGCTGCAGGACGTTTTGGTCGGAATAACCAAACATTGTTCTAAGTTCACTGAAAAAACTAACTTAGAGGTTGGCTGGAATAAACCAACTCTTGTTACTCTTCAGCCGAAGTAAGGGTATGGCTGAAGAGTGGTTGGCTGGAATAAACCAACACTTGTTACTCTTCAGCCGAAGTAAGGGTATGGCTGAAGAGTGGTTGGCTGGAATAAACCAACACTTGTTACTCTTCAGCCGAAGTAAGGGTATGGCCGAAGAGTGGTTGGCTGGAATAAACCAACTCTTGTTACTCTTCAGCCGAAGTAAGTGCATGGCTGAAGAGTGGTTGGCTGGAATAAACCAACTCTCGTTACTCTTCAGCCGAAGTAAGGGTATGGCTGAAGAGTGGTTGACTGGAATAAACCAACTCTAGTTACTCTTCAGCCGAAGTAAGGGTATGGCTGAAGAGTGGTTGGCTGGAATAAACCAACTCTCGTTACTCTTCAGCCGAAGTAAGGGTATGGCTGAAGAGTGGTTGGCTGGAATAAACCAACTCTTGTTACTCTTCAGCCGAAGTAAGGGTATGGCTGAAGAGTGGTTGGCTGGAATAAACCAACACTTGTTACTCTTCAGCCGAAGTAAGGGTATGGCTGAAGAGTGGTTGGCTGGAATAAACCAACTCTAGTTACTCTTCAGCCGAAGTAAGGGTATAGCTGAAGAGTGGTTGGCTGGAATAAACCAACTCTTGTTACTCTTCAGCCGAAGTAAGTGCATGGCTGAAGAGTGGTTGGCTGGAATAAACCAACTCTTGTTACTCTTCAGCCGAAGTAAGGGTATGGCTGAAGAGTGGTTGGCTAGTAAGTATAGTTTAACTAGCCAAAACCGAAATAACAGTTGGAGTAATAGAAGCCATTACAAAAAACAAGCATACACATCAAAACCGGAGTAAGAGTTGCGTAAAAATTTTCATTCAAAGAAAAGTCATTACAAAGGGGCATAGTTCGGTTACAAAAAAACAAAAAAAAGAGAAAGTCAGGAAAAAAGTTCTTCAATATCAGCATCAAAACCTGCATCACCACCAACTTGAAGACCGGCTTCTGGAGGGAGCTCATTCACAATGGGGAGAGTCACTTCGGCTGGAACCACGGTTTCACTGGGAAGATCAACAGTTAGGTCTTCAACAGTGGGCACCGACCGAACTGGCTGATCCACATTATCGACCGGAGTATCTTCAGAAGAGGAGTCATCGGAATCTGAGTCTTCCAGAAACTCTTGCTGCAGGGTATCGGCATACTCCGCAAGGGACTTCGGTATGAAGTAGTCTGGAGGGTTGAAGACCTCGGTCTGTTGGTCATGACCGAGCTGCTCAACAGCCGCCCTCCAGCCACATTTGAAGAACAACTCCTTGGCAGCATCGCATTGTTTCGCATTGGCTTCCTCCGCCTTCTTGTAGCCCTGCTTGTAACCCTCCTTTTCGGCTCCCTCCGCACTCTTTTTTAGTTGGCTTATTTCGGTATCCTTTCTCTTTTCTAGCCTTAGCAGCTCACGTAGATATTTGTCTTTCATTGTAATGGCCGCTTTTTGCCTCTCCACCTCAGCCGCGCTAACCAGATCGGCAAGTCGACCGTTCTTTGCTTGAAGCTCGGTTAGTTTCCTTTCGGCCTCCGCTAGTTCGGCCGCCTTTGCCTCGGCTTCCGCCATTGCTTGCCTTGTGGTTTTTCTTAGTTCTTGGACTTTCTTGTATGTAATATTATTCTTTTGTAAGGCCTGGCAAAACAAAGATTTCCTCTGAGCCGAAGTAAAAGTTGGAAAATTTAGGCAGAAAAAACAGACAGAGCTACTTACCAAGATCATGGACTTGGAAGCAGACCGAATTGACTTCATTTCGGTGTTCAGTTGCTTCAAGTGGTGCTCCATGTCCTTGGGGAGGCACACACTTTTGGCCAGGTTAAAGGCCAATTGGTGGTCTTTTTCAGCCACGACCGAGTCAGTAGCTTTGATGTCTCGGTCGTTGAAGGTCAGCGGCGGAACCCACTTCGGAGATTCAGCTCGGTCAGTTTGCTCCGGCTGGGGAGAAGGTTGAGGACTTCGGGGGATGGATTCAACCTCATCAACAAGTTGCTGTTCGGTCGATGTAGATCGGGCGCGTTTGGAGGGGCGAGATGAAGAAGGCCGTTGAGAAGGGAGGGCCACAACGGCAGGCTGCGCCTCAATCGTTGGCGGTACTTCGGCTCTGGTTGTCGAGGTCAGGAGGGCCCTAACTCTGCTTTTCTTTGCCATCTCTTCTTCAGCAGTTAAGGGGACAAGTCGTATTTCTGGTAAGGTTGGGTCCGGTTCTGGTACTTCCTCAAGAAGGAAATCGGTTACTCTTGCTTTTCGGCGACCGCTATACCGGTAGGTCGGCTCAAAATTTAGAAGCTTAGTCTAACTCCTTTCTTGACACCGTAGCGCGGCTCGCAAAATCGCAAGGTTGGGATAGCTATATAGGGAACGGAGGTGGGCGAAATCTGCAAAAAAGACAAGTGTTAGTTCGGTCAATAGACTAAAAAAACCGAAATAAAGTACAAGGAAGAAGACCGAAGTCAAATTACCGGGCTCCCCCTTTTTCCAATTTATAGGTCGGCCAGGAATTTGGGCTTCAAAGTCCTCAAAGTTCCCAGAGACCCAGAAAAAGTCGTCGTCATTAAGATCTTTATCCGGTGTGTGTTTAACTATCTTCTCTCGGCGGCGGCGAATCCTAAGGTAATAGACCCACCCAGCATCTTTTGAGCCGATGGAGTATTGATGAAATATTTCGGCCAGGCCAAGGTTTAATCCGGTTTGATGGTTCAGTGCGGCTATCCCCATTATAATGCGGTATGTATTGGTGGATAGTTGGGTAGGGCATAATCTAGTTTGCCTAAGAAATTTGCAGATCAACGGTTGGACAGGAAACCGTAGTCCGGTTTCTATTATGGATTGAAGGGTAAAAGGGACGAAGCCTTCGTGTTCCCAAGGAATAACATCTTTTTTGGCCAACACCAGGTGGACGTCATCAGGAATTTGGTAATCTTTCCTAAATTCGGCCATGCCACCAGGGGTCTCAACTAGATACCTATACTTACCCATCTGATGTATAAATCACTTATAATTTATATCGGTGCAAAAATCGTGCTAAGTAGCTCGGTTGAGCGCACGCAGGAGTGCCTGGGTAACCTAAGTCTGCAAAGTAAAAAACAGAGGGTGTTAAAGCACTGATCAACGGACCGTGCTACAATTTAAAAGAAAGGTATAAAAGCCTTACTTCGGCCTTAAAAAACTGGTTCCATCTCGGTTCATCAGAAGGTTTGGTAGCTTGGTTTGGGCAGTTTGCTCGGTAGACCGGTTTAACGTCTAGGGGCAGCTTTCTGAGTTCGGTCTAAAAAACTAAGAAAGCTGGTTTAGCTCCAAGGCCTAAATCGGTTGCAGTGTGGATAAAGTTACTTCGGTTGAGCCTCTAGGGGCGGCTTTCTGAGTTCGGTTTAAGAACTAAGAAAGCCGGCTTGGCCCTAAAAGCTTAGTTCGGTTGAAAACCTAAGTTCCTAGTTTGATATATTCAAGACTCGGTGATCTTATTTCGGCTAAAGTGAGTCTGGCTTTGGTAACCCTTTGAAACTTTCAAGTTCTAGTTCGGTTATTGACTACAGTGATCTACCTACTTGGGGCAAACAGGATCCTAGTTCGGTTGCTATGTGATTTTGGATCTAAGACTGGTTTTTCTACATAAAAGTTCATACACACATGAAGTTCTACTGGTTTTTTCACAAAAATACGGAAGCAAAAGCAGCAAATGGAAGAAAGTATTGGCAAAAAACATACAAAACAAGTTATACAGATGCGAAAGCAAAATAAAGGAAGCAAAGTGAGTCTACTTACCAGGTGGAAGAAGTAGGATCTGATGATGGGAAAATGGCAGCAGAATCAGTTCTCAAAAGTGAAGGAAGAACACGAACGGCAAGAACACAGAGAGAGGAGTTGAAGAATGGAAGATGAATGATCCGAGAAAAAGAAGGGTTGTTTTGTGAAAGAGGAGAGAGAAAAACGCGGCAAAAAAAGGCGGGAACTGTACAAAATTTCTGCAGGGCGGCGTGACAGTTGGCCACAGCTTATCAGAGTTTGCCACGTGTCACTGGAATGGGAAGCGTTACAGACGCTATGATTGAAGAGACGTTTTTGACCAGACAAAACGGAGCCCGGAGTAAAATTAGCTCGGCTTAAAAGTTTGAGAGCTTTTAGCTCGGCTGGAGAGGCTAAGGAATTTTTAGCTCGGCTGGAAAAACTTGAAACGACGCCAGCTCAGCTGGTGGACGGATAATCCCAATCATGCTATGCAGATGGAATTAAGGGGCAATTGAGAGGGTAATTTTTGGTAAAAATTGGGCCGAGCTATGTGATAGGCTTCGTGGCCCAAAGTGCCAAGGACTTGGTAAAAAGGCCGCAAGGTTACTCCGGCCCAGGAGAGGTATGGTTACTCCGGCCCAGGAGAGGTATGGTTACTCCGGCCCAGGAGAGATAGGGTTACTCCGGCCGAGGAGAGGCGAAGCTACTCCGGCATAAAACGGACAAAGTTACTTCGGCACAGTGACTATAGAGGTACTTCGGTCCGAAAGCAACTTGGAGTTGTGCCGGTCTTGGGGTGATACCGGTCGAAAGTCGCTGGTTCGGTCTAAAGCCGTATTATGGGTTCTATGTGGAAAGCCGAGATAAGAAAGGAAAGACAAAAGAACCGAACTATGAATGAGTTCGGTCCACTCGGTGGCTCAGTATAGCCAAGTTTTATTTCGGTCAAATGGTGGTTCGGCCATGAAGAAAACCATCCCACTTGGTTTAAGCAGTGGGGGAGGGTGTAAAAGGATAAGCATTATCCTTAGGAGTATGAATCCTAGGAGGACTCTGCATGGAGAAATACAAGTCCTACTAGGATTGTGCCACGGGAAACTTATAAAAGCCCACAAACATCACCTTGGAGGAGGTAATTGAACACAATCTTTCTGAGAACATAAAACTTTGTCTATTTGTCAAGCTTACTGACTTAGGCATCGGAGAGGTTTCCGGCACACACCCGCCGGCTAGCTCACGTTTGTGTTTTCAAGTAACAAAGCGACGTCGTACGGAGGAGCGTGGACTTAGTCAACAGGATTATACGAGGAGAATTATTTCCTCCCCGTATATAATAGTCAAATAAAATATTCAAATAACAAATTTTGTCCTTTATACAGAATTTTATAATTATAAGGGGGTTTTGAAAGTACTAAGTTTTTTTCTGTTCTTTTAACAAGAAAAAGAAGCTAAGAAGGGTTTATGGCCAAATTTCTCTAATAAAAAAGCCCTGACCAGTCCACTTATGATTAAAAATAAAATAAAAGAAAAAGAAAAGAAAAGAAAAGAAAAGAAAATGAACCAATACACTTGTTTTCTATTTTTATTTTTTGGGTCGTCAAGTTTTTTTATTTTTAATTTGTCGGGTAACCTATGATCATTATCTTTGTACATCAATTTCAACAAAAGGTTACCATTAGATCAAACATTAGGAGCAACCCATCTATAAATAGATACAATAGTTTTTTTTTTTTTTTGGGTGCATTTGTTAGAAACTATTTTAGTTTAGATCCAAGGAGAAAGGGTAGCGGATCACCCCTACATCCTTCATGGGGTTTGAATTCATAATCTATGTGTGTACCGAATCCTGTACTAGATGAAGTGGATCGGAGTTTTGTGATTAAATTGGACTATTCAGGAATCAAGAGCTTGCAAAACAGAGGTATCGTTAGAGTTGTTTG
Source organism: Camellia sinensis (assembly GCF_055761805.1). Lineage (NCBI taxonomy): Eukaryota > Viridiplantae > Streptophyta > Magnoliopsida > Ericales > Theaceae > Camellia > Camellia sinensis. Next base: position 4,192,656 of record NW_028128987.1, read on the forward strand.
GTAGGAATTGGCTAGAAAACCCCTCTGGTGTGAAAATAAATGATTGGAGAAGATGAAATTCTCTCTCTGGGCGTAGAGAGAGGAAGAGAAAGTGTGTTCTATGTGTGATTGGATGAAACAAGTTACCTTCAATGTGATGAGAGTGTTACTTATATAAAAGAATTAACTTATTCCACAAGGTAAGATTCATGGAACTTGGGTGCCTCAAGACTCTCATTATCATTACTCAAGGTGGAGGACCACAAGTTGGTTAACTTTGGAGTCATGTGCTCATCATAATTGTGTATATAATAAATCACACTCCCTCTGTAACTATTTCCGTGATTCTATGAAGGAGGAACCAGCTGAGGTGGCATTTTGCACATGCTTGCATTCACAGCTTCTATGCTTGTTCAAGAGTTCCTTAGCTCGGTTTCAATCATACCTTGGCTCGGCCTTTCACAGCTTCTATTCCTCTCCACAACTTCTTTTTACCCATATTTCCCATTATTTTGTTTTCGTTTTTTGTATCTATATTTAGTTACAAAAACTAAAAAACAATCTAAATATTGAAGTGAAGCATCTTGATTTGTTGTGCACAACATTAGTTCATGTCATTAAAAATGTCTATGATAGAATCGATAGTAAAATTTTGTACCATGTCTTTCTCAATGAACGTGATTAAGTAGTTAGTTAATACTTTATTCGATTATTTTGAAACTTGAACTTGTAATAAACAATAGTTATTACAAAGAAATTTTTTTTATTGTTTTTGTCTATTTTCTTAATATCATACTTTGATCCTATGTTTTATATATATAGAGTAACAATTACTAAAATTTTTCTAAAAGAAAAAAACGTAGAGGGGGCGAGTCTCTTGGATATGTAAATAATTGTAACTAATATTACTATAATAAATAGTGTTCGCCTTGTCTTGCCGCCCTCTAGGTCCATCTTTGGACATAGGGGTCATGGGCTCACTCCTATTCACCTAAGGCTCCGTTTGTTTAGAAAGACATGGATGATAGAAAATGAAAATGGTATAAAGTAAAGTGAAAGAAAAGAAAAGGAAATGATTTTTTTTTTTCTTTCTTTCTTGCATGCATTTGAATAGATGAAAGATCTTGTTAGAAAATAATGGGGAAAAAAAATATCACTACAAAATAAGGAGTTGTGGAGAGAAATACGGGTAAAAAGGAAAACAAAATAAACCTTATCAAGATTTGTGGGAAAAAAAAAAATTTCCCTGTATATTTTGTAAGAAATTATTAGCCTAACTAACATGCTAATTTGAGTTGTACAGAAAATTTTAGTTTCCATTACTTTTTAAGATTTTCTATCTAGAAAAACAAAAATTTTTTTTTTAATTTTTAATTTTTCTATCACTTTCCTGTATTATCTATCTAACCAAACTAAGCCTAAGGTTCTGTTTGATTAGAAAAATTTTTTGGTAGAAAGTGAAAGTAAAAGAAAATGAAGTGAAAGAAAAGAAATAGAAAAGAAAACATATTTCCTTGCAAGCATTTGAATAAGATGATAATTTTGAAAAAAAAAAAAAGATAGAAAAATTTAAAAGTTCAGATATAGATAACTCATATATTCAATTTTGTGTGTGTGTGTGTGTGTGTGTGTGTATTATCTTGTGTTTTTTTTGTGCAAGAAATGAAAAATTAGTTATAATGCTAATATAAGTTGTACAAGAAAATTAATTTTCTTATACTTTCTATCATTTTCAAGTTAAAAAAACTCATAGAAGTTAAAAAAAATTCACTTTCTACCCATTTCATTTTAAACAAATTGAGTCTTAAAGAAATGTATGCGAGGGGAAAAGTTGTGATGAAATTTACTCCTGTTGGTAAACAATTTCTCAATTTTCATAGTCTTGTAATTTTTCTAAAAAATCTTACTCACAAAAAGTTAAGAAAGTGGGCCACAATAAAGAGAATACAATATCTAATTGTAGTGTTATTAATATTAGGACACTTAAGTCGGAGGTCTATTTTAATAATTATTGGGTTAATGTATCTATGTTTAAATTTTTTTGGGCCAAAAAGATATTATTTATCCAAAAGCTTACTCTATCTATTCAAATGTAACCTATTTGTTCACATGTAAATTATCTGTCAAATTATTTGTCCAAATGTCACATATCCATACACTTGTTATCTATTTATTCACATATCTATTCAATGTTATCTATATGTTCATCTCATAGTCACCAACCACCTCTACGGCCACTGGTGATTTTCTGACAATTTTTTCTGACAATTTTCAACGCATGTCCTTATCACTAAAAAAGATTAAATCTTAGACTAAATAATATATAGCCTCATAAGTGTAGACTTTCACCGATTAACCCTTGATATTATTTACGATAAATTATACTTTTAACTTTTATAATTTAAATCAAATTCAGTTTTGATCTCTATTGTTTTAAATTGAATAGTTTGATCCTCACACTTCAATTATAGTTTAAATTTGGTCATTATGTTCAACTTAGAAGTTAATATTAACGATTTTGTGATACTTGTCAATATCCTAACACTACAAAAATTTAGGTTTAAGAGATTAAAATTTAGGGACAAAATTATTTTTTAGGGACCAAATATTTTTGTTACGAAAAGTGTTATTATATTTTTAGCAACAAAAATTGAACATTAGTGATGAATTATTATTCTTTTGGAATCAAATTTTATCTAAAAAAAATAAACCATTTTGAGACCAAATTATTTTGTTCGTAAAAGTCTATTTATTAGTTATATTTTCAAAATTTTGTTTCTAAAAGTCTTATTTTTGACTTTTCGGGACGATCTTTTAGTAACTATCCTCACAACGATAGAAATTGGTCTCTAAACGTCTTTTGTAACAAAATTTTCATTTTTAAAGACTAAAAAAATTGGTCTCTAAAACTCTTATATGTTGTAGTGTATAGGAAAAATTAACAAAAATTTAAACAAAGATAAATTAAAATAATGAGTAAAGTGAAATTTTGATTAAACTATAAAGATGAAATGTGTAATTTACCCTATTATTTAATTGTTCCTTGGTAAGATAATATGTTTCAAAACGGCAATCAGAGAGGACAAACGGAGCACAGAAACAGCCAAATAGATCGGGCAAATAAATAGAAACACAAATGGTCTTATATTTCAATCAATTGCAGGTCCTAGAAATGGATGTTAATATTATAGAATTTATATGTATATATATATATATATATTCAAATCGAATTTGAAATTTTAATCTAGTCTAACCTTGTATTTTAGTAGAGTAATGCTGGGGATACAAAGAAATTTATCAAAAATACTGTCAAACACTCAGATGGGTGTGAGACCCACACCCATGCAGGACCTACAATCACACGAGTGTTTGGTAAATCTTTTGATAAAATATTTAAGATTTTTAACATCATTAATTTTAATATATACTAAAAGGATAGGCACACCAATTGAAAAAGTTATGAATATGTTATGAGGCAGTTGAAAATCTCTCTATGTATGTTAGACTTTGTGAGTCTATGTAAATTTGTCCACAACTGAGTTTGGAATTTTCGGCAGGACACCACGTTGAACTCTAATCTAATTATAAGGGATAATTTAGAAATAGAAAAAAATTGTGACATAAGCACCAAGTGAAACCTTTGTTTTATATAGGAAAATAGATATCATAGATTATCAAAACCCTAAAATTTTAAACAGTAATACTACATTCTCAAAAATTTTACCTAGAAACAAAAATCTATGTCTGAGATTCATTTCAAACTTGCATCTACACAACATCAATTAGAAAAACCTCGGTTGACATTTTTGGGACAGTAGCATTAATCAATTTTAAAAAAGGCACTTAAGCCAGAGGGCTATTTTTGAAGCAGTTAGGCGAATAGACCCAAACTTGGCCAAAAGCATATTATTTGTTCAATGCTTATCTATCTGTTCAAATGTTACTTATTTGTACACATGTTATATATCTGTCAATATATCTCACTACAAGAATTTACACATTTGGCGACCACTTTTGCCGACCAAAAAATTTTTGGTCGCAAAAAAATGACATTTGCCGACCAAAATATTAATTAGTCGCGAATGATCAATATTTTTGGCGACCAAAATGAGTTAGTCGCAGAAGGTCACATTTTGGCGACCAAAAATGAGTTAGTCGCAAAAATTGGTATGCTTTTGGCGACCAACTTCAAATTTGGTCGCGGAAGGTTATATTTTGGCGACCAAAAAAATTTAGTCGCCAAATTTGTACTTTTAGCGACTAATATTTTAGTCGCAATTGATTGAGATTTAGCGACTAAAAAAATTTGTTGCCGAAGGTAGCTTTTTTGCGACTAATATGGTGTTTTGGTCGCCAAAAGTGTTTGGGAGGGAAATTTCAAACAGGGAGGGGGGAAATGAAATTTTTTGGCGACAAAAAAAATTTGGTCGCCAAAGTAAAAACGACGTTGTTTTGTACCTGAAAAAAAAAAAAAAAAAAAAAAAAAAAAATTAAAAGAAGGCCCTGATCTCCTCTGTCTCCTACTCTCCCTCTTTCTGTGTTCTCTCTCTCAATCGGCTTGCAACTGCTCAAGAATTGCAGCCAATTCCAGTCCAGATTCCAACATTTCTTCCTCAATCTTCTCTCTCGTCTCCTGATCCTCGGCCCTGGCTAGACGAGTACACCACACAATCTTCAATCGGTTCTGCAACAAACACTTAACAAGGCTGAAATTATCGAATTGGAGATGACCCAAAAACTTGGTCTCAACTTTAAGATCATCATCATCAAAACCATTATGTTCTTCTTCCTCGTCAAACACAACAGTAAAACCCATTCTCTTCCTCCTGTTCTTCTTCCTCGTCAAACACAACAGTAAAACCCACATTATCATCAATCATAACATTGTCTTCTTCTTCTTGGAAATCAGTGATTAGGTTCCCAAAGGAAACCATCTGATCGAAATCATGATTCGATATAGGGTTCAACAATTTCTCAATCTCCTCCCTCTTGTTGGGGTTATTGTTCTTCAAAACACCCAAACCCTCATCAGCGGCGGCGGCGACTGTTCCGGGAGGCTGAACACCGCCCAATTGCTGCTGTACGAGGCTAAGGTTACGACATGACTTATTTTCATTTTGTTTTGTTTTTCCTCAAATTTTCATTTTGTTTTTTTGTTTTTCCTCAGCAATCAAACAGAGGGTTATATTGTCTTAAGGTTCTTGGGAAATTCTTGATTTATCAATTGTTTATGTTGTTTTATTTTATTATTGTTGCTGGTGAACAACTTCTTTCACTTGGTAAATTGTTTAGAAACAGCAGGTAGAGTGTTGTTTTTGTATTTAATGGACAAATTCATGATAGAGCCTAGCCTTGGCAGATTATACATCTAGAAAGTAGAATTAGTGGGAAGGTGCTTAGTGCTCACAATTCGGTCATTAGCCAACTGCGATTTCTTTTTATATGTTGTGTAGGTGCATAGAAATGAATTTTTTTACCTTGTTCTTTAGTGTAGTTAACAGTGTTGTTGGCTCCTCATATTGATGCACTTTATGGATGATTCATTAATTAAACAGGCTTATATAACAATCTTAACTCATGACATCACGAGCTTTGACGAGAAGACTCCACCATGGGGATGTCGATGGGAAAAATACTTATGAAGGAAATTCGTTTGTTAAGGTAACTCATTAAGGTAACTCGTTAAGGAAATTCATATTGATGCACTTTATGGATGATTCATTAAGGTAACTCGTTTGTTAAAACTCAAATTTGAACATACTTGTGAAGGAAATTCATGATCGATTTTGGTATCACATCAGTAGGTGGTGAAAGATGTGAGGAATCTGTGACTTGCAATCTATCTACAAAGCAAAATGACATTAGGGTTCCAAATATCCTCAACTAACCTTTGGAAAGAATATTTGTTTGGGATACATTGATTTTGGTTTTTTGACATAAAATGCATGATTATGTAATTGAAATCTAGGTGGGCTTGCTGGTTTCTATTGTATGGAGTCATTGGCAATAATTATTAATTAAACTGCCTGGAATTTTGGACGGACTATTAATTTGGATGTCCTGGATTAGACTCTCTTGGTATTGTGCTTGAACTTAATGATACACGTGATTTGTTGGTAACTGACTATTTGGGTTAGTGTTAATGGATAAGATTAACACTAAATGTTGGCAGAGATATGCTTTTAGGACGGTGCACAGTGAGCATTCCCTTTTGACATTGTTGATTAGTGCTTTTAATTTGTTTTACAAATTAGAGAGAGGTTGCTTTAGCCATTAGTTTATGCAATGTCCCAGGTGCTAAAAAGAGAAAATTGGACTAGTGTGGAAGCCATTTACTTGGTACAGAAGGATATGGGGATCTACACCTAGGATTGAGTAAAGCCATGTTTTCACGAAAAGTTTTGTCTAATGTGGCTCAGTTGTAAATGAGTTGAGTTTTGAGTTGTTTAAATGAAGTTGAGTTTGAGTTATTTGGGTTTTTTATTTATATTTTTTAAAATATATATAGGTTTTCATTTTTTATTTTTTTAAATATATATACAGTTTTATGGTGAAAGTTAAGCTTAAAAAATTCATGAGTTTTAAAATATGTTCAAATTTGACTTAATTATATGATAAGCTTAAACGGATTTTTAACGATTTAATGTAAGTTGAACTCGAGTTAGCGATCCTACCCTACAGAAATGCTAATTGCACCATGGGAGAGATTTATAACTCTTTGTCTCATATGTTATTTTTACCAATCAAACATAACCATCACTTTAACAGACTTTGAAAATTAATTAGTATACAAATAGATGATGTGATACAATTTTATAATTTTGAAATGATAATATTATAATATTGTGAAACCAATATATTGTGAACCAATATATTGTGAACATTCATATCTAAAATTGTCTTCCTTTTCTCTGCTGCTTCTTTCTCTAGCTGTACTTGTACGACATCACATATCTCTACCGGTTGGCATAATTGAATTTATTAAGGATATGTGTTGTGCTTGTGTAGTTCAATATCATAATCATCATTAATCAATTTATATATGTTGTGTGTTGTCAATAAACTAAAGCTGCTGAATTGGCAGTATAAGCTGGGTAAGGTTATTGGACTCAGCGCCTACGGTATTGTTCAAAAAGGTCTTAATTTTGAGACTAATCAAATTGTAGCAATAAAGAGACTGCATACTTTTTTTTTACTGCAAAAATGGTGTCCCATATGCAACAATCCTGGAAATCTTTATGCTGACAGAGATGGATCACATAAATATTGCCAAGTAAGTTATTTCTTTGGAGTTCTGATTAAAAGAAACCCATTAAAAATCTGCATGAGCATGTAATCTGCCAATCAATGGCAAAGAAGCGGTTGAGGCATCATTTAAAATATTTGCTCCTCGGGGTATTAGTAAGTACATGATTTTAATGCATGTTACCCTGTTTATCTGCATGAGCATGTAATCTACCAATCAATGGCTCTCAATTAGGACTGACCTTAAGCCTAGTGTGGGCCTCTGATTTGATCACTGAATTTGCTGTCGTTATGATGGCCCATGCCAATGAGGTTCAAAAAAAAAAACTAGAGAAACTAACATCAATCTTGCCTAATGATGGCCCATGCCAATAAGGTACATATAATTAATTAACTTGCATCTGTTTGAAGTCAGTCATCTCAGTTAAGTTGAGATTAATCATGTCTTCATCTCATAACCTCACTGCCTATATATTTTTTTTAGCAACATCAATGTGGATTAAATCACTCCTTCTTATAGATGCATTAACTATTTATGTTTCACATTTCCATACCATCTCAAAGACTCAAAACAGATTTCGTCATAATAACCCTATATGCTTTTCATAAGTGAATAAACACTATATGGAAATATTTGTTCTTTTCCCTATATTTTTTCATTAGTCGATTAAGTAGAAAAATAGCTTCCATAGTGGATCTTTGCGGCATCAAGCCGTATTACTCATTTAAAACTATTGCTGCATATCCTAATCTCTGTTCAACTACTCTCTCCCATAGTTTCATGAGTAGTTTTAGAAGTTTGTGTGGGCGACAAAAGGGAGAGCAATATGGGACACTTTATCATTATTATTAGAAAAATAAAATGGGACATTTGGAGGATTCTATGACCTTTAAGGAAAAAGCGAAGAAAATTGTATTGTGTGGTAGATCTTATTGTTTCGATGTTATATAAATCTGAATTTTGTGTAAGCAAGATTTTCCTACATTTTGTTAAGTTGTGACTGATCTATCTACATTTTTCATATTTGATTTTCACACACTTTTTGATGAATTTTAGCATTTTGGAATCTAGCTTGAAAAGTTCCTTATTCTGCCCCATTATTTAAGTTTATCTTTCCATTCATTTCCAGATCATATTTTAATGCGTGTTAATTGCAAATGATGTTTGGTGTTGGAAAGATGTTAGAAACAAAATATATAAGCACATGTTGCATAATCAACCATTTCTTTGTAAGTTTTTTATTTGATTCAGGTAACTATTGTTTCTGTACATGATGGTGAATACCACTGGTAATATAGAATTTCATTCCTTTGACAGGATATGATATTCCCCTGAAATGATTGACGGAAAAAGAGTATGGAAAATTGATCGGTTAGCACCCTGACTAGTATTCTCAGCATCTTCATTATAAAGTTCGTCATTGGGTATTTTTCCATGCTGTCTTTCATTTATTTTTTGCAAGTAGAGACACTCGTGCATTTGCAATATCAGTGGGATGTACCAGTTTATGTATTCTTGGTGGTACTTTGGAAATTTGTTGTATACATGAGAGAAAATATTGCAATTCAACTAGTACATTTTCTATGGAATAAACTTTAAATCTGTTTGGTATCATTTTCATTTTTCTGTTTTCATATTTCGAAAAATATGGAAAACTTTTTTTTATTAAAGAAACACTAAAAAATAGTTTTTAAATTTTCGAAAGCTGTTTTTGCACAAATGAAGGAAACGATGGATGTTTTCAAACTTTTTATTATTATTTTATTCTGAAAACAAGAAAAACAAACCAAACAAAATTAATCTGTTGGGATAAGAACACTTTTTTTTGAGTGAGTGCAGTTAGATTATATCTTTTATTTGATTATGGATAATTACCTACTAAACAGTGTAATACAATGTGTGACTTCTGCTATTTTATAGCCCAACAGGTTGCCAAAACCATAGGAGGGATATATATCAATGGATTGAGAAACACCTAATTGAAGAGGGAAACATTGAAATAACAGAAAGTAATTTTTTATCTTTTGATCCATAGTTGGGTCAATGATTATATTGAGATGGTGGGTAGCCCAACCTGTGGCTGTGTCTATTGTTTCTTCACTCATTCAATTATCGAATTAAAATATAGAATGTGTCACAAAAATATAATGATTACTGTTTTGAATGTGTATCCCTCTATAACTTGGTTTAATCCCAACCTTCTATTATATTTAGCATACTTTGTTTTTCCCAGGTTCTTAGAGAGGTTTCCTATCAACTCAAAGGTTTTGGGAGAATGAAAAGTAGTGTGAGATTGATTTAAGGAGTGACACAGAGGTCATGCAGCAGATAAGAGTTCCTGCTAGAAGACTGTTATTTGAAAAGGCCAAGAAGACTATTTTTAGGTAATTAATTCGTAGTTTTTACATGTATTTCCCTTTGCAATTTCTCAGTCCTCATTGTGTAGTTCCATCATATATCAAGTGCTCAGTGATGATGACCATTCTGTATTATACCTACTTACAGATCAATTTACCATATAGTTTGAATTGCATTTCAAGGGTTATTGCATCTCTCATCTTTTCTTCTGTTTTTATTTTATTTATTTTGTGCACAATGTATATTGTATATTGCGAATACAATGTATAAATAAAAAAAATTTCATTCTACATGCACTTGAAAATTTCATAATTTCTGATCTTTCTAGCCTTCTTGACATGGTATGCAAGAGTATGTAGATCTTCCAATCATTCAAGTTTATTGAAGTTGTGTTAATGGAATTGGATGATTCAGGTATATACCTTTGGTTTTTTGGTGCCTCCTTTGGTTTTTGTCAAAAATCTAGCAGAACTCCTGAGTTTATTGTCTTGTTACATGACTAGGTGACCAAGAATTTGAAAGATATTCAAGGACCTGCCTTAGCTATTGTTCTTGAACGACTCAAGCACTCTGGGGCTTTTCAAGGTATGTTGTAGTGAAGTTTGTTGAGGTTTTATTATCTTTGTTCGGTAGTGCTGTTTCATAGTGACATAATTTTTCTTTGTTCCCAGAAACATTTGAAGTGGCTAAAACAATATCGATGGGGCCATCATTGAAAAGTGGATCAAAAGTTGGGAAAAGTGGATCAAAAGTTCACGAACCAGACGAGCACCCTCCCCAACATATTTCTTAACAAGTTCACGAAGCCAAATTGTACAAGACTACTTGGCAGTATAAGCATTTTTGGGAGGATTAAATATTTTTGGATGGATGTGTATGGATAACAAATATTAGTAGTTTTGATTTGTTGATAGCTGCGCATGGATAACGAATAGTTATGTTTCAAATTGTTATGCTACATGGATGTGACTTGTGAATGAAAACTTAGAATAGTTGTATTGTGTCGAATGTTAATGAATTCTGTATTGTGTCGAATGTTAATGATTCAGTTAATTTGAATGATGCTTTAAAATTATAGGTTTATTATGGATTGATTGAATTATAACATCATTACAGGTGTATTGTTTTCCTGCTTTGACGACCAATTTATTAGTCGCGGCATCCAAAATTATTTTTTTTTTTGCAAAAAATGACAATTGCCGACCAAGAATTTTGGTCGCAAAAAATACATGTATTGCCGACCAAAACAGCTCTTGGTCGTGGAATCTCACTTTTGCCGACCAAAAGTTTTGGTCGCAAAAAGACACAAATGGCGACCAATTTTTTTGGTCGCAAAATGTGATAATTGGCGACCAAAAAATTTGGTCGCGAAATGTAATAATTGGCGACCAAACTTTTTGGTCGCCAAATGTGATAATTGGCGACTAAGAAATTTGGTCGGGAAAATATCACTTTTCGCGACCAAAGTGTTTTGGCGACAAAATAAATTAGTCGCGGTAATTAAATATTTAGCGACCAAAAATTTAGTCGGCAAAATCCAACTTTTGCCGACCAACCATAATTTTGGTCGCAAATTACTTTTGCCGACCCTCAATTGGCGACCAAAGTAGCGACCAAAAAATTTGGTCGCGGATAACTTTTGCCGACCAAAAATAGACTTTTAGCGACCAATTTTTTTGTTGCTAAAAGTGTTAATTCTTGTAGTGTCTGTTCAAATGTCAAACTACTTGTTCAATGTAACCTCCTTGGGATGTGTTTGTTTGGATGGACTGGATAAGGGGGGATTATAATCCATCGGACTGTTAGTCCTGGGATATATTAACTATTTGGTTGGACTGTATTTGTATCATATGTTTATTTAGTCATTGGATTAATGTCTGAATTGGACTATTCTATTGAATCTCATCTTTGTTTGGGATATTATGGAAAATGATAAATGCTCAAAAGACTATTTTGCCCTTTTGAATTATTTACTAAATAATAGAAATATTAAATCTGAATTATAAATTTTATTTAATTTTTTTACTAGAACTTTTAAAAAATTATATAAATAGAATATTAATAAAAATTACATAAATTTATTTTAATTTATAGTTGATATTTTTAAATTTTATGACTACTTTATTAAGTATAATTAATACCATGAATGCACCAAATATGAAATTTTTTTTGACTTCAAAGCAAACCCAACACCTACACAAATGTAGGAACATCATACCAAAAATACAATAAAGTTAACTTTTTTTCTTTTTCTTTTTTTTTTTTTTTGAGACATAGAACAACATAATACAAATAACATGTTAGTCAAATGTCGTAATGAAAATAAAACACTAAGATAAAAGTTATCATTGAACACATAACCAAATATATAAAAAGCATCCCATTTATAGTTAACAAAATACGAGTGCTTGTACACAAAAGAATCAATATTTAAGTCTATCAACAAGTTTATAATAGACTTAACAAAAAGCATTTCCTACTGTAGACGCGCCCGCGGGCCTCACTATAGTTCGGACTCGATTTGTGTCACGGTTCTTAATCTGAACCAAAGAGTCCAAATCCGGCAAATCGTTTTGAGAAACAGATTTTTGAAAAGAAGTGCCAAACATGGACTGCTTTGCCAGATATAGAGTCGCCACCTAAATATTTTATTTTTTGGGAAATTTAGGAAACCCTGACTCGGTGCCAAAGGCCACGTGTCCGTCATCACCAAAGTTGCCTCGGCTCGGGAACTTGGGTACGATTGGGGAAGGTTAGCTATGAGCACCCCCTCTCGCCCGATCCGAAGATCGGCCTCTACTAACCGTGATATCCAATTTTGAAAACGTTATGTGTCCTTATCCCGATTATTAGCCTAGAATTACTATGTTATGCGTACAGCACAAAAGTATAGACTAGATCGCCTAATTTGGAAATAAGCACCGCATATCCGTTTGTTTTGAAAACAAATGTTTCGGAATTTGCTACTTGCAAGTAGGCTAAAACACGAATTTCAATGAGCCATTCCAACTCAGACAATCCAACCTTCACCCACAGGCATTCAAGCAGTTATATCACATAAGCATCTAGCCACATGGTAAGCATGCTGTCATGTTAACATTCACACTCATACGAGATGCTAAAGCGTAAATACTTACATCGTACTCCGTGCCAAAACAAAGAACTTGTTAGCAATCAATGCATGATCCAAGTCCATGTTTAATGTCTAATGCAACGCATACGGAATGTCACTAGAGTAGGCTCGACTATTCTATGAATAACATGTGAAAATGCACAAGTAACATGTATTCAAGTTAGATTTGAAATACTAATGCCGTTAGCATGATGCACCGAGCCCGGTGCATGCAATACTGATGAATGATGCACGCATGCATAGCATAAGGTATGCTAAATTAAACATGACCTATTACTAACCATCACTTGGAAGACATCCACACACTCACCCACACTTATTACAAATTCGCCCTTGCCCGGAGGGACCAAAAGAATAATACAATTCGAATGATGAATTAACTATCCTAGCTAATCAATTATTACAGACCAACTAAATTAATTAAACAAATTAATTAATTTAAGAAAGCAAGAAAAAGGGCCTCGAGAAGAGGGCCCAATGCACGCGCGCTCGGGTCTTGCTCGGAAGTCCACTGCCATGCGCAAGCTGCCTCTGTTTTTCCTGCTCTGCCCCTCTGAAAACTGCCAAAGTCTCAAAATTGCTTCCCTGGACATTGGGAGACACCACCGGCTGGAGGGAATTATCGTCAGCTGTGATTTGGTGGTCATCGGCCACAAATGAGGCTATCAGCCACCTATGGATTGCCGGTCGGTACTCTGTGCAGTCGATCGGCAAGAAGTTCCTGCAGAATCTGTTTGACAGCAGCAGAGGACAGAGCTTTGCATGGCAATGCAATTCAAGCAATGTATGCACCAACCATATCCCTTATCATGTTTATTACTCAAAAGGACATGGTCCTTGGTTCTCGGACCACCAATCGCGCATTTCAATGCGTGATGGCCCAATAAGCCAAGTTGGACATTTTAATGTCAAATGTAATGCACACAAACACATAAAGAACCCAACCTCAATCATGGTGATTCAAGAGGCAAGGCATGCATGCCAAATGCAACCTAAACATGTGAGCTAAATATGCAATATGAGCATGCTAGCAAGTAATGTACATTAGGCACACAACCTAAGCAAACAAGCATGCAAGGCATGAAACAATGTAACAACATTTGAGCAACATGCAAAAGGTGGACTTAGACTAATTCGGGCAGCCCTCAAATAAGCCCGAAACAGTGGTCAAATGCTATGGGAATGAGGGCGAATGTTCATACAAACAAGCATGCACACATGGTCCAACACTTAAGCACAAAGTAGCAACTTTTAAACACATTTAAAAGAGACTATTATGGACAAATGGAAAGCACATTAAACTCTAAAAAAAAAAACATGAGGGATGATGCCAAGTCAACCTATCAATGCAAGCAAGGCATGCAATTATGTCCAAAACTCAAGGCAAGCCAAAGGGGCTTAAACCATGGCTATATGAAGCAAGTCCCAAAGGGCCGAGGGGACTCAAAACAGTCCCAATGTAGGTCGAGACAAGGCCCAAAACACACTTAGATGGCATCTAAATGGTCTACACAAGGAAGCATACACAAAGGTCGAAACATGAGGCATGAAACACCAACCTTTTAAAGCATTAAAGAGGCATCAAATGCAAGCATACAATCATAGAGAAAGGACTGGAATATCATAACTAATGGTGCCAAACCGCTAAAATGATGCAAATAGAGCATGGTAGAGGAGCCAACACTCAAAGCATACAAGCTAGATTGCATGGTAGCTATACAAAACAAGTCATGGATGACCCAAACAACCAAAATCAAACCTAAATCATGGCAAAATAAACATGAAAGCTTCACAAAGCTAGGCCTAAAGCATGCTTGAGCAAGGGTTAAAACCTAGATGCATGTTAAGGCAACAAAATGGCATTACAAGGCATGTATGCTAAACAAGCATGGTGTACCAAAACCAACTTAAAACAATGCTATTTCATGGCAAAATAAGCATAAAACACAGCCAAGGCATGGTCAACAAGAGCCTAAGCTAGGTGCTCCCTCAAGAGGCAAAAAGTGCACTTTTCAAGGACAACAAGGAGAGGGGGTGGCCCTCTCCTTCTTGGGACCTCAAGGCACCATCCTTACCACTAAAATCCCTCAAGATTTCAGTGGTGAGGAGGCCCAAACACTAAGGTCTCGGAGCTCACCCAAAATGGCACAAAATGGAGCCTTACAAGGCTTAAGAGGGGTCAAACAACCCCAAAGCTTGAAACAACCTTAAACAACTATTTAGAGGGCCTAAAAACAGAACTTTTTTATGTTATACACAAAGCTCAAAAACAGTTGCAAGGTAAGCTAAAAGGCTATGCAAGAAAGGGGTAAAAAGGGACAAAGTTGTTACCCTTGAAGACTTTCTTTACAAATGAAGCTCCAGCAGCTTCTTCAGCTCCAAACCAGCTCCAAGAACTCCAAGAACACTCCTTTGGCCCTCAATAACCAAGAAAAGGTGTAATGGTGGGTGTTTGTGTGCAAAAGTAAGACCAAACACACACTAAACTAACAAGAGAGGGAAATATAGAGATGGAATAGATACAAATTCTTAACCCTAATGTCAAAGCTCTCTAAAAATTTTGTCTAACCCTAATGCCAAGAGAGGAGCCCTCTTCTTATAGGCAACTCCCTCTTGTAAGGCTTCCAAAACAAGCCATCCAAGGGGGAAATCCCTCCATACACGTGTATGGAGGGGAATAGAGTGGGTGCCAGCTATCACAGCGGGCACAAAATATCTACTAAAAGTAGATGAACAGTGATCGGCCATTCAAAATTGCCATTTTGGCAAAATAAATGGCCGACCGGCAACAAAGAGTGCCGACCGGCAATATACATTGCCGATGGCACAAAATCACTGGCCGGTGGCCTCAAGCCATGGCCGGTGATGTGTGGGGATGCCTCACAAGGCATTCCTTGCCCCTCCAAGGCAAAACACAAGTGTTTGGTTCAAAACCAGACACAAAACGGTCGAGTCGAGAGATCCTGAGGCAAGGCGCGCAACCGAGACCTCCGGGAACTCAAGACGAACACAAACAAGGGTAATCACCAAGTGTTCCAATGGTGATGTCCAAGTCTTGAGGACGGTCAAAAATGGGGTGTCTACGCCTACCATGTGTAGATGTGCCCGAACGTCTCAGGAAAATCCCGTTTTGTTCATTAGGCTCACTACAGTTCAGACTCAATGTCACGGTTCTTAATCTGATCTTGCAAAGTGCAATGCGAGATTGATAAATCACCAAAGAGTCCAAATCCGGCAAATCGTTTTGAAAAACTAATTTTTAGAAAGAAGTGCTAAACATGGACTGCTTTGCCAGATACAGAGTCACCACCTAAATATTTTATTTTTGAAAAATTTAGGAAACCCTGACTCGTGCCTAAGACCACGTGTCCGTCATCACCAAAGTTGCCTCGACTCAGGAACTTGGGTACGAGAGGGGAAGGTCATGCAATGAGCACCCCCGCTCGCCCGATCAAAGATCGGTCTTTACTAACATGATATCTTATTTTTGAAAACACATGTGCTCTTATTCCAATTATTAACCTAGAATTACTATGTGACGTGCACAGCATACAAATATAGACTGGATCGCCTAAGTTGGAACAAAACATTTCATGTTTGTTTTTGAAAGTGGTTTACTACTCGCAAGTAGGTTAAAATGCGGATTTTGCCACCCTCAAATGGGTTTAGAAAACATGGCGATTTGCCACTCTCAAGTGGGCTTAATACTCGCAATCAATGAATTGTTCTAATTCAAGTAATCCAACCTTCATCCATAGGCATTCAGGCAGTTATATCACATAAGCAGTTAACCTCATGGCAAGCATGCTATCATGACAGTCACTCACACACATGCAAGGATGCTAAAGCATAAACACTCACCGAGTACTCCAAGCCAAAACAAAAGCTATGTTAGAAATCAATGCATGATCCTAGCTATGTCAAGAATGCCTAATGCAACACATACAAAATGCAACTACGATAGGCTCGGCTATTCTAAAATGTCATGTGAAATGCAATTTGATACATGTATTCAAACAGGAATTGAAATACAATGCAGTTAGTATGATGCGCCGAGCCCGGTGCATGGAAGACAGATGAATGAATGCGAACATGCGAGCATAAGGATGCTAATTGAAACATGCCCTAAAACTAACCATCCTATGCTAGTAAATAAAAGGGAGAAAGAAATGGGGGTTGGAAGACATGCATCACACACACGCACACTTATTTACAACATTGCCCTCTCGGAGGAGGATCCAAATGAATAATACAGAACCAACTAGCTAATCTAAACTAATCTAATTAAACTAGTTATTACACAACATAATGAATAACAAGCTACAGCTAATTATTACACAACTCTAACTAATTAACAAATTAACTAAGTTAGCAATTGAATAAACATGTAAACTATATGGAATAGGCTGCCTCTAATCTGCCTTGGATGACGAAGGATGCGTGCCCGGTCACCTCGTGCGAAAATCCATCGCGATGCCCCGATTTGCCTCTGTTTGCAACTGATCTCAAAACACTGCAAAAAGCTCCAGAAGGCTGAAACTCCATCATGGGAATCTGTAGGAGGGAGGCCGACCAGTTGTTGGCATTGGAGACCACCTGCCGACCACTTTTTATGCTAAAAACAGAAAGAGTGGTTAGCCAGCCACTTTATCTGGTCGGCCGACCAGTTTTTGCCGTTGGTTTCTGGTTTACTGTAACAGAGAGCAAGAAAGGGGCATGGCAAAGTATTTGCAACACATATATGCACAACCACCCTCCCTCTCATTACATAAGCTCAATGGGGTGTGGTTCTCGACCCTCGGGCCACCAATCACGCATCTCGATACATGGTGGCCGAGGAGCCAAATTGCACAACTCAATATGAAATGAATGCACACACGAACACATAAAGCCTAAAACTCCATCATGTATAGTCAAGAGTGTCGGTGACGGAGAATTGAGGCACGTTTCATCACTTCAAGTATGAAACGTCCTTTGTTTCCCGTGTTTGGACTAACTCCTATTCCAAACACAATGCAACAAATAATATGCATGCACAATGCTATGAAACATGGAATATGTGATATGACTTAAGCATGCAAACATGCAAGGGACAAACATACAACAACATGTAATGCAACATGAACAACCTAACAAGGCTAATGACATGCACAATGCACAATGCTAAAGCATGCATACTCAATGCAAGACAACATAAGTATGCAACAATATGATACAATGCAACTAGCATACACAATGTGAATGTCAACTAGCATACTCAATGCGAATGAGCTACATGGCATACACAATGCAATGATCGATATGGCATACTTGATATAAATGGCAACTAGTATATACAATGCAATGAACATGGCATATACAATGCTATGTGACCTAAGCATACACAATGCAAAGGATAAGGCATACACAATGCAATGAACCACATGGCATACACAATGCTTGATGGACTTAAACCGAAATGGATAGGCCTCAGCCATGTCCAAATCAGTGGCCACACATGCTAAGATGGAAACTCAAAATGCTATACAAACATGCATGCATAAAGGCCCAAGCTTATGGCTCATAACACAGCTCCCCAAAAGCATTGAAAGGATGAAACATGGAGTACAATGACATATATTCCAGCACTGAAATGACATGCAAAATGACTTAGAATCATGCAAACAACCCATGTAATGCATGTTGAAAGGCTCAAGCATCGAAGCTAGTGAAGTATATTACACTAGAGGCATGCAAGATAATGCTCAAGTGGCCAAACCAGCCCCAAATAGACCTTATGCAGGCCAAGACAGTAGCCAAAATGGACTGAGATGATGGCTTGAAAGGAAAGAAAATGAGGCTCATGCAATGGCTCGCAAACAAGGCATAAAGGTGCAACACTCAAACACATTGAAGGAATGATAAACACGAGAATATGGCAAATATATAAGCTCCGAAATATCATTCCAAATGATGCTAAATCATTAAAATAGCCCAAGCAATGCATGCTAGTGGCTTGGAAACTCAAGGCTAGTGAGCTAAAATGCACTATGGATATACAAAGCATGGCATGCATGATCAAAACAACATAAATCAGACCTTAAGTATGCTAAAACATGACAAAGTCTTCTCAGAGCTAAGCCAAAAGCATGCTAAAATGACATATCAAAGCATGATGCATGTTAGGCTATTTCATGAAAATGCACTGCAAGTGCATGGAGCATGCATGGGGCCATCAAAACAACCCAAAACAGAGTTATGACATGTCAAATGATGGCCAAAAACCCACTGAAATTGAGCCAATACATGCTAGAAAGACATGCTACTTTGATAAGCCACAAATGGGATTACACTACACATACAAGAAGCATGCAAAAGGGGACCAAAACAGCCATGGAAAGAGTCAAGACAGGCCCTAGAAGTCATAAAAAAATGCCTGAACTAAGCCTCAAAATGGTAGAAACACATGCTCCTTTCATAGGCCAATAATGCAAGCAAACAAAACAAGAAGAGAGGGGATCACCCCCCTCTGATTTAAGGCCTCAAAACCACATGCCTATCACTGAAAATCCACTGGATTTCAGTGGTTAAAAGGCCAAGTAAAGACTAATTCAAAGGCCTCAAGGCATGTCACAAAACAAGGCCAAACAAGGCACCAAAGGGGGTGGAACACCCCCAACACCCAAGGAGCCTCAAACAAACATGTTAAGTACTCAAAAATAAAGCTTTTTGTAGTTTAAAGTTAAGCCAAGAGAAGCATGCAAATATGGCTAAGAGAGTGATTAAAATAGAGCTAAAAAGGGAGGAAAAGAAGGTTACCCTTGAAGCACTACAATACCAGCAAATTTTCTGAGCCAAAACCAACTCTTGAGCTCCCTCAAGACCCTCCAGCAACTCAGCAACAAGGTAAGAGTGTTTGGCTATGAGGTTGTGTGTACAAGTGTGAAGCAAAACACCAATAGAGAGAGAGAGAGAGAGAGAGAGAGAGAGAGAGAGAGAGAGAGAGAGAGAGAGAGAAAGAGATATATAGAGAGTGTAAGCCTATGCTCTCAACCAAAATCAGAACCTCTGGAGTGGAGAGGGAGCCCCTCTCTTATAGAAAAAGCAAAGTTAAAGCTTCTTAGAGAAGCTAAAACTTGGATGCAATCCCTCCATACACGTGTATGGAGAATACAGTCTGTGCCCTCCAGCTGGCACAGCTGGCATCCATACAGTCTGCCAAAACAGGGAGAGAGGTGCCGACCACTTAAAGTGGTCGGCCTACTACTTGCAATGGTCGGCCGACCACTTCAAGTGGTGTCCCAGAAAAACAGTGGTCGGCCAGGAGAATTTGTGGTCTCCACACTGAAAGCATGCCCATGGTGAGGGGGAGACCAGAAAAGGTGGCCTAAAGACCAAGAAAACTAGTTTCCCGACCAGAAAATCGGCTGGCGGGAAGGAAAGTGGTCTTTAAGGGAAAAACTGGTCTCCCACCCTCGTACCACCTTCCAAACAAGGAATACAAGATTTGTACCAAAAACAAGCCAAAACGGATGCAAGGCGAGAGTTCGGGCGGCAAAGCACGCAGCCGGGAGCCTCGAAAACAAGCTGTTGAGCACCAAAAGTGGTACACGACCACAACAGTGGTCCCTCGGACCTGAGTGTCCTTCTAAGGAGAGGAATCAAGGTGTGGTTCAAAAATCAAGCCAAACGGAGAACGTTAAGCGGTCTCGAGACAAGGCACGCGACCGAGGGCTCCAAAAACCGAAAACTAGTCTCCAAACGGGAAAAGCGGTCTACGACCACGAAAAGTGGTCTACGACCACAAAGAGATGGTCTATAAGACCTCTCCCTCCCTCCGGGAAGAAAAACAGAGTTCAGTCCTCAGACCGAGCCGAAGCACAAAAGAGTTCAGAGGCCCGGAGGCAAAGCTCTTAACCAAAACTTTGAAACCTCTAAACGAGCACAACATGCACTATCACCGAGTGCTCAACCGATGACGTCCGAGTCTTAAGGTTAGTCAAAAATGGGGTGTCTACACCATGCATATCGAATCATGGCCAAAAAGAAAATACTCCCATGTTATGCAACAAGTTTATTATGCAGCATGCCTACTTAGCAACCTCATTACCCACCTTAGCCTATCATTATGTGTCAAGCTGAAGAACATGTCAAGCTTTTGGACATCGTGGGATATGAATTCACAAGCATCTAACCTTTTATCTACAGTAATTGGCAACCTTGTAAGTTCATCATTTAGTGATGCCCGTTTAGATGCAAGATCATGTGAATACCCCATTCTTTTTCCAATGAATTCTAGCTTATTATTGATTGTTCCCAAGACATCTACCAACTTGTCAGCAAACATGATCAGCCCTTCAACTACTTCATTATTGGCTCTAGGTCTTTTCTTGTCTTTCTTTTTGGCAGAACTATCAGAAGGCCGTTGAGTTGCTGAGTTTGAATAGTCCATTGCTTCACTGGTCTGACTATTTAATCCCATTTGTTCCAGAAAAGTATCATTATCAGCAAGACCATGCAACAACACATCTTCCTCAGCATTCGTAACCTCAACTGCATTACCAAGGCCTTTAACAAACTCTCTTGTAGCTCAATCTTTGCCAAATATTTGAATCCATTCATCGAAATGTCGGAAAGTTTTATTCCTCAGGTGTTTTGCATCGTTGTCCCTCTGTAATGATCAACTAATCCCAATTAATGTCTGCAACATAAGGTTAAAATACATATACAATAGTACATAAATAACTAAAATGAGATAACTTTACCCGAACATATGCCTTCCATACATTATCACTCTCTACGTCAATTTTCTTTTTAGTGTCATTCCATTCAAACCCACTAGTAGCAAGCATACTAGACACAGAATTGTATTGCTTCTTCCAGATTTTAATCTTTGATTCGATATAGGGAAAGCCACGTAAATCTGTCCTGGGTAACAACTCTGCCATTTTATTCTCCAGTTTCATAAGATAGCCTGTCTTGAAAGAATTGTCAACTTTTATTCCATCATTCACAATGAACAACAAGGCTAAAATTAGAAAGTCCTCTTCACGTGGGCTCCATATTCACCTTTGTTTTAATGAATCAACCTTGTCATTATTTTTCTTATGAGAACTGGATACCTCATTATCCATGCCTACAATAATAATTGAACATTTCATATGCATTACCATAAAATATAAATAACTCACAAACATATATATATATATATATATATATCATAATACCAGCCATTGCAAATATAATTCAACATCCACAATGTCAATTATTCATAAACGTACATAGCAATGATACATCACAAATTTAAATGGTTTAACAACAAAGCAAAGTAGAAACACAAAGGTATCTTTATCCAAACCCTCCATTAGCCAACCAATTGTTGTACAATTGCATTGCAAATGTATTCTGCCACTGAGTCCACTCGTTAGATGTCTCATTAGTCTCAATAAAATCATCTCCCATTGGGGGTTGATTTTCTAAGGCATCGTCTAAGTCTAAATCATCCTCTATAGGGTCAACTGCTGTCTCTTGTCGAATGAAGTTGTGTAACAAGTAACATGCTGTGATAATTCGATTTTGGGTTCTAATGGGATAGTATGATGCACTACGAAGTATAGCTCATCTCATTTTCAACATTCCAAAACACCTTTCTATGACATTCCTGGCTAATGCATGTTTTATGTTGAAATATTCTTCGTAATTATTTGGAGTTGCTCCTTTTCTCCAAACAGACAAATGGTATTATTGACCACAGTAAGGTGCTAGGAATCCTTTCCCATTCGTATACCCCGTATCCACTAGGTAATAGTAACATGTGCGTGGAATGTTATACATTAAATTAAATTATTATTCATGAATTTAAGAGAAAGTAAGTACTTTTGTATTACCATTTAGGATCCTTAAGCCGTTGGGTCGATTGATTGCATCTCTCAAAACCCTAGAGTTGGCCGCTGACCCTTCCCACCTCGGCAACACATATATGAAATTCATGTCTTGAGAGAAAACTCCCAAAACATTAGTAGCAATCTCTCATTTTCTTGTCCTATATCTTGCCTGATGAACCACAGGTACACGAACTTTAATATAGGTGCCATCGAGTGCTCCAAGACAATTCTAAGCAAACTAATTCAATAGACATTATAATAGTTATGATTTTTGTTTTTTGGTAAAAAAGATTTAATAAAAGAAATAAAAAAAAGTAATGCAATGTTACCAAAGTTTTACAAATTCATTACATGGAAGCAATTCCACCTTGGATCGGTGCTTGCTTCAGTTATAGGATTTGGTGTGACAAGTAAATTGGCTTGCAGATGCAACACAACCTTTAAGACATCATTGAAATATCAACTAACTGTCTCTCCAGACCTATAGAAATTGAACTTAACATTTCATATTTTCAAGTGTTGTGCCAAGATGAAGAGAAGAAGGCCACATTCTCTTCTAAAGTGACATATTTTGAATGCCCTAACCCGCATATTGTATGAACCATATTGCACAAGGTCATAAAAGAACCCGATCCATACGGAGTTGTTCAACACATGTTATGTCAGTTTCTCTCACTAAACGGTTAATATGGTCTGTTTGTTTTTGCAATCGATTGGGCCTTCTAATAAGGTTATGGCAATACTTAGATAAATACCTCTTCAAAACAACCTTAATGACAACAAAAGCTACGGCGCATAAGGCATGTAGTTCTTGCATCACAACTTGGAACACTACGTATAATTCAAGCTTATCGTTATTCTCATCATCAAAATCATTGATATTCTGATCCATCTCTATTTACAAGAAAATATTTAAAATTACAAATAAATTAAGTAAAGGAGAAAACATAATGAAAAATCATAAACAATTAGTAAACAATTAATTACACTCAACAGATGTTTACAATCCACAAAAATTAAAAATATGAACAATAGAACAATTAATTACACTCAATAGATGTTTACAATCCACAAAAAAATGTTTTCAATTTCTATCAATTTTTTTAAAACAAACTAAGTGTCACCTTGTCGAGACCCATCTCAACAGAATAGTCTTATGTGATCGAATGAGTGGCTTGAAAGCTGACACGGCGTTTTGAAACCACAAAACAATTACTCAAGTTATTACTATGAGCAATGCAGGTTCAATCTTTAGTGTAAAAGTTGTGCTTAAAATGTTCTACCATGCTCTAAATTTAGGGGTCTCAATTTAGAGCCCTTCATCCCCATGCAATGCCATGTTTGGTCATCAATTCTTCTCAAAACACACAATCCATCTAATCTAGTTATTAGTCACAAACAAAAATGATTGTCAAAATATATAACTATTTTAATGACCTTGTCAGATGGGTCGAGGTAGAGGTGGTATGAAACAATTGTGAAGTTTATAGCACTAGTGTACATTAGGTATGCGAGTGTAGCTCAGCTTTTTCGAGTCCCCTATCGGAAACTCAAAAGAAGCCCTATAGCTCGGACTCCCACGGTTCTGAATCTAATCTCACAATTGCAATATGAAATTGATAAACACCAAAGAATCCGAATCCAGCAAGTCTTTTGGAAAATCAATTTTTGGATCAAAAATGCCAAAATTGGACTGCTTTGCCAGATACAGAGTCACCGCCTAAATTTGTTTTTTTGTAAGAAATTTTGGAAACCCATGACTCATGCCAAAGGCCACGTGTCCGTCATCACCAAAGTTGCCTCGACTCGGGAACTTAGGTACGAGAGGGGAAGGTCATGAATTGAGCACCCCTGCTCACCCGATCAGAGATCGACCTTTACTAATCATGATATGATTTTTTTATAAACATTATGTGCTCTTGTTCAGGTTATTAAGCTAGCTATACTATGTGATGCGCATAAGAAAGTATAGACTAATTTGCTCAAGTTGGAACAATTTAACTTCATGTTTATTTTGCGAAAAGGGTTTGAATTTGCCACTTCAAGTAGGCTTAAAGTTTGCGAATTTGCCACTCAACAAAGTAGGCTTAAAACTGGTTTTCCACTCAACAAAGTGGGCTTAAAACTTACATTTATTGAATTGTTCCAATTCAAACAACAAGCCTTCATCCATAGGCACTCAAACAATTTAACAAATAAGCATTTAGCCTCGTGGCAAGCATGGTAGACATGGCAATCACTCACACTCATGCAAGTATGCTAAAGCACTAAAAACTCACCTAGTACTCCAAGCTAAGAAGATATGAGTTAGAAAAATATGCATGATGTCCTAACTATGCCAAATGACTAATGCAACACATGCAAAGAATGTAACTAATAGGCTCGGCTACTAATATGGCATATGAAGCAATTTAAATAGCATGCGGTTAAACACGTATGCAACAAAGTATTGAAACCACAATGCAGTTAGAATGATGAACCGAGCCTCGGTGCATGCAAGACAAGATGAATGGATGCAAGCATAAGGTATGCTAATTGAAACATATCCCTAATTTAACCATCGTAAGCGATTAAATAAAATGGAGAAAGACGTGGGGTTGGAAGACATACACATTATTACACTTTGTTCTCACGAAGGAGAGTCCGAACGAATAAACTAAACTAACTAACAACTAATTAGGGCTAAGTTAATTAAGCTAATTATTACAAACCAAATGAAACAAATAGCTAAACTAATTAACTAATTATTACATCATTTGAATGAATTAACTAGTAAGCTAACTAATTAAGTTACAACACAAATGTGAGCAAGCTAAGTAATTAAAGTTTCTAACTACGCTGCCACCACTCCGCCTCGGGAAATTGAAGATGTACATGTTCGGATACCACCCGAAAAGACCTCAGTTTTGCTCTTGGAAGCCTCTGTTTGCAGAATTGAACACTTCCAGAACCATTTTGCTCCACCTAACCAAAATTCTACTGAGTTTTGCATCAGTGGCCAGCTGGCCACTGGTAGAGACTGTCGGCCATAGAGGTGGCCTGCTGGCTATCTATGGTGCACTGCCAGCCACCTGTCGGCCATGGATGATGGCTTGGCGGCCACTGATGCACTGTTTCACCTGCTGAAACAGTGGACAAACAGAGCAAAAGGAAGGCATTCTCACAGATTGTTTGCACAACTCACTCCTTTTCATGAACAAATCCAAGAAAATGTGGCCACAAACCACCAATTCAAGAAATTTCATTACATGATGGCTTGTGACTCAAGAGGTGCAAGTTCAATAAATGCAAAATGAGACACAAACCTCCTCCCTTTCATAAAAGATCAAGGGAAGAAGTTGACCTTGGAAACTTGGATCATTTCATCACTAATAAGTATGAAATGGTCCAAGTTCCATGTGTCAATTAACGTCTGATTGAACACATCAAAAACACAACCAAATTCTTATCTTGACTCACTTTTAATTCCAATTGCTGATTTTATCTTTACCAACCATTCCTTAATCCAATTAAGTCCAAAAGGTGAATTAAGGTCCTCTAAAGGGAAGAAAATGTCAAACAAGGGGTAGTTTAAGGCATGAGAGAATTTTCATGCCGTTGGTAATGAACCCTCAAAAGAAGATTAAGCCATTAAGCATGGACCTCAATCTCAAGCTTAAAGAATCCCAAGTTTGAAACAACCCTCAAAGCAAATTAAAACAGTCAAGAAATGAGGGAGGTTGCAAAGATTATAAGTGCTAAAATGAAGTGCAAAAACAACATCAAAGTATGCAAGTAACTCAAACAAGGGGTTTCTAATGGCCTAAAACACCAAGCTTGTGAGGACCTTTACACTACAACCATGCAAAACAAGGCCCAACTGACCCAAATATCCCAAAACAAAGCTAAAGCAGTCTAAAACAAAGGCAAAAACATGCTGGAATATAGCTACAAAAAGCTAAAAAATCATGCTAATATATAGAATTAACTAGGTTAGCAAACATGACATAAGGAGGGGAGGCTAACCCCTCTAATTTTGGACTTCAAAACATGTTTTTTTCCACTGAAAATACTCTGAAATTCAGTGGTTAAAGGCCCAAAAAAGGTTGGTTTGAAAGTGGGAAACAAATGTGCAAAAGCCTTAGAAGCAAGGAATAAAGAAGGGTGAGACACCCCCCTAACCTTAAATGGCTTAAAACACCAATTTTATCCCATTAAAACAGAGATTTTTATAGCTCAAAAAATGGCCCAAAAACAATGGGAAAAGATAGAGAAAAAAGTGCACTAAAACAAATTTAAGAGATAAGTGTTATATCTCTTGAAGCCAAGCACAACTTTAGGCACCAATACAAGTCAAAACCACCTCCAAAAGCTCCAACAAGACCTTAAGGGACCTCAGCTCAAAAGTGATCAATTCTGGTTAAGGATGTGTATGCAAAAGAGTGATATAACTAGGCAAGTGTGCACAAAATTGCAAGAGAGAGAGATATCTAGAGAGAGAGAGAGAAAAAAATTTTGAGTTTGAAATCTTCTAACCCCAAAACATGAGAGAGGGGGTCCCTATGTATAGAAAACATGAATTCTATACAAGAAGATCCAGCCCTCTACGTGTGGATAAATGCAAGCATTTGTGCAAACAGCTGGCATAAAATATCTACAGAAAACACTGGTGGCCGGCCGGCCATCAGTGATGGCCGCAAGGCGCATCAATGGCTGGCAGACAAGAAGTGATGGCCGGCAGCCTCCAGGGATGTCCGGCAGGCCACCAG
This sequence comes from Camellia sinensis, assembly GCF_055761805.1. NCBI lineage: Eukaryota > Viridiplantae > Streptophyta > Magnoliopsida > Ericales > Theaceae > Camellia > Camellia sinensis. The sequence goes on from NW_028128987.1 coordinate 4,219,983, forward strand.
AGATTATAGGAGGGAAAGACCAAGGCATGATCCAAAAATGAGACAAAATAGATACGAGGTTTTGAAAGGCTCAAAGTTGTGGCGTTCTGCTGAGGACTTCAAGCGCTCGATGAGCAATCAGACTCGTCATCGGATGTACCTGAAAGAATATCCAAGTCTTGAAGGACCGTCAAAAATGGGATATCTATAGCGAGGAATTAATTCCTTCAGTTTTTTACTATAATTAATTCTTCCCCTTGGTAGTTAAATTAGTCCTCCATTGTAAACTTTCAATACTTAAAAAACAATGTTATGCTACTGCTCTCTGTTTCTTAATAAAAGCACTTGGTAATTGTCTAGATCTTATGGTTAAATTGTTTGACCAATGAATTGATTATGGTTATATATAAATGTGTGGTAGGGTGTAACGCCCTCAAAATTAACCCATTATATATATATCAATGACATGCATTATTTAAAGAAAACACTTCAATAATTCATTATAACATCCATCAGAGTCTTACTAAACAAAAACATTACATGTAACATCAAATTAAATGCCCTAACGGCTTACATCTTTCCAAGCCAACACTTGGACACAAAAGTATGAGTTCTAACTCAAATATAAATAAAGCCCTAGCCTTGAGTGTTTACATGTACTAACAATGAAAAACAAATAAAAAAAAAATAGTCTTCAAAATCCAAGTCCTTCCAAGCTAAGTCCTTGGAGGTAGCTTATCACCTGAACCTGAAAATGATGTTCCCATAAAGGGTGAGCCACAACCCAGTAGAAATATACTAAACCACATATAAGCAATGAATAAAGCAATAGCATTCAATAAATGGTTAACCAAGATAATCAATTACTTCATTTTACAGTCTCATGACACTATTGTCTAAGACACGTTTCACTTTCCGACTTTATCAACATGGCTCAGAACCTGGCCAAACTTACAACAGTGAATTATATATATCATATTCACATCCTTCCAATATCTACAAACAAATGAGACTCAAGCTCAAATCAAAACACTTCATACTTCCAGATTGATACACATTTTAGTGCTGTATCAACAAAACACTTCTATATAAATAAGCACACATAAAAGTGATGCTAATGGAGTCCATCCCCTATCTCCTCCCAAACAAAATCCGGTTTAGAGGTCCATCCCCTATCTTCCCCTAAACCGTGGAGTACATCCCCTATCTCCTCCCACACACAAAACAATGTATGCAAATGCAATGCTCAATCAATACACGTATTTTCTGTATCAATGCAATAATCAAAATTAATGATTTAATCAATGTGATTAGTTTCAGTTATCCCTAATCCACATGCAATGTCTACAACAATCACGACTATCCTCCACCGATAGCCCAAAACAGTTATTTCTAGACTGGAAATAAATATATCAACAATTCAATGGGTGAGTGATTTAAATTATCCAACTACACCTCTTAATCAATGAATTCCTCAATTTCATGAATTTAACCAAATTCCCCAATTTCCCTTAAATTAATTATACAAATTAATTAATTTAAACAACTAGGGTTTTTCCCAAAATTATCAAAGTAACCCCAATCTATCAAAATACCAAAACTTAGAACAAAACTTATAAAATAGAGTAGGAAATCCCTACCTTGAAGAAAAGAACTCGAATGGAGAAGATGATGAAAACCAAAGTGCTCCAAATCCAAGATTGTTCAGATTAAACGGAAGCCCTCGACCCACTCTATCTTTTTAACAAAGGACTTAGGGTAGAAATACACTCTAAGTAGATCAAATCTAAGAGAGAAGGTGTGTAGGGAGAGAGAGAAGACGGTTCTAGGGTTTTAAAATCAAAAAGGAGATGAAAAATGATCCAGAAAGTCGGATCTCGGATTTTTATACCAGTCGCCCCGCTCGAGCGTGGAAACCCCCGCTCGAGCGCCACTCACAGACTCCCGCTCGAGCGGCCAAACTCCCGCTCGAGCGGCGAATGCACACTCCCAGAAGTTTTTGCAGACAGGTCCCCGCTCGAGCTCCCAACTCCCCGCTCGAGCGTCACTCACGACTTCCCGCTCGAGCATCCAATCCCCCGCTCGAGCGGCCAACATTACACAGGACATACTGGACGGGTGTATTCCCCGCTCGAGCGTCCAAACCCCCGCTCGAGCGGACAAGCCAAAATCTGGGCAACAAGACTTGGTTCCTAAGCTCAACCAACCTGCTCCAAATCTTCCCAACACAACCCAAGACTCAAAATAAGAAAATAATGAATGACAACAACAATTATACAATGACGGAATCTACGGAACCTAAGTCCGGATACAATAATCAAATGGGAAAAGACCGGGGTCGCTATAACCTCCCCCCCTTAAAAGAATTTCGTCCCCAAAATTAAGCATAAGTTTGTAAATAAAAACAAGTTTTTCTCAATTCTCAAAGATATTGTATAACAAAAATAAACATCTTGACCCAATACTGGTCACTTCATCTCTTTATCAAGAAGCATCTTACAATATATATATAAAACAACATATATTTCAACCTGCATCACTATTATGCATTATTCCTTCCAATGATAGCAATTTCCATATCATATTCAATTGCATGATATATATAGCACGTTCGACAATGTAATCAACATATGTAATGTTACACTGAACTTCTATAATGAAGCAAGTTTCAAGATACACCCATTTACCAATACAAACTCAATGTTTTACAACTTAAGACATATATAGAGCTCTTAAGTTCAACAATATAACAGAATCTAATTATAAGATTACAAATCAACAAACATGTCCGGATATTTCTGGCGGACTTCCAATTCACGTTCCCAAGTGGCTTCCTCCACTCCGTGATGTTTCCACAAAACTTTCACCAAAAATAATAGTGGACTAATAGTCTAATCCCATGGGCTAATTGTAACGGCCCAAAAATAATCTCACATAACTATTACATCAACCCACTTCCAAAATGAGATATTAACCAAAATCAATTACATAGTTCCAAATGTTTACCAAAGTATTCTCACATGCCATTATACATTTATTTACAAACTAGTACATGAACCTATAGCATGTAAAATAAATCATTAAATCACAACAATAAGGCCCTCAAGGGCTTACAAGTTCCAAGGCAATAGCCCGGTTACACATAATGGTCTCACGGACCCAAACAAATTAGCCCTTGGCTTACAAGAATAACACAACAAAATAAGAGTTAAACTACTCTTCTTCAAAACATTTCCACGCCCGTAGCTTGGCAGGGTCACCACATCTTTACCTGCACCAATTTCCATAGGGGTGAGCATAAAGCCTAGTAGAGATTTCTCACAAAGTATATACAGTTATGCCAATTCCATTAACATTAAAAATGCATATGTAATGCCATGCAAGTGCCAATAGTAAAGGAAAATCTTATTTCAATGCACCATTTCAAAATCATCATGTTCTCAATAATATTCAATGCACTATTTTAAATGCACCATGTTCTCAATAATATTTAGCAATCTCATTAATTTCAACTTCCAAAATTTAAATCAACAGGGGTGGTAAATACGACACTGGTAATCCCTAGGCTAGTGTCTGTAAGTAGTCTCTACGAGCACTACCAAACTGTCATTTTTATCGGTATTAAGCGGAAGGCTCGACACCTATCTGCGCGGCTTTTGGGTGTTTCACTTTGGACACTCAGGCCAACTTATCAAATTCATCTACACCCCCTATCCAGACTTACCAACGTATTTACCCCATACACATTTCCATTAGTTCTCATTACAATGATCTTTCTCAAAATGAATGCTTTTCTAACTCATGTCATGATGTGCAATAATGACATTAAAACAATTGAGAATATGATGCAATAACTACTAACTCATAGCATTCTTTTATATTCAAAAACATGCCTACAACAATATTCAACATCACATTTTCATTTCCTCCTTACCATGTTATTCCACAAGATACCCATGCGTCTCCAATGCATAGTTACAATTTCTCATTTCACCCAATAGTCATGTGTCTTCAACACACCATAACAATTCCTCAACATTAATTCATCATGACCAAACTTTCAATATGGCTAACATGCCATCATTCATTTCACTTTTCCATTACACTACGATTAAGCATTTTCACATCATCAATGGCACTCAACAACTTACAACATTACAAGTTTAAGTGTTGGCAATAATGTTAAGTTGACATCTCATATGTCATACATGAGGTACATTATTATTTTGCTAAAAGTTTGATGAACTCAATCCCATACATCCTCATAACACAAGAAAATAAATAATTTCAAAGGCACTACTTTATTTAAAAAAAATCCCCAATCTCTAGGGTTTTCATAGAAAACAAGCTTTCCTCATTTTTTTCTAAGAGATGCTCCATCTAGAAATTTTCTTTGAATTTAGTAGAGGGAAAACCCTCAAGAAGTAGTAAAACATTTAGTTATAAACCCCCACTCAAAACTCTCTGTACATTTTAAATCAAATTAATAAAATCAACACAAGACTCAAGAACACTTTTAAATCAACAACAAATAGCAAAACTATATATATAACTCAAGAAATCCCTACCTCAAAGCCTTTGAGAAGATGGAGAAGAGAAACCCTAGTTTCAAAGAGGAGAGGGAGCTTTGATTTCTACCCACCAAGTGAAGCCCTAGCCTTGGATCTTCAAGATTTGAGGGAAAATGTTGGTGATCTTGCTCCAAGAATCATAAGAATCAAAGAGTTTTGGGTGATTGAGGTGTTTTCTAGAGAGAGTAAGGAGAGAAATTAGGTTTAGAATGAGAGAAAAATGAGTTAGAGGTGATATATATTCAGACCAAAACGTTATAAGAAAACAGGGCACGGACTGCCCAGTTGGCCGCTCGTGCAGCATTTTCCACCGCTCGAGCGCCCCACCTTGATCGCTCATGCGCTCTAGGCAGAATCGAATTTTCTAGGTCTAAGCCTCCACCGCTCGAGCGGCCCAACCCACTGCTCGTGTGACCCAGCCCCGCATGTGCGGCCCAAGCCCGGCCACCCAAAAATTCCGCTTTGCTCCCGGCACTCCAGACTCACCCACACATCCTCCGGAACAAGAGAAATCCAACACCAAACAGAAAAACACTAGAATTCCAATCTAGGGAACCATCTCGGTCATTTCAAATCCAACGAAGGCAAATGGAGAATGAAGCGAAGAAAGAAAGAAAGAGAAAGGAAAGGAACCCGACCGTCACACTAATCTTTCAAAACAAACACCACCTTTTTGTACACTTGTCACCTATTTGTCCTCATCACACATCTCCTCGCCCCCCTCCCCCCCAAAACCAAAAAAAAAAAAAAAAAAAAAAACCTTAAACTAAATAACATATGACTCCATAAGAATCGAACTTTTTACCAATTAACACTTTTTAAAATGTTTAGTATATCTTTTTAGTGGAGTATGGGACCCAATTGGTTTATTAAAAATATTTAATTTGGTTTGGTGTTGGTTATAATATATTATATATGACTTTTGGAGGCCCAATGAATATTTAATAATTTGTTTGGTGCAGCTAGGGCTCTGATAAAAAACCCAAGTGTCAACAATATTTATGAGTATTGTTTTTGTTTTTCGAAAACTTTTGTTCATCTATTTAGTAAGGTCTTTTCTCTTATTTATTTGTGATTATTTGGAATTCACCTAAGGGTGGTTTATGAGACCATTTGTGTCTCGTTTGAAAACTCTTGGTTAATAGTGGAATCAGATTTCAGTCCCGTTGACGTACCTCACATTGAGAGAACCACACAAAAATTCTTGTGTTGTTGTTGGTTTAATTTTTTCGCATTATTTTTATTTCCATCGATTGATTTACTTGTGGAAAATTATCTATTTTCCCCAACAACTGGTATTCGAGCTTACGATTTATTTGGGTTTATTTATTTGTGTAAATCAATGGAGAGGAATGTGAGTCGTATGCCTAGCATCAATGGAAGCAATTGGATAACTTGGAAAACTAAAATGGAGGACATATTATTTTGTAAAGATTTGTATGGGCCTATTGAGGGTGATAGTGGAAAATCCAATGGTATGAAAGATGAAGAATAGAAGAGACTTAATCGAAAAGTCATTGGTGTTATCCGTCAATGGATTAATGATAGTGTGTTTCATCATGTTACTATTAAAACTTTAACACATGATTTATAGAAAAAATTAAAAAGTTTTTAATGACAAAAAATCAGCCACAAATAAAGCTTTTCTGTTTCATAAGTTGGTTAATTTAAAATATAAAGATGGCAGCCCCATCTCGGAACATTTGAATGAAATAAAGAGTATTATTAACCAACTTGCTTCTATGAAAATTATTTTTGATGATGTGTTGTAGACTTTGATGCTACTTAGTTTTTTACCCGAAGTTGGGATACTTTTATTGTGACGGTTAGTTATTCAGCGTCCGATGGAGTTGTCATAATGAGTCAAGTCACTAGTAGCTTGTTGAGTAAAGAAATTAAAAGAAAATCAACAGGTTCTTCTCATTCGGAGGCATTTGTTGTGAGAGGTCGAAGCAAAACAAGGGGGATGAGTAAGACTCCTCATGGTCCTAATCAAAGCCGTGACAAATCGAGAGATGATTCTTTTTCAAAAAAAGACATTGAGTGCCATTATTGCCATGAGAAAGGGCACATGAAGCTGGAATGTCGAAACTTAAGAACAAGGAGAAAAGACGTGACAAAAGTATGGATAAGAAGTAAAAAGACACAACGGCGGTTACTACCGATTGTGATCTAATGGTCGTTTGTGAAGATGATTGTGTCAATTTTGTAGGCCAATAGAGCAATTGGGTGATTGATTTTGGTGCTTTTTTTCATGTGACTTCTCGGGTTGATTTCTTTACTTCCTATACCAAAGGAGATTATGGTTGTGTTCGAATGGGTAATGAAGGTATGCCCAAGATTGTTGGCATGTGTGATGTTTGCTTGGAATTAAATTTGAGTTGCAAGCTATTGCTAAAAGATGTGAGGCATGTTCCCGACATTCGCCTCAATTTGATCTCTACTGGGAAGCTAGGTTATGAAGGCGACAACAACAAATTTAGTAATGGAAAATGGAAGCTGACAAAGAGTTCTTTGGTGGTGGCTAAGTGCAAGAAGACTCGCATACTATATTCGATGCAAGGAAAAATTTGTAAATGTGTTATTTATGCAATTGAGGATGATACTTCTACTGAATTGTGGCACAAGCGGCTTGGGCACATGAGTGAAAAAGGACAATAAGTTTTGTTTCAGAAAGAGTTTCTACTTGGTTTGAAAGGTGCGCATCTTAAAGCTTGTGTTCATTGCTTGGCGGGTAAACAACATAGAGTTTATTTTCATAAAAATGTTGCTTCTAGAAAAGAAAATGTTTTGGAGTTGATCCATTCAGATATTTGTGGTCCTTTGAAAGTTAGAACACATAGTAGTGCAATTTATTTTGTTACTTTCATTGATAATTATTCAAGGAAAGTTTGGGCTCTTGCACTAAAAACTAAAGATCAAGGTCTAGATGTGTTTAAACATTTTCAAGTCATGGTTAAAAGAGAAACATGGTGAAAATTAAAATGCATCCGAATAGACCATGGTGGTGAATACATTGGGCCATTTGATGAAGGCCCAGGTATTTGGCACCAAAAGACAGTTAAGAAGACTCCTCAACAAAATGGCATTGCTGAGATGATGAACCGCACCATTGTAGAAAGAATAAGGTATCTGCTTTCACACGCTAAATTGCCAAGATCTTTTTGGGATGAGGCAATGAGGACCGTTGTTGACGTGATGTGTCTTATGAGCACTTTATAGTGTTTGATTACTGAGCATTTGTTCACATTCCAAAGAATGAAAGGTCCAAACTTGATAGTAAGTCAAGACAGTGCATTTTTCTTTGTTATGGGTGTGATGAATTTGGCTATAGATTGTGAGATTCGATCGGCGAAAAAGTTATTCGAAGCCGTAATGTTGTGTTTCTTAAAGATCAAACAATTGAGGACTTTGGCAAAGGTGATCAACCGGAGCAAAAAACTAGTGATCTCATTGACATTGATCCATCTCCTTCGTCTTCGGTGGATGATGAAAATCGGGGAGATGTGTAGCCACCTATTGAAGATGTGGTGGATGATGCTAATCCTAATGAAATTGAGCCTGAAATTGAGAAAGGGCATCCCATTTCAGAACCGCCACTACAAATTGAGTTGAGGAAATCTACAAAAGACCGGCAACCTTTGAAATAGTATCCTCCTAATGAATTTGTGTTGACATCAGATCAAGGGGAGCCCAAAAGCTACCAAGAAGCAATTGGGCTTGCAAAGAAAGGTGATTCGAAAAAGGCCATGGAAGAGGAAATGAACTCTTTACCTGAAAACCACACTTATGGTTTGGTGAAGTTGCCTAAGGGAAGTAAAATTTGAAAAATAAGTGGGTCTTGAAATTGAAAGATGATGGTAAGAATCTAAGGTACAAGGCACACTTTGTTGTGAAAGGCTTTAGACAAAAGAAATGTGTTGAGTTTGGTGAAATTTTCTTGCCGGTTGTGAAAATATCTTCTATTCGGGTTGTACTTGGCATGGCCGCCAGTATGAACCTTGAAGTTGAGCAAATTGATGTGAAGACCACATTTCTTCACGGAGATCTTAAAGAAGAAATTTACATGGAACAATCAAAATGTTTTGTGGAAAAAGGGAAAGAGAAATTTGTTTGCAAATTGAAAAAAAGTTTGTACGACCTCAAGCAAGCACCGCGACAATGGTACAAAAAATTTGACTATTTTATGATGAATAATGGTTTTTCTAAAACCACTTCAGACTATTGTGTTTGTGAAAAATTTTCCAAATGGTAAATTTACAATTCTTTTGCTTTATGTCGATGACATGTTAATTGTGAGTCAAGATTCTACCATGATTAACAAGTTGAAGTTAGAGTTGAGCAAGTCTTTTGCTATGAAAGATTTGAGGCTGACAAAGCAAATACTTGGTATGAAAAACGTTCGTGATCACAAAAAGGGACTGTTTTGGTTGTCTCAAGAAAGCTACATTGAGAAAGTTCTTAAGAGGTTCAACATGGATAAAGCAAAGCTGGTTGGTTGTCCACTTCTGGGTCACTTTAAGCTTAGTTCGAATCAATGTCTTACAAGTGAGAAAGACAAGGAAAAGATGCTGAAAATTCTTTATACTTCAGCAATGGGTTCTTTGATGTACGCCACTGTAGACACCTCATTTTTGACCGTCCTCAAGACTTGGATGTCATCGTTTGAACACTCGATGATCATCCATGTTTGTGTTCGTTTTGAGTTCTCAGAGGTCTCGGCCGCACGCCTTGCCTCAAGATCTCTTAACTTGTCTATTTTGTGGTTGGTTGTGGACCAAACACTTGTGTTTTTTCTTCTGAGGGAAGAGGGTGGCTTGTTGGTCATTTTCTCAACCCACCAGCCAAGGCTTGAAGCCATCGGCCCTGGCTTCTGGCTATCGGCCAAGAGTGTTGGCCGATCGGCACTATATTTAATCGGCCGGCCATTGTGTTGGTCGATCGGCCATTTTTGCTGGCCGAACCCTGTTAATCTGCTTTATGCAGATATTTTATGGCAGCTGGCACAGCTGGCATGCACAATTCACCCCCTCCATACACGTGTATGGAGGGATTTGCCCTTTGCTTAGCTTTTCTTAGAAGCTTTAGAATTTGAGCTTCTATAAAGAGGGTGCCCCTCCTCCCTCCTCCAGGGTTCAGAAAAATTAGGTTAGAGAGTTTAGATATAGTTTTGTATCTATACTCTCTTGTTTGATCATATTTTGTGCCTTAAAGTGTAGTATTGTCTTACTATTGCACACAAACACATACTAGAACACCACCCTCTTGGAGCTGAGGTCCCTTGAGGTTGATTTCAGGGTTCTTGGACTGGTTTAAGCTTGGAAAAGTTGCTGGAGTTGTGTTCTTGAAGGTGGTCTTCAAGGGAGAGCTTTTTTGCTTTTAATACCCCATTCTTGCTTTAGCTTTTAGCCTATCTTGCATATTGTTTTAAGCTTCGACTATAATCGATAAAAGTTCTGATTTTGTGTGCTTTAGATCTTTGTTTAAGGTCATTTTGAGGTTTGGGGTTGTTTCCACCCTCTTAGGCCTTGTTAGGCCTTGTTTTAGGCCATCCCTTTTGGCCATTGTTCTTGTCTTTGCATGACCTCTCTACCACTGAAATCCAGAGGATTTTCAGTGGTGAAGAGGTGGTTTTCAAGTCCTAAATGGGAGAGGGTCATCCCCTCTCCTTGTTGTCTTGAAGCATAAGTGGCTTATGCTTGTAGCTTGTATACTTAGCTTGTTTTAGCTTCATCAGTATATATTAGGCTTTGTTTTGCCATGATATAGCACTATTTTGAGTTGGTTTAGACACACCAGGCATGCTTCATGTACTTGTCTTGTAATCCCATGATTTGCCTTAACATGCATCATGTTGTAACATGTCATTTTAGCATGATTTTGGCTCAACCTCATGAAGCTTTTAGCTTTGTTTTAACATGCTAGAGCTTTGATTTTCATTGTTTTGGTCATGCTTACATTGTTTTGTAGAGCTACCATGTATCTTAGCTTGTTAGCTTTGAGTATTCAAGTCATTAGCATGCTTTATTCGGACCATTTCAGTGGTTTGGCATCACTTGTAATGTTATTTCAGTCCATATTTCATGCTTGTACACTTGCACTTATCACTCATTTAATGTCTTAAAGAGTTTGTGTTTTATGCCTCATGAATGTGTCATTGCATATGCCATCATGTTTAGGTCTTTGGGATGCCATCTAAGTGGGTTTTTGGACTCATTCTAATATGCCATAACTCTGATTTTGGTCGCTTAAATCATGCCATGTTTGGCATTGATAGGTGTGGTGTAACACCTCTTTTGTGGCCTTGTATGCCTCATGCTTTTGCCATCTTGTCCTAGCTTATTTTGGCCTTGGCCATTGCATGTTTTAGGCTCATTTTGACATGATTTAGGACTGTTTTGGGTCGTGTTTGCCATATGCTCCTTGTTTTGTGTAGCTTTGGTTCAAGTCCCGTCACATGCCTTAGGCTTTGAGCCGTATGCATGCTATGCTTGATTTGTTTATGTGGTTTGGCATCACCCCTAGCATCATTTCAGAGCATGTAGTGTTGTCACATTGGCATGCTTTTCACCTCTTTTAAGTGTGCTTAAGAGTTGCTCCACTATGCTTAAGTGTTAGGCCAATTAGCATGCATGTTTGTATGTGTTCTTGTCCTCATTTCCATAACACTTTGGCCACTGATTTGGCCTTATTTGAGAGTTGTCCATTTTGGTTTAAGTCCATCCCCGCATATTGTTGTATGCTTGCCTTGCATGTTGTCGCATTCTTGGTGCATATTTGATAAATTGCATGTTGTAACATGCTAGTTCAATAGTGCCTTGTTGCATATTTAATCTATTGACATGTTGTTGCATGTTTAAGTGGTATTGCATTTGGCATGCATCTTTGGTTAAGTTGCTTTGCATGTTTGCATGCATTGTCCTTCACATGTTGTTACATGCTTGCCTATCCTTGAGTGTTGTCACATGCCTTGCATGTTTGCATGCTTGTTCACATGCTCATGTTACATTGACTTATCTTGCATGCTTAAGTTGATTACATTGTGTTGCATTGCACATGTTGCATTACATTAGTTGCATGCTTTGCATTGTATTTTTTACACTTGCATAGCGTTATGTTTGGATTGGGGTGTCAAACTAAACACAAGGATCGAGGGACGTTTCGTACTTGAAGTGACGAAACATGCCTCAATCCTTGGTCGCCGACGCTCTTGATCTAACATGATAGAGTGCAAGGCATTCATGTGTTTTGTGCATTCATTGTACATTAATTTGTACACTTAGCTCCTTTGGCCATCATGCGTTGAAATACGTGATTGGTGGCCCGAGGGTCGAGAGCCATACTCCTTTGAGTCTTAAACATGATAAGGAGGGTGGTCGTGCACGCATTATCGTATAAATGCCTTGCCATGCTCTGTTTGTCCTCTGCTGCAGCAAAACAGCATTCTGCAGGAAAAGATGGCCGATCGGCTATCTACAGTGCCGATCGGCTAAGTATTGTTGGCCGAGAGCTTCATTTTTGGTCGATGACTAGTTCCCCTTGGCCGATGGCCTTTCCACTCGGCCGATGGCCTCTCACAGCACCTAGAAGGTGATTCAGAAGCATCCTTGAGACTTGTGCAGTTTTCAGAGGTGCAGAGCAGTGCAAACAAAGGCAACATGTGGCATGGCAATGGATTTCCGAGCGAAGCCGACCGAGCATGCATGCATCCCTCTTTCCGAGGCTGTTCTACTGCTTTAGTAGCTTAGTTAATTTGTTTAATTAATTAAGTGTTGTGTAATAATTAATTAGCTTGTTAGTTAGTTAATTAGTTAATTTGTATTATTTTTTCGGACCCTCCGTCGAGAGGGCGCATTTTGTAATAAGTGTGCGTGCGTGAGTGAATGTCTTCCAACCCCACGTCTTTCTCCCTTTTACTTACCTATTTTCAATGGTTAGTTTTAGGTCATATTTCATTTTAGCATCCTTATGCTATGCATGTTTGCATTGCATCGTATTTCAATTCCAAGTTGAATACATGTATCAAATTGTCGCATCTCACATGCCATCTTAGAATAGCCGAGCCTATTTCTAGTTGCATTTTGCATGTGATGCATTAGCCATTGTTAAACATGAACTAGGATCATGCATGATTACTAACTAGTTCCTTGTTTTGGCTCGGAGTACACTGTGAGTGTTTATGCTTTAGCATACTGCACGTGTGTTAATGTTGCCATGACAGCATGCTTGCCATGCGGCTAATTGCTTATGTGACTTAAACTGCCTGAATGCCTGTGGGTGAAGGTTGGATCATTTGAATTGGAACAATTCATTGAAATCCGTGTTTTAGCCTACTTGCGAGTAGCAAACTCCAAACCATTTCCAAACAAACGAATATGCGATGTTTCGTTCCAAATTAGGCGATCTAGTCTACACTTGTGTGTTGTGTGCATCACATAGTAATTCTAGCTAATTAACCGGAATAAGAACACATGTGTTTTGAAAAACAAGATATCATGTTTAGTAGTGGCCGATCTTTGATCAGGCGAGCAGGGGTGCTCATAGATGACCTTGCCCAATCGTACCCAAGTTCCCGAGCCGAGGCAACTTTGGTGATGACGGACGCGTGGCCTTAGGCAACGAGTCAGGGTTTCCAAAATTCCCCCAAAATAAAATATTTAGGTGGCGACTCTGTATCTGGCAAGCAGTCCATGGTTGGCACTTCTTTCTTAAAAATCAGTTTTCCAAAATGATTTGCCGGATTTGGACTCTTTGGTGATTTATCAGTCTTGCATTACACTTTGTGAGATCAGATTAAGAACCGTGACAAATGAGTCTGAACTGTGGTAGCATAAGTCCGAGGGCGCGTCCACAGTTTCTGGCGACTCTGCCGGGGAATGTAGAGAAGTTGACTCGAACTCATGATAGCTTGTTTTCATTACACTTATGTGTCTCTTTGCATTGCATTTGCATTGGTGCGCCAAGGACACCGTCTTTGCCGTATGCTATTCCTGAACGGTTTGCTGGAGGCTTGCTTTGAGAAGCGTGCCATAAGGCTAACCGGTTGCGGGCTCTGCCACAACGGGAACACAAATCTCGATTTTCACCGAGGCACCCTTTTTGACCATTCGACCTAGTGCATATTTGGAATCCATAGTGACTATTCCAAACTAGGACAGGTTGCTTACCCGATTGTAGGTTGTTTGAAACCGCTGTGTGTGTAGGATAGGGAAACCCTACCCCACCATAGGGGTGTTTTGGCTCTTACTCATTTTCTATGTGCTTTTAGAGTACATCTCTACATGAATGCATATATCGGTTTGCAAGTCTGGGTATCAGGCCTGCGGGCATCAGTATTTGGGAATTAGTTTTACCTGAGGGTATCAGTTTGCAGGCAGAATTTTGGGCAGAACTTAGTAGAGAGTGCAGTCATTCAGCTTTTACTTGTATCTATTCTGGTGAAATTAGGCTGAGATGCTGCCTGTTTTCTCTTTTGCAGGGGGGTAGTCTCGGAACCATAGCTTCAGAAGGCTCCAACATCCCCCGGATACATTGGACTTGTGTTGATAGACTTTGTCAGGTCAGAGATTCAGTTCAAGGGCGAATCAGTGCTCCTTCGCTAGAGACAGGGCAAAAAGGCCAGTCAGGCACAGATCATCAGTTTAACAGTCTTCGGATCAGCGATCATTATCCATCTCACCTATGCGCAGTTGGGTTGAGATATCCGTTTTTACCTCAGGGAGATACACCTGTTATTCAGCTAGATCAGCACCTTATGGCAAGCATGGAAGAGATGATGCGTCAGCTCCAGGAAACTATGCAAACCATGTAGCCGGATGCTGCCCGCTAGGCAGAAGTCGTTGCACGTCAAGCAGAAGTAGTGGCCCAACAGGCAGAGTTAATAGCCAGACTTCAGCAGCAACAACAACCACAGCAAGCTGGAGCATCTGCTTCGCACCCACCTCCTCCCCCACCTAGAGTTCCGATATTCGGGGACACTGCAAACGTCCAGGAAGATACGGACGCCCCAACAAGACCAGTGTTGCCACCAGTTCTACCGCAGATTTCAAAGGCACTGGCCTTTTTAACAGGTACACCGTTTGAATCTGAGATGGACCCAACCGTCCTAAAGGTCAGTAAGCTTGAGAAGCTATTCAAGAAGGCTCAATGTGTGAATTCCATTCCGGACATAGAGGATGGATACACCGATTCAGTGGTGACATTACCAGACCGGTTCAAGATGCCATATATCAACCGCTTCGATGGCTTTGGAGACCCAATGGTACACCTCCACTTGTTTTTTGATGTCCTGAGGCCAATGGGCTTGACCACAGCCCAGAAACTATCACTATTCGACCGAACCATGTCTGGGATAGCCACAATCTGGTATGCGAAATTGGAGAACTCTGTGAAACAGAACTGGGAAGAGATGGCTGAGGCCTTCATTGCTCAATACTCCTATAACACACAGATCGAGGTCACAACTCATGATCTTGAAGTCACCCGCCAAGAGCCAAAGGAGGGTTTTTCAGAGTTTGTGACAAGATGGAGAGCAAAAGCCTCGATGGTGGCTACAAGGCCTTCTGACAAAGACCAGATCAGGATGGTTATGCGCAACCTCCAACCCAGGCTAATGCAAAAGATGATAGTCTTGCCCCTCCCTACCTTTGCCGACTTGCATGAGCTTAGGGTACAGATCAAGGACGCTATGAAGCAGGGCCTCATTGACCAAGAGAAGGAGCAGCCCAGGAGGGCGTTTTCCCACAGTTCGAATGCAACCACCAGTGGTGATGCAGCTGCAAGATCTTCTGAAGTGGGCATGGTCACCATCACCACATCAAAAACAGCTAGCCCATTCACCGGTGCGTCCGGAAGTAGCTCACAAAAAACCAAATATCCACCTCGAGTCAAGAGGGTTTTTACCCCACTTTATATGCCTTTGTCAAAGGCTCTAGTGGTCTTACTCCGGAAAGGACATCTAAAATCGTTAAAACAACGGCCTCTACCTGATCCTATCCCTCCAAAGCATGACCAGACTAAATACTGTGCCTACCATCAACAACCGGTCATGACACTGACAGTTGCTTTCGTCTTCGCCATAATGTACAAGATCGGTTTGACAACAAGGTCATCGTCGCACCAGCTCAGCAAAGTCTATCGCCATTAGATTAGTGAACTTGGGGGATAGTACAAGTATGTGATCAGGGGATGAACCACCTACGGGCGGCGCTCAGTTTACTCCGGATGTAGCGTATGGCACGCACTGTTTTGAGCATTTTACGCGAATGCTGGTTTTTGTACTTTCTGACTTGGGTATTTTGGGTCATTCTTGTTTTGTTGTATAGAGTTAGTCTTTTTGTACTGAGTCAGTCGGGTCTGTCTTGTTGTTTCGAGTCAGTCCTGTTGCATAGAAGTTGGGTGATTCCAGGGGTGTTACTTCGGATATCACCATTTTGTTTTGGTATTTGTCTTTTTGCTTTCTTTTGGGTCTATTTCTGCCGTGGAGCCAGTTGTGCCAACAGATTTGAATGAAACAACAGTAATTTTCATACTCTCGTGTTTGCTTCTGCCTTGCGCCAGTCGTGCCAGAAGTCTGAATGAAACGGCAGTACTTTTCACCTTCTTTTTTGCGCCTTGAAATCATTACATTGACCTAAGCTTTTCAAAAAAAATTTTGAACACTGTGATGAAAACGAAGAGGAAGGAATTCCTCGGGATTTGTAAAATTTGATCAAATGAGAGAAAGAGAGGCGTGCTAAGCCATTAATGAATGAGATCATGTTTGTTAATGTGAGTACTAAGAAGGATCATGGCTTGATCTAGATTGGTTCTACATTATCTTCAGCGCGATCGACTAGTCGCTTTCTTAAAAGATTTCAAAAAATGTTTTGCGTGGTCCTGCGAAGACCTGTGTGGAATCGCTCTTGAGATTGTGCAGCCTGGGGTCGCTCTTAGCCTCGAGACTCAACCCCTTTGCTTTCAAACCTTGAATTTGGAATTAGAATATTCAACGGTTAACCACAATGTGAGGCCTGTGTGGCTAGATTTGAAGCAGCCCATGAACTAGGGGCAAAAATGTCAGATGCGCTCGAAGAGTCAAAGATGTGTCTTTTCTGCAAACCAGGGAAGACTAGCAAGAATGCCAAATCCCAGAAGGGAAGAAAGAAGAAAGTTTTGTTGAAGAACAACCGAGTTCCTATCCACAACACTAGAGGAAAATTTAAACCCCATTGGATGGACTTCTACATCATCAGTAGACAGCAGCCATTCTCCTGGATTCGGATGGCTTCGAGACCCTAAAACCATTTGGAATGGACAAAGCTACACTTTTACCTTTGAGAGGCTCGCTGGGTCGAAAACCCGGAAGGGCGGCTCAGGCAAAAGTTAGAGCAAATGAAAAGAAAAGAAAAAGAACAAAAAATAGAAAAATGCAGAAAATAAAAAAGAAATGAAAAAAAAGAAAAGAAAAATGCAAAGAATGAAAAAAAGAACAAAAAGAAATGAAAACAATTGAAAAGAAAAGAAAAACAGAGCTCGCAAGGTTGAAAACCCGGAAGGGCAGCCTTGGCAAAAGTTAGAGCGTAAAATGAGAGGTTAAATACCCGAGTGTACCTTAACTGGAACTACGTAAGGCTTGATTCCCATGTTCGGGATACGTAGGCAACTTCATTCTGAAGTCCAGCCATAAACACTTCCAAATCGATTGTGTCCATGCAATGGCTTTGATCATCTTTGTCTTCTCTGTATCCAAGAGTTTGGTTGTGACCTTCATTATGAGTACTGGTTACAGTGTGCTGCGGTACTATTCAAACAAGGGGTTGTAGACACCCTTTTTTTTACCGTCCTCAAGACTTGGACATCATCGTTTAAACACTCGATGATTATCCATGTTCGTGTTCGTCTTGAGTTCTCAGAGGTTTTAGCCGCACACCTTGCCTCAAGACCTCTCGACTTGTTTATTTTGTGCTTGGTTGTGGACCAAACACTTGTGTTTTTTTGCTTCTAAAGGTAGAGAATGGCTTGTTGGTCATTCCCACACCTCACCGGCCTTGGCTTGAGGCCACCGGCTCTGTTTTCTTACTACCGGCCAAAGGTGTTGGCCGGTCGGCATTGTTTTTGGTCGGCCGGCCATTGTTTTGATCAATCAACCACTTTTTCTGGCCGATACCTTTTCTTGTGGGAGGCTTGACCCTTTTGAACCTTTGGTTTGGCTTTTTGTGGAAGGCTTGACCCTTTTGAACTTGTTGCTCCAAGATTCTAAGAGAAGCTTGAACCTTTCTTAACTTCTTGAGGAAGCTTGAACCCTTTGCTCTAGTTTCTTCAAGAAGCTTGACCCTTTTTGCTTTAGCTTTCTTAAGAAGCTTGGCCCTTTGCTCCAAACTTCTAAGAGAAGCTTGAACCTTTGTTCCTCTTTAAGAGGGAGCCTCTCCCTCATTAGAAAAGGTTCAGATTTTTGGCCAAGGCTGCATACACATATATCTCTCTCTATATCTCGTCTATTTTAGCTCAAACGTGTAAGGTTCTTGGCCCCATTGCACTACAACTCTTAGCCTAACCCTTCCACCTTTGGTCTAAGCATCTTGGAGGCCATTTTCAGAGGCTGAGGGACTGGTTTTTGGGTCCAGAGCTGTTGGAGTTCTTGGCTACAAGGGTAACACTCATTTTCCCTCTTTTATTCCCCATTTTTGCACAAGCTTTTAGCCTGTCTTGCATGCTGTTTTGAGCTTAGTATATAACTGATAAAAGTTCTAATTTTGCATGCTTTTGATCTTTTTTTAAGGTCACTTTTGTGTTTGGGGTTGTTTACCTCCTCTTAGGCCTTGTTTGGCCTCTTTTTTGTGCCTTTTTTGTGAGCTTTGGGACCACCTTGTATTGGCCTTATCTGGATTTCAGTGGTGGGGATGGTGTTTTGAGGTCCTAAGAAGGAGAAGGCCATCCTCTCTCCTTATTGTCTTGTTTACTTGCATTTTTAGCCTTACAAAGGAGCCCATATTTGCATGCATCCTAAGCTTGGTTCAGGCCCTTTTTGGTGACTCTTAGGACCTGTCTAGCCTCTGTCCATGGCTGGTTTGGTCCCTTTTTGTTTGCTTCTTGCATGTGTAGAGTAACCCCTTTCTTGGCTTATCAAAGGAGCACCCAATTCTAGCATGTGTTGACTATGTTTCAGTGGGTTTTTAGTCATATTTTGGCATTCCATGAATCTGTTTTTGGCTGGTTTGGTGGTCCCTCATTTGTTTCACATGCTTGTAGTGTAAGCCATGCTTACTAGCTCACATTGCATGTTGTTTTGGCCCTCCATTCTAGCATATTTTGGCCATGTTTCAAACATGTTTTATTCATATTTTGGGCTTCCTTAGCTCTGTTTTTAGGCCTCTTGGTCGATTGGTGCTTGCCATGCATGGTTGTAGTGTAATAGCCTTGCTTACCTTTGAGTTTTGAAGCCCCTTGTGTGCGTTGCATGAGGTGTTTGCATGTTTTGGTATCATAGGGAATGCTATTTCAGAGCTTATATGTGTGTCATATTCTCATGTTTAGCATGCCTTCGTTGCGTTTAAGAGTTGCATCATTATGCCTTGTTTATAAGCCCTTGCATGAGCTTCATTTTAGTGCATGTCAAGCCCTCATTTTTAGCTCATTTTGCCACTGTTTAGGGACTGCATGAGGTCTGTTAGGAGTTGGTTTCATCATTTGTGCATTGTATTGTATACCTCTAGTGTAATGTGCTTCACTAGTTTCGGTATTTGAGCCTTCCTACATGCATTGCACGAGTCGTTGCATCATTTCGGAGTCATTTTGTATGCTATTTCAGAGCTGGAGTGTATGCCATTGTACCTCATGTTTCATCCTTGCCATGGTCTTGGAGAGTTACATTTTGTGCCTTAGTCACGGGGCCATTGCATTGTGCATCTTTGCATGAGTTTTGGTGCCTTGATTCCATCATTTTTGGCCACTGATTTTGGCATGCTTGAGAGCTACCCATGTTAGTGTAAGTCCATCTCACCATGTTGTTGCATGCTTGTTTCATTTTGCATGTTGTTGCATGTTATACATGTCCACATGTTTAGGTTGTATGCCTATTGCATATTCCATGTTAACATGCTCATGTTGCATTAGATTTGTTGCACACTTGAGTTATTTGCATGCTTGCTTGCTTGTCTAGGTTGCATTGCATTGTGTGTGCATCCCTTGCCTCTTGATCAATCATGATAGAGGTTGGGGCACTTTGTGTGTTTTGTGCATTTCATTCCATATTGAGTTGTACACTTGGCTTCTTTGGCCATCATGCATTGAAATGCGTGATTGATGGTCCGAGGGTAGAGAGCCATACTCCCTTAAGTCCATAACATGATAGGGAGGGTGGTTGTGCACACATTGCTTTAAAAATGCATTGTCATGCCTTGTCTATCCTCTGCTGCTGCAAAATAGGGTTCTGCAGGAATGAATGGTTGACCGACCACATTCAGTGCCGGCCGACTACAAATCTCTGGCCGAGAGGCACGCTTCTGGTCGATGACCACTTTTCCATGGCCGGTGACCATTCCTCTTGGCCGGTGACATCCCACAGTGATCATGGAGTGATTCTGAAGCATCCTTGGGACTTGTGCAGTCTTCAGATGTGCAGAGCAGTGCAAACAGAGGCAACATGAGCATGGCGACGGATTTCCGAGCAAAGCCGAGCATACATGCATTCATCCCTCTTCCCGAGGCCTCTTCACTGATTTCTTAGCTTAATCAATTTGTTAATTAGTTAAGCGATTTTGTAATTATTTAATTAGCTTGTTAATTAGTTAAATTTGTATTATTCTTTCGGTCCCTCCCTCGAGAGGGCGAATTTGTAATAAGCGTGCGTGTGTGTGATGCATGTCTTCCAACCCCACGTCTTTCTCCCTTTTACTTACCTACTTTCAATGGTTAGTCTTAGGGCACATTTCAATTAGCATACTTATGATAGCATGTTTTCATACATTCATTTGCATTGCACGCACCGGACTCGGCGCATCATACTAATTGCATAGTATTTCAATTCCAACTTAAATACGTGTATCGAGTTGTCGCATTTCACATGCCATTCTTAGGGTAGCCGAGCCTATCTTAGTTGCATTTTGCATGCGTTGTATTAGCCATTGTTAACATGAACTAGGATCATGCATGATTGTAGACACCCCATTTTTTACCGTCCTCAAGGCTTGGACGTCATCGTTTGAACACGTGATGATTATCCATGCTTGTGTTTGTTTTGAGTTTCGAAAAGTCTTGGCTGCGCGCCTTGCCTTAGAATCTCTTAACTTCTCTGTTTTGTGCTTGGTTGCACCAAGAGCTTGTGGATGTGTTCCTGAGGGAAGGGGGTAGCCTGTCGACCAAGTCTCCTGCCCACCGGCCACCTTGATTTTCAATCGGCCAAATGTGATGGCCGGCCGGCCAATTTGACTGCCGGTCGACCACTTTGATAGCCAGCAGGCCAAATGTGGTTTTCAACAGATATTTCTGTAGACAGCTGGCAGCTGTCATTCTAGGCCATGCCCCAGCCCATGCCTGGACGTGGGAGTTCTGAGGAGCTGCAGATTGATATATCTATATCAATCAAGCTCTCTCAAAAGATAACACAAGGAAGAAGAAGAGAGATACAATTTGAAAGAAGAAAAACATTTCCTCTCTCTCTAAAATTCTCAACTCTCTCCCTATCTTTCTCTTCCAAACCCTTCAAACCCTAAGGTTCTTGCCCCCCTTTACACTACCACTCATAGCCTACAACCTCCATACTCCATTCCAGCAACTTGAGGCTGATTTCCAGAGGCTAGAAGCTCATTCCCTTGGACCAAAAGTTGCTGTGTTGTTGTTCTACAAGGGTAAGCTTCTATGTTCCCCTTTTGTGCACTATTTTTCTCTATTTTAGCTCCTTTTGCTTACATTTTTGGGCTCCGACCTGAACTAGAAATAGTCATATTTTGAGCTCATCTTCATGTTTGATCAAGGGTTTTTCTTTGTTTGAAGCCACCTGCTACCCTTTTCCCCCTATCTCTCTTTTAGGGCTATTTCTTGCATGATATGTTAGCCCTGTTTGTAAGCATTTATGGGCTTCGGGATAAACTGTAAAGTGTCTTATTTTAAGCCCCTATTCAACTTTGTTGAAGGTCTCTTCACCGTTTGAGGCCAGATTCTGTCCCTTGTCTCTATTCTCTCTTTTAGGGCCATCTTTGCATGATAGTTTAGCCCTATTTGTGTTTTTTTTTTAGATTTGTTATAAACTGGAAAAAGTTTTTTTTTTGATGCCCTCTTGATGTTTTATTAAGGGAATTTTCTTGTTTGAGGTCATCTCCTTCCTTGCATGCCTTATTTCTTCATGTTTTGAGCCATACATGTGAGCATTTGCATTGGCCTTGTTTTGGCCTTCTAGCCACTGAAATCCAGTGGATTTTTAGTGGCTAAAACACTATTTTGAGAGCCAAAATTAGAGGGGGGTGACCGCCTCTCTCCTTCTCTTGTTTGGTGGCCTTTTTGGCCTTCCAAAGAGACCCTATCTTGCATGCTTCGAAGTCACTTTCCGGGATCAATTTGGTGAGTTTTAGGACTACCATATTTGATCTTCATAGTTTTTTATGCCATGCTAAATGTCTACCTTGCATGTGCTCAATAACTCCTTGTATGGCCCTCCAAAGTAACTCATTATTTTTGCATACCATGGTTGCATATCAGTGGTTATTTGGGCCTATTTTCACATGATTTATTCACTGATTTCTGCTGGTTTGGTGAGATTACATTTGCTTCATATACTTGCCATGTAAACCATGATTGCTAGTCAAGATTGCATGCTATTTTGTCCACCATGCTAGCATCTTTTGGCCATGCTTTGAACAGGAAATGTTCATGTTTTGGGGCTGCCTTGGCTCTGTCTTCATGCCTCATGATCAAATAATGCATGTTTTGTATAGCTATAAGTCATTCCATGAGCCTAGTTTCGAGTTTCGGGTTTCGTCTCATGCATTGAGTGCCATTTTTCCATGTCTCAGGGCTGTTTAGCATCATATTTCAGTGCTGAAATTTGTGAGTTTGCATGCTATCTTGCATCCCTTGCCATGTCTTGTTAGAGTTACATGTTATGCTTTAGGTTCAGTCCTCGGTTTGCGTGCATGCGTACACGTATTTCGAGAGTCTCATTTTCACCTAATGGCTACTGAGGTGAGTGTGGCTGAGGTCCATTCATGTTAGTGTAAGTCCATCCTGTATTGTGTATGCCATGTTTCAGTGCGTTGTGCATGTTATGTTGTTAGCATTGTATGTTATATAGTTGCATTGCATGTTTGTATGTTTGCTTGCATGCTTAGGTCGCATGTGCATCGTTGTGCATTGCCTCGCCTCTTAATCAACCATGATTGAGGTGGGGTCCCTTGTATGTTTTGTGTATATTGCATTTGACATTGAAATGCATACTTGACTCTTCGGCCATCATGCATTGAAATGCGCAATCGGTGGCCCGAGGGTCAAGGGCCATGCTCCCTTGAGTCCATTGCATGATAGGGGGTGTGGCCATGCATACATTTGTTTGAAAATTCCATGCCATACACTGCTTACCCTCTACTGCTGTCAACTGCAAGTTTCAGCAGGAAGAATTGGCCGGCCGGCAGTTTTGTGTGCCGACCGGCAAAAAATGTTTGGCCGAGAGCATGATATTTGGCCGATAATCCCATTTCCACGGCCGGTGGAATTTTGTTTTGGCCGGTGACACTCCAGAGCACTCAGGGAGTGATTCAAAGTAGCTTTGGAAAATTTATGTGCTCCTCAGAGGGGCAAGACAGTGTAAACAGAGGCAACAGTGGCATGGTATGGATTTTCGGGCAAGACGAGTCAAGCATGCATCATTCACGCATCCCGAGGCGGGGCTGCGGCCACCTTCTTCCTGCATTTAATTTGTTAATTAATTAGAAATTCTGTAATAATTAACTTAGTATTATTTATTCGGACTGTAATATTTATTTGGACCCTCTGAGCGAGGGCAATTGTGTAATAAGTGTGCGTAAGTGTGTGTATGTCTTCCAACCCCACATCTTTCTTCCCTTTTATTTACCCGCTTATGATAGTAGACTATGGCATATTTAAATTAGCATACATTATGCTATGCATGCGTGCATTCATACATTTGCCTTGCATGCACCAGACTCGGCACATCATGCTAACTGCATTGTGTTTCAATTCCAAATTGAATACGTGTTAGTTGTAGCATTTCACGTGCCATGTTTAGAATTGCCGAGCCCATTTCTAGTTGCATTTCGCATGTGTTGCATTAGCCATCTTAAACTAGGATCATGCGTATGATTGCTAACTAGTTTCTGTTTTGGCTTGGAGTACTCGGTAAGCATTTATGCTTTAGCATACCGCATGCGTGTGAGTGTTGCCATAACAGCATGATTACCATGAGGCTAGCTGCTTATGTGATATAACTGCTTGAATGCCTGTGGATGGAGGTTGAATTACCTAAATTGGAATAATGCATTAAAACTGTGAGTTTTAAGCCCACTAGATAAATGGCAAAACCATCTTTTCTAGAAGCCCACTTGAGGGTGGCAAAATCTGCATTTCAGCCTACTTGCGAGTAGCAAACCATTTTCAAAACAAGCATGAAATGTTTTGTTCCAATTTAGGCGATTTGGTCTATACTTGTTTGCTGTGCACATAACATAGTAATTCTAGGCTAATAAATGGAATAAGAACACATAACGTTTTCAAAAACGAATATCACGGTTAGTAGAGGCCGAACTTCGGATCGGGCGAGAGGGGGTGCTCATAGTTGACCTTCCCCAATCGTACCCAAGCTCCCGAGCCGAAGCAACTTTGGTGATGACGGACACGTGGCCTTTGGCACCGAGTTAGGGTTTCCTAAATTCCCTATTAAAAATATTTAGGTGGCGACTCTGTATCTGGCAAAGCAGTCCATGTTTGGCACTTCTTTTCAAAAATCTGTTTCTCAAAACGATTTGCCAGATTTGGACTCTTTGGTTCAGATTAAGAACCGTGACAATTTGAGAGTCCTGAACTGTAGTAGACCCGCAAAAACGAACAGAATGGGACTCGTCCTCCCGGGGCGTTCGGGGACGTCTACAGTTTCTGGCGACTCTGCTGGGGATTTAGAGAGTTTGACTCGAACTCGTGATATCCTGTTTTGATTTCATTTATGTGTCTCTTTGCATTGCATGTGCATTGGTGCGCCTAGGACACCGTGTTTTCCATCTGCCATTCTTGAACGGTTTGCCGGAGGCTTGACTTTGTCAAAGCATGCCATAAGGCTGACTGGTTGTGGGCTCTGACAGTATGGGAACACAAACCCCGGTTTTACTGGGGCACCCTTTTCGACCATTCGACCTAGTGCATATCGAAATCCATAGTGACCATTCCAAACTAGGACAGGTTGCTTACCCGATGTTAGGTTGTTTGAAAACTACTGCATGCCTAGTGAAACCCTAGCTCCTGACAAAAATAGGACAGGGAAACCCTACCCCTCCATAAGGGTGTTTTGGCTCTCTTTACTTACCATGTGCTTTTATAGTGCATCTCTACAAGGAACGCACATATCAGTTCGCAAGTCTGAGTGTCAGCCCTGCGGGCATCAGTGTTTTCGGGAATCAGTCATCTACGGGCATTAGATTCAGACTTTGGGGCAATGATTTGGAAACAGTGATCAGTGATTAAGGAACAGTACATTCAGCTTGTTGGCAATTTGTTGTGATACCCAGCTGTGTGTTGTGTTTATTTTACGTTGTTACGCTGCCCAATTGTCTGTTTATTTATATGCTTTATTTATCTTTTCTACTATGTAGTCGAGCACAATTGCTTCTGACCCAGTAGATATTCCCCAAGCACTCTGGATTAGAGGTCGTCGACTCCATCGATCTGAGGATCTGGTAGACGGACAACCAGTGTACCACTCTCTACCCCCGGTTACTAGACGGAGGACAGCTAGGCAGAGGGTATCAGTTCAGCAGTCAGTGAAGAGGGCTTTGTCTACCCCACCTGTGTACAGTAGGGATCAGGATTTTGCTTCTCCCGTAGAAAGGGAACATATACCGATAATTCAGCCAGAGCAGAACAGTATGGCCAATTTAGAGGAGATGGTGCGCCAGCTCCAAGAGAGTATGAAAATGATGCAGCAGGATGCTGTCCGATAGGTAGAGTTCGCCAAGCAGCAGGCCACGGTTATGAATGAACAAGCAGAGTTAATCATGAGGTTACAGCAGAAAATCGGAGCATCTGCTTCGCAGCAAGTTCCTCCCCGGCCAGGAATTCCAACCCCCGGGGTAACAGCTAATGTTCAGAATGATGCGGACGTTCCCACAGGTCCACCTCTACCCCCGATCCTACCCCAAATCCAACCCCAGTTATCCAAAACACCCACCAACCTACCGGACTCTCCCTTTGAGTTCGAGACAGATCCCACGGCATTAAAGTTGAGCAAACTCGAACAGCTGTTCAAGAGATCCCAGGGAGTCAAGACCATTCCTAACATCGAAGATGGATATACCAACGCAGCTGTGACGCTGCCTGACAGATTCAAAATGCCGCACATTGATTGATTTGATGGGTCTGGGGACCCCATAGTGCACCTGAGATTGTTTTCAGACATCTTAAGGCCAATGGGCCTCAGCAGACTTCAGAAGCTGTCTCTGTTCGGCTGAACCCTATCGGGTGTGGCAGCCATATGGTATGCCAAATTAGAAGATGATGTCAAGAGAAACTGGGACGAGATAGCCGAGGCCTTCATTACGCAATACTCATACAATACACAAATCGAGATTACAACCCATGATCTCGAGACAACAAGGCTAGAGCCTAAAGAGAGTTTGTCAAAATTCGTGACTAGATGGAGGGCCAAGGCTTCGATGATGGCCCTAAGGCCTACAGACAAAGACCAGATTCGGATGATTGTGCGCAACCTTCAGCCGAAGTTGATGCAAAAGATGATTGTACTCCCCTTCCTTACCTTTTCTGATCTACATGAAATGGGGGTGCAGATTGAGGATGCCTTAAAGCAAGGCTTAATTGATAATGACCGAGAGCAACCCTGAAGAACTTTCAACCGCAACACTAACGCAAGCCCAAGCGGTACTACAACTACAAGAGCCTCCGAAGTGAGCATGGTCACCACCAACCCCCCTCCAAGAACCATGGCAGCTGCGCCATTCTCCAGCGCGTCCGGAAGCCATACCCAAACAGCCAAATACCCGCCCAAAAACACAAGAACCTTCGCTCCACTGTATATGCCCTTATCCAAAGCTCTGGGGGTTTTAATCAGAAAAGGGCATTTGAAGCCCCTAGAACCGCGGCCCTTACCAGAAAGACTCCCCCCTACCCACAACCCAGCCAAATATTGCGCATTTCACCAACATCACGGTCATGACACCGATCGGTGCTTCCGATTACGTCATGAGATTCAAGATCTCATCGGTAACGGGGTGATTCTGCCTCCCGAGAAACCCAAGGTTACAATAAACCCTCTCCCCACACATAACCAAGCTCCACCGCCTAAAAGGATCAACTTCATCCAAACTGGGGTCGTGCCTTACGATTCTAGCATCTATATCACTCCTTCCCACCTGCCTAAACCGGAGGTACTCCTTCCTGACTGCACCGACATGTGCATGATGGTCATCTCCATGACCCGACCTAAGCCAATGGTGGTGACTATCGAGAACAAGAGAGAGGAGATCCCAAAGGAGAAGAAGGTTGTTGAGTCAGAGTCTGCAGAATCTGGGAGTCGTGTTGAGAAGACATATAGTCCGGGTGACTACATTTCATCAATAGGCCAGGATGGGCCAGATGTGGAATTGCCAACAGGGGGAGAACTGTGTGTGATCTAAGGGGATAGTCTGGGACAGGGAATAGATGATTTAAGGGCTGTGGAAGAGGACCTTACCAATCTCCAGTTTTACAGTGACCAAGATCCAGGGGGCGTAGCAGTCAACTGGTTTGATTATGAGGAATCAGCAAAGGCTACTGGGTGGTTGGATGATCAACTAGATATGGTAGAAGAGTTCTAACCAGGACAGGGTCCCGCAGGGGCACAAATGTCAATGACAGTCGAGGGAGTCGAAAATCAGAATGCGTCGCCGGGGAGCGCCAGTGTTAAGAATTTCGCTCGGGATTGGAGTATTCTGAATACAGGAATTATTGAGCAGCCAGCTGTGTTGATACGATCGGAACAGGAAAGATTTGAAGATCCCGCGAGGATCAGAAAGGCAAAGGCCCATGTGGGGACTGAAACTGCTATGTGTACGGGAACAGAGAATGCTGCGAGCATAAGGATGAAAGGTACCGCGAGTACGAGAACAGTCATACCAGAGCCGGACAGGTGTTTGTCGGCTGCTGATGGAATGTGGTGGGAAGATGAGGACTTATGTCTCGCCCATACGAACGAAGATTGGGGGAACAACCAACCCGATGACACCTGGTACCTTGGAGAACTCGATCACATGACTAAGAGTGGACGGTATTTCAAGCCTCCACACCTAGATCAACCAGAGGCATTTGGGAAAGATAAGGAGGCTGAGAAGCAAAAAGAGAAACAACTTGAGGAAGAGGCTGTACTAAAGCAGTTAAAAAAGATACAAGCAGACATCTCCATCTGGGGACTGCTTATGGCATCACGAGTGCACAGACAGGCTGTCCTGTCAGCCATGGACAAGGCAAAGCTTTCGATAGAAACTACGCCAGAACAGCTAGTAGGCTTAGTTTTTTCGGGAGGAGCTACCCCGATGTTGACCTTTTCTGACAAAGAACTGCCACCTGAGGGTGCGAACCACAACAAGCCACTCTACATCTCCGTGGAGTGCAGAAACAAATGGATACCCGTGGTGCTTGTCGACACAGGGTCCGCCATCAATGTATGTCCAGCAAGGACTGCCTATGCAATTGGCTTGAAGACCGCGGACTTTGTGCCAACAGCCCAGGTGATTCGGGCATACGATAACACAAGTAGAGAGGTCATGGGAACGGTGAAAATTCAGACTAAAGTTGGGCCAGGACAGCATGAGATAGATTTCCATGTCTTAGAAGTGCCGGCAACTTTCAACCTGCTTTTGGGGAGGCCGTGGCTGCATCAAGTGAAGGTCGTCTCGTCCATTCTGCATCAGATGGTGAAATACCCCTATAAAAAGGGAGTAGCCATTGTTTTCGAAAATTCATCGATCCACCCACCTCCAGAGGTATCTACACCAGTCTTAGAAATTGAGCACGGCATGGAGGACGTGTTTATATCAGGTTTCACCCTTGCTGAGGCTCGAGTTGTACAAAACATCATGGCTGCTAACGAGGGGATATATGTCAGTGCTCAAGCGGTATACTTCATGAACAAACTCCAACACATCCCCGGGATGGGGTTAGGAAGGAGCAGCCGGAAGGGCGTCGCAGCATTGGCCGAAGTGCCACATAACCCTCATACCTTTGGTTTGGGTTATTTGCCCACCAAGGAGGATTGGCTAAGGAAAGGAAAGGAAATGGCTGGAAGAGCCAGAGCGAAACAGATGGGGAAGCCTTTTGAGTTGATGCACCGGCCCATCCAGGGTACCCTAAACGGACGCTTCGTCCGGGAGGGGGAAGATTTTCCATTCTGTGGTTTTTCGGAGCCGTGGCTGAACGCAGAGAGGAAGCGCGTACCGGGGTTCGAGATTTTCTTTGACCTACAATTACCTGGGGACGATGTTGCCGAAGAGTAGACAGACCCGACAGTCGAGGCTGAGCATAGTGGGGAAATGGAGTCTGAGGACACCAAACTTGAAATGGGGGTAGCACTGGCATGTCTACTTTCAGATCCTCCGATCAAACAGAAGTGCTTGGGGGATAACTTCTCGGTGTCCATGATCGGGAATGAAACGGCTGTGGGCTTACCATCAACTATTTTGGATGCATCCATCGCACCCTCTCTCGTTTGGCAATACGAAGAGGGATTTTTATCAAGCAGCACCAGGTCAAGTAGTGAGCCGGAATCTGATTCCACCGAGTCTTGTGAGTCGGAATCAGGTTCCAGCTCAACTAAGTTTGTGTTCGGTATTCTTGGGGGTGATAACCCGAATGCCACAGTCCTGTCCAGGTCGTCTTTTTCTTTCTCCTTTGAGCCTGTTGTAACAGAAGAATCGGACGGTTTGGAAGTACTTAATGAGAATAATGTGGATGTGGTTTCCGAGTACTTTTCTGTGCCTTTGATATATTGCTTAAATCAGGACTTTCAAAATTTTGACGAAAACGACGAGGAAGAAATTCCTCCAGTTTTGCAACGATTAATTGATCAAGAGCAGGAAAGATTTGTTACACCTTTAGTTGATGAAATCACTACTGTGAATATTAGTACTGAGAAGGACCCGCGGCTGGTCCAGATCGGGTCCACGTTGTCTTCGGAGGAACGCGAGTGCTTAGTCGCTTTATTAAAACATTTCAAAGATGTTTTCGCGTGGTCCTACGAAGACATGCCTGGAATCGATCCTGAGATTGTACAGCACCGGATCCCTCTTGACCCTGAGGCCCGACCTGTTAAACAGAAACTCAGAAGGATTCGTCTGGACTGGTCCATCAAGATTAAGGAAGAGGTCACCAAGCAAATCGATGCAGGCTTCCTGCTGGTATCCGAATACCCGACTTGGTTGGCCAACATTGTTCCAGTGCCGAAGAAAGATGGCAGGATCCGAGTATGCATGGACTTTAGGGATTTGAACAGAGCTAGTCCAAAGGACGACTTCCCCTTGCCGCATATCAATGAGTTGGTGGACTTCACAGCGGGGCATGCTTTGCTTTCGTTCATGGATGGCTTTTCGGGCTACAACCAGATAGTGATGGCACCTGAAGACTGGGAAAAGACTGCATTCACCACCCCGTGGGGGACATACTGCTACAGAGTGATGCCGTTTGGGTTGAAGAATGCTGGAGCTACATATCAACGGGCCGCGACCACAATATTGCATGACATGATCCATAAGGAGGTTGAGGTGTACGTAGACGACATGATTGTCAAGTCTAAGGAAAAGGAGGGCCACTACACCACCTTGCAAAAGTTCTTCCAAAGGATTAGAGAATTCCGGCTGCAGCTGAATCCTCAGAAGTGTACGTTCGGTGTTACGGCGGGAAAAATGCTAGGGTTTTTGATTACACAAAGGGGCATTGAAGTCGACCCTTCCAAAATCAAGGCCATCCTAGAAATACCACCACCAAGGGCTGAAAAGGAGGTGCGAGGCTTTCTGGGTAAAGTGCAATTCATAAGACGGTTTATCTCAAAATTAACCTTGACTTGTGAACCACTTTTTGGTCTTCTGAAGAAAGGAAAGAAATTCCAATGGGACGGCCAATGCCAAGCTGCTTTTGAACAGATCAAGGAATACTTACAGAACCTGCCTGTGTTGTCACCACCAGAGCCGGAGAGACCGTTGATATTGTATCTTTCGGTAACCGAGACCACAATGGGCTGCATGCTCGCACAAGAATCAGAGGACAAAGTGGAAAGAGCCATCTACTATCTGAGCAAGAAGATGCTAGAGTGTGAGACTCGCTACACACCGTTGGAGAAAGCTTGCTTAGCTTTGGTATGGGCTACCAGGAAGCTGCGACACTACCTGTTAGCTCACTCCGTAATGTTGGTTTCACGACTCGATCCCATCAAATATCTTTTCGAGAAACCGGCACTTACGGGTAGGCTAGCTCGTTGGTTGCTGTTGCTTTTTGAATTCGATCTAAAATATGTGACGCGTAAGTCAGTCAAGGGAAGAGCAGTGGCAAAGTTCTTAGCCAATCATCCAGTGGAAGGAGGTGAAGCAGTTGAGTACTTATTCCCAGACGAGGCCATTTGGCACATCGAAGATGAAACTTGGACGATGTATTTTGATGGAGCGTCAAACCAGTACGGGTATGGGATAGGAGTGTTGTTGATAGCGCCCGACAACTCCCGTATTCCTCTAGCCTTCAAACTCCGGTTCAAAGTCTCGAACAACGAAGCAGAATATGAGGCATGCATTGCCAATCTAGAAACAGCCCTGGAACTAGGGGCAAGATGGTTGGACGTCATTGGGGACTCGAACCTTGTTGTGTCTCAAGCAAAAGGAGACTGGAAGGTCAAAGAAGAAAAGATGATGATGTATCACCGGACCTTGGACTTGTTAATTCCTCGGTTTGAGAAGCTAAATTTTGCTCATCTACTAAGAGAGAACAACAGGTTCGCAGATTCTTTAGCAACTCTATCTTCCATGATAGACATCCCGTCCGGAGTCCGGATGCGTCCCGTCATCATTGACCAGAAATTTGCGCCAGCATACGAGTCAATTGCCGCTATAGATGAGGTTCAAGACGAAAACCCCTGGTATTACGACATTTGGAATTTCTTGGAGAATGAAGCATACCCGCCAGGGGTAAATGCTAAGGATAAAAGGGCAATCAGAAGAATGGCCGTTCAGTTCATCATCTGCGGAGGTAAATTGTACAAGAGAGGTCATCTGGGAATGCATAAGCTATGCGTTGATGCTGAAGAATCAAAACGCCTGATGGAGGCCATCCATGGAGGAGAATGTGGGGCACATATGAATAGGGTAATGCTAGCGCGAAAGATCCTCAGACAGGTTTACTACTGGTCCACCATGGAGGAGGATTGTATCGGCTTTGTTCGGCGATGCTACAAATGCCAGATCCATGCAAATCGCATGAACATTCCGCCGTCGAAGCTGTACAATATGACTTCGCCATGGCCATTTTCAGTTTGGGGAATCGATGTGATCGGGGCTGTTACTCCAAAGGGGTCGAATGGGCATGAGTTCATTCTGGTTACGATAGATTACTTTACGAAGTGGGTCGAGGCCCAATCTTATGCGATGTTGAAGGCTTCACATGTTGCGAAATTCATTAGAAACAACATCATCTGCCGTTATGGGGTCCCAAATAAGATTATTTCAGACAATGGTTCCCATTTCAAGAAGGACGTGATTGATTTGTTAAAGAAATACAATGTGGCTTTTCATTAGTCGTCCACATACCGACCGCAGACCAATGGAGCAGTTGAGGCCGCCAACAAGAATATCAAGTACATACTGCAGAAAATGGTGGAAACCTACCGGGATTGGCCAGATAAGTTGCCGTTTGCTCTGTGGGGCTACCGGACTTCAATTAGAA
This sequence comes from Camellia sinensis, assembly GCF_055761805.1. Lineage (NCBI taxonomy): Eukaryota > Viridiplantae > Streptophyta > Magnoliopsida > Ericales > Theaceae > Camellia > Camellia sinensis. Next base: position 4,252,640 of record NW_028128987.1, read on the forward strand.
CTTCTACTGGGGCGACTCCATATTCATTGGTTTATGGGATGGAGGCCGTTCTACCTATCGAAATTGAGGTTCCGTCTTTGCGAGTATTGGTTGAGTGTCAAATAGCCGAAGCAGATTGGTAGCAGAGTAGGTTCGAGGAACTCATGCTCTTTGATGAGAGAAGACTGAAAGCACTGTACCATGTTCAAAGTTATCAACGCAAAATTGCCCGGGCTTTCAACAAGAAAGTTAAGTTCAGGAATCTAAAGGAAGGAGATTTGGTGCTCAAGGACAACCGAGCTCCCATCCACCACCCAAGGGGCAAGTTCAGACCTAATTGGACTGGTTCCTACATCATTAAGTCAATCTGGTCAGGTAGAGCTGTCGTTTTGATGGACCTAGATGGCCTAGAGTTCTCCCAACCGATCAACATGGACAAGTTGAAGAAATATTATCCCTGAGAGGCTCGCTAGGCCGAAAACCCGAAAGGGCGACCTAGGCAAAAGTCAGAGCATTGAAAAAATTGGAAAATATAAACACTGAGCTCGCAAGGTTGAAAACCTGCGAAGGGCGGCCTTAGCAAAAGTTAGAGCGTAAAAGGAGAGTAAAAATACTCGAGTGAACCTAAGCCTGAACTACGTAAGGCTTGATTCCCATCTTTGGGATACGTAGGCAACTTCATCCTAAAGTTCAGCCATAAACACTTCCTCGATCACCTTTGTCCATTTGATCATCTTGGCCATCTTTGTCTATTCAGCATTCAAGAGTTCGGTTATGATCTCCGGTGCAGTGCTCTTCAGACTAGGGGCAACTTTCCGTTGCTGCGCAGTGCTGCGGTACTCTTCCGACTAGGGGCAACTTTCCAGTTGCTAGGATCCGGGGTTGTGCACCTCAGTGACAGATTTCAGACATGTCCAGTTCTAATCCATATCGAAAATGGTTTTGAAAAGTTTTAATAAAAGTTGACTTTGTTCAAAATTAATCTTTTTACAACTTAGACCATTTTTGGACCAAAGCGGAGAATTTTCAGTACCCACAACCTTCAATTTCATTGATTTCAATACAGAGTTCTCCTGCTCTTGCATACAAATTGAAGTTGCTTTTTATTACATTCATAAAAAAAACTTGAAAGTACTAATAAAACAATAAATCCGGGGCATAGTCAAGTCAGGTGTTCCCGCGCCCCCTCCCAGAGCTGGTCGAAGCCCCAGGTGCCAAAGTGGGCCCTTCCTGTGCCTCTTCATTGAGCCAATCCAAGCACTCATCAGATAAGGTGCAACTGAAAGTGGGAGCACGGGCCAGAAGCTCTCTAATCCTCCATGCTGTGGCATACCAGGCAAGTTGTGCACCTCGAACTGGGAATGCAGCCGGATACTCTATCCCCTCTGGCGGGCAAGTCTGATCATAACCAAACTGGCACCGGAACCGGAACGGAAAGTAGAACACACAGTGAGTCAGACCAATCAACTAGATCCCAGTCTGTCGGGACATGCTATAGCCCATTGCCGGGAGATTGACCCAAGTACAGCGCCAAGCAATGCGATCTGCAGACAAATTGCACATCCAGTCGAACCACCATCCCTCATCAAGGGCATCGACTAGTCGTTGTCGGAAGAAGTAGCCGCGAGTTGAGTAGGCTGGGCAAGAGTCCACAACCCGTAATTTATCCATCAACCATACCTGGGGAGGGATGAAAAATGAGAGAATAAAGAATAGAGAGATGTACGATGAGAGAAAAAGTAAGAAAAGGGTTTTGTGAGAAAAACCGAGCCTGAGGGCCGAGTGATGTGAGCAATGTATATGTGAGAAAGGGTGGGAAACATTACCTGCAGTAGTAGTGGACTCCCCGCGAATCTGGTCGTCTCTTGGCGATAGAAAGCATCCAAGCCCATCAGCGTCTCGGCCAATGTCATGGCAATGCAGCTCTTTCCTTCTTTCAAGCCTTGAGCAACTTCAATCAGACGGATGCTAGATCCGCTAGAGCCCGGGGCAAACAGAAAATGAGATAGCATGCACAAACAGAGGGCATGTCGCCAGAAGCCTTGCTGATGATAGTTGTTGCGATCGCCGGCATCGGGAAACCGATAGATCAAACTGGGAATGTCGAGCATTCCTTCATAAATCAGAGACCGAGCGTCACGCATAGTGAGCCCACACATTCGCCCTAAGGTTTAGACATGGCCAAAATTAAGATGGGGCAGGATCTCCTCGTCACGCTCAGATTCCAGTAAAACTCAGAAATCTTCAAAGGTAGGACACACTTCTTGCCCGCTAAAGCTAAAGACATGTGTCACCGGATTCCAAAACCTTGCCGCCGCATAGAGAAACGGGAGGTGTAACGGGGTACGACCCAGAGTGAATAGTGCGTTTATGCCGAAACCCCAAAAATTCAGCTTTTCCGAGCCATCCAAGTTGTGAGATTTTGGGCAAGAAGCACTTCCATTTGGGGCAAATCAGTGTTGAATTAGGAAAAACCACGAAGCTGAGGCCTTTTTGTAGAAGATAAGGTTGAGTGAAGGACAGATGTCAACATTCTAGTGATTCTTTCATTCATGGCCGGTCGGCCAAATATAGTGCCGACCAACCACCACTTTTGGCCGATAGATCAAATATTCTGACCGATGGCCGTTTCTTGAGGCTGATGGATTTCTCCCGTGGCCGGTGGTCTTCCTCTTTGCTCCCTGAGCTGTTTATATGTTGAAACATGCTGAGAATTTGGAGAATGCCACCACTTCCAAGGCCCTCCGATGATGGATTTTGCGGCGTCACGCCCATTTGCTTATCGAGTTGTTGTAAATTTGCTTATCGAGTTGTATTTCACTCTTTTCAAGTCTTTGTTGCTTGTCAAGTTGTACTTGCACTTGGCTAGCTTATTGAGTTTCCTTGCTTTGCTTATCGAGTTGTAAGTCAGTTCACTACCTGATTATTACGATGCGAATGCTCAATTTGCTAACCAAGTTCAATTTCATTCACATTGTTATGTGATACCATGCTATGCGATGCATAGGAAGCACAAATGTAACATAATTTTGAACAAAATGGTTGTTTCATTTCCCTCATGTGTTTTGCAAAATACATATTTTTTTTTGAAAAGGTAAAACCTGCCTAAGGTAGTGCAATGTGTTTAAACTACTAGTAAAAAGGAAAGTAAAGCAAAAAGAAGAGCGGGGTAGCAAAGTATCGGAATTGATACTGGTAACCTCCCCTTGTGGTCAATGCACCTCCCGCGCCCTTGTTCGGGTCAACTATGTGGTTTGGCGCCTTCATTACTCGAGACAGTGCAAGGAAGTACACTTTCGGAACATTAGTAGGCCTTCGAGTTGACCTCAAGCCGTGTCTTCTATGAACGATGCTCGGTACGCGCAAGGAACGTCCCTTCCCGTATCCTTTTCGTATCTTGTGAATTCCACAAATCGCTTCAATTATACCATGTTACAGTGCTTGGCATTTCAACATCATGAATAACTGGTCCTTACCATATTTCAAGTTTTTATACACATTGCATGCGTTGTTGCGTTATGCTTTACTTACATGTGTTCAAGTTCCTTTTTATACACATTGCTTGCATAGACCGCATACTTTACTTACATGTGAATAATTTCTAGTTTCTATACACATTGCATGCGTTGTTGCGTTATGCTTTACTTACATGTGTTCAAGTTCCTTTTTATACACATTGCTTGCGTAGACCGCATGCTTTACTTACATTTGTTCAATTTCAAGTTTCTATATACATTGCATGCGTTGTCGCGTCATGCTTTACTTACATGTGTTCAAGTTCCTTTTTTACACATTGCATGCGTTGTTGCATTATGCTTTACTTACATGTGTTCAATTTCAAGTTTCTATACACATTGCTTGCGTAGACCGCATTCTTTACTTACATGTGTTCAATTTCAAGTTTCTATACACATTGCTTGCGTAGACCGCATGCTTTGCTTACATGTGTTCAAATCTCTTCATACACATTGTGCACGTTGTCACATGTTCTTTACTTACATGTGTTTGTGCCTTCACAGCATTGTTATGCGTCCCACTCAACTTGCGTTGTCACGCACTTTCAATTGCATGATATGCATATTGCTAACGATATCTGTACCTGTTAAGTTTTCTTTCTCTTTCAATCACGATATTGTATGTACGGTTCATTTGAGGCTGGTGCAACCAGACGAACCGCACAGGTATTGTATTCTCCAAGTGAGACGTATCGAGAATTGCATAATTCTCTTACATCCTTTCTGCATTGTAGTGTAGTTTGGTGTATGCTAGCTTAAAACTGTCGCATGTTATGCTTCGTTACAGTTTTCTTTGCATGATCATAAGTTATGTTCGGCTCTTTGCATTGTCAGTTGCATTTTGCCCCTGCCTTCGACGCATATCTTTGCTTGTCTTGCATGTTTGTCTAAGTCTTCAGCCTTGTCAAAAATGGGTCGTCTCTGGGCTTTGACATTCATTCCCGTCATTGTTATGACTTTCGAGTTTTGTCAAAGAGGGGCAACTGTAGACACCCCATTTTTGGCCGTCCTCAAGGCTTGGACGTCATCGTTTGAACACGCGATGATTATCCATGCTTGTGTTTGTTTTGAGTTTCGAAAAGTCTTGGTTGCGCGTCTTGCCGTAGAATCTCTTAACTTCTCTGTTTTGTGCTTGGTTGCACCAAAAGCTTGTGGATGTGTTCCTGAGGGAAGGGGGTAGCCTGTCGACCAAGTCTCCTGCCTACCGGCCACCTTGATTTTCAATCGGCCAAATGTGATGGCCGGCCGACCAATTTGATTGCCGGTCGACCACTTTGATAGCCGGCCGGCCAAATGTGGTTTTCAACAGATATGTCTGTAGACAGCTGGCAGCTGTCATTCTAGGCCATGCCCCAGTCCATGCCTGGACGTGGGAGTTCTGAGGAGCTGCAGATTGATATATCTATATCAATCAAGCCCTCTCAAAAGATAACACAAGGAAGAAGAAGAGAGATACAATTTGAAAGAAGAAAAACATTTCCTCTCTCTCTAAAATTCTCAACTCTCTCCCTATCTCTCTCTTCTAAACCCTTTAAACCCTAAGGTTCTTGCCCCCCTTTACACTACCACTCATAGCCTACAACCTCCATACTCCATTCCAGCAACTTGAGGCTGATTTCCAGAGGCTAGAAGCTCATTCCCTTGGACCAAAAGCTGTTGTGGTGTTGTTCTACAAGGGTAAGCTCCTATGTTTCCCTTTTTTGCACTATTTTGCTCTATATTTTAGCTCCTTTTCCTTAAATTTTTTGGCTCCGACCCGAACTATAAATAGTCATATTTTGAGCTCATATTCATGTTTGATCAAGGGTTTTTCTCTGTTTGAAGCCCCCTGCTACCCCTTTCCCTTTATCTCTCTTTTAGGGCTATTTCTGGCATGATATGTTAGCCCTGTTTGTAAGCATTTCTGGGCTTCGGGGTAAACTGTAAAGTGCCTTATTTTGAGCCCCTATTCAACTTTGTTGAAGGTCTCTTCACTGTTTGAGGCCAGATTCTGTCCCTTGTCTCTATTCTCTCTTTTAGGGCCATCTTTGCTTGATAGTTTAGCCCTATTTGTGTTTGTTTTTGAGATTTGTTATAAACTGGAAAAAGTTTTTTTTTGAGGCCCTCTTGATGTTTGATTAAGGGCATTTTCTTGTTTGAGGTCATCTCCTTCCTTGCATGTCTTATTTCTTCATGTTTTGAGCCATACATGTGAGCATTTGCATTGGCCTTGTTTTGGCCTTCTAGCCACTAAAATCCAGCGGATTTTCAGTGGCTAAAACACTGTTTTGAGAGCCAAAATTAGAGGGGGGTGACCCCCTCTCTCCTACTATTATTTGGTGGCCTTTTTGGCCTTCCAAAGAGACCCTATCTTGCATGCTTCGAAGTCACTTTCTGGGGTCAATTTGGTGTGTTTTAGGACTACCATATTTGATCTTCATAGTTGTTTATGCCATGCTAAATGTCTACCTTGCATGTGCTCAATAACTCCATGTATGGCCCTCCAAAGTAACTCATTATTTTTGCATACCATGGTTGCATATCAATGGTTATTTGAGCCTATTTTCACATGATTTATTCATTGATTTTTTCTGGTTTGGTGAGATTACATTTGCTTCATATACTTGCCATGTAAACCATGATTGCTAGTCAAGATTGCATGCTATTTTGTCCACCATGCTAGCATCTTTTGGCCATGCTTTGAACTGGAAATGTTCATGTTTTGGGGCTGCCTTGGCTCTGTCTTCATGCTTCATGATCAAATAATGGATGCTTTGTATAGCTATAAGTCATTCCATGAGCCTAGTTTCAAGTTTCGAGTTTCATCTCATGCATCGGGTGCCATTTTTCCATGTTTCGGGGCTGTTTAGCATCATATTTCAGTGATGAAATTTGTGAGTTTGCATGCTATCTTGCATCCCTTGCCATGTCTTGTTAGAGTTACATGTTATGCTTTAGGTTCAGTCCTCGGTTTGCGTGCATGCGTGCACGCATTTCGAGAGTCTCATTTTCACCTAATGGCTACTGAGGTGAGTGTGGTTGAGGTCCATTCATGTTAGTGTAAGTCCATCCTGCATTGTGTATGCCATGTTTCAGTGCGTTGTGCATGTTATGTTGTTAGCATTGTGTGTTATATAGTTGCATTGCATGTTTGTATGTTTGCTTGCATGCTTAGGTCGCATGTGCATCGTTATGCATTGCCTCGCCTCTTGATCAACCATGATTGAGGTGGGGTCCCTTGTATGTTTTGTGTATATTGCATTTGACATTGAAATACATACTTGACTCTTCGGCCATCATGCATTGAAATGCGCAATTGGTGGCCCGAGGGTCAAGGGCCATGCTCCCTTGAGTCCATTGCATGATAGGGGGTGTGGCCATGCATACATTTGTTTGAAAATTCCATGCCATACACTGCTTGCCCTCTGCTGCTGTCAACTACAGGTTTCAGCAGGAAGAATTGGCCGACCGGCAGTTTTGTGTGCCGACCGGCAAAAAATGTTTGGCCGAGAGCATGATATTTGGCCGATAATCCCATTTCCACGGCCGGTGGAATTTTGTTCTGGCCGGTGACACTCCAGAGCACTCAGGGAGTGATTCAAAGCAGCTCTGAAAATTTATGTGCTCCTCAGAGGGGCAAGACAGTGTAAACAGAGGCAACAGTGGCATGGTACAGATTTTCGGGCAAGACGAGTCAAGCATGCATCATTCACGCATCCCGAGGCGGGGCTGCGGCCACCTTCTTCCTGCATTTAATTTGTTAATTAATTAGAAATTCTGTAATAATTAACTTAGTATTATTTATTCGGACTGTAATATTTATTTGGACCCTCCGAGCGAGGGCAATTGTGTAATAAGTGTGCGTAAGTGTGTGTATGTCTTCCAACCCCACGTTTTTCTTCCCTTTTATTTACCCGCTTATGATGGTAGACTAGGGCATATTTAAATTAGCATACCTTATGCTATGCATGCGTGCATTCATACATTTGTCTTGCATGCACCAGACTCGGCACATCATGCTAACTGCATTGTGTTTCAATTCCAAATTGAATACGTGTTAGTTGTAGCATTTCACATGCCATGTTTAGAATAGCCGAGCCCATTTCTAGTTGCATTTCGCATGTGTTGCATTAGCCATCTTAAACTAGGATCATGCGTATGATTACTACCTAGTTTCTGTTTTGGCTTGGAGTACTCGGTAAGCATTTATGCTTTAGCATACCGCATGCATGTGAGTGTTGCCATAACAGCATGATTACCATGAGGCTAGCTGCTTATGTGATATAGCTGCTTGAATGCCTGTGGATGGAGGTTGAATTACCTAAATTGGAATAATGCATTAAAACTGTGAGTTTTAAGCCCACTAGATAAATGGCAAAACCATCTTTTCTAAAAGCCCACTTGAGGGTGGCAAAATCTGCATTTCAGCCTACTTGCGAGTAGCAAACCATTTTCAAAACAAGCATGAAATGTTTTGTTCCAATTTAGGCGATTTGGTCTATACTTGTTTGCTGTGCACATAACATAGTAATTCTAGGCTAATAAATGGAATAAGAACACAAAACATTTTCAAAAACGGATATCAGGGTTAGTAGAGGCCGATCTTCGGATTGGGCGAGAGGGGGTGCTCATAGCTGACCTTCCCCAATCGTACCCAAGCTCCCGAGCCGAGGAAACTTTGGTGATGACGGACACGTGGCCTTTGGCACCGAGTCAGGGTTTCCTAAATTCCCCATAAAAAATATTTAGGTGGCGACTCTGTATTTGGCAAAGCAGTCTATGTTTGGCACTTCTTTTCAAAAATTTGTTTCTCAAAACGATTTGCCAGATTTGGACTCTTTGGTTCAGATTAAGAACCGTGACAATTTGAGAGTCCTGAACTGTAGTAGACCCACAAAAACGAACAGAACGGGACTCATCCTCCCGGGGCGTTCGGGGACGTCTACAATGATTACTAACTAGTTTCTTGTTTTGGCTTGGAGTACTCGGTAAGTATTTATGCTTTAGCATCCTTGTATGTGTGTGAGTGACTGCCATGATAGCCTGCTTACCATGAGGCTATGTGCTTATGTGATATACCTTCCTGAATGCCTGTGGCTGAAGGTTGGGTTGCTTGAGTTGGGATTATTCGTCGAAACCCGTGTTTTAGCCTACTTGCGAGTAGCAAACTTCAATCCATTTTCAAAACAAACGGATGTGCGATGCTTTGTTCCAACTTAGGCAATCCAGTCTATACTTGTATGCTATGCGCATCTGCAGACGTCCCTGAACGCCCCGAGAGGATGAGTCCCGTTCTGTTCATATTGGGTTCACTACAGTTCAGGACTCTCAAATTGTCACGGTTCTTAATCTAAACCAAAGTGTCCAAATCCGGCAAATCGTATTGGAAAATAGATTTTTAGAAAAGAAGTGCCAAACATGGACTGCTTTGCCAGATACAGAGTCGCCACCTAAATATTTTATTTTGAAAAATTTAGGAAATCCTGACTCGGTGCCAAAGGCCACGTGTCCGTCATAACCAAAGTTGCCTCGGCTCGGAAACTTGGGTATGATTGGGGAAGGTCAGCTATGAGCAACCCCTCTGGCCCGATTGAAGATCGGCCTCTACTAACCGTGATATCTTGTTTTGAAAGCATTATGTGTTCCTATTCCGGTTATTAACCTAGAATTACTATGTGATGCGCACAGCAAAACAAGTATAGACTAAATTGCCTAAGTCGGCACAAAGCATCGCATTTCTATTTGTTTGGAAAATGGTTTGAATTTTGCTACTAGCGAGTAGGCTAAAATACGGATTTCGATGAATTATCCCAATTCAAACAATCCAACCTTCACCCAAAGGCACTCATTTAGTAATATCACATAAGCACATAGCCACATGGTAAGCATGCTGTCATGTTAACATTCACACTCATGCGAGATGCTAAAGCATAAATACTTACATCGTACTCCGTGCCAAAACAAGGAACTAGTTAATAATCATGAATGATCCTAGTTCATGTTAAAGTGGCTAATGCATCACATACAAAAATGTCATTAGAATGGGCTCGTCTAATCTAAGGATGACATGTGAAATACAAGAAATCGATGCACGTATTCAAGTTTGGAATTGAAATACTATGCAGTTAGCATGATGCGCTGAGCCCGGTGCATGCAAGGCTGATGAATGATGCACGCATGCATAGCATAAGGTATGATAAATTAAACGTGCCCTAATACTAACCATCAAAAGCAGGTAAGTAAAAGGGAGAAAGAAGTGGGGGTTAGAAGACATGCACACACGCACCCACACTTATTACAAATTCGCCCTCTCTCGGAGGGACCAAAAGAATAATACAGATTTAACTAACCTACAAGCTAATTAAATATTACAGACCACCCAATTAATTAACAAATCAATTAAGCAAAGAAAGCGATAAAATGCCTTGGGAAGAGGGTCCAATGCATGCGTGCTCGGATTTGCTCGGAAACCCGTTGCCATGCACAAGTTGCCTCTGTTTTCCCTGCTCTGCTCCTCTAAAAATTGCAAAAGTCCCAGGGAGCACTCTATGGACACTATGGAACACCACCATCTAAGACAAATGGTCACCGACCATGGCAGGATGGTCATCGACCATTGATTGAGCTCTCGGCCACAAACTTTTGGTCGATCGGCACTCTATGTAGTCGACCGGCCATCTTTGTCTACAGAAACCTGTTTTGACAGCAGCAGAGGGCAAAACATGGCATGCAATGCATTTCAAGCAATGTTTGCACTAACCACACTCCTTATCATATTCATGACTCAAAGGAGCATGGTACTTGATTCTCGGACCACAAATCGCGCATTTCAATGCGTGATGGCCCAAGGAACCAAGTTATGCATTTTTATTTCAAATGTAATGCAAACCAAACAAACAAATGAGGCCTAACTTCTATCATACTCAATTCAAGAGGCAAGGCTTGCATGTCAAATACAACCTAAGCATGCACTCTAAACATGCAACATGAGCATGCAAATGAACATGCAAGGCTGCAACTAACAAGCATGCAAAGTGTAATGTCAACATGCACACATGCAAGGCATATAACATGTTAGACAACTTAGCAAGAAATGCATGCCAAACACAACACTATTCAAGCATGCAACAACATGTCATGAACCAAATATCTAAACATACAATCATGCATGCAAACATGGTTCGACACTTAAGCACAAAGAGGTAACTTTTAAGCACACTTAAAAGGAGATAAACATGGGCATATAGCAAGCATGCTAGGCTCTGAAATTGCATTAAATAGAGGTGCCAAACCAACTAATTAAAGCAAGCAAAGCATACAAGCAAAGCCAAAACTCAAGGAAAGCCAAAGATGTATTGAACTACACTTAGCAAAATCAAACATGACATGATTTGAACAACCAAAATCAAAGTCTTAGCATGTTAAAACAAAGCCAAAAACACATCTAAATGGTCAAAACATGCAAGCATACAAAAGAGGCCAAACATGGAGTATAAGATGACAACCTTATAAAGCATTAAAGGGACATCAAATGCAAGCATACAAGCATGCCATGAGGACTGAAATGATGCTATAAGTGGTTCTAAGCCACTGAAATGATGCAAGGATGGCATGCTAGAGGGTCCGATACTTAAGGCCTACAAGAGGGATTACATGGTAGCTATACAAAGCAAATCATGGATGACCCAAACAACCAAAAACAGTCCTCAAGTACACTAAAACATGCATAATAGCTTCACAAAGCTAAGCCAAAACAAGTAAGCATAGTGGTCTAAATGCTAGATACATGTTAAGGCAATTTCATGGCATTGCAAGACAAGTATGCAAAGCAAGCATGGTGTGTCTAAACCAAGTAAAAACAGTGCTATATCATGACAAAATAAGCACAAATAACACTTAAGACATGGCCAACATGAACTTAAAAAGGATGCTCACACATGAGGCAAAAATTGCCCTTTTCAAGGACAACAAGGAGAGGGGGTGGCCCTCTCCTTCTTAGGACCTCAAGGCACCATCCTCACCACTGAAATCCCTCAAGATGGATTTCAGTGGTGAGGAGGCCCAAACAAAGTGGTCCCAGAGCTCACCCAAAATAGCACAAAATGTGGCCAAACAAGCCCTAAGAGGGGTCAAACGACCTCAAACAACAAAACACTCTTAAATAACTATTTAGAGCAGGCAAAAACAAGACTTTTATGTGTTATACACAGAGTCTGAAAACAGTTGTAAGATAGGTAAACAGACTATGCAAATATGGGGTAAAAAGGACAAGAATGTTACCCTTGTTGACCCTCTTCAAGAATGATGCTCCAGCAGCTTCTTCAAGTTCAAAACCACCCAAAAACACCAAGAACAGCCTTCTGGTCCCTCAGCAACCAAGAGAAGGTGTAGGACTAGGTGTTTATGTGCAAAAGTAAGACTAAACACACACACAAGGCAAAAGAGAGGGAGAAATAGAGATAGAATAGATACACTATGCTAACCCTAGAACCAGAGCTCCCCTGGGATTTTTTGTCTAACCCTAATGAAGAGAGAAGAGGCTCCCTCTTATAGAGCTCACTCTTGCAAAGCTTCTCAAGTAAGCTAGTCAAGAGGGAGATCCCTCCATACCCGTGTATGAAGGGGAGCAAAGTGTATGCCAGCTGGCACAGCTGGCATAAAAATATCTGCAAAAGAAGATGAACAGTGGTCGGCTAGTCAAAAATGTAATTTGACCAAAATACATGGTCGGTTGACCATCTAGAGTGCCGGTCGGCCAAATACTTGGCCGATAGCAACAAAACACAGCCGGTGGCCTCAATCCATGGTCGGTGGAGTGTGGGGATGGCCAACAAGCCATTCCCTGCCCTCCAAAGCAAAAACACAAGTGTTTGGTGCGAGACCAAACACAAAATAGTCGAGTCGAGAGATCCTGAGGCAAGGCGCGTAGCCGAGACCTCCGGAAACTCAAGACGAACACAAACAAGGATGATCACCGAGTGTTCAAACGGTGACGTCCAAGTCTTGAGAACGGTCAAAAATGGGGTGTCTACAGTTGCTCCTCTTTGACAAAACTCGAAAGTCATAAGAATAACGGGACTGAGTGTCAAAGCCCAAAGACGACCCATTTTTGACAAGGCCGAAGACTTAGACAAACATACAAGCTACAGATAAGATATGCACCCGAAGGCAGGGGCAAAATGCAACCGATAATGCAAGAAGCCGAACATAACTTATGATCATGCAAAGAAAGATGTAACGAAGCATAACATGCGATAGTTTTAAGCTAGCAAACACAAATCCAACTACACTACAATGCAGAAAGGATGTAAGAGAATTATGCAATTCTCGATACATCTCACTCGGAGAATACAATACCTGTGCGGTTCATCTGGTCGCACCAGCTTCAAATGAACCGTACATACAATATCGTGCCTGAAAGAGAAAGAAAACTCAACAGGTACAATATTGTTAGCAACATGCATAACATGAAAAATGAATGCAAAGTGATATGCGATATATACAAAACTATGTATAATAATGCAAATGAAAATGCAATGCAATTGAATCATGATCAAATCATGAGCGGTTCAAAATCACACAAATGTCAAAATGATGATGGAGATGCAAAGTCCGTCTACCATAGAAAAGGTGCCGCAACCCTCAAACCAACATACCAGCGTGGAATAGGCGCGTACACATGTAGAACTATGAGTGATGTAGACAGACACAAGAACAAGTAATTGGGTGGAGTGACATAAGTGGGGAAATGTCCCGCTGAGGAAAGATCAATGATCCTAATACTGGATGCAAAAATTACACTACGATGTAATATATACAATGGATATGGCATTCAGCCGAACCAAATCTTGCCTAGGAAAGGCATGTACACATACAAACCATGTCTGACACAGATACGGTGCCGCAACCCTCAAACCAACATACCAGCTTGGAATAGGCGTGTACACATGCAGCATTGTGCTTCAACGCGAAAAGTATGGACACATACCAGACCAAGCTCAACATGGAAAGGCGCAAGCCATAGATGGGGGTGATGCAGTGGATGCATGCAAGCTACAATACAATATATACAATATGCACTGGATGGAATGAATGTACAATGCATTATATACAATGAATGCTATGTACAATGCGATCTGCCAGGAAGAATGCAATGGATGCAAATATAGTATTCACAGCGGATAAGGCACGCGACCAAACCTTGTTTTGCCTACGAAAGGCATGCACATATACAAACCAACGTTTTAACACAGAAACGGTGCCGCAGCCCTCAAACCAACATACCAGCGTGGAATAGGCGCGTACACAAAAGTCTCAGATCTGTGTTTCAATGTGAAAAGTATGGGCACATACCAGACCAAACTCAACCTGGAAAGGCGCAAGCCGTAGGCGGATATAATGCAATGAACGCATGCAAGCTACAATGCAATATATACAAATATGCAATGGAATGGAATATATACAGTGGATGCATGACATATGCGGTTTATACAGTGTAATGCATGACACATGCATTATATACAATGATGCATGACGTATGCACTATTTACAATGGAATGCATGACACATGCAATATATACAATGATGCATGACATATGCAATATATACAATAAAATGCATGACATATGCAATATTTATGATGAAATGCATGAAAAATGCATGATAATGCAGGCTATTTACAGTGCATGACATATGCATATATTTTTTTGTTGTTTGTTGTTTGTTTTTGTTTTTTGAAATGCAAATGATGCATGTTGTCTGGAATGCGTGACAATGCAAGTTGCTTGAAATGCATGGCAATGCATGTGAGGAAGATACATAACAACGCATGTAAGGTGTGTATAGCAACGCGTGACGAGGATCATGCATAACAATGCAGATGCCAAAGGTTTTGCACCTTCGAAGGATTTAAGGTCTCCTAGACCGAGCGTATTTAAGGTCTCGTGCGTGTTGCATGACGATGCAAGCATAATGACACACGACCCAGTGTGCGTTCACATCAAAGCATTGTAAAGAAACGCGTGTGGGGAAACTTTTCAAGTCTTGAAAGGGAAAAAAGGATACAAAGAGGATACACCCTGCACATATTCAAGTGCTGCGTGCAGAAGACACAGTCTGAGGTCAAAATAGGGGTCAGTTAAGCTTCGGAAATGTCTTGCATTGTCTTGAGCAATGAAGGCCCCAAACCACATATCTGACCCAAACAAGGTTGTAGGAGGCTCACCGGCCATCAGAGGAGGTCACCGGCTGTCCACCGGCCACAAAAATAGTCCACTGGCCAAATATTTGGCCGACCGGCCAACAGTGTGGCCGACCAGCCAAAAGTGCCTGAATCGGGGCAGTTTGGTTTTTTGGCCTCGGGTCTTTTAAAATAGGGCCTCAAACCTTATTTTGTCACTTTCCATTTGCTCGAAATTTCTTCCTCTCTCTCTCTCTAGAGTATTTTCCTTCCTTCGATCCTCCGTTTTTTTCGATTTTCGTGCCCGTTTTGACGTTTGATTTGCGAATACCTTCGCGTTTCGGAGGTTTTGAACCGAACGAAACTTCGTTTCGATGTCTCTTTTGCGATTTTCACCACTTGGGGTTTGTTTCCCCCTAGTTCCTCTTGATCTTCGTGCCTTTTCCATATTCCGGCTTTTCCGGCCATTTTTTGCCCTCTCGGGGTTGACTTTCCGTTGACTTTTCGCATTCTAGCCCGGTTTCCACATTTTCGGCCATTTCCACACTCCCTTTAAGATGGCAGACGACCTTTCACAGGGCGGGACTCCCCCGAAGCATGAGATGGATCCAGAGGCCGAGCTCCTCCCCTTGAGCGTCCGCCCGTTCGATCCGACGACCTACTAGCCGGCGATTCACATACTGCCTCCCAACGGACTTCGCCAGTTCAGGAGCTTTGACGGGACGGCACCTCCAGAGCTTCTCCTACATGAGCCGGAGTCATATCTATCATACGATGCTTCCGAGGTATATTCTTTCCCGTTTCATTTTTTGCAATGTAGAACATTTAACTGCCAAAGTTGATCATGTTCTTTAACTGTTTAACCCGGATACACCGATACACTGCATGCGGTAATTGACTGTGAATACATTTGCACTTGATATCTGTTTGAATCTGAACACGTGCACACACGCTGTATTGTCACTGAACCACCCAAACACACTGGCACATCGCATGTCATAGTTCATTGTAAGCACACCGGCACCCGATGTTTGTTTGAACTTGACACGTGCACACACGCTGTATTGTCACCAATTCTGAATACTCTTCAAAACTGTACATTTTATATTGCTTCGCAACTGTTTCGCTTGAATACAAGGAGATTCCCATGCCTTCCGGGGGTATGGGAATGTCGCCGCCCATGATTGGTACATGGAGTTGCCCGATGCGGTCCGACACATCGTAGACCAGGCCGGCTTCGACGCCTTCTGTAGAGGACTCTCCCAGCTTACTGTGAGCAGGCCTCTCCTCGCCGCTCTGGTGGAGAGGTGGTGGGACACCACCGACTCGTTCCACCTCTCTATCGCGGGAGACATGACGATGACTCCCTATGACTTCTTGATGCTCACCGACATCGGGGTAGGGGGTGATCGGATCCTTTTTGACATCGACATGGATGAGTGGGACGCTGCCCAGATACACTTGCTTGGCACTCAGCCGCCACCCGCTCGGGCAGGGTATGTCAGATATTCGTGGTTCGAGGACCACTTCCGGGTCCAGGCGCCTACCACTCAGGAGGAGGTGGAGCGGTATGCACGCGGCTTCCTCATGTTTCTGCTGGGGACGACTATTTTTGCCGATTGGGCGAACACCATGCCCCTCTGCTTGCTGAGCGCTCTGGTGGACGTGACCAAGATCCTACGCTATGACTGGGGTGGAGCAGCCTTGGCCACCTTATACAGATACATGAGCTCAGCTTCCCGTGGCTGCGGACAGTTGCTCGAAGGTTACTGGCGAGCTTGGGAGGTACATCTCTTTCTTTGTTTTACATTTCTTCCTTTACATTTTCAGTACTCTGTACACTGCACACACTGTAGTCTGCTTCATGCTGGTCATATACTGTACACACAGCACACATATATTCTGCTTTACACTGACTGTACACTGCACACACTGTACACTCTGCACAATACACTTCACAATACACGGTTCTGCAATTTTTGCTTTATTCTGCATTCTACTTCATCTGATAAGCATTCTGATACTTACTCTGCAGTTGTGGGTCTACGCCTACTTTCCGAGACTTGCGCCAGTGCCTGACGAGGAGACCCCTCTCGTCGTTCCATTCTCCCGACGCTTCGACGTGAGATGCGTGCGGAGACCGCAGGAGACATTCATCTTCTTCTGCCGCTACTTTGACACCATCACCCTCACGGAGGTATGTTCAACTTTAGAGTTTATTTAAACTTCGCTTTACACTGTATTTTCAATAACTGTAGATAACAAACTACATGCCATTTACAGATCACCTGGCAGCCTTGGGCTCCATTGCCAACTGAGATTCGGGAGCGATTTGCTGGTGCGGAGGAGACTGCCCACTTCAGGCTCCTGCTGGAGGGCCCGGTCTGTCGGGCTTGGTACCTGGGTGAGCGTTTCCTATGCCAGACCCTGGGTTTACCAGAGCAGATAGTCCCGGTTCACCCTCCTGACCATATGAGGGACACCGAGAGGTTCACTCCTGAGCAGATGGCCGACTACACGATTAGTTGGGACTCGACGCGCTTCAGAGGCATAGGCGACTACACAGAGTATGTCCGGACCTACATTATGCGGCCTTTGAGCAGCGGCCGTCGAGCTGAGAGAGAGAGGCCGGCAGCGCCTGCGGCTGGAGCCGGAGCAGGGACATCGAGGATGGCTCGAGTTGTGACACCCCGTATTTTTGAAGTATTAATATTTAGTGAGTGGTATTGGTGGTTTATTATGATAATTTAGTAATGAGATTTTTGGCTAAGAATCAAAATTTTAAATTATTTATTTGTATTTATCTCATCCCTTTTATATCTATCATATTGTTATTTATTCTCATTTAATAATAAATCCTACCATTTCCCATAAAAAAAAATAAAAAAAAATAAAAAAAAAAAAACCAAACCGTGGGCAACACCCACAGTAACCCCAAACCCATCATTCCATCCTTTCACCATTTCATTCTTTTAATTTTTTATATATGGAAACGTGGGTAGCAAGCCCACTGCCATGTTCAACCATCCATTTTCCTTTCCCATAAAGTTGTCCTTTATTTTCCTTTTTATTTTAATTTTTTTCTATTTCCTTAGCCCTAAGTTCCTTTCACTATAAATTGAGCAGAACCCTCCTTTATTCTCTCAACTTTCTCTTTTTTCTTCTTCTTCCATACTTCCGTTGCCCTCTCTCCTTCACAATTTGTTTTTTTTTTTGGTTGGGAGTATTTAAAGTGAGTGTTTATAATTCCATTAAGGAGGAGAGTTGTAGATTTTGTCAATATATACATATCCTATGCTTTAGAAGTTTAATCAGAGTTATTTTTGGAGATCCATGGAGTAATTTCAGATTTATGGTGACGAAGTCAATTATTATGAGGTAAATTCGGGTTGTATACAATATGCTCTATTTAAATCTCTTTGCAAAGAGTTCTATATTTTTAATCATCCTCAATTTGTAATCCACTTGATTAATGTAGTTATTAATAGATTTCGTAAAATCGTTCGTTGTTGAATCGTTGATATTCTGATCGTTTGGTAAAATTCTCGACAAATATTTCTGTGTTAAATGGTGATTTGTCTGGCTGAATGACATGGAAATACTCCGTACATGGATCGAGTGAATCTTATTAATTGTTTACACCAATATGCCCGGATAAGCGTGAAGCTTGGGTGAGGTGGGTGAATAAATGAATTTATTCACTGGTCATGTACTGAGTATGACTGAGTGTTTGGTCTAGATAAATTATGGTTGATTTGTTGTGCAGTTTGGTAAATTGCTTGATTATCGTATCGTTGATTTAGTGTCATAAATTGTTGGGTTTCTGTTAATTTATTCTGTATCCGAGCCTTGTATTCCCGTCGTATTGTATACTTCCCGAATTAATTTATTTTTCAGGTGCGAAGCAGATTTTAGCAGAGCTCGAAATTGAGAATTAGAAAGATTTATTAATACAGAGATTTGGGATCTACCACTTTAATTATGGAGATAGTTGTAATATTTTTTATTTTGGAGGATATTGTACCATTTGGAGACAATTTTGTAATTATTATTTTTAGGAGCAAAACTTATATTTTTTTTGAGGCTATTTTAGTGTATTTAACGACCCGAAAGTGGGGCATTACATGAGTCCGTGGCAGGAGTGGAGCTCAGAGAGGATGGGGGGCTAGTTGGCCAGCACTGCCCGTGACGATGACATGCAGAGGGCGGGGTGGGGCGACTTACCAGATCCCCATTGCTCCCCCTCCGGCTGATCATGAGCTAGTCGGGTTCTACGGCTTGCCTCCGATATGTACTACTGTATTTTGCATTTTGCACCGTTATTTCATTTCATTTCACTTGATATTCTGCAAAATACTAAGACTTCTAACACTTTTGTAGGCTTCCTCCGAGTACACTCGCCAGTCCCTGGAGTTGACCGCCTCTATGATGGGGATGCTCCAGCAGAGCCTCGACCTTCTGGCGATTTACAGTATTCCGATATGTTCTTCTGACCATGGTTTCAAACCGTAAACTATTCCACACAATCTGATGCACAACACAACACTTGATGCACGGCCATCATGGCATCTGACACATTGTAGCCCATAGACTGTTCACAGCACTACTCGCGGCATTCATACGCTGTACTCATACACTGCATTCTGCACTGATACACTGCTCACAGTATTCACACACTGTATTCATACACTACATTCTGCACTGATACACTACTCACAGTATTCATACACTGTATTCATATACTGCATTCTGTAGCATACTGATGCATTTGCCATTTGTACTTTTCAGCATCCCTTCCAGATTCCTACTGTAGGAGGTGCTCCAGCTGGATCATCTGTTCCTGTTCGAGGGGGAGATGGAGAGGGCAGAGTATACCCTCGCACCAAGGCGGGGCACACTCATGTTGGGAGTAGCTCACGGGCACCAGTCCCTGATGATGATGAGTCCGAGGCAGAGACGGAGGCAGAGTCATCTGAGGAGGAGACCGGAGATGGCACTGACTCAGGCTCAGATGACGGCGCTGATGACGATGCTCCTGGACCTTCGTCCAGGAAGAGGATGAGGACAGAGCCTTAGGCCTAAGGCCGCTTGACATTGATCCAGATTTTTGCTGCTTTTCTTCTTCTTCTCATTTTTTGTACTTTTCTTTTTTGCTGGTAGCTAGAGTACCTTGTATTGCCACAGGCAGGTTTTGTTTTTTCCAAAACTTTGTACTTGAAAAAGATAATCAAATAAAACAAAGCTTTTTATCTGAAAAAGTGTTACATTACATTACATCACATCACATAACAATGTAAATGGAATTGATCTCCCGTCTGAAAGTCAAATATTTGTATTGTAATAACCAGGTAACAAACCGGCCAATGGCAAAACAACTCATACAACCCACTACTTAGTCTGAACACTCGGCCCATACTCTGCTGGGAATTAATCTGCATACAAGCCATTTTGTTTATCCTACACACGGCAAACCCTGAACAAACAGTCCAATCTGACAAGATGGAATACAAAGGTAGAATCGGCTGAAGTTGAAGCACACTCGGACGCGCCAAATTTTTCCTTTCCTTTTTGCTTCGCATAAATGTGGAGAATGGCACAGCACTCTAAGAACAACATGATTAAAATTTTTGAGATTGAAAAAGGGGTTTTCAAACCGAGGTATTGAGCCTACAACTGAACTCAGTGAAAATGACTCAACAGCGGAAACAAAAGGGTAAACAACCTAAACACAACAAGACACGCTCGGAACGACTCAAAGCAAGAATCGAGACAAACAAAACAAAAGACACGACATACCGACGTGTTTACAAAAATGAGAAACCTTAAATCACGAGGAGCCAGTTCCTCCGGGCATTATCTCCCACCCTTTCTTATTTGTGATTCTCACATCACTCGGCTCTCAGGCTTGGTTTTTCTCTCAAAACCCTTTGGCCTGCTTTTTCTCTCAATTTATATCTCTCTATTCTTCATTCTCTCATTTTTTTATCCCTCCCTGAGGTGTTTGATGGATGAATAGAAAGTTGTGGGTTCATACCCGATACGGTTAGCTCGCGGCTATTTCTTCTGGTGGCGTTTGGTCGATGCCCCAGACAAGGGAATGGAGTATCTTGATCCGTTCCAATTTGTGCTTCGCACTTGGCTCAATACCTTGTTGCTTGGAGGTTGTTGAGAGCTTTCAGCCCTTTACTGACAACTTCAGTTGTGTCTTCTTCTGGCGAATATGCTGGCGATGGGGGAAAGACAAGAAGCCTG
This sequence comes from Camellia sinensis, assembly GCF_055761805.1. Classification (NCBI taxonomy): domain Eukaryota; kingdom Viridiplantae; phylum Streptophyta; class Magnoliopsida; order Ericales; family Theaceae; genus Camellia; species Camellia sinensis. The sequence goes on from NW_028128987.1 coordinate 4,273,544, forward strand.
ACTCGACTGTGCCCCTAGTTCATCATTTTGACCATTTTTTGTTTTGATTTTCTACTAAAACAAATTTAACCAAAACGAGAGTTAGATTAACATACTTGTGCGATTTTCTGATTTAAAATCATGCAAGTCAGGCTATGAGCACTGAAAATTTTCCTTTTTTGGGTCCAAGAAAATGGTCCAGTTTTGGAAAAGATAGAATAATTTTCGAGAAAATAGTCAACCTCAGTAAAAAATTCTCAAAAACTATTTTTACAAACGATCACTGCTCAACGAGCACGGAACTTACTCTCGAGATGTACAACCTCGGTTCGGAGGCAATGGAAAATTGCACCTTGCTTGAAAAAAGCTGCACGGCAACGGAAAGTTGTCCCTGGTTTGAATGGTGACTCATGGCAATGGAAAGTTGCCCCTTGTCTGGATAACGCCACAGCATTTTGTAAACAGTCCTCATTAGTGATAATCACGACCGAACTCTCAGACACGGAGAAGACGAAGATGGTAAAAACCAATATATGGACATAGTCACTTTGGAAGTGCGTGGTACTGAACTTCAGGACGAAGCTGCCTATGTATCCCAAACTGCCTACGTATCCCAAACATGGGAATCAAGGATGATTAAAACCATTACATGGACTTAGTCGCTATGAAAGCGTTGGGGGCTGGACTTCAGGATGAAGTTGCCTACGTATCCCAAACATGGGAATCAAGCCTTACGTAGTTCCGATTAAGGTACACTCAGGTATTAACCTTCACTTTTTAGGCTCTAATTTTTGCCAAGGCGCCCGTTGCGGGTTTTCGACCTTGCAAGCTTTGTTCTTCTTTCCTTTTCCAATTCTTTTCTTTTCTTTTTTCTCTCTTTTTTTTTTCATTTTTTTCTCATCATTTTTTTTTCATTTTTCTCTCATCATTTTTTTTTCTTTCTTTTTTTTTTGTATTTTTTCTTTCTTTTTTTTTTGTATTTTCTCTTGCTCTAACTTTTACTTGGGTCGCCCTTCCGGGTTTTCGGCCCAATGAGCCTCTCAAGGGGTAAAAGTGTAACAAGTCCATGCCAAATGGTTTTGAGATCCTAAAGTCATCGGTATCCAGGAAAACGACTGTTGTATTGATTTGCTGAAGGACCCATCTTCGGGTTTTCGAGCACATCGGACGTTTTCGCCCCTAGTTAGGGGGGTGCTTCTGTTCTAGCTTCACAAGCTTCTTCCGGTGAGATCTAATCTTCTTGATCTGACTTTGGTGCCTCTTGTTCGAGGGTTGCTTCTAATCTGGCCACGCAGGCCTCTCTTGATGGTCGATCGTTGAACACTCCGAATTGTGGTTCAAAGTTTTAAAGCGAGTGCTCAAGTCTTAAGGTTGAGAGCGATCCTAAGCCGCACAATCTCAAGAGCGTTTCCACACAGGTCTTCACAGGACCGCGCAAAACATTTTGTTTTTCAAAGTTTTTAAAGAAGCGACAAATCGCTCGCGCTGAAGATAGTGTGGAACCAGTCAAGATCAAGCCAGGGTCCTTCTCAGTACTCACGCTGACAAGCATGATTTTAATCATTAAGGGCTTAGCATGCCTCTCTTTCTCTTAATTTGATCAAAATTTTGCCAATCCTGGGGAATTCCTTCCCCTTTGTTTTCACCGCAGTGTTCAAAAAGGTTTTGAAAAACTTAGGTCAATGCAATGATTTTCAGGGCACAAGAGAGCAGGTGGAATGTACTGCTATTCCATTCAAATCCTCTGGCACAACTAGCTCAAAATAGCAGTAAGCATGGAAACATGATAGCCACAACTATTTCATTCAGATTCCCTGGTTGCAACTGGCTCCACAGCAGAGACAGACTCAAAAGAAAACAAAAAGATAATTACAAAACAAAACGGTGTTCGAGGCAACAACCCCAGAATTACCTGACATTCTACACAATGGGACTGACTCGACACAACAAGACAGACCCTTTAAGCAAGAAGACTGACTCAAGACAATGAGACAGACCCAAAACGAAAACCAAGAACTGACTCGACACCCAAGCTAGAAATTACAAAACTGCATTCACAAATGCTCTCGACAGTGCGTGCCAAACGCCACATCTGAAATATACCGAGTGTCGTCCGCAGGTGGTCCATCCCTTGATCACATACTCGCAGTATCCTCGAAGTCCAACAGCTCAGTGGCAACAGACTTTGCTGAGGTAGGTGGGAGGATGACTTCATTGTCGATCAAATCTTGCACTTCATGGCGAAGGCGGAAACAACCGTCGGTGCTGTGACCAGTTTGCTGGTGGTATGCGCAGTATAAGGCAGCATCATATGTAAGAGGGAGATTCTTTGGGAGAGGCCGAGGCTCGAGGGGTTAAAGATGCCCCTTTTTAGCCAAGATTTGAAATGCCCTAGACAAAGGCATGTAGAGGGCGTGAAAGACTCTACGCCCTCGAGGTAAGTACTTCGAAGTCTGAGGGTTCTTACTAGACGCATTAGCGAAAGGGTCGGCAGGCACTGCCCTGACTTTCTGATCTTTTCCCGATGCATAGTTGGGATTGAGAGAAACTATCTTGGCATGACGGGGCCCATCCTGATTTTTCGCCTGGCTTGAACTGCCTTCGGTTGGAATGGGGAAAGCATCATCCACAGCTTTAGCCACAACTGCGAATACTTGCTGCTTATTCATCCCCCCGGCTTTCAAAGCCTCGATTTCCCACAGCAGTTGCTCAACAGGATCAGCATCTGTTCTCACTTTATTCTTACCTCTAGCCTCAGCCTGATCAAGGGTTTGGGTTACTACATCAGAGCGAAACCCGGTTGTTGTTGACACGTCGTTGCTGTAGCTGGAGGCAACCTCTGGTTGGCTGAGCTCGATCACAATCCTCCCCAGTAGCAGGGGCTCCTATGGTACAAAATTCCCGGCATATGATGTGGCTGGTGGCGAAGCCGACATCCCATAGGCCAGATCAGCCACAGATCTCTGGAGGTCGCCGATCATTCCCATTAATTCAAACGTGGTGGGCTCACGAGTCTGATGCAACTGGGGGGTCCAGATCGTGTGTGCAGCAGGCGACCTAGGTGGATGTGGTACATCAACATTGGTCTCATCCTGCAAGATGATCCCTTGGTCTAACGCGGCTGCTATAACCACAATTTCCTCTGAACTTTGGGTCATCATAAGTCTGCTGAACTGAACGATGACCGACGAATCAGATATCTGTCTTGCCTCAGCGAAGGAGAACACGAAGTCTCTGAACGCAAATCTCTGAACTGAAAGGGAAAACAAACAGTAGCTCAACCCAGACGGAACAGACATGGCTGAATAACCGTACTCTACTACTGATCACTGTTCCCCAAAATCGTTATCCCAAAACTGAGTCTGATACCCGCAGATATAACTGATTCCCCAAAACACTGATACTGATGCCCTCAGGTCTGGTACTCAAACTTGCAAACTGATTCGCGCATTCCCCTATAGAGATACACTCTAAAAGCACATAGCAAGTAAATGAGAACCAAAACAGCCCTATGCTGGGGTGGGGTTTCCCTGTCCTATTTTATCAGGAGCTAGGGTTTCACTACGCACGCAGCGGTTTCAAACAACCTAACATCGGGTAAGCAACCTGTCCTAGTTTGGAATGGTCACTACGGATTTCGATATGCACTAGGTCAAATGGTCAAAAAGGGTGCCCTGGTAACAATCGGGGTTTGTGTTCCCATACTGGCAGAGCTCACAACCGGTCAGCCATATGGTTATGCCTTGACAAGGCAAGCCACTGGCAAATCGCTCAAGAATAGCAGATGGCAAACACGGTGTCCTAGGCGCACCAATGCACATGCAATGCAAAGAAACACATAAGTGTAGTCAAAACATGATATCATGAATTCGAGTCAACTTCTCTAATGTCCCCAGCAGAGTCGCCAGAAACTGTAGACGTCCCCGAACGCCTTGGGAGGATGAGTCTCGTTCTGTTCATATTGGGTTCACTACAGTTCAGGACTCTCAAATTGTCACGGTTTTTAATCTGAACCAAAGAGTCCAAATCTGGCAAATCATTTTGGAAAACAGTTTTTTAGAAAAGAAGTGCCAAACATGGACTGCTTTGCCAGATACAGAGTCGCCACCTAAATATTTTATTTTGAAAAATTTAGGAAACCCTGACTCGGTGCCAAAGGCCACGTGTCCGTCATCACCAAAGTTGCCTCGGCTCGGGAACTTGGGTACGATTGGGGAAGGTCAGCTATGAGCACCCCCTTTCGCCCGATCAAAGATCGGCCTCTACTAACCGTGATATCTTGTTTTGAAAGCATTATGTGTTCCTATTCCGGTTATTAACCTAGAATTACTATGTGATGCGTACAGCAAAACAAGTATAGACTAAATTGCCTAAGTAGAAACAAAGCATCGCATTTCCGTTTGTTTGGAAAATGATTTGAATTTTGCTACTAGCGAGTAGGCTAAAATACGAATTTCGATGAATTATCCCAATTCAAACAATCCAACCTTCACCCATAAGCACTCATTCAGTAATATCACATAAGCACATAGCCACATGGTAAGCATGCTGTCATGTTAATATTCACACTCATGTGAGATGCTAAAGCATAAATACTTACATCGTACTTCGTGCCAAAATAATGAACTAGTTAGTAATCATGCATGATCCTAGTTCATGTTAAAGTGGCTAATGCATCACATACAAAAATGTCATTAGAGTGGACTCGGCTAATCTAAGGATGACATGTGAAATACAAGAAATCGATGCACGTATTCAAGTTTGGAATTGAAATACTATGCGGTTAGCATGATGCGCCGAGCCCGGTGCATGCAAGGCTGATGAATGATGCACGCATGCATAGCATAAGGTATGCTAAATTAAACGTGCCCTAATACTAACCATCAAAAGCAGGTAAGTAAAAGGGAGAATGAAGTGGGGGTTAGAAGACATGCACACACGCACCAACACTTATTATAAATTCGCCTTCACTCGGAGGGACCAAAAGAATAATACAGATTTAACTAACCAACAAGCTAATTAAATATTACAGGCCACCCAATTAATTAACAAATCAATTAAGTAAAGAAAGCGATAAAACGCCTCAGGAAGAGGGTCCAATGCATGCGTGCTCGGATTTGCTCGGAAACCCGTTGCCATGCACAAGTTGCCTCTGTTTTCCCTGCTCTGCTCCTCTGAAAATTACAAAAGTCCCAGGGAGCACTCTATGGACACTGTGGAACACCACCGGCTAAGACAAATGGTCACCGACCATGGCAGGATGGTCATTGACCATTGATTGAGCTCTCGGCCACAAACTTTTGGTCGATCGGCACTCTATGTAGTCGATCGGCCATTTTTTTCTGCAGAAACTTGTTTTGACAGCAGCAGAGGGCAAAACATGGCATGGCAATGCATTTCAAGCAATGCTTGCACTAACCATACTCCTTATCATATTCATGACTCAAAGGAGCATGGTACTTGATTCTCGGACCACCAATCGTGCATTTCAATGCGTGATGGCCCAAGGAACCAAGTTATGCATTTTGATTTCAAATGTAATGCAAACCAAACAAACAAATGAGGCCTAACTTCTATCATACTCAATTCAAGAGGCAAGGCATGCATGTCAAATACAACCTAAGCATGCACTCTAAAAATGCAACTTGAGCATGCAAGGATGCAACTAACAAGCATGCAAAGTGTAATGTCAACATGCACACATGCAAGGCATATAACATGTTAGACAACTTAAAAAGAAATGCATACCAAACGCAACACTATTCAAGCATGCAACAACATGTCATGAACCAAATATCTAAACATACAATCATGCATGCAAACATGGTTCGACACTTAAGCACAAAGAGACAACTTTTAAGAATACTTAAAAGGAGATAAACATGGGCATATAGCAAGCATGCTAGGCTCTGAAATTGCATAAAATAGAGGTGCCAAACCAACTAATTAAAGCAAGCAAAGCATGCAAGCAAAGCCAAAACTCAAGGCAAGCCAAAGATGTATTGAACTACACTTAGCAAAATCAAACATGACATGATTTGAACAACCAAAATCAGAGTCTTAGAATGTTAAAACAAAGCCAAAAACACATCCAGATGGCATCCAAATGGTCTAAACATGCAAGCATACAAAAGAGGCCAAACATGGAGCATAAGATGACAACCTTATAAAGCATTAAAGGGACATCAAATGCAAGCATACAAGCATTCCATGAGGACTGAAATGATGCTATAAGTGGTTCTAAGCCACTGAAATGATGCAAGGATAGCATGCTAGAGGGTTCGATACTTAAGGCCAACAAGAGGGATTACATGGTAGCTATACAAAGCAAATCATGGATGACCCAAACAACCAAAAATAGTCCTCAAGCACACTAAAACATGCATAAAAGCTTCACAAAGCTAAGCCAAAACAAGTAAGCATAGTGGTCTAAATGCTAGATACATGTTAAGGCAATTTCATGGCATTACAAGACAAGTATGCAAAGCAAGCATGGTGTGTCTAAACCAAGTAAAAATAGTGCTATATCATGGCAAAATAAGCACAAATAGCACTTAAGACATGGCCAACATGAACTTAAAAAGGATGCTCACACATGAGGCAAAAATTTCCCTTTTCAAGGACAACAAGGAGAGGGGGTGGCCCTCTCCTTCTTAGGACCTCAAGGCACCATCCTCACCACTGAAATCCCTCAAGATTTCAGTGGTGAGGAGGCCCAAACAAGGTGGTCCCGAAGCTCACCCAAAATAGCACAAAATGGGGCCAAACAAGCCCCAGGAGGGGTCAAACGACCTCAAACAACAAAACACTCTTAAACAACTATTTAGAGCAAGCAAAAACAAGACTTTTATGTGCTACACATAGAGTCTAAAAATAGTTGCAAGATAGGCAAAAAGACTATGCAAATATGGGGTAAAAAGGACAAGAATCTTACCCTTGTTGACCCTCTTCAAGAATGATGCTCCAGCAGCTTCTTCAAGCTCAAAACCACCCAAAAACACCAAGAACAGCCTTCTGGTCCCTCAGCAACCAAGAGAAGGTGTAGGACTACGTGTTTGTGTGCAATAGTAAGACTAAACACACACACACAAGGCAAAAGAGATGGAGAAATAGAGATAGAATAGATACACTATGCTAACCTTAGAACCAGAGCTCCCCTAAGATTTTTTGTCTAACCCTAATGGAGGGACAAGAGGCTCCCTCTTATAGAGCTCACTCTTGTAAAACTTCTCAAGTAAGCTAGTCAAGAGGGAGATCCCTCCATACACGTGTATGGAGGGTAGGAAAGTGTATGCCAGCTAGCACAGCTCGCATAAAAATATCTGCAAAAGCAGATGAACAATGGTCGGCCAGCCAAAAATGTAATTTGACCAAAATACATGGTCGGTCGACCATCTAGAGTGCCGGTCGGCCAAATACTTGGCCGATAGCAACAAAACACAGCCGGTGGCCTTAAGCCATGGCCAGTGGAGTGTGGGGATGGCCAACAAGCCATTCTCTGCCCTCCAAAGCAAAAACACAAGTGTTTGGTGTGAGACCAAACACAAAACAGTGGAATCGAGAGATCCTGAGGCAAGACGCGTAGCCGAGATCTCCGGGAACACAAGACGAGCACAAACAAGGATGATCACCGAGTGTTCAAACAGTGACGTCCAAGTCTTGAGGACGGTCAAAAATGGGGTGTCTACAGCATCAGATTGTAAATCTAGGCTAATAATCGGAATAAGAGCACATAATGTTTTCAAAACTCGATATCATGGTTAGTAGAGGCTGATCTTTGATCGGGCGAGCGGGGGTGCTCATAGCTGACCTTTGTATATGCAATAAGGCCGATCTTTGTATGTGTTCTTGTCCTCATTTCCATAACACTTTGGCCACTGATTTGGGCTTATTTGAGAGCTGTCCATTTTGGTTTAAGTCCATCCCCGCATATTGTTGTATGCTTGCCTTGCATATTGTCACATGCTTGTTGCATATTTGGTAAATTGCATGTTGTGACATGCTAGTTCAATAGTGCCTTGTTGCATATTTAGTCTATTGGCATGTTGTTGCATGTTTAAGAGGTATTGCATTTCGCATGCATCTTTGGTTAAGTTGCTTTGCATGTTTGCATGCATTGTCCCTCACATGTTGTTACATGCTTGCCTATCCTTGAGTGTTGTCACATGCCTTGCATGTTTGCATGCTTGTTCACATGCTCATGTTACATTGACTTAGCTTGCATGCTTAAGTTGATTACATTGGGTTGCATTGCACATGTTGCATTACATTGGTTGCATGCTTTGCATTGTATTTGTTACACTTGCATAGCGTTATGTTTGGATTGGGGTGTCAAACTAAACACAAGGATCGAGGGACGTTTCGTACTTGAAGTGACGAAACGTGCCTCAATCCTTGGTCGCCAACGCTCTTGATCTAACATGATAGAGTGTGAGGCATTCATGTGTTTTGTGCATTCATTGTACATTAATTTGCACACTTGGCTCATTTGGCCATCATGCATTGAAATGCGTAATTGGTGGCCCGAGGGTCGAGAGCCATACTCCTTTGAGTCTTAAACATGATAAGGAGGCTGGTCGTGCACACATTATCTTGTAAATGCCTTGCCATGCTCTGTTTGTCCTCTGCTGCAGCAAAACAGCATTCTGCAGGAAAAGATGGCCGATCAGCTATCTGCAGTGCCGATCGGCTAAGTATTGTTGGCCGAGAGCTTCATTTTTGGTCGATGACCAATTCCCCTTGGCCGATGGCCTTTCCACTCGGCCGATGGCCTCTCACAGCACCCAGAAGGTGATTCAGAAGCATCTTTGAGACTTGTGCAGTTTTTAGAGGTGTAGAGCAATGCAAACAAAGGCAACATGTGGCATGGCGATGGATTTCTGAGCGAAGCCGACCGAGCATGCATGCATCCCTCTTCCCGAGGCTGTTCTACTGCTTTAGTAGCTTAGTTAATTTGTTTAATTAATTAAGTGTTGTGTAATAATTAATTAGCTTGTTAGTTAGTTAATTAGTTAATTTGTATTATTCTTTCGAACCCTCCGTCGAGAGGGCGCATTTTGTAATAAGTGTGCGTGCGTGAGTGAATGTCTTCTAACCCTACGTCTTTCTCCCTTTTACTTACCTGTTTTCAATGGTTAGTTTTAGGTCATATTTCATTTTAGCATCCTTATGCTATGCATGTTTGCATCCATTCATCTGTATTGCATGCACCGGGCTCGGCGCATCATACTAATTGCATCGTATTTCAATTCCAAGTTGAATACATGTATCGAATTGTCGCATCTCACATGCCATCTTAGAATAGCCGAGCGTATTTCTAGTTGCATTTTGCATGTGATGCATAAGCCATTGTTAAACATAAACTACAATCACGCATGATTACTAACTAGTTCCTTGTTTTGGCTCGGAGTACACTGTGAGTGTTTACGCTTTAGCATACTGCACGTGTGTTAATGTTGCCATGACAGCATGCTTGCCATGCGGCTAATTGCTTATGTGACTTAAACTACCTGAATGCCTATGGGTGAAGGTTGGATTATTTGAATTAGAACAATTCATTGAAATCTGTATTTTAGCCTACTTGCGAGTAGCAAACTCCAAACCATTTCCAAACAAACGAATATGCGATGTTTCGTTCCAAATTAGGCGATCTAGTCTATACTTGTGTGTTGTGTGCATCACATAGTAATTCTAGCTAATTAACTGGAATAAGAACACATGTGTTTTCAAAAACAAGATATCATGTTTAGTAGTGGCTGATCTTTGATCGGGCGAGCGGGGGTGCTCATAGATGACCTTCCCCAATCGTACCCAAGTTCCCGAGCCGAGGCAACTTTGGTGATAACGGACGCGTGGCCTTAGGCAACGAGTTAGGGTTTCCTAAATTCCCCCAAAATAAAATATTTAGGTGGCGACTCTGTATCTGGCAAAGCAGTCCATGTTTGGCACTTCTTTCTTAAAAATCAGTTTTCCAAAACGATTTGTCGGATTTGGACTCTTTGGTGATTTATCAGTCTTGCATTACACTTTGCGAGATCAGATTAAGAACCGTGACAAATGAGTCCGAACTATGGTAGCATAAGCTCGAGGGCGCGTCCACAGCCACGGTTTGGACAAGGTCAGATATTGCACACGCCGTTGGTGTGCTGAGTCGTTTTCTCTCTAATCCAAGTAAAGAACAATGGGTAGCGGTGAAATGGATTCTAAGGTTTCTTTAAAGGACTTTGAAGGTGTATTTGTGTTTTGCGAATGGTAAGCCGATGCTTAATAGGTTCACGGATTCTAACATGGCCGATGATATTGATTCTAGAAAATCTACTTCAGGATATTTGATGACATTTGCAGGGGGGTTGTGGCATGGCAATCTAAATTACAAATGTGTTGCTCTCTCAACTACTGAAGCTGAATTTATCGCCATTATGGAAGCTTGTAAGAAAGAGCTATGGTTGAAGAAATTTGTGTAAGAGTTAGGTTTGAAGCAAGAGAGGTATGTACTTTATTGTGATAGTCAAAGTGTTATTCATTTGAATAAAAATTTCACTTTTCATTCAAGATCAAAACACATTCATTGGATTTGTGATGTATTAGATTCGAAGTTATTGTAACTCAAAAAGATTCACATGGATGATAATATTTCGGATATGTTGACAAAAACTTTGTTGAGGGAGAAACATTTGAAGAGCCAAACTTTGGCGGGTATGGTTAATGTCTAAGTCAGTGGGGGAGAATTGTTGAGTATACCTCCTTAATGGAGTATAGGACCTAATTGGTTTATTAAAAATGTTTAATTTGGTTTGGTGTTAGTTATAATATATTTTAATATATTATATCTGACTTTTAGAGGCCTAATAAGTATTTAATAATCTGTTTGGTAACAACTAGGGTTTTGACAAAAAAAAAAAACCCAAGAATTAACAATATTTATGAGTATTGTTTTTGTTTTTCCAAAGAGAGGGCAGCGGCTGATTGACCTTTTCGGGGTGTGTGCTTGGTGATTATTTTCGGTGGGTTTTGGTTTTGTGTGGTAGCATAATGCTTTGTAAAAGTTCAATTGGTGGTTCCATTGGTATAGTGGCTGTGTATTTTGCTTTACTTCACTTTGTTTGAGCGTTTTGACAACTTCGACTCTGCTTTGAAGGTGCTAGTTGGATTCAAATTTGCGATCTTCTACATTCTGTTTCGAAAACTTTTGTTCATCTATTTGGTGAGATTTTCCATCTTATTTATTTGTGATTATTTAAAATTCACGTAAGGGTGGTTTATGAGACCATTCGTGTTTCGTTTGTAGTCGTTTGAAAACTTTTGGTTAATAGGGGAGTCGGATTGCGATCTCATAGATGTACCTCACATTGAGAGAACCATGTAAAATTTTTTGTGTAATTGTTGATTTACTTTTTCCGCATTATTTTTATTTCCATCGATTGATTTACCGTGGAAAATCATCTATTTTCTCTAACAAAAAAATTGGTCTCTAGTCTCCTTAAATTACATATAAATGATTAGGAGCAGACCATCTGAATTTAAACAATCATAGTTCTCTCTCATCCCTTCAAAATTTGCAAAATTCTGAACACAAACATGGAGGGAGCTGAAATAGACCTCCCAAGCTTTGTGCCTAATTCTCTTTCACAATCAACCATTCATGCCATCTATGGCATCTCTTCTCTACCGATCCTCTCTCTGGTTTGGCTCGTCTCTCTCCCCTTCACCAAAACTATTAACAACCGATCACCTCCTCATGTGCTGGTTCATTTTCACAGGCCTCATTCACATAATCCTCGAACGCTACTTCATTTTCTCACCAAAATTTTACAAAGACAAGACTGGTTTTTACTTAGCAGAGGTATGGAAAGAGTACTCCGCAGGCGATTCAAGGTATGCACTGAGAAATTCTTATGTTGTTTCTATTGAAATAATCACTGTTTCATTGGTGGGTCTAGCATGTCTTCTTGCTTTATATGCTATTGCCACAAGGAAGCCATACATTTACATACTTCAATTGGGTATTTCTGTGTGTCATCTCTGTGGACTTGGTGTGTATCATTTGACTTCTTACTTGGAAGCTGATAAGTTTGCCGCTAGCTTGTATTACTATTATGTTTATTATATTATTGCAAATACTACTTGGGTTGTGATTCCTTTTCTTGTAGTTGTTCGATGCTGGAGGAAAATATGTGGAGCTTGCAAGATTGAAAAAAGACCAGAATAAGATCAAAATTTGGTGAGATGGGGTTTAAAGTTTAGACTTTGCCATGTCTCAAATTCTGGAAATTCAGTCTATGTTTATTTGAAGTGGATTAGTTGGTAATTTCATATTTCTGTAATTTTATATCTTCATAGATTGATGTTGTTTTCACTATGCAAGGTTGCTCAAATTTGGAAAAAAATTATCCCAACAACTTTTAACTCTACGAATTTGTAGTCTAAGTCCAACACTCTTTTAACCTATTCGCAAATTTTTAGAAGTAATCGATAATACAATAAGTAAAACCTTAGCATCACTTGACGGATAATGTCACACATGAAATATTGAATTTTTTTATTATTGCATCATCTTCATCCATGTAATTATTCAATACACTAAAGTTTCTTTTTAAATAAATTTTTTTGGATGATAAGAAATTTTCAAACTAAGAAAATCATAAATTAACTAATATATATATATATATATATGAATCCATCTTAAAGCCAAAACCAAAAAGTACATGAGAATGCCAAAAAATAAATGAATGAATGAATAAAAATTAAAGAAATTTTAAGCAAATTAAAGCAAAAAAAACTAGCTCAATGGTTTCGAAAGCAAATTTGACTTGATTTTGGCTAGCAAGGCTAGGGCCTATGTGTGGGATACAGTTTTAGATTTTAGAATAGGCCCAACTCGAATTTGTTGTTAATTGGTCAAAGCCAAAAGGTTGGGTCTATGTTAGGCCCTTGGACAACTAGTTTGTGGTTTGGGCAAGCCTGATCTAACTTGACCTGTTAATGATCCTTAGTTGTTTGGCTTTTTCAAGGAAAGTCGTGAGAATGTGACCTTTGAAAATGGCAATTCTACACAAATCCTTGAAAATGGGAACAATGGTTTCTCTTGGTCTATCTAGACTGGAGAATATTCTTTATTTTGAAGGTAAATTTGTTTAGTATTAGCCAAATTTGTGATCGTGATCACTATATGTGTTCTAATAATAATAGTTGGTCTATTCTTTTTTCTTTCTTTTTTTTTTTTTTTTATCAACAAAAGAAAATTTTTATTGATGAAAGCCATACAAAGCATATGAATTTACATCAATAAAAGAGGTGAGAATAGTACCATATAGAGGTGATAGAACCACCATACAGAGCCCCAACCCAAACTAGTTAGTGAGAAACCAACCAAATGAGAAAAAAAACACCAAGAACACAAGCAAGACACTACCCACCAACCCCCAAAAACAAGACACCACCCTCCAATCCCCAAAGTAGCCCCATTCTTATCTATATCAGTACCATATCAGCTAGTAAAACCAGATTAGCACTACGTTGAAGCCCTCAGACCAACAGACCACTAATAAAGCTCCCCGAAAGATTAAACCCATCGAACCTTCCTAGATACAGAAGTAACAGAGTAACTAAGCATTTCCCCATAATCTGTTGAACCTGATTAGCTACATCTAATCTACTAAACATTATTGATAATTTCATGCACAACGTAATAGCAGCCTTTAGAATGAGGTTTTACCCAAATGGCAATTCTAAACTTGATCAAATTGCATACCTTCTCTAGATGCACTTGCTTTCAATTGAATACCACCTCGTTCCTAAGATTCCATAATGACCACATGACAACCATTGGTACAGCCCTCCAGATCAAATTTGCAAACTTTCTCCATCTAAAACCCCTCCACCAGTCAAGAAGATCCTCAACATTCTGAGACACAACCCTGTGCATCCCCCATCATTACATCAGACTTGACCATACTCTCTAAGCAAAAGGGCACCATAGCAACATATGGTGTATTGTCTCTAACTCCATCTTGCAGAATATGCACAAAACAGACGCATCTAGACCAAGAATCCCAATTCTTTACAAAAAAAATATAAGTCTTAAGTCTCCTATTGCAAGCCAACCACCCAAGAAACTGCACTTTTGGGGGAAATACATTGATCCACAGTAGCTTAGTGGCCAAAAGGAGGATAGAATGCACCGACAAAGAATAAAGGGAGGAAACACTAAACTGACCTGATGAATTTTCCACCCACCTTATGCAATCAGCCCTGTCTGATAACCAACCGCAATAGCATTCAGAAAAGCAGCCAATCTGATCAACTCATCTGATTCCCAACCCAGTAAGGCTTTTCTAAATCTGAAGTTCCAGTCTGTCTAGGCCTCCCTCCTCTCCACCACCACTCCAAGAGTGATATCCTTTTCTGTTGATAAGCTAACAGGCCTTGGAAAAGTAGTCTTAACACATATATTACCCACCCAACTATCAGTCTATAAATGGATTATGTTACCATTTCCCACAATCAACTTAGAATTTTCCATAAAAATATTGAAAAGATGAGAATTTGATTGACTAACCTTGAGAATACCATCTCAAATTTTTGAACAAATACCCAGTATTTCTAAGAAAGGGTACCACCTCCCACCATTTGAAGGATACTTACTACATATTACTCTTTTCCACTGGGAGCTATCCTCACACCCAAATTGCCACCACCATTTAGCTAGTAGACAATCATTCACTTCTTGAAATCTTCTAATACCCAAACCCCCATTGTCTTTGCTCTTAGTTGCTTCAGCCCAACTAACAAAGGTGAACTTTCCTTTTCAGATCTAACCCTCCTCCCCCCCCCCCCCCTCTCTCCCGGCCACAGAAAGTTTGCTTGAATTCTATCAAATGCCTTAGCCACAGATGAGGGCATCTTGAAGATAGATAAATAGAACGTAGGTAAGCTGGACAGTACAAACTTTATGAGCGATAACCTTCCTCTAAATGAGAGGAGTTTCCTCTTCCATGAGGCAAGTCTGGCTCTACATTTATCAAGTACAGGCTTTGAAGTCTTCTTAGCTACTGATACCTACAATTTAGTCTAGATGCAAACTCCTCCAACTCTTGCTCAGACACGCCTATTCCACATACAAAGCTTTTATGAAAATTAATTTTCAAGCCAAAGACTAACTCAAAGCATCTCAAAATCCTTTTAACTACCGTTATCACCTCTATGTCAGCATCGCAAAAAATAATTATTACGCTAGTGAATTGGAGATGTGAAACCGTAACATCTTGACCCACCATAGCCCCTCTAAGTAGCCCCAAAGACCTTGCCCTTAGCATCAGCATATTGAGACCGTTGACCACTAGGTTAAATAGGAAAGGAGACAAAGAATCACCTTGTCGAAGGCCTTTACTAGGGTTGAATTTAGTTGTAGGAGATCCATTCACAAGAACTGAAATTCTAGAAGATTCTAGGCACTCCCTAATCCATCCCCTCCACCTAACTCCAAAACCAAACTCATCCATTATAGATAGTAAACAACCCCACCTTACAGAGTCATACACCTTCTGGAAATCAAGCTTTAGAATAACTCTCTTTTTCTTAGTAACCTTCCACCAGACAACAATTTCATTAGCTATTAAAACCCTATCCAACATATTCCCTCCACCCAATAAGGCTGATTGTGCCTTAACAATAACCCTTAACATCACCTTCTTTAACCTATTAGCTAACACTTTGGCAAGAATCTTATACAGGGACCCAATTAGGCTAGTAGGTTTGTAATCTGAGATGCTAGCTGGACAGTCAACTTTGGGAATTAGAGTAATAAAAGAATTATTCACCCCAGAAGCCAACTTTCTATTGACCACCTTCCAACAATTTTGGAAACAAACCAAGTTAAACCCATCGGGCCCTGGGGCTTTATTCCCATCACAACTTTTAATAGTGGCCCATACTTCATCTTTCGAAAAATCAGCTTCCAATCCATCTACCAATTGGTCCTGGCCAATGGATTTAAAGTGCCTTCTCAGCTGTGGTCTTTTCCCCCAACCTTTACTAAACACTTGTCTGAAATGCCTAAGCACATCTTCTTTCACCATGGTTGGGTCCTCAAGTATTACCTCATCAACTGACAATGAGCTCAAAGAGTTCCTGCAGTGCCTACTCAATGCTATGGTATGAAAGTACCTTGTGTTTTTGTTGCCTTTCATGTCCTAATCAAACTTGGACTTCTGTAGCCACAACCATTCCTCCCTTTTGGTCAATGACCACACTTGTCTCCTTACCTCATTTCTTCGTACTACTTCATATTCTACCAAGTCTCTGGATTCAGCCACCAAATCCACCTCATGTAACTCTTCCTGAGCCCTCTTCAATGAAAAGGACACATTTCCAAACACCTCTTTATTCCACTTCTTTAGCTCCATTTTGAGATTTCTAAATTTCATTACAATCACAAATCCTGTCCACCGAGTAAAGACTGATTTCTCCCATGACTTCTTAATAATTGAAGAAAAGTTTGGATGTAAGAGCCAAGCATTGATAAACCTAAACGACTTTGGCCCCCAATCCCTCTCATCTTCCATCAAAAACAGAGGGCAGTGATCCAAAACACCCCTTAGCAGTTCCCATAACTTCAGCTTAAACTTCGTCATCCACTCTGATGACAATAATACTCTGTCAATTCTACTCCATCTGCCCCATCAGCTGAATTACTCCATGTAAATTGCATTCCAAGCATTGGCATATCAAATAGCTCTAACCCTTCAATAAAGTTATTGAACTCTAACATGCCTCTGTCCCTTCTTGTACATCATTTTCTTTCCTGTAAATTCCTAATCTCATTAAGGTCCCCCCCCTTCTAAACACCACGGACCAAAAAATCCTGACGTTAAATTAACGATTACATTCCACAAATGTCCCCTCATTGGAGCATCATTTGGTGTGTAGACATTAATGGAAACACAATCAAAATCTGGAAGCATAATACCTGATAGTAGTATAAAACATCTTAAGTTGTAACACTGTAACAGTACAAAAACCGATGGTCTCCAAACACACAGCAGCCCTCCAGCCGTTCCATTCGTATCTACACCCATAAATTCAAGCTCATCATCGGGCCAAACCGAACGCACCATATCTCTTGACATCCCATCTTTCTTGGTTTCTTTAAAAAAAAAAAAAAATTTGATTTTTCTCTCCTGGAGTAACCCCCTTATTTTTCTCATTTTCTCTGGTTTTCCAAACCCCTAACATTCCAAGACAACACCTTCATTAGCAAACAGAGCACAACACCAAGACCACCTGATAATGTTATTCAGTGATGAATAACACCATCCCTCTATGCTTCTCTCCTCGCATTGTCCTCTTCTAACTCCACGATTCTCTGTAATGCTTCTTGTTCATTACCACTGAAGTTAATCCCCAAAGTTCACCCACTTTTAAAGTCTCCTTCGCCTATTCCAAGACGGAATTTCCACCCCGATCAGACTGACCTCCCAAGCTTGATCTTGACGGCATTGCCGCAGCCACTCTAAAGACAGGTTCTTTATGCCATACTCCCATAGAAGACGAACCACCAAATCGAACAGCTCCCTTCCCACCTTTCTAAGCCAATCTACCTCTTTTTTATACCCTCTCCGGTACTAGGGCTGTTTTTCTTCCCAATGAATTTGCAATTCTGATTATGGGACACTCCAGATCCTCCAACAATCTTTCCCAAAATAGATATGGGCTATGTAGATGACAATGGTGAACACCTATCAACATGGACCTGAGTCACTTCCTTCCTTTTAGGACTATGTCTCACTCCCACAATTTTTTCATTGGGCTTGGCCACTCCCTTTGCTTTAATAACCTCATCCAATAATATTTGAATATTAATCCCAGGCCTTTCAGGCCTAGTACCGCTATGGCTTCTCATAAACCCAATCGTAACCAACCCCACCTCCTCCCTACCCCTCTCATTAATACTCCTCTAGATCACAACTATGCTATCATTGGCAATACAACTATTGCATGCGTCTGGTAACTTTGGGTTCTCCATACAAGTGTTTATAGTTTCTCCCACTACAAATAGATAAGAATCGTCCAGCTCTTTACCTCCTCCACTACCCTCATTGATTGCCACATCCTCCTTTTGGAGAGAGACCATGTCATCCTGGCTTGCCACTTCATTATGCATAATGCCTTTCACCTGCGCAACTTCTTCCAAGACTGGACTCCCATGGCTACTAAGCTTGTTCTCTGTACTGTTAGAGCTACAATAGTCATGAGTAGAGCATTTACAAGCTTATACTCTTGACACCATGACTTGCTCCTCACATACTCTTACTGGATAACTTTTACCTCTACACCTTACTTGCACTACTGTGCTAATGAAGCCCATAATCGTTATGGTAACTTTGACTCTGCCACATCTAAATGATAACTGATTAGACTTAACTTTATCCACCCTAATTACCTTCCCCCCATAGGCTCCCAATCTTGTTGAAAGTGTCAACACTCCATAAGTTAAATAGAACACCCTAGCAGCACAACCATACTCATCTCTCGTTCTCGAAGTGCCCTAACTTTGACCACTCTGTCATAGAATCACACCATTCCTTCCAGCAGCTTTCTAATAATACCAAGTTTGCCTTCAGCTCAATAGATGATTTGACAGACACCGCCGCTATCCTTCCACAACCTTTTCTTACTACAACTCCTTCTGGTCCTACATCACTGACTGTTTTTTTAAAGTCTAAGAAAGTATAGAAGGCTTTTAGCTTAACAGTAAGACTGTCATTTGACCACCCATTTCCCACTTTATTCTCATCAATTGGGCGGCCCGTAGTCTCCTAAACATTTCCCGCCTGAACGGCTTCCGCAAATGACTTCAACCCTATGAATGATGACGTTGATTTCCCTAGGTGCCTCCTACTATTCTCATCACCTCGCCCATTACCATTCCCTGCTACTATAGATTGACCCACTCCCCTAACACATGATGTATCCTTTGCAAGCTTTACTACATTGACCAGCAAAGCTTTATCATCGCACCACACTCCACTAGTCTTTTAGACTGCCATGTATGCCGCTAAAAGGCAATCAAACCTTGATCTTGTTGTTTTCCTAGTCTTGTTTGGAATGAATAGATCTCTAACAGCCCCAAACTTCATAAACATCGCATAAAGTCCCTTTGGATTCATAGATGAGGGAATATTGTCCACAAAGATTGTGTGAATACCTAGATTGCCATCGTCAGAACTTTGAAACTCTCTCCCTCTTCCATACAACACCGGTCGCCAACCTTTCGCCTCCCTTGCCATTTCAAATAATCCAATGTTGGCCTATTCATGATAATTTTGGTTTGTGAAAGGTAATAGATATTTTGGTAACTGTTACTGATTTCTTTCAGTTACATCTTTTTCTTGCATGACCATTAAATTATGTTTAAAAGCATATTGCTAGAGATTATTACAAAATGTAGAGAAGAATCTAACTTATTTTACTAATACATTTGTAGGATGTAAAATGATTGGAGAATTACATTTTGAATCATATGTCTCCATTTTGGA
Organism: Camellia sinensis; assembly: GCF_055761805.1. NCBI lineage: Eukaryota > Viridiplantae > Streptophyta > Magnoliopsida > Ericales > Theaceae > Camellia > Camellia sinensis. Next base: position 4,293,058 of record NW_028128987.1, read on the forward strand.
GAAGATTCTTGAACCATTTGGCTGAAAGTTTGGAATATCTTTTCAAACCATTTTTGTAATCCACGTAGTTGATGCCAAAACGAACTGTGTAACCCGAGCTCCATTCAAAATTATCCAGCAGTGACCATGCAAAATATCCTTTCACATTAGCACCATCCCTATATGAAAAACAAAATCAACAGCAAACTTCGTATGTAATAAAAAAAATTATAATTTCTAAAATTGTAACTTTCGCACTCATATATTTTGTAAATGCAACATTATTTGTTAGTCATCTTCAGAACTTACTTGATTGCTTGTAGAAGGAAAGAAAGATGGTGATAATAGTAATGTATCCTCGTGTTGTCGGCAAGTGCTTCTTCAAGTGATAATGTAGCGTTATTTGCCTCATCAATCCCTGAAATGGATGGGCCAAGAATGTTTAGTGTAAACTTAATTTGCAATCACAAATTTATTAGATTTATATGTTACTATAAATGAAACAATTTTATGTTAATGCAAAATTATTAATGAATTGATTACCATTCTCCGCGATATAAATAAGCGGATTATTATATTTTTTCTTCAGGTAGAGAAGAATATCATAAATGCCTCTTGGATAAACAAAAAAGCCAAGTTGAAGCAGCCTGTAAAATCGTGTAAAGTTATAGAGTTGATTATGAAAAACCTCTATTCATATGCAAGTTAGTAAATATATTAAATTTAAACAAGCTCCACAAGAAGAATTGCTTAAATTTCTATTTCTTACCATGGCACCGATAGGAACCTCATTCCGCTTAGCTAGCATAACAAAAGAATCATGTCTAGTTAGCATATATTAAGTTACAATAACGTTTTTAATTAATGGTACAAAACTTTGAACTTACTTGTAAGGTTAACTTGAGAATCTGTTAAATAACTGGCATTTACACTATTGGAGTTTGGTGCATATGCTGCATAATTAGTGGTGTAATAGTTCAGCCCGAGAAAATCAAATGATCCTTTTAACATCTTGGACTGTTCTTTGGAGAACTTAGGAAGTCGTTTTCCCACAAGAGTCCGCATTGTATGTGGATAGTCACCGGTTGTTAGAGGGTCCATAAACCTCCAATACACAAGGAAAAACATAGTTAGGACATATTATAAATTGATGACCCTACTTATGACAATATTGTTCAGTACCATGTATGCATTATCACAAAAAGGATAATTATAAAACACTCACCATCCAAACATAAAATCAAGGGCCCTTAGTGCAGCAGTATGGTCTTGTCTTTCTTCTGAGAAAGGTACCATCCAATGTGATATGAGTGTAATTCCAATCTTTCCTTTTTGTGATGTCTGTTTACATTTCCATCACTTGAGTAATTCAAAACTATCTAATATATTTGTATCCAAAATTTATCATATGTAGCAAATCGATTCTTAAACTTAAAATTACTTTAGTTTCCATCGACTATGGTTAGGAAGTAGCATTAAAATTAGCATATACTTCAAAACTCTTTGATAATAATGTGAATTATATATGTAGTTTCCTTGGGTTTTCAAGTGAGACCTGATACTTTCGCTTGTACAAATTTACTGCAGTTGCATGAGCGAGAAGTTCGTGGTGTGATACAATATATGGCTCAGTGCTTGAATCTCCACCAGTACAATTTAACTATAGCCATGTAGAGCATCGACCTGGTGCATAGTTAACAACTGCGTACCCACTCATGCGCTATGACCACAGCTCATTTAAGGTGATCCAGTGCTTCACCCAATCACCAAATTCTTTGAAGCAAAGTTCTGCAAAGCCTTTGAAATCATCCCTATAAAGCCGATCATCAATGTTGGAACATGACACAAACACAATACAATGTTTTACATATAACTTCAGGACTTCATGATTAATAATTCAATACTACTTCCATTTCTAGGTTACTATCGGATGCTAAAGTCCGACACGGGGTCCTCACTATAAGCACAGCAGGATGTGCGGTGCTCTAATACAGTACCGTTTTGCTTTCTTTTGGTTCCATTTCTTATGAAAGGTTCCACACAGCCACATTCAAGATAATATGATTTGCACATTTTTAATTATGCATATCTTTTAGTATATTTTTTGGGGGGATTTTGTGATAGCCCTCTCACTATCTAATTTGTCTTTCAAAAGGACAAGAATTATATAAGTACTTTCAAAACCCCTTAATATTTTAAAACTTATTTCTTTTACTATATTACCCTCATATCTATCAGCTCTCCTATTAAGTCATCTTCACTATATATTTCAGAGTAAAATTTTACTCTGTATAAAAGTAAAATTTTACTCTGTATGAAAGTAAAATTTTACTCTGTATAAAAGTAAAATTTTACATTCTGAAACTAAAAGTAAAATTTTACTCTGTATAAAAGTAAAATTTTACTCTGAATAAGAGTAAAATGTTACACTCTGAAACTAAAAGTAAAATTTTACTCTGTATAAAAGTAAAATTTTACTCTGAAAAACTAGTAAAATGTTAGACTCTACACAAAAGTAAAATTTTACTCTGTATAAAAGTAAAATTTTACTCTGGTTCTGTCAAATGAAATTAGATAAAAAAACAACAAAAATAAATAAAAAACAAACAAACAAACAAAAACAAAACAAATTAATCAAAAATCAACATATCTAATTGAGAAGAAAAACTTCTAAAACTCGATCAACAATCACAAATCTCAATGAAAAGAATACATGTGTTCAACAACACTCATACACACAAATATATATATATATACATACATACATATATTCAAAACTCAAATCTGTGTTTAAAAAAATATGTATAACCAACAACTCCACCCGCACTCTTTTCCACGTGGTCATTGCGAACTCGATGGATCTTCAAATTGCAATAGAAGCTTCAAATTGAGTCTAATTTCGCTTCAAGATAGCAAACACAAGTCTGATTTCGATTCAGTTAGCGAAGTCGATCTGCAAGTCGTTCGAACTTAGAGTTTACAACCTTTAAGCCAGATGCAAACTGAAATCGCAATTCCAATTAGAACTTGAAATCCAAAGTTCTCATCGAAGTTGACTCAAAGAACAACGAGTCACAAGAGAGAACCCAAGGTCAGATCGCGAAGGACTCCAGTTCGTAATCGCGAGTTCCAGAAGCTTGAATTCGGGTTGATTGTCGAATCGGATCAATTTTACGATGAAGTCCTTGGTTTCTTAACAAACGCAAATTAGATTAAAGCTTCAAACTAAGCTTCAATTCAAATACACAGGTCAGATTGTGATTGCTTGAACCAGGTCAGTGTTCTAGGTCAAAGATTGAATGAATCTTAGGCTTAGATGAACTCGATTTTGGCTGGCCAGAGTCATAGAGACCAAGAAGGTGGAGAGAGAGTGGGTGGAGAAGGTGGGAAGATTTAGTTGAAGGTATAATAGTCTGAAAAAATATTTAAATAATAAATTTTGTCATTTATGCAAGATTTTATAATTATGAAGGGGTTTAGAAAATTTAATTTTTTTCTTAGTCTTTTTAACAATGAAAGGAAAGTAAATGGGGTTTATAGCCAAATTTCCCTTTTTTTAAAAAAAATACTATGTACTAAGAAATACTTCCATAGTTTAAATTTGTAGTGTGCAATTAAGGTAAATACACTTTGTCCCTTTAAGTTTGGTCATTTTTACACTTTGTTCCTTAAATTTTATCCCCCACTTTAGCTCTTCATGTTTCAATTTTTATTTATTTATTTTTTTTTTAAACTCTAAAAGCTAACTTACGTCCAAAATTAGATATAAAATGATATATTAACAGTCATACGACATAAAAATATTTTATTATATATAACTCACAAATTTAATATAAATTCAAACTTTAATATAATAATATATTTTTTTACCATGTGGCAATTAACGTAATATTTTTTTGTTTAATTTTAAACAAAAACTTGGGGGGGGAGGGGGGGGGGTGTTTGTAAATTAAAGGTCAAAAGTGGAAAAATTGCCATACATAAAGTGAGCAAATAAAACAATTAAAAGGAAAAAAGGAAGAAAAGAAAAAGAAGAAAGAAACAAAGCGAAAACAAAACACAGCATCCCTGTTGTTCAGTAGGCATCCCATGTCCGCTAAAGTCCACGTTTCATATGGAAATGTCTTTCAATATTCTATAATATATATACTATTAGAACGTATAGGTGCCGTTTGGTAATACTTACGTTTTCAGTTTTCTGTTTATATTTACAAAAATTTAAAAAACTCAAATAAAAATTTGTTTGGTAAAATTTTTGATTTATAAATCAGTGGTCTCAGTTTATAAATTTGGCCAAAAAATGAAAACACAAAAAATGTGTTTTCATTTTGAGTTTTCAGTTTTTTTTTTTTTTTTACCACCCAACACTAGCCACCACCCGCCACCATTTTCTACCACCGTCTTCCGCCACCACCACCACCATTGCCTACCACCCACTTGCCATCCACCCGCCACCACCACCTACTTGCCACCACCACTCACCACCCACCTGCCACCACCACCAGCCACCTGCCACTCACCCGCCACCACCACCCACCACCCACCACCTACCACCACCACCATCACCCACCACCCACCCACCTGCCACCACCACCCGCCACCACCACCCACTCGTTACCACCTACCACCCGCCATCGTCACCCACCCACCACCACCACCATCCACTACCTAACCGCCACCGCCGGCCATCCACCACCCACCTGCCACCACCACCCACCACCCGCCACCACCACTACCACCACCCGCCACTGTCACCCACCCACCCACCATCACCACCCACCACCACCCGCCATCCGCCACCCACATGCCACCACCATCCACCACCCGCCACCATTACCACCACCACCCACTCGTTACCACCCACCACTCGCTACCGTCACCCACCCACCCACTATCACCACCCGCCACCGTCACCCATCCACTCACCACCACCACCCGCCACCTATCCGCCACCTGCCACCACCACCCGCCACCACCCACTCGCTACCACCCGCCACCATCACCTACCCACCCACCACCACTACCATCCATCACCACCAGCTACCCACCACCCACTGTCACCACTTTTCACCACCGTCTTCCGCCGCTACCGTCACCCATCCACTCACCACCACCTACCCGCCACCACCACCCACCTGCCACCACCACCAACTCGTTACCACCCGCCACAATCACCCATCCACCCACCCACCGCCACCATCACCCACCCACCCACCACCACCACCACCACCACCACCACCCACCGTCACCACTTTCCACCACCGTCTTCCACCGCCACTTGCCACAACTTGCCATTTCTCACTCTTTTTTATATTTTAAATTTTTTTTAAATATTTTGTCAATTACCAAACGCATTTGTAGTTTATGTTTTTCTAAAAATAAACAAAAAATAAACAAAAACCAGTTTATAAAATTTTTGTAAATATAAACTGAAAACGTAAACGTTACCAAACACACCCATAGTGTTCTAATTTTTTCATCAAATTTTATGATTTTTATTTTTAATTCTCAAAAAATAAATTGAGCACTCACTTGCAAGGCTTTGCGATGAAAATAAAGGATTCAACTGTTCACCCTAGTTTGACTTAAATAAACCATTTGACAACCATCAAAAACAAAGGAGAAAAACAAAAACTCAACTATTAAGAACCAGGGCCGGCCTGAGTTTCGGGAGCTTAAGGCGAAATAATTTATCGGAGCCTTTTTAGATATTTAAAAAAAATAAAAATAAAAATCACTCTGTTTGGTTTAGAATTTTTAAAAATAATTGTCTGAGTTTACAATTCGTATTTTTTAATATTTTTTGTATTTGGTAACGTTTTTAAAAAATACATATATATAAATATTTTAGTTTTTAAGTGTATCTAAATTAGATGTATCTACAAAATAAATAAATAAAAATTGTGTAAAATATTTTTAAAAAAAAATACTAAAAAACACATAATTGGGCCATAAAGAGAGAAAAAAATAGGCCACACAAAATTAGGTTAACGACTAATACATATACATATATTTAATATTTTATTTTTTTAATTGGACTAACAACTAAAACTTATAAATATTTTTTAATTGGATCTTTTATCAATTGGGCCAAATAGATTTTTTGAGGCCCCTTTTAAAATGGCCTAAATTAATTAAATAGAATTGGGCCATTTTAAATTTTTAATATAGTGTAAGACTAAATTTGGAGCTCTTTTTTGGGCCTAATTTTTGGGGCCCTAGGCACATGCCTCATCTGCCTTAGCCCAAGGCCGGCCCTGTTAAGAACTTATTGTCACTACAAAACTTTAAAGTTTTAGAAACCAAAATTTAAAGATAAAATTATTTTTTAAGAACCAAATATTTTTATTGCGAAAAGTGTTGTAATTATATTTTTAGCAACAAAAATTAGACATTAGTGATGAAATATTATTCTTTTGAGATCAAATTTTTTTTCTAAAAAAATAAAAGATTTTGAGACCAAATTATTTTGTCTCTAAAAGTCTATTTATTAATGACATTTTTAAAATTTTGTCGCTAAAAGCCTTATTTTTGACTTTTTAGAATGACCTTTTAGCGACTATCCTCATGACGATAGAAATTGGTTCCTAAATGTCTTTTGCACTAAAATTTTCATTTTTAAAGACCAAAATATATGTTGTAGTGTGTGATTTTAAATGAAGAGATTAACCATCTCAAAACTATAAGAGAAAAAGCAATTTGCTTTATTCCCTTTGATATATATTAAGTATGAACCAATAATTTAATTTAAAAGCAAAAATAGGGAATTTTCATATGCTTCTATCTAGTTTAAATATATACAAATATCACAAATTGACTAGCTAAAAAATTGAATCATTAGAAGAATATATTATTACTTACACAATTTTTGGACTTAAGAAACCACCATACTCATCTTCCAATGCTTGGGGAAGATCCCAATGGAAAAGAGTAAGGATTCTCTAGAGTTTTTTTTTCCTAAAGTTTCCTAGAGTAGTGCGTTGTGTGGTTGAGATTTAATGACAAGTCACATCAATTTTTCAGCATTAAATCTCAACCACACAATACACCACTTTAGGAAACTTTAAGAAAAAAATACTCTAGAGGATCCTTGGTGTCACAAATGGCTTTATACCTACAAATGTCAGAATAAGAAGATAAAATAATTTTGAGGAGAGAGATGCTATAGAATATATATATACATATGACAAATCTGGGTAATCACACTAGGAAAAAAAGCCATCAATGTGAATTACAATTTTAAAATTGCTATTACTATATTAACTTGGTTGGAAATATAAAAATTTTCATTCTGAGGAGAACTCTATACAAAATCAAACAAGATAGTTAATGATGACATCATTGAGTTGAGTCATAACCTTTTCCCAAGAGCTCATCTATAAGGTGGTTGTAATATTTGATTCCTTCCTTGTTCACTCCACCACTTATGCAAATATAGGTAAGAAAGATAAAAAAAAATAGTATGGTAACCACTGATTGGATCATCCTAGTTCATAACTTCTACCAATTTTTTCCCCTTTTTTGTTAAATGCCTAGGATTACTCAAATCAAATGATTATAATCTCATTTTGGGTCTTACTTTCTTTTTACATCTTCATTTGAGCCCATTTTTCGCATATTCTTTGTTACAATTGTGGTTTCATTTGCTTGTTCTTAGATAGGTCACTTCTTCCATGTATATATAATGCATATTTGACAACATTTAGAGAAACTGTATAATTGATCATCTTACGTGGCAATACTCTAGACCATGAGATAGAGAATCTGTAAGCATCTAGACCCATTTCTTTCATGATCTTTACATCTCCCTGTAACATCATTAGAGAAAAAAAATAACCAATAATTTTTTTTTTTTGGTGCAACAAATCAATTCAATTGTATAACTAAAATTTACTTATGAAAAAATGTTATATTTTTCCAGTTAAATTTACAACATTTCCAAGTGCCATAAGCTAGTGAGATTTATGTAAACAACATTTACTACATTTTAACTCGCTATAATAGTTGAAGTCCATCATTGGATTGTTGACCAATGTCAAAAGATGGAAACGATCCAGGCTGCGAGAAATTCTTGAAGTGGTTTAAAATACCAAATCTGGATCAAGAGAACCTTCTCAAACCTGAAGCCATGGTAAGTCTCATTACGATTTATTTGAGCCTCATATGAAACTTCTAAACCCAAAGGTGAATTTGGATTTCATAGGCAATTTTACATGAAAATTTCCTAAATTTTTAAATTTACCAAGACCATTTATTCATACTATTAAAAATATTTTCAATGATATAAAATTCACTTCATTCCAATTTGAAACCAAGACTAGGTAGTAGTGTCCTTTTAGGACTTCTATTAAGTAATTGGTTACTTATTGAGACTCTTGGCTTATTTTTGTTGTATTTATTAAAATTGTAATAATCAAGAGTAGTGATTAGCCTATTTTATAACCTATTTCAGAAAATTATTAAATTATCCAGAAAAATGGATTTTTATAGTTAACATCTTAAAATAGCTTTTATTTATTTTTTATTTTTTTTCAAAGAGTTATCCAATAATAGATTTTCTCAAACATTATCACTGAAAATGGATATTTCCTCGAATTATCACTTCTTTTTTTTTTTTTGAATTATTTTCAAATTGGATTTTGGATAAAATCAATCAAAATTTGGGTTGATTCCCCCCTTGGATGAGCTATTCCAATCAAGGATAAGACCTTATCCTCACCCCAAAATAGTTATCTTGTCCTCATCACAATTTTTTTGGGGGGAAAATTTCATATCAGTGTATAACTCAAAAGCTAATTACAAATAAGTGGTAAAGTTTATAAATATTAATAATTATAATTATAATTTTTTTTAATAAATATGTAATAATTATTTCAAATTACCATTGATTGGTGTAATTTCCCCACCTTTGTTTTTTTTGGAAACTTTGATCTCTCAGTACTCTGTATTATTAGTTATATATATATATATATATTCACTACAACATATAAGAGTTTTAATAAAACTAAATTTTTCAAATTTTAAAAATGAAAATTTTGTTGCAAAAGACATTTAGGGATCAATTTCTATCGTTGTGAGAATAGTCGCTAAAAGGTCGTCCTGAAAAGTCAAAACAAGTCTTTTTGCGACAAAATTTTAATAATGTCACTAATAAATAGACTTTAGGGACAAAATAATTTGGTTTCAAAATAGTTTATTTTTTGAGGCAAAATTTGGTCCAAAAATGATAATAATTCATCACTAATGTTTAATTTTCGTTACTAAAAATATAATAATAACACTTTTTGCAATAAAAATATTTGATTCTTAAAAAATAATTTTATTCTTAAATTTTAGTCTCTAAAACTTTAATTTTTTGTAGTGATTGGGAGAATGATTGATCGATGGGTCATGGTATGGCACACATACACGTATGAATGTTGGAACTTTCCAAATATATATAACTATTTACAATTATTGATTAATTAATCTATAATTACAAGTAAATGTTTGTAGTATAGATTCAATTTTATTTATTTCTATTTTTTATCAAAATTTGTTGGATATTTGCGATGAATTTTCCTCTAGTCACAAATCCCTAATTAATTTTATAATAAAATGAATTATTTGCTATGACCACAAAAAGGTGGCCAAAGAAGTTGCTACGGGGTAACATTTGTGGCTATGGTTACATATATATATATATATATATATATATATTTGTTTTTTTTTTTGTTGCACCGGCAATTTGGTGGTCGCAAATAAACATTGGACTTTTTCGTGGCCGGACACTTGCCGACACTGAAGGCATGTTTTTCATCGGCATTTGGGTGGTCGCAAATAAAATTCACAGCTAGTTTAGTGTTGATTTTCAGAAAATTTAATTTTTTTTTTCGTTTTTTTTTAATGATTTTTTTAAAATTTTGAGTAATTTTTGTTTAATTTTTAGACACATAACATAAATATACTTAAAAAGTATAATATTTATGATTTTTTTTAAAAGAAATTCACTAAATACCAAAAATAAAAAAACAAAAATTCAGTACATTTTTCATATTTTTGTGTTTATTGATTTTTAAAAATATTTTTTCCCAAACATTTTACTATTTAGATACATCTAAGTAAAGTGAATCTAAAAAAGTAAAAAATTTGCTTAAAATTTTAAAAATATTCATTAAAAACAAAAAAATTCATAAAATAGAAAGGGAGATTCGGTGAAGGATTCCTCAGTGTCTAACTTATCTTTCAAAAGGACAAGAATTATATAGATCCTTTCAAAATCCCATAGTATTTTAGAACTTATTTCCTTTACTATTATACCCTTATATATGTGTGTGTGTGTGTGAGTGTGTATCAACTTGTAATCACTCTCTCTCATCTCAATCTCTCTTCTCTCTGTCTCGCACTTATCACTATTCTCTTCATCGACACTACCACTGCTCACCATGGAACCCTTTCTCTGCCGTCTTCATCACCACCATCATCTGTTGTATCCACAACTTCATATCTGAGATCATTCACAATTGTCGTTACCGAAAAATGACGATTTATGACGGTTTGCAAATCTCAAATCTGAGATCCTTCACTCTTTCTCTCTCTCTTTGGTTTTGATGGTACATGCTCTCTCTCTCTCTCTCTCTCTCTCTCTCTCTCTCTCTCTTTTCTTCTTCTTCTTCTTCTTCTTGTTCTTCACTTGATCATCTGTTTCCGAACTCTGTCTCTCTACCTCTCTTTCTTCTTCTCATGATACTCTGTTCTTTCAACAGTAAAATTTTACTCTGGTTTATGACACAAAACTCTTCTGTAAAGCCATCATTGCAGCTTGTTTCAGAGTAAAATTTTACTTTGAATTATAATAAACTTTACTCTGATTCAGAGTAAAATTTTACTCTGTAATTAAACAAAAGAGAGAGAGAGAGAGAGAGAGAGCGAGAGTAAAATTTTACTCTTAATCAGAGTAAAATTTACTATGATTCAAAGTAAAATTTTATTATCATTAAGTAGATCAGTATATTGCTAACCAGAGTAAAATTTTACTAGTTTGAAAACATAGTACATATTAAATGAACGAACCAGAGTCAAATTTTACTTTTAGATCTATAAACAAACAAACAAAAAAAACTCTTAATTTTTCACTGCAATATCTCGATTTCTCATTTTTCTGTCAAATCTAAGTTTTTTTTTAATTATTTTATTTTTATCTCTGATCTAAAGTTATTGATCTCAAATATGAGTTCGTAGGTATCAAATCTAAGATGGTGATGGTTTAATAGAAAAAATGGTGATTGTCGGCCGATGGTGAGGATGAGCAACATTGATAGACAATGAAGATGGTGAAGACGATGAACAACCATCGAGTTTGTGAAGAGAGAGAGAGAGAGAGCTATAAAAGAAATGGAAGAAATAAAGGGTATAATGATCCGATAAAATATTCAAATAACAAATTTTATCCTTTATACAGAATTTTATAATTATAAGGGAGTTTTGAAAGTATTAAAAAAAATTTCCTGCCCTTTTAGTAAGGAAGGAAGTGAAGAGGGGTTTATGGCCAAATTTTTTAAATAAAAAACTTAATTTTTAAAAAATTAAATTTAAAAAATTAAAATCAAGCACACCGCATATTTTTTAAGAACTTTTTTTTGGGGGTAAAGTTGGCGACATTAAAAGTATGTCTTGCCGTAACGAATAATTAGTTACGGCTTAACTGCAGCGACAAATTTTTTTTTTTTTTTTCACCCCAATAATCGTGTTCCTTCTATGTTGACACAAAGCGATCCAAATGTTGCGTTTGCCAAACCTCGCCACTAGCCGATGCAAAAAGGCATTCTCTACTAGTGGAATGGCCTTGACAAAATGTAGCAATTATCTGGTAAGTTAGGGTGACTACATATGTGTTTAGTCAATGATATAAAATAATTTGTCCACCTTCTCCCTGTTATTTGGGTAATTTATTTAGTTATCTTTCTACTACTAATTGGACATACAACCAATATAAAATTCCTGTAAAATAAAACAATTATTTGACAAACTAGCCTTTGTCTCATGATGAATCCAATGTGAGCCATGTAATAATTTAGTCTACGGAAAAATTACAAGTGGAGTTCTGTTGAATAGACTTAAATACTTTTAAGTCTTGTACACCTTTTAAATATACCAAAAAATTATAAAATACTTATTTTATCCTCATTTTTATTTTGTGAAGGCCAAAAGTGTAGCGATTCCAATTTGCCACTTCGCTGAGTATATCGCGGATCGAGCTGCCCGGTTAGCTCGCGGGGTCCAGGGGATAGCGTCCCTTAGTGGGTCCAAAGGCAACGCCATGGTGGGAATCAAGCTGCCCGGTCAGCTCGCGGGGATCCAGGGGACAACGCCCCTTGGCAGGTCCAAGGGCAGCGCCCTAGCGGGGTCGAGGAGCAGTGCCCCCAAAGCAAAAATACAAAATGCATTCGAAATTGCTTATCTGCTTGAGCGGAGAATGTTTAGTTTCAGAAGTTTGACCTGTCTACAAAAGTACTGGGATAGTGTATTTGACGCTCGAGCGCGGCTTTCCACGCTCGAGCGGACCATGTTATATCAATTCGTGAATCTGATATTTCAGATCACTTTTGTATATATATCTCTCTCTAAAAATCATTTCATCTCCCTTCTCTCTACATTTCCCTATACCAAATTGGATCAAAACCTTGATTTCTCAAGATCCATTAGAGTTCTGCTATAGTTCCTTCATCAAAGTTGGTTAACTTCTTGAGGGTTTCGTTGTGTGTGATGAATATCGAGTTTCGACACCGTTGATTTTGGGGGTTTCATCTCATTTCTTCTTTAGAACTTGAGTTAGGAATTTTCTTAGAGTTATATATATATATTTGCAAGATCTATATGAATTCCGAAATCATTTTTCGATAGCTTTGAAAATTGATTGTTAATTCAAGAAATTGAGCGATTTTGAAAGTGGGTTTGTCTCTTGTTCTTTTAAAATGATCTTATGGATTTTGATCTTCGTTGATTGAAGAAAATGTGATTTTAGAAAGTTTTCTTTCAAAATATTTGAATTATATAGTTTTGGTGAAAAAATCTAGAATTTGGAGATTTTTTTTATGAGATTGAAAATCCATGAATGATATTGTTATATTTATTTTGTGTGTCAAAATAAATGGATATTCGGAAAATTTCTTATTTATATTTCTATAAATGATGAATTTCAGAGAATATGAGAATTATTGTTCATTTTGGAAATTATTGTTCAAAACGTTGAAATAGTCTTGAAATGACTAATTGTTGAGGATACTTGAGAAGAGAGAATTGTGTTATTTCTTGGATGATGAATTGGAATAACAGTATTTATATTCATCTTGTGTTATTGGCATATCAATTCATTTGATTACATTAAACTTTGAAAGTTGATTTGAAAACTTGCATTGAGAAAAGAATGTTGAGAAACAAGTTTTCATGGAATGGTTTTTGGGTAAATACATTGTTAAGTCTTGATAGGTGGTGTAGATGATATTGACTAAGTTGGCCTGAGAGTCTGAGGTGAAAGACTGAAAACCCGTGCGGATAAGTGTCAAGCCTTCCGGTTAATACCGGTAAAAATAACAAATTGGTAGTACTTGTATAGTCTACTTGCAGATACCGACATAGGGATTACCAAAGTCGTATTTACCACTCTTGAAATGAATTGTTAAGTTTTGAAGAATTGAAATTATATGACATCATTGAGCATGATGGTTTTCAAAAATGAAAATGTGATTTTCTTTCAAAAGGGTATAGCATGACATGTGCTTTCATCTCTTGAGACTTGTATAAAATGTATATATTTTGTTAAGGATTTCCTATTGGGATTTATGCTCACCCTACGGGATTTTTGTGCAGGAAAAGATGTGGTGATGCCGTCTAACTAAAGGCGAGGAAATGTGTGTTGAGAGTACGAGACTCTCATTTTGCTGTGACTCTGTGTGTAAGCCAAGGGCTGTATGTGTGTGGGTTTGAATAACCGTTTTGTGTAACCAGGCTTAAGCCTTGAAAACTTGTAAACCCTTGGGAGTATTTATTTGTTTATTTACTTGTTGTTAGATTAATGTATTGTTGCATGGAGAATTATTGTATCATGTAATGTAAGTTTGGAAATTTGTATTTGGTTTTTTTTGAAAGAGCTATGATTGTTGTATTATCATTTGGGCTAGAAATTTGGGGCGTTACAAAAAGGCAGCTCTTTCTCACTCCACTATCTCTTTAAGAGCCTCAAACCACCATCTGGCACCTCCACCTCCACTTTTACGATCATTAATCTACAATTTATTGTCGCCAATCTACACTAAAATCTCTTACCTATACTTTATCGTTGTTGATCCACCACTGCCGTTCACTAATCACCTCTACCATCACCAATCTATATTTCACTATCGCTGATCTTTAGAGCAACCCTTTAGATCTAGCCATTTATAGAATCGATCTACGATTTTGGACATTGATTTGGAGCTGTAACCATCTTCGCTGTCAAGATGTAGCCATTACATGGTGTACGAGCAAGAAATAATCTTCTCGTATAATCATGTTGATCAAATCCGCGCTCCTCCAAACGTCGTCGCTTTACTCCCTGAAAACACAAACATGAGCTAGCCGGCGGGTGTGTGTCGGATACCTCTCCGATGCCTAAGTCAGCAAAATGGACAAATAGACAAAAGCTCTGTGTATTCGAGAATCAAAGTTGTGTTACCTCTACATAGGTGATGTTGTGAGCTTTTATAGGTTCCGTGTGGCACAATCCAAGTAGGACTCTTACTCCTCCATGTAGAGTCCTCCTAGGAATCACTTTCCTGAAAGATAATGCTTATCCTTCAACACCCCCCTCACTGCTTAAACCAAGTGAGATGGTTTTACCTCGGTTGGATGTCAATACGACCGAGCTAACATGACCATGCTAAAGCCGCAGACTAGACCGAGCTCCAACTAGCTCGGTTCTTCCTTTCACTGCGTGCGCCTCGGTTTGACATACTCCAACTGGATTGTTTATTTAATACCGAGCTAACCAAGCTTGGTGCTCTAATTCACAACACCAAGCTAGCTAGGTTCTCGTACAGTTGTACCTTGGTTTCCTGTTGAAACCATGCTATCCATAGCGTGCCCAGACCGAGCTATTCAACAGCAAGGTCTTGATTAAAGGCCCACAATACCTCGGCTCAATTGGGTTTGACCGAGCTAACTGTCGCCGCTCTGACCATGCTGACCGAGCTAACTACAAAGCTCTTTCAGACCAGGCTATCTGCAAGGCTCCTCTGGACCGGACTAATTACAAGGCCCTTTTACTCCGTCCTTCTTACTGTGGCCTACAGAATGGCCCATTACCCAGCTCGGCCCAATTTATATATAAATTACCCTCTCAATTGCCCCTTAATTCCATCTGCGCAGCATGATAGGGATTACCTGTTAGCAGCCGAGCTAAGAAAAGCTTTAGCCTTCCAACCGAGCTAAAAAACTTTAGCCTTAGAACCGAGCTAAATTCATACTGTGCTATCAATCTGTCCAGTCAAAACGTCTCTTCAATCGTTGTAACTGAATCGCTTCTTATCCCAAGAACACATGGCACATTATCATTAGCCCAATGCAACTGTCACGCCGTCTTCGTATTTCGCGTAATTTGAACAGTCCCGCCCAATTTCTCCTTCTTCACACAAAAATCACTCATTTTGAATCTATCACGTCTACTATTCATCATTTTCTCTTTTTGAGCTTCTTCTCCCTTGTTCTCTTGCAACTGTGGAGCTCGTGTTCTTGCTAGGATCTTTTTCACCTTTGGTCCCTCCATTTTGAACTGGTAAGTAACTCAAATCTGTTTCCTGTTTGTTGATATCGTCCATGTTTATATAGCATGCTTAGTTGTATGTTTTTTCAAAACATATTCCATGTTTGCTTCCATTTTTCTGTGAAAAACCATGTGATAGAACCGCTTGTACTCGCGAATAATCTGAAGAACGATGTATTTGATCCAAAATCACACACCAACCGAACTAGGAAGTTGTTTTTATTAGGTGCGAACCCAGCCAACCTAAACAACTAAACTAACACTTTATGTCATACTTGTAGTTTCAATAAGTCTAAATACCTTGTGCTTTACTGGCCGAGCTAGCGGACTAGCTAAGGTTCGCGCAGTACTGTGCTAGAAAGCCTTACCCGTCAATCGAGCTATAACTTGGGCTAAACCAGCTCCCTTAGTTAAAATCGAACTAGGAATGCTGCTCTAACAGCTTTAACCGGGCTAAAGTCTCTCGCTCAAACCGAGCTAAAAACGATAGTACCCCATGTAGCCGAGCTAGGACTTTATTTATCTTTCCTTTGTTTCTTTCAGCATGGTTCAACGATCTGTGCTTAACACCTTTCTTTTTTACTTTGCAGACTCTGACTAGGTTGCCCAGGCACTCCTTTGAACGTTCGACCGAGATATCCAACATCTTCTCAGCACCGAGCTAACACTTAGGCTAATTTATACATAATTTAAACACATGGGAAAGTATAGGTTTTTAGTAAACTCACCAGGTGCTATGGCCGAGTTACGAAGGGACTACCATATCCCTGATGATATCCACCTCACCCTAGCCGAACTAGATGTCACACCTTGGGGAAACCCTGGTTTTGTTCCCTTTACCCTTCTTTCTATTGTAGAAATCGGACTAAGATTTCCTGTACAGCCTCTTCTCTGTGAATTCCTTAGGCAAACCAACCTCTGCCCTACCAGTTTTCCACAAATTCGTACCGTATAATAAATGGTATCGCCGAGCTAAACCGCCGGGCTGGCCTTAACCTCGGTTTAGCCGAGCTCTTCCATCAATACTCCATAGGATCGGCTGAAGATAGCTAGGTTTACTATTTAAGAATAAGGCACCGATGTGAAAAGATAATAAAGAATACCCCGGATAAAGATGTGAATGATAATGATTTCTTTTGGGTATCTGCAAACTTTGAGGACCAACAGGCCCAGATCCCGAGTGACAGAATAAATTGGAACAAGGGTGTAGCTGGTAGGATTACCTCAGCTTAATTCCATGCTTTTATTACTTCGGTTTCTTATCTTGAACCGTACTAACTGTTATCTTTTTTCTTTCATGCAGATTTGAACTTCCTTAAGTCTCAGTACAGCTACTCAAACTTAAACGTGCTTCGTGCGCACTCCGATATCCAAACAGAGGCTGGGCCGAGCTACTGAATTTTGAACCGACCTACCGATATAGTAGCCGCAGGAAGACTAGAGTGACCGATTTCCTCCTTGAACCTTCGCCAGAGCCAGATCCATCATTGCCTCAAATCAATCTCATCCCACTAACTGCCGAACAAGAAATGGCCAAGAAGAGAGCCGTAAGAGCACTCCTCACCGCGACGAACCCGCCCAAGGTACCACAAGCCGGTCAAACCCAGGAGACTGTGGTAGCCCTACCATCCCATCAACCTGAATCATCTCGGACTCGCAAGCGCGCTCGGTCTTCCACTACCGAGCCATGCCTCGTTGACGAGGATGAAACTGTGCTTCCCCCAACTGAAGTACCAAGCCCACAACCTGAGAGCCCAGACCGAGCTAACTCTTCTGATTGGGCACCGAAATTAACATTTCAGAACCGAGCCATCAGACCAACAGATTCAGTGGTGGCAGATAAAGATCACATGCTGGCCTTCAACTTGGCTAAGAGCGTGTGTCTGCCCCCTGATATGGATCACCACGCCCACCTTACCGAGCTAAAAGCTATCCGATTGGCCACCAAATCAATGGTGCTAGTGAGTACTCTTTCCTTTGTTTTCCTGTTTTGTGCAACTGTTAGCTCGATTCTCACTCAAAATTGCTTACCACATTTATGTAGGCCATGCAAAAGAACCAGATTGCTCATAAACGTGTGCTAGAGTTACGCAAAACAACAAGGCAAGCCGTGGCGGAGGCTGACAAGAAGACGGCCAAGCTAAACGAGGCCAAACAAAAAATGACCGAGCTACAATCTAAGGTCGCCCACCTCACCAGCCTAGTTGACTTAGCCGATGTGGACAAACAAAAAGCTTTGACCGAGCTGAAGGACTACTACCTGTGTGAGCTTGCCACAATGGAGCAGAACAAGAACGCCGAAATAACTGAACTTGAGAAGAAGATTGGCGATGCGGAAGACCATGGCTACAAAGAAGGTGAAGCAACCTACATCCTGCAGTGTGAAGCTACCAAGGATCTATTTTTCAAGTGCGGGTGGAAAACGGCGGTGGAACAGCTCGGTCACGGTCTAGAGACTGAGGTTTTCCTGAACCCTTCATCGCACTTCATACCGAGCTGTATAGTGGAGTATGCAGCCGCCATTCAACAAAAATTCCTTGAATCTGAGGATGATGAAGAAGAGACCGTGCCTAACAATGCCCCGGTCATCAATGATCCAGCCATCCAGTCAGCGCGGGTTGAACCACCAATGGAAGACCTGACAACTGAGCTACCAACTGAAACTGGGCTCCGACTTGAAATGGATGCTGATCTTGACGACCTGTTTGCTTGACTTTGTATTTTCTTCTTTTTTACTTTTGGAAAGAAAACTGTAGCCAGGCTGAAATCCCACCCTTTTGTAACTCTTGATTTGCACTTTCAATGAAATCTTCTTTTGTTCCGACTATTATTTCGGTTAACTTTCATGCATGTACTTTACTCTGTAATCTGAATGAAGTATAATATTCTCTGGCCGAGATACTTTATCTCAGTTTTAACTTTGCAATCTAACTGGCCATACATGCCAACCTCTTCAGCCTAGATCCTTATCTCGGTTGAAGAACAATAAGTGTTGGTTTTTCCAGCCAACCTCTTCAGCTTAGATCCTTATCTCTACTGAAGAACAATAAGTGTTGATTTTTCCAGCCAACCTCTTCAGCCTAGATCCTAATCTTAGTTGAAGAACAATAAGTGTTGGTTTTTCCAGCCAACCTCTTCAGCGTAGATCCTAATCTTAGCTGAAGAGAGCTCAAAGTTGGTTTTTCCTGCCAACTCTGAGGGAAGTGTTTGGTTATTCCTGCCAAACGTCTTGCAGCCTGGATCCTTATCCTGGGCTTAGGAGGGGTGTTGGTTTTTCCAACCAACCTCTAAGTTGGTTGTTCCTGCCAACCTAGAGTAAAGTGTTTGGTTATTTCGACCAAACGTCCTGCAGCCTGGATCCTTATCCTGGGCTTAGGAGGGGTGTTGGTTATTCCAGCCAACCTCTAAGTTGGTTACTCCTGTCAACTTAGAGTAAAGTGTTTGGTTATTCCGACCAGACGTCCTGCAGCCTGGATCCTTATCCTGGGCTTAGGAGGAGTGTTGGTTATTCCAGCCAACCTCTAAGTTGGTTATTCCTGCCAACCTATAGTAAAGTGTTTGGTTTTTCCGGCCAAACGTCCTGCAACCTGGATCCTTATCTTGGGCTTAGGAGAAGTGTTTGTTGGTTTTTCCAACCAACCTCTTCAGTTTAGATCCTAATCTTAGCTGAAGAGAGCGCAAAATTGGTTATTCCGGCCAACTCTGCTTCTGTTGCTCCTAGCTCACTAAAATAATTTTTACAGAATAAAACAATTATACTGAAAAGAAAACTACTTGTTTTATTGAGGAAAAGAAAAATGACAAGTATGTCTAAAGAGAAAGCTAAAAAAATAAAATAGTTTGAGATTGGCAGTGTTCCATGGCCTAGGAATAGCTTTGCTATCCTCGTCTTCCAAGTGGTATGCCCCTTTTCTTGCTAACCCAACCACTTTGTAAGGTCCTTCCCAATTGGGCCCTAACTTTCCATCTCCGGGTACTAGGGTGTTTCCCATTACTTTGCGTAGTACCCAATCTCCAACCTTGAATTGCCTTGGATGTACTGTCTTGTTATACTTTCTGGACAACTCTTGCTGGTATGAGGCAATGTGAACCAGTGCTCTTTCTCTTCTTTCTTCCGCAAGATCGAGCTCCAATGCTATGGCTTCCTCATTTAAGTCTGGATCAAAATTTTCGCTTCTGATGGTAGGGAGGCCAATTTCCAGTGGGATTACTGCCTCCATGCCGTAGGCTAAGGAGAATGGCGTTTCACCTGTTGATCATCGGGGTGTGGTACAGTAAGCCCATAAAACATGAGGAAGCTCCTCAACCCACTTTCCTTTTGCTTTCTCTAACCTTTTCTTCAATCAATCCAAGACAACTTTGTTTGATGCTTCTGCCTAGCCATTTGCTTGGGGGTATGCTGGTGTAGAGTTGTAGAATTCTATCTTGTACTCCTCACAAAAACCTCTAAAAATTTTGCCGTCGAATTGGGTGTCGTTGTCTGATATCAGTGCCTTGGGTATGCTGAACCGAGTGATGATATTCTACCAGACGAACTTCTTCACATCTTTCTCCTTTATTGATGCTAGTACTTCTGCTTCCACCCACTTTGTGAAGTAGTCTGTTGCTGCGAGGAAGAACTTTCTGTTGCCGGGTGCTGTTGGAAGTGGTCCTACTATGTCCAAGCCCCATATTGCGAAGGGCCATGGACTAGTTAAAGGTAGAAGCTCTCTGGCTGGCTGATGTATTTGGTGTGCGAACTTCTAACATTTCTCGTACTTCTGGACATACTTCTCCGAATTTGCTTGCATGTAAGGCCACCAATATCCCTGCTAAATTGCTCTGTAAGCCAATGATCTCCCCCCTTGGTGGCTTCCGCATACGCCTTCGTGAATCTCGAACAGGAATGCTTCGACCTTGCTGGGATGGACACACTTCAGGTAAGGTCCTGTGAACGATTTCTTGTACAAGGCCATTGATGAGGAGAGCCAAAATCGCTGTGACTTTGCTCTTATCTTGTTGGCCTCCTTCTTCTCTTCAGGTAAAATGTCGTCTTTTAGGAACACTATGATGGGATCCATCCATGAAGGGCCTAGTTCGGCGCAACATACTTCTTCTACTTCTGGTTCTTCAATGCTTGGTCTAGGTAGGAAGTCGATCAGTAGCGGATGTGGGATGGATGTATCTGCCATCGAAGCAAAGCCTACTAGTTCGTCTGCTCTGCTGTTTTCTTCTCTACCAATCTGCTCTATTCGTACTACTTCGAACTTCATGATCTCTTTTCTGACTAACTCTTGGCACTTAGCCATCCTTTCATCCTTTGCTTCGTAGTCGCCTGAAATTTGATTTACCACCAGCTGTGAGTCACTGTAAGCCATTAGCTCGGTGGCCTTCATGTAGAGTACTGATTTTAGTCCTGCCAGAAGCGCTTCATACTCCGCTTCATTGTTTGATGCTGGAAAGCCAAGGTTGACTGCCTGTTCCACTACTAGGCCATCTGGTGAGATGAGGACTATGCCGAATCTTGCTCCGTGCCTGTTGGATGCTCCATCCACAAAGAGCTTCCACATTTCTCCAACGAATAGCTTCCAACAGGTAGAGGGATCGGATGATGCCTTGGGGTCCTGAGTGTTGCTGGTGTTTTCTTCAAAGTCCACATTTACTGTTTGCCCCTTGTTATCTGATTGTACCAAGTCTTTATTTGTCGATGGGTCTTTGCTTGGTGAAGCATGGTTTGTTTCTCCCTTCTTTTGTTCACTCTGGTCTGTCCTGGGATGTGGATGGGTATCCTGTATTAGGGGTTGCGCTATTCCGGCGCCACTTTTCATCCCTATTTCGGTTGTACCCGTTAAGTCAACTGGGCAAATGTGATGACTTCCTGGTGTGAATTCTGCGACAAAGTCTGCCAAAGCTTGGGCTTTTATCGCGGTTCTGCGTTGAAACTTGATGTCAAACTGTCCCAACTCTACTGCCCACTTCAAGATTCGCCCAGAAAAGTTTGCTCTCTTAAACAAAACTTTTAATGGAAAAGTTGTGAGGACGATTATGGTGTGGGCGTGAAAGTAGTGTGACAATTTCCTTGAAGCCATCATCAAGGCTAAGGCCAGTTTTTCCAATGGTAAGTACCTGGTTTCTGCGCCCAGCAATGTCTTACTGACATAAAAGATGGGCAGATGTTGGATTCCTTCCGCTCGGACCAACACTGCGCTAATTGCATGCTGCGAAACTGCCAGGTACAAAAATAGTTCTTCTCCAGGTATTGGGGTTACTAGCAGTGGTGGAGAAGACATGTATTCCTTCAAACTCTCTAGGGCGCGGTCACATTCTTCATCCCACTCAAACTTGGCCTTTAATGCTTAAAAAAATGGTCGACATCTGTCTGACGAACGACTTATGAACCGGTTTAGTGCGGCTACCATGCTGGTGAGATGATGTACTTCTTTTACTGAGTTGGGCCTCTCTAGATCCTGAATTGCTTTGATCTGAGAAGGGTCTACCTCTATACCACGGTTGGTCACCAGGAAGCCTAGGAATTTGCTTGATCCTTGTAGACACCCCATTTTTGACCGTCCTCAAGACCTGGACGTCACCGTTTGAACACTCGGTGATTATCCATGTTTGTGTTCGTTTGGAGTTCCCGGAGGTCTCGGCTCACGCGCCTTGCCTCAGGATCTCCGAACTCGACCGTTTAATGTCTGGTTTTGCACCAAACACTTGCATCTTGCCTTTGAGAGGCAGGGTAGGGCTTGTAGACCATCCCCACCCACCACCGGCAGTGGCTAGAGGCCACCGGCTGGTTTTTGCTGCCACTGGCCGGCACTATTTGTTGTCGGTCAGCACTATTTAGTGCCGGCCGGCACTCCTTTTGGCCAAGATGGCATTTTTGGCCGGCCGATTACTGTGCATCTGCTTTTGCAGATATTTTAAGACAGCTGTCTTGCTTTTGCTCCCCTCCATACACGTGTATGGAGGGATCTCCCCCTTGTGAAGCTTGTCTTGTAAGCTTTACAAGACAAATACTTCTATATAGAGAGGGGTTGGTCTCTTGGCTTGAGGGGTTAGACACTTAAGATATTTTGAGAGCTTAGACAGCCATTGTTAGGGTTTGAGTTCTAGGGTTAGGGTTTGTTACACCTTATCTCTCTCTTTCCCTCTCTTTTGTGCTCTTGTGTGTGTTTTAGTCCATACTATTGCACAAGAGCACCTAGTGTTTCACCTTCCTCTTGGAACTGAGGTTCTAAGGGACTGATTTTGAGGTTTTGAAGCTGATTTCAAGCCAAGGAGGGCCATTGGAGCATCTTTGTTGAAGAAGTCTTCAAGGGTAAGAATCTCACCCCTTTTTATCCCATTTTTGCATTGTATTTCTACCTATCTTAAATTCGTTTTTGAGCTTAGTGTATAATACAAAAAAGTTCTGTTTTTAAGCCCTCTTGGTTGTTTGTTAAGAGTGTTTTGTGGTTTGGGTAAGTTTGAATACCCTTAGGCCTTGAAAGGCCTCATTTTGTGCCCTTTTGTGTGAACTCCGGGATTTTGGTGTTGAGGTCTCTTCACCACTGAAATCTTGAGGGATTTCAGTGGTGAAGGTGATGCCTTGAAGTCCCAAGAAGGAGAGGGCCACCCCCTCTCCTTGTTGTCCTTGAAAAGGGCATGTTTTGGCCTCTTGAGGGAGCACCATGTTAGAGTGTGTATTGACCATGACTTGGCTGCCTTTTATGCTTAATATGTCATGTTATGCCTCTGTTTTTACTTGGTTTTGGTACTCCATGCATGCTTAGCATAGTTGCCATGTAATGCCTTGTTTATGCCTTGATATGCCTTAGGTTGTTAGCCTTTGTTGGAGCATGGTTTAGGCTTAGTTTTGTGAAGATTATGTGCATATTTTGCCATGTTCTAGGTCTGTCCTAGGTTGTATAGGTCGGATTTGGCATGCATCATATGGTCCCTTTGCATTCCGGCTTGTTGGCCTTAAGTATGTGCATGTATAGCATGGCATCTTTGCATTAATTTGGTGATTTGGGACCATCTTACATGTTATTTCAGTCCCATTTTCATGCTTGTGTGACTACCTTGCATGCCTCTTTAATGCTTTGAAAGCATGTGTTGTATACCCCATGTTTTGGCATTTGTGCATGCCTTTGAATTTGAGTCATTTGGATGCCATCTAAGTGATCCTTAGGCCTTGTATTAATGTCCTAAAACTCTGTTTTTGGTCAATGAGTTCATGCCATGTTTGGTCTTGTTAAGTGTAGTTCAATGCCCCATTGGTTTGCTTTGAACACTTGGACTATTTGTTGCATGTTTGGCTTAATTTTGTTGCTTGGTTTGGCACCATGTTTTAACATGGTTTTGATGCTTATGTTGCATGCTATTAGTCCATGTCATCCCCCTTCCAAATGTGTTTGAGGGTTGTTCAATTTGTGCTTGAGTGTTGGCCCTCAATTATGTGCATATGTGTATGTATTTGGTCCCTCATATTATAGCATTTTGGCCACTGTTTTAGGCCCATTTAGAGCTGCCTAAATCATGTCTAAGTCCATCTTGCCATCCATTTGCATTGCCTCATGTTTGCTTGTATGCTTGCATAAGTGCCTTGCCATGCCATGTTGCATCCTTAGCTTGTATGCCTAGGTTGCATTGCATCTTGCATGCATGCCTTGTTCCTTGACTTAGTGATAGGAATTGGGCCTTGTTTGTTTGATTGGTTTGCATTTCATTTGACATGAAAGTTGCATACTTGGTTCCTTGGGCCATCATGCATGGAAGTGCGTGATTGGTGGTCCGAGAATCGAGGCATATGTCCCTTTGAGTCATTACAATGATAAGAGACATGATTGGTGCATACATGCCTTGAAATGTGCTGCCATGTTTTGCCTTGCCCTCTGTTGCTGTCATTTGCAAATTCTGCAGGAACACCCTGCCGACCGGCAGTGCAAAGTGCCGACCGGCAATCATTTCCCTGCCGACAGCTTAATTTTGTGCCGACTGCCACATACCACTGCCGGTGGCAATTCCATCTAGCCGGTGGTGATCCCCTCTGTCCAAGGGAGCAGTCCTGAGGTTTTGGTAACCTCCAGAGGAGTGAAGGAAGGAAAACGGAGGCAGCCTATGCGTGGCGGCGCATTTCCCGAGGCGGTTTACTGCTTTTCTTAGTTTATTTAATTTGTTAATTAAATTAGGCAATTTGTAATATTAATTAGCTTGCGTAGTTAATTAATTTGTAATATTTATTCGGTCCCTCCGAGTGAGGGCAAATCTGTAATAAGTGGGTGTGAGTGGTGTGTATGTCTTCCAATCCCCACTTCTTTCTTCCCTTTTACTTACCTGCTTTGATGGTTAGTATTAGGGCACGTTTAATTTAGCATACCTTATGCTATGCATGCGTGCATCCATACATTTGTATTACATACATCAGGCTCGGTACATCACGTTAACTGCATTTGTACTTCAATTCAAAAACTGAATATGTGATAGTTGCGCATTTTCACATGCCATGTTTAGGATAGCCGAGCCTATTCTAGATTGCATTTTTGCATGCGATGCATTAGGCACTTAACATGGACTTGGATCATGCATGTTTGCTAACAAGTTCTTTGTTTTGGCACGGAGTACTATGTGAGTATCTTAAAGCTTTAGCATGTCGCATGTGTGTGAATGCTACCATGACAGTATGTTTACCATGTGGCTAGATGCTTATGTGTTAAATTGTTTTAATGCCTGTGGGTGGAGGTTGGATTGTTTGAGTTTGAAAAACTCGTTGAAATCCGCATTTTAGCCTACTTGCGAGTAGCAAATTCCAAAGCGCTTTTCAAAACCGAACGGATATGCAATGTTTATTTCCAAATTAGGCAATCTAGTCTATACTTGTTTGCTGCGCGCATAACATAGTAATTATAGGCTAATAACCGGAATAAGAACACGTAATGTTTTCAAAATCGGATATCATGGTTAGTAGAGGCCGGTCTTCGGACCGGGCGAAAGGGGGTGCTCATAGCTGACCTTCCCCGATCGTACCCAAGCTCCCGAGCCGAGACAACTCCGGTGATGACGGACATGTGGCCTTCGACACCGAGTCAGGGTTTCCTAAATTTCCCTATAAAAAATATTTAGGTGGCGACTCTATATCTGGCAAAGCAGTCCATGTTTGGCACTACTTTTTCAAAAATCTGTTTCTTAAAACGATTTGCCAGATTTGGACTCTTTGGTTCAGATTAAGAACCGCGACAACGAAAAATCGCAAGTCCGAACTGTAGCACCGAGGTCCCCTCCGCGGGCTTGTTACAGTTTCTGGCGACTCTGTTGGGGATTTTTTTAGAGAGTTTGACTCGAACTCGTGATATCCTGTTTTCACTTCATTTATGTGTTTCTTTGCATTGCATGTGCATTGGTGCGCCTAGGAACACAGTGTTTGCCATCTGCCATTCTTGAACGGTTTGCCGGAGGCTTGTCTTGTCAATGCATGACCATAAGGCTGACCGGTTATGGGCTCTGACAGCATGGGAACACAAACCCCGGTTTACCGGGGCGCCCTTTCGACCATTCGACCTAGTGCATATTCGGATCCATAGTGACCATCCCAAGCTAGGACAGGTTGCTTACCCGATTATAGGTTGTTTGAGAACTGC
Organism: Camellia sinensis; assembly: GCF_055761805.1. Taxonomy (NCBI): domain Eukaryota; kingdom Viridiplantae; phylum Streptophyta; class Magnoliopsida; order Ericales; family Theaceae; genus Camellia; species Camellia sinensis. Next base: position 4,319,416 of record NW_028128987.1, read on the forward strand.
TGTGTGCATAGTGAAACCCTAGCTCCTGACAAAATAGGACAGGGAAACCCTACCCCAACATAGGGGTGATTGAGCTCTCTTTACTTGCTATGTGCTTCTAGAATGTATTTCTACAGGGAAAGTACATGTCAGTTTGCAAGTTTGAGTATCAGACCTGAGGACACCAGTATCAGTATCAGTTATGAGAATCAGTTATCCGCGGGTATCAGGGTTCAGTTTTCGGGAACAGTGATTTCTGGGAACAGTGATCAGCAGTAGGGTACAGTTGTTAGGCTACACCCGTGTTTGATCAGTTTGGGCTGAAGTGCTGTCTGTTTTGTTTTCTTTCAGTTCAGAGAGTCGCAGAGTTGATACAGAATAGCCAGTGTCTCCCCTTGCTGAGGCAGGATTTATGGCGGCACAAAATTCAGAAGAAATTGTAGTTATGACGGCTGCATTGGAGCAGGGAATCGCTCCGCAGAGTGAGGCCAGCATCAATATGTCACATCCACCCAGGTCGCCCGTTGTGCACCCGGTCTAGGCTCCCCAGTTATATCAGGCTCGTGAACCCACCACCTTTGAATTAATGGGGATGATAGGTGACCTCCAGAGGTCCGTGGCCGATCTGGCCTATGGAATGTCAGCCCCACCCCCAGCAGCACCGTATGCCGGGAATTTCATACCACAGGAGCCTCCGCTGCTGGGGCGGATTGTGATAGAGCTCAGCCAGCCAGAGGTGGCTTCCAGCTACAGCCGCGACATGTCAGCAACAACCGGGCTTCGCTCTGAAGTAGCAACCCAAACCCTTGACCAGGCTGAGGCCGGAGGAAGAGACAAAATGAAGGCGGATGCCGATCCTATTGAACAACTGCTGTGGGCAGTCGAGGCTCTGAAAGTCAGAGGGATGAACAAGCAACAAACATCTGCGATCGTGACCAAAGCTGTGGATGATGCTTTCCCCACTCCAATCAAAGGCAGTTCAAGCCAGGCAGAAAATCGGGATGGGCCTCGTCATGCCCAGACAATTCCTGTCGTTCCCAACCCTGCACCGGGAAAGGGTCAAAAGGCCAAGGCAGTGCCAGCCGACCCTTTCGCTAGCGCATCTGGCAAGAATCCTCAAGCTTCAAAGTACCTGCCCCGAGGGCGCAGGGTCTTTCACGACCTCTACATGCCTTTGTCTAGGGCATTACTAATATTGGCGAAGAATGGGCATCTTAAACCTTTAGAGCCTCGGCCACTCCCGAAGAATCTCCGCGCCACGCATGATGCTACCTTGTACTGCGCGTACCACCAACAGTCCGGCCACAGCACCGATGGTTGTTTCCGCCTTCGTCATGAAGTGCAAGATTTGATTGATAGCAAGGTTATCCTCCCACCTACCTCAGCCAAGTCTGTTACCACCCAGTTGCTGGATTTCGAGGGCTCAGATACTACGAGTATGTAAAGTGAACCGCCTGCGGGCGACATTTGGTATATTTTGGATGTAGCGTCTGGCACGCATTTTTGAGTATCGGTGAAACCGAGTTTTGTAAATCCTGGCTTGGATATCGAGTCAGTCTTTTGTTTTGAGTTTGTCTCTTTGTCTTGAGTCAGTCTTTTTTTTGCTTAAGGGTCTGTCTTGTTGTATCGAGTCAGTCCCCTTTGTATATAATACCAGGTGATTCTGGGGTTGTTGCCTCGAACACCGTTTTGTCTTGTAATTATCTGTTTTGTTTTGAGTCTGTTTCTGCCGAGGCGCCAGTTGCACTAACAAATCTGAATGAAACAGCTGTTGCCATCTCACTTTCATGCTTACTTTCAGCATAAGTGCCAGAGAATTTGATTGGGTTGACAGTACATCTCGCCTGCTCTCCTGTGCGCCAAACTCATTGCATTAACCTAAGTTTTCCAAAAACCTTTTGAACACTGCGGCGATAAAAACGAAGAGGAAGAAATTCCTCGGGTTTTGCAAATTTTGATCATTTTGAGAGAAAGAGAGGCGTGCTAAGCCTTTTATGAATGAAACCATGCTTGTCGGCGTGAGTACTGAGAAGGATCCTGACCTGATCCAGATTGGTTCCACACTATCTTCGGCGCGAGCGATTTGTCGCTTCCTTAAAAACTTTCAAAAACAAGTGTTTTACGCGGCCCTGCGAAGACCTGTGTGGAATCGCTCTTGAGATTGCGCAGCCTAGGATCGCTCTCAGCCTCAAGATTCAACCCGCCCGCTTCGAACCTTGAACCCGTTCAGAACATCTAAACGGCCGACTGTCAGAAAGGGCCCGTCTGGCCAGTTTTGAAGTAGTCTTCAACCAAGAGGCGCCGAAGCCGAATCAGAAGGAGTAGACCTCGCCGGATGAAGCTTGTGGAAGTAACCGGGATGGATTCTCCGCAAATCAGTGCAATGGCCGTTCTCCTAGACACAGAGAGGCTTCAACTTCAAAAACCCATTTGGCATGGACTTGCTACACTTTTACCCTTTGAGAGGCTCGCTGGGCCGAAAACCCGGAAGGGCGACCCTAGCAAAAGTTAGAGCAAGAGAAAAATACAAAAAAAGAGAGCAAAAAAAATACAAAAGAAATGAAAAGAAAAGAAAAGAAAAAAAAAGAAGAATGTAAAAAAGAAATGAAAAAATTTTAAAAGAAAATGAAAAGAAGCTCGCAAGGTCGAAAACCCGCATTGGGCGCCTTGGCAAAAGTGAGAGCCTAAGAAAAGTGAAGGTTAAAATACCCGAGTGTACCTTAACCGGAACTACGTAAGGCTTGATTCCCATGTTTGGGATACGTAGGCAACTTCATCATGAAGTCCAGCCCCCAACGCTTTCATAGCGTCTCAGTCCATGCAATGGTTTCGATTTCATCCCAAAGTCCAGTCGTCAACACCTCCCAAGGTGACTGTGTCCATATATTTGTTGTGACCGTCTTCGTCATCGCTGTGTCCAAGAACTCGGCCACCGTCAATGAAGACTATTTGCGGACTGCTGCGGCACCATCCAAACAAGGGGCAACTTTCCGTTGCCGCGAGTCGGCGTGAGACGCCATTCAAACTAGGGGCAACTTTCCGTTGCCTCCCACCCCCCTTCAAACCAGGGGCAATTTTCCATTGCCTCCGATTCGAGGTTGCGCATCGCAAAGAGTAAGTTCCATGCTCGTTGACCATTGACTGTTTGAAAAATAGATTTTGAAAATTTTTACTAAGGTTGACTATTTTCTCGAAAACTATTTTGTTTTCCAAAACTGGACCATTTTCTTGGACCCAAAAAGGAAAATTTTCAGTGCTTGCAGCCTGACTTGCATGCTTTTCAAATCAAAAATTGAACAAGTACGTTGATCCGACTCTCATCTTGATCAAAACTGTTTTAGTAGAAAGCAAAAACAAAGAATGGTTAAAATGATGAACTAGGGGCACAGTTGAGTCAGGCGTTCTGTCTTTTCCCCGTCATCGATGTACTTGCCAGAAGAGCGCTCTACCCGCCAGAAGAAATAGCCGTGAGCTAATGGCATTGGGCATGAACCCGCAACTTCCTATTCACTCATCAACACCCCGGGGAGGGATGAAAAATGAGAGAATGAAGAATAGAGAGGTGTGAGTTGAGAGAAAAGAGAGAAAAAAGGGTTTTGAGAGAAAATCCGAGCTTGAGTGCCAGAGTGATGTGAGAATCATAAAATGAGAAGAGGGCGGGAAACAATACCCAGATTGAACTGGCTCCTCGTGGTCCAAGATCTCCCATCTTCGCTAACGCGTCTGTATGTCGTGTCTTTTGTTTTGCATATCTCAACCTTTGTTTTAGGTCTTTTTCGAGCGTGTCTCGTTGTGTTTAGGTCATGTACCTATATTTGAGTCCTCCCCCCTGTGTTCGGTTGTAGGCTCGATATCCTAGTTTGAAAAACCGTCATTCGATTTCAAAAATCATTTACACTCGGAATGCTGTGCCATTCTCTACATTTGAACGTGTTTCGACTCCAACCGGTTCCATCTTTGAGCTCTGTCTTGTCAGATTGGGCTGTTTGTTCGGGGTGTGCTGAGTGCAAAATGAACCGAATGCTGTGTTATGGGCTGTATGCAGATTAATCCCCAGTAGAGCAAGGGCCGTGTGTCCAGAATCAGGCAGTGGGCTGCTTGGGTTATTTTGCTGTTGGCTGTTTAGTTATCTGATTATTACAGTGCAAGTGTTCAATTTTCAGACAACCAATCAATTTCATTTACATTGAGGTGTAACATGATGGAATGCGATGCAATACATGAGATATGTAAATGTAACACTTTTTAAGCAAAAATCTGTTCATTTCATAATCTTTTTCAAGTACAAAGTTTTGAGGAAAACAAAATCTGCCTGCGGCAGTACAAGGTAATCTAACTACCAAAAGAAAAGAGAAAAAGTACAAGAAAGAAGAAAAATAACAAAATCCGCATCTGTGTCAAACACTGCGGGGGGCCATCAGTCTGTCCTAGTCCTCTTCCTGGACGAGGGTCCAGGAGCATCATCAGCATCGTCGTCAGAGCCCGAGCTAGAACCGCCTCCGGTCTCCTCCTCCGATGACTCGGACTCCGCCTCTGCCTCCGCCTCTGACTCCTCGTCATCATCATCGTCCGGGACTGGAGCTCGCGAGCTACTCCCGACATGAGTACGCCCTCCCCTGGTACGGAAAAATATCCTGCCCTCCTCATCTCTCCCCCGAGCAGGGACGGAAGGTCCAGCTGGGGCACCTCCTGCCATGGGAATCTGGAAAGGAGGCTGAAAAAGTACACAAAAGGGGAAACGCATCAGTATACTGTGAACAGTTTAAAGGTGCAGAATGCAGTGTATGAGTACAGTGTGAGAATGTCGTGGGCAGTTTAACAGTACAGAATGCAGTGTATGAGTACAGTGTATGAATGCCGTGAGCAGTTTGTCAGTCCAAAATGCAGGGTACAGTGCAGAATGCAGTGTATGTAGTGTGTCAGATGCTGTGAGATCAGTGTATCAGGTGTTGTGCCATGCATCAGATTATGTGAAGCAGTGTATGAATGGTTTGAGGCCAGTGTCAGAAGAACATACTGGTATACTGTAGAGGGCTAGGAGGTCAAATGTCCGCTGAAGCATCCCCATCATCGAGGCATTCATCGCCAACGACTGACGGGTGTACTCAGAAGAAGCCTGCAAAAGTATCAAATGCATCAATATTCTGTGGAATATCAAACTAAAATGACATAACTGTACAGAAATGCAGTAATACATACCGGAGGTAAGTCGGGGACACCGACGAACTCATGATCAGCTGGCGGAGGGGCGAAGGGGATCTGGTAGGTCGCCCCACCCTGTCCCTGGAAAGTCAGTACAGCAGGCAGGGCGGGCCAGCTAGTCCCCCGTCCTCCCTGAGCTCCGCCCCTGCCACGGACTCGGGCCCTCCTCGCAGCCCCTACTCCAACTCCCGCTCCGGCTCCAGCCGCCGATGCCACCGGCCTCGACCCCTCTGCTCGACGGCCACCGCTCAAGGGCCGCATCAGATACGTCTGCATGTACTCCCGATAGTCGCCGGTGCCTCGGAAGCCGGCCTCCTCCTAGCCAATGGTGTAGTCGTCCATCTGCTCGCTGGTGAGCCTCTCGGTCTCCCTCATGTCCGCAGGAGGGTGAACCGGGACTATCTGCTCAGGTAACCCTAGGGTCTGGCGTAGAAAACGCTCCCCCAGGTACCAAGCCCGACAGACCGGGCCCTCCAGCAGGATCCGGAAACGCGAGGTCTCCTCAGCACCAGCAAACCGATCCCGCATCGCCGCCGGCAATGGAGCCCACGGCCGCCAAGTGATCTGAAAGTGACATACAGTTTGTTATCTACTATTTTTGAAAAATACAGTGGAAAAGTGAAGCTTAAATGAACTGTAGGTAAAACATACCTCGACCGGGGTAATGGTGTCGAAGTATCGGCGGAAAAAGCCGAAAGTCTCTCGTGGTCGCCGGGTGCACCTCCCGTCAAAGCGTTGTGAGAAGGGGACGACCAAAGGAGTCTCTGTGACTGGTACGGGGGCAAGCCTAGGAAAGTAGGCGTAAACCCACAACTGCAAAACAGATGTCAGTATGACCATCAGATAAAGCAGAATATACAGAGTAAAGCAGAAATGGCAGAGCCGTGTGTTGTGCAGTGTATTGTGCAGAGTGTACAGTGTGAGCAGTGTACGGTCAGTATAAAGCAGAGTATGTGTGTGCCGTGTGTACAGTATACAGCAAGTATAAAGTAGACTACAGTGTGTGCAGTGTACAGAGTATAGAAAATACCGGACAGAAATGAAAAGTGGAGAAGAAATGTACCTCCCAAGCTCGCCAGTAGCCACCAAGGAGCTGGCCGCTGCCGCACGAAGCCGAGCTCATGTACCCGTAGAGAGTGGCCAGAGCGGCGCCACCCCAGTCATAGTGCAAAATGTCCCGGACGTCCACCAATGCGCTGAGAAGACAGAGAGGCACGGTGTTCGCCCGGTCGGCGAAGATGGTAGTCCCGAACAGGAACATGAGGAAGCCACGAGCATACCTCTCCACGTCCTCCTGGGTCATCTGCGCCTCCTCCTCCAACACGGGCTGAACCCGAAACTGTACCTCGAACCAGGAGTACCGCACAAAACCTGGACGAGCTAGTGGTGGCGCCTCCCCCAACAGATAAACCTGAGCGGCGGTCCACTCATCCATCGCTATGTCAAAAGGGATCGGATCACCCCCTACCCCGATGCCTGTGAGCATCGAGAAGTCATAAGGGGTCATCGTCATGTCCCCTACAGCGGAAAAGTGAAACGAATCGGTGGTGTCCCACCATCTCTCCGCCAGAGCGGCAAGGAGAGGTCTGCATGTGGAGAGCCTGGAGAGTCCTCGGTAGAAGGCGCCGAAACCTGCTCGATCCACGATGCGTCAGACCGCGTCAGGGAGCTCATCATACCACTCATGAGCGCCAGTATTCCCATACCCGCGGATGGTATGGGAATCCCCCTGCAAACAGAAAATAAGAATTGCAAGACAATATTCAAAATGCAGTTTTGAAAGAGCAAATGTAGCATGTATGCAAGTTTGACAGATTCAGACAAGTACCGGGTGTCGGTGTGCTTATAGTGAAATAATACGTGTGATGTGTCAGCGTGTTTGGGTGTTTCAGAACAGATATAGCATGTGTGCAAATTTAACAGATTCAGACAAATACCGAGTACCGGTGTGTTTAACAGTGAAAAACAGTGTGCGCCGTGTGTTTGAGTGATTCGGGGTTAGTGCAGTGTGTGTGCATGTGCCAATCTCAGACAGATGTCAGTTGTATGTATGTTTACAGTCGACTACAGTCTACGGTATATCAGATTCAAGCAGTTAAAGAGTACAACTAACTATAACAGTTTTGTATCCTACATTGCGGAAAGTAAAGCAAAAGAAAGAAAGGTACCTCGGAAACGCTGAAGGAAAGGTGGGAGGTAGGCTTGCGCAGTAGTAGCTCAGGCGCCACGTGCCTCTCGAAGCTCCGGAACTGACGCAGGCTGTCGGGGGGCAGAACATGGATCGCCGGTCGGTAGGTCGCCGGGTCGAACGGGCGCTCGCCCAATGGTAGGAGCTCGACCCCGGGATCTATCTCGTGGTTCGGGGGAGTCCCGCCATGTGGAATGTCATCCGCCATGTCAGGAATGATGTGAAAATGGCCGGAGGAAGGAAAACCGGGCCGGAATGCGAAGAGTCAACTGAAAAGTCAACTCCTGAGAGGGTCAAAAATGGCCGGAAAGGCCGGAATGTGAAGAGGCACGGGAATGAAGAGGAAAACAAGGGGAGCAAACCCCGAAAAGGCGGGAACGCCAAACGAGGCACCGAAACAAAAATGTGATCGGTTGAAAATGTCCGAAACGCGAAGAAAATCGCGAATCCGACGACGAAACGGGCGTAGAACGCGAAGAAACGGGCGAAAAATGAGAGAAAAACACACTAGAGAGAGAGAGCAAGAGTTTTCGGCGGTGGGGAAGTGAGGAAATAGGGTTTGAAACCCTATTTTAAAACACCCAAGGTGAATTGCCGAAACTGCCCCGACTCAGCAACTGTTTGCCGGTCAGCAATATTTTGTGCCGGCCGGCACAATATTGTGCCAATGGATTTATTTTTCAGCCGGTGGACAGCCGGTGGCCTCCCCTTCCGGCCGGTGGGGTTCCCACAGCCTTGTTTAGGCCATATGAGAAGTTTTTGGTCTTCATAGCTCAAGAAAGTGCAAGAAAGTGCATCTCCGATGCTCAACCGGCCTCCGTTTTGACCTCGGGTTGTGTCTTCTGTGCGTGGCACTCCAATTCATACAAGGTGTATCCTTTTCGTATCCTTTTGACTTTTACAAGATCCAAAAGTTGCCCCATGTGTATCGCATATCAATCGCACTGTTTTGTGCATTTCAAACCGTCGCACTGTTTTGTGCATTTCAAACCGTCGCGCTGTTTTGTGCATTGCATTCCGTTGCGCGGTTTTGCGCGTTTAATTACATTACCTGCGTAAACCGCATGTTTGTAATCATTTCTTTACTTGCGTAGACCGCATGTTAATTACATTACCTGCGTAGACCGCATGTTTGTAATCATTTCTTTACTTGCGTAGACCGCATGTTAATTACATTACCTGCGTAGACCGCATGTTTGTAATCATTTCTTTACTTGCGTAGACCGCATGTCAATTACATTACCTGCGTAGACCGCATGTTTGTAATCATTTTATTACTTGCGTAGACCGCATATTTATTGTTCAATTTCTTTACCTGCGTAGACCGCATGTATTGCTTGCGTAGACCGCATACTAATTGTTCAATTCCATTCCTTGCGTAGACCGCATATTTATTGTTCAATTTCTTTCTTTGCGTAGACCGCATATTTATTGTTCAATTTCTATACCTGCGTAGACCGCATGTTTTGATTGCGTAGACCGCATATTTATTGTTCAATTTCTTTACCTGCGTAGACCGCATGTATTGCTTGCGTAGACCGCATAATTATTCAATTTCATTACTTGCGTAGACCGCATATTTATTGTTCAATTTCTTTACATGCGTAGACCGCATGTATTGCTTGCGTAGACCGCATAATTGTTCAATTTTATTACTTGCGTAGACTGCATATTTATTGTTCAATTTCTTTACCTGCGTAGACCGCATGTATTGCTTGCGTAGACCGCATAATTGTTCAATTTTATTACTTGCGTAGACCGCATATTTATTGTTCAATTTCTTTACCTGCGTAGACCGCATGTATTGCTTGCGTAGACCGCATAATTGTTCAATTTCTTTCCTTGCTTAGACCGCATATTTATTGTTCAATTTCTTTACCTGCGTAGACCGCATGTATTGCTTGCGTAGACCGCATAATTGTTCAATTTCTTTCCTTGCGTAGACCGCATATTTATTGTTCAATTTCTTTACCTGCGTAGACCGCATGTATTGCTTGTGTAGACCGCATAATTGTTCAATTTCTTTCTTTGCGTAGACCGCATATTTATTGTTCAATTTCTTTATCTGCGTAGACCGCATGTATTGCTTGCGTAGACCGCATAATTGTTCAATTTCTTTCTTTGCGTAGACCGCATATTTATTGTTCAATTTCTATACCTGCGTAGACCGCATGTTTTGATTGCGTAGACCGCATATTTAGTTTCATTACCTGCGTAGACCGCATGTATTGCTTGCGTAGACCGCATAATGGTTTGATTTCATTACCTGCGTAGACCGCATGTTTTGCTTGCGTAGACCGCATGTTAATTACATTGCCTGCGTAGACCGCATGCTTATGATCAATTTCGTTGCCTGCGTAGACCGCATGCCCCACTCACATGTTTGTATTTTCACAGCGTTGTTATGCTCCCCGCTTGCTTTGCGCTGTCACGCATTTCAAGTATACTACTATGCATGTTGCTAACCATATTGTACCTGTTAAGTTTGTTTTCTTTTCAGGCACGATATTGTATGTATGGTTCATTTGAGGCTGGTGCAACCAGACGAGCCGCACAGGTATTGTATCTCCCGAGTGAGACGTATTGAGAATTGCATAATTCTCTTACATCCTTTCTGCATTGTAGTGTAGCCTGGTGTATGCTAGCTTAAAACCGTCACATGTTTGCTTCGTTACAGCTTTCTTTGCATGATCATAAGTTATGTCCGGCTCTGTGCATTGTCTTGCATTTTGCCCCTGCCTTCGGGCACATATCTTGTTTGTCTTGTATGTTTGTCTAAGTCTTCGGCCTTGTCAAAAATGGGTCGTCTCTGGGCTTTGACATTCACTCCCGTCATTGTTATGACTTTCGAGTTCTGTCAAAGAGGGGCAACTGTAGACACCCCATTTTTGACCGTCCTCAAGACCTGGACGTCACCGTTTGAACACTCGGTGATTATCCATGTTTGTGTTCGTTTGGAGTTCCCGGAGGTCTCGGCTCGCGCGCCTTGCCTCAGGATCTCCGAACTCGACCGTTTAGTGTCTGGTTTCGCACCAAACACTTGCATCTTGCCTTTGAGAGGCAGGGTAGGGCTTGTAGACCATCCCCACCCACAACCGGCAGTGGCTAGAGGCCACCGGCTGGTTTTTGCTACCACCGGCAATGTGTATTGCCGGCCGGCACTATTTGTTGCCGGTCAGCACTATTTAGTGCCGGCCGGCACTCCTTTTGGCCAAGATGGCATTTTTGGCCGGCCGATTACTGTGCATCTGCTTTTGCAGATATTTTAAGACAGCTGTCTTGCTTTTGCTCCCCTCCATACACGTGTATGGAGGGATCTCCCCTTTGTGAAGCTTGTCTTGTAAGCTTTACAAGACAAATACTTCTATATAGAGAGGGGTTGGTCTCTTGGCTTGAGGGGTTAGACACTTAAGATATTTTGAGAGCTTAGACAGCCATTGTTAGGGTTTGAGTTCTAGGGTTAGGGTTTGTTACACCTTATCTCTCTCTTTCCCTCTCTTTTGTGCTCTTGTGTGTGTTTTAGTCCATACTATTGCACAAGAGCACCTAGTGTTTCACCTTCCTCTTGGAACTGAGGTTCTAAGGGATTGATTTTGAGGTTTTGAAGCTGATTTCAAGCCAAGGAGGGCCATTGGAGCATCTTTGTTGAAGAAGTCTTCAAGGGTAAGAATCTCACCCCTTTTTATCCCATTTTTGCATTGTATTTCTACCTATCTTAAATTCGTTTTTGAGCTTAGTGTATAATACAAAAAAGTTCTGTTTTTAAGCCCTCTTGGTTGTTTGTTAAGAGTGTTTTGTGGTTTGGGTAAGTTTGAATACCCTTAGGCCTTGAAAGGCCTCATTTTGTGCCCTTTTGTGTGAACTCCGGGATTTTGGTGTTGAGGTCTCTTCACCACTGAAATCTTGAGGGATTTCAGTGGTGAAGGTGATACCTTGAAGTCCCAAGAAGGAGAGGGCCACCCCCTCTCCTTGTTGTCCTTGAAAAGGGCATGTTTTGGCCTCTTGAGGGAGCACCATGTTAGAGTGTGTATTGACCATGACTTGGCTGCTTTTTATGCTTAATATGTCATGTTATGCCTCTGTTTTTACTTGGTTTTGGTATTCCATGCATGCTTAGCATAGTTGGCATGTAATGCCTTGTTTATGCCTTGATATGCCTTAGGTTGTTAGCCTTTGTTGGAGCATGGTTTAGGCTTAGTTTTGTGAAGATTATGTGCATATTTTGCCATGTTCTAGGTCTGTCCTAGGTTGTATAGGTCGGATTTGGCATGCATCATATGGTCCCTTTGCATTCCGGCTTGTTGGCCTTAAGTATGTGCATGTATAGCATGGCATCTTTGCATTAATTTGGTGATTTGGGACCATCTTACATGTTATTTCAGTCCCATTTTCATGCTTGTGTGACTACCTTGCATGCCTCTTTAATGCTTTGAAAGCATGTGTTGTATACCCCATGTTTTGGCATTTGTGCATGCCTTTGAATTTGAGTCATTTGGATGCCATCTAAGTGATCCTTAGGCCTTGTATTAATGTCCTAAAACTCTATTTTTGGTCAATGAGTTCATGCCATGTTTGGTCTTGTTAAGTGTAGTTCAATGCCCCATTGGTTTGCTTTGAACACTTGGACTATTTGTTGCATGTTTGGCTTAATTTTGTTGCTTGGTTTGGCACCATGTTTTAACATGGTTTTGATGCTTATGTTGCATGTTATTAGTCCATGTCATCCCCCTTCCAAATGTGTTTGAGGGTTGTTCAATTTGTGCTTGAGTGTTGGCCCTCAATTATGTGCACATGTGTATGTATTTGGTCCCTCATATTATAGCATTTTGGCCACTGTTTTAGGCCCATTTAGAGCTGCCTAAATCATGTCTAAGTCCATCTTGCCATCCATTTGCATTGCCTCATGTTTGCTTGTATGCTTGCATAAGTGCCTTGCCATGCCATGTTGCATCCTTAGCTTGTATGCCTAGGTTGCATTGCATCTTGCATGCATGCCTTGTTCCTTGACTTAGTGATAGGAATTGGGCCTTGTTTGTTTGATTGGTTTGCATTTCATTTGACATGAAAGTTGCATACTTGGTTCCTTGGGCCATCATGCATGGAAGTGCGTGATTGGTGGTCCGAGAATCGAGGCATATGTCCCTTTGAGTCATTACAATGATAAGAGACATGATTGGTGCATACATGCCTTGAAATGTGCTGTCATGCTTTGCCTTGCCCTCTGTTGCTGTCATTTGCAGATTCTGCAGGAACACCCTGCCGACCGGCAGTGCAAAGTGCCGACCGGCAATCATTTCCCTGCCGACAGCTTAATTTTGTGCCGACTGCCACATACCACTGCCGGTGGCAATTCCATCTAGCCGGTGGTGATCCCCTCTGTCCAAGGGAGCAGTCCTGAGGTTTTGGCAACCTCCAGAGGAGTGAAGGAAGGAAAACGGAGGCGGCCTATGCATGGCGGCGCATTTCCCGAGGCGGTTTACTGCTTTTCTTAGTTTATTTAATTTGTTAATTAAATTAGGCAATTTGTAATATTAATTAGCTTGCGTAGTTAATTAATTTGTAATATTTATTCGGTCCCTCCAAGTGAGGGCAAATCTGTAATAAGTGGGTGTGAGTGGTGTGTATGTCTTCCAATCCCCACTTCTTTCTTCCCTTTTACTTACCTGCTTTGATGGTTAGTATTAGGGCACGTTTAATTTAGCATACCTTATGCTATGCATGCGTGCATCCATACATTTGTATTACATACATCAGGCTCGGTATATCACGCTAACTGCATTTGTACTTCAATTCAAAAACTGAATATGTGATAGTTGCACATTTTCACATGCCATGTTTAGGATAGCCGAGCCTATTCTAGATTGCATTTTTGCATGCGATGCATTAGGCACTTAACATGGACTTGGATCATGCATGTTTGCTAACAAGTTCTTTGTTTTGGCACGGAGTACTATGTGAGTATCTTAAAGCTTTAGCATGTCGCATGTGTGTGAATGCTACCATGACAGTATGTTTACCATGTGGCTAGATGCTTATGTGTTAAATTGTTTTAATGCCTGTGGGTGGAGGTTGGATTGTTTGAGTTGGAAAAACTCGTTGAAATCCGCATTTTAACCTACTTGCGAGTAGCAAATTCCAAAGCGCTTTTCAAAACCGAACGGATATGCAATGTTTATTTCCAAATTAGGCAATCTAGTCTATACTTGTTTGCTGCGCACATAACATAGTAATTCTAGGCTAATAACCGGAATAAGAACACGTAATGTTTTCAAAATCGGATATCATGGTTAGTAGAGGCCGGTCTTCGGACCGGGCGAAAGGGGGTGCTCATAGCTGACCTTCCCCGATCGTACCCAAGCTCCCGAGCCGAGACAACTCTAGTGATGACGGACATGTGGCCTTCGGCACCGAGTCAGGGTTTCCTAAATTTCCCAATAAAAAATATTTAGGTGGCGACTCTGTATCTGGCAAAGCAGTCCATGTTTGGCACTACTTTTTCAAAAATCTGTTTCTCAAAACGATTTGCCAAATTTGGACTCTTTGGTTCAGATTAAGAACCGCGACAACGAAAAATCGTGAGTCCGAACTGTAGCACCGAGGTCCCCTCCGCGGGCTTGTTACAGTTTCTGGCGACTCTGCTGGGGATTTTTTTAGAGAGTTTGACTCGAACTCGTGATATCCTGTTTTGACTTCATTTATGTGTTTCTTTGTATTGCATGTGCATTGGTGCGCCTAGGAACACAGTGTTTGCCATCTGCCATTCCTGAACGGTTTGCCGGAGGCTTGTCTTGTCAATGCATGACCATAAGGCTGACCGGTTATGGGCTCTGACAGCATGGGAACACAAACCCCGGTTTACCGGGGCGCCCTTTCGACCATTCGACCTAGTGCATATTCAGATCCATAGTGACCATCCCAAGCTAGGACAGGTTGCTTACCCGATTATAGGTTGTTTGAGAACTGCTGTGTGCATAGTGAAACCCTAGCTCCTGACAAAATAGGACAGGGAAACCCTACCCCAACATAGGGGTGATTGAGCTCTCTTTACTTGCTATGTGCTTCTAGAATGTATTTCTACAGGGAAAGTACATGTCAGTTTGCAAGTTTGAGTATCAGACCTGAGGACACCAGTATCAGTATCAGTTATGAGAATCAGTTATCCGCGGGTATCAGGGTTCAGTTTTCGGGAACAGTGATTTCTGGGAACAGTGATCAGCAGTAGGGTACAGTTGTTAGGCTACACCCGTGTGTTGATCAGTTTGGGCTGAAGTGCTGTCTGTTTTGTTTTCTTTCAGTTCAGAGAGTCGCAGAGTTGATACAGAATAGCCAGTGTCTCCCCTTGCTGAGGCAGGATTTATGGCGGCACAAAATTCAGAAGAAATTGTAGTTATGACGGCTGCATTGGAGTAGGGAATCGCTCCGCAGAGTGAGGCCAGCATCAATATGTCACATCCACCCAGGTCGCCCGTTGTGCACCCGGTCTAGGCTCCCCAGTTATATCAGGCTCGTGAGCCCACCACCTTTGAATTAATGGGGATGATAGGTGACCTCCAGAGGTCCGTGGCCGATCTGGCCTATGGAATGTCAGCCTCACCCCCAGCAGCACCGTATGCCGGGAATTTCATACCACAGGAGCCTCCGCTGCTGGGGCGGATTGTGATAGAGCTCAGCCAGCCAGAGGTGGCTTCCAGCTACAGCCGCGACATGTCAGCAACAACCGGGCTTCGCTCTGAAGTAGCAACCCAAACCCTTGACCAGGCTGAGGCCGGAGGAAGAGACAAAATGAAGGCGGATGCCGATCCTATTGAACAACTGCTGTGGGCAGTCGAGGCTCTGAAAGTCAGAGGGATGAACAAGCAACAAACATCTGCGATCGTGACCAAAGCTGTGGATGATGCTTTCCCCACTCCAATCAAAGGCAGTTCAAGCCAGGCAAAAAATCGGGATGGGCCTCGTCATGCCCAGACAATTCCTGTCGTTCCCAACCCTGCACCGGGAAAGGGTCAAAAGGCCAAGGCAGTGCCAGCCGACCCTTTTGCTAGCGCATCTGGCAAGAATCCTCAAGCTTCAAAGTACCTGCCCCGAGGGCGCAGGGTCTTTCATGACCTCTACATGCCTTTGTCTAGGGCATTACTAATATTGGCGAAGAATGGGCATCTTAAACCTTTAGAGCCTCGGCCACTCCCGAAGAATCTCCGCGCCACGCATGATGCTACCTTGTACTGCGCGTACCACCAACAGTCCGGCCACAGCACCGATGGTTGTTTCCGCCTTCGTCATGAAGTGCAAGATTTGATTGATAACAAGGTTATCCTCCCACCCACCTCAGCCAAGTCTGTTACCACCCAGTTGCTGGATTTCGAGGGCTCAGATACTACGAGTATGTAAAGTGCCCGTGTGCACGTATTTCGAGGCATCTCTTTTTTTACAGCATAGTGCATACTAGGTTGTATCTTAGATCGCATTCTGTCATTTTCTCGGTTTGCGTGCCCCCGTGCACGCATTTCGAGACATCTCATTTTCATAGCATTGTGCATGCTAGGCTGTATCTTAGTTGCATTCATGCATATCATGCATATCGCATCGTGTTCGGAATAGGAGTTAGCCCGGGCACGGGAAACGAGGTGCGTTTCGTACTCTGAGTGACGGAACGTGTCTCAATTCCCAGTCACCGACACTCCGGATTACCCATGATGGAGTTAGGTTCTTGTTGTGTTTACACGTGTATTCATTCTATATTAAGTTGCACATTTCGACTCCTCTGCCATCATGCATCGATATGCGTGATTGGTGGCACGAGGATCGAGGCATGCATATATTTGTGAAAATACATTGCTATGCCCCTTTCCTGCTCTCTGTTGCAGCAAATGAAGAATCAGCAACTTTCTGGAGCTTGGCACGCATTTCAAGAACGAGTGTAAACAGAGGCTAATTGGGGCATCCCAGTGGATTTTCGCGCAAGGCAGCCCAAACATGCATCATTCATCAGGAGCAAGGCAGTCCCTGGCTTGCACGCCGGTTTTACAGCTTTCTTAGTTAATTTGATTAATTAATTAGGAATTTGTACATTATTCGGACTGTAATATTTGGACTGTAATATTCTTTTATTCGGGACTGTACATTTATTTGGACCCTCTGCGCGAGGGCATAACTGTAATAAGTGTGCGTGTGTGTGTTGTATGTCTTCCAACCCCACGTCTTTCTCCCTTTTATTTATCCGCTTATGATGGTTAGATTAGGGCATATTTCAATTAGCATACAGTATGATAGCATGTTTGCATCATTCATCTGTTTTGCATGCACCGGGCTCGGCGCATCATACTAACTGCATTTGTATTTCAATTTCCAAGTTGAATACATGTTAGCTGTAGCATTCCATATGCCATGTTTAGAATAGTCGAGCCTGTTATAGTTGCATCTTGCATGTGTTGCATTAGGCATTTCTGTATACTTAGGATCATGCATGATTTCTAATGTAGTTCCTATTTTGGCTTGGAGTACTCGGTAAGTTTTATGCGTTAGCATCCTTGCATGCGTGTGAGTGACTGCCATGAATAGCATGCTTACCATGAGGCTATTTGCTTATGTGATATATCTGCCTGAATGCCTGTGGGTGAAGGTTGGGTTACTTAAATTGGAATAAATCAACTGTGAGTTTTAAGCCCACTAGATAGTGGCAAAACCATCTTTTCTAAGCCCACCCGAGGGTGGCAAAATCTGCATTTTAAGCCTACTTGCGAGTAGCAAACCATCTTTCAAATAAACAAACATGAAATTTTTTGTTCCAATTCGGGTGACCCAGTCTATACTTATATGTTGTGCGCATCACATAGTAACCTAGGCTAATAACCGGAATAAGAACACACAGTTTTTCAAAAATAGATATCACGGTTAGTAGAGGCCGATCTTTGATCGGGCGAGCGGGGGTGCTCACGAAGTGACCTTCCCCAATCGTACCCAAGTTCCCGAGCCGAGGCAACTTTGGTGATGACGGACACGTGGCCTTTGGCACCGAGTCAAGGTTTCCTAAATTTCCCATTAAAAAACATTTAGGTGGCGACTCTGTATCTGGCAAAGCAGTCCATGTTTGGCACTTCTTTCAAAAAAATCTGTTTTTCTCAAAACGATTTGCCGGATTTGGACTCTTTGGTTCAGACTTAGAACCGTGACATTTGAGAGTCCTGAGCTGTAGTGACCCCAAAATGAACAGAACGGGAGCTCGTTCCTCCCGGGGCGTTCGGGGACGTCTACACAATCCTACACCAAATGCGCATTTAGATGCATTAAAGCGCAATTTGTGCTTCTTTAGGATCTGAAACATCTCACCTAGGTCCCTGAGATGGTCATTCTCATCCTTGCTTTTGACTACCATATTATCGATGTAAGCCTCCATTATTCTGCCTAACAATGGTTCGAACATCTTGGTGATCATCCGCTAGAATGTTGCCCCTGCGTTTTTTAGGCCAAAGGGCATGACCTTGTAACAATACAGTCCTCTTAGTGTCGTAAAAGATGTGACCTCTTGGTCTGGCTCATACATAGCGATCTGATGGTAACCTCTGTACGCATCAAGAAAGCTAAGACGGTTGTGTCCTGCCGTCAGATCTACCAGTTGGTCTATTCGTGGTAAAGGAAAGCTATCCTTTGGGCATGCCTTGTTGACTGTTTTGTAGTCCACACAGACACGCCATTTTTCATTTTTCTTTGGCACCACTACTGTGTTGGATATCCACTTGGGATAGTGCACCTCTCTGATAGCTCCTGCCTCTAGAAGGTTTCCTACTTCTTCCGCCATTATTTCGGTATGGTGGAGTGCTAATCTACGAGTGCGCTGTATGATTATTCTTGCAGTTGGGTGGACATTTAATTGGTGACAGATGAAGTTTGGATCAATGCCAGGCATGTCATACGGCGTCCAAGCAAACACTTCAATGTTAGAGGTCAAGAATTCCATGTCCGGGTCCTTTTCATCTATTCTTACCTATACCAAGTCTTCCACTGCCTTCTGTTCAGCGGCTTTGCCAACATCCGCAAACAATTCATTGCTCTCAGGTTCTTCCACCATCTGAACAAACCCTTTGGCAGCTCGGCTTCCATTTACTGTGACGAAGCATTGCTTGGACATAATTTGGTCTCCATAGACCTCTTCAATTACTCCAGCTTCGTTGGGGAACCACATTACTTGATAGTAGGTTGACGCTACCGATCGCATGGCGTGCAGCCATGTCCTCCCCAAGATTATGTTGTAAGTGGAAGGGACTTTCAATACCCAGAATTTCACTTGTTTCGTCATACTTCCTGCTCTGACTGGGAGGATAATCTTGTCAACTGGCCACTCTGGCATTGAGTTGAATCCGATCAGGGGAGATACGGCAGGTGCCAAGTCTTTGTCCTCCAGGTTCAACTATTTGAAAGTTTCCTAGTACATTATCTCACATGAGCTCCCTTGGTCGATCAAAATTCGCTTGACGTCGTAATCCTTGACGCGGAGAGTGACGACCAGAGCATCATTGTGAGGGCAATATATCCTTGCCAAGTCTCTGTCTGAAAAAGACATGACATTCGTAGCCTCTGTTCTCCCCTTTTTAATGGTGGGCTGTGCATTTAATACCTCCCTTAAGTGCTCAGCCTTCTTTATCATTCCCTTGAGCTCATTTACTCGCTCAGGCTCGAATACCCCATGTATTATGTTTATCACGCCTTGAGGTGGGGCGTCAGTCGGTGTTTCGTCTGAGTGATCGTGGTTTTGGGGGGCTGGCTGCGTCCTTCTTTCTATGTACCAGTCTAGGTGACCAGCTGCCACTAACTCCTCCAGATGCTGTCTCAACGGTGTGGAATTTTCAGTGCGATGCCCCTTTTCCTTATGGAAGGTCCACCGAGATCTTTCGTCGTAGTCCTTTTGCGCTTCTCCTAGCTTAGCTGGCCATCTGATGAAAGGTTCATCACGTATCTCACTGAGAATTCGGTAGATTGGTTTCTTGAATACTGTGGTAATGGCAGTGCGGACTCTTAACCATCTTTTATCTTGGTCTTCTCCGTTGTCTCACCTGGCTCGCCCGTTCTTGCTTGGACGTTCTACCGTGTTGACTTTTGCTGTAGTTTTCTTATCTGGCGCTGCTGTTGCACCAGATTTTGTCTTCGCTCGGGCGCTGTCCTCCTTCACCTGAATGTGCTGGTGTACCCTCTCCATTAAGGCTTCCATTGTGAGGGGGGGCGTCATGGTAATTGAGTCTCTCAGCCTATTTTCGACTGGAAGACCCCTTTTGTATTGCGCGATGGCGAGATTTGTTGGGCAATCTCCTATCTGGTTGAATGTCTCACAATAACGACTGTTGTAGGATCTCAACGTCTCCTTGTCGCCCATGTCAATGGAGAGTAGCTAATCGATCTCTACTGGCGTCTTGGTGTTTGTTCTGAACCTTGTCACGAACGCCTCCGCTAATTGCGCCCAGGAGGCTATGCTGCCTTCTAGTAGCCTTTCGAACCAGGTTAAACCTAGGTCGCCAAGGCTGGATGGGAATATGATTGTAGACACCCCATTTTTGACCATCCTCAAAACTTGGACGTCACCGTTTGAGCACTCGGTGATCATCCATGTTTGTGTTCATTTGGAGTTCCCGGAGGTCTCGGCTCGCGCGCCCTACCTCAGAATCTCTAAACTTGACCGTTTAGTGTCTGGTTTTGCACCGAACACTTGTGTTTTGCCTTGAGAGGGTAGGGTAGGGCTTGTAGACCATCCCCACCCACCACCGGCAGTGGCTAGAGGCCACCGGCTGGCCTTTTTCTGCCATCGGCACTTTTGTTTGCCGGTCGGCACATTTTATTGCCGGTCGGCATAGTTTGTTGCCGGTCGGCACTGTTTTTTGTCGAAATGACATTTTTGGGCAGCCGACCACTGTTCATCCACTTTATGGAGATATTTTGTGCCAGCTGTGATAGCTGGCACCAACTCTCCCCCCCTCCATACACGTGTATGGAGGGATTTCCCTCTAGCCAAGCTTGTTGTATAAGCTTTGCAAGAGGGAGTCCTATAAGAGAGGGGCTTTCCTCTTGGTTCTAGGTTAGACTCTTTGAAGCAAAAACCAGCCCTTAGAGATATAGATACATATTATCTCTATACCTCTCTCTCTCTCCCTTCTTGTGTGTGTTTCTTAGCTCAAAAGGTGGTTTTTACCTTACTTTTGCACCATTACACACACCATTACACCTTATTCCGAGATTGAGGGACTTGGGGGGTTGTTTCTTGAGTTTTTGGACTGGTTTTGATCAAAAGAAGAGGGCTAGACCATTTGTTCTTCAAGGGTTCTTCAAGGGTGAGCATCTTGCTTTTTATTCCCCAAACTTGCAATAGTTTTCTACCTATCTTGCTTGCTGTTTTAGCTCTTATGTATAACATCAAAAAGGCTTATATTTTCCTGCTCTAGCACTTTCATTAAGGTCACTTTGTGGTTTGAGTGCAAACTCACCCTTATAGGCCTTGTTTGGTCCATTTTGGTGCCTCTTTGATAAGGTTTTGTTCACTTCAGCATTTTGATCTTTTCATCACTAAAAACCAGTTCATTTTTGGTGTTTAAAAAGTTGGTTTGAAGTCTTGCATAGGGGAGGGACACCCCTCTCCCTTTATGGTTTTGTTTCCTTGCTTTTTGGGCTCAAAAGGATAGCATGTGTGCTTGATGTTTCTTGGCCTCATTTCAAAAGTTTTTTAGGTGTTTTATATCATATGTAACCTCTGTTTTTGGTCGGATTTGTGCCTCCTTGTATGCTTGTAATACTTGCTTTGTATTGCTCCATTTTGCTTAGAAGTGCATCTCATGATTAGGCCATGATTCTTGTGTGTGTTGGCTTGGTTCCATGAAGCATTTAGCATTGTTTTTCCATGCTTAAAATCTGTTGGTTATCAACTTGGTCATGATTGGCATGTTTCTTATGGTTGCTATGCATTTTGGCTTGTGAGCCCTCAAGTATATGAGTCATAAGTGCTTTGGTTGGTCTACTTTGATGAGTGGAGGTTGTTTGCCATGCTATTTCAGTCCAAAAATCATGCTTGTATGTGTGCATGCATGGCCTCTTTTATGTCTTGAAGGTGTCCCCTTTTATGCCTATACATGGGCCTTAGTGCATGTGCATCTTGGGAGTCATCTTAGCTGCCATACTAGGAGGGTTTGGAGCCTTATTTTGCATGTTAATATTCTGTTTTTGCTTGCCCCAATCATGCCATGGGTGGTCATGTTGGTGGGGGTAAGTTGTCCCCTTTTTGTGCCTTAACTTTGGGACCATAAGTTTGCTTGTTAACATGAGTTGATTGTCTATCATTTTGAGCATTTTGGCCACTGTTTTGAGGAGGGTGAGGGTCTGCCCCTTTGCCATTTTAAGCCATCTTTGCATGATTGCTTCATGATTGATGTATGGTTGCTTCATATGTTGTTGTAGCATGGTGATTCTATTGCTCAAAGCGTCCGTGTTTACATCACATTTGTGTCTTGTATGTCTAATATTGCATGCTTGCCATACTAGTTGCATGATTCTTGGCATACCTTGCACATTGATATCATGTTGCATTTTAAGCCATGTTTTGCATAACATGCATTGCATTACTTGGTTTGGGGTGTCAAACCAAGTATGAGAGTTTAGGGGCGTTCATACCACAAGTGATGCAACGCGCCTTAACTTCCGGTCCCCGACGCCTTTGACTTCGCCATGATAAGGTTTCGGATTTCATTGTTTTTGTTACATGCATCCTTACATTAAATGGCAAATTCGGTCCTTTGACCCGCCATGTACCATTGATGGTTCAAGGATCGAAAGTCATGCTTCCTTGAGTTCAAAACATGACAGGAAGTATGACCATGCTTACATGTGCCTGAAAATCCCATGCCATGCACTGTCTGTTCTCTGTTTGCTGTCAAAATTGTCTTCTGCAGGAAATTTCTGCCGACCGGCAGAATTTAGTGCCGACTGGCAATCTCTGGAGTGCCGATGAATCCAATAAAATGCCGATGGAAATTTTGAAGTGCCGGTGGTGATTCTGTCCGGCCGGTGGTGCTCTGCAGGATGTAAGGAATTTGCTCCAGTACTTTGGCAATTTTCAGAGAGACAAAGCAGTGCAAACAGAGGCGGCAGGAGTACAGTACGGGTTTTCCGGGCGAGACGGATTCGAGCATGCATCATTCGCACATCCCGAGGCAGAGGCTGCGGCTACCCTCTTTTTCTCCCTTGCCATCTTTTCTTTTAAATTAAATTCGAAATTTTTTGTAATAATTTTATTTATTTATTATTTTGGGACTGTAATATTCATTTGAACCCTCTGAGTGAGGGTAAACATGTAATAAGTGTGGGTGAGTGTGTGTATGTCTTCCAACCCCCATTTCTTTCTTCCTTTTTATTTACCTGCTTATGATGGTAGATTAGGGCATTTTTGAAATTAGCATACCTTATGCTATGCATGCGTGCATTCATGAATTTGTATTACACGCATTAGGATCGGTACATCATGCTAACTGCATTCGTATTTCAAATTCCAAATTGAATACGTGAATCAATTGGTTGCATCTCATATGCCATATTTAGGTTAACCGAGCCTACTCTAATTACATTTTCGCATGCGATGCATTAGTCATTTTAACATGAACTAGGACATGCATGTTTGCTAACTAGTTTACTGTTTTGGCGCGGAGTACAATGTAAGTAGTTATGCTTTAGCATCCAGCATGCGTGTGAGTGTTGACATGACAGTATGCTTGCCATGCGGCTAAGTGCTTACATGAGATAAAATGCTTGAATGCCTGTGGGTGGAGGTCAAATTGCTTAAATTGGGATGATGCATTAAAACTATGAATTTTTAAGCCCACTAGATAGTAGCAAAATCATCTTTTCCAAAAGCCCACTTGAGGGTGGCAAAACCTGCATTTTAGCCTACTTACGAGTAGCAAACCATTTTCAAAACAAACATGAAATGCTTTGTCCCAATTTGGGCGGTTTGGTCTATACTTGTTTGCTGCGCGCTTAACATAGTAATTCTAGGCTAACAATTGGTTTAAGAACACATAAAGTTTTCAAAAATAGATATCACGGTTAGTAGAGGCCGGTCTTCGGACCGGGCGAAAGGGGGTGCTCATAGCTGACCTTCCCCGATCGTACCCAAGCTCCCGAGCCGAGATAAACTCCGGTGATGACGGACATGTGGCCTTCGGCACCGAGTCAGGGTTTCCTAAATTTCCCCATTTTAAAATATTTAGGTGGCGACTCTGTATCTGGCAAAGCAGTCCATGTTTGGCACTACTTTTCTAAAAATCTGTTTTCTCTCAAAAACGATTTGCCAGATTTGGACTCTTTGGTTCAGATTAAGAACCGTGACACAAATCGAGTCCGAACTGTAGTAGCGAAGGGCCCCTCGCCGGGGCGTGTCTACAATGATGCACATCAAAACCTTGTTCCGCCGGTATACTGCCATGACCTGGCGAAAATGGCTTAGGTGCATGTAAGGGTCCGTCTTCCCCTTGTAAGTCATAAATTTAGGCTGGATGAAGCCTGAAGGTAAGGGTGCGTTCTCAATCACCGGAACGAACGGCGAGCTATGTAGTCTTGCCAATGCTTTATCTGTTGGTTTGTAGGCAAGGTGTGGTATTGACATTCCTACCTCAACGCTTCCATGTGTCCGAGGAGCCAACCGCTGAAGGGCTGAAACTCTGTGTGGTCACGTGCCCTGGCATCCTCCTTCCGTCGTGCCCTTTCTTCAAGCACAGTCCGTAAGTTGGACGATCTAGGCAACTCCGTTTTCTTGGATGATGTCTGGTGCGTATGTGAGGGCCGATAGGTTCTTCCCTCAGTGTAAGACCTCAATGATCTCGTTCTCTCAGACCTGGAGTGACGAGTTCTGGAAGTCCTTAATTGAGTGTCGCCTGTGCTGAGGCTCCTACTCTCTGTTTGCGATGGCGTGGTATGCCTACCACGATCTTCTGAGTAGCGAGGAGGCGTATTGCTTTTGCGCCCCTCTCCTATCGCCACCCCTTTCCCTTTTATCTGGCGCATCATCAATTCCATGTCCGCCGCCATCTTCCTGACTAACTCATCTTGCTCCTTTACCCGATCCTCCAAAACTTGAGGGTCGAGCCTCCTCCTCTGCCTGTCGGGACTTGATGAGCGACGGGGGCTGTTACCTTGCCTTTCCCTTGCATCCCTCCGGGGATTCTGTCGCTGGGGCTCCAGATCTGCCATGGGAGGGATGGAAGGCAAGCCTTCGCGCCTCCCACCTCCCTCTGGGGTTTGCCCGTCAATGGCGGACTGTGGAAAATCTTCATTGTGCGCCATTGCGTCTAATCTAGCGAGGAAAACTTTGATCAAGAGGTTTTGTTCTTTCTGTGATTCCCACAGGCGGCGCCAATTGTACGAGCAAGAAATAATCTTCTCGTATAATCTTCTCGTATAATCCTATTGATCAAATCTGCGCTCCTCCAAACGTCGTCGCTTTACTCGCTGAAAGCACAAACGTGAGCTAGCCGGCGGGTCTGTGTCGGATACCTCCCCGATGCCTAAGTCAGCAAAATAGACAAATAGACAAAAGCTCTGTGCATTCGAGAATCAAAGTTGTGTTACCTCTCCATAGGTGATGTTGTGAGCTTTTATAGGTTCCGTATGGCACAATCCAAGTAGGACTCTTACTCCTCCATGTAGAGTCCTCCTAGGAATCACCTTCTTGAAAGATAATGCTTATCCTTCAACACCCCCCTCACTGCTTAAACTAAGTGAGATGGTTTTACCTCGGTTGGAACTCAATACGACCGAGCTAACATGACCATGCTAAAGCCGCAGACTAGACCGAGCTCCAACTAGCTCGGTTCTTCCTTTCACTGCGTGCGCCTCGGTTTGACATACTCCAACTGGGCTGTTTATTTAATACCGAGCTAACCAAGCTTGGTGCTCCAATGCACAACACCAAGCTAGCTAGGCTCTCGTACAGTTGTACCTCGGTTGCCTGTTGAAACCATGCTATCCATAGCGTGCCCAGACCGAGCTATTCAACAGCAAGGTCCTGATTAAAGGCCCACAATACCTCGACTCAATTGGGTTTGACCGAGCTAACTGTCGCCGCTCTGACCATGCCGACCGAGCTAACTACAAAGCTCTTTTGGACCGGGCTATCTGCAAGGCTCCTCTAGACCGGACTAATTACAAGGCCCTTTTACTCCGCCCTTCTTACTGTGGCCCACAGAATGGCCTATTACCCAGCTCGGCCAAAATTTACATATAAATTACCCTCTCACATGGTAATCAAAGCTCTTACTAGTGAGATCTCTCTCTCTCTCTCTCTCTCTCTCTCTAAGTAAAGATCTAGTACCAAATTTGTTGTTCATAAAATCCAAATAAATTTATCAATGAATAAAGTTACAATAATAAATTTGTCAATCTTACTTTTATTATTTATTTTTTATTAGTTACAATACAATTGTGTGTGTTTGTTTTTTTGTGAATGAATAATTGAGTGTGGATATAAGAGAGAGAGAAAGTAATTAATTAGTATTATCAATGATAAATTTATCACTACCAAATTTTCATTCTTCCCTTTCCTTTCTCTCCATCCATTTCTATTGTCACTGCCAGATCTGAGAAGATGGTGAGAGTAGTGACATGGCTAGTGGTACAACTCAGACGGATTTGGTTAGGTTGGAAGATCGTCCAAACCCAGTCTAAATTGTGCCGAGATCTGTCTAGTCCAGCCCAAGCCTGAATTATAACCCGAGTTTGTCTTCCCAAGCCCAATCTGAGTTAAATTCGAGTTGTCTGAATTGCACATAGATTTCAGTGTTTTTTTTTTTTTTTTTTTTTTGCGCAACTAAATTAATAATTTATTAAAATTAAACTCTATTTACAATTTTGTTTAGAAAATCATTAATAACATGAAAACAAATAATTTTTTAATGTAAGAGAGGTACCACTATGGTAGTCTTTACAATTTATAAGTGAAAATAAAAAATAGAAAAAATAAAAAAAATATTTTGTGTTGTGTTACTTGTGTATATAATATATTCAATATAATTTAATGATCTAAATTACTTTAATATCATGTAATGGCTAATAATTTTATATATATTTAATATTTTATATATATATATATATATATATAATTTGGGTTTTGGGTTGCTCAGGATGTCTTTGTCCAAATCCACCCAAATTTAATTCGAATTTCCAAATTTTTCTTCAAAAATATCGTATCCAAGCCCTAAAAAAATTAGGGCTGAACTCGGGTTGCTTAAGTTAATCCTGCCTAAGTTGCATCCCTAGACATGGTGGAGATGGACGTTTTTTCTAGAAAAATTGTTGAAAAAATATCTCCAAATACCAGAGGTGGTTGCTAGTGGCTAGAGACGGCTACCAGAGATGACGACTAATTGTCAGAGAGGTTAGCTAGAGGTTATTGGTCAAAGGAGGGAGGGAGTCCTAACATTGTTGATAATGGACATCAAGAAGGTGAGGGGAGCACATTTTGAGAATATTAATATATGATTAAAAAAAACGAAAAAAAAAAAGAGAGTAAGGGCTACAAATAAATAAGTTTGGTCAATAAAATTGATTTGTAAGCATCCCTAAATACGTTGAAGTGGGGTTTTGGAATTGAAAGGCTGTCAAATTCTTTGTAGTATGGCTGAGCAGCGGATATGTCGATCTGTCAAAATTGACCGAACCGATCCGATTCGATCTGCTGCATTTTGGACGGATGCGTGATGACGAGTGGACAGTTGCGGATTGATTTTCTCCAATCCGCCAATCTGGCGGACGAATGGCGAATTTGAGATTTCTTTGGCCGCAACCGAACCGCCAAACCGCGAGCACCTCTAGTAATTTATAAGACTTTGTGTTTTCAGTTTGTTTAAATATTCTGTTTGTGTTTTCAATTAAAAAAGAGTTTAAATATTCTGTTGGAAAAAAAGTTTTCAACTTGAATATCTTTTTTGAATTGAAAAAAATAAACGTATTATTTATCTATGTTTTTTGGTGTTTAAATCTATCTCTAAAAATAATAAATAGAAAATATGATATATGCTGGTTGATTTTTATTTTCAAAAACAGATATAGATGTAACAATACAGAGACATACAATCTCTACTACTGCTCTGTTCATGGTTTTAGTGGTTTGAATTGCTTTTATATTTTAAGAACCACAGATTGTAATATTTTATGTGGATGAGACATGTTGTGATTGTAGTATGTGGATGAGGCATGCAGTGATTGTAATATTTTAAAATTTCAAACTTTCTTGCTTTGGATAAGGCATGCAGTTATTATAATATTTGTTTAAGTCATCGACTATAATACTTTCTTCTTTTTTTTCTGAGGAAGTACACAAGTTAAATTATGTTGAAAATTTATAAAATTTTAAACTGCCAAGCCGATTCACATCCATCTACCAATCCACTCAATCCACATCTGCCGGATTGGCAGACGAATGCAGATTGATTTTCTTCAATCCGCCAATCTGACGGACGGATGACGGATTAGAGGTTCCGTGGCCGCAACCGACCTGCACCCACCCTTACTTTGTAGCCCGTTCACAATAAGCCCAAATTTAAATACAACGAGCTTACCTAAAAAGTATAGCACTGCCTGGGATATATATTTAAATGGACCAACATGTACTTTAATGGTTTTGTGAAGTTGAAAACAAATTATGTAAACAACCTGATAACGCTTAGATGGATGTATACCTTGTAACGATGATAAGAATCAATAGCCACATCTCCATTACCACCATCCTGTTTTTTTTTTTGATCAGCGAAGAAAAAGGAACTATTATTGATGAAGACCGAATAAAGAAATACATCAATAAAGAAGACGAGGAAGGGGGGTACAAAGAGCATCATAGCGAAACAAAACAATCCCAACTAGGTTGGCACTATTGAGAACGCCCAATCATATGCTAGCACACCGCCTAAAGATGGTGAATTGGTGAGAAACCAACCATAACAACAAACCCACACCAAAAATACAACCAAACCTAAGACATGCCAAATCCAACAGATAGAAATACTAAACCTAGCCAAAAAGCAAAATAAAACCAACAATAAAGCCCTTTGCTGGAGCATCCAGACAGCAGACCACACACACTGACAAGAAGCAAACCATCAGTCAGGCAAGGAGATAGCAAACCATCAGTCAGCCAAGAAGCAATCCAACAGATAGCAAACCATCAGTTAGCCACCATTCCTCCAAGCACACAAAAGCTCCTATGCTAACACAGGACCACCTTACAACCAAGCCCACAGAACTCCTTTGCTAACAGAGAGCAAATGACACTCAGAAGGCCTCTGTACTGCCTTCACAGACCAGCACCTAGCTGATACATACCACTCTGCAACCAATCTGCATACATACCAATCTGCTTTATACCCATCTGCTACCAATCGCACTGCTACCAATCAGCAGAGAATGATCTCTTCTTCCTTGTTTCCATCAGCAAACCATATCAGCTAATCAGCAGAGGATGGACATAACCTCACAGCAATGCAAGACTATTAAACAAAGGCACACAGCCAGCCCCCTAGAGGCCAGAAGCTCCACCTTACTGCTGCTAGGCAGTAGGACACAGCAGCAGACCAAGGCAGATTCTAGAACACTTCAGTAAGGAGCACCTGCAATGTCAGACTGTAGGACACTTGTGTTCAACCCAGATTTATTTAGAGCTAACTCTGTAGCCTATAACCAGAGACAAAATTACAATGTATGCAGAAAAACACATGGGGCCTGGCCAAACAAACACTTTTTCACTCAACCTCCATTTCTAATGCAGAACTTCACCTGTGGCAGGTTAAAGACCAAGTCATTAATAGAAAGCTCCACCTGGGTTGGTGAGGCTTTGAGCCACATAGTTACACGAACCTTCACTATTTCACACAGGTCTTCCAAGTTTGGTTGAAAGCCATTAAAGATGCAATCATTTCGATGCTTCCATGTAGACCACAGGACAGCCAGAGGAAGAACCTTCCAGATTTTCTTTTCCAACTTCTTCAATCTACAACCATCCCACCAATTCAACAGTCCATTCACTGAACCTGGTAGCACCCATTGCATACCCCACCATCAGACAATGTTGGACCAAAGCAGCCAAACGAAAGGGCAGTACAATAGAATATGTTCCATAGTTTCAATCTCATTGTGACAGAAGACACAATCCAGATTTACATTCCCTGTTAGAATACCAATTCTATGAAGAAAACTCGAAGTTTTAATCTTACCCAGCCAAGCCATCCACCCAAAACATTGAACTTTTGGAGGAGCGAAATTATTCCAAATTGAAGCAGTCACTGGTAGTATAGGTCCCAGATGTGATTCACTCCAAAGATATACTGAGGAAACAGAGAAAGTATTAGATGGGTCTGCACCCCATATGAGCTCATCAGATCTAGAATTGCACAGAATTGGTGCAGAATTTAGCAAATGAAACAGTCTGTTAGCTTCTTCCTCCTCCCATACCAACAGAGGTCTTCTAAAGTCCATGTTCCAGCCACTATTCTCTTCCCTTTTTTCGAAAAACACCCTTACCACACCATTTTTATCATTAGATAAGGAAAAGAGCCTTGGGAATTCCTCCATTAGGCATACATTACGCACCCACTTGCCTCTCCAAAATCGAACTCTCCTTCCATCCCCAGAACAATCTGAGCATTAGAAATATAAAAATGGTGCAGCTCTGGATTGGACATTACAGCTTGAATAATATCCGACCAGATCTTGGATTCTCTGCCTATTAACTGTGGTGTCCATCTTCCATCCAATGACACATACTTGGAGCAGATCACTTCCTTCCAAAGGGCTTTATTCTCTACACCAAATCTCCACCACCATTTCAGCAAGAGACATTGATTGAAACTTTTTATCCTCCTCAACCCTAACCCACCTAATTTCTTATTTTTAGAGACCACCTCCCACCGGACCATATGTATTTTCCTTCTAAGATCGGATCCACCCCAAAGAAATGCAGATTGTATTCTCTCAATTTCCTTTGCCACTCCAGCAGGGATTCTAAACAGAGAAAGATAATAGATGGGCAAATTAGACATAACCGATTTAATAAGAGTTAAGCGCCCAGCAAAAGATAACAACCTTCTCTTCCATGTGGACAATTTTTGTTTGAACTTATCAAGAACAGGTTTCCAAGTACTCCTCCTGCTGGGATTAGCCCCTAAAGGAAGCCCCAAGTATTTTAGAGGCAATTTATGGTGGCAACAATTTAAGGAGGAAGCAAACTCCTGCATCGAACCCTCATCTACCCCAATCCCACAGATAACACTCTTGTGATAATTAATTCTCAGACCTGATACAATCTCAAAGCATCTTAGAATTCTTTTAATGTTGCCCACCTCCTCTTTATCCGCATTACAGAACAAAATCGTGTCATCCGCAAATTGCAAGTGCGTGATTCTTAACCCACTAGAGCCCACCACCGCCCCTTGAATTAGGCCCAGCTGTCTAGCTCTGCTCAGCAAAATATTAAGACCTTCTGCTACAATGTTGAATAGGAATGGTGACAATGGGTCTCCTTGCCTCAGGCCTCTTTGTGGACAAAACTCAGATGTTGGTGACCCGTTCACCAAAACGGATATCTTAGCTGAGGAAACACAAGTTTTCATCCATTGTACCCAACGCGTTCCAAAACCAAACTTTGCTAACATGTCGAATAAAAACTCCCAATTAATAGAGTCATAAGCCTTTTCAAAATCCAATTTAAGCACCAAGCCTTTTCTATTAGATCTTTTCCAACCACCCACTATTTCATTGGCTATCAAAATACCATCTAATATATTTCTTCCCCCCAAAAAAGCTGACTGAGCTTTGCCAATAATCTTGGGCATTACCTGCTTCATCCTGTTCGCTAGCACTTTAGCAACAATTTTATACAAGGAGCCAATCAAGCTAATAGGCCTATAATCATTCAAGCAAGAAGGGCTTAAAACTTTGGGGATCAGAGCTATAAACGAGCTATTTAGCCCACAAACGAGCTTTGCATTCTGATGAAAATCGCTCATAAATTTTAGCACATCAACCCTCACAATTTTCCAACACTTTTTGAAAAATGACAAATTAAACCCATCAGGGCCAGGTGCCTTATTACCATCACAACACATGATAACATTTTTAATCTCCTGCTCTGTAAACTCTGCCTCCAATTGTGCCACAACTTGAGCACCCCCTATGTTCTTGAAAGGGCCAGCCAATTTGGGACGGACCTTCCAATTTTCTGAAAAAAGCTTCATAAAATGAATCTTAACGGCCTCCCTAATTGCCAAAGGCTCCTCTAGCATTGAACCATTTACAGCAATTGAACACAAGGAGTTTCTACTATTTCTGCTACATGCCATAATATGGAAGAACCTTGTATTTTTATCCCCTTTAGATGCCCAATTCATTCGAGATTTTTGTAGCCAAATCCACTCCAACATTTTACGTAACCTCCACACTTCACCCCGCACTTCCTTTCTCCTATACATTTCTGTATCAAGTAGTGGTCTATCCTCAGCTAACAAATCAAGAGCATGAGCCTCATCTTCTACACTTTTCAATTTTGATTCAATCTTACCAAACACCGCAACATTCCACTGTTTGAGGACCTGTTTCAGTGCTTTAAACTTCATAAGACATTTAAACCCTACCCATCCATCCACAGCAGATTCCGACCAACTTTGTTGAACACAAGATAAAAATTTGGGATGTAGAAGCCAGACATTGAGGAACCTAAAAGGCTTCGGGCCCCAATCCCTATCATCCTCCATCAAAATAATAGGGCAATGATCGGACAGAAATCTAGGAAGCCCCCATAGTTTGAAGGAAAAATTCTGCACCCACTCATAATTGAGAAGAAATCGATCAATTCTGCTCCATTTCTCTCTAACTTGAGAATTGCACCAAGTAAACTTCCTCCCTAACATAGGAATGTCTATCAACTCGAGTTGTGCAATCATATTATTAAAGTCCCTCATCCCACGATCCCTTCTCGAACACCCTATTCTTTCGGAGATGTTCTTAATTTCATTGAAGTCACCCCCCATACACCATGGCCCCAAGAAATTGGATTTCAGCCTCACTAACACATCCCAAGTCTCTTTTCTTTTAGCCACCTCGTTAGAACCATAAACGTTAATAATTACACAATCAAAACTAGAAAATAATGTACCTGATAAAAGGATGAAATTCTGGGTACTGCAGCAATCCTTCAGGAAAAACACCTCAGGGTTCCAAATACATAGTAGCCCTCCAGCTTGACCAATCGCGTCTACTGCCATGAAATCAAATTGATCCCCAGGCCACATAGACCTAACCAAGGTAGAATCAACTACTGCCTTCTTGGTTTCTTGTAATAGCACAATATCCACTTTTCTCTCTACAAGACTCTTCTTTATTTGTCTCCTCTTTTCAGGCCTTCCAATTCCCCTCACATTCCATGATAGTATCTTCATAAGCATATGAAAACCCTCTACCCAGCCGATCGTTTTAATCTAACTCGCATCCCCTTCGCCCGGCCTTGCTCTTTGTTGGTCTTGAGCTTCAAGATCATGCAATTTACTAAGCACCTCCTCTTCTTTACCTTCACACTCAAGGCCGAGGGCTTTGCCTATTTGAATTGAAGCTTCCGCCTCCGTCAATAATCTTCTTCCACTACTATTTCCGCTTGCCATTGATAGTGAGATGGCCGCTGCCGCCGACCTAAACACTACTCCTTTCCTCAAATTCAATGAAGATGCCCCCAACCCCGTGGAAACATCAAATTTCCTTTTCATTTGCTGCTTCTGAAACTGTTTTGTTGAAGCTGGAAGTGCTTTTCCTTTCATTTTTTCCTTCTTTGCTGGACAGACGGGTGCTGTTGCATTATGGGCTAAAAAACTCTTAGAACCAACAGTATTACGGTTAACACACTGCTCAAGCCCTTCAGGAGAAGTAATTGGGTCTTGGAAATTAGACTTGCCAAGGTGAACTAGCCCCTCAGTTCTTTAGGCCGACCCAACCAACCCACCCGCCATTTGGGCCCCATCAAGAGCCACTTCAAGGTGAATACCCAGCCTATTACTTCCAGACCCACTTAAACTTCTAATGAACCCAGGAGTGTATATGTCACCATCTACCCTACGTCTGACACTATCATCGCACTGCTTGCAGCTCATCCCTACCTCTGCCAATTGATTTACGCGTGCGCCACCTTCTGTTGACATTTCCTTCATCATATCAGTTTCAGCTACCCCTGAGACCTCTCTCAGTCTATCCTCCCCGTCCAGTTCAGCTGCAAGAATAGGTGATACAATAGTTCCCACTCCAGCCACATCACCCCGTAACTCTGATTTCTTGCCCAGCTGGACCTCCACATCACCCCGTAGTTCTGACTGCTTGTCCATCTGGACCTCCACATCATCATCTTCTTCCTCATACCTGCTGCTTTTGTCCGTGATCTGGGCCTCTGCACTTGTCTCTGAAAATGACCCCACTCCATTCTTCCATTTATTGGATTGGCATACACATTGATCCTGCAAAGTTTTAGAAGCTATAATTTGTTCCTCACACACCCGCACAGGATATAGTGTACCTTTGCACTCCAGATTAATGGTGTGATTAATAGTATCCATACTAGTCGTGGCTATCCTCACTTTACCGCAGTGGAGGGAGTTGAGCCGAAGAGTATCATCATCTATAGCATCCACTGTACCCCAGATCTTGCCAATGCTGCTAAATGTAGAGAAACTCCACAGATTTAGTGGAACTCCATAACAACTTAGCCAAACATGTCATTCTTGTTCGAGCACCAGCCTCTGCCGCCATACCTGAGCTGATTCACACCATGCGTTAAGCCACTCTTGCATTTCCTGAAATTTGACGTTCATATCTTCAACTGAGGTGAAGGTTAGAGCCATATCTCTTCCCCCACCCAGTCTCACCTTAACATCCCCAAAGCCTTGCCTTACTATTTCCTCCTTAAACTCAACCACTGATAAGGATGGTTTTAATCTTACTACTACGCTTTCGTACAACCAACCATTACCTTCCTCAACAACATGAATAGTTCAGATAGCAGCAGTTTGGATACCTCTTCCTCTGACAACCTCAGTAAAGGACCTGGTCCTTTGATATCCAGCAGTAACCATGAGACTGTCATTTGTAGCCATTCTTGTTTGTGGTACTTGTCTCGACCTGGGCTTCGGACCAAACACCTTTTCAAACTCCGCCATTTTGACCTTCAATGCTCTGTCATCACACCAAAGCCCATGTGCTTTTTGTACTGCCATGTCCGCTGCTACAGAGAAATTGTAGCGTACAAAGCCAAAACGAGATCGTGTCAACTTTCTTCGCTTGTTTGGAATAAAAGCATCCATGACTACCCCATAGTTGGAGAAGATATTGTATAACCCTCTAGTCCCCATAGCTTCTGGAATATTATCCACAAAAACAGAGTATATGGCTGCGTCTGCCCTGCTGCTCCACACTCCCCTGCCACCATGACGACGGACCACTGGTTGCCATCCACCTCCATCATTCCCATAACCATGCTGCTTGCCTTCTCGGGACATTTTTCAGTTCCTTAATACTTATACAGCTGATAATCGAAGCAGTGGTGATCATGACATGATCCATTACCACCATCCTGTATTTTACCTGCCACATCACATCAAAGGTTTATTATAAATGGTTTCTATCAAATTCAACTGTTGGTTGGGTGAAGATGAAGGGTTGTTTACGTCAAGTCGAGTTGTCAACCTAAGCCCGACTTGAATTATATAAATTCAACTTGGGCTATATTATTCACAAATTTAAGGTGAGTTACATTTTTTCTTTCCCAGCTATGCTGTTTAATTTTTTAATGTTGAGTCCTATTACCATTTTTTTTTTTTTGGACAAATCATAAGTAGCAACAATAACATAACAACTAAACTCTTTACAAAAATAATCTAATAATTGGTCTTGTTTGGAAAGTTGCCTATTTAGTTTTTTAATTATTTTAATTGGTTAAAAAAGTTGTGTTTGAGAAGTTGGTTGGTTTTTTTTTTTTTTTTTTTTTGTAGTTGATTTGATGGTTGTAAGAGAAAAAGTGAAGCGATCACGGATTAAATATAACATTTTGTCTTATTAATTATTTTAGCTTATTTTGTCTTAATAGGCTATTTTAGCCCAACTTTCTTTCCAAGCACCCCCAATATAACAAAGGGCAAAATAGTGTGTACCATTTTGGGAAGTGAATTAAAAGTTACTTTAGCTTTTAACCCACACTCTCACAAAAAAAGTCAAAAAATCAAAAAAAAAAAAAATCAAAAAATCAATTTTTAACAATCTTCTCAAAACACTCCAAGTTATGACATTTGTGGGGTTCACTACTATAAATGTCATAATTCAATACTATGCGAATCATAATTATAAAAATAATAATAATAATAATAATAATAATAATAATAACCAAAAATCACACATCTTAGGTCAAAATTAATATCATAATAAGTCATAATTAATACTATAATGTATATAAATAAATTATAACTAAAATTCTAATAAGTTATAATCAAAAATCACAAAAATAATAACTAGAAGTACCTGACACACCCCAAAATGAGTGGTACCATAAAATTTATCTATAACAAGCAGGACACCGAAACCACATAATATAAACTTAAGAGTAGAGAGCAGAGACAAATAGCCGAGATGGTTGCGTTATGAATATAGAAATGATCACATGAGTTAGGAATCCATGTAATTATGTGCCCATCTAATAATATCTTGTAATTTTTTAACAAATATATTAATTTTAGGGTTATGTAATCATTTAGGCCTTTATTAAGAGAAAATTGGTGAAAAATCAATTCTAAAATGGTACAAAGAATTTGATCTAAGAAAAATCTTATTTTGTGATAAGATCATGCCGGAAAAAGTTGTCGAAAAATTGATCAAAAAAGTCGTTGGCGACGGTGATGGCGGCAAGTGGGTGGTGGTGGTGAGTAGAGAAATGTGTGATATTTAATAGATATGTTGTTAAATGAGTGACATATGTCACATTTGAACAGATAGATTGTTGAATGAGTAACATGTGTCACATTTTAACAGATAATTAGTTTGGTAAATTTTAACAGATAGAGAGATAGATTAATTCCAAAAGATAGATAGATGTATTGATTTCAACATATAGTTATTATTTTGGACAAATTTTGTTTTTTTTCAAATTTTTGAATTGCCATTCAAACTCCCACTAAATTTAGTCTTTAGTCAAGTTGCACAAGTTAGCCAGAACAACTGATTATGTAAAACAAGACAGTTTAATATGTTATTCAAATCTTAAAAAATTTAGGGTAATTTATCAATAATTCTTAATAGTCGAATTTTATTTCCATCAACTCTTATTAAAAATAAATTCTAATAAAATAGTTGCGAAAAATGATTTTTTGTATTTCGCTAAAAATTTACAATTAGTAACTTTTTTTGTCATTATTTGTTTTTATAAATTGTTGTTAAACCTTACAATTAGTGACTTTTTTTGTGAATAATTTTTCAAACTGTCACTAAAAGTTAAAAATTGGTGACTTTTTTTGTAACGATTTTTTTAAATTGTCTCTAAAACTTATAATTAGTGATATTTTTATAACAACTTTTAAACTATCACTCAAAAATTAATAATTAATAACAATTTTTAATAATATTTAATTAAAAAATTATTAATTATTATAAAATTTATTAAACAATTAATTCACTTATTAAAATTTACACTTATCTCTTCCAAATATTTAAAATGGGGCTTCGATTGTTGTGACCCTCCGAATTGGACCATTATGTTTGACTGTAGCTGAAGGACATTACATAGTTACCGACGCTGCAGGTTTTACAAGGATAATAAACACAAAGATTCTAAATTGTTGATTTATTAATTGCACAATAGGACAAATAATGTTTGTCGAAATTGTTAA
The DNA here is from genome assembly GCF_055761805.1 of Camellia sinensis. Classification (NCBI taxonomy): domain Eukaryota; kingdom Viridiplantae; phylum Streptophyta; class Magnoliopsida; order Ericales; family Theaceae; genus Camellia; species Camellia sinensis. The sequence continues at coordinate 4,356,703 of NW_028128987.1, forward strand.
AATTTTTCCCATGCTTACCATGCTTTAGATCTTAAATTTGACCTCCAAACCTGAGGTTCTAAATAAAAAATTTCACTTATGTTGCATTTAAATCATAAATTTAAATTAAAATCTATATTAAAAAAAATAATAAATTATAAATACGCCCCCTGAGATTTACTTAAAATATTGATTGTTCCCTGTGGTTTGAAAAATTACAAATACTCATTTTTAGAATTTTTTATTTAACAGAATTAACTAAAAAAATGAAATTCATAATTGCTCTCCTATACAATAATAAAATTACCTAAATTATTAATTGAAACACATTTATAATATTATTAAAAATGGTTAATTGACTTGATGATTTATTAATAAAAGGAGCGATTTGTTATGAAATTAGAAATCTCAAAAGGTGAAATATAATTTTCAAAATCACAAGGAACGATTTTAATTAAATCTCAAAGGGTGTATTTGTAATTTACCAAAAAAAAATGCAAGTGCAATATATTCATTTACATTTCACTCACCTTTTCATTTTTCTTTACAAATTCATATTGAAATCTATAATTCAAACGAAATCTTAGGAATTTTAAATCTTATTCAAATCTTAGGAATATTTGGCATGATAAAACTCAAATATTGGGTTTGAATTTAAAATTTGTGGAGAAATTAATGAAAATAAAAAGAAAAAATAAAAAAAATAAAAGTAAATACAATTGAAGTTAATATTTTTTTCTTCATTTTTTCTCCCTTTTTTCTTTTTCCTGTATAAGTTTATTTTACAAATCCAAGATCTAAACTCCAAAACAAAAAAACAAAAACAAACCAACAAACAACAAATGTCAATACCATGGGCTTATGTCATTATCATTTAATAGAGGGATTTAAAAAAAAAAAAAAATTTAATATGAATGCTATTTCCAAACTTGAAAATTTTCATTTTTGACATTCAAAATGAATGAGGCCTATATTGAACTTATGTAAACAACTGCACTTTTGTCTACCAAACTTTATAGTATTCCTGGATTTTCCAACAACAATAATAATATGATGGGGAAAAAAGAAAATCACAATAACTAAACCACAGCTTCAAAATTTGAAACTTGAACTTTACTCAAAATTTTATCTCATTGAGTCGTCGAAAACAATCAATTAAATTTTGATTATCAAACTTGATATAATATACAATAAACAAGATTGCCAGAAATTTTCAATATCTTAAAATATCATAGTTTTATATTTGCTCGTATGAAGTGAAAATATATGAAATAAAAAATAGAATGAGAGAATGAATAATTTATAATTTTTATTTATCGTCTTCGCTGTTTAACAAAAGTGAAGTTTACATAGATTATGTAATCCTATGAATTGCATACACATATATATATATATATATTAATGAGCTTGCGATACATAGCACTCATTTGGAAAGTTGGATTGGGGTGGGTGGGGTTAAAATAGTTACGAAAAGATAATATAAATTTTTTAATTTAATAGGACAAAATGTCACATCCAAATCATAATCATTTTATTTTTTTTTTTATAAAAGTCAAATAAGTCAAAAAGTCCATCCCAACCAAGATTTTTTAGCTCCGGCTAAAATAGTCAAAAAGTCAAAAAACCAACTCATATTCCAAACCAACCCATATAAAGCTTGATTATTGAGTTTTTTTGTCAAGTTAATATTATTTTTTTAATCAAGCTAAGTTAACTTATTTTAGTCAAATTGAGTTGTAAAGATAAAATTCACTTGAGTAATCCTAAATAAGTCATTCTCAATATTTGTCTCCCACCTAAAAGACTCAAAAAAAAAAAAAAATAATAAATATATGGGAGAAGTAAGACTTTGAAATGAAACTTTTTAATTTTTGAAGCATTACATAAGTAATGTCACATAATAATCTATAAATAATAGATAATTATTGGTAAGAGGGGATACCAAATTAGAGAGAAAGAGAGAGAGAGAGAGAGAGAGAGAGAGAGAGAGAGGAGTATATAGATGAACTAATTTGACAAGTAGATTAATTAAAGAAGAAAATTTAATGTGAGAAGTGAGACCTGGATATCTATGCGTGAAGGTATCCCGTATGCTAGGACCTCTACCACCTTCATTTGCTGCACCTTCATACTGAAAAAAAAAAAAAAAAAAAAAGAAAAAGAAAAAGGCATGCATGTGAAAAATATTATTTGTCACCTTGACTGAATTGCTTCAGGCACATCTAAATAGTTCATTTGTTTGAGTCCTATATAAATTCCATAAAAATTAATGACTCATGTCTATTTGAAAGAACATGTCATTTTCCTATTGATCTTTTTAATTTTGATGCAAAAAACAGTTTACGAAATTAAAAAAAAAAAAGATATGTTTTTTGGTGTTTTGTAAAAGATTGTTATTTCAAAACAAAATCCCCCAAAAGTTTTAGGAAACAATTCACCAAACTTTTTTATTTTTTGTTTTTGTTTTCTAAAAATAAAAACAAAAATGAAAAGCACAAACCAAACAACATAACTTTTTCTTGATGGGCAAAACAGCATAACTAATAGCACAAATATGAACCATAATATACGGCAGATTGAGGTAGATATATAGGAACCTGATAAGCAGCAGAGGCTGTGCCAAAGGTAAAACCGGGTGGAAAACTGGTGCGATTGAGAGAGTCACTGCCATAACTACTATGTGTTGAAGCTTCTTCACTACCATTTGCTGTTGTTGTTCTTGATTGAGCTATTAGAAGGAGGGGGGACAAGAGTATATAGCCCATAACTGATTTTGGTTACCCTCTCAACTCTTGCATGTTTTGGCTTTAAATATATAGTGCCATGAGAATAGTTTAAAAATTTGTTTTTTCAATGAGAAATTTTTGTATGCTAATAAGATAATATGTGACATTATTTTTTATCAATCATAAATGTATATATGCTTCATATCATTCTCTAAACACCCAATATAAATGTAGTGGACCTTATTGTTAAAATCAATCACAATAGTAAAAGATACCACATGACATATACCTTATCCGCATACAAAAATTACTGATTTAGCGAAACGCGAAATGATAACAATGTTAAAATCCATTGATTCAAAAAAGAATATCAAAAGTAAGATTCCTCTTTAAACTCATTAATTTACAAAGAATACTGAGAATAAAGACTCAACAACAGTTGATTCACAAAGTATACCCAACGTTGAAACAAAAGAGTATAAAACTTGAAATTTATTAACTTTCAAAACTATCCCCCTTGCGCGAAACCTTACATCTTTATTTATAATAAATCCAATTTTTGTTAAATAAGAAATAAAATCGAGACTAATAAAATAGGAAATAAATTCAAAACTAATAAAGTAAGAAAATCGCATCATATCAAATCAGGAAACTAAATAACTATATAATTCTATAATATTCTATACTAAAATAGAAAATTCCTAATTTCAAAACAATAAAATAAAAATATTTATTTTTTAAATTTCGGCTTGCATCATTACGATTTTTTTTTTTTAAAATTCAGTTGCATCATTATGCAAGCCGAATTTTAAAAAATAAATATTTTTATTTTATTATTTTAAAATTCATAGTTGATTAGGAATTTTCTAGTTTTAGTATAGAATATTATAGAATTATTTAGTTATTTAATTTTCAAATTTGATATGATGCAATTTTCTTGCTTTATTAGTTTTGATTTTATTTCCTAGTTTATTAGGGTCTGTTTGGTAATGTTTACATTTTCAATTTATATTTACAAAAATTTTATAAACTGATTTTTGTTTATTTTTAGAAAAACATAAACTACAAAACGCGTTTGGCTTAGACAAAATGTTTAAAAAAATTTAAAAATATAAAAAAGAGTGAGAAATGGCAAGTGGTGGCGGGTAGTTGGTGGTGACGAGTGGTGGCGGCAGAAGACGGTGGTGGAAAATGATGGCGGGTGGTGGTAGCGGAAGACGGTGGTGGAAAGTGGTGGCAAGTGGCGGGTGGTGGCGGCGGAAGACGGTGGGTGAGTGGGTGGTGGGTGGGTGACGGTGACGATGGCGGGTGGTGGTGGCGGGTGGGTGGTGAGTGATAGTGGTGGTGGTGGTGGGTTGTGGGTGGTGGTGGCGGGTGGGTGGTGGGTGGCAGGTGGGTGGTGGCTGGTAGCTGGTGGTGGCAGGTGGTGGATGGTGGTGGCAGGTGGCTGGTGGCGAATACGTGGCGGGTGGTAGGTAGTGGTGGTGGTGGGTGGTGGCGAGCGGATGGATGGTAGTAGCGGGTGGTGGGTGGTGGGTGGTGGGTGGTGGCGGCGCGGATAGATGGTAGTAGCGGGTGGCAGGTGGGTGGCGGCGGCGAACGGGTGGTGGCGGCGAACGGGTGGTGGCAGGTGGGTGGGTGGATGGTAGGTGGTGGCAGTGGTGGCGGGCGGGTGGTGGTGGCGGGCGGGTGGTGGCGGGTGGGTGGTGGGTGGTGGCGGTGGCGGGGGTGGGTGGTGGTGGCGAGTGGATGGCAGGTAGGTGGCAGGTGGGTGGTGGCAGGTGGTGGTGGGAGGTGGGTGGTGGTGGTGGTGGCGGAAGACGGTGGTGGAAAATGGTGGCGGATGGTGGCTAGTGTTGGGTGGTAAAAAAAAAACTGAGAACTCAAAACGAAAACACATTTTTTGAGTTTTCATTTTTTAGCCAAATTTAAAAATTGAGACTATTGATTTATAAATCAAAAATTTACCAAACAAGTTTTTATTTGAGTTTTTAAAATTTTTGTAAATATAAACAGAAAACTGAAAACGTAAGTAATACCAAACGGTACCTTAGTTTCTTGTTTTACAAAAATTGGGTTCATTATAAATAATGATATAACCCTTAAGGTAAGGGAGATAGTTTTTGAGAATTAATACATTGAGTTTTATACTTTTTTTGTTCCAACATTGGATATTCTTTGTGAATCAACCATTGTTAAGCCTTTATTCTCAGCATTCTTTCTGAATCAACGAGTCTAAAGAGGAATTTTACTTCCGGTATTCTTATTTGAATCTGCAGATTTTAAGATTGTTACTATTTCGCATTTCACGCTGCATCATATATCCTATCTACATACAAAAATTACTCTTAATAAATTGAGAAATTAGTCAATAATTTATGTAAGAATACAGTTTGTTTGATCTTCTTAGTCAAATTCCATCATCTGTGTCTATTTAAAAAAAGAAGAAAAAAAAAAAAAAAAAAAACCATTGTGTTATGTCACAAAAATATACATTATCTCCTATGTAAAAAAATTATCTACAAAAATTCTCAAAATTTGAAATATTTGTCTCAATTTGACTCTAATGTGTTCCACTAAATGTACATTCAAACTTCAAATATTTTTCTCGATACATTTATACTCTCTCTCTAGCTACACATTGAAATCTTGCTTGTGAGCCATTTTATTTTGCCAACTTGACTCTTTTTTGCAGCAATCTCACTCACTGCCATGTGCTTTTTCAAAATCACGTGGTAGTAAGTAGGATTGTTTATTATGACATAGGTGCTATGAATTCAAATATCATAAACAATTTTTTCATATATTAGGAGATGAAAACGTGAACATTATACTCTCTCCAGACTCTCTAGTGATAAAAATCTTGTGCCACTGCCCTCTATCCTGATTGATGTTCATCTTCACATATCAAATTTAAAGTTTATGCTTATCATAGAATCGTTAGAGAGTTGAACCATGGCAAGTAGTGAACATTTTTTGAGAGAAATGTTATCTACAAGATCACACTTTGCAATGAGAAAAATAGCTTTTCAGACTTTGCAATGAGAAAAATGGCTGTGGTATCATCTTAAAAGTCATTCATGTTTGTTGATATCCTAATAAACAAACATGCTGATCTTTGTTCTTTTTTTTGGGGGGGGGGGATTATTGTTGTTTGGCTCCAGTTGGCTGTTGACCGTGTTGTTTTTGTTATGCTATTTGTGATGGCTATTTTTTCGTCTATTTGGCTGGTTTTTCACTAACTCTCGGTAGTTGTGCTTACATATAATTGAGCATAGTTTTCGGTGCCAACCTTATTGGAATCATCTTGTCTCTTTATGATGCATTTTGCACTCACCTCTTTTTTCTCTTTATTAATGCAATATCTTCTTATTTTGTCAAATTTTATCAATAAAATTTGTCTTTGCCCATAAAAAAAAAAAATAAGAAATACAAATGGGCAACCTTGTGCTTGGAAAATTATGCATTACACTTGTAAATGATGAGACTTTTAGAGTTGTTTTGAATCTTAACATACTGTTAATCTTTAAAAAATTGTCCAATAATGCATGCAATTTGATTGGGATGCAATTCTTTATTGGTTTAATGTATCCTCTCTAGTGTAAATTGGAATATAATAATTAGAAGATTTATGTCTTCTTTTCAATATGCATTGATTGAATTAGACTCCTACACAAAAATTGACTTTGACTCCCAGGTTCAGTAATATATGGTCGTGCAAATTTGTTTACGTTGAAAAATACGCAACATTTGATTGATTCATTTTGTATTTTTGGTGGACCATCTCCATGGTTCAATTAATGGAAGAGTAAATTACAGATACACTTCTAAAATTTGTTTAAAGTATAAATTATTTTTTATGATTTAAAAAATTATAAATATTCTCTTATTAAAAAAATTATTTAATAGAATTAATTAAAAAATAAAATTCATAATTACTCTCCTATATAATAATAAAATTACTTAAATTATTAATTGAAATATACGTTTAACATCATTAAAAAATATTAATTTATTTGATAATTTATTAATAAAATAGACGATTTAATATGAAATTAAAATTCTCAGGAAGTTGAATGTAATTTTCATAACAACAGCGAACAATTTGTATTTTTATTAAATTTCAAAAAATATATTTATAATTTACCTTTTTTTTAATCAACAAATAAAATCTGAATTGATGAAATCAGCATTACAATGATGACAGTTCCAATCACCATTGAGTTGACCATTATATTTACAATGATCATAGTTCCAATCATCATGTGGCACGAATTTCTTTGTAGTCTTTCAAATGTATAATCGATTACAATTATTTTTTCTTTTTATCTTCTAGGCAAATTAGACCATCTCCAATACTTCATTAAATTTGGCATCAGATTTAAATTTTGATAAAAAAATAACTTTTTAGTGTTTCAACGATTTTACCAAATCAATATCAAATCGAGAATTCACCAAAAGTTTCACCAAAATGAGAACAGACTTCAGATTTCACTATTTCACTGTGCGTTACCGTCGGAGGAAACCAACCGGTCGACCAGCCGGCGGTGGGCCGATTCCCTTGCAAATATTTTGGTTCAAACAGGTCAAAAGGTTCGAAGAGGTAAAAAAAAAAAAAATACACCAACCGGTCAACCCAATAGCTGTTTCAATCTACTTCATTCTGCTTTACCCAGTCGATCACAGGAGTCGGCCTCGTCGCCGACGTCTTCAACGAATCGAAGCTTGATCAGCTGGGTCTTCAATGCTAAAAAATGTTCAATTTTCAAAACTAGTTCTGATACAGAGGTGGTACTCCACTGTTAGTTCTTCACTCATGCATACCTGTTGTGCAGAAAATCAACCAGACCAAACAACTCCAAATTCACCATTACCATGGCTTTATCTTCTTACTCTACCCCCCACACAATCCTCACCACCACTCCCTCTTCCTCCTCACATTCACTCCCAAAACTCCTTCATCTTCCCCAGCTCCACTTCCTCTGTTTCCCAATCAAACCCACCACCACTCAATACATCCAAAATCTTTATGATGAAAGACGATCTTCTCTGGACTTCGATTTACATATTCCTTTTCCTTTTTTTTTTCTTCTGTTTTTTATGGTTCAAACAATTGGGATTTATGGTTTTGTGAATTCAATTTCAGTAGAGTTGTTGAAGTTCTGCTAGATCTTTGTTGAACCAGGAAGCTCCATGATTGCATCGTCACCTTCAGGGTCGTTGAAGAGAACAAGGGCTATTAATGGGACTCAAAATTTCAGAAATTGAGGAAAAAATTTCAGGTCAACCCACCGGACATTCCCAGCATTTTGATGCAAACCAAGTGCAACCGTTGGAGCACCTCGTATCAGATTGAGAAAATCGTCATTTTTTTCCTCAGATTTGATGAAAAAATAAGTTCACCGTTGGAGATGCTCTTAGTTAAGATTAATTGGTGAAAAATCCACTTTTTCCACGTGTATGACATATGGTCTTATGATTGATTTGTTTTGCTTATAAAGATGTATGATTAATGAAATATATTGATAAAAAATACTAATTATTATTTTAGAAGATAATTTTTTATCCTTTTTTTTTTGAGTAAATTGGTGATAAATCCAATCTAAGGAGGGTATAAGACATTAAGTCCAATGAATATTTTTTTATTGGTGAGAGATCTACCAATTGTGAAATAGTTTGGTGAGAAGTCCTTTTGTTAATTTTGAATGATTTTTTGTTTTCAATTTTACCCCTTAATATATTTGTTGACTTTTTTTATTTGTTGACTTCTTTTGATTATTTGTTCAAATTTATATCTATCTATTCAAATTTACATCTATCTGTTCAAATTATTAACTATATGTTCAATTTTTTTTGCTATCTGTTCAAATTTATATCTATCTGTTGAATTTTTTTTCCTATCTGTTCAATTTTTCTGTGAGCTTCTCTTTATTTGTTTAAAATCTATGAGTTTTTCTATCAATTTAAAAAAAATACAAAAATCTAATCTATCTGTTCAATTTTTTTATATTAATATTTTTAATCTGTTCAATTTTTTATCCCAAAATATTTTATCTGTTCAGTTGGCATACCTTACCTTCGACCAGAAACTTGCTTTTGAATTGATCTTGGTAAAAACTACTAATTATAAAAATGTTTGTGAGAGAGAGAATATGTTGTGTATGTTTTATTTGTAAAATTTTTAGATGAAACAACAAACTACAAACAAAATCACAATCAATTCCTATCTGTTCAAACCACTACAAAAAACAACTCATTTACATTAAATGTACAAAGCTCAACTCAACACTAGATTTGAATAGATAACCACAAAAAAAAAAAAAAAAAAAAACACTAGATCTGAATAGATCGAAGAAGAAGAAGTAGAATCTAGATCTATAAACCACCGGCGACTCCGACTATGAAGGCGATTACATATATCCCCAATTTTCCTTGCAAATGAAATATTTTATGTAGAAAAACAAAAATTGTGTGAGAAACCTAAGGACAAACAAATCACCAAAATCACCAAACAACAACTAGAGACAACCAAATCCACAAGATCTGCCCAAAGTTGAGTACGAAATCTCACATTCAGAGATAGTGTTATGAATTTTGGCGTATTTCTGAACGATGTTATGGTTGTTGAGACCTTCTCTTTCTCAATCAACGACTCAGTGGAGCCTCTATTTTTGTTTCATCGCCGCGAAAAAGGGTTTTTCCAGTGAGAGCTTGACTTTGGAGACGAGCACCCACTAGAATAAAAAGAACACAATTCTCATAACGGTGTACACTAGGATTACTATCTCTATGCTGAAATCTGAGAGCATTGCCTCCCTTATGATTAACCTTTTTGGTGGTAGCGTACGGTAGAGTTCGACTCACTCAGCTCGGCTTCATCGCAGTCTGTCGGTATCAGTTGTTAATCATGGACTCAAGAGAGAGAGATAGAGAGAGAAAGTTTGGTACAAGATAGAGATCGCGATGGCGATGAAACTACGAAACAAAGACATGAGAGGAAAGAGAGAGAGAGAGAGACAAGAGATAGGACGGTTTTGTTTTTTGCTTCACCGTGGATACCATATATATAAGGGTTATTTGGTCATTGTGTAGAAGCTTGTCCTTATGGACACAATAACTTTTCCCCTGGATCTTTGAACAAAAGAAAATCGAATTTGGACTTTTGAAGCGCCTTTTTTTTTTCTTTTTTCTATTTCTACTTTCTCAATCGCTACACATCGTCGCCTCTCATTACTACCTACATCGTCGGCGACTTGCTGAAAAATTGGCCAATGCTAAAAAAATCATCGTCAGAAAAATGGACACGTGTACTAAGCACAAGAGGATACAACCCTTATAACCTATAACTGATTTTGTTGCACTGTCTGCTCTTGTTTCATTTATATATGGAGTGTGTGCCATCCAAGAGGCACAATAGTTAGAATTTTGAGTCGAACACACCATTTAGTAGCAAGCTAGTTTCTCAAACAAACATGGTACGCCAGTTTAGTTTTGAAATTAATTAAAGAATTTTTAAAATTCAAAATTTATTTGATTATAAATTTTCAAAGTTATTTTGATTTTTATATTTGCAAAATAGAAAACAAGAGAAACTGGGGTCCTAGGCCATTCAGGTTCCTAAATGCTTGGATCCTGCACCCAAGCTTCACATTTGTTGTGCACAAATCATGGTTGGATTCGTAGGTGCAAGGGTGGGTTAGGTATAGAGTAAAGATCAAATTATACAGTGATAGGAAATAGCAGCAGCCAATTAAAGTCTATAAAAGGCGTGGATCCGACGGTTTTAATGCCCAAGCCTTAATTTGGCATATGCTAGATGATACAGGGCCTACTTGGGAGATTAACTAGACTTGAGATTTATTTAAAAGTGTCTTTTGAGTTTCTTAGGTCAAATGTCTTTAAATTTCTAGTCAAGATCTTTGGGTTATTTAGTTGGTTAAAGAGTCTTCTGGTATCTTCCACATAATTAATGTATTAAACAGTCCTAGGGAGTTTAAGTTAGTGATGTCATTTAATTTGGAAAGTTTTAGAGTCAAGATGAAGTTAGTATAAATTAGATTGTAAGTCTTGTGGCAAATGATGGATTGAATTAATGAAAATTAAGCTTATACTTTTATAATTGTGCGATGCAATCTTTCTTTAGTGCGATGCTAAAGAGCCCCTTGGTGTGATACCTTGGGTTTTTTTAGATGTGATACCTAGACCTATCCTTCTTTAGCCCTTCATCTACTTCCTACAACTCACTATTCATGCCTACTGTTCACGTCCACTGTTCACAGACCCCAAAACAAGCCTGTTATTTGTGTTTTGCTCATACCTAGGCCTATTTTGAATCTGTAGCGACCCTAATTTTCTTTAGTCATTATTTATTATTATTATGGTTATTATTATCTTATTTTATTTTTGACTTTATTAATTGTGTGGTCACATGAGAGTTAATGTGATATTTAATGGATTTAATGTTGTAATTATTAATTGGGTGGTTACATAAGATTTAATGTGATATTTAATGGATTTAATGATGTAATTATTAATTGGGTGGTTACATAAGGTTTAATGTGATATATAAGGCATTTAATGTTGTAATTAATAAATTTACTGCATATTATAGTTTATTAAGCTATTATATATTGAGATTTAGGTTTATAGTATAGTATTATTAGGTTATACTAGCTCTTAGGTTATTACATATATAATAACATAGAAGTATTCAACTAGGTTTAGGAGATCAAAAGGAAAAGAGAGTGACCAAGTTGTGTGTGTGAGAGAGGGAGAGAGATGGGGATAATTAGAGAAATCAAAGAAGACAAAGAAAGGGGCGGCAGCAAGGAAAAAAGAGGAGAGGGAAGAAAAGGAAAGATTAGGGTTTTGTTTTGGTGACTCTAGTAGTTTTCTAAATATTCTTTGATCTTCAATAAAGTATTGTGAGTACAAAACCCACTTCCCTTGATTTATATTTAATTCTTTATTTTTATTTATTTATTTGATATTAGTTTGATTTTGTATTCACATAAAGATGATAGATTGATTTTAATTATTTTGACTAGTGGTGTATGTAAAGTTTAGGGTTCTTAGATAATGGATTGATTTTAATTACTTTGATTAGTTGTGTAGGTAAAGTTTAGGATTTTTAGATGGTTGATTAATTTTAATTATTTTGTTTAGTTGTGTATGTAAGGTTTATGGTTTATGTGTGGGTAAAAATCTGACCACACTGCCTGCTTAGTGATCAACTGGAGAGCACAGGCAGAATAAATGGCTTCAGCAACCTGTAACAGAAAGAAAAAGCTCCGGCAGTGGTTCTTCCACCCGGGGGCACTCCGACGATCAAGTCAGTATATCTCTCAAAGATAATCAAGTGCTAAACTTAATACTCAAAACATAAATTGCATACCTTAGACCCACGGGGGTGCCTCTCTTTTATAATATACTCAATCCAAGTCCCACTAGAAGTATGACTTCTATGAACTCCAATTCTGTGCTTACTTTGGATTCCTCAAGAGATAAAGATAAACTTCCTAAGAGCTTTATCCTTATCTTGGTTAAGTCCCCTCTTCGTGTTAGGACTCTTGTCCCTTATTCGTTAATCTCGGACTCCGATATCTTCGGAGATAACCTCGGCAACACCGAGATCACCTCGGCTTAACTACCACGACACGTGGCACCTCGGCTGACACGTCGGCGTCACCATGCCACGTGTTGGTATTCAGAAAATATATCCCCACAACTGCCCCCTAGGTTCTATTACCTCGGCATTCTGAGGTGATGAAACCTATATTTGATATTTCTTTCTGCGTTGTGGCCAAGAAACTGTTTGACCGAGATAATTCTTTTCCAAGCCGATGTGTTCGCTTCTGAGAACAAGAATTCAAATGTACTCCACCACGCGCATGAGCTGTCATGCATATCTAACCGTTCCTTTCACGTGCTTTGTTTTTATTGGCCCGTTCCTGCGACGCGCCTTAAGGCTGTTTTTTCATCCGTCTGCGCCGTTTGACGTATCCGGTGCTCCAGGCGCAATAAATGCCCTGTTTTGCCGCCGTTTTAAGTTTTTGACAAAACTTTTCCTTGCCCCTTTCTTTCTTCACTTTTTCATTCTGATTTCTTGCTCTTTCTCTCTCCGAAAGCCCTTTTTTCTTCGAATCTGCCATTGCTCCAATCTCTCTTCTGCAACTGTCTTTAATCTTCCATTCTTGCGAAGCTTTCTTTGCTGTCACAACCGACATCTGATTTCGGCGAATACTGCTCCGGCTTCATTTGTTCTGGTAAGATTCTGTTCCTTTCACTTTTAGTTCTCTTTATGTGCTTTCGTCTGCCTGTTGTCATTATTGCTTTGTTCAAAGCCTTGGATTCGTTTGTATCTTGAATCGTGGCTACATCTTGAATATTTTGCACTATTTCACCGCTTTTCTTGCCATAATTCTTGACTCTTAACCCTTTGTATTCTTCGTGTTTCTGATAGCCCACCGTTGTTCTTGAATCTGAAATTTTACCATTGTTTTCTTGTTTTTTCGTATCTGTTTCAGATCTGTGCCTTCGATTTTGATCTTTATAGTTCTTTGGCTTGGGAGTTTGTGTGTAGAACCTTCAATTTTTTAGGGAAAACTGAAACAAGCCTTGTCAGTCCCTTCCTAGGTCTTTGCCGAGGTTATTGCATCCCTTCTTTGAACGCCCATTTTCTGAAATACATTCTTCTTTTGTTTAAGTCGACGTAATGGGTATGTGGAGGCATAGGGTTAATACCCCAACAAAACTCGAATACTTTAGGTAGGAATTCTCTATCCCAGCCGATGTTCACCTTAAGCTAGCTGGGGATAATGATACCATTATGCCCACAGACCATACGATGCCTTTTCCTATAGTAGCCTTCACTGAATGTAGACTTCGGCTTCCACTGAATCCCCTGTTTCGTGAAGTTCTTTATTTCTACAAGCTGAACCCTATGCAACTTACTATCAACTCCTATAGGGTGATTAACGGTATTATAGCTTTAGCTAGACAAGAAAATCTTAGGATCACCCTGGCCGACCTTCAGTACTGTTATACAATGTGCCCCCTCAACCTGAAGGAAAGGGGCTTTGTTTATTACCTTAAGCCGAGGTCTACCGAGTTCAAAATTGTAGCCGACCTCCCAGACTCCAACAAGGGGGCTGGGGATGACTTTGTTATCGCTTCGGGAAATTGGGAATTTGGCCCAGATGAAGATGTCCACCTCTACCCTCTTCCTCGAACAGTTAAAGAGGGCAAGGGTAAGAGACCAGTGCCGACGCTTAGTTGTTTTTATTTAAGTCTTTAATACTTTCTATTTCTGACGTCTGTTTCTTTGTCCTGCAGATCTTCATCAGCCACCGAAAAATTTCCGTCAATCCTTCTTCCCAGGAACAGATCTGAAAAAACTCCTTAACCTTCCAATCCATAAACGAAAAGCCCCACTGTTACTAAACTTCATCCCTACATATAAATCCACTTTACCCGACATCCCAAAAAGGAAGAAAAAGAGTCTTTCTCCACCTTCTGCCACAACTCCTTCCATTGCTTCCATATCACGGGCCGACGAAGGATCCACTTCTGATCCAGCCGATCTGCCATCTACTTCGGCCCCCTACTTAATACCAATTCCAGAACGTAAACGTCGACGAAGACTTGTGAAGACTGCCGAGATGGTTCGTCTAAGGCCTGTCGCTCAAGATCTTCTTGCCGACCTTCCAACTGACGCCGATGCTGTACCAACGCATGCGATGCCCCCACCAAAGCCGAAAAGAGTAAAAAAGGCTCAGCCCAAGGCCAAGGCTACGGATGCTGAAGCTAAGGATGCTTTGCCTATTTCTCAGCTGGTAGAAAGCAAAAAATCAACCTCTGCTTCTACCAAGAGGTCTGCTGAGGCCCAACCCTCAGGGTCTACACAATCAAAAAAGCCAAGGTCATCGTCTGCGATGACCTCGGCGTCCAAGAAGACCGACGTTCCATGGGCCCCTCAACTAACTCTGGAGGATAGGCCTATTATGGCCAGCGAAAGTGCCGATGATATCAATGTTGGTGTCGCCGTCAGCACTGCTCTTCTCCTTCCGAAGGATTTGGAGCGAAATGCTAAGCTCAGTGAGTATGAGAATTACGCTCTCATGCTCCAACACTCCGTTCAAGTAAGTGTTCCTGTTTGCACTTGTGATTTTTTCTTCTGTTTCTTACTGAGAATATTTTCTAATACTTCTGTTTTTTCTTCAGGCTATCCAACACGCCCATTCATTTTCAATGCAATCTTTTGAAAATCGTCAAAGATTGGTTGATATGAAGAGGGAGTCGTCCTCTCTGAAGAAGGAGATAAAGTCCCTTGAATCAAAAATGAAAAAACTCGAGGATCAGGCCGAGGCCGCAACTAAAGCCCAAACTTTAGCCGAAGAGAAGGCCGAATCCGCTGAGGCCGTCAAGAAAGTTGCTGAGGCCAAAAAAAGAGAGGCCGAGGCTAAGAAGGCCCAAGCGGAGAAAGAGCTCCAGCAAGCTCTGGCCACCAAAGAGGCCGAAGTCAAAGAGGCCGACGAAAAGGCCTATGCACAGGGCATGGCTGATGTCACTGAGGACTATAAACTTCAAGTCAGGCAAGCATGCAACAGGGGATTTTCCCTTGGTTGGATGGCCCTGATAAAGAAGCTTGATCTTCCTGCTGACTCGCCATTGCGCCAGGCCGACGCTATTCCTTTACCATTTCCTCCTCCAAGCCAGGTTGAAGATGAGTCAGAGCTTGAGGTTGATGCCGAGGATGAAGATAAGGAGATCAATGAAGAAGCCTTGGTGAGAAAACCCAGGGATGCTACCGAAGCCAAGTCCCCTCCTCCACCTGAACAGGTTATGGACTTAACCTTGGATGAGGAGAGTGATGAGGTTGAGGAGGCAGCCAAGGAAATTGTCATTGGGAAGCTATCGTCCGATCTTCTCTTGGTAGAAAGAAGTGTTGAGAAAACATTAGCAGAGATTGATGCCGAGGTACAAGCGGAAAAAGTGGCCGACAAGGTTCCACCAGAATCGCCCGAGGTCCCAGTCCCTGCAGCTGCTAATACTGAAGAGTCTTGATTTAAAATGCCTTTTGTACTTTTTTTCTCCTTTTTCTGCACTTTGCACTTTGTACTCTCTTTAATTTCTGGACAATGTAAAACTTCTTCTTATGACCGACGTAACTTTTTCAATATGTAACTGCAACTGTTCTTTCTATAGATGTTTTTTAATCTTGTGATGTTCCGTTGATTGCTTCTGTGTAATTCTACACTTAGAAATTTTTACATGCTTTTCCATCTTGCTTCCTTGGTGCAATCTTCTCGGGGTTACATACCTCGGGTATAACTACAAAACTTTTACTTCGGCAAGATACTGACCTGCAAACCTTGCACAAATTTTAACAAGTATAAAACATATACTACTCAATGTAAACTTTGCAAGCTTCTTCTCAAGTTTCAACAAGTATTAAACAGTGATCTCGGTCTAACCTACTTGTAAATTGCTACAAATTTCAACAAGTGTTTAAACAATATACTTAGCCTTGATTTCAACCTGTAAATTTATGTATACCTCAGCGGGTGATCATATGTTGGCTTAACATAAACTTGTAAATTGCTACAAATTTCAACAAGTGTTAAGCATCTTCCTTAGGGTGAAGCAACCCACATATTGCTTGTGAGACTTAAGCAATAACATTGGCTTAATTCCAACTTGTAAATTGCTACAAATTTCAACAAGTGAATTAAGGAATAATCTCGGCTTAACTTCAACTTGTAAATTGCTACAAATTTCAACAAGTGAAGATAAGGAATCATCTTAATTCCAACTTGTAAATTGCTACAAATTTCAACAAGTGAATTAAGGAATAATCTCGGCTTAACTTCAACTTGTAAATTGCTACAAATTTCAACAAGTGAATTAAGGAATAATCTCGGCTTAACTTCAACTTGTAAATTGCTACAAATTTCAACAAGTGAAGATAAGGAATCAGCTTAATTCCAACTTGTAAATTGCTACAAATTTCAACAAGTGAAGATAAGGAATCAGCTTAATTCTAACTTGTAAATTGCTACAAATTTCAACAAGTGAATTAAGGAATAATCTCGGCTTAACTTCAACTTGTAAATTGCTACAAATTTCAACAAGTGAAGATAAGGAATCAGCTTAATTCCAACTTGTAAATTGCTACAAATTTCAACAAGTGAATTAAGGAATAATCTCTGCCTTTTCTTTGCCCCCAATGTGAACCTGAGTTTGACTTGGGCTCATATTAATTATGTCTTCAATCAATGCATAACTTTATCAATTATATGTGTTGAAAGAATTCTGAAAAGACTTTATTGATGATATCGGCCAAAAAATGATGCACATCTAATAATAGAAAATTTTCAAATTACAAGTATTCCAAGGTCTGGGCAATGCTTTGCCCTCATTATCCTCAAGCCGATAAGCTCCATTGCCTAATACTGAAGTAATTCTGTAGGGTCCTTCCCAGTTTGGGCCAAGCTTGCCTTCCCTGGGATCCTTCTTGTTCCCGACGACTTTTCTCAGGACTAGGTCGCCGACTTGAAAATATCTTGGATTGACCTTCTTGTTGTAAGCTCTGGCAAGCTGTTGCTGGTATACTGCAAGCTGAATTGCAGCCTTCTCTCTTCGTTCTTCCAGCAAATCCAGATTTCGGGCTAAGAGGATGTCATTGGTGCCATTCTCTACTCCCTGGGTTCTGATCCCTGGGATGCCGATCTCCAATGGGATGACCGCTTCTGTGCCATAAGCCATGGCAAAGGGGGATTCTCCTGTTGATCTTCTCGGTGTAGTCCGATATGCCCAAAGTACGTTGGGTAACTCGTCTACCCACTTTCCTTTTGCTGCCTGCAGCCTCTTCTTTATTCCATCCATAATTATTTTGTTGGATGCCTCTGCTTGCCCATTGCTTTGAGGAAAACTTGGCGTTGAGAAACAATTCTTGATCTTGAATTTTGCACAAAAGTTCTTGATGAGTTTGCTGTCAAACTGTGTTCCATTGTCGGCAACTATTGCTCTTGGGATCCCAAATCTGGTGATAATGTTTCTCCATATAAAATTCTTGACGTCCACATCTCGGATTTTGGCAAGAGGTTCTGCCTCTATCCATTTTGTAAAGTAGTCTGTCGCTACCAGCAAGTATTTCCTCTGCCTAGTTGCCTGGGGAAGTTGTCCAACCAAATCCATCCCCCATTGGGCAAACGACCAAGGGCTGGATATTAGGTTTAGGTCAGCAACTGGCTGATGTATCAAAGGTGCAAACCTTTGGCACTGTTCACACTTCTTCACATAGGCTTCGGCATCCTTTTGCATGTAAGGCCACCAATACCCCTAGGTAATGGCCCTGTGGGCTAATGATCTGCCCCCAGCATGGCTTCCACAAATTCCTTCATGAATTTCGTAAAGAAAATCTTCAACCTGCAAAGGGTGTACGCACCTTAAAAGCGGCCTAGTGAAGGACCTCTTGTAGAGATGGCCTTCTGCTGTTAGACTGAATCTAGCCGACTTCAGTCTGATTTTATGTGCTTCCTTATGGTCTTCTGGCAGCTTCCCCTCTTTTAGGAATGCAATGATTGCATCCATCCAGCTTGGTCCCAAGTCCACGCACATTGCTTCTTGTTCGGTGCTCTGTTTATCTATGCTCGGGGCCGACATGTAGTCGATCATAATTGTCCTTGTTTTTCCAGTTTGAATTGAACTGGCCAGGTTAGCCAACGCGTCGGCGTGGGTGTTGTCATCTCGGCTAACTTGGAGTAATCTGCAGTTCTGAAATAGGGCTGCCAATCTGATGACTTCCTTTGCATATGCCGACATTCTTTCGTCCCTAGCTGTAAATTCTCCTGTTGACTGGTTAACAATGAGTTGTGAATCACAAAAAACAATTACATCATCTGCTTCTGCTGCTGCTGCCAGCTTTAGCCCTGCAATTAATGCTTCATATTCTACTTCATTGTTTGAGGCTTTGAACCCCAAACGGATGGACTGTTCTACTATTTCTCCATCTGGAGATATCAGTAGTACTCTTGCCCCTGCTCCCTGGCGGTTTGAACTTCCATCGACGAATAGTCTGAATGAATCGCCGATGTAGATGCTGCAGGGTCTGAGCTTCTCCTTCTCTTGCTTTTTTGTCTTTGGCTGGGATTCTTTTTGCTTGTTGGGACAATGCTCATCTTGGCTCGACGGAGCCTGATGTTCGATGGTTTCAGGTGTGAGCTCTGCGACGAAGTCGGCCAAAACTTGGCCCTTTATTGCTGTTCTAGGCCTGAACTCCAGGTCAAACTGGCCCAGGGTTACTGCCCATCTTGCTATCCTTCCAGTTAAGTCTCTTTGTTGCAATAAGGACTTCAGTGGGTGCTCTGTTAGGACCACAATCTTGTGTGCCTGAAAGTAATGGTTCAACTTCTTTGAAGCCATTACTAAGGCCAGCATTAATTTTTCCAGTGGTAGGTATCTTGTTTCTACGTCGGCCAAAGTTTTACTTACATAATAAATTGCCTTTTGCTCGCCTTTTTCCTCTCAGATTAGCACTGCACTGACTGCATGTTCTGAGACTGCTAAGTACAAAAACAGTTCCTCCCCAGGTACTGGGTTGGAAAGAACCGGAGTTGTGGTCAAGTACTTTTTTAGGTCGGTTAAGGCGGCTTCACATTCTTCTATCCATAGGAAGTCTGTGGCTTTTTTCACCAGGTTGAAGAAGGGTCTGTACTTATCTGAGCTTCTGCTGATGAATCTGTTTAGGGCTGCGGCCCTTCCAGTAAGCACTTGAACTTGCTTTGCCGATGTCGGGCTCTGTAAGTCCAGGATGGCCTTGATTTGGTCTGGGCTGGCCTCAATGCCCTTTCTTGTTACCAGATACCCTAAAAATTTACCTGATCCAACTCCAAAGGCGCACTTCGAGGCGTTGGGTCGGAGCCGATATCTTTTGAGTATGTCAAAGACCTCTTTTAGGTCAGCAAGATGACCCTTTGATTCCTTGGTCTTCACGACCATGTCGTCGATGTAGACTTCTACTGTTTTGCCAATCAGGTGCTTAAACATCTTTGTCACTAACCTTTGATAGGTTGCTCCTGCGTTTTTCAACCCAAAAGGCATTACCTTGTAACAGTACAGGCCTTTAGGGGTGATAAACGCGATCTTCTCCTCGTCTGGAGGGTACATGGCAATCTGGTGGTATCCTTTGTATGCATCTAAAAAACTCATCTTTTCATGTCCTGAAGTGGCATCTACTAGTTGGTCGATCTTGGGTAGAGGAAAGCTGTCTTTGGGGCAGGCTTTGTTGAGGCTGGTAAAGTCTACACAAACCCTCCATTTGCCATTCTTCTTTTTTACTACTACTATGTTGGACAGCCATGTTGGGTAATGAACTTCTCGGATGGCCCTGGCCTTCAAGAGTCTGTCTACTTCTTCTTCTACTGCTTCGACGTGCATCAACGTCGGTCTTCTGGCTCGTTGAATCACAGGTTTTGCCGACCTGTCGACATTCAGTCTGTGGCAAGTGACCTCGGGGTCAATGCCTGGCATTTCGTAAGGTGTCCAGGCGAACACCTCTATGTTTGCCCTTAAAAAATCTTCCAGTTCTCTCTCTTCTTCTCTAGCTAAGCCTGAGCCGAGAAGAAAGAAACGCTCTTCGTCGCCCACTTGGACGAAAACTTTTTTTAGCGCCTCTTCGCTCTTTTCGGCTGGTTCTTTCCCGACGTCTTCTAGGACCTCCATGTCCTCATCTTCAACTTCTGCTTTCCTTGGCTCTCGTATATTACAGCTGGACTTCATTGCTTCCATGGAGCAGTTTTTTGCTTACAGTTGATCTCCTCTGACTTCTTCAATCCCATGCTCTGTTGGGAACCGCAGTAGTTGATGCAACGTTGAGGGAACTGCCCCCATTGCATGCAACCATGGCCTTCCCAAGATGATGTTGTATGGTGAGGGCGTGTCAATTACCAGAAATTCTGTCTGGATCTTCTTAGTGCGGGCTTGTACTTCCAAGCTTGTTGCGCCCAGTGGCCATGTCGGCGTTCCATTAAAGCCGACCATCGGGCCGCTGGATTGTTCTAAGTCATCAGGGTGAAGGCCCAGCTCCTTGTAACATCTGACATACATGATGTCACAAGAGCTGCCTTGATCTATTAGGATGCGTTTCACTTGGCACTCCCCAACCTGGAGCAATACTACCAAGGCATCATTATGCGGATGTTGGACCAATTCTAGGTCGGCTTCAGTAAAGGCTATCATCGGCCCTTGGCATTCTTTTGGGCGATGTCTCTTCTCCCCGACTTGGTAGACATGCTGTAAATGTCTTACCCTCTGGGTCTCCCTTCTGACTTCGTTTTCGTTGACCCTTGAGTGGATCACATTAACCACCCTCGGTCCTCCTGCTTGTGGTAGCTGTGCTGGGGGAGGCGACGCTGCTGGTGCTTGAGGCAACCTTGCCTGTTCTTCCCTTGTCCTGGCTTCATCGACCAGGTCCCTTAGAAGGCCTTGTCTCACCAAGTCCTCCAAGTGTGCTTTCAAGGCTCTGCAACCTTGAGTTGGGTGCCCTTCTTCATTGTGGTAGGCACAACGTCTACCAACGTTCCTTCCCATGAATTCCCCTGGTGCTCTTGCCGGAGCCCTGAAATAAGGTTGGTTTCGAATTTGATCTAGGACTTTATGGATTGGGATTCGGAATACCGTCGTTACCACCTGTTTACTTCTCAACTCTGTTTCTTGTTTGGTCGGCCCATTGTTGCCTCGGCCTCGCTTCGGCGAGCCGTTTCCCTTTTCTTGCTTTACCTCTTTGTTTCCCGATGTATCTTCTTCGGCTCTGGCGTACTTCTCAATTCTTGCCATTAGTTCTTCCATGCTTTTTGATAATGTTTTTGCCAAAGACTTCCGTAGTGGGCAGTCATCTTTCAGGCTGTTCTTGAAAGACACGACCGCTACCTCTTGGTTGCATTCGGGTATTTGGTTGAACACCTCGTAGTACCTCTTCGCATAGGCCCTAAGGCCTTCTTCCTTGGTGATTCTTAGAGCCATCAAAGCATCAACCCTCAGGGGCTGCAGCTTGTTAGGTTATTACATATATAATAACATAGAAGTATTCAACTAGGTTTAGGAGATCAAAAGGAAAAGAGAGTGACCAAGTTGTGTGTGTGAGAGAGGGAGAGAGATGGGGAGAGAGAGAGAGAGAGAGAAATCAAAGAAGACAAAGAAAGGGGCGGCAGCAAGGAAAAAAGAGGAGAGGGAAGAAAAGGAAAGATTAGGGTTTTGTTTTGGTGACTCTAGTAGTTTTCTAAATATTCTTTGATCTTCAATAAAGTATTGTGAGTAAAAAACCCACTTCCCTTGATTTATATTTAATTCTTTATTTTTATTTATTTATTTGATATTAGTTTGATTTTGTATTCACATAAAGATGATAGATTGATTTTAATTATTTTGACTAGTGGTGTATGTATAGTTTAGGGTTCTTAGATAATGGATTGATTTTAATTACTTTGATTAGTTGTGTAGGTAAAGTTTAGGATTTTTAGATGGTTGATTAATTTTAATTATTTTGTTTAGTTGTGTATGTAAGGTTTATGGTTTATGTGTGGGTAAAAATTTGACCACACTGCTTGCTTAGTGATCAACTGGAGAGCACAGGCAGAATAGATGGCTTCAGCAACCTGTAACAGAAAGAAAAAGCTCCGGCAGTGGTTCTTCCACCCGGGGGCACTCCGACGATCAAGTCAGTATATCTCTCAAAGATAATCAAGTGCTAAACTTAATACTCAAAACATAAATTGCATACCTTAGACCCACGGGGGTGCCTCTCTTTTATAATATACTCAATCCAAGTCCCACTAGAAGTATGACTTCTATGAACTCCAATTCTGTGCTTACTTTGGATTCCTCAAGAGATAAAGATAAACTTCCTAAGAGCTTTATCCTTATCTTGGTTAAGTCCCCTCTTCGTGTTAGGACTCTTGTCCCTTATTCGTTAATCTCGGACTCCGATATCTTTGGAGATAACCTCGGCAACACCGAGATCACCTCGGCTTAACTACCACGACACGTGGCACCTCGGCTGACACGTCGGCGTCACCATGCCACGTGTTGGTATTCAGAAAATATATCCCCACAGTTTATAGATGATTGATTGATTTTAATTATTTTGATTAGTTGTTTATGTAAGGTTTAGGGTTTTTAGATGATTGATTGATTTTAATTATTTTGATTAGTTGTATATGCAAGGTTTAGGGTTTTTATATGGATTGATTTTATGATTGTAATCACACTCATGATTATATAAAATTAAAATAAACTTAGAATCCATAGATATTGGTTGAATGATGGATTGATTCGTTATTTTTATTTATTTATTTTTATTTGATGTTGGATTGAATTTGTATTTGCATGCAGATGATGGATTGATTTTAATTATTTTGATTAGTTGTGTATGCCATGTTTAGGATTTTTATATGGATTTATTTTATGGTTGTAATTACACTCATGGTCATATGAAATTAAAATTAATTAAGAACCTATAGATAAATTTCTTATACTCCACCATGACTCCATGGATTGTTGTTTTATTTGAGTGATGGTGAGAAAGAGTGTATAAAAAAAAGTGAGGATTATGAGATTTATTTGAATGCCTTAGACTTGGCATTGTTATGTTTATTCTCATATGTGAGATGCTGTGTATATATATATTGTTGTCTCGTTCTCATGAGTAGACGAGTGTTTTGATTTGCGCGCGTACGTATATGCTAATTATCCGGGGAGTGTGAGTCAAACTCGGGACGATATCCCCATACAAGTTTGGCTTCGGAGCGGTGTTAGGTATACGGGAGGCACATGGGATATATGTGTAGGCCGGAAGGGGAGGGCCGAAGTGGTGGAGTTAAAGTACAAAAATTTAATTATGAGTTTATTGATTTGTACATTTTGAAATATAGTAATCGACCTCAATAAATTATGAGTTTTGAGGAGAGGCATGTATACGTGATTTTGGACAACTTTTGTGTTGTAGTTTTTTATTAAAAAGATCGATTAGAACTTATAATCGGATGACATTGGTTATTGTCGGTTTGATTCATTTTGGTAATGTAGATTTTATAGGCTGTTTTAACCCACGAAACGAGTTCATTTTTATTGGTTTCGCGTAAACTGAAGTAAAACATTATTCTACACACTTTTCGTGTTTTGAAATTTTTCGAAAAAAATCATCTTAGGGCAGTTTTTATTCTTTTTCAGTTTCAGATTTTTCGATTGAATTCTATCTAGATTTTTATATCGAGTTTTTCTCTTAACCTGTTCAGTTTTTGTTAAATTCGTTCACGTTGTCTTTTAGGAAATTTGATTCTGTACAACTTTTGTTCTTTGAGTTTTGGTCAATTCAAATTATTTAAGCAGGAAACAGTGCATTTTTATACTTATTCAGCGAGTTACTTATGATTAAATTATACTAACTTTATTTTTTTTTGCAGGATTGTGGGTCTTACTAACTTTTTATGCAGGGCTGACCCACAATATTTTTATTTCTATTTTGTCTATTTTATAATCAATTTATATTTCGTTGTGTACGGACAAGAAACTAAATGCCACCGTATCTCGAGAAACTACCCATTCGTCTCAGTACGGTTAGAACTACTTGTCTTGTTCGTAACAAGAAATAATGTACTTTTTGTTTGTGTCTGGTGGACACGTGAGTGTCAATTCTTGTACTCATACCAGTATACCTGTATACTGACCCGTTTTGTCTCTTGGCAACTCGGGTGCATTCTGTTTGAGCACAGCTGAGCTTCCTTTGCAGGATTAGTAGAGGCTTTGGTGGTGATGTGGATTTACGATAGTGTTGGACCTATCGTTTGGACTTCTTTTGTTTTATTGAGCTTAGGATTGATATTAGTCTAGGTATTTATTATTCTCTTTATGACTTTAGTATTGGAATAATTTAGAATGGTTTGTAACCGTACATTATTTAAGTTATTGTTACTTTAATGTTGAGGTATTGGTTAGTTATGGAATTATGGTGAATGTTTTGGTTGGCCTTTAGTTTTTTTTGTTTCACCCCTAAGATTTGGATGATGGAATGTTATTGGGGTTTAGTCCTAATTTAATATTTAATTGTCCGAATTTTGGGGCGTGACAGAATCTGTCCTACATCATGCAGTCTTAAACCTAAATAGAAAATGTGGAACACTGAAATGTTTGGTTGTGTGGAGGATCAACTGAAAAAGATTGAAGATGAGTTGCATAAGTTTGATTTATTGGCAGAATTGAGGCTATTAGAATCTCTAAAAGTTGCAAGAAGAAGGGAGGTGAGGAATTTGGTATGGTCATTAAAAAAGAAAAAGAGTTGGATTTGGTTCCAGAAGTCTAGATTGAACTGGACTCAAAGTGGGAATAGAAATACTAGGTTCTTTCACATAATTGCTAGCCAAAGGCAAATAAAGAACTTAGTGGACTCAATGGTAATTGATGGTGTTAGCATTGAAGATCTAGAATTGGTGAGAGAGGAAGTGTTAAGGCATTTTACAAAGGCATTTTCGGAGGATTGGCCATCTAGACCAAAATTGTCTGGTAGCTTTGTGAAAGTAATGCTAAAGTGGTGGAGCTTCTTAAAAAAGAGTTCACAATGGAAGAAGTATGTGATGCAGTAAAAGGTTATGATGGGAATATAGCGCCAGGACCGAATGGGTTTCACATGGCGTGCATCTAGAAATGCTGGAAGCTCATGAGAAGTGATCTATTCCAATTCATGCAGGAGTTCTACAATAATAGTAAGCTGGTCAAAGGGCTCAATAGCTCATTTGTTACCCTTATTCTAAGGAAGATCAACCCCTCAGGTTTGACAGATTACAGGCTTATAAGTTTGGTGGGTGTAGTGTATAAATTATTGGCTAAGGTACTTTCAAAAAGATTGAAAAGGTATTACCATATGTGAGTAGTGATGTGCAAACTGCCTTTTTGGGAGGTAGGAACATCTTTAATGGAGTAATGATTGCAAATAAGGTAACGGATTGGTGGAAGAAGTCCAAAATGAAGGGAATGATATTCAAACTTGATTTTGAAAGAGCATACGATTCGATCAACTGGGAGTATTTGTTTTCTATGATAACAAATATTGGGCTTGAGGAGAGATGGTTGGGTTGGATACGAACTTGTGTCACTACGACAAGGATTTTAGTACTTGTTAATAGATTGCCAACCGAAGAGATTTGTCCACAAAAGGGATTAAGGCAAGGTGATCCTTTATCTCCTTTTTTGTTTAATATAGCACTTGAGGGACTCAACCTATTGTTGGAATGGGCAAATCTTTGGGGTTAATAAATGGAGCTACTATTAGGCTAGCAAGTTTGAAACTGTCTCATCTCCAATTTGCCGATGATACTATCCTATTTTGCAAAGTAAAGTGGAGGAGATTGTGGCTGTCAAAAGGATTCTTACATACTTTGGGCTTATGCCAAGACTTAAAATAAATTTCCACAAAAGTATGGTGTGTGGAGTTGGGATTAGTGATGAAATTTCATAAGTCTTTGCCTCAAAACTATAGTGCCTATGCCAGAAGTTGCCTCTTAAGGACTTGGGTCTACCAGTTGGGGTAAATTCAAGAAGAAAGAAGACTTGGCAGCCTGTGGTGGAGAAAGTAAAGGCCAAGTTAGCTTTATGGAAGAGAAAGATGTTGTCCTTTGTTGGTAGGTTAACATTGATAAAATCTGTCCTATATAGCCTCCGTGGATTTTACATTTCCATTTTCAAATTACCTAAAGGAGTAACAAAGGAAATTGATAAGTTGAAGGAAGCATTTCTGTGGGGTAGCTCAGAGACAAGAAGAAAAATTCATTTAGTGAATTGGAAAGAAGTAACTCTGAGCAAAGAACAATGAGGGTTAGGCATAAGAAGGGTAAAGGATATAAATGACTTTATGATAGCTAAGTAGTGGTAGAGGCATGAGGTTGAAGATGATTCACTGTGGAAAAAAGTAATTATCAGCAACTATGGGGCAGTATGAGGTAGATGGTTACCAGTGATGGAAGGGGTTGGAAATGAATCTACTGTATTGAGTGACATACTAAGTGTGTCAAAGACTAACTTTGGACTATTTGATTTTTTTCATAGCTAATTGTAAGATTATGATTGGCGATGGGTGTAGGATCGATTTTTGGCATGATAGATGGCTTTGGAACTTTCAATTAAAAGTGGAATTTCCCAGATTGTTTATATTATCTGTGGAAAAAGAAGGGACATTGAGCTCTTTCATGCAAAGGAGGGATAACTCAGGGGTTTGGAAGCTATTGTTCAGATGACCACTCCTTGCTTGGGAGGAAAATAAGGTTAGTAGGCTGAAAGCGTTGATAAGAGATGCTCCTTGGCTTAATGTAGGGCTGCAGGATTCAGTTAGGTGGGATGAATCCCTTGATGGTCAGTTTACTGTGGCAGCAATTAGAGAATGGCATGAGTTGAGTCAAGGTCCAAAATTGCAGGTCCCTAGGCTACTATGGAAAGGTGTAGCTCCACCAAAAGCTTAGTTCTTGAGTTGGTTGGCATGAAGGGAGAGGATGAAAACAACTGGTCTGTTACAGAGGTTTAGGGTATTGAGTAGCACTGTGGAAAATTTATGCCCATTCTGTAAACTGGAAGCAGAGTTAGTGGATCACATTATGTTGTAGTGGTCTGAGGTTTGGATGGTTTGGTCATCTCTATTAAAATGGTGGGGCTTATCTTAGGTCACACCTGTTACTGTTGATGGAGTGCTGCTATGGTGGCTGGGAACAAAATTTAAGAAGATAGTTAGAAAGATTTGGAGGCTTGTACCAGTTGCAATGTTGTGGTCAACATGGAGGTTAAGAAATGAGCGTGTTTTTAATGGGAGTCAGCCAAACATGAAGGAGCTTCATGAAATTGTAAAGGTAACGATTGGGTTGTGGGTGAAGTCCGGGTTGCCTGCGATCCCTTATTCAATGCATTATATTGTGGAGAACATAAATCAGGTACAGTTATGTATTTGAGGAGGGTGTTTAGTTGTATAGGTAAGTGCTAGTTTATGTGGGGTTGGTTTTTTATTGAATTTGTTGTTTGTTCTTTGTTAGTTCCTCACCAACTTGGGGTTGGGTGCTGTCATATAATTGTTCTTGTTTCCGGGGTGCCAACCTAGTTGGGATTTGGATTTTAAGATATGATGACTTTTGCTCCTTCCCCTCCCTCCCTCTTTCCCTCTTTTATTGATATAATATTTCTCAAATGTTGTATTGTTTTCTATTCATCAATAATGGTCTCTTTTTGATTGATCAATATATATATTCAAAATAGTTTATAAAAATTTGAAATTTGTTTTTTCAAAAGAGTTTTTTTTTTTTTAATAATTAGTTGTCATTTTAATTGGAATTAGTCAATAATAATTTATAGGACATACTTCATTTTACCTCTCTGTAGTTTAAGCCATGTGTGGTTTATCTCTATAATGTTTGGAAATGACCACATAACCTTCTTGTAGTAGTGGATTGAAGTACATCGTTGAACCCATTAACAATTTAATGAAAAAGACTAAAATATCATTATATTTTCGTTATTTGTTTAGAAAGTAAAGTGTACTTTAACTATATATACTTTATTCCATATATGATTTAACCTCGGTACTTTTTCAAATTATGCAATGATAGAAGTCTTATTGATGCAATGCACATACACGATGACAACATGAAGGCCCGACACCATCGTAAGGCCGATGAACATCAAGACTGTTTGCACTTTGAGTTTAGAAAATTTCCAAAAATCTTATCGACACCATCGTAGGGCCGATGAACATCAACACTGTTTGCACTTTTGAGCTTAGAAAATTTCCAAAAATCTTATTCCCAAATTGCACGACAAGATCTATAGAATGGATAATTTGTTAGGAATTTTATTGTGAAAGGAAACTAACTCCATAGAAATTGAAAATGTGCGACCTTTTAAGGTACCTGTTCGCATGAAATAATATAGCCCTTCATAAAACGAGTTATAACTTTTCAAAATAATCACCAATGCTACTAAAACACAATCCCTATGACATTTATTTGTAATTAGGGATGGCAATGGATAACCTATCCTGTGGGTATCCATGGAGACCCAACCCAAATACATGAGTTTCCCCTTTTTTTCTTATCCATTGGGTAGGGTAAGTGATATTCTTTAAATATCCATAGGGGATGGGTTGGGGATGGGTACCCACTAATTTCCCCTTTTTTTTTTTTTTTTTTTTTTTTTTTTTTAAGATTCACAACCAAAACTAAATATACATTCAATTTTTTTCTTTTATTTATTTATTTATTTTTTCAGGTTCACAACCAATTTTTTTTTTTTTTTTTTTTTTTTTTTTTTTTTTTTTTTAAGATCCACAACCAAAGCTAAATATACATCTAATTTTTTATTTTTATTTTTAAGGTTCGCAACCATTTTTTTTTTTAATTTTTAAGATTCACAACCAAAGCTAAATATACATTCAATCTTTTTCTTTTGTTTTTCTTTTAATTTTTTTTTTAAGGTTTAAGGTTCACAATTTTTTTTTTTTTTTTTTTTTTTTTTTTAAGATTCACAACCAAAGCTAAATATACATTCAATCTTATTTTATTTTATTTGGCTCAACAATAAAATCAAATACACATTAATTAACATTGTCATATTATTCTTGTCAAATTTTATGCATATCTAGAATTTTTTAAATTTATTTAAAAAAATTAAGGACACTGTCTAGTGCAAGTTTCGGTTTGCTTTTCTATGTTATTTTATTTTGTTATGTATTGTAATTTTCAGAATGGTTTGCTTGTTCTGAAATTTCAATTAACGAGTATGAATCTATTTGTTTTATGTTATCACACAATTTATACAACATATATATATATATATATATATGTATGAATGTATTTGAAAATAAGGAAATTGTAGAGAATCAAAATAAGCATGAGTCGTGATTGGTTAGAAAGGATGGGTACAAAGATTTATTTGCTGGAAAAATAAAAAGGGGATATAAAGTCTTACTAAATAATTTTTTTTTTTAAAATAAAAGAATTTTTCTTAGTTATGAACAGATTTAACTGAAATCAGCTTGTTTCCCAATGTTATGCTTCATTTATTTAGATAGAAAATATTTTTTAATGAAAAATATTTTTTATAAAAAAAATAAAAAATATATTTTTTTTATATTTGGTGGTGGTGGTGATGGAATGAAGGTGAAAGTAGAGATTGTGACATAGTGGTGGGGTGATGGCGGCAGTGATGATGGTAGTGGCTATGGTGATGGTAGTGTGACAGTGAAGGTGAGAATAATGGTGATGGTGTTGTGAAATTAGTAAAAATTTAATTGAAATTTTTTTTTTTGTTTTTTAAAAGTAACAAACAACAAACTTCGTGGGGGACTTGAGGAAGAAGATGGAGGATGGATTGGGTGTGGTAAGGCATAGATATCTTAAAATGAATGGTTCAGATTTGTTAAAGGTATAATTAGATTTTGGATAAATTAAAATGAATGGTTCAAATTTGCTAAGAGAAAGATGGTTTAATGTCTAAAATATCCGTGGCTAAGAGATCAACAAACAATTCCTTATTTATGCCCTGATGCAATTTAATATGGGTCTTATAACACTTTTGTAAAACAGGTTCTTTCACATTTTATTTCTTCAAACAGGCTCTTATAACATTGTAATCAGGTTCTTGTAACACGTAGGGGAGAGAGAGAGTGAGAGAGAGAGATGGTTGTAATTTTTTGTTAATCTTCCACGTTCTTCCACATTTTTTTTTCAATTACTAAAATTTATTTGATTGTCTCAAAATTATATATTTGATTATTATAAAAAAAACTTTTTAATTAATTAATTAATGTGTATTTGATTTTGTTGTTGAATCAAATAAAATAAAATAAGATTGAATGTATATTTAGTTTTGTTGTGAACCTTAAAAAAAATAAAAAATAAAATAAAAAAATAAGTTGTTAACATTAAATATATTAAAAAAGAAAGAAAAAAGATTAAAGGTATATTTAGATAAAACCTTTATAAAAAAAGAAAAGAAAAGAGAAGGTTATTAACATTAAATATATTAAAAAAGAAAGAAAAAAGATTGAAGTTATATTTAACTTTTGTTGTGAACCTTAAAAAAAAAATAAAAAAAATAAAATAAAATAAAATTGTTAACATTAAATATATTAAAAAAGAAAGAAAAAAGATTGAAGGTATATTTAGTTTTTGTTGTGAACCTTTAAAAAAAAAAAAAAAAAAAAAAAATTGTAAACATTAAATATATTAAAAAAGAAAGAAAAAAGATTGAAGGTATATTTAGTTTTTGTTGTGAACCTTAAAAAAAAAATTAAAATAAAAAATAAAAAATAAAAAATGTTAACATTAAATATATTAAAAAAGAAAGAAAAAAGATTGAAGGTATATTTAGTTTTTGTTGTGAACCTTACAAAAAAAAAAAAAAAGTGGTTGTTAACATTAAATATAAAAAATAAAAATGGGGATTAAAGTGGGTGGGGGAAAATCCATACCCATTAAGAAATGGGGAGGGTGGTACCCATGGGGAATGGGGAATGGGGAATGGAGAATGGAGAAAATTTATTATAGGGGAATGGGGATGGAGAATTAATATCCACCTCATTGCCCCCCATTGCCATCCCTATTTGTAATAAGAGTTTTAGCATTCATATACATTACATTAAATCTAATATAAAAGAGAAAATAAATGAACAACGGCATTCGTCAGACTCACAGATTGAAGTGTTGTTGCAAGATTCTTGATCGTTGTATTTTGAGAGACAGATGCCCATTCGAACTTGTGAGTACCAAAGAGAGGCAAAATTTGTTTTAAGGATATTGTGTCTAACACAAGTCTTAATCAAATTATTTTTTATTTCTAGAATTATACATTATATTTGGAAGTCTTTTCAGAATTATTTTCTAAATTCACCAAATTTATTTTCAGTTTCGATTTATTTATTAATTTCTAAATCTAGTTCAAAGTTTTATCTGCCACATATGATTTATTCTAACATGATTTACACTATTGACCTTGTCAAATTTTGGCCAAAATCAATCGTCTTGATGACGCTTTTGGCTTGTTTTTGTTTTACAATAGAATTTTCTTTTCTTATTTTGTTCTTTTTCAATGTTCAATGTCTTTGATTAAGGTATTGTTTAGCAGCTTTCCATTTTGTTTAATATTTGATTTTTTATTTTTCTCATTAATACACTCTTAGATTTTTTTTTGTTTTATTTTTTATTTTTCAAAAAAACTAAACTAGTTTAACAAAAATAAGCACTAGATATTTTTTTCTTCTTAAAAAAAGAAAAGAAAAGAAAAGAAAACCATATAAAATCATGAGTCTTTCTTTTTTTTCTTTTTTGTTTTCACCAATTTTAAATTTTTTGAAAACAAAACAAATAGAATTTGAAACTCAACCAAACAGAGTAAATAATATTTTGAAACTTTCTATATTCTTTGTCAATCAAACCACTACTAATATTTTGAAACTTTCTATATTCTTTGTCAATCAAGCCTTTATTCCAACCTTCTTTATGAATCCACGAATTTAGAAAATAATTTTGTTTCCGACATTGTGCTACATTTATTTAGGTGAAAAATATTTTTTAAGGAAAATATATTGTATGAATTTTTTTTTCTAAAAAATAAATATTTGTTTATTAATAAAATTTTAATTTAAAAAATATTTTTCACCTTTTGAAAGTGAAAAATATTTTCAACTCATATTAAACTTGTTTCTGGACCATAGAAAATGTTTTCCATACACCAACAAACACAAAAACCATTTTTCAACCCAAACAAATGGATTAGTTCAAATTGAAGGACTTAAAAGTCGTGTTATCTTATCTATTATACATTTCGGTTGCACGTTTCTATCACATCGCGTGTGTAAATTGTAATGGAACTGATATATTCATACATCAGTTATAAAAATTCATATTTGTCATATTATGAATCACAGTTTAAAGGAATCTTATCTACAAAAAGTAAAATAAAGATTAATATTTTTAGAGTTTGTTTGAGATGAGAGATTTAATAATAAATGAATAAAAAATTAGAAGTTATATAAAAAAAATTAAAATTATTTTTATTATATATATATATTTTATAAAAAAATTAAAAAACCATTTCCAAACAATTTAATTTTATTGATCTCTTATTTTAATAAAAAAACAACTTAAAAAGTGACTTTTCAAAACTTTACATCGAGAAACTTGTCATTGATGTTGATGTCACAAACAATATGCAAAGACCGGAAATTTCTCCTTTACTCTTCAAACGATAGACTTTAGATTTGCTAAATCTTCACATATAATCTTACAATAATCTTCACATTCAATTATTAGGTTAATTGTCAAATAATCTTCCTATTCAATAATTGTCTAATAATCTTGGCATTCAGTGGCGGAGCCACCTTGGGCGAGGGGTCACGTGCCCCTAATTTTTAAATTTATTATTATTTTTATTTTATTTTATTTTATTTATTTGTTTGAGTTTGGTCTTGCTCACAGTGTCCCTATTACACAGCTCTTCCAAATGCATTCCAAACACACTGACACCACATGCCCCCACAGCAATTTTTTTTTTATTTTTTATTTTTTGAATCTCAATCCCAACCAAAGACTGACATACAATTTTTTTTTTTTAGTGAGTGCATATAACTCTAATTACGGCAAGGCTAAAATCCTAAAATTCTAGAAGCATATGAAATTTTTTATTTTTTTATTTGTTCACAGTACTTGTTAAGTATTTTCGTTTTTTTTTTTTTTTTGTCTTTTTTGTCTCCCTTTATTGCTTTGCAATTTACTGACTGGCAATTCACCAGATTAGGATCACACAACACAGATTTGGGACCACACTACAATCTTGATATCTTCTCTTCATTGTTTAAAGGTTAACTTTATTTATTTATTTTTACTTTTAAATAAAAATTATAAGTACTAATTTATAGTTACTTGTTAAATTTTGATTTGTAAATTTTTTTTATTTGTTATTATTTATGTTAAAATAAGAGATATTGATATGTTAAAATTATGAATCTTAATTGGTGGTGATTTATATTAAAATTAGGGATTTTAGTTTATTGTTGTTTATGCTAAAATTAGGGATTTGATTTGTGCTAAAATTAAAAATATTAATTTGCAGTGATTAATATTTAAATTAGGGATCTTGATTTGTTATAATTTGTGCTAAAATTAAAAATTTTGATTTGTTGTGATTTGTGCTAAATTTAAATTTTTTGATTTGTATTAAAATTGGAGATTTTGATTTGTGGGGGTTTGTGATTTTGATTATGAATTTTTATTTTGATTTTCAATTTTTTCAAACAGTCATGGAGAAAGTATTTCAAAAGAAAATCACAGTTGGAATCATCTCTTCCTCAAGAACAAGATGATAATTATTCTTCCGTAAAATAAAGTCGCATAGAAATCAACTTAGTAGACCTTCCTGCAGATCCAGGACTACGACCTTGGATTATGGACTATAATGCTAATGATCGAGACCAAATTTGTAGGGCATATCTACAAAAAAGGTTCTTGTTAACCTCATGACCATAATTTTTCACAAAAATTATTTGGACAAAAATTTCGACGATTTAATCAGGCTTGATTTAGTGAATTTCCTAATTAGTTAGAGTATAGCGTAGCAAAAGATGCAACATTTTGTTTATGAATATTAATTTTTAATGTTTAATATTAGTTCGAAAATTATTATTATGTTATTGTTATTGATTGGGAAAGAAAATTTTGAGATTATAATTAATAGGTACCCCTATATTAAATTTCTGACTCCGTCACTATTCACATTCAATTATCAGGTTAATTGTCTAATAATCTCTGCATTCAATAATTGTCTAATAATCTTCACATTCAATTATTTATTTGGTTAATTTGTCACTAGTGTAACTTGAAATATTGGAGAGAGAGAGAGAGAGAATAGGGTAAAGGAATCAAATCTCTTGTTTGGTATATCCAAATCACTAGGAATTAAGATTGAGGCTATCCCTAATCGAATGTGTGACCAATGGTTGCCAATAGAACTGCACATTCTTGGTAGGATGGATATTCGATTCTCTTCATCTGTTTCTATCTTTTCCATTTCTTTTTATTGACAATTATGCGTGTAATCGAAATATTTAAATTAAAAAAAAAATAAAAAAATCAGATGTGTTATGTCTCTTAGTCGTCAGTCTTATATACCATTTTCCCAAAGTTCCATATACATCCCATAAGGATTTAGTGGGTGTAGTGGGTGTCTTTACCAATGAACAAAAGGATTATTGAGTAATTAACTGTTGATGAACATTTTGAAAAACAAGTATGCTAGAGACCAGATTAATCCATTCAGAAAATTTTGGGTAAGTAATTGTGTGGTGAAAATCAATTTGTACAGTGTGAGGTTTATATGTAGAATATATCTAAATCATAAAATGAAAATTTTAGATAATTTTTGGGAATTCGTAATATTATTCTTTGAAAAATTATTTTTTCTCACTCAACTATCGAATAAGTGTTTAGTAACATTTTTTATTCAAAAAATTTTCTACTACACTATTAGTTTAAAGTAGTACATGGTAATTTTCTATTTTTTATGTTTTAGATTTTAAAATGTATTGCGCAGTTTAGTTTCTTTTTTCAAATTTATTTATAAAAAAATGTTTAAATTAAAATTAAAAGCTAGTTTGGGTGGGAAAAACGAAATGTAAAATAAAAAGCACTCACTTTCATATAATTTTCTCTTTTTTAGGGTAAAAATATTTTTAATATTTATTTTCATCAAACTGATTTATATTATTAAAAAAATTAAAAGTAAAATTTTGAAACAAATCTAACCAGACTGAATAATTATTATGTTACACATTTCTAAAATTTATAATTTTAAAACCTATTATCATGATCTATCAAACAAGATTAGTACATTTTTTGTTTTTATTATTTTTTGAAATTTGATAATATCATAACTTTCATCGCACATTTCTTTTTATTTTTATTTTTATAAAATTATATATTTCAAACCTACTTATTGAGATCTTTATTGAATATAAATTACGTAATAATTAAAAAATATGAAAATTTTTATGAAGTAATTGTACACACCTATTAGTGTGCTAACATGAAAATTATTCATATGCATTATCGATTTCCAATTTTCCTTGTTAATATAGAAACTTCTCATTTTATTTTGTTATAATATATGTATTATTTGTTTTATTGAAAGAACTATTTCTTTTATTTTTAATTTCAAAAGTTGCTTTGATGAATTTATTTCATTTCATTTCATTTAGTTTTAAACTAATTGCTACATGAATAATTAGAAAGTGAGAAATTCTCAAATACAAAGAAATGGGGCAGGTTATAAGGGTGTGATGGAGAGAGGGGGATGGATTGCAGTGCTACAAAGAAGAAGAGGGGGAATGTCAGGAAATGATCTTTGTCAGAGGGATTGTTTACAGTATTTGTGGATGATTTACCAAACTCCATGCATCCAAAGAGGCTGTTCTCCTTGTTTGGTAAGTTCGAAGTAGTAAAGGATGTCTTCGTACCGACAAAGAGAAGAAAAGGCACGGGAACACGCTTTGGTTTTGTGAGGTATGATTGCAGGGTAGCAGCTGATATGGCGATTCAGAAAGCTAATGGATTGTGGTGTGAAAATAAGGCATTAAGGGTGAAGAAAGTCGATTACCAAAAAGGGGAGCGGAAGGTGAAGAGGGCAGGAAATAGAGGGGAGGCTTGGATGGGGAGGACATCTCAGAAGGTTCTTCCTCAAATAGGACTGAAGAATCAAAGAAGGCGATCATACGCAGAAGCCGTGCAGAATGATGCGACCGTAGAGAAGAAGCGGATGGTAGTTAAAGTAAGAGAAGCTGGAAATAGATGGTTGTATGAAAACACTGGTGGTCGGCCGGCCATCTGTGATGGTTGGAAAGGCACATCAATGGCTGGCAGACAAGAAGTGATGACCGGCAGCCTCCAGGGATGGCCAGCAGGCCACCAGAGATTGCAGGAGAGAAAGACCAAGGCATGGTCCAAAAATGAGACAAAATTGATGCAAGGTTTTGAAAGGCTCAAAGCTGTGGCGTTCCACTGAGGACTTCAAGCGCTCGACGAGCAATCAGACTCGTCATCGGATGTACTTGCAAGAATATCCAAGTCTTGAAGGACCATAAAAAATGGGGTGTCTACAACGAGGAATTAATTCCTTCAGTTTTTTACTATAATTAATTCTTCCCCTTGGTAGTTAAATTAGTCCTTCATTGTTAACTTTCAATACTTAAAAAACAATGTTATGCTACTGCTCTCTGTTCCTCAATGAAAGCACTTGGTGATTGTCTAGATCTTATGGTTAAATTGTTTGACCAATGAATTGATTATGGTTATATAGAAATGCAGGGTAGGGATTCATAAAGGGATGTTTCAAGGTTAAAACAACCACAAGCATGCCAAAAGGAGTGTATCTATTTATATTCAAGGAAAAGGAAGAGACTAGAACTCTATCCTTTGCCCGAAAGTAAACTGTAGAATAATGTTGTACAAATATAAATTTCTTGCAGGATGTTGTTAAAAATATATACATACATATATATACATATATATATATATATAGAATCATTATGAATGAGGCTTTTGTACAAAAATTTCTATATGCTTAGTATTTTTCACAGAAAAATTATGATTAAAAAAAAGGCAGGCTAAGTTTTTCTGGCAATGGTGACAATGTTGTGTTCACTTAAATATTTGATTAAATTGAGTACATACAACACAACATAGATTGATCTTCAATATGAGTACATACAACATAAATTGATCTTGATCAAGTATCAGGATACATGTAAAGATAAGCTACTTAGATTTTTGTTTCTATAAACAAAGCATAGATTTTTTCCTTCTGTTAAAAAAAAAAAAAAAAAAAAAGAACAGAGCATAGATTTTTCTTTCTATAAACAAAAAACAAAGCAACAAAAAGCACTACAAGATTTTCTTGCCATCTACCATAGATCCAAGGCACATAACTAAATAAAACAGAGCACTAAACCAAGACTAGCCACAGAACATCGAATTGAATATATTAAAAAAAAAAACTAAAAAAATAAATAATGAGAATGAGTTTCAAAATCAATGATGTAGAACTTGATAAAAATGAATGAAAATAAAAGATGTAGAATGAACTTGAGTTTCAAAATCAAAGATGTAAACTGAAAAAATCTGGAAAAAAAATGAATGAAAATAAAAAATAAATAGCAAACAAAATCAAAGATGTAAAATGAGTTTCAAACCTTAATGAAGATCGGAGATTACAGATCTGAACTTGATGCAAAGGTTCAACAGAAAATGGCCCTAGTTCTATTGTAGTGAAATAATGAAACTGTTGTGAAAGCCCAAATGGGCAAAAGATGAAGAAAAAGATATTAAATACTGAAGGGTCAAAAATGTAATTTCATTGGATAATCCCATGGGATAACTCATCCCATGATTTCTGTCCCACCCCTCCCCCCGGATACAAAAAATTTAACACCAAACAATGGACTATTAGTCTATCCGGACTAATAGTCTAATCCTATGGCCTAATCCTTCAAAACAAACACCACCCTTTTGTACACTTGTCACCTATTTGTCCTCATCACACATCTCCCCCACTCCCCCCCCCCCCAAAAAAAAAAAACCTTAAACTAAATAACATATGACTCCATAAGAATTGGACTTTTTACCAATTAACACTTTTTAAAATGTTTAGTATATCTCCTTAGTGGAGTATGAGACCCAATTGGTTTATTAAAAATATTTAATTTGGTTTGGTGTTGGTTATAATATATTATATATGACTTTTGGAGGCCCAATGAGTTTTTAATAATCTGTTTGGTGCAGCTAGGGCTCTGATAAAAAATCCAAGAGTCAACAATATTTATGATTATTGTTTTTGTTTTTTGAAAACTTTTGTTCATCTATTTAGTGAGGTCTTTCCTCTTGTTTATTTGCGATTATTTGGAATTTACCTAAGGGTGGTTTGTGAGACCATTTGTGCCTCGTTTGAAAACTCTTGGTTAATAGTGGAATCCGATTTCGGTCCCGTTGAAGTACCTCACATTGAGAGAACCACGCAAAAATTCTTGTGTTGTTGTTGATTTAATTTTTCCGCATTATTTTTATTTCCACCGATTGATTTACTTATGGGAAATCATCTATTTTCCCCAATAACTGGTATTAGAGCTTACGATTTATTTGGGTTTATTTACTTGTGTAAATCAATGGAGGGGAATGTGAGTCGTATGTCTAGCATCAATGGAAGTAATTGGATAACTTGGAAAACTAAAATGGAGGACATATTATTTTGTAAAGATTTGTATGGGCCTATTGAGGGTGATAGTGGAAAATCCGATGGTATGAAAGATGAAGAATAGAAGAGGCTTAATCGAAAAGTTGTTGGTGTTATCCGTCAATGGATTAATGACAGTATGTTTCATCATGTTGCTATTAAAACTTTGACACATGATTTATAGAAAAAATTAAAAGGTTTTTTATGACAGAAAATCAGCCACAAATAAAGCTTTTCTGTTTCATAAGTTGGTTAATTTAAATTATAAAGATGCTAGCCCCATTTCGGAACATTTGAATGAAATAAAGAGTATTATTAACCAACTTACTTCTATAAAAATTATTTTTGATGATGTGTTGTAGACTTTGATGCTACTTAGTTTTTTACTCGAAAGTTGGGATACTTTTATTGTGATAGTTAGTTATTTAGCGTCCGATGGAGTTGTCACAATGAGTCAAGTCACTAGTAGCTTGTTGAATAAAGAAATTAAAAGAAAATTAGTGGGTTCTTCTCATTCGGAGGCATTTGTTGTGAGAGGTCCAAGCAAAACAAGGGGGATGAGTAAGACTCCTTATGGTCCTGATCAAAGCCGTGACAAATCGAGAGATGATTCTTTTTCAAAGAAAGACATTGAGTGCAATTAGTGCCATGAGAAAGGGCACATGAAGCTGGAATGTCGAAAGCTCAAGAATAAGGAGAAAAGACGTGACAAAAGTATGGATAAGAAGTAAGAAGACACAGTGGCGGTTACTACCGATTATGATCTAATGGTCGTGTGTGAAAATGATTGTGTCAATTTTGTAGGCCAAGAGAACAATTGGATGATTGATTTTGGTGCTTTTTTTCATGTGACTTCTCGGGTTGATTTCTTTACTTCCTATACCAAAGGAGATTATAGTTGTGTTCAAATGGATAATGAAGGTATGTCCAAGATTGTTGGCATGTGTGATGTTTGCTCGGAAATAAATTTG
Source organism: Camellia sinensis (assembly GCF_055761805.1). Taxonomy (NCBI): domain Eukaryota; kingdom Viridiplantae; phylum Streptophyta; class Magnoliopsida; order Ericales; family Theaceae; genus Camellia; species Camellia sinensis. The sequence goes on from NW_028128987.1 coordinate 4,396,682, forward strand.
AGCTGCAAGCTATTGCTTAAAGATGTGAGGTATGTTCCCAACATTCGCCTCAATTTGATCTATTTGGAAGCTAGATTATGAAGGCAACAACAACAAATTTAGTAATGGAAAATGGAAGCTAACAAAGGGTTCTTTGGTGGTGGCTAAGTACAAGAAGACTCGCATACTATATTTGATGCAAGGAAAAATTTGTAAATATGTTATTTATGCACTTGAGGATGATACTTCTACCGAATTATGGCACAAGCATCTTGGGCACATGAGTGAAAAAGAACTATAAGTTTTGTTTAAGAAAGAGCTTCTACTTGGTTTGAAAGGTGCGCATCTTAAAGCTTGTGTTCATTGCTTGGCGGGTAAACAACATAGAGTTTATTTTCATAAAAATGTTGCTTCTAGAAAAGAAAATATATTGGAGTTGATTCATTCAGATATTTGTGGTCCTTTGAAAGTTAGAACACTATGCTTTCTAATAATAATAGTTGGTCCATTATTTTTTTTGTCTCTTTTTTTTTTTTTTTTTTTTGATTAGCAAAAGAAAATTTTTATTGATGAATGCAATACAAAGCATATGAATTTACGTCAATAAAAGAGATGAGAACATTTCCATATAGAGGTGATAGCACCACCATACAGAGCCCCAACCCAAGCTAACTGGTGAGAAACCAACCAAATGAGAAAAAAAAAAACAAGAAGAACACGAGCAAGACAAAAACAGGACACTACCCTCCAACCCCCAAAGTAGCCCCATTCTAATCTATATCAGTACCATATCAGCTAGTAAAACCAGATTAGCACTACCTTGAAGCCCTTAGACCAACAGACCACTAATGAAGCTCCCCAAAAAATTAAACCCATTGAACCTTCCCAGATACAAAAATGACAGAGTAAGTAAGCATTTCCCCATAATCTGTTGAACCTGATTAGCTAAGTACTACATCTGATCTACTGAACATTATTGATAATGCCATGCACGACATAACAGCAGCCTTTAGAATGAGGTTTTACCCAAATAGCAATTCTAAACTTGATCAAATCGCATACCTCCTCCAGATGCACTTGCTTTCAATTGAATACATTCTAGTTCCTAAGCTTCGATAATGACTACATGACAACCATTGGTATAGCCCTCCAGATCAAATTTGCAAACTTTCTCCATCTAAAACCCCTCCACCAGTCAAAAAGATCCTCTACGTTCCGAGACACAACCCAATGCATCCCTCACCATTACATTAGACTTGACCATACTCTCTAAGCAAAAAGGCACCACATCAACAAATGGTGTATTGTCTCTAACTCCATCTTGCAAAATATGCACAAAATAGACGCATTTGGACCAAGCATCCTAATTCTTTACAGAAAAGTAGAAGTCTTAAGTCTCCCATTGCAAGCCAACCACCCAAGAAACTGCACTTTTGGGGAAGATACATTGATCCACAGTAGCTTAGTGGCCAAAAGGGGGATAGAATGCACCGACAAAGAATAAATGGAGGAAACACTAAACTAACATGATGAATTTGCCACCCACCTTATGCAATCAGCCCTATCTGATAACCAACTGCAGCAGCATTCAGAAAAGTAGCCAATCTGATCAATTCATCTGACTCCAAACCCAGTAAGGCTCTTCTAAATCTGAAGTTCCAGTCTGTCCGGGCCTCCCTCCTCTCCACCACCACTCCAAGAGTGATATCCTTTTCTGTTAATAAGCTAACAGGCCTTGGTAAAGCAGTCTTAACACATATATTACCCACCCAACAATCAATCCAGAAATGGATTCTGTTACCATTTCATATAATCAACTTAGAATTTTCCATAAAAATATTGAAAATATGAGAATTTGATTGACTAACCTTGAGAATACTATCCCAAAATTTTGAACAAATACCCAGTATTTCTGAGAAAGGGTACCACATCCCACTGTTTGAAGGATACTTACTACATATTACTCTTTTCCACAGGGAGCTATCCTCACACCCAAATTGCCACTACCATTTAGCTAGTATACAATCATTCATGTAACGCCCCGAAATAAACCCAACATGAATAACACATCAATCACGCACATTCCTCAATTACAATCATTCTCCATTCTCTGTCTAAAAAATATCCAAGGTTTATGCAAAGGTTCCACATGCAATTATACATTCAAAGATATGAAAACATATGAACTTCCATGTGAAAGTAAAATAAAAGAAATGCCCTTATGGGCTTACATCTTCCAAGGCAATAGCCTGGTTACACAAAAGTGGTCTCTCGGACCCATACCAAAAATAGCCCTTGGCTTTGCAAATTTTCACGACAAAATAAAGAGCACACTACTCTTCTCAAAATATTTCCACGCCCTTAATTCGGCGGGATCACCACATCTTTACCAGCACCAAATCTCATAGGGGTGAGCATAAAGCCCAGTAGAGAATTCTAACAAAGTATATACAGTTATGCTAAACTTCTTAACATCAGATGTAAATGTGTTACCATGCCATGCCATAATGAAGAAAAACGTCATTTTAATGCACCACTTGAAAATCACCATGTTTCAATAATACTTGGCAATGTCATCCATTTCAAACTTCCAATTATTTTAATCAAGGGGCGGTAAATACAACACTGGTAATCCCTAGGCTGGTGTCTGCAAGTAGACTCTACGAGTACTACCAAACTGTCATTTTTACCCGTATTAACCGGAAGACTCAACACCTATCCGCGCGGATTTCTAGTCTTTCACTATGGACACTCAGGCCAACTTATCTATCATCTACACCCCCTATCTGGACTTACCACCGTATTTACCCCATGAGCATTTCCACATTTCTCCTTCCAACATTATTCCCTTTTATGAAACAATTATTTCAAATCTAAGCTTACAATGCAAATTAATAATTGAATAAAAATGCAATGCAATGATTCTTCCATGATTCATAACATTTTTCTGTGTTCAAGCCTCTACAATAATATCAACATTCATGTTTCCCATTACCTCTTTCAATGCTCATCTAGACTACATGTAATGCTTTCAAACATAAAGTTTTCAATGTTTGTGTTTCTTACAAACCCAAGTGCTCAACAATTTGTCATCTTATTATCATATATTACCATATCCTTAACCATAGTTTCCAAACAAATTCTCTATTACCATATGACAAGCTTCCCATCTATGCAACCACATTATGAAATCTACACACTTTCATCTTTGATCAAATGAGAAGAAGATTTCATGGACAATTCCAAGTTTTTCCAAAAATCCCCAAATTCTAGGGTTTTGCATCAAAACCAAAATAACTCTCATTTTATGGTGAGAGTTTATCAAAATCTACTTTATGAGATCATAGATACAAAATCTTAAGGATCAACATGAAAATCTTTGAGCTTTTAAACTCTCCTTTGAGAAATTCCATTATTTTTTTGAATCAAAAACAAAATTTCTAAATAATACAAGAGAAGTACAAATTCAACACTCAATCTTGCAAAACTTGTATATATAACTCAAGAATATCCCTACCTCCCAGTAGAAGCCCAAGGAGAAGGGCTAGACAAAGGTGAAGCTTCCAAAAATGGCAAATCCCACTTCTTCTTGGATGGAAATGAAGATCTTGAAGAGCTCAATCTTTTTGTCTAAGGAAGAAGGGTGAGAAGACCACTAGATCTAGGTCAAATATATAAAGAGAGAGTATTTCTAGAGAGAGAAGCTCTTAACTTAGGGTTTGGATGAAAAAAAAGATGAAAAAGTTATGTAAAAAGTCGCTTTTACGATCTGATATACGCACAGTCCGCTCGAGCGGAGAGTTTCACGCTCGAGCGTTAGACACAACAACAACAACTCGCTCTAGCGCAAAGAGCACCACTCGCGCGTGGATTACACCCGTCCAGTATTTCACAAATTCCAGACAGCCGCTTGAGCGCCATAAGGGCCGCTCGAGCTTAGACACGCTTCAGCGTAAGAAACTCTGCTCAAGCGTGAAAAACACTCTTGCAGCACTTTTGCAGAGACACCCGATACTGAAAGATTGCAAACTCCGCTCGAGCGCAAGAAAGTCTGCTTGAGCGGAAGACCGAAATTTTGGGCAACAAGATTCTAGACCGAAAGGTAACCAACCTATTCTAAACACGCTCAAGTCATTCCAAAACTCAAATTCAAGAGGTGTAAGGAAGAAAGGCATAACCGGCAGTATCAAACAACAAGATTCGGATCCAGAATACCATGACAGTCGGGTAGAGACCCGGGGTCGCTATAATTCACCTCTTGAAATCTTCTAATACCTAGACCCCCATTGTCTTTGCTCTTAGTTGCTTCAACCCAACTAACAAAGGTGAACTTTCCTCTTCAGATCCAACCCCTCTTCCCCCATCTCCCGGCCACAGAAAGTTTGCTTGAATTCTATCAAATGCTTTAGCCACAGATGAGGGCATCTTGAAGATAGATAAATAGAACGTGGGTAAGCTGGACAATACAAATTTTATGAGCGATAAACTTCCTCTAAATGAGAGGAGTTTCCTCTTCCATGAGGCAAGTTCGGCTCTACATTTATCAAGTACAGGCTTCGAAGTCTTCTTTAGCCTAGGGCTAGCCCTCAATGGTAGCCCAAGATAGGATAGTGGTAGCTTCTGATACCTGTAATTCAGTCTAGATGCAAACTCCTTCAACTCTTGCTCAGACAAGCCTATTCCACATACAAAGCTTTTATGAAAATTAATTTTCAAGCCAGAGACTAACTCAAAGCACCTCAAAATCCTTTTAACCACCATTATCACCTCCATGTCAGCTTCGCAAAAAATAATTGTAACGCCAGTGAATTGGAGATGTGAAACCGTAACATCATGACCCACCATAGCCCCTCTAAGTAGCCCCAAAGACTTGCCCTTAGCATCAGCATATTGAGACCGTTGACCACTAGGTTAAATAGGAAAGGAGACAAAGGATCACCTTGTCGGAGGCCTTTACTAGGGTTGAATTCGGATGTAGGAGATCCATTCACAAGAACTGAAATTCTAGAAGATTCTAGGCACTCCCTAATCCATCCCCTCCACCTAACTCCAAAACCAAACTCATCCATTATAGATAGTAAACAACCCCAACTTACAGAGTCATATGCCTTCTGGAAATCAAGCTTTAGAATAACTCCTTTTTTCTTAGTAACCTTCCACCAGTCAACAATTTCATTAGCTATTAAAACCCTATCCAACATATTCCTTCCACCCAAGAAGGCTGATTGTGCCTCAACAATAATCCTTAACACCACCTTCTTTAGCCTATTAGCAAACACTTTAACAAGAATCTTATACAGGGACCCAATTAGGCTAGTAGGTCTGTAATCTGAGATGCTAGCTGGACAGTTATGTTTGGGAATTAGAGTAATAAAAGAATTATTCACCCCAGAAGCCAACTTCCTGTTGACCATCTTCCAACAATTTTGGAAACAAACCAGGTTAAACCCATCGGGCCCAAGGGCTTTATTCCCATCACAACTTTTAATAGTAGCCCATACTTCCTCTTTCGAAAAATCAGCTTCCAATCCATCCACCAATTGGTCCTGACCAATAGATCTAAAGTGCCTTCTCAGCTGTGGTCTTTCCCCCAACCTTTAGTAAACACTTGTCTAAAATGCGTAAGCACATCCTCTTTCACCATGGTTGGGTCCTCAAGTATTACCTCATCAATTGACAATGAGCTCATAGAGTTCCTGTAGTGCCTACTCGATGCTATGGTATGAAAGTACCTTGTGTTTTTGTTGCCTTTCATTTCATGTCACAATCAAACTTGGACTTCTGTAGCTACAACCATTCCGCCCTTTTGGTGAATGACCACACTTGTCTCCTTACCTCCTTTCTTCGTACTACTTCATACTCTAACAAGTCTCTGGATTCAGCCACCAAATCCAACTCATGTAACTCTTCCTGAGCCCTCTCCAATGAAAAGGACACATTCCCAAACACCTCTTTATTCCACTTCTTTAGCTTTATTTTGAGATTTCTAAATTTCATTATAATCACAAATCCTGTTGACCCAGTAAAAACTGATTTCTCCCATGACTTCTTAATAATTGAAGAAAAGTTTGGATGTAAAAGCCAAGCATTGATAAACCTAAACGGCTTTGGACCCTAATCTCTCTCATACTCCATCAAAAGCAGAGGGCAGTGATCTAAAACACCCCTTAGCGGTTTCCACAACTTCAGCTTGAACTTCGTCATCCACTCTGATGACAATAATACTCTGTCAATTCTACTCCATCTGCCTCATCAGCTGAATTACTCCATGTAAATTTCCTTCAAAGCATTGGCATATCAAATAGCTCTAACCCTTCAATAAAGTTATTGAACTCTAACATGCCTCTGTCCCTTCTTGTACATCATTTTCTTTCCCCTAAATTCCCAATCTCATTAAGGTCCCCTCCTCCCAAACACCACAGACCAGAAAATCCTGACGTTAAATTAACGATTACATTCCATAAATATCTCCTCATTGGAGCATCATTTGGTGCGTAAACATTAATGAAAACACAATCAAAATCTGAAAGCATAGTACCTGATAACAGTATAAAACATCTTAAGCTGTAACACTGTAATAGTACAAAAACCGAAGGTCTTCAAACACACAACAGCCCTCCAGCCGATCCATTCGTATCCACACCCATAAATTCAAGCTCATCATCGAGCCAAACCGAACGCACCATATCTCTTGACATCCCATCTTTCTTCGTTTCTTTAAAAAAAAAATGATTTTTCTCTCCTGGAGTAACCCCCTTATTTTTCTCATTTTCTTTGGTTTTCCAAAACTCTAACATTTCAAGACAACAGCTTCATTAGGAAACATAGCATAACACCAAGACCACTTGATAATGCTATTCAGTGATGAATAACACCATCCCTCTGTGCTGCTCTCCTCGCATTATCCTCTTTGAACTCCATGATTCTCTGTAATGCTTCTTGTTCATTACCACTGAAGCTAATCCCCAGAGTTTACCCACTTTTAAAGTCTCCTTGGCCTATTCCAAGAAGAAATTTCCACCCCGATCATATTGACCTCCCGAGCTTGATCTTGACAGCATTGCTGCAGCTACTCTAAAGACAGGTCCTTTATGCCATACTCCCATTGAAGATAAACCACCAAATCGAACAGCTCCCTTCCCACCTCTCTAAGCTAATCTACCTCCTTTTGATACCCTCTCCGGTACCAGGGCTTTTTTCTTCCCAATGAATTTGCAATTGTGATTATAGGACACTCCAGATCCTCCAGTAATCGTTCCCAAAATAGATATGGACTGTGTAGATGACAATGGTAAACACCCATCAACATGGGCCTGAGTCACTTCCTTCCCTTTAGGACTATGTCTCACTCCCACAATTTTTTCACTGGACTTGGCCACTCCCTTTTCTTTGACAGCGTTATCCAATAATATTTGAATGTTAATCCCAGGCCTTTCAAGCCCAGTACCACTAAGGCTTCTCATAAACCTAGTCATAACCAACCCCACCTCCTCCCTACCCCTCTCATTAATACTCCTCTAGATCACAACTATGCTATCATTAGCAATGCAACTATTGCATGCTTCTGGTAACTTTGGGTTCTCCATACATGTGTTTATAGTTTTTCCCACTACAGATGGATAAGAAGTGTCCAGCTCCTTACCTCATCCACTACCCTCATTAATTGCCACATCCTCCTTTTGAAGAGAGACCATGTCATCCTGGCCTGCCACTTCATTATGCATAGTGCCTTCCACCTTAGCAACTTCTTCCACGACTGGACTCCTATTGTAACGGCCGCAAAATGCATATCACAATTAGCTTAATGGAATTATGAGTTAATATGATTTAACTTGGAACTATCTGTCTGAATTGGGAAAGTATCTGTTGGAGCTATGACTTCAGACCTGAAATTGACGACCTTAATGGGCTTAGAAACCGAAATTGAGTTCATGGATAAACTAATGGGAATTTTTAGTACCATTTGGGGAGTTTAATTGAAAATTGATTCTGTCTGATTCGCTAAGTTATGTTTGGCTTTACTTTTATACAATTATATGTATATATGAGATATGAGCTCATTTGAGCTCATACTTATCCACTTAGACCCAACAAAAAAAATCGGAGAGAGAGAGAGAGAGAGAGAGAGAGAGAGAGAGAGAGAGAGTTTTAGAGAACACCAAGGAAGAGAAGAAGAAGAAAGCTTGAAAAAGAAGGAGGAAGAGTAAAGCTTTGACCTCCATCAATCATTAATCTAAGGTAAGACTTCACTTCTAATTCCTTGAATTTGAGACATCTCCATGCCTATCCTCTTGAATTTAAGCTTAATCAAGAAAGCATCATGCATCTTTGATAGGGGTTTTGTGGTGTATGAGGTGGAATACCTATATGAACATGCATGGCTAGATTTGTAGGAGTTAGTTCAAGATCTTGGCATACAAGGCATGGGTTCATGAAAGTCTTGTGCATACACATGTTCTCTTGCAAGGTTCTTGAGATTTAAAGAGGAAACTCCTAGATTTTGAGAATTGGAACTCAAGTATACATATTTTATGGTTTTACATTTCAAGTCTAAGTTTGATCCTTTACATGGAAATTGGGTTTTGAGATGAAGTGCTAATTTTTATTCATTCAACTTGTTTTGTTGAGTTTTGAGGCTTGAATTGCATGAAAATAAAGTTGATTTTTGCAAAAGAATGAGTTCCCCTTCAAGCAGATTTTTGGACTGAAAATATACCCAGACCGCTCGAGCGGCCTAGGCCACCGCTCAAGCGGCCAATCCCTTTTTGGCCAAAATTGCATTCTGAAATCACCGCTCATGCGACCAAACCATCGCATGTGCGGCCAAATAGGGCTCTTTTTTTGGTTTTGTTTTCTTTCCATTTTCTAACTTTTGAGCCTTCATTTATAGGGTTTTTACGTGAAATTTACATCCATTAGCATCTCATAAGCATGATAAAAATTAAAAGAAGCAAACGAATGAGGAACGAATAATTGAATAGAACCAACTGAATGAATAAGAGTTAATATAAGAAACTCCAAACCATGTTGGCCACTTGAATGTGTACAATGATAAGATACGCGTTGTATTATGTGCATTGTGATTGTAGGTCACGAGTCGAGGACGGCACAATCGTTTCTGGAAACCACTGTGAGTAACAACTTATATGTAATTTCTTATTGATATGATATGCTCTGTTAAACGTTATTTCCTGAAATAAATGAATGATTGTTTATTCTTTTGAAATGTAACGTGGCTTCCTGATGTTCACGTGGCCCTTACTTAAGGGTAACAATACCGTGGTTTATGTTTATATGTTCACGTGGCCCTTACTCAGGGGTAACAATACCGTGGTTTATGTTTATATGATCACGTGGCCCTTACCCGGGGGTAACAATACCGTGGTTTATGTTTATATGTTCACGTGGCCCTTACTCGAGGGTAACAATGCTCATGGGTAACAATACTGTAGCTTATGTTCAAGTGACCCTTGCCTGGGAGTAACAATACCATGGCTATATGTGTACAGAAGTCTCTGACATGGATGTACTGGAACCACTGTACTGTTATGCCAAGGGAGCTACTGACATAATTGTTTATAAGTATTGACATGACTGTCTACAAGTAATGGTATGACTGTGTACATGACCTGATAAGATATACTATAAGTATTGTTATGCTATAAGTATTGTTTATAAGACTGTTATGCTATAACGTTCTGATTCAAGAATCACAGATGACCTGAACTGCTTGAATTATTGATTTGGGACTTCATTCATTAACCATTTACCTTGTTGTTATTCACTGGGCTTTAGTTCACTGTTTATACATATATATATATAGATGAGCGCTTTGGAGGGCAAGCCTAGAAGGGTCTTTAGTCAAGCCACCGTTTGAAGCCTACCGAGTCGTTTTGTGTGCCTCTAAGTTGGGTTTAGGCCTGGAAGGTCATTGTTAATCTTTTGATCATGTTGTATATTTTTGACACATGTGTATATTTTGTATATAATATTATGTTATACGTGATGTATTCTAAGTGGGTAAATTAACGTTTTTGCATTTAAATATTTATTCATATAGATGAACAGCTCATTGGACTATTGGTGTTTTTGTATATTGTTTCTGCAAGCCTCGATTATTTTTGATTGTACAGGAAGGCCTTTGGTAATCTAAGGATTACTAGCCAGTTACGACACCAAACTTTTAGCTGTGGGTTTGGGCCGTGACACCCATGGCTACCAAGCTTATTCTCTGTATTGTTAGAGCTACAATAGTCATGAGCAGAGCATTTACAAGTTTCTACTCTTGACACCATGACTTGCTCCTCACATACTCTTACTAGATAACTTTTACCTCTACACCTTACTTGCACTACTGTGCTAATGAAGCTCATAATCGTTGTGGCAACTTTGACTCTACCACATCTAAATGATAACTGATTAGACTTATCGTCATCCACCCTAATTACTTTCCCCCCACAGGCTTCCAATCTTGTTGAAAGTGTCAACACTCTACAAGTTAAATAGAACACTATAGCAGCACAACCAAACTCTTCTCTCTTTCTCGAAGTGCCCTAACTTCGACCACTCTATCATAGAACCGCACCATTCTTTCCGGTAGCTTTCTAATAATACCAAGTTTGCTTTCAGCTCAATAGATGATCTGAAAGACACCACCACTGTCCTTTTACAACCTTTTCTTACTATAACTCCTTTTGGCCCTACATCACTGACTGTTTTTTTAAAGTCTGAGAAAGTATAGAAGCCTTTCAGCTTAACAATAAGATTGTCATATAACCACCCATTTCCCACTTCATTCGCATCAATTGTGCGGCCTGTAGTCTTCTAAACATTCCCCTCCTGAACTGCTTCCGCATATGACTTCAGCCCTATGAATGATGACTCTGCTTTCCCAAGGTGCCTCCTACTATTCTCATCATCTCGCCCATTACCATTCCCTGCTATTGCAGATTGACCCACTCCCCTAACACATGATGTATCATTTGCAAACTTTATTACATTGACCCGCAAAGCTTTATCATCACACTACACTCCATTGGCCTTTTGGACTGCCATGTTTGCCGCTACAAGGCAATCATGCCTGACGAAACCAAACCTTGATCTTGTTGTTTTCCTAGTCTTGTTTGGAATTAATACATCTCTAACAACCCCAAACTTCATAAACATCGCATAAAGTCCCTTTGGATTCATAGATGAGGGAATATTGTCCAAAAAGTTTGTGTAACTACCTGGATTGCCATCGTCAGACCTTTGAAACTGTCTCTCTCTTCCATACAGCACTGGTCGCCAACCTCCCGCCTCTCTTGCCATTTCAAATAATCCAATGTTGGTCTATTCATGATAATTTTGGTTTGTGAAAGGTAATTGATATTCTGATAACTGTTATTGATTTATTTCGGTTACATCTCTTTCTTGTGTGACCATTAAATTATGTTTAAAAGAAAATTGCTAGAGATCATTACAAAGTGTAGAGAAGAATCTAACTTATTTTACTAATACATTTGTAGGATGTAAAATGATTGGAGAATTACATTTTGAATCATATGTCTCCATTTTTGAGAAGATTCTTGAACCATTTGGCTGAAAGTTTGGAATATCTTTTCAAACCATTTTTGTAATCCACGTAGTTGATGCCAAAACGAACTGTGTAACCCGAGCTCCATTCAAAATTATCCAGCAGTGACCATGCAAAATATCCTTTCACATTAGCACCATCCCTATATGAAAAACAAAATCAACAGCAAACTTCGTATGTAATAATTTTTTTATTTATAATTTCTAAAATTGTAACTTTCGCACTCATATATTTTGTAAATGCAACATTATTTGTTAGTCATCTTCAGAACTTACTTGATTGCTTGTAGAAGGAAAGAAAGATGGTGATAATAGTAATGTATCCTTGTGTTGTCGGCAAGGGCTTCTTCAAGTGATAATGTAGCATTATTTGCCTCATCAATCCCTGAAATGAATGGGCGAAGAATGTTTAGTGTAAACTTAATTTGTAATTACAAATTTATTAGATTTATATGTTACCATAAATGAAACAATTTTATGTTAATGCAAAATTATTAATGAATTGATTACCATTCTCCGTGATATAAATAAGCGGATTATTATATTTTTTCTTCACGTAGAGAAGAATATCATAAATGCCTCTTGGATAAACAAAAAGCCAAGTTGAAGCAGCCTGCAAGATCGTGTAAAGTTATGGAGTTGATTATGAAAAATCTCTATTCATATGCAAGTTAGTAAATATATTAAATTTAAACAAGCTCCACAAGAAGAATTGCTTAAATTTCTATTTCTTACCATCGCACCGATAGGAACCCCATTCCGCTTAGCTAGCATAACAAAAGAATCATGTCTAGTTAGCACATATTAAGTTACAATAACGTTTTTAATTAATGGTACAAAACTTTGAACTTACTTGTAAGGTTAACCTGAGAATCTGTTAAATAACTGGCATTTACACTGTTGGAGTTTGGTGTGTATGCTGCATAATTAGCGGTGTAATAGTTCAGCCCGAGAAAATCAAATGATCCTTTTAACATCTTGGACTGTTCTTTGGAGAACTTAGGAAGTCGTTTTCCCACAAGAGTCCGCATTGTATGTGGATAGTCACCGGTTGTTAGAGGGTCCATAAACCTCCAATACACAAGGAAAAACATAGTTAGGACATATTATAAATTGATGGCCCTACTTATGACAATATTGTTCAGTACCATATATGCGTTATCACAAAAAGGACAATTATAAAACACTCACCATCCAAACATAAAATCAAGGGCCCTTAGTGCAGCAGTACGGTCTTGTCTTTCTTCTGAGAAAGGTACCATCCAATGTGATATGAGTGTAATTCCAATCTTTCCCTTTTGTGATGTCTGTTTACATTTCTATCGTTTGAGTAATTCAAAACTATCTAATATATTTGTATCCAAAATTTATCATATGTAGCAAATCGATTCTTAAAAATAAAATTACTTTAGTTTCCATCGACTATGGTTAGTAAGTAGCATTAAAATTAGCAGATACTTCAAAACTTTTTGATAATGATGTGAATTATATATGTAGTTTCCTTGGGTTTTCAAGTGAGACCTGATACTTTCGCTTGTACAAATTTACTGCAGTTGCATGAGCGAGAAGTTCGTGGTGTGATACAATATATGGCTCAGTGCTTGAATCCCCACCAGTACAATTTAACTGTAGCCATGAAGAGCATCGACCTGGTGCATAGTTACCAACTGCGTACCCACTCATGCTATATGACCACGGCTCGTTCAAGGTGATCCAGTGCTTCACCCTATCACCAAATTCTTTGAAGCAAAGTTCTGCAAAGCCTTTGAAATCATCCCTATAAAGTCGATCATCAATGTTGGAATATGACACAAATACGTTACAATGTTTTAAATTATGTTAAAAAAAAATGATATATGTAAAAATTGTATTGAGATTTTAAATTTCTTGAGGCTTTCTTTTTCTTATTAAAATTTCTTAAATTGTCATTAATATGACCCTAATTTTTAACACAGTAAGAAAAATAAATTATAAAGAAAGATTATAAATAGATTAAAGAAATGTAGTGTACTAAAAATAATATTTAAAAAACTATTTGAAATTTATTCAAAATTTGAATATGTACTATTTAAATATAAAAAAAATTGTATGGTGCAAATTTAAATTTAGGCCAAGTTTGGCAATTGCAAAATAATCCATCTTTTTATCTTTTTTCCATCACATCACCTCTCTACTTTTCTGCACATCTTTTCGTAAAAAGACAAAAAGTGCACTTATTTAGGTCATCCCAAACAATGTTTTAGTGTGCCACATTCAAGATAATATGATTTGCACATTTTTAATTATGCGTATCTTTTAGTGTATTTTAAAAAAAAAAATACTGGGTATGTTTGGTTTGTGTTTGAGAGATGTGTTTTAGAGATAAAAAGTACGAAAAGTTGTTTGGTTTGATTTTTTTCAAAAGATGTTTTGGAAAATTATTTTGAGAGAGAGTTTTGGAAAAAGTGATTGATTTGATGTGTGTGAGAGAGAGATTTGTTTGGAAAACTTGTTTGGTTTACAAGTTTTGAGAAATTTTTTTGGAAAAATTTGTTTTGTTTGATTACTTTTAAAAACTTATTTGTAGAAAAAATTTCCCAAAAATTTTTCAGAAATACAAACCACTTTAGAAATTTGTAGTGGACTATGTACTAAGAAATAGAAAACTATGTACTAAGAAATACTTCCATAATTTAAATTTGTAGTGGACAATTAAGGTACATACACTTTGTCCCTTTAAGTTTGGTCATTTTTACACTTTGTTCCTTAAATTTTATCCCCCACTTTAGCTCTTCATATTTCATTTTAAAAAAAAAAAAACTCTAAAAGCTAACTTACGTTCAAAATTAGATATAAAATGATATATTAACAGTCATGTGACATAAATATATTTTATTATATATAACTCACAAATTTAACATAAATCCAAACTTCAGTATAGTAATATATTTTTTTATCACGTGGCAATTAACATAACATTTTTTTGTTTAATTTTGAACAAAACTTAAAACATGTAGAGTCAAAGTGAAAAAAATAAAAAAATAAAATTAAAGGTCAAAAGTGGAAATATTGCCATACATAAAGTGAGCAAATAAAACAATTAAAAGAAGAAGAAAAAAAAAGTGAAAACAAAACGGTGCTGTTTTTGGATCATATGGAAATGTTTTTTAATATTTTATAATATATATATATATATATATATTATTAGAAAGTATAATACTCTAATTTTTTCATCAAATTTTATGATTTTTATTTTTAATTCTTAGAAAATAAATTGAGCTGTCTCACTTGCGAGGCTTTGCGATGAAAATATAGGATTCAACTGTTCACCCTAGTTTGACTTAAATAAACCATTTGACAACCATCAAAAACAAAGAAGAAAAACAAAAACTCAACAATTAAGAGCATATTGTGATTTTAAATGAAGAGATTAACCATCTCAAAACTATAAGAGAAAAAGCAATTTGCTTTATTCCCTTCATATATATATATATATATATATTCAGTATGAAACAACAATTTAATTTAAAAACAAAAATAGAAAATTTTCATATGCTTCTATCTAGTTTAAATATATACAAATATCACAAATTGACTAGCTAAAAAATTGAATCATTAGATGAATATGTTATTACTTACACAACTTTTGGACTTAAGAAACCACCATACTCATCTTCCAATGCTTGGGGAAGATCCCAATGGAAAAGGGTCACAAATGGCTTTATACCTACAAATGTCAGCATAAGAATATAAGACAATTTTGAGGCTATTAAAAAAGATAGTTAATGATGACACGATTGAGTTGAATCATAACCTTTTCCCAAGAGCTCATCTATAAGGTGGTTGTAATATTTTATTCCTTCCTTGTTCACTCCACCACTTAGCTTTCCACCTAGAAATATTACAAGTATCATCCAAAAATTATGCAAATATAGGTAAGAAAGATAAAAAAAAAATAGTATGGTAACCACTGATTGGATCATCCTAGTTCATAACTTCTATCAATTTTTTCCCCTTTTTTGTTAGATGCCTAGTATTACTCAAATCAAATGATTATAATCTCATTTTGGGTCTCACTTTATTTTTACATCTTCATTTGAGCCCATTTTTCACATATTCTTTGTTACAATTGTGGTTTCATTTGCTTGTGTTCTTAGATAGGACCCTTCTTCCTTGTATATATATAATGCATATTTGACAACATTTAGAGAAACTGTATAATTGAACATCTTACGTGGCAATACTCTAGACCATGAGATAGAGAATCTGTAAGCATCTAGACCCATTTCTTTCATGATCTCTACATCTCCCTGTAACATCATTAGAGAAAAAATAAACTAATAATAATTTTTTTTTTTCAATAAATCAATTCAATTGTATAACTAAAATTTACTTATGAAAAAATGTTATATTTTTCCCATTAAATTTACAACATTTTCAAGTACCATAAACCAGTGAGATTTATGTAAGCAATATTCATGTAAGCGTATACACTACATTTTAACGCACTATAATAGTTAGAAATCCATCATTGGATTATTGGCCAATGTCAAAAGCTGGAAACGGTCCAGACTGCTCGAACCTAAAGCCATGGTAAGTCTCTTTACAATTTATTTGAGCCTCATATGAAACTTCTAAGCCCAAAGGTGAATTTGGATTTCATAGGCAATTTTACATGGAAATTTCCTATACTTTTAAATTTACCTAGACCATTCATTCATACTTTTAAAAACATTTTCAATGATATAAAATTCACTTCATTCCAATTTGAAACCAAGACTAGGTAGTAGTTTTCTTTTAGGACTTCTATTAAATAACTGGTTACGTATTGAGACTCTTGGCTTATTTTTGTTGTATTTATTAAAATTGTAATAATAAAGAGTGGTGATTTTTATTATATGTTTGGATGATGATCATGTAATGGATGATTGTTTTTATTTTCATTAAATTAGTTTTTATTTTTTCAAAACTCAAATATATCAACTACTTTGATATCATTATTAAATCAATCCAACAAATCAAAAAATTCAAAACTAAAAATATTTCATATATTAAACATATTGAGTACACATTACAAGCTTAACAACTACACATTACATGATCATCATCCAAACATATAATAAAAATTAATTTGGTAAAATAAATAAATAAATAAATAAATGCGTAAAAGATTTATTAATTTTACATAATTTTATCTTTGGTGGGTAGAAATAATTTTTAAAAATTCAAAAATATTTCTTTGACATTTATTTTTATCAAAATTAGTTTATATTTTATCAAATTGAAGACTTGCCCTTGAAATTGAGTAATGATATCTTCAATTGTTCTTATTTGGAACAAGATTTAAAATTTATGGTCAAATTTGTTACAATCAAAAAATCAGGGACCAAAGTGACACGAGCCCCAAACTAAAGATTGTTAGCGTGATTCACCCTAAATTTATCACTACCAAATTTTCATTCTCCCTTCTCTTTCTCAATCCATTTCTATTGTCACCACCTGGTCTAAGGAGATGGTGAGAGTAGTGATGTTGCTAGGGTTACAACTCAGATAAGTTCAATTAGATTAGGAGGTTGTCTGAGCCTAATCTAAATTGTGCTAAGATCTGTCCAGGTCTGCACAGGCTCAAATTATAACTTGAGTTTGTCTTCTCAAGCCCAATCCGAGTTAAACCCGAGTTGCATGAATTGCACATAAATTTTAGTGGGTTCTTTTTTTTTTTTTCGCAACTAAATTAATAATTTATTAAAATTAAACTCTATTTACAATTTTTTTTTAAAAAAAAATCATTAATAACATTAAAACAAATAATTTTTATAATGTAAGAGATATGCCACTATGGTAGTTTTTACAATTTATGAGTGAAAAAAAATAAGAAAAAAGATTTTTTGTATTGTGTTACTTGTGTATATAATATATATTCAATATAATATAATGATCTAAATTACTTTAATATCATGTAATGGCTAATAATTTTATGTATATTTAATATTTTTATAATCTATATATATAATTTGAGTTTCGGATTGCTCGGGATGTCTTTGTCCAAACCGACTTAAATTTAATTTGAACTTTTAAATTTTTGTTTAAATCCGTACCGAATTCAAAAATATTGTACCTAAGCCCTAAAACAATTAGGGCTAAGGTCGGGTTGCTCAAGTTAAGCTCGCCCAAGTTGCACCCCTAGACATGGTGGAGATGGACGTTTTTGCTATAAAAATTGTTAGAGAAATATTGAAAAAATATCTCTAGACACCAGAGGTGGTTGTTGGTGGTTGAAGACAGCTACCAAAGATGATGGCTGATGGTCGGAAAGGGTGGCCAGAGGTTGTTGGCTAGAGGAGGGACGGAGTTCTAACATTGTTGATAATGGATATCAAGAAGGTGAGGGGGGCGCATTTTGAGAATATTAATATATGAGGAAAAAAACAAAAGAAGACTTACAAATAAGTAAGTTTGGTCAATAAAATTGACTTGTAAGCATCCTAAATACATTGAAGGAGGGTTTTGGAATTGAAAGCCTGTCAAATTCTTTGTCGCCCTTCACAATAAGCCTAAATTTAAATACAACAAGCTTATCTAAAAAATATAGCATTGCCTAGGATATATATATATACATATATAAATGGACCAACATGTAATTTAATGCTTTTGTGAAGTTGAAAACAAATTATGGAAACAACTTGATAACGCTTAGATGGATGTATACCTTGTAACGATGATAAGAATCAATAGCCACATCTCCATTACTACCATCCTGTATTTTACCTGCCACATCACATCAGAGGTCCATTATGAATGGTTTCTATCAGATTCAATTATTGGTCAAAAATGACTTGGAGGAATAACTCTGACTTTCACTGTTTTTTGATTGGTTCAAATTATTTTTTATTTTATTTTATTTTTGTCTTGCACTCACCGCCCTCACGTTGAGGTGAGGTTGCTGAGGTCACCTCCCACTAGATCCCCAGCATTGTTGACTGTTGGTTGGGTGAAGATGAGGGGCTGTTTATATCAAGTCTAGTTGTCATGAGAGTTGTCTACCTAAGCTCTACTTGAATTATATGAATTCAACTTGGGCTATATTATTCACAAATTTAAGATGAGTTACATTTTTTCTTTCCCAGCTATGCTGTTTAATTTTTTAATGTTGAGTCCTATTACCATTTTTTTTGGGGGGACAAATCATATGTAGCAACAATAACATAACAACTAAACTCTTTACAAAAATAATCTAATAATGGTCTTATTTGGAAAGTTGCCTATTGAGTTTTTTTTTATTATTTTAATTTGGTTAAAAAAATTTTGTTTGAGAAATTGATTGATTTTTTTTTTGTAATTGATTTGATGATTGTGAGAGAAAAAATGAAATAATTACAGATTGAATGTGACATTTTGTCTTATTAATTGTTTTAGCTTATTTTGTCTAAGGCCTCGTTTGAGAATAAGCTGTTTTAGTAACTTTTTGACTTTTTACGAAAATATGTGCAGAAAAGTAAATAGAATGATGTAACAACTTATAATAACTTTTTAACTAAATCATGTAGTTGCCAAACGAAACCTAGTGGGCTATTTTAGCCCAACTTTCTTTCCAAACACTCCCAATATAACAAAGGGCAAAAAGGTGTGTACTATTTTAGGAAGTGGGTTAAAAGTCATTTTCTAACTTTTAACCCACTTTATTTCTCACAAAAAAAAGTCAAAAAGTTAAAACCAAATCAGAAAGTCTGCTTTTAACCATCTTCTCAAGTTATGACATTTGTGGGGTTCACTACCACAAATGCCAGAACTCAATCCTATGCGAGTCATAATTAAAAAAAAAAAAATTATAACCAAAAATCACGTATCTTCGGTCATAATTAAAATAATATCATAATAAATCATAATTAATACTACAATGTATATAAATATATTATGACTAAAATTTCAATAAGTTAGTAAGTAAAAATCATAAAAATCATAAGCAAGAGTACATGACACACCCCAAAATGAGTGGTACCATAAAATTTATCTATAAAAAATACCACTATTGGAGCAGGACACCAAAACCACATAATATAAACTTGAGAGTAGAGAGCAGAGACAAATAGCCGAGATGGTTTCGTTATGAATATAGAAATTATCACATGTGTTAGGAATCCATGTAATTATGTGGTCATTTAATAATATCTTACAATTTTTTAACAAATATATTAATTTTAGGGTTATGTAATCGTTTAGGCCTTTACTATAAAGAGAAAATTGGTGAAAAGTCAATTCTAAAGTGGTACAAAGAATTAGATCTAAGAAAAATCTCATTTGGTGATAAGGACACGCCGAAAAAAGTTGCTGAAAAATTGATTGGAAAACTGTCCCTTGTGGTTTGAAAAATTACAAATATCCTATTTTTAGAATTTTTTATTTAACAGAATTAACTAAAAAATGAAATTCATAATTGCTCTCCTATATAATAATAAAATTACCCAAATTATTAATTGAAATATATTTATAACATCATTAAAAATGGTTAATTGACTTGATGATTTATTAATAAAATGAGCAATTTATTATGAAATTAGAAACCTCAGGGGGTGGAATGTAATTTTCAAAATCACAGACGTGATTCGTATTTTAATCAAATCTCTGAGAGTGTATTTGTAATTTACCCAAAAAAAATTAAAAGTGCAATATATTCATTTACATTTCACTCACCTTTTCATTTTTCTTTATAAATTCATATCAAAATCTATAATTCAAACGAAATCTTAGGAATTTTAAATCTTATTCAAATCTTAGGAATATTTGGCATGATAAAACTCAAATATTGGGTTTGAATTTTAAATTTGTGGAGAAATTAATGAAAATAAAAAGAAAAAAGAAAAAAAAAACAGTAAATACAATTGAAGTTCATTTTTTCTCCCTTTTTTCTTTTTCCTGTATAATTTTATTTTACAAATCCAAGATCTAAACTCCAAAACAAACAAACAAAAACAAACAAACAAACAACAAATGTCAATACTTTGAGCTTATGTCATTATCATTTAATAGAGGGGTTAAAAAAATTAAAAAAAAAAAAGTAATTAATGTGAATGCTATTTCCAAACATGAAAATTTTCATTTTTGACATTCAAAACGAATGAGGCCTACGTTGAACTTATGTAAACAACTACACTTTTGTCTACCAAACATTATAGTATTCGTTGATTTTCCAACAATAATAATAATATGATGGGGAAAAAAGAAAATCACAAAAACTAAACCAAAGCTTCAAAATTTCAAAATTGAACTTTACTCAAAATTTTATCTTATTGAGTCGATGAAAACAATCAATTAAATTTTGATTGTCAAACCTGATATAATATACAATAAACAAGATAGCCAGAAATTTTCAATATCTTAAAATATTATAGTTTTATATTTGTTCGTATGAAGTGAAAATATATTAAATAAAAAAATTGAAGGAGAGAATGCATAATTTATAATTTTTTCATTTGTCGTCTTTACTGTTTAACAAAAGTGAAGTTTACATGGATTATGTAATCCTTTGAATTGCAAGCGCGCGCACATATATATATATATATATATATCTTAATGAGCTTGCGATGCATAGCACTCCTTTGGGAAGTTTGATTGGGGTGGGTTGGGGATAAAATAGTCACAAAAAGACAAAATAAGCTTTTAACCAAATAAGACAAAATGTTACATCCAAACCAAAATCATTTCATTTTTTTTCTCATAAAAAAAAAAAAAAAAAAAAAAAAAAAAAAAAAAAACCAAAAACTCATCCTAAACGAGACTGATTACGCCAAGCTAAAATAACTAAAAAATCAAAAAACCAACTCACATCCCAAACGAATCATATAAAGCTTGATTATTGAGTTTTCTGTCAAGTTAATACATATATATATATATATAAATATATATTTTAATAAAGCTCAGTTAACTTATTTTAGTCAAATTCAATTGTAAGCATTTGTTGAATCTAAATATTGCAAACCAAATTCACTTGAGTAATCCTAAGCAAGTCATTCTCAATATTTGTCTAACTCCCACCTAAAGACTCGAAAACAAAAAATAATAAATGGAAGATGTAAGGTCTTGAAATGAAACTTTTTAATTTTTGAAGCATTACATAAGTAATGTCAGGTAATAATCGATAACTAATAGATAATTATAGGTAAGAGGGGATATGAAATGAGAGAGAGAGATAGAGAGAGAGAGAGAGAGAGAAGAGTATATAAAGGAAATAATTTGATGAGCAGATTAATTAAAGAAGAAATGAGACTTGGATATCTATGCGTGAAGGTATCCCATATGCTAGGACCTCTGCCACCTTCATTTGCTGCACCTTCGTACTGAAAAAAAAGAAAAAAGAAAAAAGAAAAAAGAAAAAAAGAAAAGCATGCATGAGAAAAATATTATTTCACCTAGATTGAATTGCTTCAGACACATCTAAGTAGTTCATTTGTGTGAGTCCTACATAGGTTCCATAAAAATTAATAACTCATGTCTATTTGAAACATGTCATTTGTGCGAAAACAGTTTACGAAATTAAAAAATAATAATTTTTTGGTGTTTTGTAAAAGATTGTTATTTCAAAACAAAATCCCCCAAAAGTTTTGGGAAACAATTCACCGAACTTTTTTATTTTTTGTTTTTTGTTTTTGTTTTCTAAAAATAAAAACAAAAATCAAAAGCACAAACCAAACAACATAACTTTTTCTTGATGGGCAACCAAACAACATAACTAATAGCACAAATATGAACCACAATATATGGCAAATTGAGGTAGATATAAAGGAACCTGATAAGCAGCAGAGGCTGTGCCAAAGGTAAAACCGGGTGGAAAATTGGTGCGATTGAGAGAGTCACTGCCATAACTACTATGTGTTGAAGCTTCCTCACTACCATTTGTTGCTGTTGTTCTTGATTGAGCTATTACAAGGAGGAGGGACAAGAGTATATAACCCATAATTGATTTTGGTTACCCTCTCACCTCTTGCATGTTTTGGCTTTAAATATATAGTGCCATTAGAATAGGTTAAAAATTTGTTGTCCTTTTAATGAGAAATTCTTGTATGTTAATACGATAACACATGACATTGTTTTTTACTAATCATAAATGTAGATATGCTCCCTATTATTCTCTAAACACTCGATATAAATGTAGTAAACTTTATTGTCAAAATTAATCACAGTAGTAGAAGATACCACATAACATATACCTTATCTACTTACAAAAATTACGCATATATTGATCTGGCAAAACGCGAAATAATGACAATCTTAAAATCTGTTGATTAAAAAAGGATACTGGAAGTAAGATTCTTCTATAATCTCATTGATTCACAAAGAATACCGAGAATAAAAACTCAACAATAGTTGATTCACAAAGTGTATCCAAAGTGGAAACAATAGAGTACAAAACTTGAAATATATGAACTTTCAAAACTATCCCCTTGCCCTAATGCTTACATCTTTATTTATAATAAATCAAATTTTTGTAAAATAAGAAACTAATAAAATAGGAAAATTGCATCATATCAAATCAGGAAACTAAATAATTAAATAATTCTATAATATTCTATAATAAATTAGAAAATTCATAATCAACTATTAATTTCAAAACAATAAAATAAAAATATTTATTTTTTAAATTTCGGCTTGCATCATTATGATACTTTTTAAAATTCAGTTGCATCATTATGCAAGCCGAATTTTAAAAAATAAATATTTTTATTTTATTATTTTAAAATTCATAGTTGATTAGGGATTTTTTAATTTAGTATAGAATATTATAGAATTATTTAGTTATTTAATTTCCTAATTTGATATGATGCAATTTTCTTACTTTATTAGTTTTGAATTTATTTCTATTTTATTAGTTTCTTATTTTACAAAAATTGGGTTCATTATGAATAAAGATATAAGCTTTAAGATAAGGGAGATAGTTTTTGAGAATTAATATACCCGAGGTTTATACTTTTTTGTTCCAACTTTGGATATTGTTTGTGAATCAACCATTGTTGACCCTTTATTCTCCATATTGTTTGTGAATCAACGAGTCTAGAGAGGAATGTTACTTCCGGTATTCTTGTTTGAATCAACAGATTTTAAAATTGTTAATATTTCACATTTCGCGCTGCATCATATATTCTATCTACATACAAAAATTACTCTTAATAAATTGAGAGATTAGTCAATAATTTATGAAAGAATACAGTTCGTTTGATCTTCTTAGTCAAATTCCACCATCTATGTCTATTTAAAAAAAGAAAAAAAAAAAGAAAAAGAAAAAGAAAAAAGAAACCATTGTATTATGTCACAAAAATATACATTATCTCTTAGTATGTAGAAAAATTATCTACAAAAATTCTCAAAATTTGAAATATTTGTCTCAATTTGACTCTGATGTGTTCCACACTAAATGTACATTCAAACTTTGAATATTTTTCTTGATACATTTTTGCTCTCTCTCTAACTACACATTGAAATCTTGCTTGTGAGCCATTTTATTTTGCCCCACTCTACCCTTTATTGCAGCAATCTTACTCATTGCCACATGCTTTTTCAAAATCATGCGACAGTGAGTAGGATTGCTTATTATGACGTAGGTGTTATGAATTCAAATATCATAAACAGTTTTCCATGTGCTGGGAGATAAAAACATGAACATTATACTCTCTCCAGACTCTGTAATGATAAAAATCTTGTGTCACTGCCCTTTGTCTTGATTGATGTTCATCTTCACATATCAAATTTAAAATTTATGCTTATCATAGAATCGTTAGAGAGTTGAACCATGGCAAGTAGTGAACATTTTTTGAGAGAAATCTTATCTACAAGATCACACTTTGCAATGAGAAAAATGGCTATGGTACCATCTTAAAAGTCATTCATGATTGTTGATATCCTAATAAACAAACATGCTGATCTTTGTTCTGTTTGGGGGGGAATTATTGTTGTTTGGCTCCAGTTGGCTTTTGACAGTGTTGTTTTTGTTGTGTTATTTGTGATGGTTATTTTTCGGTCTATTTGGTTGGTTTTTCATCAACTTTTAGTAGTTGTGCTTGTATATAATTGAGCGCAATTTTCGGTGTCAACCTTGTTAGAATCATCTTGTCTCTTTATGATGTATTTTTTACTCACCTCTTCTTTCTCTTTATTAATGTAATATCTTGTTATTTTGTCAATTTTTATCAATAAAGTTTGTCTTTGCCAATAAATAAATAAATAAAAATACAAATGGGCAACCATATGCTTGGAAAATTACGCTTTACACTTGTAAATGATAAGACTTTTAGAGTTGTTTTGAATCTTCACATATTGTTAATCTTTAAAAAAATTGTCCAATAATGCATGCAATTTGATTGGGATCCAATTCTTTATTAGTTTAATGTATCCTCTCTAGTGTAAATTGGAATCTAATAATTAGAAGATTTATGTCTTCTTTTCAATATGCATTGATTGAATTAGACCCCTACATAAAAATTGACTTTTACTCCCAGGTTCAATATTATATTGTTGTGCAAATTTGTTTACCTTGAAAAATACACAGCATTTGATTGATTCATTTTGTATTTTTGGTGGACCATCTCCATGGTTCAATTAATGGAATTTTGTGTATTGTTATTAAGTATGTGGGAATAATAGTTCTCATTTTTTTTAATCAACAAGTAAAATCTTTATTGATGAAATCAGCATTACAATGATGATAGTTCCAATCATCATAAAGGTGACTACATCTATCCCCCATCTTCCTTGCAAATGAAATATTTTTCGAGAAAAACGAAAAATGTGTGAGAAACCTAAAGAATCACCAAAATCACCAAACAACAACTAAAGACGACCAAATCTGCAAGATCTACTCAAAGTTGAGTAAGGAACCTCACCATTAGAGATAGTGTTATGAATTTCGGCGTATTTCTGAACGACGTTGCAGTCGTTAAGCCCTTCATCTTTCTCAGTCAACGACTCAGTAGAGCCTCTATTCTTGTTTCACCGTCGCGGCTGCCAAAGAGGGTTTTTCTAGTGAGAGCTTGACTTTGGAGACGAGCACCCACTGGAATACGGAGAACACAATTCTGATGGCGGTGCACACCAGGATTACTATCTCTATGCCGAAATTTGAGAGTATCGCCTCCCTCATGATTAACTTGTTTGACGGTAGCGCATGGTGTAGTACGACTCACTCAGCTCAGTTTCATCTCACTCCGCCAGTACTAGTTGTTAATCATTAACTCAAGAGAGAGAGAAGAGAGAGAAACACAATGCGGAGAGAGAGAGAGAGAGAGAGAGAGAGAGAGAGAGAGAGACAGACAGAGATAGAGACAGAGACAGAGACAGACAGACAGACAAAGGGAGAGCATTTGGTACGAGATAAAGATTGTGACGACGACGGTGAAACCGCGACGGCGACAGAGTTGCAAAACGAAGAAATGAGATGGGAGAGAGAGAGAGAGAGAGAGATAGGAGGGTTTGTTTTGTGTTTCACTGTGGATACCAAATATATAAGGGTAATTTGGTTATTCTGTAAAAGATTATCCTTATGGACACAATAACTTTGCCCCTAGATCTTTGAACAAAAGAAAATCGAATTTGGACTTTTGAACCAAGAGCCCTATTTTTTTTTTTCTTTTTTCTATTTCTACTTTCTCAATTGCTACCCATCGTCGGCGACTTGTTGAAAAATTGGCCAATGCTAAAAAAATATCAGCGGACAAATGGACGCGTGTACTACGCACAAGAGGATACAACCCTTATAACCTATAACTGATTTTTGTTACACTGTCGGCTCTTGTTTCATTTATATATGGAGTGTGTGCCAACCAAGAGGCACAATAGTTAGAGTTTTGAGTCAAACACACCATTTAGTAGCAAACTAGTTTCTCAAAAAAACATGGTACCCCGGTTTAGTTTTGAAATTAATTTTGAAAAATAATTTTGTGAAAATAATTTTAAAAATTCAAAATTTATTTGACTATAAATTTTCGAAGTTTTTTTGAGTTTTATATTTTCACAACAGAAGACGAGAGAAACTGGGGTTCTAGGCCATTCAGGTTCCTAAATCTTGGATCCTGCACCCATGCTTTGCATTTGTTGTGCACAAATCATGGTTAGATTCACAGGTGCAAGAATGGGTTGGGTATAGAGAAAAGATCAAATTGTACAGTCTTAAACCTGAATTGAAAAGGTTGAACACTTAACTGTTTGGTTGTGTAGAGGATCAACTGAAAAAGGTTGAAGATGAGTTGCATGAGTTTGATTTATTGGAAGAATTAAGGCTATTAGAATCTCAAGAAATTGCAAGAAGAAGGGAGGTGAGGAATTTGGTATGGTCATTAAAAAAGAAAAAGGATTGGATTTGGTTCCAGAAGTCTAGATTGAACTGGGCTCAAAATGGGGATAGAAATACTAGGTTCTGTTACATAATTGCTAGCCAAACGCAAAGAAGGAACTTAGTGGACTCAGTGGTAATTGATAGTGTTAGCATTGAAGATATAGAACTGCTGAGAGAAGAAGTGTTAAGGCATTTTACAAAGGCATTTTCGGACGATTGGCCATCTAGACCAAAATTGTTTGGTACTAAAGTAGCGGAGCTTCTTGAAAAAGAATTCACAATGGAAGAAGTATGGGATACAATAAAAGGTTATGATGAGAATAAAGCGCCAAGACCGGATGGGTTTAACATGGCATGAATCCAGAAATGCTGGAAGTTCATAAGGAGTGATCTATTCCAATTCATGCAGGAGTTCTACAATAATAGTAAGTTGGTCAAAGGGCTCAATAGCTCATTCGTTACCCTTATTTCGAAGAAGATCAGCCCCTCAGGTTTGACAGATTACCGGCCTATAAGTTTGGTGGGTGTAGTGTATAAATTATTGGCTAAGGTACTTTCAAAAAGATTGAAATGGTATTACCATATGTGATTAGTGAAGTGCAAACTTCCTTTTTGGGAGGTAGGAACATCTTTGATAAAGTAATGATTGCCAATAAGGTGGTGGATGGTGGAAAAAGTCCAAAATGAAGGGAGTAATATTCAAACTTGATTTTGAAAAAGCTTACGATTTGGTCAGCTATGAGTATTTGTTTTCTATGATGGCAAATTGGGCTTCGGGAGAGATGGTTGGGTTGGATACGAACTTGTGTCACTATGACAAGGATTTCAGTACTTGTTAATAGATCGCTAATCGAAGAGATTTGTCTACAAAAGGGATTAAGGCAAGATGATCCTTTATCTCCCTTTTTGTTTAATATAGCACTTGAGGGACTTCACCTATTGTTGGAAAGGGAAAAAGCTTTGGGGTTAATAAATGGAGCTACTATTAGGCAAGCAGGATTGAAACTGTCTCATCTCCAGTTTACCGATGATACTATCCTATTTTGCAAAGTAGAGTGGGAGAAGATTGTGACTGTCAAAAGGATTCTTACATGCTTTGAGCTTATGCCAAGACTTAAGACAAATTTCCACAAAAGTGTGGTGTGTGGAGTTAGGATTAGTGATAAAATTGAACAAGTCTTTGCCTCAAAACTGCTGTGCCTATGCCAGAAGTTGCCTCTTAAGCACTTGGGTCTACTAGTTGGGGTAAATCCAAGAAAAAAGAAGACTTGGCAGCCTTTGGTAGAGAAAGTAAAGGCCAAGTTAGCTCTATAGAAGAAAAATATGTTGCCCTTTGCTGGCAGGTTAACATTGATAAAAAAATCTATAGAAGAAAAATTACCTAAAGGAGTAGCAAAGGAAATTAATAAGTTGAAGGAAGCATTTTTGTGGGGCAGCTCAGAGATAAGAAGAAAAATTCATTTAGAAAATTGGAAAGAAGTAACTCTGAGCAAAGAACAAGAAGGGTTAGGCATAAAAAGGGTAAGGGATATAAATGACTTTATGATAGCTAAGTGGTGGTAAAGGTATGTGGTAGAAGATGATTCACTGTGGAAAAAAGTAATTATCAGCAAGTATGGGGCAGTAGGAGGTAGATGGTTACCAGTGATGGAAGGGGTTGGAAATGAATCTACTGTATGGAGTGACATACTAAGTGTGTCAAGGACTAACTCTGGACTATTTGATTTTTGTTTGTATCTAACTGTAAGATTGTGATTGGTGATGGGTGTAGGATTGATTTTTGGCATGATAGATGGCTTTGGAACTTTCAATTAAAAGTGAAATTTCCCAGGTTGTTTATATTATCTGTGGAAAAAGAAGGGACGTTGAGCTCTTTCGTGCAAATGAGAGATAACTCAGGGGTTTGGAAGCTACTGTTCAAATGACCACTCCTTGCTTGGAAGGAAAAGAAGGTTAGTAGGTTGAAAGTGTTGATAAGAGATGCTCCTTGGCTTAATGTGGGGCTGTAGGACTCAATTAGTTGGGATACATCCCTTGATGGTCAGTTTACTGTGGCAGCGATTAGAGAATGGCATGAGTTGAGTCAAGTTCCAAGATTGCAGGTCCCTAGGCTGCTATGAAAAGGTGTAGCTCCACCAAAAGCTTAGTTCTTGAGTTAGTTGGCATGGAGAGAGAGGGTGAAAACAACTGGTCTGTTATAGAGGTTTGGGGTATTAAGGGGTGGTTTGGGATGATCCAAATAAGTGCACTTTTTAACTTTTTATGAAATATGGGTTGGGTTTGAAGTGATGTGGTAGAAATGTAATGTGACTTAAATAAGATGATGTGACTTAAATAGGATAGTGACTTTCTGACTTTTTTAGATTATGACAAACAAGACCTAAGTAGCACTGTGGAGAATTTATGCCCATTTTGTAAGTTGGAAGCAGAGTTAGTGGATCACATTATGTTGCAGTGCTCTGAGGTTTGGAAGGTTTGGTCATCTTTACTGAAATGGTGGGGCTTATCTTGGGTCAAACCTACTACTGTTGATGGAGTGCTGCTATGGTGGCTGGGAACAAAATTTAAGTAGTTAGGAAGATTTGGAGGCTTGTACCAATTGCAATATTGTGGTCAATATGGAGGTTAAAAAATGAGTGTGTTTTTAATGGGAGTCAGCCAAACATGAAGGAGCTTGGTGAAATTGTAAATGTAATGATTGGGTTGTGGATGAAGTATGGGTTGCCCACGATCCCTTATTCAGTGCATGATATTGTAAGGAATATGAATCAGGTACGATTATGCATTTGAGGGTGTTTAGTTGTATGGGTAAGTGTTGGTTTGTGTGGGGTTGGTTTTTTATTGAATTTGTTGTTTGTTCTCTGTTGGTTGCTCACCAACTTGGGATTGGGTTCTGTCATATGATTGTTATTGTTTCTGGGTGCTAACCTAGTTGGGATTTGGATTTTAAGATATGATGACTTTTGCTCTCCCTCCCTCCCCTCCCTCTTTTATTGATGTAATATTTCTCAAATGTTGTATTATTTTCTATTTATCAATAAAGGTCTCTTTTTGATTGACCAATATATATATAGTTTCAAAATAGTTTATAGAAATTTGAAATTTGAAAATTTGTTTTTTCAAAATAGTTTTTGTTTTTTTGTTGTTATAATTAGTTGTCGTTTTAATTGGAATTAATCAATAATAATTTATAGGATAAACTTCATTTTACCTCTCTGTAGTTTAAACCATGTGTGGTCTATCTATATAACGTTTGAAAATAAATACATAACCCTCTTGTGGTTGTGGATTGAAGTAACCACTAAAATATCATTAAATTTTCGTCATTTGTTTAGAAAGTAAAGTGCACTTTATCTCCTTATATTTTATTCTATATATGATAACCCTGCACTTTTATCAAATTATGCAATGACGAAAGTCTTATTGAAGCAATGCACATACACGATGAGAACATAAAGGCCCGACACCATCGTAGGGGTCGATGAACATTAAGACTGTTTGCACTTTGAGCTTAGAAAATTTCCAAAAATCTTACGGACACCATTGTAGGGCCCGATGAACATGAAGACTGTTTGCACTTTGAGCTTAGAAAATTTTCAAAAATCTTATCCCAAAATCGCACGACAAGATCTATAGAATGGATAATTTGTTGGGAATTTTATTGTGAAAGGTAATTAACTCCATAGAAATTGAAAATGTACGGTCTTTTAAGGTACCTGCTCTCATGAAATAATATAGCCCTTCATAAAACAAGTTATAAAATTTCAAAATAGTCACCAATGCTATTAAAACACCATCCCCATGACATTTATTTGTAAGAAAAGTTTTAGCGTTCATATACATCATGTCTAGTATAAAAGAGAAAATACATGAACAACAACGTTCGTCAGACCAGCAGATTGAAATGTTGTTATGAAATTCTTAATCGTTGTATCTTGAAAGACAGATGTCCATTTGAACTCGTGAGCACCGAAGAGAGAGGCAAAACTTGTTTTAAGAATATTGTGTCTAACACAAGTCTTAATCAAATTATTTATTATTTCTAGAATTATACATTATATTTGTAAGTTTTTTCTGAATTATTTTCTAAATTCACCTAATTTATTTTCAGTTCGATTTATTTATTAATTTCTAAATCTAGTTCAAAGTTTTATCTGCCACATATGATTTATTCTAACATGATTTACATTATTGACCTTGTCAAATTTTAGCCAAGATCAATCGTCTTGATAACGTTTTTGGCTTGTTTTTGTTTTACAATAGAAATTTCTTTTCTTATTTTGTTCTTTTTCAATGCTCAATGTCTTTGATTAAGGTATTGTTTGGCAGCTTTCCATTTTGTTTAATATTTGATTTTTTTTTTCTCATTAATACACTCTTGGATTTTTTTATTTATTTTTTATTTTTCAAAAAACTAAACTAGTTTAACAAAAATAAGCACTAAATATTTTTTCTTCTTTAAAAAAAGAAAAGAAAAGAAAACCATATAAAATCATGAGTCCTTTTTTTTTTCTTTTTTGTTTTCACCAATTTTAAATTTTTTGAAAACAAAAGAAATAGATTTTGAAACTCAACCAAACAGAGTAAATAACATTTTGAAACTTTGTGTATTCTTTGTCAATCAAACCACTACTAAGCTTTTATTCCAACCTTCTTTATGAATCCACGAATTTAGAAAATAATTTTGTTTCGACATTGTGCTACATATATTTAGGTGAAAAATATTTTTTAAGGAAAATATATTTTATGATTTTTTTTTTCTAAAAAATAAATATTTTTTTATGTTTGGTGTGGTGGTAGTGACAGTGATGATTAAACAAAGATGGAGGTGGAGTTGGTGATGGTGGCATGATATTGGGGCGGTGCAGGCGGCCATGGCGAGGGTGGTGCGGTGGTGGAGGTGTGTGTGATCGTGATAGGATAGTGCTATTACTAAGATTTTAATTTAAAAAATATTTTCTACATTTTCAAATATTAAACTTATTTTCTGACCATAGAAAATGTTTTCCATACACCAACAAATACAAAAACCATTTTTCAACCCAAACAAATGGATTAGTTCAAATTGAAGGACTGAAAGTCGTGTTATCTTTATTTATACCACATCACGTGTGTAAATTGTGATGGAACTGATATATTCATACATCAGTTCTAAAAATGCATATTTGTCACGTTATGAATCACAGTTCAAAGGAATCTTATCTACAAAAAGTAAAATAAAAATTAATGCTTTTAGAGTTTGTTTGGGATGAGAGAGTTTTGATAATAAAAAATAAAAAAATCAGAAGTTATATAAAAAAAGTTCAAAATTATTTTTATTATCTATATATATTTTTTTAAAAAAATTTAAAAAATTATTTCCAAACAATTTAATTTTATTGATCTTATATTTTAATAAAAAAATAACTTAAAAAGTGACTTTTCAAAACTTTACATCGAGAAAGTCCTGTGTTACTTTGCTCTTACTTGTCATTGATGTTGATGTCACAAACAATACGCAAAGACCGGAAATTTGTCCTTTACTCTTCAAACAATAGACTTTAGATTTGCTAAATCTTCATGTAATCTTAAAATAATCTTCACATTCAATTATTTGGTTACTTGTCTAATAATCTCTCCATTCAATAATTGTCTAATAATCTTCACATTCAGTGGCGGAAGGACGGTGGGGGCGAGGGGGTCACGCGTCCCACTGATTTTTTAATTTATTTTATTTTATTTTTTGTTTGGGTTTGAGTTTGGTCTTGTTTACAGTGCGCTTGCTACACAGTCCTTCTAAACGCATCCCAAACACACTGACACCACACGGCCCCATGGCCCTTTTTTTTATTTTTTTATTTTTTTATTTTTTTATTTTTTTTTTATTTTTATTTTTTAGTCACAATCCCAACCAAACACTGACACACAAATATTTTTTTGGGTGAGTGCATGTAACTCCAATTACGACAAGGCTAAAATTCTAACGGTGTATGAAATTTTTTATTTTTTTATTTAT
This sequence comes from Camellia sinensis, assembly GCF_055761805.1. Lineage (NCBI taxonomy): Eukaryota > Viridiplantae > Streptophyta > Magnoliopsida > Ericales > Theaceae > Camellia > Camellia sinensis. The sequence goes on from NW_028128987.1 coordinate 4,429,528, forward strand.
TCACAGTACTTATTAAGTATTTTCATATTTTTTTTTTATCTTCATTATCTCCCTTTGTTGCTTTGCAATTTACCGACTCACGATTTATCATATTAGGATAACACAACACAAATTTGGGACCATACTACATTCTTGGTATCTTCTCTTTGTGGTTTAGAGGTAACTTTATTTAATTATTTTTACTTTTAAATAAAAATTATGAGTATTAATTTATAGTTACTTGTTAAATTTTGATTTGTAAAATTGTTTTATTTGTTATTATTTATGTTAAAATAAGAGATTTTGATATGCTAAAATTATGAATCTTAATTGGTACTGATTTATATTAAATTAGGGATTTTGGTTTGTTGTTGTTTGTGCTAAAATTAGGGATTTGATTTGTGCTAAAATTAAAAATATTAATTTGCAGTGATTAATATTTAAATTAGGGATTTTGATTAGTTATAATTTGTGCTAAAATTAGAAATTTTGATTTATTGTGATTTATGTTAAATTTAAATTTTTTTATTTGTATTAAAATTGGAGATTTTGATTTGTGGGGGTTTGTGATTTTGATTATGAATTTTTATTTTAATTTTTAGTTTTTTCAAACAGTCATGGAGAAATATTTCGAAAGAAAATCAAAGTTGGAATCATTTCTTCCTCAAGAAGAAGATGATAATTATTCTTCTACAAAACAAAGTCGCATAGAAATCAACTTAGTAGACTTTCCTGTAGATCCAGGACTACGGCCTCGGATTATGGACTATAATGCTAATGATCGAGACCAAATTCGTAAGGTAAATCTACAAAAGGATTCTTGTCAATCTCGTGATCATAATTTTCCACAAAAATTATTTGGACAAAAACTTTAACGATTTAATCAGACTTGGTTTAGTGAATTTCCTAATTAGTTAGAGTATAGCATAGCAAAAGATGCAGCATTTTTTTTATGAATATTAATTTTTAATATTTAATATTAGTTCGAAAAATTATTATTATTTTATTGTTATTGATTGGAGAAGAAAAATTTTGAGATTATAATTAAAAGGTGTCCCCTATATTAAATTCCTGATTCTGCTACTGTTCACATTCAATTATTAGGTTAATTGTCTAATAATCTTCACATTCAATTATTTATTAGGTTAATTGTCACTAGTGTAACTTGAAATATTAGAGAGGGAGAGAGGATAGGGTAAAGGAATCAAATCTCTTGTTTGGTATATCCAAATCACTAGGAATTAAGACTCGGTCTATCCCTAATCGAATGTGTGAGTAATGGTTTCCAATAGAACTGCACATTCTTGGTAGGATGGATATTCGACTCTCTTCATCTGTTTCCATCTTTTCCATTTCTTTTTATTGACAATTATGCATGTAATCGAAATATTTAAATTTAAAAAACAATAAAAATAAAAATAAAAAATCAGATGTGTTATGTAATGGAATACCTAATGCCATACGTCTCTTAGTTGTTAGTCTTATATACCATTTTCCCAAAGTTACTTATACATCCCATAAACTTACTTCCACATTATCAGATAGGAGTATTGGGTGTCTTTACATGTAGAATAAATCTAAATCATAAAATAAAAATTTTGTATAATTTCTAGGAATTCGTAATATTATTCTTTGAAAAATTATTATCACTCAACTATCGAATTGTTTAGTAACATTTTTTATTTGAAAAATTTTCTACTACACTATTAGTTTAAAGCAGAACATGGTAATTTTTTATTTTTTATGTTTTAGATTTTAAAATGTATTGCACAGTGTAAATCATAAAGCATTATAAATTAACGCAGCGGATAAAAATAATTCAGATCATACCTTAATGACACAACCTCGTGGGTAAATCACGTACTTCCAAAATCTGATCAGTCAACGAACCCAGCAGTGAAGTGATACTACAAAATAAGTATCACCCACACAAGTCACAGTGCAAAATGGCTTGATCGTTATTTTCTGGAAAAGAGTCAGAGAGAGAGTCTGGGAAAAAAAAGGTTATGGGTAAAAACCACATAACGTATATCTGATATACGTATATCTTTAGATTAACCATATAATATAATATATAACAAATATCTATCTATCCATCTATCCATATCTATTGATATGATAAATATAGATATCCTGAATGGTTATCCAAATAAGTTTTGAATTCAAATTCAAACTTACATGGATAATATTCAAAAGGTTCAGGTTCAAAAGGTTCTAAGGGTTATGCCACATGGGCGCCCAATTTCTAACATCTCCCACTCGGACATGAGTTGGCATGACACTGCCACATCTCTATCTCAATCTCCCCAAAAAATAAACAATCTCATACCAGCCACTGCACTGTACGACTGCTGAGAACACTTGTATATGAGAGCTCTATACTAGAAACTCAAAATAAGCCAGCATAGAGACATCAACCCAAAAAGAACATAAATAGTGTCTCATATACCCCAGACCCATCTAATTACACCGGTCCAAAAAACATCTCTAATCCCTCAAAAGAGTATGTTTGACCCTCTCAATTCTTGCAATATATTCACACTCAATCTGCTTCTCATACAGAGCGATGTGAGTTGTCGGTAGTGAATATACAATAGTGGTGTAATACTAGATGATCTTCCCTTTGCCCTCATGCCATTTAGTTTAGGATTGACCGCTTTCCCAGTGATGTCCCTTAAGGCCGAATCATACATGACCATAGGCAACATACCAAAGTAGCAGAACATCAACCCCTTACCTTATGACATAGTCAAAAGTCACAAAAGGGTACATAAATGAAAGTCATATCAATAATGACACGTAAGACTCACACGGTGAGGAAACAGGGATCCATTCTCTCACCTCATTACTCAGTCGCCAAGCACATATAGTATGAATACATGTTACGGTGGAGTAACTCTTCCAAAAGAGTGACGTCATCCTCAATACACCGTACAGATATAAGTCTAGTCACTTTCTAGCGCCTAACCCGAATTCTCTATTTGCTCGCCTTCTAGGCGCCAAATAAGATCTCGCATCTGGCTAATCATAAAAGGCACAACATGAAAAGTGGGTACTAATATCCATGTTTGATCCTTAACACGACCTCATCTTGGTTGTAACGAAGGCGACATATATAGTGGATTATTTAAGCCTCTCTTGGCTCCAAATAAAAATAAACCACTAGTCTCATCCTTGCTTGCTCCCAAGCGCCAAGGGCGATTGCTCGTGTGAGTGAGCCAATCTTGCCTGCTGACATCATCATCTGCTAATCATTATGACACAAGCCATAATAATGTCAACATCCCATCATCTCAAAATAAGTGATCGATTAAAAAAAAATTTGACCACAGCTTGTGCAATTCTAGATTCCAAACATAAGCCTTATCAGTACCTCTTGCGATAAGTATATACAACGGAATCCACTATGTGCGCCTCACATGAAGTGATTCAAGATCATAATTCTAGATTCCAAACATAGACCTTATCAGCACCTCTTGCGATAAGTATATACAACGGAATCCACCATGTGCGCCTCACATGAAGTGATTTAAGATCACTACCTCTTGCACAATAACCTCTCTAAAGATATTTTGGTGACCAATTTGCGTTCATTCTTGATGCGTCCAACTAGCGCATATGCACCAAACTAGCGCATTGAATCTTACAATGAGCAAATTAATATACTACTAGTAAAACATTTTATCCACAGTCTAATGAGCAAGGTCAATGTCTAAACAACTCAGTTGACCATTTACCAAAGATAACACTTATCATGCCGAATACGCCCACATAGAGTACTTTAGGCTCCCACAACAAAGAAAAGATCAAGGAATATAGGTCATCTGTTTCTCCCAAAGACAATCCGAGGATTCACTCAATAGCTAAGGCTTTGGCTTTTACTGATAGGTAAGTCAATGGGTTTGCAATTTTGCATCTAGAATCGTTCTAGGATATTCCTTATGTAAGTCATCGAAGACAAAACATGAATTCTCCCAAAGCAATCCCTAAGGATCGTACATCCGAGCATATAAATTACATCACCCATGTCCATCATATCTAAAATAGAGGACTGCTCACCCTAGGTGGCGACAACCTTATAAATTCCTGGCTCATAATGACTAAGTAAGGAAAAACTTCTTTTGGACCATTGATCATGCCTCAGTGGTCTTCATCGATCATCGTTGGCCTATCATGGCTTGACGAAATCTAAGAACCACTATTTGGATAACTGTTTTAGGCTGTAAAAGATATATTGGAACTAGCAACCTTTTTGCGCTCCTAACTTTTCACCATAAAACAGAAGGTAAATCCCTACGGATCTACTTATCCAATTCTCTAACAAAAAAGTTGGGTCACAATGTCCACAAATCAATGTTCCGAACTTATGTCAATAATAGCCTAAGTCAAAATAACCTCACTCCCCAGGAGGAAGTCTTCTCATGGTCTACACTTTCCTCAATGGTCCGAATTTTCGGTATCTAGCGAGCCTTATGCCTCAACAATGACTATCCAAATTATGCATAACTTTATAATAGTTTTGCGTCATAATGGAAAGTCAACCAAATTATAAAAATGGTTAATCCTCAAAGACTTTGTCTTAAACTGCGCAACATTGATCCACTTTCTAAAAATAGAGGACTAGAGCCTTAGGCATTATCCTAGGCTCTTTATCATCTTGCGAAGTAATCATGAATGTTTCCCTCTCAATCACCCAGTGATTGACGTGGAAAATTTTCACATTTGCTACCACGCAGCTAAGAATGAAGAGTATTCTTTTCTAATGGAGTAATCCATTAGTAGGCACAACGCTCCCACTGTCCCTAGGATATTGGAAATTTATTTCCATTCTTAACTAGGCTACATAGAGTGCTATGCTTAGAATTCTCTATCTTATAGAGTTCCAAAAACTTTATTCACGTCACCTTTACTAATAAAACTTTATGTGACTTAGTTACACTACCACAAAAGCTGCTTACCTATATGCACATGACCCGGAGGGTTTACATGACCGCATACAATAATGCGCCACACAACCCTTTGTGATTACAAGACAGCATACAATAATGCGCTATAGAACCCTAGGTCTTAACTTCGCAATCTTATGAGAAGTAAAATAAAGATAAGCTGCTTAACGGTTACAGATCGCCCATAGATGGCTCTCCGCTAACCCATTACTCAAATGGAGTGTAAAATCTGATATAGAGGGCACTTAGTTAGGGATATAGGCAACAAAATAGCGCAATTCCCAATTGGGAAACATTTTGCGCCATTATCCACCTAACATTAACAATATTTAATTCCTTATCTCTACTACACCATTGTGTTGTTGAGTACTAGGAATAATCAATTTTCTAAGTATCTATCTCTCTTCACAGAGTTTTCTAAAATAACTCAAATAGATACTCGCCACCTCGGTCAAAACTAAAGGCACAAAAGCTATTATCTCATTGATCTCAACCTCATATGTGCTATGTCAAAAATGATCTCAAAACTTTTGACTTATGGGAGATCAAATAGTCTTGACTCAGATGCGTATCGTAATCTATAAATGTGTCGAGATTGAGGCTTAGCTATCATACCCTTACACATATCTAGTCACAAATATCATAGTGAACTAAATGCGCCAAAACAAATGACCTTCTACGGCTTTCCTACTTACTTGTGCGCACCCATTGCGAACAAAGTTACACATTCACATGAGAGCAGGATGTCATAAGCGAGTGGGCCCGAGAAGGCCTACTCAAACCATCGTGTCATCATCTCATTAATGTGATTAAGTATAATAAGCCACTGGTTCATGACCAATGTCATAAACTAATTCCAATCATCTTAATGTGTGAGTTCTAAAAGACAAGTTTTAAAGGTTTAGGTCCAACTAGGTAATGACTCACGACTAATTCATATTCACTAGATCATAAAAGGATGTCATGGAGATATCAAGTGCGCCTAAGTCGCAAATTTAACTAGTAAGTGCTAATCCCCTGCACCTTCAAGTCAATCTTATTCTCCATACACTTTACTGCATCTAGTTGAAAGATGACGATACTCCTCTTGCCATATCTATTTCTCGCTTCATAGTTACTTGCAATTAATTCTACTATCCACAAGAATGAGAGAATAAGCTATCAACTATGACAGCTCCTGAAGTAACTTAAGTGCGAATTAGGCTAAAGAGTCTAATTCAACACAATACTCTCACGAGCCATGCGTCAAATTCTTAGAGTCATAACAACCTTGTCAGCCTTGACCTTTTCATTATTATACTGCAACGTTTGCGCTTAGTGGTAAACATCATTAAAAAATGTTAGCCTAGCTAAGGAATCATACAAAGAAGCCCCTCCTCATGTCTCACACTCAAGTGTGGAAACAGTAAGTGTCCAGTCTTAGACAAGTTGGCAATGCTAATAGATTTTGCAGCCACTAAGCGCTAATCTTTTCACTTAATGTTAATAAATTTTGCAGCTTCTAAGTGCTAATCTTTTCACATAATGTTAATAGATTTTGCAGCTTCTAAGCGCTAATCTTTTCACATAATGTTAATAGATTTTGCAGCTTCTAAGCGCTAATCTTTTCACTTAGTGTTAATTCAACGCACACTATTATTGTGCATGAAATTTTGCTCCATCCACTCCCAATAATTGGGTAGAGAGCAAAACACTGCTCATACTGGCTACTCGTCTAATGACTAATTTATTTAAGCTCGCATTTCTTGGATGACGTGACTCTTGAATGTTACTTTATCCAATAATGTAACATTATTTACAAGTCAAATTACAAAGTCAATTCGCGCAGCTCAATAGTGTAGACGTCCCCGAACGCCCCCGGGAGGAACGAGTCCCGCGTTCCGTTCGATATTGGGCTCACTACAGTTCAGGACTCTAAAATTGTCACGGTTCTAAGTCTGAACCAAAGAGTCCAAATCCGACAAATCGTTTTGAGAAAACAGATTTTTAGAAAAGAAGTGCCAAACATGGACTGCTTTGCCAGATACAGAGTCGCCACCTAAATGTTTTATTTTGGGAAAATTTAGGAAACCCTGACTCGTTTGCCTAAGGCCACGTGTCCGTCATCACCAAAGTTGCCTCGGCTCGGGAACTTGGGTACGATTGGGGAAGGTCACTTCGTGAGCACCCCCACTCGCCCGATCAAAGATCGGCCTCTACTAATCGTGATATCTATTTTTGAAAACATTATGCGTTCTTATTCCGGTTATTAGTCTAGATTTACTATGTGATGCGCACAGTATACAAGTATAGACTGGATCGCCTGAATTGGAATAAAACATTTCATGTTTGTTTATTTGAAAATGGTTTGATGGTGCTACCCGCAAAGTAGGCTAAGACATGGATTTGCCACCCTCGGGTGGGCTTAGAAAAACATGATTTTGCCACTATCTAGTAGGCTTAAAACGCACATTCGATGAATTGTTCCAATCCAAATAACCCAACCTTCACCCACAAGCAATCAGGCAGTTATATCACATAAGCAATTAGCCTCATGGTAAGCATGCTATCATGGCAGTCACTCACACGCATGCAAGGATGCTAAAGCATAAAACTTACCGAGTACTCCAAGCCAAAATAGAAGCTAAGTTAGAAATCCATGCATGATCCTAACTATACAGAAATGCCTAATGCAACACATGCAAAAATGAAACTATAGCAGGCTCGGCTATTCTAAACATGGCATATGAAATGCTACAGCTAACATGTATTTAACTTGGAATTGAAAATACAATGCAGTTAGTATGATGCGCCGAGCCCGGTGCATGCAAGACAGATGAATGAATGCAAACATGCTATCATACTGTATGCTAATTGAAATATGCCCTAATCTAACCATCATAAGGGGGTAAATAAAAGGGAGAAAGACATGGGGTTGGAAGATATACATCACACTCACGCACACTTATTACAATATTGCCCTCGCGCAGAGGGTCCGAAAGAATAATACAATCCCGAATAAATATTACAGTCCAAATAATTACAAAATCCTAATTAAATTACAAATTTAACTAAGAAAGCTGTAAACTAGCATGCAAGCTGGGGACTGCCTCGACTCCGCTCCGGATGATGAATGATGTATGCTCGGGTTGCTTGGCACGGAAATCCACTGCGATGTCCCAATTAGCCTCTGTTTGCGATTGATGTCGGAATGCTGTGCAAGGCTTTTGAAAGGCCACTGATTCTTGATTTGCTGCAACTGAGAGCAGAAAAAGGGCATGGCAATGTATTTTCACAAATGTATGCATGCCTCGATCCTCGTGCCACCAATCACGCATATCGATGCATAATGGTCGAGGAGTCGAATTGCACGACTCAATATGGAATGAATGCACATGAGAACACAACAAAACCTAAACTCCATCATGGGTAATCCGGAGTGTCGGTGACTGAGAATTGAGACACGTTCCGTCACTCGAAGTACGAAACGTCCCTCATTTCCCGTGCTCGGGCTAACTCCTATCCCAAACACAATGCAATATGCATGACATGCATGAATGCGACTAATATACAACCTAGCATGCACAATGCTATGAAATGGCATACACGATGCACGAGGTACCATGGCATACACAATGCGCTAACATTCAACCTAGCATACGCAATGTTATGAAATGAAATGGCATACACAATGCATAATGGACTTACACCAACATGAGTGGACCTCAGCCACACTCACATAAGAGGCCATTAGATGAAAATGAGACACTCGAGATGCGTGCACACATGCACACAAATCGAGGACCGACCCTAGGGCACCAAATGCCACTCTAACAAGACATGGCAAGGCATAGAATATGGAATACTAGCATGCAAATTTCAGTAGCAAAACAAGATGCAAAACAGCCCCAAAACATGGCAATATGGCACCCGATGCATGAAATGAGACCCGAAATGCAAAACTAGGCACACGCAATGGCCTATAGCTATATAAAACATGCACTATTTGAACATGAAGTGTGAATAAATATTCAAGGCAGTCCCAAAACAAGCATATTTACAGTTTTAAGCAAGGCCAAACAGTGAACACAAATAGGGCTAAACCAATATGCAAAAATGGCCCCAAAAGGGAGATAAAGAAACAAGTATTAGCTGTTGGCCCCAAACAATGAAGAACCCTTCAACAAAGTTGAATAGGGGCTCAAAACAAGGTATTTTACAGTTTATGGCCGAGCCCAAAACAGTGCATAAGTAAGCTAAAAATACTATGCAAAATAAGGCCTAAAAAAGAGGTTTAAACACAAAGAGCAAAAAGGATGCCTCAAACGGCAAAAGACCCTTAATGAAACATGGAGAGGGGTTCAAAACAAGGCCATTTACAGTTCGGACAAGAGCCCAAAAATACAAGTAAAAGGGGCTAACAAATCATGCAAAAATAAGGCCAAAAGAGGGATATAAAGGCAAGTGGAAAATGGAAGCCTCAAACAGTGATGAGCCCTTCAACAATGTTGAATAAAGGCTCAAAATAAGCCACTTTACAGTTTATGACAGAGCTCAAAACAGTTTACACATAGGCCAAAAATACTACACAAGAAATAGGCATACAAGAGAGGTAAAGAAGCAAGTGCAAAAAGAAAGCCTCAAACAGTGAGAGGCCCTTAAACAAACATGAAAACAAGCTCAAAAAAATGCTATTTTTAGTTAGGGTCAAAGCCCAAAAGTGTAAGCAATAATGGTTAAGAAAGCATACAAAATAAGCTCAAAAAGAGGGAAAAAGTGGCTCACCCTTGAAGACCAAACTTTTGCAACCTCTTGGCTTGAGAAAAGGTGCCTCCTAAGCTCTGAGAAGATCCTCCAAGCTGCTGGAATGGAGTGGTGGTATGGTGCTATGTGATGGTGTAGAAATGGGTCACTACAAAAAAAATTGTTTTTTGCGACGGCAAAACGCCGTCGCAAATAATCCAAACGCCGTCTCAAAAGCTATTTGCGACGGTAAATTTTTTTTTTGCGACAGCAAGTGGGGGTCGCAACAAGGGGGTTGCAAAAGATCTTTAGCGACGGCACTTGCCGTCGCCATTGTTTTTGCGACGGGAATAGTTCTTTTTTGCGACGGCAAATATCTGTCGCCAATAGTGGATGAAGATCTGGGCTTTTTGCGACAGCACAAGTTTTCCGTCGCTAATGAGATTTTGCCGACGGCAAAATTCCGTCGCAAAAAATGCCGCCGCAAAAAATGTGGCGTTTATGACTATTGGCGACGGCAATTTCACCGTCGCTAAAGCCTTGTTTCTCAAATAAATTCAACACCTTTTGCGACGGTATGTCACAAAAAAGCCTGGCACAGCTTTTTTTTTTTTTTTTTTTTTTGGGACAGGGTGTTTTGCCGTCTCAAAAAAAATTACAAAAAAAAAAAAATCCCTGTTTTACAATTATTTAAAATATAAAAATAACCTGTAATGTTCGCAAATGATATAATAATATAAATACATAAATAAAATAACTAATGTTGGCAAATGAAAAATATCTTAAAAAAAATCAAAAAATGACATAATAATATAAATCCATACATAAACAAAAGTTGGCAAATGATAAAAATTCCTAATGTTGGTCACATAATACATACATAATGTTGGTCACAAATTTAAATAACATAAATCAAAATCAAAACCAAAAGTTTTCGTCTTGATTCATTCATGAGTTACAAAAACAGAAGTTGGTCATAATCTTTACGCGCCCACATTCCACGCGAAGCAAACTGCTACTCAGGAAATATCTGAAAAAAACAAAATAAAAATAATTAATAACAATATAATGGTGGTAATATTTTAATTACAGAAAATATAAAAAATTAACTACCATATAATTAGAAAGATAGTTTAGTGAAATCCGGCTCTAACTCCCAAATCGGGAACCCGATTCGAGCCCCGTCTTCTCCCACAAGTCTCTCGTGCCTAGGCGGTCGTGTGTGCTAAGTTTCGTGCTAAACCGACGCCGTTTGGTGATTTTGGGGCGTTAACTCCTCGAATTCAAGTTTCTTAAAGAACTAGTTTGCCTAAAGTGAAATCCGGCTCTAACTCCCAAACCAGGAACCCGATTCGAGCCCCGTCTTCTCCCACAAGTCTTTCATGCCTAGGCGGTCGTGTGTGCCAAGTTTCGTGCTAAACCGACGCCGTTTGGTGATTTTGGGGCGTTAACTCCTCGAATTCAAGTTTCTTAAGGAACTAGTTTGCCTAAAGTGAAATCCGGCTCTAACTCCCAAACCAGGAACCCGATTCGAGCCCCGTCTTCTCCCACAAGTCTCTCGTGCCTAGGCGGTCGTGTGTGCCAAGTTTCGTGCTAAACCGACGCCGTTTGGTGATTTTGGGGCGTTAACTCAAAATTATGCAAAGATACATTTTAGCTTAGAATGTAAAGATACATTTTATACCTGATCTTCTGGTGGTGGTGTATATGGATTCTCGTCTTCTACAGATTCCCTAAATGCCCGGTGGCCACTCAATGCATCAGGAACCTATGATAGTCAATACATAATGTGGTAATCATATTCGAATTTTATACATAATCTTGTATGAAAATTGAACTATCAAACAATTTAATTTATATCGAACCTGTCTGTTGGGATCCACACTTGCCCCCTGTGACACTAAGGCCATCGTCTCAGCTCTCATCTGCTGTAAATGTGTAGAGAACTCTACTCGCAGCTCCTCCCTCAACTCATCCCTTAGCTCTGCACGAACCTTCTGCGTGATCTGATCAATAGTTGATGGCTGGGGTGTTGGTTGTGATGGCCCAGCACCATCTTTATACACCGCTCTCCGAGGCACAATTCTCCCGTATGTGCGACAATATCCATGTCCGTCATGACCTATCAACTCATGGAAAATGGCATTCCTAGCCTCCAAAGTCCGACCATCCTCAGGTAGCATAGAGAGTTGATGATTAAACTCATCCTGTATTGAATAAGACATACAAGTATATGCCAAATTAAGATGGTTGACACACAAAAAATAAACTTTAAATACAATCAAAGGTGTTTGGAAACTACCAAGGTCTGAATAACCTCTGGGTCATCTACTCTACGTGTCATAAGCCAAACATTCATCTTATCAGTAGACTCCCCCTTACTGGTCATCTGCATTTTTTTAGAAATATGAAAATTAGAATGTAAATAATTTGTAAATGTACAATGTTTATTTATATACAAAAATAAAACAATAAAATGTAAACCTCATGCTGTATCTGAGAGAAAGTAGTACGCCCTGTGGTATGAGCTATGCCGTGAGCTCGCCGATTTTTAGCGTTCCTACTTGCGATTTTCTATAACAGGTTCGACAAATGTGAGTATGTAAATATGATTTGTATGTTTACATATCATAAATATAACTTATTTGTATACCTCAGCATCGGAAGTACGCCAATACTCCACAAGTTCTTCCCACTGGCTTGGCACAATGTGCATAGGAACATCATCCTTCAGATTAGGATCAGAACTTCTAGGCTTGAAATACTTAGCCTTAAGCTTGTTCTTGTGATCCTTCCATATGCTGTTGCAGTTTTTCATGCAGATTGGCTTGTACTCCTCTGGACATATATTCAAATTGTCCTATAAAACACAATTTCAAAGTTTAAATAATAATAACACAATTTTGGAATTCGAATTTGTGGACAAAAATGTACTTTTACCTTCACATCCTTCCAGATAGCATCAATAATATCATCAGGCACATTGTTCCAGTCAAGAAAAGTAAGAGGAACAATGTTACCATTCCGCACAATAATGCCAAGTTGAGTAGTTAACTTAGCCACGTTATCCCCTATTGGGTAGTAATTTCCATCAAATTATATGTCTAGCTTTTTACCAGTACCCCACTCTTTAATGCCCTTGGCACATCCTCTACCACGCCTAGTCGAGGTTGATGAAGAACTAACATGACCTGTGAGATACAATAACAGTAAACAATATGCAATGGTAATAAACAAATGCAAATTTAAATAATGTGAATACAAATCATATCAAATAAACCTGAGGTGGGCTGTGAAGAAGTCGAAGGGTCTGCAAAATATAATGAGAATAAACAAGTTATATATAATGAGCATAAATAAATGTATGTTTAAATAATTTTCATACAAATCAAAGCAAATTTATATACCTGCGGATGGCTCATAAGCTGATGATGATAGCTGCTGTGGTGGCACTGATGGTGGACGCACCGATGGTAGGCGTGGAGGCTGAGTACATGGTAGCTGCTGTGGTGCCACTAAAGGCCCCTCCGATAGTGGCCGATGTGATGCCTCCTCTGATGGTGGTGCTACTGATGTCCTGTTATGTAGCACATCAGACATCATGCGCCGGGGATGATCAGGCTTCCTCTTCCTTCCCATAATAATCTGCAAGCAACATAACATTAATTGACATTAGAAACATAGACAATGGTTTGTCGTCAACTATAATATGACATTAATTGAACTAATACAATTACAAAGACAAAGTAAATTAAGAAATTGATGATTAACTACAACCTTGGCCTTAATTGAATTACTAATGTTTCCACCACTATCAGCCTATTTGAACATCAACTGTTTCCCCTTCTGCAGCTTCCCTCACCCAACCAACTTCTTCATCCCGAAGCATTATATTTTCTTCGAATTGTTGGCTCATGTATGGCTCGATTTGTGGATCAGTCGAACTCATATCAAATAAACCTCTTTGAGACATCTTCACCACGACTTGCCAGTCCGGTTGTAACGAGTCTGCAACATACCAAACTTGCTCTGCTTGGGACGCCAAGATGAAAGGTTCATTGGTAATTCGATCATCTCGGTACAACAAATGATTGAAGTTCGCCAACGTGAAATTGAAGACATCTTCTTTCTTTCCGTGAATGTTGTCAATCCAATCACACTTAAGCAACACATGTTTCTTCTCATTGGAATATCGAATCTCAACAATATCTTTCAATTGTCCATAATAGTACACAGACCCCACACGAGGATTCTTGTCTTTTCGACTAGCATAACTTATGGTATCTGCCTTCAAAGCTACACCACAATTTTGTGTGGCTCGACGATCATCCATGGCCTTTACTCGATACCGAAACTCATTCAGTATATACCCGTTGAACCTCCTTGCCAAGTTATGAGGACCATTTGCCAATAGAATAATCTCTTCAGAAAATATGACATTAGTAGTCCTTCGCAAAGTTTGGACCTATTTTACACGAAAATGTAAAATTTAAAATGTAGTTCGACTTAAGTAACTAGAATCTATAGAGTTAAATACATACATGTTCCTTGAACCAAATGTGAAAAGTTTCAAAATGTTCACGCCGAAGCTGATGATCGTCAACACGAGGCATTTTGAGCTTAAGTACTTCAAGGTGTTCGCTGTGTAGATTGAAATTTTAGCAATACAAAATATTTTGTAGAAAATTCAATAAAACATAATAAAATATTGAGTGAGTGACTTAACCTACTTTATGAATGGTTGAACCGCGCTTGTATTGAATAAGATGTACCGATGAGCTTGTACCCAAGAAGTATTATCAAGATAAAAGCTTGTGTTTTCACCAATAGCATGACCCAAATTATCAGCACCACTATAGTTCCTCACGGGTCGACTAGATTTGGTTTCCACATCATTGAGATATTGTGCACAAAAATTCATGCATTCTTCCATAAGATATCCTTTAGCAATTGATCCTTCAGGATGAGCTCTATTACGCACGTATTGCTTCAAAGTAAGAAGATACCTCTCAATTGGATACATCCATCGAAACTGAATCGCTCCACCCAATAAGGCTTCATCAGCTAGATGTATAGGCAAGTGCTCCATTATATCAAAAAAACTCGGAGGAAATATTTTCTCTAGATGACAAAGTGTTATAGCGATACGATCTTGAATATATTGCAAATCCGTCGCACGATTCACTTTTGAACACAATTGTCTAAAGAAATTGCTCAATTCAATCAAGGGTTCAATTACATTCTTCGGTAACGATCTTCGAATAGCCAATGGAATAAGTTGTTGCATCAGAATATGACTATCGTGGCTCTTAAGACCCCCAATACTTCTATCATGTGAGCGCACACGACGTGATATATTGGATGAATACCCGTCGGGAACTCTTACTTCCTTTAACACTTTCAAGAACAAATCTTTCTCATCCTTGGTCATCGTGAATTGTGCTGCTGGTAAATAGGCTTTATTCGACCCTCTTAACTGCAAATGTAGGGGTTTTCTAATATTCATATCTTGTAAATCACGCCGAGCATTAACGTCATCCTTCGATTTTCCTGCAACCCTTAATATTGTCCACAACACATTGTCACAAACATTCTTCTCTATATGCATCACATCGAGGTTGTGTCTTATTAGATTGTGCTCCCAATATGGCAATTCATAAAAGATACTCTTTTTCTTCTAACTGTGGGTGCGATGTCCAACTTTCTCCTTCTGTACCTGTCTTCTATGCCTCTCCTTATTGGGTTAAAATACCCTCAGATTCTAATTGTAGCAACATCTCAGTTCCAGACAACAATTTGGGTTTGAGTCGGACTTCCCGAGTACCATCAAATGATACTTTATCCTTCCGGAATTTATGGCCAGTAGGTAAAAATCTGCGATGACCCAAGTATGATTGTTTCCTACTATGCTTCAACCAACACGATGTAGTTTCCTTATTGCAACAAGGACATGCATATTTGCCTTTAGTGCTCCATCTTGACAAGTTTGCGTATGCAGGAAAATCACTAATTGTCCACAGTAAAGCTGCATGCATTTGAAACATTTGATTTGTTGATGCATCAAATATTGACACACCCTCATTCCATAGTTCTTTCAACTCCTCAATCAACGGTTGCATGTACACATCAATCTTGTCACCAGGTCCTTTTGGGCCGTCAATAAGCACGGCTAAAATTAGAAATGGTTGCTTCATGAACATCCATGGCGGCAAGTTGTATGGAACGAGCACAACAGGCCAAGTGCTATGAACTATGTTCATCGTTCTGAATGGGTTAAAACCATCAGATGCTAAGCCAAGCCTTACACTTCGGCAATCATTACTAAAGTTAATATTCCGACGGTCAAAATCTTTCCATGCAAGGGAGTCAGCAGGATGCCTAAAGACACCATCATCAGTTCGTTCCTCTGCATGCCATCTCATTAACTTGGCCGTCTTAGATGACATAAACAACCTCTGCAACCTTGGCTTTAAAGGAAAATACCTCATCTATTTTGCAGCTATTCGTTTTCCACCTTTGTTAGGACCATTTGAACCACCATCACCATTTGATTTCCATCTACAACTGTTGCATATGACACATTTGTCAAGATTGGCGTCCTCGTTTCGAAACAACATGCAACTGTTGGGACATGCATCCCACGTCTCATACGTGAAGCCCAAATCTGTTGTGACCTTTTGAGCTTTATAATATGAGTCCGGGAGTTTCACACCCAACGGGAACGCCTCATTCAATAACTCAAGCAGCATGTCAACAGAATTGTCTGTCCACTGATTAAGCACCTTCAAATGTAAAAGTCGAACAATGAATGACAAAGATGTGAACTTCTGACAACCCGGATACAATTCACTTTGTGCATCTTGAAGAAGTTTGAAATACTTTGCAGTCTCTGCATTTGGACCGAGTTGGGGTTCAAATGCATGGGGATCAGGGCCCTGTCCCTCAACACTTGTATCGGCATGTGGATTTCCCATAGCCCCTTGTATCATTCCAATCATATCATCCCCAATGTCTGAATTAGCTAATGTTTCATTCTCTCGATTACCATGCAGAGATACGTAAGATTCCCCATGATTAATCCAATGTTTGTATTTTTTAAAAAAACCATTCAAAATTAGATGCTCCCGTACACCCTCTCGTACAAAATAGTATCGATTCTCACACTTCCTACACAGACAACTGATCATCGAACCTTCGACCCTATTGGTGTAGGCAAACACAAGGAATTCATCAATCCCATTAATGTATTCGCTCGACATCCTATTTGGAAAATCGATCCAACTCTTATCCATCATCTGTACACATCCACAAAAATATCTCATCAAAGTAACTCTAAATATAATACCTACGTATTCATGTACCATGATACCTATCCATCCAATTTCTCTCAAATAGGTAGGTAGTCTTATCCTAGTTAGTTATTTACCGATTTAATAGGAGAACATAAAAAATGAAATACTTATACAACAACACGTGAGATCAATTAATTGAAGAAAAAAATGATATAATTTCATACTTTCTGAGTCATAACTTAAAAAATAAATAAATCATAACCAAACACCACATGTGGCACAACCAAAGATCTTATAAGTCTTAACTAAAACAATATCATAATTAACGAAGATAATTCATCATAACTAAAGAAAAAAAAAATGACATAACTAATGATGCATATGATAAATGGATGTGTATGGTAGAATTCTCAAAAATTATTTAATAAAAATGGATCATTATTTTGTATATTATAATTTTGAACATCACATACATAATCTTATGTAACAAAGTAGAATAAGAAAGCCCAGTCCAAGTTTCTTTTCTATCTATATAAATGGAGGCCCAATTACTTTCCATACTACAAATTTCAGAATTTATGATTCCAAAATTTCTCTAAGGATAGGTTTAGTAAACTAATAGCACAAAGCTTTGTTAAACAAATTTATGAAGGCAAGAGTTTGTTTTTCCAGGCTTGCCACATAAGATGTCACACAATTTGAACTTTCACGATGAGTACTTTCTATTGTCTGCAAAAAATAATTGTAAGAAGTTGGTAATAACTGACTACATTGTTTTATCCACTTGTGCTAACATACATTACAAGTTACTAAGCTTACCAGTCTTATTATCTGGTGTGACCATGAGCTAGTGTCATTTAGTGCGATTTCACCCACTTGTCTTTGGGCTGCATTTAAAAAAAATTAATTAAAAGGTTAAGAAAATGCCACTCAAGACATGTGCACACAAAAAAACCAGAAGCTTTAAATGTTTACCCTCGTAGATACTAATCAAATGTCTTAAATGTTGATCATCATTTGTTGTTTCTTCTACCAGCTTCCGAACCACAGTTCCTTTCTGCATCCAAGGAATTACAGGAAACAAATATTAGCACGGAGAAAAGACAGAAACATATGGTTCCTGTAACTATGAATCAGTATGTATAGGTTTCACCTCTGGAGCATCTAAAGCCTTGAGGTTGCGTCCAGATTCTAAATTCAAGAGGTCCCTGACATTCTCATTATAGATTTCCAGCCTTGAATTCTTTTACAAAAGTCTCTCTCTGGAGTCTGTTATGAAGCCAAACAAACATATAATCAGATTGAATGCGATAAATTAAAATATATATGTATATATATATATATATGTTAATATTGAGTTCCCTACATTGGTCAAGCATAAATTTCCACAAACAAATGGAAAGTTTTCACCATGATTTAGGGATGAGGTTTAAGTGAGTATTTATCTATGCCCGAACCTAATAAAAAAACTGAATTACATAAAATTAAGTATGATGAAGCTTACATTCACTATGTGCCTATAAATATCATTAACAGCTTTCTCAGTGATTCCTCTTATTGTATAGGTTTTCCCACTACTAGTTTGCCCATATGCAAACATTGTTGTTGTAATACGAGGAAGAAAAAAAAAATTTGTTTAACATGTATAGATGTAATTTCCGAAGTAGTAGCAAAGATCAAAATAAAAAAAAGAAAAAAAAAAAGAATGATAGATGTAAAGGAAAGCATAACCATTGATGCCATTAAAGCAGACAAAGCAACATTCTTCACTCCTTCCTCATACACTGCTTCTGTTAAACAAGCAGGATCAAAGACCCTATCTAAATGAAGAAGCTTTGTCAACATATATATATATTGATACAGATTTATATATATATATATATATACAGATTTAATAATGTATATATTATCAATATATATATACATATATACGATACAGATCTGTATATATATACAAAGAGAGAGAGAGAGAGCATACCTATCGTCCTCGCCGCAGCAGCACCGCACCACCGTTCGCCGTTCGCCGTTCGGCTTCGTAGGGATTTGGGGCAAAGAAATTGGTTTCAAAGTTTTAGGGATTTGGATTATGTTTTTGATCGAGCAGCAAGATGAATAGGGAAAGGGGCAAAAAAAATTTCACTTTTTGCGACGGTAGGTTTTACACCGTCGCAAATGGCAAGTATTTTATTCATAAAACGGCGCCGTTTAAATTAGAATTTTTTGCGACGGACAATTGCCGTCGCAATAAGTAAACTATTTGCGACAGCAAACGTACGCCGTCTCAAAACATTTCTTTTTTGCGACGGTAAAAACATCCGTCGCTAATACTGATGCATTTACTCCCTATCCGCGCATTTTTTATTACCGACGGGGATAACGCCGTCGCTAAAGCCTTCGTTTGCGACGGTTTATGTTGCCATCGCAAAAAACCAGTTTTTGCGACGGGAAAACCGCCGTCGCTAATGCTTCCGTGTTTTTTACCCCTTTTTCTTGTAGTGGGTGTAGCATTTAAGAGGTTTGGAGGGTTGAAGTGTAGAGAGAGAGAGATACAACCCAAGAGGCTTAAACAAAATTTTTTAACCCCCAAAAACCAGCTGGGAGTGCTAGTTATATAGACAAAAAGGGTGGAAAAGAGGGGGAAAAATTTGGGGGGGAAAACAATTCAAGTTTCCCCCCAAAAGGCCAAGCCCTCGAACATAAGGCCTAGAGGAAAACAAAATTCACTTCTAGGACACACTTGGGGAGGGGGTTATGGCTGGCTAGCTAAAAATGGAAAAAAATTCATTTCACCAGCTAGGTGGCCGGCCTGCTACTTTCAGGACAAAAAAAAATGGGCTTCCGGAAAGAAAAGTGGCCGGTGGGTGATTGGGAAGTCCAATGGTGGCCATTCAAGTGTCCAAATTGAAGCCCCGGAAGTTATCTTTCCAATGGCGTAAACCTTGCATTAAAATTCCTCCTGTGGAAAGAGTTATGCCAGTTTCCGTGAAGCCGTGCAGATTCCGTCCCAACCGGAGTGATGCCCTACTTCAATCAACTATATCTCCCCCGTCCGGAATTGGATTTAGGAGATTCTTGAGTGAAAAATGAAGCCCCGGAAGTATTATTTCCAAAGGTGGTGGCCTCATAGCTTGATTCCAAGTGTGCAAATGAACAGGCCCGATTTGGCGAGGGCTGCTCGACTCTTTCTTAACGGTTCATGCCCATTTTCTCCTCCAACTGAATTTCTTCCCTCTTCTCCTCTTTTCTTCAACTTCAAACCCCTAAGCAAGGTGTTTTGAAAGATTTTTTCAAAGATTTCATCTCTCTTTCATTCTTTTCCACTTTGTCCTTGCTCGGTTTACCGAAAAGCGCAACATTTGACAAAATGCAAGCCTCGAAACATCGTAAAAACTTTATTTCAAAAACGTTTTGAAAGAGAGGGTTTTACGGCTAAAATATTTTGATCAAGATTGTTTTGGTCCAAAAAGAGGTATGAAGTTGAGCTTTGACTCTCTCCTTGCTGAAGAAATTGAACCTTTGCCCTGCACATCTTCCAAAACCATCAGTCGCGTCCGAGTCTTAAAGGCGGTCAAAAATGGGGTGTCTACAAATAGTCAAGATCATATACAGATCTATTGAGGGCTTACTAATTTCATAACTCCAAAACTCGCCAACCAAAATTACGTAGCGTGCCGCTAATCATAGCGCACACATTAGTTTTTATTATGCCAAACAAGGCAACAAAACCACGGTGACTTTGAGTCATGTTTCCTTACTTTGGCTCAATTAAGACTTGACCTAAAGTCTCCAAGACTTTTGCTCATCTAAAGAATGGGATTACATTGTTCACATTTGAACATCTTTACTAAGTCTAGGTCAACCAATTAACTTCCATAAGCTAAGTCAATTTAGAGAGAAATTCGCATTGGGATTAATTTGGTTAGCATAATATAATTTTGCCACAAAAATCTAAATTAAATAGTGACAATATTACACAAGTCGCAAGATCGAAAATCCGCTATGCTCGCAATCATCTCTTGTGCCACAGGTGATAATTATCCAAAATTTAATTTAATTTATGCGCAAAATATTGGTTTTCGGGAGTTAATCTACAAAGATTTCTCTCAACCGAATAACCTCCCACTGACTATGGCATGTCTAAAAGCATGATAAAAAAATTCTAATTCCATACAATAGCATCATAATGTAGATTCACAATCAATACATGCTATGTTACATTTAATAACGGAATTAAAATAAAAAATAATTAATCATGCTATTCTAATCATAACATATTACAAACCCTAAAAAAAATAATATGCTGTATTTAATATTCAAATTATGCCAAAACAGAAACTGTATCACTTCCGAAATTTTCTGGAATTTTTCTAAAATTTTCTGGAATTCTAAATAACTAATAAACACACATTAAATTAGAAATAAAAAATTCCAGAATCTGATAAACTGAAAAAATTATTCCAATAAATAGTAAAACATTTTAGAAGTCTACAATAAAAAATTCAGCCCAAGAAAATAATTTATGCAATACCAGATTTTAAAGCATAAATAATGAATTATAATCACAGTAAAAATATTTTTTATTTTCATAAAATTTTCAAAATTTTACAAAAGATAGACAATATAATTCTGAGTCTAACAGTACTAACCACGCTCAAAACAAAGCTATAACAAATTAATTATGACCATTTAACGTAATTCTGAATTTAAAAACAAAACAAACAGACCCTTACATCAGCAGCCAAGCCGGCGGAGGAAAAACGGCGCGGCTCAGCACGCGGCGCGCGTGTGTGGCGCGGAGGGCGTGCGTGTGGAAAACGCGGAACAACGCGCGCGTAGAGGCGCGTGAGAGTGCGTAAGAGCGCACGGAGGCGCGTGGAAGCCTCCCACGACGTCAGGTAGCGCGTGAGGCCCACGCTCCGCCTTTCAGGGTGTTTTCTAGTTCGATTTTTTTGTACTGCCGGACTTCATTTTTCACAATAAAAACATTTATGGCATTAAAAATAACATTTAATGAACATAAAAATGAAGTGTATCATATTCTCAATCAATGAGAGTTGAAGTGCAAAAAACAGTGCACTTCATCTTCCTCCTCCATTAATTTTCATGCATATAATGTGTATATATTTATATAAAAAAAAATACACATATTTTAATGCATAAAAAATAAGCACGAAAAAACCCATATAGGCTCTGATACCAATGTAAATCATAAAGCATTATAAATTAACGCAGCGGATAAAAATAATTCGGATCATACCTTAATGACACAACCTCGTGGGTAAATCACATTCTTCCAAAATCTGATTAGTCAACGAACCCAGCAGTGAAGTGATACTACAAAATGAGTATCACCCACATAAGTCACAGTGCAAAATGGCTTGATCGTTGTTTTCTGAGAGAGAGTCAGAGAGAGAGAGTCTGGGAAAAAAAAGGTTATGGGTAAAAACCACATAACGTATATCTGATATACGTATATCTTTAGATTAACCATATAATCTGATATGTAACCAATATCTATCTATCCATCTATCCATATTTATTGATATGATAGATATAGATATCTTGAATGGTTATCCAAATAAGTTTTGAATTCAAATTCAAACTTACATAGATAAGGTTCAAAAGGTTCAGGTTCAAAAGGTTTTAAGAGTCATGCCACATGAGCGTCCAATTTCTAACACAGTTTAGTTTCATTTTTCAAATTTATTTATAAAAAAATGTATAAATTAAAATTAAAAGCTAGTTTGGGTGGGAAAAATGAAATGTAAAATAAAAAGCACTTACTTTCATATAATTTTCTCTTTTTGAGGGTAAAGATATTTTTAATATTTATTTTCATCAAACTGATTTATATTATTAAAAAAATTAAAAATAAAATTTTGAAACAAATCTAACCAGATTGAATAATTATTATTTTACACATTTCTAAAATTTATAATTTTAAAACCTATTATCATGATCTATCAAACAAGATTATTACATTTTTTGCTTTTATTATTTTTTGAAATTTGATAATATCATTAACTTTCATTGCACATTTCTTTTTATTTTTATTTTTGTTTTTGTTTTTATAAAATTATATATTTCAAACCTACTTATTGAGATCTTTATTGAATATAAATTACGTAAAAATTAAAAAATATGAATTTTTTTATGAAGTAATTGTACACACTTGTTAGTGTGCTAACATGAAAATTATTCACATGCATTATCGAAAGAACTATTTCCTTGTTAATATAGAAACTTCTCATTTTACTTTGTTATAATATATGTATTATTTGTTTCATTGAAAGAACTATTTCTTTTATATTTAATTTTAAAAGCCGCCTAGATGAATTTATTTCATTTCATTTCATTTAGTTTTAAACTAATTGTTACATGAATAATTAGAAGGTGAGAAATTCTCTATATGGTGAAACAGAGAAATTTCTCAATTTCCAAACAATGGAATTTTTAGTTTTTGTAAAACAATTATATGTATGTTTGTAGGAGAGAAATATTTCATTTTTTAAAGTTTTTCAATTGATTTTTATATGACTAATTAGAAAATATTTTCTGGAAATTGAAAAGTTTATCAATTGAGGGACTTCCAATTGAAAATTGTGAAACTTCTCAAAATTATGAAAATTTTGTGAAATATTTTATTTTTTTTTAATTTTCAATTTACTATTGCATACTAAGAAATTATAAAATGAAAATTTTCTTTATTTCTTAGAAGTGAAAATTATAAAATTTAATTTAGAAATTTTTAGTTTTCTAAAATTCAAAAATTTGAATAAAGTTTCATAATTTCATTCCAAATTTTCCTTTTGGAGATGTAATTTCTCGGTTATTAGGATGACATTTATAATTTTTTGGTAGATATTTTTCATTTTCATTTATCAAATTTGTAGAAAATTTCCATGTTTCTAAAATCATAGAGAAAATTTTCAGCTTCTTGATCTTTTGCAAAAATATAATTGGATGAAATTTCACAGTTTCATCCCAAAATTTATATGATAAAATTTACTATTTATGGATTAAAATTTCCCCCTTTTTTTTTTTTCTTTTTTTGGAGGGAGGGGGGGTGTTATTTACACGAAAATCCCTTAAATTATTGAGAAATATTATTTTGACCCTTACACGATAAAAATATACAAATGGACTCCCTAAAACTATTGAGAAGTATCACTTTGTCCTTTAAAATATAAAAACGTACAAATGGACCTTTTAACTATAAAAACGTACGAATTGGACTCTCTAATGGAAAAGGTCAAAGTGAAATTTTCTATTTCAAAAATGAAATAGAAATCTCTCCATTTTATAGTGTTAATTTTTCACAACATTAAAAAGGAAGAAAAAGTATCATATCATTAGGTTGCCACATTGTTCCATGATTAATCTTATTTTATTTTATTTTGTTTTATTTTAGGATAAATTACAAATACATCCTTTGAGGTTTAATTAAAATACAAATTGCCACATATGATTCTGAAAATTACATCCACCCCCGAGGTTTTTAATTTTATAATAAATCACCCTTTTTATTAATAAATCATCAAGTCAATTAATAGTTTTTAATGATGTTAGAAATATATTTCAATTAATAATTTAGTTATTACTTTCATTTTTTTAGTTAATTCTGTCAAATAAAAAAATTCTAATAAGGGGATATTTGTAATTTTTCAAACTACAAGAGATAATCCGTACTTTAAGCAAATCTCAGGAGGTGTATTTATAATTTACCCTTTATTTTATTATCTTTAATGATAACTTATCGTGAATATATTTCAATATTAATTATTAGTCGATTTTCTATAAAATAAATTCATAAACAATTAACTTGAAAGTATGCATAGCATCTATATATATATATACATAAGGAAAATGGTCTTTTTAATCCACAAACCTTGTGGGATCAATTCTAATTCTAATTTCTTAATTTTTTGATTTTTTTAAAAAAAAGTTGTATTACCCTAAGCCCTATTATCCATCATTATCCATTAAATTTCCGTATTACCCTAAACCCATTATTACCCATTACTACCCATTACTACCTACTAACCTTAACCCTACCACAACACACAGCAACCTAAAAAAAAAATTTGGGTGAATTATTACCCATTACTACTTACTAACCTAAACCCTACCACAGCACACAAAAACCTAAATAAAAAATTTGGACGTGAGAGAGTTTAAATTTGGGAGAGAGAAAGAGAGAGAGTTCACATAGAGTAAGAAAGAATCTTGGAGCCTTCCTATCACAGCGTTAGCAGTTTTGGAACAAAATTTTGGAAGAAAAATATTTCAAAGTCAGTGAGTAAATCATTTATTTTTTAATATAGTAATTATATTTTTAAATTAATTAAGAATGATTGTATTCATTAGGTTCACAAAAAATATTAATTATTGATGAGATTAGATTGTATTTTGTGATTGTGATTAAAACTTTTTTTATTTTTGCAATATTTTATTTTTAATCTATGTTTTTTGGGGGGAAAAAAAATTTTATTCATTAGGTTCACATAAAGTGCGCACTATTGATGATAATGATTAGATTATTTTTTGTAATTGGGTTTTTTAACTCACTGTATTTTTTTTTAAAAAAAATGGTTGTGCTTAATTTGTGATTGGATTTTTAACTCACTATGCTTTTTGATATAAAAAAAAATAATTGTATTTTTTAATTATCAACCGACTTCATTGCTTTTTTTTTTAATGAGGAAAAATATGATTTTGTTTTTTTACACTTCATTTTGATCACACGGTGATTTTATTATTTTAAACGATTATATTTTTTTACACTCCATTTAATATGTGTTTTTTGAAAGAAAAAATAGATTGCATTTATTATTATTTTTTTAATACAACCACACGGTAATTGTATTTTTAGTCTATGTTTTTTGAAAATAAAATAGATTGTATTTATTAGATTCACATAAAGTAGTCACTGTATTTTTTTTTTTTTTTGGTAAAAAAAGGTTGTGTTTTTTAACTATCAATTAACTTAATTTCTATGTTTTTTTTTAAAAAAAAAATTATTTTTTAATTACCAATTGACTTTATTGTTTTTCAATACGATGATTGTATTTTTATACTCTATTTGATTGATGATGATTGGATAGTATTTTGTGATTATGATTGGACTTAATTTATTTTTTAATACGGTAATTGTATTTTTAATCTATGTTTTTTGGGAAAAAGAAAAGATTGTATTCATTAGGCTCACATAAACTACGTACGGTGACTTTATTTTTTTAAATGATTATGTTTTTTTACATTCCATTTAATATGTGTTTTTTTGAAAGAAAAAATAGATTGCATTTATTATTATTTTTTTAATACAACCACACGGTAATTGTATTTTTAGTCTATGTTTTTTTGGAAAAAAAAATTAGATTGTATTTATTAGATTCACATAAAGTAGTCATTGTATTGTTTTTTTAAAAATGGTCGTGCTTTTTAACTATCAATTAACCTAATTTGTATTTTTTTTTAAATTTATTTTCTAATTACCAATTGATTTCATTGTTTTTCAATATAGTGATTGTATTTTTATACTCTATTTGATTGATGATGATTGGATAGTATTTTGTGATTGTGATTGGATTTAATTTATTTTTCAATACGGTGATTGTATTTTTAATCTATGTTTTTTGATTAAAAAAAAAAAATAGATTGTATTCATTAGGCTCACATAAACTACACACTATTAATGATGATGATTGGATTATATTTTGTAATTAGATTTTTTAACTCACTGTATTTAAAAAAAAAAAAATGGTTGTGCTTTTTAGCTATTAATTAGCTTAATTTCTGATCGGGTTTTTAACTCATTATGTTTTTTAAAAGAAAAAAATTATATTTTTTAATTATCAATTGACTTCATTTCTTTTTTTTAATTAGTTTAATTTGTGATTGTGTTTTTTTACACTCCATTTTGATTACATGGTGATTTTGTTTTTTTTAATGATTGTGTTTTTCTACACTCCATTTAATCTATGTTTTTTGAAGGAAAAAAAAGGGGTTGTATTCATGTTTTTTTGAACACAATCACACGGTGATTGTATTTTTAATTTATATTTAAAAAAATTAAATAATATTTATTAAGTCCACATAAATAGTTTTTTTTTTTTTTTTTTTTAAATTTAATCCCAGGCATAACGGGTGACTTACTAATGGGAAAATTAGTCTAAGGTCCCTCTCCCATTTTTAGTAATGGAAAAGATCCATAATATTATTTTTTGATATCTAAGGTCCCTAAACCCACACCCATAAATCATATCAGAGAAATTTGACTATCTCTCTTTCTGATCTTCATTCTATCAAACCTCATTTCTCGCTCCACTTTCTCTATTTCGTCTCTCTCTCTCTCTGTTCATTGAGCCTGCCTACTGTCTTCT
This sequence comes from Camellia sinensis, assembly GCF_055761805.1. NCBI lineage: Eukaryota > Viridiplantae > Streptophyta > Magnoliopsida > Ericales > Theaceae > Camellia > Camellia sinensis. The sequence continues at coordinate 4,456,849 of NW_028128987.1, forward strand.
TCCTCCATTTCTTTACTCCAAAGCAAATTCTCCAAAGAAAGTTTGAACAGCAGACTCATCGATCATCTCTACGTTCTCATCATCAAATAACAACCAGTGGTTATAGTTTTTCACAAGGCTAACATAGTGCCTGTGGTATGGCCCACTCCTATAGCGATCCAGGTTTTACCCCGACCTTTGTTGTGTTCCATACTCGGGTTCCGTGGTTGTATGTTGTTGCCTTTGTTATGTTTCCTCCCTTTAATTCTTTAAATTTAAATTTTGGGACTTGTTAGGCGAGTTTGGAACAAGTTGGTTGTCTATTGGTACAAATGGTTGCTGCCCAGGTTTTGGCTTCTTCATTCGAGCGAGACTTTTTGCGCTCGAGCGAGCCTTGGGTATTTGTTTCTTCGATCGAGCGAGGATTAAGAGTCTTCAGGTTTCTTTCTTAGACGCAGCTTTTGCTCGAGCGAGAACTTTTGCACTCGAGCGAGACGTGTGTTCTTTGTTCCTTCGCTCGAGCGAGAACTCTTGCGCTCGAGCGTGCGTCTGCGTTGGTGGCAGACCTAAAGCTTTACATTGTGCGCTCAAGTGACGCTTCTTGCGCTCAAGCAAGGCCACTTGTAGTGTCTGGTCGCTCGAGTGACAACTCTTTCGCTCGAGCGAGCCTCGCATTTATCAGTTCGCAGCAGCGTGATTTTATATCATTTTTTGACCTTTTCTTCACTCAAAACCCTAATCTGGTTGTCTCTCTCTCTAAAACACCCTCTCTCTCTACAAATACTCCTTGATCTAGAGTCCTTCTACCCTACTCCCTTTGTTAAAAAGCTAGAGTTTGGCGTGGGCTTCCTTTTGATCTGAAAAAGTTCAAGTTTGGAGCATCTTCAAGTTTCTCCTTCTTCCTCTTTGAGCTTCTCCGTTTAAGGTAGGGATGTTCTACTTTTTATTATGAGTTTTAACCTAGATGTGTGTCATCTTTGCATAAATGGGGGAGTTGGGAAGTTTGTGTGAAGTTAGGGTTTGGGATTGCTTTGTGAAAGAGGGGTTTTCTATTTTGAACTCCATATGTGTATCTGAGGTCTTGAAGATGGGGTTATTTGTGTATAATGGGTGAACTTTAGCCTTGGGTGCAATATTTGGGAAAGGGGGAAAAATGCCCTAATTTGAATGAAACAAACTATTGTGTATAAATAATGAAATCAATGTGGAAATATGAAATTGGTTTGAGAATTATGAAATTGGGGGAAATTGTGATTAAATGGTGTAGTTAGATTGATAAATCACTCACCTATGGAATATTTGATAAATTATCTATTGATAGAGTTATTTATCTGTTTAGAAATATCTGTTTTGGGCTATCGGTGGAGGACAACTATGATTGTTGTAGAAAATGCATGAGGATTAGGAAAATTGAAACTAATCAATTGAATTATGTCATTGAATATGACGGTTTGAGTAAACCATTGAATATATAAATTGATGAGTCATTGTATATGACAACGTGTATATGTATCATTGTATGAGATGAGATAGGGGATGCACTCCATTGTTTGGGAGGAGATAGGGGATGGACTCCATTGAGAATTAAGTTGGTCGGAGTGTCCTGGGTAAAAGTCCCGAAACATTATTTATTTGTGGGTGTCTGTTCCCTCGAACGTGGTTCCGTAAAATGGCAAGAAATAGAAGTGTTGGATTGATGAATGTACTAAACTGTGAATCATTGAGTTGTAGTCTCATTTTGGTTGTTTGAAAATCATGAAGTTACTTAATTGATTTATCCAAAATGAAAGAACGGAAATGAATCGAGATATTGGCTATCTATTGAATGACCTTGAAAAGAATGTGTGTGTTGGTTTAGAATACTGCACATTTATCGGATGCTCATATTTTAGTTGATTCTCATATACTGTTTAGCATATCTCTACCGGGCTTTGGCTCACCCTACTTGGGAAACCATGTTTCAGGTACAGATGACATGCCATCTCCAAGGACTTAGGTTTAGGGGTTGAAAACTCCGTTTTTGTTATTATTTTTGTATTTAAATATAAATTCAAGCCGAGGGCTTTATATGTAAAAGAGTTAGGACTCTTCTTTTGTTAAAACCAAGTAACAACTTGGAAAGATGTAAACCCGTAGGGCACTTATTCTGTTGTTAGCATTTAGAAACTATATGTAATACCTTTTATGATATAAACCCTGATGAATGAAATATACCGTTTCTATTATGTTAATGATTCTTGTGAATGGTTGATTTATATAATACTTTGAGGGCGTTACAACTTGGTATCAGAGCATACCGAGTTTGAATACTTTGGGTACGTGGAAGTGGTTAGTGCCACAATGGGTTTGTTTCGCTTGTTAGAGACTTGAGTATGATGTTCCATGCTTATATGATAACATGTTTATGTGACTATATGGGTATGTGATTTAATTTCTTGGATGTTGATCGGGTTTATGGTTTTTGGGAGTCATGTTGGTAAGGCACTTGATCACTTTCATTTCTAATTGGAGCTCTAGCAGCGCCACGGGACGGTCATTATCCGGAAATGAAATTCGTATGTGTTTATGTGATTATGTGCTTAAGTGGAGTGAATTATAGTTGTCCATTGTATTAGGACGCGAGTGAGATAGCTTCAGCACATTTGTAAATGTGCTAATCTCTTTGTTACCTTTATTAGGATGTCAGGACGAGGTCGTGGTGGTAGGCGTGATAGGTCTAGGAGGCATGAGATGCCTATACCGGATGAGATTCTGGCATAGGAGGAAGGAGTGGGTTAGGCCAACATGGCTGAGCCAGTAGGTCAATAGGCCATGGGTGCCTTAGCCCGTGAAATGGCTGGAGCATTGAGGGAATCTATGGACATTCTCAGGGCTGAGAATCAAGTCCAGGCCCAAGTAGTTGAGGCAGGGCCGTCTTTTCTGAAGTGGGAGTTCTTCCAATTGAATTCGGATAAGTTTTTGGGTTATCCGAAGGAGCCACTGAAGGCTGATGAGTGGCTTGAGCAGATAATAAAGACGTTTGAGATGCCCGGCATCGAAGACGAAGGTTTGAGGGTGACCTTGGCATTCTTCCAGCTTAAGGGAGACGCGGGTCAGTGGTGGACGTATGCGCGGAGGCGTATTGGAGGGACTTGGGAGGCCATTATTGAAGCTTTCCAGGACAAGTTCTTGTTTGCTACAGTAAGGGAGAAGCTGAGGGATCAGTTTTCTCAGCTCAAACAGTTAAACCCGCCAATGGCTGAGTTTGAGGCCACCTTTACTAGCTTGTCTAGGTTTGCACCAGAATTAGTGGCGACTGAGGAATGCTGTTGTCTGGAGTTTGAGAAGAAATTGAGGACCAGACTCATGTTCATAGTTGTCGGTCCATGATTAGGGATTATGGGCGCCTTATGGAGGCTGCAGCCCATCTTGAGACTATTATGCATACGGAGAAGGAGATGATGAGGGGCTCCAGGAGGAGTCAAGATAGTCAAGGGGACGGTAAAAGGCAGAAGGGTTCTAACCCTCAGCAGTCCTAGGGAGCACATTCGAGATCTACCTTTCCAGTACCGAGTTCAGGTTCTAGGAGAGGCGGTCAGGGGAACATCACCTGTTACAAATGTGGTCAGTTGGGCCATAAGTCTCCAGCTTGTCCACAGAGAGGAGGAGGGCAGCTAGCAGCATCATCTTCGGCCCGTTCTTAGGGCCAGAGTCAGGGTAGAGGCCAGCCGCTCACTTGTTACCAGTATAGGTAGGCGGGGCACTTGAAAAGGTCTTGCCCGCAGTTGGGTGGCACACCTGGTGCGTCTGGTTCGAGGCAGACATAGAGTCACCAGCCAGCACAGTCAGCACAGGCCTCGAGGGCCAATCAGGGAGCCTCTTCGACTCAGTCAGTGCAGCAGTCTTATACTCCAAGAGGTGAGCATGTTGATTAAAGGCCTACGGGCGTGCGTGTATGTTGTTACAGCGCCAAATCTTGTACCTACTCCATCAGTTGTGAGAGGTACCTTTTTGTTTTGCAACTCGGTGTAGACGCGCCCGTGGGCCTCATGCTACAGTTCGGACTCGATTTGTGTCACGGTTCTAAGTCTGAACCAAAGAGTCCAAATCCGGCAAATCGTTTTGAGAAACAAATTTTTTTGAAAAGAAGTGCCAAACATGGACTGCTTTGCCAGATACAGAGTCGCCACCTAAATATTTTTAAAATAGGAAAATTTAGGAAACCCTGACTCGGTGCCAAAGGCCACGTGTCCGTCATCACCAAAGTTGCCTCGGCTCGGGAACTTGGGTACGATCGGGGAAGGTCAGCTATGAGCACCCCCTCTCGCCCGGTCCGAAGACCGGCCTCTACTAACCATGATATCCGTTTTTGAAAACGTTATGTGTTCTTATTCCATTTATTAGCCTAGAATTACTATGTTATGCGCACAGCACACAAGTATAGACTAGATTGCCTAATTTGGAAATAAACATTGCATATCCGTTTGTCTTGAAAAACATTTTGGAATTTGCTACTCGCAAGTAGGCTAAAATACGGATTTCAACGAGTTTTTCCAACTCAGACAATCCAACCTCCACCTACAGGCATTCAAGCAGTTATATCACATAAGCAGCTAGCCTCATGGTAATCATACTGTCATGGCAACACTCACACGCATGCAAGGATGCTAAAGCAAAAGAACTTACAGAGTACTCCAAGCCAAGACAGGAACTAGTTAGTAATCACATGCATGATCCTAGTTCATATTTGAAATGGCTAATGCAACACATGCAAAGATGCAATCCAAGCAGGCTCGGCTATCCTAAACATGGCATGTGAAATGCTGCAATTAACACGTATTCAATTTGGAATTGAAATACAGATGCAGTTAGAATGATGCGCCGAGCCCGGTGCATGCAAGACAAATGTATGGATGCACGCATGCATAGCATAAGGTATGCTAAATTAAACATGTCCTAATACTAACCATCAAAGCAGGTAAGTAAAAGGGAGAAAGAAGTGGGGATTGGAAGACATGCACACACGCACCCACACTTATTACAAATACGCCCTCACTCGGAGGGACCGAATAAATATTACAGTTCGAATAAATAACTAACTACTTAAATTATTACAGAATTCCTATTTAATTAACAAATTAAATGCAAGGTGGCCACGGCCCTGCCTCGGGATGCGCGAATGATGCATGCTTGACCCATATCGCCCGGAAACTCGCTGCCATAGCACTGTTGCCTCTGTTTTTCACTGCCCTGCTCCTCTGAGGACTGCAAAAGTCTAAGGGCATGCTCTCTGGATGTTGGGGAATACCACCGGCTGAGAGGGATGGCCACCGGCCATGGGAAATGGTCACCGGCCGCTGATGAAGTTATCGGCATTGATGGATTGCCGGTCGGCACTGTATTTAACCGACCGGCCAAAGCTTCCTGCAGAACCTGCAATTGGCAGCAGCAGAGGGCAAGCAGTGTATGGCATGGAATTTTTAGGCAAATGTATGCATGGACACACTCCCTATCATGTAATGGACTCAAGGGAGCATGGCCCTCGACCCTCGGGCCACCAATCACGTATTTCGATGCATGATGGCCAAAGAGTCAAGTATGCATTTCAATGTCAAATGCAATGCACACAAAACATACAAGGGACCCAACCTCAATCATGGTTGGTCAAGAGGCGAGGCAATGCACAACAATGCACAACAATGCACATGCGACCTAAGCATGCAAGCAAACATACAAACATGCAATACAACTACATGGCACACACAATGCTAACAACATAACATGCACAACGCATTGAAACATGGCCTACACAATGCAAGATGGACTTACACCAATGTGAATGGACCTCAGCCGTACCCACATCAGTGGCCATGAGATGAAAATGAGACACTCGAAATGCGTGCACGTATGCACGCAAACCGAAGACCGACCCTCAGGCATCGAAATGCCACTCTAATGAGACATGGCAAAGACATGGAATATGATATGCAAACATGTGAAAATCAGTAGCAGAATGAGGGGCAAAACAGCCCCGAAACAAGGCGAAATGACACCCGATGCATGGAATTTCTCCCAAAATGCAAAACTAGGTACATGAAATGGCTTACAGCTATACAAAGCATGCATAATTGGTACATGGAATGAAAAGAAAGAATCAAGGGAGCCCCAAGATAAGAATTTTTACAGTTCAAAGCATGGCCAAACAGTAAGCACAAGTGGGACTGAATTATCATACAAAAATGGCTCCGCAAGGGAGGCAATGAAGGAAGTGGTAGATGAAAAGCCCAAACAGAAAAAGACTCTTCTACAACACTGAAGAGGGACCAAAAATATGACTACTTACAGTTTATGGAAACCCCCAAAACAATATACAAGTATGCTCAAAATGCCATGCAAGGTAGGGCCCAAAAGAGGTCAAAACACAAAGTATACAAAAAAATCATCAAAAAGCCAAAGACCCTTAATGAAACATGACAAGGGGGTCAAAATATGGCCACTTTCAGTTCGGACCAAGGTCCAAAAACAGAAGAAAAATAGGCTAAAAAAACATGCAAAATGAGGCAAAAACATGGATTTCAAAGCAAGTAGCACATGCGGTATCGAAATAGTGATGAGCCCTTCTTCAATGTTGAAGAAGGGCTCAAAAAAAGCTCACTTACAGTTTATGACATGCCCCAAAACAGATTACACATAGGCCAAAAATAACATGCAAGATTAGGGCCTAAAGGAGAGAAAGAAGGAAGTGCAAGATGGGGACCTCAAATGACAAAATTCCCTTAATGAATCATGAAATAGAGCTCAAATAAATGGTACTTTTAGTTTTGGTCGGAGCTCAAAACAGCAAGAAAAATAGCTAGAAAAATAATACAAGAATAAGCTCAAAAGAGTGGGAATGGTACTCACCCTTGAAGACCAAACTTTGGTAGCTTCTTGGACCAAAATGCAGCACTCCTAAGCTCTGGAGAACAGCCTCTAGCTGCTAGAATAGAGGATGGAAGGGTGGGGGTATGGGTTGTAGTGTAAATGGCCAAGGATAATGGACTCTGAACACTCTAACACACCCAAATGTAGAGAGAGAGGGAGATATATAAAGAGAGGGTGATATATATGTTATATGTATGTATTAGGTCTGATTTTGCTCAACCAAAACAATGGAGGAGGATGGGTTTCTTTTACAGAGCAAGGAAATGGCATAAAGCTTCTCAAAGAAGCTATACAAAAGGGGCAAAGGGACCAAGCTTCTAAGAGAAGCTAATGCAAAGGTGCAAGCTTCTTGAGAAAGCCAAGACAAGGGGTCAAAGCTTCCTCAAGAAGCTTTGAGCAAAGGGTGCAAAAAAGAGGGTCAAAAGGGGTGCAAAGGGTGCAAAACAGCCACACACGTGCATGGGGAGCAGAGTCTGTGCATTCCAGCTGGCACAGCTGGCATCCATTCAATCTGTAGAATACTCCGGAAGGTTGTCGGCTAGCAAACTTGGTCGGTCGGCCATTTGTTTTGGCCGGTCAGTAGGAAAAATCTGCTCTACAGGTCCAACTTCAAACGGGCATAACTTCTTCATATGAACTCCTTTTCAGGTCATTCTTGTGTCAAAATTGAAGCCTCGGAACTAAAATTTCCAATGGCACCAGCCTTGAATCAAAATTCCAACTGTGCAAAAAGTTTTGCTTATTTTAGTGAAGGCTGCTTAGTTTCGGTCCAACCGGGATGATGCCCAACTTCAACCAATCATATCTCCGCCCTCCGGTTTCGGATTTAAGAGATTCTTGAATGAAAAATGAAGCCTCGGAAGTCTTCTTTCCAACGGTGGTGGCCTCATAGCTTAACTCAAAGTTTATAGACAAATAAGCTTGATTTAGCGAGGACTGCTCATCCCTCTCTTAGCAATTCTTGCCTATCTTCTTCTCCAACTTGGCTTCTCCCCTCTTCTCCTCTTTTCTTCAACTTCAAACCCCTAAGAAAGGTGTTTTGAAATATTTTTCAAAGATTTCATCTCCCTTTCATTCATTTCTACTTTGTCCTTGCTCGGCTTATCGAAAAGCGCATTTTTTGACAAAATGTGAGCCTCGGAACATCGTAGAAACTTTATTTCAAAAATATTTTGAAAGAGGATGATTTTGAGGTCTAAAAACCATTCAAAATAGCTTTGGTCCAAAATGGGGTGTGAAGTTGGGATTTGACCCTCTCATTGCCGAAGAAATTGAACCTTTGCCCTGCACACCTTTCATCATCGAGCAAACCATCAGTAGCGCCCAAGTCTTAAGGGCGGTCAAAAATGGGGTGTCTACAGTTGCACCTCTTTGACAGAACTCGAAAGTCATAACAATGACGGGAGTGAATGTCAAAGCCCAGAGACGACCCATTTTTGACAAGGCCGAAGAATTGGACAAACAAACGAAATACCGATAAATAAATGGTTGTGCCCACAGGCTGCTTACGTATCCCTTTGCAAGGAATCAAACCAGTGTAGTTCAGGGGCAGGATGCAAATGATATGCAGGAAGATTTTGATAATTGGACTTATACGCTACGCGAAGCCGGCTTGTAATTGGACTTATACGCTTTCGCGAAGCCGGTTTGTAATTGGACTTATACGCTTTCGCGAAGCCGGTTTGTAATTGGACTTATACGCTTTCGCGAAGCCGGTTTGATAATTCAAAACAATACAAGTGGAAGTGAAGAGGTGTACATGACAATGCAACCTAAGATGAATTCCAAACACACTGAAATCGTATGGGGAAATGCGACAGGGAGAAACATAGGGACATATCCCGGTGTTTCGGAATGGTGTGAGCTTTGGAACGTATTCCGAACGCCTTTAACCAAAGAGGGAGAGGCATAGTGATGTATCCCGAGGGTTAGGGACGTATCCCAAGGAATAGGGACGTATCCCAAAGGTTAGGGACGTATGCCAAGGATTAGGGACGTATCCCAAAGGTTAGGGACGTATCCCAAGGATTAGGGACGTATCCCAAGGATTAGGGACGTATCCCAAAGATTAGGGACGTATCCCAAAGGTTAGGGACGTATCCCAAGGATTAGGGACGTATCCCAAAGATTAGGGACGTATCCTAAAGATTAGGGACGTATCCCAAGGATTAGGGACGTATCCCGTTGTTTTGAAAAGAGAGAGAAACATAGGGACGTATCCCGTTGCTTCGGAATGGAAAGAAAAACATAGGGACGTATCCCAGCGCTTCGGAAAAGGGAGAGAAACATAAGGACGTATCCTAGTGTCTCGGAAAAGGAGGAGTGAAACGTAGGGACGTATCCCGGTGTTTCAGAAAGAGAGAGAAACGTAGGGACGTATCCCGGTGTTTCGAAAAGAGAGAGAAACATAGGGACGTATCCCGGTGTTTCGAAAAGAGAGAGAAACATAGGGACGTATCCCGGGGTTTCAAAAGAAAGGAGAAACATAGGGACGTATCCTGGTGTTTCAAAAGAAAGGAGAAACATAAAGACGTATCCCGGTGTTTCGGAATGGTGTGAGCATTGAAACGTATTCCAAATGCTCTTAACTAGAGAAGGTCTAACTCATCGCACAGGCGAGGAGAAAGAATGATAATTGCAAGTGAAAAGGTGCATAACAATGCAAGTAATGAGCATGACAATGCTAGATAGATGTGCAAAATCAATGCAATGAATGAGCATAACAATGCTTGTGAAGTGGGTGCATAACAATGCAATTGGAACGTGCATCACAATGCAAGTGGAACGGGCGTGACAACGCATATTTGGAACAAAATGCAGAATAAAGGAATACAAGCCTTAACAAGACCAATCCAAACACAACCTCCGATTTACCTCTCAGAAGGGTCACAATATATATTTCAAAAGGATACACCTCGTGCATGCCGACTGACGATGAGCTACGCATAGAAGACATGAATTGAAAATTCCGCAGAAACAATTTGAGCTAAAAGTGGGTTACTCTTGCTTGTACTTCCAAAACGCAGTTACTACCTTTCTTTCCTGGCAAGGACTGGTTTTCTGAGGGAGCACTTTGATTACCATTCTGGCTTGAAGCAGACCTGATCTTGAGCTTGAGGTAGGGGCACACCCATACTTCGGAGTAGTGACAAGGCCTGAAGAGGTACATCCGGAGTACAATCACGGAATTTGCTGAAGGTGAAACACACTCAGATGCTTCGATTTTCCCTCTTTTCTTTTGCTTTACAGTCTGGAACCCATGTAGCTTCAGATAGGTCCTGGTTTTACTGTTCTCACATGACCTGGGTTGAACCCTGCGATTTTATGAAAGAACGAATCTTGTTTTGCACAAACGTGAAGAATGGCACAGCACTTTAAGCACAAACCAATTTTATTTTTGAAATTAAGAAAAGAGTTCTTAACCGGGTATTGAGCCTACGACTGGACACAGTGAAAAAGACTCAACAACGAAAAAACAAAAGGTAAACAACCTAAACACATCGAAGCACGCTCGGAACGACTCAAGACAAGAATCGAGACAAAACAAAAGACACGACACACAGACGTGCACAGGGAGCCTGTTTCACCGGGTATTGTTTCCCACCCTTTCTCATTTGTGATCCTCACATCACTCGACCCTCAAGCTCTATTTTTCTGAAAAAGCCCTTTTCTCACTTTTTCTCTCATCGCACATCTCTCTATTCTTCAATCTCTCATTTTTCAATCCCTCCCCTGGGTGGTTGATGGATAAACTAGAAATTGTGGGCTCTTGCCGTTGGTATTCTACCAGATTCTCAATCTTGTTCACAATAGTGAGCTTCTCCCATAGAGGGGCTGCGCTACAACTGGGCGTGTAGCAAATTTGCAGGTGACATCGATTGACGATGCTCTGCTGGGGAGTTTGGATGTGATCAGATTTGTCCAGATGAGGAAGTGGAATATCTTGATCCATTCCAACTCGTGCTTTGCACTTGGCTCGATACCTCGTTGCTTGGAGGATGAGAGGGCTTTTCGGCCCTTTTGCTGTTGACTTCAGTTGTGCCCTTCTTGGCAGGTCGGGTGCCCTTCTTAGCGGGTAGTTGATGACGGGGGAAAGACAGAACACCTGACTCAACTGTGCCCCTAGTTCATCATTTTGACCATTTTTTTTGGTTTTCTACGAAAACAATTTTGACCAATATGAGAGTTAGATTAACACACTTGTTCAATTTTTGATTTGAAATCATGCAAGTCAGGCTATGAGCACTGAAAATTTTCCTATTTTGGGTCCAAGAAATGGTCCAGTTTTTGAAAAAGATGGAACAATTTTCGAGAAAATTAGTCAACTTCAGTAAAAATTCTCAAAAACTATTTTTGCAAACGGCCAATGCTTAACAAGCACGGAACCTACTCTTGAGACGCACAACCTCGGATTTGGAGGAAAATTGCCCCTTGCTGGAGGGAAGCTGCATGGCAACGGAAAGTTGCCCCTTGTTTGAATGGCACCGCAGCGCATTGAATGGCAACGGAAAGTTGCCCCTTGTTTGAATGACACCGCGGTGCATTGAATGGCAATGGAAAGTTGCCCCTTGTCTGAATGGCACCGTAGTGTATTATAATCAGTCCTCAGAGCGATGATTGCAACCGAACTCCCGGATATAGAAAAGACAAAGATGACTAGAACCATCACATGGACACAGTTGAATTTGGAGTGTTTTATGGCTGGACTTCATAATGAAGTTGCCTACGTATCCCAAAGATGGGAATCAAGCCTTACGTAGTTCGGGGTTAAGGTACACTCGGGTATTATCCTCTCCTTTTTAGGCTCTAACTCTTGCCAAGGCGCCCGTTGCGGGTTTTCGAACTTGCGAGCTTTGTTCTTCTTTTCTTTTCAATTTTTTTTTCATTTCTTTTTCTCTTCTTTTTTTTTTTTGCATTTTTTTTCTTTCTTTTTTTTTTTTCTTTTCTTTTGCATTTTTTTTTCTTTTTTTTTGTATTTTTCTCTTCTTTTTTTTTGTTCTTTTTCTTCTTTTTTCTTCGCTCTAACTTTTGCCTGGGTCGCCCTTCTGGGTTTTCGGCCCAGCGAGCCTCTCAAAGGGTAAAAGTGTAACAAGTCCATGCCAAATGGTTTTAGGGTTTTGAAGCCATCCGTATCCAGGAGAGTGGTTGTTGTATTGATTTACTGAAGGATCCATCTTCGGCTCTTCGAGCATATCTGACATTTTTGCCCCTAGTTTGAGGAGGGGCTTCTGATCTAGCTTTACAAGCTTCCTTTGATCTGATCTTCTTGATCTGACTTTGGTGCCTCTTGTTCGAGGACTGCTTCAAAATGGCCACACAGGCCTCACGTTGTGGTTGACCGTTGAACGTTCTGAACTCGGGTTCAAGGTTTGAAAGTGAGGGGTCGAATCTCGAGGCTGAGAGCGATCCTAAGCTGCACAATCTCAAGAGCGATCCCACACAAGTCTTCGCAGGACCGCGCAAAATATTTTTTAAATTTTTTAAGAAAGCGACAAATCGCTCGCGCCGAAGACAGTGTAGAACCAATCTGGATCAAGCCAGGGTCCTTCTCAGTACTCACATTAACAAGCATGATCTCAATCATTAAGGGCTTAGCATGCCTCTCTTTCTCTCAATTGATCAAGTTTTGCAAAACCTGAGGAATTCCTTTTTTTTCGTTTTTATCACAATGTTTCGAAAAAAAGTTTTGAAAAACTTAGGTCATTACAATGACTTCAAAGGCATAGAAAAGGCAGGCGAAGAGCACTGTCATTTCATTCAAATTTCTGGCACAACTGGCACACGGCAGAAGAAAACACAAGAGTGTGAAAATCACTGTTGTTCCATTCAAATCTGTTGGCATAACTGGCTCCAAGGTAGAAACAGACTCAAAAGAAAACAAAAAGACAAACACAAAACAAGATAGTGATGTCCGAGGTAACACCCCCTGGAATCACCCGACTCCTACACAACAGGACTAACTCGATACGACAAGACAGACCTCCACTGACTCAGTATGAAAAGACTGACTCAAAACAAAAAGACCGACTCAAAACAAGACAACAGAGCTGACTCAATACCCAAGTCAGAACGTACAAAACTAGCATTCGCAAATGCTCAAAATAGTGCATGCCATCCATCACATCTGAAGTAAACTGAGCACCGCCAGCAAGTGGTTCATCCCTCGATCACATCACCTTATCCCCTACAAGTTCACTGATCAAGTGTCGATAGACTTTGCAGGACCTGGTGCGGGGATTACCCCGTTATCAATCAAATTCTGTATCTCGTGGCGGAGACGGACGTAACTGTCGGTGTCATGACCGGTTTGTTGATGGAAGGCACAGTACTTAGTCGGGTCATGTTTTGGAGGGAGAGGATCGGGTAGAGGCCGTTGCTCTAACGGTTTCAGATGTCCTTTCCTGAGTAGGACCCCCAGGGCTTTAGACAAAGACATATAGAGTGGGGTGAAAACCCTCTTGCCTCGGGGTAGATAGTCTGAAGTTCGGGGGTTTGAAGTGGATGCACCAACAAAGGGGGTGGCTGCTCTTGGTGTGGTGGTGGCGACCATGCCCACCTCGGAAGATCTTGTAGCTGCGTCACCGTTGGTGGTCGCATTCGAACTGCGGGTAAACGCCCTCCTCGGCTGCTCCTTCTCCTGGTCAATGAGGCCCTGCTTCATAGCATCCTCGATCTGTACTCCCATCTCATGCAAATCTGAAAAGGTAGGGAAGGGGAGCACCATCATTTTCTGCATTAGTTTGGGCTGGAGGTTGCGCACAACCATCCGTATTTGATCCTTATCTGTTGGCCTAATGGTCATCATTGAGGCCTTGGCCCTCCAGCGGGCCACGAATTCTGAGAAGCTCTCCTTAGGCTCCTGCCTCGTCGTCTCAAGATCACGGGTCGTAATCTCGATTTGGGTATTGTATGAATATTGTGCGACGAAGGCCTCGGCCATCTCCTCCCAGCTTCGTTTCACTGAATCCTCCAATTTGGCGTACCAGATGGCCGCAATACCCGACAGGGTCCTGCCAAAAAGGGAAAGCTTCTGTAATCTTGTCAAGCCCATTGGGCGCAGAACATCTGAAAACAAACTCAGGTGGACCATGGGATCTCTTGACCCGTCAAAGCGGTCGATGTGAGGCATCTTGAACCTGTCCGGCAGTGTCACAGCTGCGTCAGTATATCCATCTTCGATGTCAGGGATGGTCTTGACTCCCTGGGATCTCTTGAACAGCTTTTCGAGCTTGCTCAACTTCAAAGCTGTGGGGTCTGTCTTGAACTCAAAGGGGGAGTCTGGTAGGTTGATGGGTGTCTTGGATAGCTGGGGTAGAACCGAGGGCGGAGCCGGCCCTGTTGGAATGTCCGTATCTGCCTGGACATTTGGTGTCTCCTCGGGTATCGGAACCCTTGGTGGGGGAGAAGCTTGGTGTAAAGTAGATACTCCAATTTGCTGCTCTAGCCTGGCAATTGTCTCTGCTTGTTGGGCTATGACTACGGCCTGTTGCTTGGCAAATTCTGCTTGACGGACAGCATCTTGCTGCATGGCTTTCATACTATCCTGGAGTTGGCGCACCATCTCTTCCAGACTCGACATATTGTCCTGATCTTAACTGAGCAACCGGTATATCTCCCTGAGGTAAAAACAAATATCTCAACCCAACTGTGCACGGGTAAGATGGATGATGACCGTTGATCCGAAGACTGTTGAACTGATGATCTGTGCCTGACTGGCGTTTTTACGCTGCCTCTGGCAAAGAAACACTGATTGCCCTTGAACTGAATCTCTGACCCGACAAAGTCTATTAGCACAAGTCCAATGTACCTGGGGGATAGTGGAGCCTTCTGAAGCTACAGTTCCAAGACTACCTAGCAAAAGAGAAAACAGCATCTCAGCTCAATTTTACTGGAACGGATATGAGCATAGCGGAACGACTGTACTCAATACTGATCACTGTTCTCCAAATTTCTGTTCCCAAAATACTGAATCTGATACTCGCGGATATAACTGATTCTCAAATTTTGATACCAATGCCTTTAGGCCTGATGCCCCAGACTTGCAAACTGGTATGTACGTTCCTGTAGAGATACACTCTAAAAGCACATAGCAAGTACGAGAGAGCCAAAACACCCCTATGTTGGGGTAAGATTTCCCTGTCCTATTTTGTCAGGAGCTAGGGTTTCACTACGCACGCAGCGGTTTCAAACAACCTATAATTGGGTGAGCAACCTGTCCTAGCTTGGAATGGTCACTATGGTTTCCGAATATGCACTAGGTCGAATGGTCAAAAAGGGTGCCCCGGTAACAACCGGGGTTTGTGTTCCCATACTGTCAGAGCCCATAACCGGTCAGCCTTATGGTCATGCCTTGACAAGACAAGCCTCCGGCAAACCGTTCAGGAATGGCAGATGGCAAACACGGTGTCCTAGGCGCACTAATGCACATGTAATGCAAAGAAGCACATAAGTGTAATCAAAACAGGATATCACGAGTTCGAGTCAAGCTCTCTAAAATCCCCAGCAGAGTCACCAGAAACTGTAGACGCGCCCGTGGGCCTCATGCTACAGTTCGGACTCGATTTGTGTCACGGTTCTAAGTCTGAACCAAAGAGTCCAAATTCGGCAAATCATTTTGAGAAACAGATTTTTTTGAAAAGAAGTGCCAAACATGGACTGCTTTGCCAGATACAGAGTCGCCACCTAAATATTTTTAAAATGGGAAAATTTAGGAAACCCTGACTCGGTGCCAAAGGCCACGTGTCCGTCATCATCAAAGTTGCCTCGGCTCGGGAACTTGGGTATGATCGGGGAAGGTCGGCTATGAGCACCCCCTCTCGCCCGGTCCGAAGACCGGCCTCTACTAACCATGATATCCGTTTTTGAAAACGTTATGTGTTCTTATTCCATTTATTAGCCTAGAATTACTATGTTATGCGCACAGCACACAAGTATAGACTAGATTGCCTAATTTGGAAATAAACATTGCATATCCGTTTGCCTTGAAAAACATTTTGGAATTTGCTACTCGCAAGTAGGCTAAAATACGGATTTCAACGAGTTTTTCCAACTCAGACAATCCAACCTCCACCCACAGGCATTCAAGCAGTTATATCACATAAGCAGCTAGCCTCATGGTAATCATACTGTCATGGCAACACTCACACGCATGCAAGGATACTAAAGCAAAAGAACTTACAGAGTACTCCAAGCCAAGACAGGAACTAGTTAGTAATCACATGCATGATCCTAGTTCATATTTGAAATGGCTAATGCAACACATGCAAAGATGCAATCCAAGCAGGCTCGGTTATCCTAAACATGGCATGTGAAATGCTGCAATTAACACGTATTCAATTTGGAATTGAAATACAGATGCAGTTAGAATGATGCGCCGAGCCCGGTGCATGCAAGACAAATGTATGGATGCACGCATGCATAGCATAAGGTATGCTAAATTAAATATGTCCTAATACTAACCATCAAAGCAGGTAAGTAAAATAGAGAAAGAAGTGGGGATTGGAAGACATGCACACACGCACCCACACTTATTACAAATACGCCCTTACTCGGAGGGACCGAATAAATATTACAGTTCGAATAAATAACTAACTACTTAATTAATTATTACAAAATTCCTATTTAATTAACAAATTAAATGCAAGGTGGCCACGGCCCTGCCTCGGGATGCGCGAATGATGCATGCTTGACCCATATCGCCCGGAAACTCGCTGCCATAGCACTGTTGCCTCTGTTTTTCACTGCCCTGCTCCTCTGAGGACTGCAAAAGTCTAAGGGCATGCTCTCTGGATGTTGGGGAATACCACCGGCTGGGAGGGATGGCCACCGGCCATGGGAAATGGTCACCGGCCGCTGATGAAGTTATCGGCATTGATGGATTGCCGGTCGGCACTGTATTTAACCGACCGGCCAAAACTTCCTGCAGAACCTGCAATTGGCAGCAGCAGAGGGCAAGCAGTGTATGTGATGGAATTTTTAGGCAAATGTATGCATGGACACACTCCCTATCATGTAATGGACTCAAGGGAGCATGGCCCTAGACCCTCGGGCCACCAATCACGCATTTCGATGCATGATGGCCAAAGAGTCAAGTATGCATTTCAATGTCAAATGCAATGCACACAAAACATACAAGGGACCCAACCTCAATCATGGTTGGTCAAGAGGCGAGGCAATGCACAACAATGCACATGCGACCTAAGCATGCAAGCAAATATACAAACATGCAATACAACTACATGGCACACACAATGCTAACAACATAACATGCACAACGCATTGAAACATGGCATACACAATGCAAGATGGACTTACACCAATGTGAATGGACCTCAGCCGCACCCACATCAGTGGCCATGAGATGAAAATGAGACACTCGAAATGCGTGCACGTATGCACGCAAACCGAGGACCGACCCTCAGGCACCGAAATGCCACTCTAATGAGACATAGCAAAGACATGGAATATGATATGCAAACATGTGGAAATCAGTTGCAGAATAAGGGGCAAAACAGCCCCGAAACAAGGCGAAATATCCCGAAATGCAAAACTAGGTACATGAAATGGCTTACAGCTATACAAAGCATGCATAATTGGTACATGGAATGAAAAGACAGAAGCAAGGCAGCCCCAAAATAAGAATTTTTATAGTTCAAAGCATGGCCAAACAGTTTTGGTCGGAGCTCAAAACAGCAAGAAAAATAGCTAGAAAAATAATACAAGAATAAGCTCAAAAGAGTGGGAATGGTACTCACCCTTGAATACCAAACTTTGGTAGCTTCTTGGACCAAAATGCAGCACTCCTAAGCTCTGGGGAACAGCCTCTAGCTGCTGGAATGGAGGATGGAAGGGTGGAGGTATGGGTTGTAGTGTAAATGGCCAAGGATAATGGACTTTGAACACTCTAACACACCCAAATGTAGAGAGAGAGGGAGATATATAGAGAGAGGGTGATATATATGTTATATGTATGTATTAGGTCTGATTTTGCTCAACCAAAACAATGGAGGAGGATGGGTTTCTTTTATAGAGCAAGGAAATGGCATAAAGCTTCTCAAAGAAGCTATACAAAAGGGGCAAAGGGACCAAGCTTCTAAGAGAAGCTAATGCAAAGGTGCAAGCTTCTTGAGGAAGCCAAGACAAGGGGTCAAAGCTTCCTCAAGAAGCTTTGAGCAAAGGGTGCAAAAAAGAGGGTCAAAAGGGGTGCAAAGGGTGCAAAACAGCCACACACGTGCATGGGGAGCAGAGTCTGTGCATTCCAGCTGGCACAGCTGGCATCCATTCAATCTGTAGAATACTCCGGAAGGTCGTCGGCTAGCAAACTTGGTCGGTCGGCCATCTATTTGGTTGGTCGGCCATTTGTTTTGGCCGGTCGGCAGGAAAAATCTGCTCTGCAGGTCCAACTTCAAACGGGCATAACGTCTTCATATGAACTCCTTTTCAGGTCATTCTTGTGTCACAATTGAAGTCCCGGAAGTAAGCTTTCCAATGGCACCAGCCTTGCATCAAAATACCAACTGTGAAAAACGTTATGCTTATTTTAGTGAAGGCTGCTCAGTTTCGGTCCAACCGGGATGATGCCCAACTTCAACCAATCATATCTCCGCCCTCCGTTTTCGGATTTAAGAGATTCTTTAATGAAAAATGAAGCCCCAGAAGTCTTCTTTCCAACGGTGGTGGCCTCATAGCTTAACTCAAAGTGTATAGACAAATAATCTTGATTTAGCAAGGACTGCTCATCCCTCTCTTAGCAATTCTTGCCTATCTTCTTCTCCAACTTGGCTTCTCCCCTCTTCTCCTCTTTTCTTCAACTTCAAACCCCTAAGAAAGGTGTTTTGAAATATTTTTCAAAGATTTCATCTCCCTTTCATTCATTTCTACTTTGTCCTTGCTCGGCTTATCGAAAAGCGCATTTTTTGACAAAATGTGAGCCTCGGAGCATCGTAGAAACTTTATTTCAAATTTTTTTTGAAAGAGTGGGTTTTAAGGTCTAAAAACCATTCAAAATAGCTTTGGTCCAAAATGGAGTGTGAAGTTGGGATTTGACCCTCTCATTGCCGAAGAAATTGAACTTTTGCCCTGCACACCTTTCATCATCGAGCAAACCATCAGTAGCGCCCAAGTCTTAAGGGCGGTCAAAAATGGGGTGTCTACACTCGGTTTCTAATGTGTTAATTGATATGAGTGCATCCCATTCATTTATTTCTTCTCCATTTGCATCTATTTGGGATTGGAGTTGGCACAATTAGCATCTCCTATTTGTGTTGTATCACCTAGGCGAGATGATTTTGAAATAGGGGTGTCGGGGCTGTGATATAGAGGTCGCTGATCGTCGGCTTCCCTTTTCTTTTGTGTTAATGGATATGACAGGTTTTGATGTTATTTTAGGTATGGACTGGTTATCGTCATACCGGGCTGTTATAGATTGCTACTGTCAGAGGGTTACTATATGTATCTTGAGCGGCGATTATTTTCATTTCTTGGGAGATCGGGTTGGTAGAGTCTTACCACCGGTGTATGATCCGCGCGGGCAGAATGAGCTTAGTTACCTTCTCGCTAGCTTTATGAATAGTGAGTGTGATGAAGTCCAGATTGAGTTGCCAAGAGTGGTTTGTGAGTACTCGGATGTCTTTCCCGAGGATCTTATTAGTTTACCACCCCACCGAGAGATCAAGTTCTCTATTGACTTAGTGCCTGGCACGACATCGATTTCCATGGCACCGTATCATTTTGCCCTAGCCGAGTCGAGTGAGTTGAAGATTCAACTTCAAGAGTTACTAGATAATGGTTTTATTTTCCCTAGTACTTTGCCTTGGGAAGCACCGACCCTCTTTGCTAAAAAGAAAGATGGGGCCTTGAGACTTTGCATTGATTACTGAAAGTTGAACCGGGTTACGGTTAAGAACAAGTACCCTATGCCTCATATAGATGATCTGTTTGATCAGTTGAAAGGATCCTGTTGTTTCTCTAAGATAGATTTGAGATTGGGCTACCATCAGTTGAGAGTCAGAGAGGAGGATATCCTGAAGACGGCATTCCATACGCGGTATGGCCATTATGAGTTTCTGGTGATGCCTTTTGGGCTAACCAATGCCCCAGCTGTGTTCATGGACTTGATGAACTAGATTTTCTGGGAGTTCTTAGATCGCTTCGTAGTTGTCTTTGTAGACGACATTCTAATTTATTCACCATCTGAGGAAGAGCACGAAGAACACTTGCGAGTGGTGCTTGAGTTGCTTAGAGCCCATAAGCTGTATGCCAAGTTCGGAAAGTGTAAGTTCTGGCTAAGAGAGATTAAGTTCTTAGGCTATGTAGTTTCCGGGGAAGGGGTGACTGTGGATTCATCTAAGATTGAGGCAGTGCTAGATTGGGCACAACCTAAAAATATTTTCGAGATCCATAGTTTCTTGGGGTTGGCCGGGTATTACCGTCGATTTGTAAAAGATTTCTCTAGACTAGCTTTGCCTTTGACTAGATTGACGTAGAAAAGGGTCAAATTTGTGTGTAGTGAGACTTGTGAAAAGTCATTCCAAGAGCTTAAAGTTAGACTTACCACCGCTCCAGTCTTGATTATTTCGGAGAGGGGTTCGGGCTATTCGATGTATTGTGATGCCTCACGAGAGGGTTTGGGTTGTGTATTAATGCAAAAAGGGAAAGTAGTAGGCTATGGCTCGCAGCAGTTGAAAACACACGAGAGGAATTACCCTACTCACGACCTAGATTTAGCAGCTGTAATTTTTGCCCTGAAGATTTGGAGGCACTATCTATATGGTGAGAGGTTTAAGGTATTTTCTGATCATAAGAGTCTAAAGTATCTGTTTAAAAAGAAGGACTTAAATTTGAGGCAGAGAAGGTGGATGGAGTTCATAGAAGATTATGACTTCGAGTTGCATTATCATCCGGGAAAGGCCAATGTTGTGGCCGATGCCCTAAGTAGGAAATCCTTCAGTAGTGTAGCTTGTATCGCTATCCGGGAATGGGAGATGTTGGGTGTCCTTGGTGAATTTGACTTACGTCTGGGCGAGTCTGTTGAGTCTGCAGCCTTGTTTTCTGTAGTTGCACAACCTACACTTGTGAACCGAGTGTTAGAAGCACAAAAGGGTGACTTTGAGGTAGAATCCCTTCAGGAGAAGATCACCAGTAGAAAGGTAGAGAAGGGTTTAACTATGTACCCTGACCTGAGTGTGAGATACCAAGACCGCTTGTTTGTGCCGAAGACTTGCCGAGAGGAAGTACTCCGAGAGTTTCACCATTCACGCCTTGTGGTGCATCTGGGAGGTATAGAGATGTATCATGATCTGAGTCGCCAGTTTTGGTGAAGGGGTATGAAGAAGGATGTGGCAGTGTTTGTATTGAGGTGCCTTACTTGTCAGCAAGTGAAGGTCGAACACTAGAGGCCAGCAGGTTTGTTGCAACCATTGCCTATAGCTGAGTGGAAGTGAAAGCATGTTACGATGGACTTTGTTGTGGGTCTTCCGAGGACTCAACGGGGTAGTGATGTCATTTGAGTGGTAGTTGACCTGTTGATCAAGTCAGCGCATTTTATTTTTATGCGCGTAAGAGATTCGGTAGATTACCTTGTTGACTTGTATATTTGGGACATAGTGAGATTGCACGGGGTCCCAGTGACGATTGTCTTATATGGAGATCCGCATTCCACTGCCCGGTTGTGGCAGAGTTTGCAGAGTGCCTTGGGTACTAGATTGACTTTTAGCACGGCTTACCATCCTCAGACTGATGTCTGAGCGCACTATTCAGATACTTGAGGATATGCTTTGGGGCTGTGTCCTTGACTTTAAGGGGTCGTGGGACAGACATCTACCCTTAGTGGAGTTTGCTTACAATAACAGTTTCCAATTGAGTATTGGCATGGCACCATTTGAGGCCTTGTATGGCTGACCGTGTAGATCTCCAGTGTGTTGGGCCAAGGTGGGTGATGCACCTCTGTTAGGTCCAGTTGGTTTGGGAAACGACGGAGAAGGTGGCACTTATCCATAAGAGGTTGGTTACAGCTCAGAGTCGCCAAAAGAGTTATGCCGACCGTAGGAGGAGACATTTGTCATTCGAGGTGGGTGATCATGTCTTTTTGAAAATATCACCTAGATGGGGTTTGATGAGGTTTGGGAAGAGTAGGAAGTTATCCACTCAGTTTATTGGCTCTTTTGAGATCCTTGAGCGGATTGAGGAGGTTGCATACCGTTTAGCGTTGCCTCCGCAACTTTCCGGAGTGCATGACGTGTTTCATATTAGTATGCTTCAGAAATATGAGCCTGATCCGTCACATGTGTTGGATTAGACCGACTTAGAGATAGATGACGATGCCTCGTATGAGAAGAGACCAGTGTGAGTCTTGGATAAGCGGGATCAAGTCTTGCGAGGCAAGACGATTCCCTTGGTCAAAATATTGTGAAAACATCACGGGGTTGAGGAAGCAACGTGGGAGCGTGAATTAGAAGTCCAAGAGAAAGATCTGGACTTATTTATTGACGTTTGAATGTATGTCAGAATTGTGGCTTTGTTTATGAACTATAAAAATGTTGTATATGTTTTGGATTTTGAAGACATTGTAAATGTTGAATGCGTTTCAGGAATGCAAGTTTAATATAAGCATTATATATGTTGTTTGAGTTTTGGAAATGTAAACTTCTTATAAACATTGAACATGTTTGGGAAAACCTTGAAATTTGCAAAATTTCGGAATATGCATATTGGTAATATATGTTGAGTTATATGTTTTGAATTTGTTCTCTTGTGAAGAGATGGAATGACCGGTGGGTGGGTCACGATGGTGAATGTTGAATCGTAAGCACATTAGGAATTGAATAACCATAATTTTGAAACTTGTACCAAATTTCGGGGACGAAATTCTTTAAAGGGGAAGGTTATAGCAATCTAGGTTTTACCCCGACCTTTGTTGTGTTCCAGACTTAGGTTCTGTGGTTGTATGTTGTTGCCTTTGTATGTTTCCTCCCTTTAATTCTTTAAATTTGAATTTTGGGACTTGTTGGCCGAGTTTGGAACAGGTTGGTTGTCTATTGGTGCAAATGGTTGCTACCCAGGTTTTGGCTTCTTCGCTCGAGTGAGGGTTCTTGCGCTCGAGCGAGGATTAAGAGTCTTCAAGTTTCTTTCATAGACGCAGCTTTCGCTCGAGCGAGAACTTTTGCGCTCGAGCGAGACGTATGTTCTTTGTTCCTTCGCTTGAGTGAGAATTCTTGCGCTCGAGCGTGCGTCTGCGTTGGTGGCAGACCTGAAGCTTTGCATTGTGCGCTCAAGCAACGCTTCTTGCGCTCGAGCGAGGCCACTTGTTGTGTCTGGTCGCTCGAACGAGCCTCGCATATATCAGCTCGTAGCAGCGTGATTTTATATCACTTTTTGACCTTTTCTTCACTCAAAACCCTAATCCGGCTGCCTCTCTCTCTAAACACCCTCTCTCTCTACAAATACTCCTTGATCTAGAGTCCTTCTACCCTACTCCCTTTGTTAAAAAGCTAGAGTTTGGCGTGGGCTTCCTTTTGATCCGAAAAAGTTCAAGTTTGGAGCATCTTCAAGTTTCTCCTTCTTCCTCTTTGAGCTTCTGCATTTAAGGTAGGGATGTTCTATGAGTTTTAACCTGGATGTGTGTCATCTTTACAAAATGGTGGAGTTGGGAAGTTTGGGTGAAGTTACGGTTTGGGATTGAATTTGTGAAAGAGGGGTTTTCTATTTTGGACTCCATATGTGTATGTGAGGTCTTGAAGATGGGGTTATTTGTGTATAATGGGTGAACTTTTGCCTTGGGTGTAATATTTGAGAAAGGGGGAAAAATGCCATAATTTGAATTAAACAAACTATTGTGTATAAATAATGAAATCGATGTGGAAATATGAAATTGGTTTGGGAATTATGAAATTGGGGGAAATTGTGATTAAATGGTGTAGTTGGATTGATAAATCACTCACCTATGGAAAATTTGATAAATTATCTGTTGATAGATTTATTTATCTATTTAGAAATATCTGTTTTGGGCTATCGGTGGAGGATAGCTCTGATTGTTGTAGAAAATGCATGAAGATTAGGAAAATTGAAACTAATCAATTGAATTATGTCATTGAATATGACGGTTTGTGTAAACCATTGAATATGTGAATTGATAAGTCATTGTATATGACAACGTGTTTAAATACATTGTATATGTATCATTGTATGAGAGGAGATAGGGGATGCACTCCATTGTTTGGGATGAGATAAGGGATGGACTCCATTGAGAATTAAGTTGGCCGGAGTGTCCTGAGTGAAAGTCCTGAAACCTTATTTATTTGTGGGTGCCGGTTTCCTCGGACGTGGTTCCGTAAAATGGCAAGAAATAGAAGTGTTAGATTGATGAATATACTGAACTGTGAATCATTGAGTTGTAGTCTCATTTTGGTTGTTTGAAAATTATGAAGTTGGTTAATTGATTTACCCGAAATAAAATAATGGAAATGAATCGAGATATTGGCTATCTATATTGAAAGACCTTGAAAAGAATGTGTGTGTTGGTTTAGAATACTGCACATTTATCAGATCCTCATATTTTAGTTGATTCTTATATACTGGTTAGCATACCTCTACTAGGATTTGGCTTACCCTACTTGGGAAACCATTTTTCAGGTACAAATGACATGCCGCCTCCAAGGACTTAGCTTGGGAGGTTTAGGGGCTAAAGGCTCTGTTTTTGTTATCATTTTTGTATTTAAATGTAAATTCAAGCTGAGGGCTTTATATGTAAAAGAGTTAGGACTCTTCTTTTGTTGAAACCAAGTAACAACTTGGAAATATGTAAGCCCGGAGGGCACTTATTCTGTTGTTAGCATTTAGAAACTATATGTAATACCTTCTGTGATATAAAACCTGATGAATGAAATATACCGTTTCTATTATGTTTATGATTCTTGTGAATGGTTGATTTATATAATATTTTGAGGGCGTTACAACTCCCAACATGAACGACAACAACAAATAAGGAGTATTCAAAGTTGGCATCTCTCTCTCTCTCTCTCTCTCTCTCTCTCTCTCTTTCTCTCTCTCACTCATTCACTCACTCATGTTGCAGAAATGGTAGCTTCAGCCATCTCAGCTCCATCGAGTTTCTCAATCGCTTCTCGTAACAGAGCGTCGCCTCTCTCATTTGCTTCTCATAGGTATTAAAATCTTTCTCTCTACGAAATGTCTATACATATATGTAAAATTGTGAATTTGTGGTTGGTTTATTTTCTTTTCTTGAATTTTGGAGTTTGCAGTAGTTTAATTATTGTTTTTACTCTTCGAAAGCAATCTTCTGTGCAGAAACTCAACAAAATCGATAATTTGTGCCTTACCCAGTCCTTACGGTGACTCCTCAACAATTGGTAATTATTATTATTTCTCAATTTAATTTTCTCGAATATTTAGTTTTCCATTGAAATACAACTCTGAAAGTCAGATTCGAGTTTAAAAACTCTTTTCGCAGTTACAATTTCGATTTTACACAACCATGCCTTAATCTGAGTGAACTTTTCCTAATTCTGAAACCATTCACATTTTTTTTTAACTCTCATTTTTGGGTCTATAATTTTCTTGTGAACTGTGCTTTTCAGCTAATATACTTGGATTGTCACATAAATCTTCATAATAGCTCCAACAAAGGCTAATCCTGAGTTTCCTTTAGCTGCACCATCCAACAAGGTAAGAACTAATCCTAGTGGAGTTTTGAAAATTGGAGACTTTTTTTTTCCATTCAATAGCATCTGCCAAAATTGACTGGGTAGGTATCTGGTTTGTTCAAATTTCTTTGGTTGTTCAAATTTCTCTGGTATTGTATTTTCTCAGCATTAGAATTTCTCTAGTGGTTCAAATTTCTTCGGTTGTTCAAATTTCTCTAGTATTGGATTTCTCTGGTTTAACTAAACAACATTAATTGAGTTAATTATTATTTTATCATCTTGGAATACCCCATCTGATATTTACTAGACATTTTCAATTTTCTCTAAATTTCTCTAGATTGAAATTTTGTCTGGGTGTTAATTCAATTTTCTCTGAATTAAAATTTGGAATCCATGTTTTAGTCCATATTTGAGTCCATAAATTACAGAGTGCAGATTGAATTAATAAGTACTGAATTAATATGTACTAGATCTTTGGATTATATCACTACCCTCATGAATTACAGAGTGTAGATTGAAATTAATAGGTACTGATCTCTAAATTGAAATGTTCAATTTTCTCTGGACTGAAATTTTCTCTGGGTGTTCAAATTTCTTTGGATTGAAATTTGGAATCCATGTTTTAGTCCATGAATTACAGAGTGTAATAGGTACTGAATTAATAAGTATTGGATCTTTGGATTATATCACTACCCTCATGAATTACAAAGTGTAGATTGAAATTAATAGGTACTGATCTCTAGATTGAAATGTTCAAATTTCTCTAGATTGAAATTTTCTTTGGGTGTTCATTCAATTTTCTCTGAATTGAAATTTGGAATCCATGTTTTAGTTCATATTTTAGTCTATGAATTACAGAGTGTAGCTTGAATTAATAGGTACTGAATTAATAGGTACTGGATCTTTGGATTATACCATTACTCTCATGAATTACAGAGTGTAGATTGAAATTAATAGGTACTGATCTCTAGATTGAAATGTTCAATTTTTTCTAGACATAAATTTTCTCTGGGTATTCATTCAATTTTCTCTTGATTGAAATTTAGAATCCATGTTTTAGTCCATGAATTAAAGAGTGTAGATTGAATTAATAGGTACTGGATCTCTGGATTATATCACTACCCTCGGAGCCCTGTTTGGTAGGGCTTATTTCCAGCTTATTTCAACTTTTAGCTTAATTTAAGCTATTTTGATGTGTTTGGTTCAGCTTAACAATACAGCTTATAGCTTTTTATAAGTCAAAAATCAACTTATTCTTTGAGTGGGAGAAGAGAAACTTAATTTATAAGTCAAAAATCAGCTTATGTTCACAGTTATAAGGTATAAGCTGTTAGGCTATAAGTTATAATCACTTTCCCATAGCTCTACCAAACGAGGAAGCAGAGCACTATCTAGAGAAATTTGGAATTTTCTCTGTGATGTGTGCAGAGAAATTCTCTGAATCGAATTTTTTCTGTATCAAATTTTCTTTGAATTGATATTGAGGGACCTTAGACATTATGAAAATATTGAGTGTCATTTATGCTATAAAATCTTAATATTATGAGCCTTAAAAAAAATCCCCTTTACTAATATATGTATATGTGAATATATCTATATATGTGACTTCAAATCCTTAACCTCGTAAGAGGGTGTTCAAACATTGCCATGTGGAATTTTGGCATAGAAATTATTGGCATAGAAATTTTCTACTGAAATTATTGGCATAGAAATTATTGGCATAGAAATTTTCTCAAACATTTATTAATCTAAATCTTTATGTTCTTACTAGCCACTTTACGCAAATATTCTGTGCTCTATCAGTGAGAAGATCAAGTAAATTTCAGGTATTTTTACGAGGCAGGTTTGCTACCATCTATAATTTGAATCTGAAGGCAGCGTCTGAATCCGTGTAGTTTATTACAAGTCTCGTTTTAATAATTTAAATTTATTTTATCAAAACATGTCATAAATTTTATCTACACACAAAAAAAAAAAAATGTCGATTCAATAATTATAATGTATTTAATTTATCGTATTTGTCACAAAAAATAAAAAAAAAAAAAAAAATAAAAATATATGATATATTTTTAAAAACACAATTATCATCTATTTTTGTAGTGACAAACAAAATAACTTGAATAAATTCTGATTATGAGATCGACTTAAATTTTTTTGAATGATATATACGAAGTGTCTAACAAAATGAATGATTCAAATTACTGAAACGGACCCGTTGTAAGCTCCACCGCAAGAAAACAACATCCTCCTCGTTTTAGCCGAGTTACAAAATGTTATTTATTTATTTTTATTTTTTTTATGTTGCCATTAATGTTTTATTCTATGTATTATATAACAAAAACATATCATAATTAAATATTTATTTGAAAATTTTGATTAATATTAATAAAAAAATTTACTTGAAAATAGCCACAATTTTAAAATATTTACTTAAAATATTAATTATTTATATATATATATATATATATATATGTATATATATATTTGGTACAACTAAAAAAATACATGTGCCTTAAAATTTTAAAATCCAGCCATATAATACATAGAATGAAACATAAATCTAATTAGTTATATCTAATTTTAAAATTAGTTATATCTAATGTATCTTCAAAATTAGTTATATCTAATTTTAAAATTTTAAAAATGTATTAATAAAATGTGAAAATAAAGTGAATTTAACCATACCTAAATTACATCTAATTTTACATTTAAAATGAAAATCTAAATGTAATTTGAAAAAATTTAATGAAAAATTTAAATGAAACTTTTAGATATAAAACGTAATTTATCAAATGGTTATAAATTCAAGTGCACTTGTCTTAATCCAATTAAAAAAAAAAATAAGGAGGTTGACCAATAAGTCCCATATTTTAGATTTGTAATTCATATAGTCTCATATTTTTTCGGATAATTCTATTTCTACACACCATTTATACTTTGTGCACATCATTTCTTAGTTTACACACTTATTAATTTAATTACAATATATTTTTTTCATTCCACACATCATTTCTACAGTTTTAATATAATTATATTGATCTTATTTTTAATATGGTTAAATAGATTGAAACTAACACAAATGTTATGAAAACATAAAAATAAACAACATAAAATATATATTTTCATATAAAATAGATGACAATATTATTTTTTTTCGTTTATTCACCTAACAAATTATTGATAAATATTGAGTTAAGTATTATATGAATCAAAATTTTAACACTTCAAGAGAAAGCACCTTTGCCGACTAATTTTGGCAACTAAACATTTTTTAGTCGCCAAAAGTATACTTTTTGGCGACTAAAATTGATTTTGGTCGGCATTGGTTCTATATTTACCTACTAAAATATTTTAGTCGGAAAATATTCTCAATAAGCGACTAAATTTTAAATTATTCGGCAAAAATTAGACTTTTCAGCCACTAAATAAAAAAATTAAAATTAAATTCTGTATTATACACTTTTTCCCGACTAAAATACTTATTAGTCGCCAAATTGGCTTTACCGACCAAAAATTTCGTCGCTAAAGGCTGATTAGGTATTCATTTCCCGACTAAAAATAATTTAGTCGGTAAAAAGTTGAAATTCGAACTCGCGCCACTTCATTAAGTGATGCGCACGCGTTGCTGGTGACGTATAGGCAACCATCTCACACACTGAACCACAGTGTATCACACACACCTCACCAAATCCCTTACAGAAGTCAGCCCCCTCACCGTATTCTACTGTACGGGTGACGCACAGACGGCCACATCCACCGCCACCGGCGCTAATCACCACCGTCTCAGCCCTTGAATCACAGGTTCTCTCTCTCTCTCTCTCTCTCTCTCTCTCTCTCTCTCTCTCTCTCACTCTTTCGCTTTGGCGTTGTGCTTCTCAGTCCATCTGTGCCTCTCTTGCCCAAGCTCTCTGGAAAAGGGCGTATCGATGTCTTTGTCTGTCTCTGTGTCTCTCCATCTCTTTCTCTTTATTTGCATCCCCCTTTCCATGTGTTTCTCCTATTTCCTACCCCTAGCTTGCTGTGCAATGTGTGTGAATGATGTTTATTGTGTGTGAATGATATTTGAATGAACAATCCGAAATCAATTTGTAAGCAATTTTTAATCATTCAGTGTGTAATAATAACAATAAAGGCTTCAATGTGTGTAACAATCAGATGATTGATGAAAATTTGAATTTTCTTGAACCCCTGTATTATACAAATTGAAAATTTGAATCACAGGTTTTTCTTTTTGGTTAGGTTTATGTACTCAATCCATATATGTCACTGAAATCCACTAAGATAATTTGAATTTTCATCATATGCCCCCCAAATTGATGTGAAAAAAATAAAAGATTTGACCATGAAATTATATGGAAAACATTTTATGCAAATACATGTATAATAGATTTTTCTAAGTTTTTCTGATTTTGAAAGCATTCATGTCTAATTCAATTGGAAACAGAGTACCAGATTCAATACATAACAAAGAAAATAAAATTGGGGAGAAGTGTGCTCAAGTAGCCATGGGTTAGTCGTCAGATTCTGGGATCGAAACCCATATCAGATTCTGTGCTCACTAACCTTGCAACATGATGTTTAATGTCTCTCTCTATGATTTTCTCTCTGTCTCCCCCTTTCTGTGTTTCCCCCTATTTCTGACATTGTTGTTGTTTCATGTGTGTAAATGATGTGTAATGTGTATGAATGATATTTGAATGAAGAATGCCAAATCAATTTTTAATCAATTGATTTTTCTGTGGTTTAATTCTGTGTGTGTAAATTTAATCAATAAGATATCACGGAAACAATTCCAATGATAGCCTCCTTATTCAATTAGGAAATGCCATGTTGTGTGAATATATGGTAGCAGAAATTTCTAATGGCAATTGTATAATCATTTTGTTTAATTAAAGTAGTGATAACCAACATCATTCATGATAGGTATAACTATTTCTTCTTGGTTTGTATAGCATAGCTCAGGATTGAAGGAAAATTCTTATGTTGCTTGTTGACCTTTACATGGACTAGATTACGGAAGTCCTTTTTAATTAATTCCTTCAAAAAGGGCATACCATAATAAGATATATAAGTCTCCTATATATCTTGTGTCAAATCTGTAACTGTTGACCTGTAGAAATGACAATTTTTTTCCAAGGTCTATTCCAAGATAGTATGGCAATTTCTACAAATCATATGTATCTAATCTTCTTACCCTTAGGGCTTAGATGAAGCCCTACTCAACAAACAGAGGCGACACTAATATGGAAATAAAGATGATAAATCCAATATGTAAATGTAATCAGTCTATTCATTTAAACTTGCTAATTATCACATTGGCAGGTTCCATATAGGGAATACAATATACTTACAGTCATCTGTCGTAAAATATGCTTATTCGTCTAACACTTAAATATATATAAAAGTCATCTGTCTTAATTAAGAAGTCAAAATATGACGATCATATCATTCCGTTGTTGAGTATTTTTGTTTACTTGTTGTCCATTCCTACGTTAAAGTTTGCTTCACTTGTAGGGTTCACAAGATGGACAAGAGTTGGATGACGATAAAAGATAGGTTGAAAAGTAAAGAGTACCAACAAGGTGTTAAGTCATTTATTGACTTTGCTACGAAGGATTTAGGCCCACACAATGAAATACGTTGTTCGTGTGTTGATTGC
The DNA here is from genome assembly GCF_055761805.1 of Camellia sinensis. Lineage (NCBI taxonomy): Eukaryota > Viridiplantae > Streptophyta > Magnoliopsida > Ericales > Theaceae > Camellia > Camellia sinensis. The sequence continues at coordinate 4,488,049 of NW_028128987.1, forward strand.
TTGAATGGCACAAAACATAGTCCACAAGTTGTACGCCCGCACTTAATTCGAAGAGGAATCGTGTGTTCTTATAGAACTTGGGTGCACCACGAGGAACATGTTCCACTGTGTAATGATCATCTTGTGCGTCAAACATTGGTGGTGAAAGATATGGAGCTGCAATTTTTGACATTGATGATAATTTGGGCGAGTTGCCTACTATGTTGGAAAAGATTTACATGAGTGGCCTCATGGATGATCATATCGACGAATCACCTAATAGCTTGGAGAGAGAAAATTTGGTGAATTTCATTAGGTTGTTTGATGATGCTCGACGCAAAGTGTACCCGGAGTGTGAAAATTTTTCCATTTTGTCCTTCGTTATTAAGATGCTTCATATTAAGGTGTACAATAATTGGAGCAACAAATCTTTCGATATGGTTATGCAAGTTTTCAAAAACATTCTCCCAAAGTGTGACGAAACAGTTCCGTGGACCCTTTATGAAGCAAAAAAGTTCTTACGTGAATTGGGTTTGGGATATGAGACTATTCATGCATGCAAGAATGATTGTATTTTGTTTTGGAAGGATAATGCGAAACAGGAGAATTGCCCTACATGTAAGGAGTCTAGATACAAGTTCAACAACCAGAGTGGTAAAAAGATTCCTCACAAAATTTTGAGGTACTTTCCTTTGACACCGAGGTTGAAGTGTTTGTACATGTTAAAAAAAACCGCCGCAGATATGAGATGGCACAAAGAGAAGCGTGTGGATGATGGAGTGTTAAGGCATCCAGCCGATGGTTAGGCATGGAAGGACTTTGATATGCAGCATCCTAAGTTTTTTGTGGAACCCCGACATGTAAGGTTAGGGCTTGCCACGGATGGTTTCAACCCGTTTGGAAATATGAGCACATCGTACAGTATGTGGTCCATACTGTTAATGCCTTACAATCTTCCCCCGTGGAAATGTATGAAAGAGCCATATCTGATGATGTCAATGCTTATTCCCAGTCCATCCTCTCTTGGAAGAGACATCGATGTTTACTTGCAACCATTAGTGGAGGAGTTAAAGAATTTGTAGGAGCATGGTGTGCAAACATATGATGCCATAATCAGTGAAATATTTACAATGCATGCAGCAGTCATGTGGACCATCAATGACTTCCCCGCATATGGTACCCTCTTTGGTTGGATTACAAAAGGTTACTTGGCTTGTCCTAATTGTAACATGGATGCATCATCTCAGCGTCTGCGAAGTAAGATAGGGTATATGGGTGTAGACACCCCTTTTTTGACCGACCTTAAGACTCAGACGTCACCGATTGAGCGCTTGGTGATGTTGCATAATGTGCTTGTTCAGAAATTTCAGAGTCACGGCCGTGAGCCCTGCCTCCGGACTTCCGAACCCTCTTTTGTACTTTGCCTCGGTTTGCGAACCAGGCTCGATTTTCTTTGTTTCTTTTCCTGAGGGAAGGGAGAGGTCCCGTAGACCATCTCTCAATGTCCGTAGGCTACATTTGGTGGCCGTAGGCCATTTTTCCCATTTCGGAGTCCGGTTTCCGGTTTTCGGAGCCGTCAGGCCGTGTGCCTCGGTTCGGGACCGCTTAACCATCTCCTATTGCTCCGGTTTTTGGCATACTTCCTATTTTCTCCCTTTTGAGGGACACTGGGGTCTGAGAAACCCACTTCGTGGTCGAATGCCACTTTCGGTGCTTAACAGCCCATTTTCGAGACCTCGAACTGCGCGTTTTGGCCCCTGAACATTCGTTTTGCATCGGTTTTCGTTCATTTTTGGCAGGTACCTCTGTTTTATCACCGGGGAGGTCACTGAAGGGTGAGAGGCCAGTAATTGTTGCAGCAACCAGTTATACATCCTCCGACGCCCTCCGGCGCCCGTTTTTCACACTTCCGGGCTAATGTTGAACACCTTGGGCCCATTTTCTTGAACTTTGAACCACATATTTGTGATGTACACACATGAGAGGACCCTAAAAGTTGGTGGCCGGCCATTAATGTTACTTGACCCTTTTGACCCCCTCCTTCCGGGCTAATGTTGAACACCTTGGGCCCATTTTCTTGAACTTTGAATCACATATTTGTGATGTACACACATGAGAGGACCCTAAAAATTGGTGGCCGGCCAGTAATTCCATCTGACCCTTTTGAACCCCTCTTTCCGAGCTAATGTTGAACACCCTCGAGCCACTTTCTTGGACTTTTAACCACAGGGTTGTGTTGTACACACATAGGAGGACACCATCAGTTGGTGGTCGGCCACTAAATCAGATTGACCCTTTTGACCCCTAGCCGGCCGGCTAGGGGGTGTGGCCGGCCGGCCACCTGCAGCAAAGATACCTGGCCGGCCGAGATCCTCACACTGTGCACTTTACAGCTGTAGGGCTTTATCCCCCAGAAAATATCTTTATCCGGGGGATATTTTGTGGGGAAAAGTTTGTCTCCTTTTCGCCCACCTTTACACCCCCTTTTTGGCCCTTATAACCAGCATTCCATATCATCTTTTGGGGTTAGAAAAATTTGTCTTCAAGCTTCCATACACAAATCCCTCTCTATACCTCTCATTTCCTTGAAAACTTCTGAGTCCCTAATCACCATTTCTTCTACACCACCAAGCTCTACCATCACCACTTCATTTCCAGCAACAAGGAGGGCTTCTCAAAGGCTAAAGGAGCTGCAAATTGATCCAAGAAGCAACAAAAGCTTTAGTCTTCAAGGGTGAGTGACATTTCTCCTCTTTGACCCTTTTTCTTGATCCATTTGTAAGCCCCACATGCTTTTTGTTTCAAGCTCCGGCCCTAACTGAAAGTGGCCTTCTTTTGAGCTCATTTTCATTCTTCATTAAGGGCTCAACCCTGTTTGAGCCCTCCATGATACACTTGCTTCATTGATCCTCTTATATGTCATAATCTTGCATGCTATTTTTGGCCCATGAGTAATCTGTTTTTGAGCATGTTGTAAACTGATATTAGGCTTATTTTGAGCCCCTCTTCAACATTTAAGAAGGGCTCAACACCATTTGGGACTTCCATGTTATACTTACCTTTATACTCCCCTTTTAGTCCCATTTTTGCATGCAATGGCAGCCTACCATGCTTTTGTTTTTGGCCATTTTACAGTTCTGAAAAAGTGCTTATTTTGGTCCATTCTTCATGTTTCATTTGGGTCCTTTCATGGTTTGGGACCTCCATATGCCACTTCATGTTATATCTCTCTTTTATTCCCCATTCTTGCATGTTTAGTTAGCCTATCATGCTTTTGTTTTTGGCCATTTTACAGTTCTGGAAATAGTCCTATTTTGGCCCATTCTACATGTTTTATTAAGGGTCTTTGGCTTTTTGGTGATTATTTTGTATACTTCATGTTATAGCACCTTTTGAGCCTCAATCTTGTGCCTTTTTTTTAGCATGTTTGTATATTGATTTTAGGTTTTCCATACACTGTAAATATTCATATTTTTGGTCCCTCTTCAATGTTGTAGAAGGAAATTTTTCAGTTTGGATTTTGCTTATATCACTTGCTTCATTACCCCTCTTTTGTCCCCTATTCTTACATGCCATTTTTGCCCTACCTATGCTTGCTGTTTGGCCATGTTTATAACTGTGAAAGTGCCTTTTTTGGGACTGCCTAGCTTCTGTCTTTGCATTACATGTCCATATTGTGCATGTTTGGCATAGCTATAGGCCATTTCGGGTGCCTAAATTCGCATTTCGGGACAATTCCATGCATTTGGTGTCATTTCGCCTCATTTCGGGACTGTTTTCCTCCATATTTTAGTGCTGAAATTCTATTAGAATGATTGCTTCCATTTCTATGTCATTGCATCACATTCTGTCATTGCCTCGGTTTGCGTGCCCGTGTGCACGCATTTTGAGGCATTTCATTTTTATCCGCCGGCATCCTATGTGAGTGTGGCTGAGGCTCACTCATGTTGGTATAAGCCCATATCATGTTTTCATGTCATTCGCATTGTGTATGCCATTGCCTCGGTTTGCGTGCCCGTGTGCACGCATTTCGAGGCACTTCATTTTCATCCGCCGGCATCCTATGTGAGTGTGGCTGAGGCTCACTCATGTTGGTATAAGCCCATATCATGTTTTCATGTCATTCGCATTGTGTATGCCATTGCCTCGGTTTGCGTGTCCGTGTGCACGCATTTCGAGGCACTTCATTTTTTATCCGTCGGCATCCTATGTGAGTGTGGCTGAGGCTCACTCATGTTGGTATAAGCCCATGTTACATTTTCCATGTCATTTGCATTGCGTATGCCATCGCCTCGGTTTGCGTGCCCGTGTGCACGCATTTCGAGGCATATCATTTTCATAGCACAGTGCATACTAGGTTGTATCTTAGATCACATTCTGCCATTGCCTCGGTTTGCGTGCCCGTGTGCACGCATTTCGAGGCATATCATTTTCATAGCACAGTGCATACTAGGTTGTATCTTAGATTGCATTCTGTCATTTTCTCGGTTTGCGTGCCCGTGTGAACGCATTTCGAGGCATCTCACTTTCATAGCATGGTGTATGTTAGGATTGCATCTTAGTTGCATGTCGTGCATATTGCATCGTGTTCGGGATAGGAGTTAGCCTGGGCACGGGAAACGAGGTATGTTCCGTACTCCGAGTGACGGAACGTATCTCAATTCCCCAGTCACCGACACTCCAGATTATCCATGATGGAGTTAGGTTTTAGCTGTATTTTCGTGTGCATTCATCCTATATTGAGTTGTGCATTTCGACTCCTCGGCCATCATGCCTCGGTATGCGTGATTGGTGGCACGAGGATCGAGACATGCATATATCTGTGCAAATACATTACTATGCCCCTTTCCTGCTCTCTGTTGTAGCAAAACGAAGAATCAGCAACTTTTTGGGGCTTGGCACGCATTTCAAGAACAGGTGTAAACAGAGGCTAATTGGGGCATTCCGGTGGATTTTCGCGCAAGGCAACCCGGACATGCATCATCCATCAGAAGCAAGGCAGTCCCTGGCTTGCATGCCAGTTTTATTTATTTTCTTAGTTAATTCGTTAATTAATTAGGATTTTGTAATATTTTGGACTGTAATATTCTTTCATTCGGGACTGTAATATTTGGACTGTATTATTTATTCGGACCCTCTGCGCGAGGGCACAACTGTAATAAGTGTGCGTGAGTGTGATGTATGTCTTCCAGCCCCACGTCTTTCTCCCTTTTATTTATCCGCTTATGATGGTTAGATTAGGGCATATTTCAATTAGCATACAGTATGACAACATGTTTGCATTCATTCATCAGTTTTGCATGCACCGGGCTCGGCGCATCATACTAACTGCATTGTACTTTCAATTCCAAATTGAATACATGTTAGTTGTAGCATTCCATACGCCATGTTTAGAATAGCCGAGCCTGCTATAGTTGCATCTTTGCATGTGTTGCATTAGGCATTTCTGTATAATTAGGATCATGCATGATTTCTAATGAAGTTTCTATTTTGGCTTGGAGTACCCGGTAAGTTTTATGCTTTAGCATCCTTGCATGCGTGTGAGTGACTGCCATGAATAGCATGCTTACCATGAGGCTATGTGCTTATATGATATAACTGCCTGAATGCCTGTGGGTGAAGGTTGGGTTATCTGAATTGGAATAAATCATCAAATGTTTCAAGCCTACCTGCGGGTAGCAAAACCTCTTTCAAAAAAACAAACATGAAATGTTTTGTTCCAATTCAGGCGATCCAGTCTATACTTGTATGCTGTGAGCATCACATAGTAACTTAGGCTAATAACCGGAATAAGAACTCACAATGTTTTCAAAAATAGATATCATGGTTAGTAGAGGCCGATCTTTGATCGGGCGAGCGGGGGTGCTCACGAAGTGACCTTCCCCAATCGTACCCAAGTTCCCGAGCCGAGGCAACTTTGGTGATGACGGGCACGTGGCCTTTTGGCACCGAGTCAGGGTTTCCTAAATTTCCCAAAATAAAATATTTAGGTGGCGACTCTGTATCTAGCAAAGCAGTCCATGTTTGGCACTTCTTTCAAAAATCAGTTTTCTCAAAACGATTTGCCGGATTTGGACTCTTTGGTTCAGATTAAGAACCGTGACTACGAAAGTCGAGTCCGAGCTGTGGCGAGGTCCCCCGCGGGCTTGCTACAGTTTCTGGCGACTCTGCTGGGGATTTAGAGAACTTGACTCGAACTCATGATATCTGTTTTTGACTACACTTGTGTGATTCTTTGCATTGCATTTGCATTGGTGCGCCTAGGACACCGTGTTTGCCATCTGCTATTCCTGAACGGTTTGCCGGAGGCTTGTCTTGTCAAGGCACGACCATAAGGCTGACCGGTTGTGGGCTCTGCCAGTATGGGAACGCAAACCTCGGTTTTACCGGGGCACCCTCTTTGACCATTCGACCTAGTGCATATTCGGATCCATAGTGACCATTCCAAATTAGGACAGGTTGCTCACCCGTTTATAGGTTGTTTGAAACCGCTGCGTGCGTAGTGAAACCCTAGCTCCTGACAAAATAGGACAGGGAAATCCTACCCCAACATAGGGGTGTTTTGGCTCTCACTTATCTGTTATGTGCTTTAGAGTGCGTCTCTACAGGAATGCATGTATCAGTATATGAGTTTGGGCATCAGGCCTGCGGGCATCAGTTCAGGATCGTCAGTATCAGGCCTGCGGGCATCAGTTCAGTATTGTCGGCATCAGGCTTGCGGGCATCAGTTTAGTACATGAGTTTGGGTATCAGGCCTGCGGGCATCAGCCAGTATTTGAGGATTAGTTATCTGCGGATATCAGATCCTGTTTTAGGGGACAGTGATACAGGGATAATAATCAGTGTTTGAGGACAGTGTGTATTCAGCTTATTGACTGTGTGTTAATTATGCCCGGCTGCGTGTCTTGCATTTTATTTTAAGCTGTTATGCTGCCCGTTTATCTGTTTATTTATTTCCTTTTCGCTTTATTTATCTTTTGCTAGGTCAGTTTTTAGCACAATTGCTTCCAACCCAGCAGGCATTTCCCAAGCACTTTGGACACGAGGTCGTCGACTCCATTGATCTGAGGATCTAATCGACGGACAGCCAGTGTTCCATTCTCTACCCCCTGTTACCAGAAGAAAGCAGAAAAAGCGCAGTGTATCTGAACAGAGATCACCAGAACAGTGGTTTCCCCCATCAGTGGACAGTTGGATTGAGATCCCCATTGAGACAGATCTGCCAGTAGTTCAGACAAATCGAAACAGTATGACGGCACCAACAGGAGTTGAGGAGATGATGCGCCAAATGCAGGAAACCATGCGGGCCATGCAGCAGGATGCCGTTCGCCGAGATGAACTCGCTAAGCAGCAGGCCGAAATTATGACCCAGCAGGCTGAGCTGATTACCAGACTGCAACAACAGAATACAGCGTCTGCTTCACAACAAGTCCCTCCTCCGGCAGGGGCTCCATTACCTGAGCAAGCACCTATTGTTCAGAACGCCCCACCAAATGCCCAGAATACCCTGCCGAATATCCAAAACTTACAAGAGGACACGAGTCTTCCAACGGGGCCAGCTCCGCCCCCGCTTCCACCACAACTGTCCAAGGTCCATGCACCCAATCGCCCCGACTCTCCCTTCGAGTTCGAGGTTGATCATACAGCTCTGAAATTGAGCAAACTTGAGAAACTCTTTAAGAAATCCCAAGGGGTCAAGGCTATGCCGGATATCGAAGATGGATATACCGAGGAGGCCGTAACACTCCCCGATAGGTTCAAAATGCCACAAATCGACCGCTTTGACGGGACCGGCGACCCTATGGTCCATCTCTGACTGTTTGCGGACATCTTGCGACCAATGGGCCTAACACGACCACAGAAGCTTTCACTATTCGGTCGAACCCTGTCGGGTGTGGCCGCCCACTGGTACGCAAAGTTACAAGATGAAGTGAAGAAGAATTGGGATGAAATGACTGAGGCCTTTGTCGCGCAATATTCATATAACACTCAGATCGAGATCACAACTCGTGATCTCGAAACGACAAGGCAAGAGCCCAAAGAAACTTTCTCGGACTTTGTGATCCGATGGAGGGCAAAGGCGTCAATGATGACTTTAAGGCCCACTGACAAAGATCAAATCCGGATGATTGTGCGCAATCTCCACCCAAAGTTGATGCAGAGAATGATTGTAGTCCCCTTCCCTACTTTCGCAGATTTACATGAGATGGGGGTGCAAATCGAAGATGCAATGAAACAAGGTCTGTTTGACCACGACAGGGAACAACCGAGGAGGACCTTCAACCGTAACAACAATGCGGCCCGAGTGGCGCTGCAAATACGAGAGCCTCGGAAGTTAGTATGGTCACCACCACTCCCCCTCCCCCTCCAAGGCCCATGACTGCCACACCCTTCTCCGGCGCGTCCGGAAGCAACACACAAACCAACAGATTCCAACCGCGAGGCCAAAGAACCTTTACCCCACTATATATGCCCCTGACCAAAGTTCTGGGAATATTGATCAGAAAAAATCATTTAAAACCCCTGGAGCCAAAGCCATTACCGAATCCACTCCCCCCCTCTTATGACCCAGCAAAGTACTGCGCATATCACCAACAACACGGTCATGACACCGACCGTTGTTACAGATTGCGTCATGAGATCCAAGATCTTATTGACAAACAGGTGATCGCGCCTCCTGATAAACCCAATGTCACAACCAACCCTCTCCCACCACATAACCAACCTCCCCCTCCCAAAAGAATTAATTTTATCCAGACTGGGGTCGCATCTTACGATCCTAGCATCTATATTACACCCACCCACCTACCCAAGCTGGAGGTGCTCCTCCCCGATTGCACTGATTTCTTGTGCATGGTGGACATCTCCAAAACACAACCAGAACCGACGGTGGTGACCGTCGAAGACAGGGCAGGGCAGATTTTGGGAGAGAATGAGATTGTTGAATCTGGGACTGGACAGAGTTTTGCTGGGGGAGCCTATGATCCAAGCAAGTACATCCTATCAACGAGCCGAATTGGGCTAGGTATAGAATTTCCAGAGACAGGAGAGCTATGCATGATCCGGGGGGATGGATCTGGGCTATGGGCAGATTATCTGACAACCGTAGAGGAGGACTTTGCCAACCTGCAATTTCTCGATGACCAGGAACTGGGGGATGCGTCAATCAATTGGTACGATTATGAGGGATCAGTGGAGGCCACTGGATGGCTCGAGGATCAACCAGATGCAGTGAGGGAAGCCCAACCAGAATAGAGCCCGGCAGGGGCGGAAGTATCAGTTGTGGCCGGAATGGTTGAAAGTCAAGTTGTATCGCCGGAGAGCGCCGGTGCTAAGAATTCCGCTCGAGATTTGGGCATTATGGATACGGGAATTGTTGAACAAACAGCTGTACTAATGCAGCTAGAACGAGAAAAGTTTGAGGAGGCTGAGAGAATTAGGAAAGCTAAAGGCCCTGAGGGGACTGAAAGTGCTGTGTGCACGAAGATAGAAAATGCTGCGAGCATGTGGACAGGGAATACTGCGAGTGCAACTAAACCGGAGCCAGACAGGTGTCTGTTGGCTGCCGATGGAATGTGGTGGGAAGACGATGACTTTTGTCTTGCCCACACGGATGAAGACTGGGGGAATAATCAACCGGATGACACTTGGTACCTCGATGAGGTTGACCATATGACAAGAAGTGGGCGGTACTTCAAACCCCCACACCTGGACCAACTCGAGGCATCCGGGAAGGATAGAGAAGCGGAGAAACAGAAGGAGAAGCAGATTGAAGAGGAAGCTGTGCTGAAATAATTAAAGAAGATACAAGCAGACATCTCCATCTGGGGACTGCTAATGGCATCACGAGTACATAGAGAAGCTGTCCTATCTGCTATGGACAAGTCCAAACTCTCCATAGACACCACGCCTGAACAGCTGGTTGGGCTGGTTTTTCTGGGAGGAGGTTCCCCGGCATTAACCTTTTCGGACAAGGAACTACCGCCTGAGGGCACAAGTCATAACAAACCTCTCTATATTTCTGTGGAATGTAGAGATAAGTGGATACCGGTGGTACTTGTTGATACCGGGTCTGCAATTAATGTCTGCCCGACCAGAATGGCATATGCAATCGGGTTAAAACTCACGGACTTCGTCCCAACTACCCAAGTGATCAGAGCATACGACAATACCAGCAGAGAAGTGATGGGGACTGTTAAAATTCAAACCAAGGTTGGTCCAGGACAACACAACATCGAATTTCATATCTTGGACGTTCCCACAACCTTTAACCTACTTTTGGGGCGACCGTGGTTGCACCAGGTCAAAGCAGTCTCTTCCACTCTACATCAGATGCTAAAGTATCCCCACGGGAAAGGGGTAGCGATCGTTTTCGGGAATTCATCAATCCACCCGCCGCCGGAAGTGTCCACACCTGTCTTGGAGATCGAGCACGGCACGGAGGATGTGTTTTTGTCGGGGTTCACTTTGGCCGAGGCTCAAGTGGTGCAGAATGTCATGGCTGTGAATGTAGGCATGTACGTTAGTGCTCAATCTATCTACCTCATGAACAAGCTAAAACATACCCCCGGGATGGGATTAGGGAGAAGCGGCCGGAAGGGCGTCTCAGTGTTGGCCGAAGTGCCACACAACCCTCACGCCTTTGGACTGGGTTATCTGCCCACCAAAGAAGACTGGGTGAGGAAAGGAAAAGAAATGGCCGGAAGAGCCAGAGCAAAGAAGGCCGGGAAGCCATTTGAGTTAATGCACAGGCCCATCTGGGGTACCCTAAACGGACGTTTCGTCCGGGAGGGGGAAGATTTTCCATTCTGCGGCTTCCCGGAGCCATGGCTAAACGCGGAGGGGAAGCGCGTGCCTGGTTTTGAAATCTTCTTCGACATACAATTATCTGGGGATGACGTTGCCGAAGCGCAGACAGACCCACCAACTGAGGTTGAGCAATGTGAAGCAGCGGATCCTGAGAGCACAGAGCTTGAAATGGGGGTAGCACTGGCGAGTCTACTATCAGATCCTCCGATCGGCCAAGAGTGCTTGGGGGATAACTCTTCGGTTTCTATGATTGGAGATGAAATAGCTGCGGGCTTTCCAGCGCCGATCTTGGATGCATCTATCGCACCTTCTCTCATCTGGCAATATGAAGAAGGCTTTTTATCTAGCAGCTCCGGGTCAGGCAGTGAGCCGGAATCTGATTCTACTGAATCTTGTGCGTCGGAATCAGATTCCAGCTCGATTGAGTCTGAGTCCAATATTCCTGGGGGTGATAACCCGGATGCCACAGTCCTGTCTAGGTCGTCTTTTTCATTTTCTTTTGAGTCTGTTGTAACAGAGGAATCTGACGGCTTGGAAATATTTAATGAGAATGATGTGGATGTGGTTTCTGAGTATTTTTCTGTGCCTTTGATTTATTGCTTAAATCAGGATTTTCAAAATTTTGATGAAAACAACGAGGGAGAAATTCCCCCAGTTTTGCAACGATTAATTGATCAAGAGCAGGAAAGATTTGTTAAACCTTTAATGGATGAAATCACTACTGTGAATGTTGGTACTGAGAAGGACCCGCGGCTGGTCCAGATCGGGTCCACGTTGTCTTCGGAGGAGCGCGAGCGCTTAGTCGCTTTATTAAAAGATTTCAAAGATGTTTTCGCGTGGTCCTACGAAGACATGCCTGGAATCGATCCTGAGATTGTACAGCACCGGATCCCTCTTGACCCCGAGGCCCGCCCTGTCAAACAGAAACTCAGAAGGATTCGCCCAGACTGGGCTCTCAAGATCAAGGAAGAGGTCACCAAGCAAATTGACGCAGGGTTCCTGCTGGTATCTGAATACCCAACTTGGTTGGCCAACATTGTTCCGGTGCCAAAGAAGGATGGCAGAATTCGGGTCTGTGTAGACTTCAGAGATTTGAACAGGGCCAGTCCGAAGGACGACTTTCCCTTGCCACACATTGATGAATTGGTGGATTTCACGGTAGGACACGCCTTGCTTTCGTTTATGGATGGTTTCTCAGGCTATAATCAGATAGTAATGGCACCCGAAGACCGGGAGAAGACTGCGTTCACTACCCCGTGGGGTACATATTGTTATAGAGTGATGCCATTCGGGTTGAAAAATGCTGGAGCTACGTATCAACGGGCAGCAACTACAATATTGCATGATATGATCCATAAAGAGGTCGAGGTGTATGTGGACGACATGATTGTCAAGTCCAAAGATAGAGAGGGCCACTACACCGCCTTACAAAAATTCTTTCAAAGGATCAAAGAGTTTGGGCTGCGGCTGAATCCCCAGAAATGCACGTTTGGTGTTACAGCAGGGAAGATGCTAGGGTTTTTGATTACACAAAGGGGCATCGAGGTCGACCCTTCCAAAATTAAGGCCATCTTAGAAATGCCACCACCAAGGACTGAAAAGGAGGTGCGAGGCTTTCTGGGTAAAGTGCAATTCATAAGACGGTTTATTTCTAAATTAACCTTGACTTGTGAACCACTTTTTGGTCTCCTGAAGAAAGGAAAGAAATTCCAATGGGAAGGCCGATGTCAAGCAGCTTTTGAGCAGATCAAAGAGTATCTACAGAACCCACCCGTGTTGTCACCACCAGAGCCGGGGAGACCGTTGATATTGTACCTTTCGGTAACTGAGACTACCATGGGCTGCATGCTCGCACAGGAATCAGAAGACAAAGTGGAAAGAGCCATTTACTATCTGAGCAAAAAGATGCTGGATTACGAGACCCGCTATACACCGCTGGAGAAGGCTTGTTTGGCCTTGGTATGGGCAACCAGGAAGCTGCGGCACTACCTGTTAGCTCACTCAGTAATGTTGGTTTCGCGTTTGGATCCCATCAAATATCTCTTCGAGAAACCAGCACTTACGGGTAGGCTAGCCCGTTGGCTGCTGTTGCTCTCCAAATTTGATTTGAAGTATGTAACGCGCAAGTCAGTAAAAGGGAGAGCGGTAGCGGAGTTCCTTGCCGACCACCCGGTTGAGGGGGATGAAGCGGTTGAGTATCTATTCCCAGATGAAGCCATTCTGTACGTCGAAGATGAAACTTGGACGATGTACTTTGACGGAGCGTCAAACCAGTATGGGTATGGGATAGGGGTGTTGCTGATAGCGCCTGACGATTCCCGTATCCCTCTAGCATTCAAGCTCCGGTTCAAAGTTTCCAACAATAAAGCAGAGTATGAGGCATGTATTGCTGGCCTGGAAGTAGCCCTAGAACTAGGGGCAAGACGGTTGGACGTCATTGGGGACTCAAACCTTGTTGTGTCTCAAGCAAAAGGAGATTGGAAGGTCAAGGAGGAAAGGATGATAATCTACCACCAAACCTTGGATCTGCTAATTCCTCGGTTTGAGAAGCTAAATTTCACCCACCTCGTAAGAGAGAACAACAGGTTTGCAGATTCACTAGCAACTCTATCTTCTATGATAGACATCCCGTCCGGAGTCCGGATGCATCCAGTCATTATTGATCAGAAGTTTGCGCCAGCATACGAGTCGATTTCCGCCATAGATGAGGTTCAAGACGGCAACCCCTGGTATTACGACATCTGGAACTTCTTGGAAAAGGAGACATATCCACTAGGGGCAAATGCCAAGGACAAGAGGGCCGTCAGAAGAATGGCCGCTCAGTTCATTATCTGCGGGGGTAAGCTGTACAAAAGGGGTCATCTGGGAATGCATAAGCTCTGTGTAGAAGCTGAAGAGTCGAAACGCCTGATGGAAGCCATCCATGGGGGGGAGTGCGGTGCACACATGAATGGAGTAATGCTGGCCAGAAAGATCCTCAGACAGGGCTACTACTGGTTGACCATGGAGGAGGATTGTATTAGTTTTGTTCGGCGATGCCACAAGTGTCAAATTCATGCAAACCGCATGAACATCCCGCCGTCAAAACTGTACAACATGACTTCGCCATGGCCTTTTTCAGTCTGGGGAATTGATGTGATCGGAGCTGTTACCCCGAAGGGGTCAAACGGGCATGAGTTTATCCTAGTAGCGATAGATTATTTCACAAAGTGGGTCGAGGCCCAATCATACGCGGTGTTGAAGGCGTCGCACGTCGCAAAGTTCATCAGAAACAACATCATCTGTCGCTACGGGGTGCCAAATGAGATAATTTCAGATAATGGTTCCCACTTCAAGAAAGAAGTGATAGACTTGTTGGAGAAATACAATGTGTAGACACCCCATTTTTGACCGACCTTGAGACTCAGACGTCACCAGTTGAGCACTTGGTGATATTGCATAACGTGCTCGTTCAGAAGTTTCAGAGTCTTGGCTGCGAGCCCCGCCTCCGGATTTCCGAACCCTCTTCTGTGCCTTGTCTCGGTTTGCGAACCAGACTCGGTTTTCTCTGTTTCTTTTCCTGAGGGAAGGGAGAGGTCCCGTAGACTATCTCTCAATGCCCGTGGGCTACATCTGGTGGCCGTAGGCCTTTTTTTCTCATTTCGGAGCCCGGTTCTCGGTTTCCGGAGCCGTCAGGCCGTGTGCCTCGGTTCGGGACCGCCTAACCACCTCCGTTTGCTCTGATTTTCGGCATACATCTTATTTTCTCCCTTTTGAGGGACACTGGGGTCTGAGAAACCTACTTCGTGGCCGAACGCCACTTTCGGTGTTTAACGGGCAGTTTCCGGGGCCCCGAACTGCGTGTTTTGGCCCCCGAACATTCGTTTTGCATCGGTTTTCGTTCATTTTTGGCAGGTACCTCTGTTTTATCACCAGGAAGGTCACTGAAGGGTGGGAGGCTAGTAATTGTTGCAGCAACCAGTTATCTCTCCTCCGGAGCCTCCCGGCGCCCGTTTTTCGCACTTCCGGGCTAATGTTGAACACCCTAGGGTTAGTGTTGCCAACTTTCAACCACATATTTGTGATGTACACACATGGGAGGCCACTAAAAAGTGGTGGCCGGCCATTAATTCAATTTGACCCTTTTGAACCCCTCCTTCCGGGCTAATGTTGAACACCTTGGAGCCATTTTCTTCAAACCCAAACCACATATTTGTGATGTACACACATGGGAGGCCACTAAAAAGTGGTGGCCAGCCATTAATTCCTTTTGACCCTTTTGAACCCCTCCTAAAATTGGCTTGTTCTCTCTCCTGTTTTAGAATTTCCAAATTCGAACCACGGGGTTGTGAAGAGGAGACCTGGGAGGCCACTAAAAAGTGGTGGCCGGCCATTAATTCAACTTGACCCTTTTGACCCCTAGCTGGCCGGCTAGTAGGGGTGGCTGGCCGGCCACCTGCAGAAAAAGTACTTGGCTAGCCATGTTCCTCATGATTGCTACTTTACAGCTGTGCAGCTGTTTCCCCCAGAAAATATCCCAATCCGGGGGATATTTTGTGGGGGAGCTTTCCTCTCCTTCTCACCCACCTTTACACCCCCTTTTTGATCCTTATAACCAGCTGGTGGCCTTCTTTCTAAGGGTTAGAAAAATTGCTCTTCAAGCTTCCATAGCCAACTCCATCTTCTTCCTCCTCAATTCCTCAAAAAACCCTAAGTCACTAACCATCATTCCTTCTACACCACCAAGCTCTACCACCACCATCTCATTTCCAGCAACAAGGAAAGATTCTTGAAGGCTAAAGAAGCTGCAAATCAACCCAAGAAGCAACAAAAGCTTGGATCTTCAAGGGTAAGTTACACTTTGATCCTTTTGACCCTTTTCCTTGATCTATTTCTAAGCCCCACTTCTTTTTGGTTTCAAGCTCCGACCCTAACTGAAAAGGGCCATATTTTGAGCTCATCTTCACTTCTCATTAAGGGCTCAACCCTGTTTGAGCCCTCCATAATATACTTGCTTCATTGATCATCTTGTATGTCATGATTTTGCATGCTATTTTTGGCCCATGAGCAATCTGTTTTTGAGCATGTTATAAACTGATATAAGGCTTATTTTGAGCCCCTCTTCAACATTGGAGAAGGGCTCAACATTGTTTGGTGTCTCCATGTATCACTTGTAGTTATATCCCTTGTTTGGCTCCATTTTTGCATAAATTGGTAGCCCTCTTTGCTTCTGTTTTTGGACCTTGGTCCGAACTGAAAGTGGCCTATACTTCATGTTTCATTCACACTTTTTTTCTGTTTGGTGATTATTTTGTATACTTCATGTTTTAGCACCTTTTGAGCCTCATTTTGCATCATATTTTTAGCATGTTTGTATACTGATTTTGAGGCTGCCATATACTGTAAATGTTCATATTTTTGGTCCATCTTCAGTGTTGTAGAAGGAAATTTTTCAGTTTGGGTTTTGCTTATACCACTTGCTTCATTACCCCTCTTTTGGCCCCTATTCTTGCATGCTATTTTTCCCCTACCTATACTTGCAGTTTGACCATGTTTATAACTGTGAAAGTGCATCTTTTGGGACTGTCTAGCTTCTGTCTTTGCATTGCATGTCCATATTGTGCATGTTTAGCATAGCTATAGGCCATTTCGGGTGCCTAATGTTGCATTTCGGGACATTTCCTTGTATTTCATGTCATTTCGCTTCATTTCGGGACTGTTTTCCCCCATATTTTGTTGCTGAAATTCCATTGGCATGCTTGCATATCATTTTTGGATATTTTTAAGGCATTTTATCACTGCCTCGGTTTGCGTGCCCGTGTGCACGCATTTCGAGGCACTCCATTTTTATCCGCCGGCATCCTATGTGAGTGTGGCTGAGGCTCACTCATGTTGGTATAAGCCCATTTGTCATTTCCATGTCATTTCATCACATTTTATCACTGCCTCGGTTTGCGTGCCAGTGTGCACGCATTTCGAGGCACTCCCGTTTTATCCGATGGCATCCGATGTGAGTGTGGCTGAGGCTCACTCATGTTGGTATAAGCCCACTTGTCATTTCCATGCCATTTCATTGCATTTTATCACTGCCTCGGTTTGCGTGCCCGTGTGCACGCATTTCGAGGCACTTCATTTTTATCCGCCGGCATCCGATGTGAGTGTGGCTGAGGTTCATTCATGTTGGTATAAGCCCACTTGTCATTTCCATGCCATTTCATTGCATTTTATCACTGCCTCGGTTTGCGTGCCCGTGTGCACGCATTTCGAGGCACTTCATTTTCTGCCATCGGCATCTTATGTGAGTGTGGCTGAGGCTTACTCATGTTAGTATAAGTCCATATTGCATTCTGTATGTCATTTGCATTGCGTATGCATTGCCTCGGTTTGCGTGCCCGTGTGCACGCATTTCGAGGCACTTCATTTTCTGCCATCGGCATCTTATGTGAGTGTGGCTGAGGCTCACTCATATTAGTATAAGTCCATATTGCATTCTGTATGTCATTTGCATTGCGTATGCATTGCCTCGGTTTGCGTGTCCGTGTGCACGCATTTCGAGGCACTTCATTTTCTGCCATCGGCATCTTATGTGAGTGTGGCTGAGGCTCACTCATGTTAGTATAAGTCCATTTATCATTTTCCATGTCATTCGCATCGTTTTAGCATCGTCTCGGTTTGCGTGCCAGTGTGTACGCATTTCGAGGCACTTCATTTTCTGCCATCGGCATCCGATGTGAGTGTGGCTGAGGCTCACTCATGTTGGTATAAGCCCATTTGTCATTTCCATGTCATTTTAGCATCGCTCGGTTTGCGTGCCCGTGTGCACGCATTTTGAGGCACTCCTTTTTTATCCGACGGCATCCGATGTGAGTGTGGCTGAGGCTCACTCATGTTGGTATAAGCCCATTTGTCATTTCACTGCATTTATCATCGCCTCGGTTTGCGTGCCCGTGTGCACGCACTTCGAGACATCTCATTTTCATTGCATTTATCATCGCCTCGGTTTGCGTGCCCGTGTGCACGCACTTCGAGGCATCTCATTTTCATTGCATTTATCATCGCCTCGGTTTGCGTGCCCGTATGCACGCACTTCGAGGTATCTCATTTTCATTGCATTTATCATCGCCTCGGTTTGCGTGCCCGTGTGCACGTACTTCGAGGCATCTCATTTTCACTGCATTTATCATCGCCTCGGTTTGCGTGCCCGTGTGCACGTACTTCGAGGCATCTCATTTTCATTGTATCTGTCATCGCCTCGATTTGCGTGCCCGTGTGCACGCACTTCGAGGCATCTCATTTTCAGCATTCCGTCATTTTCTCGATTCGCGTGCCCGTGTACACGCATTTCGAGGCATGTCATTCCATAACATTGTGTATGTTAGGATTATATCTTAGTTGCATTTCATGCATATCATGCATATTGCATCATGTTCGGAATAGGAGTTAGCCCGGGCACAGGAAACGAGGTACATTTCGTACTCCGAGTGACGGAATGTGTCTCAATTCCCCAGTCACCGACACTCCGGATTATCCATGATGGAGTTAGGTTTTAGCTGTAGTTTCATTTGCATTCATCCTATATTGAGTTGTGCATTTCGATTCCTCGGCCATCATGCCTCGGTATGCGCGATTGGTGGCACGAGGATCGAGACATGCATATATCTGTGCAAATACATTGCTATGCCCCTTTCCTGCTCTCTGTTGCAGTAAAACGCAGAATCAGCAATTTTTCTGGGCTTGGCACGCATTTCAAGAACAGGTGTAAACAGAGGCTAATTGGGGCATTCCGGTGGATTTCCGCGCAAGACAACCCGGACATGCATCGTCCATCAGAAGCAAGACACCCCCTGGCTTGCACGCCAGTTTTATCTGCTTTCTTAGTTAATTCATTAATTAATTAGAATTTTGTAATATTTCGGACTGTAATATTCTTTTATTCGGGACTGTAATATTTGGACTGTATATTTATTCGGACCCTCTGTGCGAGGGCATAACTGTAATAAGTGTGCGTGAGTGTGATGTATGCCTTCCAACCTCACGTCTTTCTCCCTTTTATTTATCCGCTTTTGATGGTTAGATTAGGGCATGTTTAAATTAGCATACAGTATGACAGCATGTTTGCATCATTCATCTGTATTGCATGCACCGGGCTCGGCGCATCATACTAACTGCATTGTACTTTCAATTTCAAAGTTGGATACATGATAGCTGTAGCATCTCATATACCATCTTAGAATAGCCGAGCCTGCTATAGTTGCATTTTGCATGTGTTGCATTAGGCATTTCTGTATACTTAGGATCATGCATGATTTCTAATAAGTGTCTATTTTGGCTTGGAGTACTCGGTGAGTTTTATGCTTTAGCATCCTTGCATGCGTGTGAGTGTTGCCATGAATAGCATGCTTACCATGAGGCTATGTGCTTATCTGATATAACTGCCTGAATGCCTGTGGGTGAAGGTTGGGTTATCTGAATTGGAGCAAATCATCAAATGTTTTAAAGCCTACCTGCGGGTAGCAAAACCTCTTTCAAAAATAAACATGAAATATTTTGTTCCAATTCGGACGACCTGGTCTATACTTGTATGCTGTGCACATCACATAGTAACCTAGGCTAATAACCGGAGTAAGAACTCACAATGTTTTCAAAAATTGACATCATGGTTAGTAGAGGCCGGTCTATGACCGGGCGAGCGGGGGTGCTCACGAAGTGACCTTCCCCAATCGTACCCAAGTTCCCGAGCCGAGGCAACTTTGGTGATGACGGACACGTGGCCTTTTGGCACCGAGTCAGGGTTTCCTAAATTTCCCAAAATAAAATATTTAGGTGGCGACTCTGTATCTGGCAAAGCAGTCCATGTTTGGCACTACTTTTTCAAAATCTGTTTTCTCAAAACGATTTGCCGGATTTGGACTCTTTGGTTCAGATTTAGAATCGTGACTACGAAAAGTCGAGTCCGAGCTGTAGCGAGGTCCCCCGCGGGCTTGTTA
The DNA here is from genome assembly GCF_055761805.1 of Camellia sinensis. Classification (NCBI taxonomy): domain Eukaryota; kingdom Viridiplantae; phylum Streptophyta; class Magnoliopsida; order Ericales; family Theaceae; genus Camellia; species Camellia sinensis. The sequence continues at coordinate 4,507,803 of NW_028128987.1, forward strand.
CACAATGTGGCTTTCCATAAGTCATCTACATACCGGCCGCAGACCAACGGAGCGGTTGAGGCCGCCAACAAGAATATCAAGCATATACTACAGAAGATGGTGGAAACCTATCGGGATTGGCCAGACAAGCTGCCATTTGCTCTGTGGGGCTACAGGACTTCAATCAGAACTTCTACTGGAGCAACTCCATATTCATTGGTCTATGGAATGGAGGCTGTTCTACCCATTGAGATTGAGGTTCCGTCGTTACGAGTATTGGCTGAATGCCAGATAGCTGAAGCAGATTGGCAGCAAAGCAGATTCGAAGAACTCATGCTCTTTGATGAAAGAAGACTAAAAGCACTGTACCACATCCAAGGCTATCAACGCAGAATTGCCCGGGCTTTCAACAAGAAGGTTAAGTCCAGGAATCTGAAAAAGGGAGATTTGGTGCTCAAAGACAACCGAGCTCCCATCCACGACCCAAGGGGCAAGTTCAAACCCAATTGGACTGGTCCTTACATCATCAAAGCTATCTGGTCAGGTGGGGCTGTGGTTCTGATGGATCTAGATGGCTTGGAGTTCTCACAACCGATCAATATGGACAAGTTGAAGAAATACTATCCTTGAGAGGCTCGCTAGGCCGAAAACCCGAAAGGGCGACCTAGGCAAAAGTCAGAGCACAAAAAATTAGAAAATATAAAAACTGAGCTCGCAAGGTTGAAAACCCGCAAAGGGCGGCCTTGGCAAAAGTTAGAGCGCAAAAGGAGAGTGAAAATACTCGAGTGAACCTCGGCCTGAAATACGTAAGGCTTGATTCCCATCTTTGGGATACGTAGGCAACTTCACCTTGAAGTTCAGCCATAAACTTTTCCCCAATCAACTCTGTCCATTTTGATCATCTCAGTCATCTTTATCCATCAGCATTTATCGCAATCTCCGGTACAGTGCTGTTCAGACTAGGGGCAACTTTCCGTTGCTTTGTTGTGCCGCATTGTTCTTCAGACTAGGGGCAACTTTCCAGTTGCGGGGATCTGGGGTTGTGCATCTCAGTGACAGATTTTCGGCGTGTCCAATTCTGATCCACATCGAAAATAGTTTTGAAAAGTTTTAATAAAAGTTGACTTTGTTCAAATTAATCTTTTTACGACTAAGACCATTTTTGGACCCTAAGCGGAAAATTTTCAGTACCATAACCTTCAATTTCATTGATTTCAAAATAGAGTTCTCCTGCTCTTGCATTACAATTGAGGTTGCTTTTTTGGTACATTCATAAAGAAAACTTGAAAACGCTAAATAAGCAATAAATTTGGGGCATAGTTGAATCAAGTATCTCTGCGTCCCCTCCCAGAGCTGGACGAAGCATCTGATGCCAAGCTAGGCCCAACCTGTGCCTCCTCATTGAGCCAATCCAAGCACTCATCGGACAAAGTGCAACTGAAAGTGGAAGCAGGGGCCAGGAGCTCTCTAGTCCTCCATGCTGTGGCATATCGGGCAAGCTGTGCACCCCGGACCGGGAAAGCGGCTGGGTACTCAATCCCCTCCGGTGGGCAGGTCTGATCATGACCAAACTGACGCAGGAACCGGAACGGAAAATAGAATACGCAGTGGGTTAGACCAATCAATTGGATCCCAATCAGCCGGGGCATACTATAGCTCATTGCCGGGAGGTTGAGCCAAGGGCAACGCCAAGCAATGCCGTCTGCGGACAAATTGCACATCCAATCGAACCACCACCTTTCGTCAAGAGCATTGACTAGGCGCTGCCGAAAGAAGTAGCCTCGAGCTGAATAGGCCGGGCAAGAGTCCACAACCTGCAACTTGTCCATTAACCATACCTGGGGGAGGGATGGAAAATGAGAGAATAAAGAACAGAGAGATGTACGATGAGAGAAAAGTAAGACAAGGGTTTTGTGAGAAAAACCGAGCCTGAGGGTCGAGTGATGTGAGCAAATATATATGTAAGGTCGGGTGGGAAACATTACCTGCAGCAGCAATGGACTCCCAGCAAACCTAGTCGCCTCCCGGCGATAGACAGAATCTAAGCCCATCAGTGTCTCGGCCAAGGTCATGGCAATACAGCTCTTTCCTTCTCTCAAACCTTGGGCGACTTCAATCAGGCGAATGCTAGCCCCGCCGAAGCCCGAGGAAAGCAGAAAGTGAGACAACAAACATAAGCAGAGGGCATGTTGCCGGAAACCCTGCCAATAATGGTTGCTGCGGTCACCGGCGTCGGAAAAACGGTGGATCAAGCCGAGGATGTCCAGTTCCCCACTGCAGATCAGAGATCGAGCGTCGTGCGCCGTGAGCCCACAAATCCACCCTAAAGCCTGAGCATGGCCAAAACGGAGCTGGGGTAAGATCACTTCAAAGCATTCAGACTCCATCAAAACCTGAAAATCTTCGAAAGTGGGACACATCTCTTGGCCGCCAAAGCTAAAAACATGCGTCACTGGATTCCAGAACCTTGCCGCGGCATGGAGAAAAGGAAGCTGTAGCGGAGTACGGCTCAGCGTGAATAGTGCATTCAAGCCGAAACCCCGGAAATTCAGCTTTTCCGAGCCATCTAGAGAAGAGATCCAAGATGTGACATTTTCTGCGAGAAACGCCTCCATCTTTGTCTAAAACTAAGATGAAATGAATGTTCTCAAAGTTGAGGCTTTTATAGAGGGAAAAACACTATTCACGGGGACACGTGTCAAAAACCAGGAGGCTGCAGGAATAGCTGGCCGGCCGGCCACCTTTTCTGGCTGGCCAGCTATTTACTTTTTACAAAATTGGCCGGCCGGCCCCCAAAGGTGGCCGGCAATGCTGCAGTGTATCTCCTTGGCCCTGTTTTACTCTTCGAGGGGAAGTTTCAAGCATTTCCATGCAACGGGAGAGTCAAAGGCCTTCATCTCCCTCCGTTTCGGATGCGTTCCGGTGCCCAGATCGTCCGAAGTACACTCTGTTATTGCTGAGTTTTGATTATCGAGTTGTTGTTTTGCTTATCGAGTTGTTTGTCGAGCGGACGTGTTTCGTGTTTTTGAGTCATTACGCTCTGTTCAAGCAATCTTTGTTAAAGTCTTGTTTATTTGCATTGTCAACATTGTTGCATTTTGCTTATCGAGTTGTAAACTTCCTAAGGTCCTGTTATATCTTAGTAAGTTGAGTTGCTTAGTTTGTTGCGTCGGTTCACTACCTGACTTGGTGATTACACAATGCACATTTCCATTCAATTTCATTTTTGTGCGAAATAAATTGATGCGATACGATGCTAAAAGTTTAAAATACAAACACCTTTTCAAAAGCTATTTCATTCCATCATGCTTTACAACAAACAAAGGTACAAGTTTTACAAAAAATAAAACTGCCTAACAATGTGCAAAGTGCTACAAACTACTAGCAAAAAGAAAAATAAAGCAGGAAACAGCGGCATCAATGTCCTCGGGAACGGGAATGAGAAGCACTCCTCATCCTCTTCTGCGGGACAACCTCTGCGCCATCATCATCATTTGGGTCGGAGCTGTCATCCTCAGGATCCCCCTCAGCCTCACCTCTGTTCCCCAAACCAAAACCGGAGTCCCCCTCCTCAGCAGATGTCTCTGACTGACGGTCGGTAGCCTCCTCCTCCTCCTCAGCATCCTCCTCCTCCTAATCAGGCACCACCTCTACAACATGAGCCCTGCGTCTGCGGACAGACCCTCCTCGAGCTCCTCGAAAAGGCCTAGATGGCCCGGCTCCTCGGGAAGGCCGGGATGGCCCCGCCCCCTGAAAAGGCCCGGGTGACCCAACTCCCTGAAAAGGCCCAGATGGCCCAGCTCCCTAAGGAGGCCCAGGTGGCCTGGCCTGCGGCTGACCGGACCATGAAGGCATCTGAAAACAAAGAGTTCAATTCAAATACATCAGTCCAAATATATACATCAGATGCAGATACAAGCAAAGGCTACATGAAGTGGGTGCATGTAAATACAGGGTACAAGTGGGGTGTGTGTCAGATGTGCTCTACACAAGTAGTCTATCGATGCAGTAGAAATCAGCATGTCATCAGAAGTATGATAAATGCCAGAAAACTGAAGGGTACCTGAATGCCCGCGACAGACAACTGTGCCTCCCTACGCAGGACCATGCCCTCGAGTGTGGCCACCAGTCCAACCACCTCCTCCATGTACCCTCGCGGTGGCTGCAAATATGAGTTCATAATCATCAGTGAACAAAAGAATGTCTAAACATCTAAATGATGAATGAAAAACAGTGGAGCATACCAGCGGTGAGTCAGGATCAATGGCGTATCGATCACTGGGCATCGGAGGCTCTAGCGGGATCGGGGTCGGAGAGATAGCCCCATACTGCCACGCCATCAACTCAGTCGGCATATTTGGCCATCCAGGATGAGGATAAGTCGACGGAATCGGAGGAACTGGTCTACTCCCACCTCTAGATGTACCGGCCCTACTAGTAGAAGGGGCGTTTGCAGCCCGAGCTCGAGCCTGGCCCGAGGATGACATACCGGCAGGCCTCATCATCGGGATACGAGCTCCCGTCAATGGAGGCATCAAATATATGTGACGGTAAGTGGCGTAGTCCCCTTCCTCAATATATAGTAAAGCATCACTACCCAGCATGGCGCCGACTACCTCCGAGTAAGAGAGTCTGTCAGCAGTCCGCATACTGACTGGGGGTACTGCGGGAGGATCCTGAGAAAGATACCCCCATACCTGACGCAGAAAGCGTTCCCCCAGAAACCATGCCCTGCCAACCGGCCCTTCGAGCAGGACCCTATACTGGGAGATATCCGACCCTCCGGTATACTGAAGTCGGAGACCATCACCCAGGGACACCCAGGGTTGCCATGTGATCCGCGGATGATAAATGCATAAACCAATCAGAAATCGAGAATATACAGAGCAAATCAAAGATGAAAATGAAAGGAACTGAAAGCTCTGAGGTACCTCTGAATGTCACACAGTGTCAAAGTACTGTCGCAGGTAAAGGAGGGTCTCTCGAGGTCTCGGCCGGTGTGGGCCCTCGAACACCAGTGAATATGGGGTCATGGGGAGCCCTGCTACCTCCAGCTCTGGGGCTAATGCTGGGAAGTATACATAGACCCATAGCTGAGAAAAGCAGTGCAGAATGTAAGTACGAAATGCTGAGAGCAAAATACAGACTGTAAAAGTGCGCTGTGTGTGCAATGTACAAGTAATGAAGAGCATAAATGTAAATCAAGAGGACAGAAAAGTACCTCCCAGGCTCTCGAGTAGCCGCCAAGTAAATCGCCCCGCCCGCGGGAGGTCGCGCTCATATAAAAGTAAAGGGTAGCCAGGCCGGCGCCCCCCCAGTCAAATCTACTGACCTGTGATAGGTCGACCAGAGCGCTCAGCAGATATAACCCAACTGTGTTCCCTCTATCGGCGAACAGGGTAGTCCCGAAGAGGAACATAAGGAAACCACGGGCGTACTGCTCCGTCTCCTCGGGAGTCTCAGGCACCATCTCCGCCCGCCGGAAGTGGGAAGAGAACCAAGTGTATCGGACTCTCCCAAAAACCCTGTCAACAGGCGGGCGAGCCCCCAATAGGTATGTCCAAGCGGCCTCCCACTCGCCCATATCCTCATCATAGGGGATGGGCCAACCTCCTATGTCTAAGCCAGTCAACACAGCGAAGTCTAGGGGCGTCATGGTCATGTCTCTAGTGGCAGAGAAATGAAAGGAGTTGGTGGTGTCCCACCATCTCTCTACCAAGGCTGCCATCAGTGTCCTCCTGGCAGGACAACGTGACAACCCGACGCAGAAGGGCCCGAACCCTGCCAAGTCTACTAAGTCTCGGACACCCTCCGGGAGCTCAGCGTACCAGTCCCGCGCGATGGTGGAACCATACCCCCGCACACTGCGGGAACCAACCTGCATTCAGAATGAATACATGTGTCAATAATGAAATGAATGAGCTGTGTGCCAATGAAATGAATGGGCTGTGTGCCAATGAGATGAAATGGGCTGTGTGCCAATGAGATGAAATGGGCTGTGTGCCGATGAAATGAACTGGGCTGTGTGCCAATGAAATGAACTGGGCTGTGTGCCAATGAGATGAATTGGGCTGCGTGCCAATGGAATGAAATGGGCTGTATGCCGATGAAGTGAAATAAGCTACATGCAAATTCTAATCTGGGCTGCGTGTTCAGAAAATTTGAAGTTTGGGCTGCGTGTTCAACTTTCAATCAGTGTGGGCTGCGTGTTCACTATTTAATCTGGGCTGCGTGTTCAGAAAATTTAAAGTTTGGGCTGCGTGTTCAAATTTCAACCAGTGTGGGCTGCGTGTTCACTATTTAATCTGGGTTGCGTGTTCAGAAAATTTGAAGTTTGGGCTGCGTGTTCAACTTTCTATCAGTGTGGGCTGCGTGTTCACTATTTAATCTGGGCTGCGTGTTCAGAAAATTTGAAGTTTGGGCTGCGTGTTCAACTTTCTATCAGTGTGGGCTGCGTGTTCACTATTTAATCTGGGTTGCGTGTTCAGAAAATTTGAAGTTTGGGCTGCGTGTTCAACTTTCTATCAGTGTGGGCTGCGTGTTCACTATTTAATCTGGGCTGCGTGTTCAGAAAATTTGAAGTTTGGGCTGCGTGTTCAACTTTCTATCAGTGTGGGCTGCGTGTTCACTACTTAATCTGGGCTGCGTGTTCAGAAAATTTGAAGTTTGGGCTGCGTGTTCAACTTTCTATCAGTGTGGGCTGCGTGTTCACTATTTAATCTGGGCTGCGTGTTCAGAAAATTTAAAGTTTGGGCTGCGTGTTCAACTTTCTATCAGTGTGGGCTGCGTGTTCACTATTTAATCTGGGCTGCGTGTTCAGAAAATTTGAAGTTTGGGCTGCGTGTTCAACTTTCTATCAGTGTGGGCTGCGTGTTCACTATTTTAATCTGGGCTGCGTGTTCAGAAAATTTAAAGTTTGGGCTGCGTGTTCAAATTTCAACTAGCGTGGGCTGCGTGTTCACTATCTAATCTGGGCTGCGTGTTCAGAAAATTTAAAGTTTGGGCTGCGTGTTCAAATTTCAACTAGTGTGGGCTGCGTGTTCACTACTCTAATCTGGGCTGCGTGTTCAGAAAATTTAAAGTTTGGGCTGCGTGTTCAAATTTCAACTAGTGTGGGCTGCGTGTTCACTATCTAATCTGGGCTGTGTGTTCAGAAAATGTAAAGAGTGGGCTGTGTGTTCACTTTCGAATTCGGGCTGTGTGTTCGAAAAATCAGTGTTTGAGCCGTGCGTTCGCCTCTTAACTAATGTGTACTGTGCGTTCGCAATTAATTAATGAGCCGAGTGTTCAGAAATTCGAGTGTTGAAACTACATGTTCAGGATGCAAGCAAAGTACTATGTCATAAGCTAAACTGCGTGTTCAAGCATGGCAAAGGTGCGAAATCTACGAAAAATACAGAAAATGAAGTAAATACCTCTCGGGCCTCATGAGAGAGGTGATGCTCCGGCTCTCGGAGAAGCAGATCCCCGGGTGCTCGCTCGTCAGAGCTAGTGAAGTGACGGAAAACGGCGCGCGGAAGAACATGCGCTGGAGGATTGTACCTCCCAGGAATAAAAGGTCGGGTCCTCAGGGGTAGGGTCATGGGATCAAAATCATCTCCGGCACCTGGAAAACCTCCGCCGTGGGGAGAATTACCCGCCATTTTCAGAAGATCTGCAAAGGGAGCAAAAATGAGCGAAAATGAGCCGAAATTGGAAAAAGTCAACAAAAGTCAACTCTCAGGAAATGAAAAAGTCAACAAAAGTCAACTCCCGAGAAAATCTTCCAAATATTGAGACAAACTTACCTCAAGTGGCGAAAATGCGAAAAGAAGCTCCGAAACTGAAATTTAATCGCTTCAAAGTGCTTGAAACTGAATATTTTTGCGAAAACAAGTTGCGCGGGGCGTTGGAAAACGCGTGTGGAACTCAGATCTGAAGAAGAAAGTGGTATAGGAGGCAAGAAAGGAGAAGGTCTCGGCTGCCTTATATAGGCTCAAGGTCTTGGTTGAAGGAGCATAAAGAAAGGAGGTGAAAAGACCAAACTGCCCTCGGATTTGGGCATATGGCCGGCCGGCCCTCTTTTCTAGCCGGCCAGCTAGTTGCTTTTTGGAAAACCGGCCGGCCAGCTATTTGCTTTTTGGAAAACCGGTTGGCCACCTCCCCTCGGGAAGATAAACGGCCGGCCATGTCCCTCACAGGCTCACCTAGCTCCCTGCAAATTTTGAGGAAGATTGAAGTTCCCGGGACCTGAAAAAGTTCAAGAAAAGTACACTTCCGGTCACGAAATTGCTCCGTCGGAACTTCGGCTTCAGGATCTGACATGTGTCTCATCATCATTCATCAAAATCAAAGTGTATCCTTTTTGAATGAGTTGTAGCCCTTCCAGGAAGTGGGTCGGAGGCCGTAATTGAGTCGCCTTCGCCGAAACGCGTATTTCCGTACTCGTTATTTCATGACAGACGGACACCCTGATTCATGCTCGTGTCACATTATCTTGCATTCTCATGAGCATACCTGCATTAACGTGCACATTTCTTGATATTGGCATACCTCTATACTTGGGCATGCGTTGTCACGCATGTTCCACTCTTGCATTGCGATGCATTCACTTGCAGGCACTACGTGTGTCAAACTTCCAGAATCACATTGGATATATAGCATATTGTACTTGTTGCAATTTCTCTCTTTTTGCAGGCACGATATTGTATGTACGGTTCAATTGAGGCTGGTGCGACCAGACGAATCGCGCAGGTATCGTATCTTCTCCGTGTGAGATGTGGCGGGGATTGAATAATCCTCTGCATTCTTAACTACATGAAATGTAGTTGTTGCTTTGCATTCTTGCTTAAAACTGTTGCATCTATTTGCGAATACTTGCCTCATTACAGCTTGCTGCATTTGCACGATCATTGAGTTATGTTCGGCCTCTTGCATATCATTTGCACTTTGCCCCTGCCTGCGGGCACATCTCTGTTTATCTTGTACATCTGTCTAAGTCTTCGGCCTTGTCAAAAATGGGTCGTCTCTAGGCTTTGACATTCACTCCCGTCACTTGTGACTTTCGAGTTCTGTCAAAGAGGGGCAACTGTAGACACCCCATTTTTGACCGACCTTAAGACTCAGACGTCACCGATTGAGCGCTTGGTGATGTTGCATAATGTGCTTGTTCAGAAGTTTCAGAGTCACGGCCGTGAGCCCTGCCTCCGGACTTCTGAACCCTCTTTTGTACTTTGCCTCGGTTTGCGAACCAGGCTCGGTTTTCTTTGTTTCTTTTCCTGAGGGAAGGGAGAGGTCCCGTAGACCATCTCTCAATGTCCGTAGGCTACATTTGGTGGCCGTAGGCCATTTTTCCCATTTCGGAGTCCGGTTTCCGGTTTTCGGAGCCGTCAGGCCGTGTGCCTCGGTTCGGGACCGCTTAACCATCTCCTATTGCTCCGGTTTTTGGCATACTTCCTATTTTCTCCCTTTTGAGGGACACTGGGGTCTGAGAAACCCACTTCGTGGTCGAATGCCACTTTCGGTGCTTAACAGCCCATTTTCGGGACCTCGAACTGCGCGTTTTGGCCCCCGAACATTCGTTTTGCATCGGTTTTCGTTCATTTTTGGCAGGTACCTCTGTTTTATCACCGGGGAGGTCACTGAAGGGTGAGAGGCCAGTAATTGTTGTAGCAACCAGTTATACATCCTCCGACGCCCTCCGGCGCCCGTTTTTCACACTTCCGGGCTAATGTTGAACACCTTGGGCCCATTTTCTTGAACTTTGAACCACATATTTGTGATGTACACACATGAGAGGACCCTAAAAGTTGGTGGCCGGCCATTAATGTTACTTGACCCTTTTGACCCCCTCCTTCCGGGCTAATGTTGAACACCTTGGGCCCATTTTCTTGAACTTTGAATCACATATTTGTGATGTACACACATGAGAGGACCCTAAAAATTGGTGGCCGGCCAGTAATTCCATCTGACCCTTTTGAACCCCTCTTTCCGAGCTAATGTTGAACACCCTCGAGCCACTTTCTTGGACTTTTAACCACAGGGTTGTGTTGTACACACATAGGAGGACACCATCAGTTGGTGGTCGGCCACTAAATCAGATTGACCCTTTTGACCCCTAGCCGGCCGGCTAGGGGGTGTGGCCGGCCGGCCACCTGCAGCAAAGATACCTGGCCGGCCGAGATCCTCACACTGTGCACTTTACAGCTGTAGGGCTTTATCCCCCAGAAAATATCTTTATCCGGGGGATATTTTGTGGGGAAAAGTTTGTCTCCTTTTCGCCCACCTTTACACCCCCTTTTTGGCCCTTATAACCAGCATTCCATATCATCTTTTGGGGTTAGAAAAATTTGTCTTCAAGCTTCCATACACAAATCCCTCTCTATACCTCTCATTTCCTTGAAAACTTCTGAGTCCCTAATCACCATTTCTTCTACACAACCAAGCTCTACCATCACCACTTCATTTCCAGCAACAAGGAGGGCTTCTCAAAGGCTAAAGGAGCTGCAAATTGATCCAAGAAGCAACAAAAGCTTTAGTCTTCAAGGGTGAGTGACATTTCTCCTCTTTGACCCTTTTTCTTGATCCATTTGTAAGCCCCACATGCTTTTTGTTTCAAGCTCCGGCCCTAACTGAAAGTGGCCTTCTTTTGAGCTCATTTTCATTCTTCATTAAGGGCTCAACCCTGTTTGAGCCCTCCATGATACACTTGCTTCATTGATCCTCTTATATGTCATAATCTTGCATGCTATTTTTGGCCCATGAGTAATCTGTTTTTGAGCATGTTGTAAAATGATATTAGGCTTATTTTGAGCCCCTTTTCAACATTGAAGAAGGGCTCAACACCATTTGGGACTTCCATGTTATACTTACCTTTATACTCCCCTTTTAGTCCCATTTTTGCATGCAATGGCAGCCTACCATGCTTTTGTTTTTGGCCATTTTAAAGTTCTGAAAAAGTGCTTATTTTGGTCCATTCTTCATGTTTCATTTGGGTCCTTTCATGGTTTGGGACCTCCATATGCCACTTCATGTTATATCTCTCTTTTATTCCCCATTCTTGCATGTTTAGTTAGCCTATCATGCTTTTGTTTTTGGCCATTTTACAGTTCTGGAAATAGTCCTATTTTGGCCCATTCTACATGTTTTATTAAGGGTCTTTGGCTGTTTGGTGATTATTTTGTATACTTCATGTTATAGCACCTTTTGAGCCTCAATCTTGTGCCTTTTTTTTAGCATGTTTGTATATTGATTTGAGGTTTGCCATATACTGTAAATATTCATATTTTTGGTCCCTCTTCAATGTTTTAGAAGGAAATTTTTCAGTTTGGATTTTGCTTATATCACTTGTTCATTACCCCTCTTTTGTCCCCTATTCTTACATGCCATTTTTGCCGTACCTATGCTTGCTGTTTGGCCATGTTTATAACTGTGAAAGTGCCTTTTTTGGGACTGCCTGGCTTCTGTCTTTGCATTACATGTCCATATTGTGCATGTTTGGCATAGCTATAGGCCATTTCGGGTGCCTAAATTCGCATTTCGGGACAATTCCATGCATTTGGTGTCATTTCGCCTCATTTCGGGACTGTTTTCCTCCATATTTTAGTGCTGAAATTCTATTAGAATGATTGCTTTCCATTTCTATGTCATTGCATCACATTCTGTCATTGCCTCGGTTTGCGTGCCCGTGTGCACGCATTTCGAGGCACTTCATTTTTATCCGCCGGCATCCTATGTGAGTGTGGCTGAGGCTCACTCATGTTGGTATATGCCCATATCATGTTTTCATGTCATTCGCATTGTGTATGCCATTGCCTCGGTTTGCGTGCCCGTGTGCACGCATTTCGAGGCACTTCATTTTTTATCCGTCGGCATCCTATGTGAGTGTGGCTGAGGCTCACTCATGTTGGTATAAGCCCATGTTACATTTTCCATGTCATTTGCATTGCGTATGCCATCGCCTCGGTTTGCGTGCCCGTGTGCACGCATTTCGAGGCACCTCATTTTCACAGCATTGTGCATACTAGGTTGTATCTTAGATCACATTCTGCCATTGCCTCGGTTTGCGTGCCCGTGTGCACGCATTTCGAGGCATATCATTTTCATAGCACAGTGCATGCTAGGTTGTATCTTAGATTGCATTCTGTCATTTTCTCGGTTTGCGTGCCCGTGTGCACGCATTTCGAGGCATCTCACTTTCATAGCATGGTGTATGTTAGGATTGCATCTTAGTTGCATGTCGTGCATATTGCATCGTGTTCGGGATAGGAGTTACCTGGGCACGGGAAACGAGGTATGTTCCGTACTCCGAGTGACGGAACGTATCTCAATTCCCCAGTCACCGACACTCCGGATTATCCATGATGGAGTTAGGTTTTAGCTGTATTTTCGTGTGCATTCATCCTATATTGAGTTGTGCATTTCGACTCCTCGGCCATCATGCCTCGGTATGCATGATTGGTGGCACGAGGATCGAGACATGCATATATCTGTGCAAATACATTGCTATGCCCCTTTCCTGCTCTCTGTTGTAGCAAAACGAAGAATCAACAACTTTTTTGGGGCTTGGCACGCATTTCAAGAACAGGTGTAAACAGAGGCTAATTGGGGCATTCCGGTGGATTTCCGCGCAAGGCAACCCGGACATGCATCATCCATCAGAAGCAAGGCAGTCCCTGGCTTGCATGCCAGTTTTATTTATTTTCTTAGTTAATTCGTTAATTAATTTGGATTTTGTAATATTTTGGACTGTAATATTCTTTCATTCGGGACTGTAATATTTGGACTGTATTATTTATTCGGACCCTCTGCGCGAGGGCACAACTGTAATAAGTGTGCGTGAGTGTGATGTATGTCTTCCAACCCCACGTCTTTCTCCCTTTTATTTATCCGCTTATGATGGTTAGATTAGGGTATATTTCAATTAGCATACAGTATGACAGCATGTTTGCATTCATTCATCTGTTTTGCATGCACCGGGCTCGGCGCATCATACTAACTGCATTGTACTTTCAATTCCAAATTGAATACATGTTAGTTGTAGCATTCTATACGCCATGTTTAGAATAGCCGAGCCTGCTATAGTTGCATCTTTGCATGTGTTGCATTAGGCATTTCTGTATAATTAGGATCATGCATGATTTCTAATGAAGTTTCTATTTTGGCTTGGAGTACCCGGTAAGTTTTATGCTTTAGCATCCTTGCATGCGTGTGAGTGACTGCCATGAATAGCATGCTTACCATGAGGCTATGTGCTTATATGATATAACTGCCTGAATGCCTGTGAGTGAAGGTTGGGTTATCTGAATTGGAATAAATCATCAAATGTTTCAAGCCTACCTGCGGGTAGCAAAACCTCTTTCAAAAAAACAAACATGAAATGTTTTGTTCCAATTCAGGCGATCCAGTCTATACTTGTATGCTGTGAGCATCACATAGTAACCTAGGCTAATAACCGGAATAAGAACTCACAATGTTTTCAAAAATAGATATCATGGTTAGTAGAGGCCGATCTTTGATAGGGCGAGCGGGGGTGCTCACGAAGTGACCTTCCCCAATCGTATCCAAGTTCCCGAGCCGAGGCAACTTTGGTGATGACGGACACGTGGCCTTTTGGCACCGAGTCAGGGTTTCCTAAATTTCCCAAAATAAATTATTAGGTGGCGACTCTGTATCTGGCAAAGCAGTCCATGTTTGGCACTTCTTTCAAAAATCAGTTTTCTCAAAACGATTTGCCGGATTTGGACTCTTTGGTTCAGATTAAGAACCGTGACTACGAAAGTCGAGTCCGAGCTGTGGCGAGGTCCCCCGCGGGCTTGCTACAATGGGTGCCCACCGACACTTGCCCGAGAACCATATTTGGCGAAGAAGTAAGCTCTTCAATGGTCAGAACGAGCATCGGTCCAAACCTATGGAGTTATCGGGAGATCAAATACTGCAACAAATTGATTCGGGGACATATAGGTCATATAACAAGCATCCAAACAACCGAAAAAGACAACGGAATGAAAGTCCACCTTCTAATTGGACAAAAAGAAGCATTATGTTCGACCTACCCTATTGGAAAACACTGCTTCGACACAACCTCGATGTCATGCACATAGAGAAGAACATATGTGACAATCTGGTTGGGACACTACTAAGCATTGATGGCAAGAACAAGGACACGGATAAAGCCCGCTTGGATCTAGAAGACATGCGGATACGCAAGGAGTTACACTTGAAGAGGCGTTTCAATGGCTCATTTGAGAAGCCTCCGGCATCGTACACATTGTCCCCAGTAGAGCGACAAGGTTTTTGTGATTTTTTGAAATCGATTAAGTACCATGATGCCTATGTAGCAAATATATCCAATTGTGTCATCGCTCAAGGTGGAAAATTATCTGGCCTCAAAACTCATGACTGTCATGTCCTTCTACAATAACTACTTCCAATTGGGATGCGTAGATACCTGTCAAAGGAGATTGGGACCACACTCTTTGAGTTGGGAAATTTTTTCAAACAGTTGTGCTCAAAGACATTGAGGGTGACTGATTTGGAGAAAATGGAGGAAGAAATCGTACTTATACTTTGTAAGCTTGAGAAGATTTTTCCTCCCGTATTTTTTCATATCATGGTCCACTTGGCAATTCATTTGCCTCACGAGGATATGCTTGGAGGGCCTATGCAATATCGATGGATGTATCCCATTGAGAGGTAATACCACAAGTTCCCAAACATCCCTACTTACAAGTACTACATAATGTAAACCTTAACATTCAAATCATATTGTCATGTAGGATGCTCGGACTTCTGAAAGGCTTTGTTCGCAATAAAGCTCAGCCAGAAGGGTCCATTGAGGAGGCTTACATTTCAAAAGAGTGTACGACGTTTTGTTCAATGTACTTAGACGGGGTTAAAACGATGTTTAATCGAGAAGAACGAAACTATGACGGGGGTGACAATGGCGCGAGGTTGGCGATTTTCACTCAAAATGTTCATCCGTTTGGTCTACTAACACGGGAAACTGATGTGTCTATAGCTGACTGTGAAAGGGCTCATTGGTTTGTCCTACACAACAGCTTAGAAGTGGAAGAATATCTAGAGTACGCGTCGAACCTGTGACGTACTATATGTGACCTATATGCTTTTTTTATTAGGAATTATTCTGCAAATTACTTATGAATTATATTGTCCTATGTAGGGAACACAAGACGTTGTTGCAACAACAATATGGAAGTGCATGCGACATTTCCAAGATACAATGCACAGAATTTCCTAAATGGTTCAAAGATCGCGTATGCTAAAATTCCTTATATTGTAGTTTACACATCAACTTAAGATATGTCAAAAAATAATAGGACAATTTTTTCTTATGTAGATGAACCAATTGCAGCACAGCAAGTCACCCGAAGCCACTGATGAGATGTGGTCACTGGCAAATGGTCCTAACAGCTTAGTGAACACATATTCAGGATGCATTTGTAATGGCATCTGATTCTATGCTCGCGACCGTGACAACCGTCGTAAAACTCAAAAATAGTGGATTAGTAGTGGAAGGGGACCATGAAGGCTAACTTATAAAGTTCTACGGCTACATTTGCAAAGTTTAGGAAATGACATATTTGTTTAGGCACCGTGTTGTTTTATTCCAATGTGAATAGTATAACACTGGTAGTAACAGAACTTTGCGTGTCAAACCACATTTCACTACTATTGATATACGCAGTCGATGGTATAAAGATGACCCGTTTGTGTTACCAAGTCAAGTGCAACAAGTTTTCCACGTGCATGATACAAAGTTAGGTGCCAATTGGAGAGTAGTAGAAAAGTTTCAACAATGACGAATGTGCCCGAGGTGGATGTGCCACAACCTGATGATGTGTTCCAACAAGATGAAAGCACTAATGATGTACCAACTGAGCCTATGGATGACGATATGGTGTTGCGTTGAGATGAAATTGACGCTGAAATTATTCCAACGGAAGTTTTGCAGTCTGATAACCGTGTACAACCCTTGCTTGGTATGGACGATGACTTCATATGTGATGATGAAGATGAACCGACAATGGAGGGTGACAATGAAGAAGAAGATGAGCTTGACAATGATTTTGATTCAACTATGGACATAGAGTGTTGATGTTTTGTCTTTTTGTCGTTTTGTTGATGTAATGGGGGAAGAAGGGATGGAGGAGATTCCCCTTCTTTATGTGTTATGTAATTAGATAAGAGTTTAGTCCTTTTGTTTATATTGGTCGTGATGTCATCATATTGGCCTTCGCGTTGTCTTGGATGTTGTCTATAACCATTTGCATGGAAGTGGTCCATTTGATGAGAACTATGTTCTTGACAAGGTCATGAGTTGATTCCTATGTTGTATTTTTAGCTTTCTTTCCTTCCTTTATTTACATTTTTGTTAAAAAGATAGGCATCAAGGTGATTTATTAATGTACCGATTTTCATGAGTGGTTTAATTAAACTTAGGCATCAAGGTGATTTAAGTATATACTCGTTCACATGAAAGTTAAATTGCGTGGTGTTAATTTGTTTCTGGAAGAAACTTAATAGATACTTTACCTAATTCCTGTATTTCACATTTGTGCTTAACATTGGTTTGTGTATACCACTTTTATTTGAAAATCATTATCAATGTTTGCTTAATAATAGCGATGATGCTTATTTAACATTGGTTTGTGTATATCAATTCATGTCCTCATAATATCGATGATGCATGTGATGCGTTTACTTAACAAATCATGTTTGCTTGCTTGTACTTTCCAAGTACAAGCATGGTTCTTGGGACGAAAACAGGCGTCGTAAGAAAACAACAACTGACCCCATAGCATCACCCTCAGGAACATTTGCACCTGTCGTTCTCACACCACAGACTTTATCCGATGAGACACAACCGTCGGATGACACACAAATATGTGTGGAAGAGACACAGGCGCACAGCGTAGGTAAGACCATTGTAGTTTTGTAGGTGTGTTTCGGCCCCTAAAGATCACTTTACTTGCCTGGTACAACGGATTTTATGTCATCTAGAAGAACAAGTTCTTGCATGTCTTACAAAATTCAAATCCCTTACAAAATTTGCTTGGATGATTGTTAAATTTAGTATTAATTATTGCTCATTAGATGTTTGGCAAACTAATTGCATATGAAGGCCTTACACTTGTTGCCCCTTCTTGACCAGGGAAAAGTAACTCAAATCGTGTACGCGGTCCTACAGTCGGAAAAGGAGTGCAAAAAAGGCTTGCGAGAAAAAAAAAAGGGAGAAGCTACAAGTATATGTCAATCGCATGCTTAATGCACTCACTGGAGGGAATGCCACGCTTGCCGCAAATGAGTTGGGCTTGCAGATAAGGCGGTTGTGCCCCCTTAAGGGAGTGAAGTCATGGAAGAAAATTGATCAGAGTATCAAAGATCCTATAGTACAGGTTGTGCTAGTAAGTTCGAACCTTAAATTAAATGTCTCCATTATGTACATTATGTTTTGCGGCATTCCATTTCTGTAATACGTCACACACTTATGCTTGCAGGACACGTTTGAAATTGGTGAGGATTTCCATACTGATCAACAAGCTTAAGAGATCGTTGGTACGAATGAGTATCTCTTGTACAAGGACTGGAGGTACACCCTGAAGCAACACTACGAAAAACTTGTAGAAGAGGGTGTTGATGACCCATACAATCATCCGCCTAAAGAAGTTTGCTTGGATGATTGGAAACACATGATTGATGCCGCTTGGAATGATGAATCTCATTTGGTAACAAACAAATATGAGCGACCCTATTGTTTTATTTGTGTATTATGCGTTGATATGTACTAATTCTTGAATAATTCTTGTTTTAGAAACGCTCTAAAGCTGGTAAGGCAAACCGGAGTTTGCTGCCATGCAATCACACCAGTGGATCTCGCTCCTTTCCTATAGCAATGTCGCTCATGGTGAGTTACACACATTTGGAGCAGATTTCTCAGCACTTACATATGTAAGATGAAAGTCATGGTTACTATTGTGATGAATTAATTTTGTTATTTGAAACTAACAGGAAAATGAAAATGGGGAGTTGGATTTTCCAGATGTAGAAACCCCATTTTTGATCGTCCTCAAGACTTGGACGTCACCGTTTGAACACTCGGTGATCATCCATGTTTGTGTTCATTTGGAGTTCCCGGGGGTCTCGGCTACCTGCCTTGCCTCAGGATCTCCGAATTCGACCGTTTAGTGTCTGGTTTTGCACCAAACACTTGCATTTTGCCTTGGAGGGGCAGGGAATGCCTTGTGAGGCATCCCCACACACCACCGGCAGTGGCTAGAGGTCACCGGTTGGTTTTTTGCTGCCATCGGCACTCTTTATTGCCGGTCGGCACTCTTTGTTGCCGGTCGGCACTCAATTTTGTCAAAATGGCATCTTTGGCCGGCCGACTACTGTGCATCTGCTTTTGCAGATATTTTATCACAGCTGTCTTGCATTTGGCTCCCCTCCATACACGTGTATGGAGGGATCTCTCTCTTTGGAAGCTTGTCTTGTAAGCTTTACAAGACAAAAGGCTCTTTAAGAGAGAGCCTTCTCTCTTGGCTTGGGAGGTTAGACACTTGAGGCACCTTAGATATTTTTAGACAGCCATTTTTAGGGTTTTGAGTTCTAGGGTTAGAAGCCATACACTTTCTATCTCTATATCTCCCTCTTGTGTGTGTTAAATTGTGTTTGTGTCTTACTATTGCACACAAACACATAGTGTTTCACCTTCACTTAGCTACTGAGGTTCTAAGAGGCTGATTTTGGGGTTTTGGTGTTGGATTCAAGCCAAGGAGGGCAATTGGAGCATCATTTGTGAAGGTGGTCTACAAGGGTGAGAAACTTCCCTTTTATTCCCCATTTTTGCATTGCTTTTTTACCTGTCTTAAAATCGTTTTTGAGCTAGGTGTATAATACAAGAAAGTTCTGTTTTTTAGCCCTCTTGATTGTTTGTTAAGAGTGTTTTGTGGTTTGGAGGTGTTTGACCCCTCTTAGGCCTTGAAAGGCCTCATTTAGTGCTATTTTGAGTGAGTTTCGAGACTTTGGTGTTTGGGCCTCTTCACCACTGAAATCTTGAGGGATTTCAGTGGCAAAGATGGTGCCTTGAAGTCTCCAAAAGGGGAGGGGTTGTTGTCCTTGAAATGGACCATTTTTGGCCTCTTGAGGGAGCATCTAGCTAAGCTTCATGTTGACCATGCCTTGGCTGTTTTTTGTGCCTAGTATATCATAATATGCCTCTGTTTATTGTTGGTTTTGGTACACCATACATGCTTAGCATACCTACCATGTAATGCCTTGTTATTGCCTTAATATGCCTTAGGTTGTTAGCCTTTGTTCAAGCATGTTTTAGGCTTAGTCTTGTAAAGCTTTTGTGCATATTTTGCCATATTTTAGGTCTATCCATAGTTGTTTGGGTCGGATTTGGCATGCTTAGTATAGCCCCTTTGCATTCCGGCTTGTTGGCCTTAAGTATGTGAATGTATAGCATGACATTTTTGTATTGATTTGGTGATTTGGAACCATCCACCATGTCATTTCAGTCCCCTTTGCATGCCGATATGTTCGCCTTGAATGCCTCTTTAATGCTTTAAAAGCTTGTGTAGTATGCTCCATGTTTTGGCATTTGTGCATGCCTTTGAATTTGAGCCACTTAGATGCCATCTAAGAATCCCCTTTGCATGGTCTAGGTCTGTCTTGAACCGATTTTAGGCCCTCTTAGCCTTGTGAGGCTTGGTTGGCTTAGCTATGGTTCAAGCCCCTTTGACTTGTTTTAAGTACTTGGGCCATTCAATGCATGCTTGGTCTATTTTGTTTGCTTGGTTTGACACCATCTTAGCATGATTTTCAGAGCTTATGTTGCATGCTAATTGTCCATGATATCCCTTTTCAAATGTGCTTGAGAGTTGCCTCATTTGTGCCTAAGTGTTGGCCCTTTAACATGTGCATGCGTGTATGTGTATTTGGTCCCTTATGTTGGTCACTTTGGCTACTGTTTTAGGTCTATTTGGAGTTGCCTAAATCATGCATAAGTCCAACCTTGCATCCATTTGCATGGCCACATGTTTGCTTGTATGCTTGCATAAGTGTCTTGCCATGTCATGTTGCATCCTTAGCTTGTATGCCTAGGTTGCATTGCATCTTGCATGCATGCCTTGTTCCTTGACTTGGTGATGGGAATTGGGCCTTGGTTTGTTTGTTTGGTTTGCATTTCATTTGACATGAAAGTTGCACACTTGATCGCTTGGGCCATCATGCATGGAAATGCGTGATTGGTGGTCCGAGAATCGAGACACATGCCCTTTTGAGTCATTACCATGATAAGGGACATGATTGGTGCATATATGCTTGAATTGTATTGCCATGCAAGTTCTGTCCTCTGCTGCTGTGAGTTGCAGGTTCTGCAGGCATTCTTTGCCGACCGACAGTATAGATTGCCGACCGGCAGTGAATAACCAGCTGATGGATTCATTTTGTGCCGGTGACCACATGACACTGCCGGTGGGCATTCTATTCAGCCGGTGGCACTCCCCAATGTCCAGAGAAGCAGTCCTGAGGTTTTGGCAGCCTCCAGAGGAGTAAAGGAAGGAAAACAGAGGCAAACTATGCATGGCGGTGCACTTCCGAGCAGGACCCGAGCAGGCGTTGCATCTAGCTCTTCTCCCGAGGCGGTTTACTGTTTTTCCTAGTTTAAATTAGTTTGTTAACTAATTAAGCAATTTGTAATATTTAATTAGCTTGCATAGTTAATTAATCTGTAATATTTATTTGGTCCCTTCGAGCGAGGGCAAATCTGTAATAAGTGTGCGTGGGTGTGTGTATGTCTTCCAACCTCACGTCTTTCTTCCCTTTTACTTATCCGCTTTGATGGTTAGTATTAGGGCATGTTTGATTTGGCATACCTTATGCTATGCATGCGTGCATCCGTGCATTTGTATTGCACGCATTAGGCTCGGTACATCACGCTAACTGCATTTGTACTTCAATTCAAAATTTGAATACGTGCATCACATTGATCGCATTTCACATGCCATGTCTAGGTTAGCCGAGCCTACCCTAATTGCATTTTTGCATGCGATGCATTAGTCATTTTTTTAACATGAACTAGGACATGCACGCTTGCTAACTAGTCTATTATTTTGGCACGGAGTACTATGTGAGTATTTTCCTGCTTTAGCATATCGCATGCGTGTGAATGCTATCATGACAGCATGCTTACCATGTGGCTAGATGATTATGTGTTAAATTGCTTGAATGCCTGTGGGTGAAGGTTGGATTGTTTGAGTTGGGAAAACTCGTTGAAATCCGTATTTTAGCCTACTTGCGAGTAGCAAATTCCAAAACATTTTTCCAAAACAAACGGATATGCAATGTTTATTTCCAAATTAGGCAATCTAGTCTATACTTGTTTGCTGCGCGCATAACATAGTAATTCTAGGCTAACAATTGGTTTAAGAACACATAAAGTTTTCAAAATCAGATATCACGGTTAGTAGAGGCCGGTCTTCGGACCGGGCGAAAGGGGGTGCTCATAGCTGACCTTCCCCGATCGTACCCAAGCTCCCGAGCCGAGACAACTCCGGTGATGACGGACATGTGGCCTTCGGCACCGAGTCAGGGTTTCCTAAATTTCCCCATTAAAAAATATTTAGGTGGCGACTCTGTATCTGGCAAAGCAGTCCATGTTTGGCACTTCTTTTCAAAAAAAATCTGTTTCTCAAAACGATTTGCCGGATTCGGACTCTTTGGTTCAGATTAGGAACCGTGACACAAAATCGAGAGTCCGGACTGTAGCGGGGCCCCCCGCGGGTGTGTTACACCAGAATTTTATTCAAAATCACACAAATCGAAGAAAACAAATGAATGGATTGATCCCAAATGTGGTGAGCTACATGTAAGGAGTAAACTTTTTTTGCCTATGGTTGTAATATTAATGCCTATCTTAGCAGAAAATTGCATGTGATTCTTTGTGCCATTGTTGAATAGTCTACTTGTTTTGGTGATGACAGGATGCGATGGTGAATCTATAAGCGACAGCCACGGATGCGGGGATCCCATTGACACATGAGGAACTCTCACGACAAGTGCTTGGCTAGAGAAAGAATTACTTGCGTGGCTTTGGGATAGGCCCACGACCCTATTCGCCATCTGATAGTGCAGTACGATCTCGTGACAAACAAATGGAGGCAATGCGATCTGAGATTAACGTTCTTCAAGAAAATTTGATAAAGGAGAAAGAAGAGCGCCAGAGAGATCGTGAAGAGATGACGAGGGAGAGAGAGGAGTTGATGAAAGAAGTAGAAGAAGGAAAAGAAGCAAGGGAGGCACAACAAGAACAACTGAATCATTTGAACTCTGTGGTTTTACGACTATCAACACTGTTGGAGGGTTCAGACGGGCATCGTCGTATTTGGTAAGAAGAATTTCATTCGTCTCATACTAACACTTATACACACTTAGATTTACATATTCACTAAACAATACTACGCATTGGGTATACCATAACAAGAGACATTAGGTTTGTTAGGTATAATACATTGGTATTTATGGCGAAAATTTAATACAGCCTTCCCAAAAATGTTTTGTGCATTGGGTCTGTAATTTTGGTGCTGGGTAGTTAAAACAAATATGGCAAGGTTGGCATATGGCATTGGAGTTTAAGCAAAAGGAGATGGCTGCTAAGTTTAACTAAATAGCCTATGTGGTCAAAATTAGTTTGTCTGGTAAGGATTGGGTGTGCGCAATGCAAGTTTTTGTTTATTTGTTTTTGGTAAGCTTCCATTGATGTTATCTGGGTTGTGATAGTTACTTTAGAAACCTTGTTGGAAGTAGTGTCCCTATGTGCATATACTGTATAAATTGTCAGTTATTTTTTTTTCTTAAATGAAATGGTGTTGCCTACAGGTGTAGCATATTTTGGTAGAAAACCCCTTTATTTTGATGTTGTTACTTTTACACACACACACACAAAGAAAGAAAGAAAGAAAGAAAAGAAAAATTCAAGCACAGCTGCAAGTTCATTGACATAGGCTAAACGGACCAGATATTTGTTTAGAGAACTGATATATCTTAGGGGCATTTTTTTCATCTAAAACATTGATTTGAACTGCTCTTTTTCATATTTTTTTGCAACTTAAATCATGAAAGGAAATGTTTTGAGTATTAAAACATAGCCAATAGTTACATTACAAGAAGGGAATCCCCTCTGAAAAAACAACATCCACAACGATAGTAACCCATCTCACTTAATCTGGGAGATGACAAGCTGGCTAAGCTTACGACAGACCTAATCTGAGCACTAACATTATAAATTTGCTGAGGTATGCATGATTAAGAACATTCATCAGTTTGAAGCCCCCTATTTCCACTCTATATTGTATATATAAAATAAAATAAAAAAACCATGTAGCCCGCACATGACTATTAACAAACTGCATTTTCTCTCTCTGAAAAAGAGAATTATGTTGTTCTGTTCAGAAAGACCAGTGAGTGGTTTTTGCATATCTTATGTTCCTGCGCAATCAGTTGCTTCTATTCACTAATAATAGCACAATATCTTATTGTGGTTACTGCTTAATGAAAGAGTGATTTGAATATTTTTTTCTTGGTTGGATTTTTTGATGGCCAACCTTCTGAGGCCCTAAGTAAGCTATATGAGGCGAGAATTTGTAGTTAACATAATTTTGAATCACCTTGATATGTTGATATGTGAGCACTGATACTATGGTGTTATGATAATTTCAGCGCCATCATGGCTAACATATAAGCTCTGGAAGGTAGCAAGACGATGTTGATTTATTTGAAGTAATCTATGTATCACTAGAGCAGTTAGCAAAGATTCCAATCCAAATTGTCACTGATATTTCTATATTGAATTACTTTTGCTAAATAAGTGACAATCCAAATGAAATAAAATAAAACATCAAACTGATGTGGGGTTTCAGCAAAAATGATTATGTTTTGTTGTTTGAACGGTATGTTTCTCTATGAAAATGTTGCAGATCGTAGGATCAAGATTCTATCTGAATGGGTGCTTTAATAGCATCATATGCATATCTGAGCTACACTAGTTTCCTGTGTCACCATTCAGTTGGGAAATTTAATCTTTATTTTTCAATCATCAGTTGCTTTTGTTCTTGGTTCTTGTTTTAAGTCATTTCAATATATCTTCAATCACCTATTCTGGAATCTCCTGCATGTTAATGAAGGTGCCTGTTCACTTTGTTATCGATCTTATCTTTGCATTTCTATTTGTGTTTGGTTTATTGTTTATCATCGCAAGACATATCTAGGAAAATTGGAAGTCCTTGTCAAAGAGGCATTGAAAAGAACTTAGAACTCCTTGCACATGCTTGAAGTTAAATAAGCCATTCATGGTGTCGCAAGGGTAATTTATGGTTGACAGTCTGCACCGAGTTAGGCTCCGGCATGCTAATTTTTGTTAAGTCAAGAGTAAATTTGCATGAGATCTTTGTAGTTTTAAAAGAACTCTGGTTGGACCTCATATCATTGTTGGTTCTAGAACTTTTTAGCAATACTGTTGTAATGGTAGTTTTCTAGTTGCTTTAACTTTCTTTATTTACTGTAGTAGGATATGAAGTTTTCCGAGTTCAATGAAGTGGTCTTTCTAATATTCTGTTTTAAAGTATCATCATCCATTAAGGTGGTTTTTGGTTCTTCAAGTGGTAATTGGAGTCGGGAAACGGTTTGAGTTTTTAAGAATCTTGCCTTGGAATTTACTGCAACATAATGCATTTTTAATCTGTATTATATAGCTGTGGCAAATCCATTGTGTTGTGGATGTGTCTTGTGGTGGGTTTTGCAGCCTTCCATTTAGGACATGTAGGCTTGTAATGTGAAGTCCATATGATACATTGGTATTTATGGCAAAATTTAATACAGCCTTCCCAAAAATGTTTTGTGCATTGGGTCCGTAATTTTGGTTCTGGGTAGTTAAAACAAATATGGCAAGGTTGGTTAGAATTATTTCGTCTTAGGTATCCAACGATGTTCGCAATACGTATTTAACTTAAACTCTTTTGAAGAAGAAAAAGGGGCAAACTTAGTCATTTTTGTTCGTAATAGTACAAACACTATAAATGTTCTTGTTCTAGATTGACCACATTGTTTCCATTTCTGAGTGTTTCTAGAATTCTTATAGGTCGACCTACATTGTCTATACTCAGGGGGATCATTTAAATAACTTAAGGGAGTCTCAATCTTACTACAAAATCAAGGACATACATATAGTCATTTTTTTTAGATTTGCAATTGTAATACATTAAGCAATCTTCTGGGGCGAAAACTTAGTCGAAAAATGGCATTTCAGGGGCGAAAATGCAAAACAGGCCCCGAACCTCCGTGTGGCTGACACGGGCAGCTTCCCCATGCCAAATAGGACTTGTGACAACTGACAGAATGTTATTCGGACCCGTAGGTTGGGATTTAGAGACAAATACGCCCAAAACTTAGTCGAAAAAGGGCGTTTTAGGGGTGAAAATTCAAAACAATCCCCGAACCTCTGTTTCCCTGACACGGGTAGCTTCCCCATGCCAAATAGGACATGTGACAACTGACGGAATGTTATTCGGACCTATATATTGGGATTTAGAGCCGAATACGCCCAAAACTTAGTCAAAAAAGGGCGTTTCGGGGGCGAAAATTCAAAACAGCCCCCGAACCTCCATGTGGCCGAAACGAACAGTTTTTCCATGCCAAATATGACTTGTGACAATTGACGAAATGTTATTCAGACCTATAGGTTGGGATTTAGAGATGAATACGACCAAAACTTAGTTGAAAAAAGGCGTTTCGGGGGCGAAAATTCAAAACAGCCCCCGAACCTCCATGTGGCTGAAACAACCAGCTTCCCCATGCCAAATATCACTTGTGACAACTGACGGAATGTTATTCGAACCTATAGGTTGGGATTTAGAGCCGAATACGCCCAAAACTTAGTTGAAAAACGGCGTTCCAGGGGTGAAAATTCAAAACAGTCCTCGAACCTCCGTGTGACCAAAATGAACAGTTTTCCCATGCCAAATATGACTTGTCACAACTGACGGAATGTTATTCGGACCTATAGGTTGGGATTTAGAGACGAATACGCCCAAAACTTAGTTGAAAAACGGCGTTTCAAGGGTGAAAATTCACAACAGCCCCCGAACCTTCGTGTGGCCAACACGGGCAGCTTTCCCATGCCAAATAAGACTTGTGACAACTGACGGAATGTTATTCGGACCTATAGGTTGGGATTTAGAGCCGAATACGCCCAAAACTTAGTCGAAAAAGGGCGTTTCGGGGGCGAAAATTCAAAACAGCCCTCGAACCTCCGTGTGGCAAAAGCGAACAGTTTCCCCATGCCAAATATGACTTGTGACAACTGACGGAATGTTATTCGGACTTATAGGTTGGGATTTAGAGACGAATATGCCCAAAACTTAGTCGAAAAATGACATTTCGAGGGTGAAAATTCGAAATAGCCCCGGAACCTCTGTGTGGCTGACACAGGAAGCTTTCCCCATGCCGAATATGACTTGTGACAACTGACAGAATGTTATTCGGACCTATAGGTTGGGATTTAGAAACGAATACGCCCAAAACTTAGTCGAAAAAGGGCGTTTCGGGAGCAAAAATTCAAAACAGCCCCCGAACCTCCGTTTGGCCGACACGGGCAGCTTCCCCATGCCAAATAAGACTTGTGACAACTGAAGAAATGTTATTCAGACCCGTAGGTTGGGATTTAGAGACGAATACGCCCAAAACTTAGTTGCAAAATGGCATTTCAGGGGCGAAAATTCAAAACAGCCCCCGAACCTCCGTTTGGCCAACACGAGCAGCTTCCCCATGCCAAATAGGACTTGTGACAACTGACGGAATGTTATTCAAACCCGTAGGTTGGGATTTAGAGACGAATACGCTCAAAACTTAGTCAAAAAAGAGCGTTTCGGTGGCGAAAATTCAAAACAGCCCCCGAACCTCCGTGTGGTCGACACGGGCAGCTTCCCCATGCCAATTAGGACTTGTGACAACTGACGGAATGTTATTCGGACCCGTAGGTTGGGATTTAGAGACGAATACGCTTAAAACTTAGTTGAAAAAGGGCGTTTCGGGGGCGAAACTTCAAAACAGCCCCTGAACCTCCATCTAACTCTGACGTGCAGCTTTCCCATTACAAATAGGATTTGTGAGAACTGACAAAATGTTTTAAACTTGCTAATTTTGTGAACGCACAAACGTGTGTTATTATTTTTATCACATATTCTAATATCCTCTCTGAAATGGCACTAACATACATTAATAAGCACCGATGATTTTATATCCAATCTAATGATTCAAGTGCCTTTTGCAAACAAATAATGAGGAAATTGGTAAAAAGAATACTTTCTATTCACATTGGGCTTTGATATTGGTTTAGCCACATAATTTGGATACATGTTGCATACAAATAGAAGATTGTTACATTAGCTGTATGTTACTAATGAAAAATTTAGTAATGATTGTTCTGCATTTAACAATGTTCCTTATAACAAAAGGCTTTAGAAAGACTGTGCAATGACTGATAATTGATTCATCATGGAAGGTTGCTTTTCACCTATTTTTATTTGTCACTTGTTCCCAAATTCATTCATGAAGTTGGGCATTTTTAGGTCCAATTCTAATGTTTTTTTATTTTATTTTTTGTAGATAACTTCGTTGCGTGGACTTGCAGAGATATTTTGGTGTATGGAGAAGAAATTGTACTTTTGTATAAAAGTAATATAATACTTTTGTCGTCTCCAGCTTTTGTGAGTTAACTATTCCTCATACAGAAAACTATTGGTAGCGAACAGATAATTATTGGCATGGTAGATAGATCACCTTTTGATGCCGTCCACTAAATTGATTTTTTGTCGTGGTACATAGATGTATTTTTGGCTTGGTACATACATCACCTTTTGTCGTGGTACAGATTACGATGGTAACTTGTACCATGCCAAATGGTCATTTCACATGGTATAGTAAATGTAATTTTTGTATATGTAGGGCTTTATTTTTTGTATGATTGTATATGTTGTATGGAATTATTATTTTAGTTTGGACAATAGTTCGTTTGTATGTACTCGGACAGTTAAAAATAATTTATTTTTTGTATACGGATGCAGATTGTGGAATGATTGATAATTTATGTATCATTTTATTTATATACGTATTACAGGTTGAATGGAATACAGACAGGTTATGGACACATTATAATATTAGCAATAAAACATAATATCATGTTTTTACCAACCAAACGTTTTGTAGCCAATAAAAAGGAAAAAAAAAAAAAAAAACATTTGGCTACTAAAAGTTTTGTAGTCAAAAGAAAATCAAAAATTTGGCTACTAAATTTTTTGTAGGCAAAAGAAAAACAACCATTTGGCTACTAAATGTTTTGTAGCCAAAAGAAAATCAAACATTTGGCTACTAAAAGTTTTGTAGCGAAAAGAAAATCAAACATTTGGCGACTAAAATATTTTGTAGCTAAAAACAAAAATTGAAGAAAAACTATGACTTTTGGCGACCAAAAATTTAGTAGCAAAAAATGTTGTAGTTTAGGCGACTAAATTTTTAGTAGCAAAAAATGTTGAAATTTAGGTGAATAAATTTTTAGTAGCCAAAAGAAATAGTATTTGGCGACTAAAATTTTAGTAGCCAAAAAAGATTGACTTTAGGCAACTAAAATTTTAGTAGCCAAAACACTAGTATTTGCTTTTGGCGACTAAAAAATTTAGTAGCTATAAATTCTTCAGCCACTAAATAATTGGCTTTTGGCGACAAAAAAATTGGTCGGCAAAAATGTATTTATTTAATTAATTTTCAAACCTATTGGCGACTAAATATTTAGTCGCCAAATGAATACATTTGGCGACCAAATTAGGTTTAGTTGGCAATTATATTTCCCGACTACTCTTTGGCTACTAATTTTCTGACCAAAAAATTTAGTCGCTAAAGACTAGGCGACTAAAATATGACTTTTGGCGACTAAAAATTTAGTCACAAAAAGTGAAAATTCTTGTAGTGTAAGAGAACTCAATATAATTATATCAAAATTGAAAATTTTATTGTACTTTTTTTCAAACTTCACAAGAGACCAATGTAATTTACCCAAAAATTTAAGTCTTTCAAAGAAAACCTTTTTAACACACAATATATATATATATATATATTCTTTTTTTTCAATCATTGTTTAAAGGCTTAATTACACTTTTCACTAATCAAATTTTATTTTAATTCCTATAATTTTAATTTAAACAATTTGGTTTGTGTACTTTAAGTCTAGTTTTAATTTGGTCATTTTGTTTAAATTTTTGTTAATTTTCAGGATAAATTACATCAATAGTTCCTACATTTTGCCGCTTATGTTATTTTGGTCCCTTCACTTTCAATTGGCTCAATTTTTTACTCTTAATTTTAAATTTTGTGTCAATTTAGTCCAATTAATAATATTGTTAGTGTTTTTGATAGAAAATAATTGCTAAATTAGTTAAGATTAACTTACTAAGGAGACCAAGTTTTACTTCTAAGAACATGACATATATCACTTATGTATGCATTTTCTATTAAAAAATGCTAACAATTGTAATCAATTGAACTAAATTAAAACAAAATTATAAATTTAGGGTCAAAATCGACCCAATTGAAATTACAGTGACCAAAATGACACAAGAGCGAAAATGGAGGGACTATTGAAGTAATTTGCCCTAATTTTTGTGTATACCTTGGAAAATTGACAAGTGTCATCAAATTGTTAATTTTAATCTGTAGTTTGGTTGGCGATTAAGTGGCTTCACCTATAAGTTGTACAAACAATACAAGTAACTTAGGAATGCAAGAAGGGAGGAGTACACGAGAAGCCACTCACCTGTAAGTGGTACTCTTAATCAGTGGACATCTCTAATTGACAAGAAGTGGAATAGTAAAGAATTCATGGTAAAATGTTTTATGTTAATTGTCAGAAATTAAGTTTCTTCTTATTAATATTAAGTTTTCTTGTTTTTTATTGGTGTTTCAATCGTGTAAGAACAATCACTACCTAATGTGAATAATAGGATGCAAATAGAAACAAAACATAGATGTGGATCAAAATCAATCCCGGTTAGGATGCACAGCTCGGTGCATTCTGCTATTTTATTTTATTGGATTAGTAGGCTTTGTTATTTAAATATTTGAAATAACATTCAAAAACAAATGAATAAGATAATTGTGAATGGAAAAGTGCCCAATTTGGTAGAATTTTACAAGTCTATCCACTATAATTCGGACACGCATGAATGGATTTCATCAGAGAGCCAAGCTAATTATATATGTACAAGGCAATGCATATTAATTTTGATAAAATTATTTAGTTTGCTTTGTAGGGTAAAATAATTAATAACTGTTCGATTTATTTCAAATTAACAGGACAACATGATACAAACACAAGCATAACACCTCTCGCAGACTGGTGCGATCCCCTTGACCTCAGAGGAGTTGTCGGTCAAGGTGCTTCAGCCAAGGTCAGGTTATGTGAAAGGACTCAACATGAGGCCTTCTTCTTCTATGAAGACAACTGTTGCACCTATTGAAAATAGTGATTATACTCAACGCCTTGAGATGCAAATAGCACAGCAAAATGAACAAATTGTAAGGTTTCAAAAGCTAGGGAAGAAACAAAGCAAGAAGATACAAAGTATCATAGAGTGTTTGAGACAGAGAGGTATCACATGAAATTTTGAGAGTGGGGAAAGTTTAGATCTGATGGACAAGCTTCTTGGTTAGTATATTATGTTTATATGTTAATTTAGTAGAAAATTTCTTTTTCAACTAGGGTAGAATAAAAAACTACTTCGACATTTAGGCACGAAAGGTCCCGAGAGAATAGTGAAATATGTATGTAAAGACCCGAGGAACATCACAAACACCTTGAAACGTAGCAACATAAGTTGTGCAAACTTACGAAACAAGCACGCGACTCTAGATTTGAAAACTACTTTGAGATTTGCACTATTCCAACACTTAGGCACAAAATACGTCTTGGGAAGGGGGGAGATGAGCTTGAAATAGGCATGAAAAGGCTCAGGAAACATCACAAACACCTCAAGAAGAACCAACATAAGTTGTAGACAATTCGGATCAAGCACATGACTCCCATTGGAACAAGTATGTGACTAATAGTTTGAAAACTACTTTGAATTATGTATTTTGCCAACACTTAAGCTTAAAAATAGGCCATTAAGGGACAAAATTGTGAAATATGAACAACAAGGCCCGAGAAACATCATGAACACATCGAGAGGAACTGATGTAAACTGTGAAAACTTATAGAACAAGCACGTGACTCCCAATTTAAAAAACTACTTTGAAAATTTTAAATTTCCAACACTTAGGCATGAAAATAAGCCATCAAGGGACAAAATCGTTAATTAGGCATGAAAAGGTTTAGAAATTATCATGAACACCTTGGGAGGGATCAACATAAGTTGTGAAAACTTACAGAACGATCACAGGACTCTCGATTGGAAAACATTTAGGCTTGAAAATATGCTGTTAGGGAGTAAAATCTTGAAATACTTGTTAAACGGCCCGGAAAAGATCATGAACACTTTGAGAGGAACTAATGTAAGTTGTAAAAATTACGGAACAAGCACGGTAAATTTTGGTTTGAAATTTACTTCGACATTTTTATTTCTTCTCTTCTAGGTTGCATGTTAACATATTTAGTGAATGATTACCTTAACCTTTTTTTTCTCCTCCCCCCCCCTCCCCCCTTAATGGTAGATTGGAGATGAACGAATTTGGTAACTTGCATAGCAAGAGCTTTTTGTTGATATTATTAGACACGTATCCATCATAGTGTAGTTTTGCTTTTTGTTAATATTACCAAACACATATTTTGACTATGTTGTCGTGGGTTATGTTTATATTGTGACGAATCTTATCTTTTTGTTGATATTATCAAACATATATTTTGACTATGTTGTTGCTTTATGCAAATGAACAGGTTTTTATAATGATTTGTAATGGATATTATATTGAACATGTTATTAAAATGCACAACTTATTTTGATTTTGTTGTCGTAATTTTTGATTTTACTAGAATAGATGTTATAATTTGGATGTTATATATTAATTTCTTAATATTATGAGACATGTATTTTGCTTGTGTTATTTTATGAAAATGAATAGTTTAATTTTATATTGATTTGTATTAGATATTTTATTGAATATATTATTAAAATGCACAGGGATTGTTTATTGAAAAATATATATATAAATTTCAAATATCCCTCCATGTCACTAAAACTTTCTAATCCCAATAAATAATTTCATCACATCTGTTTAGTATTTTGTCACTAAATTGAAATGGACGTTATAGGTGACAAAATATTTAACATTGAGCGACGAAATGTTTCTCACCAAATACCAATAATAGGCGTCAAAATAAAATTTCGTCAACAGGTACTTTTAGCGACAACTAATGGACGATGAACGTGGTAACGAAATTGTTTCATCACAGATCAATTTGGTGACGAAAATTTCACTATTGGAGATGAAGTGATTTTGTCATTAAAGAACCATTTTGTTGTAATTGCCACAAGGAAGCCATATAGTTACATACTTCAATTGGGTATTTCTATGTATTATCTCTGTGGACTTGGAATGTATTATTTGACTTCTTACTTGGAAGGTGATAAGTTTGCGGCCAGCTTGTATTACTATTATATTTATTATATCATTTCAAATCCTACTTGGGTTGTGATTCCTTTTCTTGTAGTTGTTCGATGTTGGAGGAAAATATGTGGAGCTTGCAAGATCCAAAAAAGACCAGAATAAGAGCAAAGGTTGGTGACGTGGGGTTTAAAGTTTAAACTTTGCCATGTCAAGTTTTGGAAATTCAGTCTATGTTTGTTTGATGTGCATTAGTTGGTAATTTCAAATTTCTATAATTTTATATCTTCATAGATTGATTTTTTTTTTCATTATGGTCCATCTATGCATCCCATCGATGGTTTATTTCAAAATTAACCTTGACATGTGAACCGCTATTTGGTCTCTTGAAGAAAGGAAAGAAATTCGAATGGGATGACCGATGTCAATTCACTTTCGAGCAGATCAAGCAGTACCTAAAAAACCCGCATGTGTTATTGCCGCCAAAGCCAGGGAAGCCCTTGATTCTGTATCTGTCAGTAACGGACACAACAATGGGATGCATGCTTGCTCAAGAATCTGAGGATAGGGTGGAGAAAGCCATCTGCTAGTTGAGCAAGAAAATGCTGGTCTGTGAGACCCGTTACACCCCGCTAGAGAAGGCTTGCTTGGCCTTGGTATGGGCTAACAGGAAGTTAAGGCACTACTTGTTAGCTCACTCCATGATTCCAGTTTCGAGATTAGATCCCATCAAATATCTCTTTGAGAAACTAGCGCTTACAGGTAGGCTAGCCCGTTTGTTGCTTCTTCTGTCTGAATTTGATCTGAAATATGTCACTCGCAAGTCTGTCAAGGGGAGAGTGGTAGCTGAGTTCCTGGCGGATCACTCAGTGGAAGAGGATGAAGCGGTAAAATACCTGCTCCCAGATAAAGCTATTCTGCAAATGGAGGAAAAGATTTGGACAATGTACTTTGATGGAGCGTCTAATCAATACGATTATGGGATATGGGTGTTGCTAATAGCACCCGACAATTCCCATATACCCTTAGCCTCAAACTCCAATTCAAGGTATCCAACAATGAAGCAGAATACGAGGCGTGTATCACTGGTTTGGAAGCCGCCCTAGAACTAGGGGCAAAAAGGTTAGATGCCATCGGGGACTCGAACCTAGTTGTGTCTCAAGCAAATGGAGACTGGAAGGTTAAAGAAGAAAAGATGAAGATCTATCACCAGACCTTGGATGTTCTGATTCCTAGGTTTGAGAAGCTAACCTTCACTCATCTACTAAGAGAGAACAATAGGTTTGCTGACGCTTTATCAACCCTATCTTCTGTGATAGACATCCTGTTTGTAGTCCGGATGTGTCCGATCATCATTAAACAAAGATATACGCCAGCCTATGAGACTATCGCCGTAATAGATGAAGCGCAAGATCAAAACCCCTGGTATTATGATATTTGGAACTTCTTGGAAAATGAGGTTTATCCACTAGGGGCAAATACCAAAGATAAAAAGGCAATACGTCGGATGGCCGTTCAATTTATCATCTGCGGGGGTAAGTTGTATAAGAGGGGTCATCTGGGAATGCACAAGTTATGTGTCAACACAGAGGAATCGAAGCATCTAATGGAGGCCATCTATGGATGAGAGTGTGGAGCACATATGAGTGAAGTAATGTTAGCCCGGAAGATTCTCAGGCAAGGTTACTACTGGTCTACCATGGAGGAGGATTGTATTGGTTTTGTTCGGCGATGCAACAAATGCCAAATCCATGCAAATTGCATGAATATCCCGCCATCGAAGCTGTACAACATGACTTCACCATGGCCTTTCTCAGTCTGGGGAATTGACGTCATTGAGGCAGTTACGTCGAAAGGGTCAAATAGGCATGAGTACATTCTAGTGGCAACTGGCTATTTTACAAAGTGGGTGGAACCTCAGTTTTATGCAGTGTTGAAAGCAGCGCATGTGACTAAGTTCATCTGAAACAACATCATTTTTCGTTATGGAGTCTTGAATGAAATCATTTCAGACAATGGCTCCCATTTCAAGAAAGAAGTCATCGACTTGTTGGAGAAATACAACGTGGCTTTTCATAAGTCATCTACATATCGCCCGCAAACCAATGGAGCTGTTGAGGCCGCCAACAAGAACATCAAGCACATTTTGCAGAAAATGGTTGAGACCTATAGGGACTAGCTAGACAAATTGCCATTTGCTCTCTGGGGCTACAAAACTTTAATTCAGACATCTACTGGGACAACTTCGTACTCTCTTGTTTATGGAATGGAAGCTATTTTGCCGATTAAAATGGAGGTTCCGTCACTGTGGGTTATGACTGTGTGCCAGACAGCAGAAGTAGACTGGCAGCAAAGCAGGTTCGAAGAACTGATGTTGTTTGATGAGAGAAGGCTGAAAGCACTGTACCATGTTCAAGGATATCAACACAGGATTGCTAGGGCTTTTAACAAGAAAGTTAAGTCTCACAATCTTAAGGAAGGGAATTTGGTATTGAAAGACAACCGAACTCCCATCCATCACCCTAGGGGCAAGTTCAGACCTAATTGGACTGGTCCTTACACTATCAAAACTATTTGGTTGGGTGGAGCTGTTATTCTCATGGACCTGGATGGCCTAGAATTTTCCTAACCGATCAACATGGACAAGTTGAAGAAATATTACCCCTAAGAGGCTCACTAGGCTGAAAAACTTGAAGGGCGACCTAGGCAAAAGTTAGAGCACAAAAAATTGGAAAAAAGCAAAACTGAGCTCGTAAGGTTGAAAACCCAGAAAGAGCGGCCTTGGAAAAAGTTAGAGTGTAAAATGAGAGAGTTAATACTTGAGTGAACCTGAACCTAACTAAGTAAGGCCTGATTCCCATCTTCGGGATACGTAGGCAATTTCATTCTGAAGCTTGGCTGTAAACACCTCCAAATCAACTGTGCCCATGTGTTTGATCAAGACATCTTTGCCTATTCGTTATTTGAAAGTTTGGTTGTGATCCTTAGTCTGAGAGAATGGCTAACCACAGTGTTGAGCAGTGCTATTCAATCAAGGGGCCAATTTTCCATTTTTGGATTCGGGGTTGTACGTCTCGAGGATAGATTCCATGTGTGTCAAGTTGTGATTCTTATCGAAAATGGTTTTGAAAAGTTTTAATAAAAGTTAATTTTTGTTCAAATTAATCTTTTTACAACTTAGACCATTTTTGAACCAAAAGGAAAATTTTCAGTGCCCACAACTTCAATTTCATTGATTTCAATACAAAGTTTTCCAACTCTTGATACAAATTAAAGCTATTTTTATTACATTCAAAAAGAAAACTTGAAAAGTAAGATCAAAGCAATAAACTTGGGGCATAGATGAGTCAGGTGTTCCTGCGTCCCCTATTTATGCTTGTGGAAGCTTCTGATGTTAAAGTGGGCCCAGATTGTGTCTTATCTTCAATCCAAGTCAGGCACTCGCTAGAAAGTGCACAGTTAAAACTAGGTGCAGGAGCCAGAAGCTCTCTCGTCCTCTAAGCAGCGGGATATCTAGCCAATTTTGAACCTCGAATTGGAAATGAAGTCGGGTACTCTACCCCCTCTTCTAGGCAAGTTTGGTCGTGTCCAAACTGATGCTTGAACAGGAACGGAAAGTAGAATACACAGTGTGTCAAGCCAATCAGCTGAATGCCAGGTTGTCAAATCATGTTGTAGCTCATCTCGGGCAAATCAAACTAGGGGCAATGCCAAGCAATGTCAACAGCAGACCTGTTACACATCCAATGGCACAACCACCCCTCGTTCGAGAAATCCACTAGCCATTGGCAAAAGAAATAGCCCCGTCCAGAATATGCGAGAGAAGAATCCACTACCTTCAACCTGTCCATTAGCCATATCTGGGGAAGGATGAAAGAAAAGAGAGATTAAAGAATAGAGATGTGTGTGTTAAGGAAAAAAGTGAGACAAGGGCTTTGAGATAAAAACAAAGCATGAGTGCCGAGTGATGTGAGAAACACATATTAGAAATGGTGAGAAACATTACCTAAAGAAGTAGTGGACTTCCTGCAAATTTGGTTGTCTCTCGTCGATGAAAGGCGTCTAGACCCATCAAAGTCTCGGCTAGTACCAAGCCCATACAGCTCTTGCCCTCTTTCAAACCTTAGGCTACTTCGATCAATCGAATGCTAGACCCACCAAAACTAGGGGCAAGGAGAAAATATGCCAAGGAGAAAATATGAATCAAACTGGGGATATCCAGCTCTCCGTTGTGAACCAAGGATCAGGCATCGTGTAAAGTGAGCCCACATGTCCTTCCCAAAGCTTGGATGTGACCAAAACGGGGCTGAGGTAGAATTTCCTCATCACGTCGGAATTTCATTAGCGTTTGAAATTCTTCGACTGTCGGGCATATCTTTCGTTCCCCGAAACTAAAGATGTGCGTGATCGAGTTCCAACATCTAGCCACGGCATGAAGGAACGGAAAACAAGTGGAGAACAACTCAGAGGGACTAGTGCATTTGCGCCGAAACCCCAAAAATTCACCTTTTCCAAGCCGTCCAAAGTTGCAATCCAATCGGAGAGTTTTTTGGCAAAAAATGGCTCCATTTGTGAAGAATTTGCCATTGAAATGAAGAAATCACGAAGCTCAGCCTTTTGTGGAAGATAAGGCAATGAGTGGAAACCAGGTGTCAACAATGTGGAGGTCCTGCACATTGATGGCTGGCAAGGCATCATTGATGGCCGACAAGAGGTATAGAAGGCCGGCAGGCCATCCCTCATGGCCAGTATGTGGTCGGCATTCACCACTTATGTTCGACAGCCTTCCTCTCATACCTGTTGTCCTCCTTTGTAAAGAATAATGTTGGATGCATGTGTTTTGCTCTGCTATTTGTGTGTCTTGAGGTCTTGTGTTGAGTAATTTTTGTTTCTTTTTTTTAAACAAGTTTATGGAGTTGTATTTGTTGTTTACCGAGTTGTTTTGCTTATCGAGTTGTATAGTGCTTTGTTTGTATGTCAGTTGTTGGTCAGTTCGTTACCTGATTCAAACTGTTGTGACAATACAAATATTCGATTTTCATTATCAAATTTAATCTCATTTTTCATGCAATGCAGTGCTCATGATGCAAAATACAACACTCTTTTTTAATAAAAAAAGCTTGGTTTTCATTTTGATCATGGTTGTTTTTACAAAAGGTACAGTACAAGTTTTTAAAGAAAATAAAACATGTCCGAAGTTGTACAATGTGCTAACACTATAAACTAAAAGAAACTAAGCAAAAATATAAAGATCAGCGCCAGTCATCTTAGGATCTAGAAGCCCTTTGTCCTCTTCTTCAGAGGAGAGGACTCTGCAATACTGTCTCCATCAGTGCCACTTTCTGAGTGCCACTTTCTGAACCAAAATCGGAGTCTGAACTGGAGCTGTCTCCGCTCTCCGCCTCGGAGCCCTCTCAGCATCAGCACCCCCACTCTCAGAACCCGAGCCGGTGTCACCATCTTCACTCTCTGATGACTCTGAATGCTGACTCGCTGCCTCCTCAGCCTCGCTAATCTCAGTGTCGTCATCATCTAGAATAGGCTCGGAAGGACCACTCTCAGCTCGGGCACCCTTAGCTCGACCTCGGCTACGTGCTGGAGCTTGTCTCTCTCTCCCTGCTGCCAGAGGAGGCACTATTGGTCCTTGTGCTGCTTCTGCTGGCACACCCGGTATGGATGAGACCTGAAAAGACAGTTGTCATATGTCAGCCATAGTATACATATCAGATGCAAGTATGGGGCATAATGAGTATATGCTGAAGTCATGAGCAAAGTATGAATACAGTATGGAAGTGCAATATTTCAGATGCAATGTATCAGTGCAGTGTGGGGAAGTTCTCATGTCAGTTTCAATGTGTCAGTGGAAATTTGATGACTGGAATGTAAGAAAACTGAAGAAATTACCTGAATGCCATGGAAGTCGAGCACTGCCTCCCTCCTCAATATCATGCCCTCAAATGAGGCTAGTAGCTCAACCAGATCCTCGGTATATCCTGGAGGTGCATGTAAATGCATTGGGAATGATTAATGTCCGGAACAAACAAATATCAGAAAGAGATGGGAAAACTAAAAATGTGGTACATACCGGAGGTGCATCCTGGGCTCTGGTGTATCTATGCCCAACTGCTGCGGGATCAATCGAGATCTGATAGGCCTCCCTAGTATACCGCCAACATGTGAGTGTAGTAGGCAGCTCTGGCCACCCGGTCCCTTGCCTCACCTGGGAAGCCCCTCTACCACGGGCTATGCTCGCCCGGGTCGCTCTACGTCTCGCTCTCGTGGCAGGAGCTCTCACTTCCTCACCCCTGCGAACACCAGTCATAGGCGGCATCAAGTATGTCTGGATAAAGGCCGCATAGTCGCCCTCTACATGGAAATACTTTACCTTCAAGCCTACCATGAACTGGATCGCCTCTTCGGCAGATAGCTTGTTTGTCGCTCTCATGAGCACTGGCAGTGCCATCGATATAAACGAAGCAGACATGCCCATGGTCTGGTGCACGAAGCGCTCGCCTAGGAACCAAGCTCAGAAAATTGGGCCCTTAAGTAGAATATGATAGCGGGAAATGCCCCAAGCCACATTGTACTGGGCTTGAAGCTCTGTCGTTATCGTGGCCCAGGGCTGCCATGTGATCTGAAATGGAAAGTAAACAGGTTATTAGTCGCTGTCAGTTGCTAATGTATGAATCAAAACAGCGGTAAAGCAAAAATGACTGTGTTTCGAGTTACCTCATGCGCCGCTACCATATCGAAGTATTGGCGGAAAAACATGAAGGGCTCACGAGTCCTACGGCAAAGCTGGCCGTTATATACCCGAGAAAAGGGAACTGTCAATGGAATCTCATCTACAGGCTCTGGGGCAAGAGTCGGGAAGTATGCGTACACCCATAGCTGTAGGGAGAATGCAAAGGTATGTAATCAACATAGTATAAACAGATACAGAAAGTGTAAAGCAGAAAGCACACAGTATAAACAGATGCAGAAAGTGCAAAGCAGAAAGCACATGTGTTGAATGGATGTAAAGCAAGAAATGCTGAGTAGAAAATGTAAAGTGTAAAGAAGGAACTGGGAAGTGTACCTCCCAAGCTTGCCAGTAGCCTCTAACCAAGTTCCCTCACAGACAGGAGGAAGAACTCATATATCCGTATAATGTGGTGAGGCCGGCTCCACCCCAATCATAAAACTAAACTCGAGGAAGAGTCACCAAGGCACTCAGCAAATACAAGCCCACGGTGTTTCACCTGTTTGAAAACAGGGTGTGTAGACGTCCTCGAATGTCCCGGGAGGGAAATCCCGTTCTGTTCATTTGGGCTCACTACAGTTCAGGACTCAAATGTCACGGTCCTGTATCTAATCTCGCAGAGTGCAATGCAAGACCGATGAATCATCAAAGAGTCCAAATCCGGCAAATCGTTTTTGAAAACAAATTTTTTTGAAAGAAGTGTCAAACATGGACTACTTTGCCAAATATAGAGTCGCCACCTAAATATTTTATTTTGGAAAATTTAGGAAATCCTGACTCGTTTGCCTAAGGCCACGTGTCCGTCATCACCAAGTTGCCTCGACTCGGGAACTTGGTACGATTGGGGAAGGTCAGCTATGAGCACCTCCACTCGCCCGATCAAAGATCGGCCTCTACTAACCATGATATCGAGTTTTGAAAACGTTATGTGTTCTTATTCCGGTTATTAGCCTAGATTTACTACGTGATGCACACAGCATACAAGTATAGATTGGATCGCCTGAATTGGAACAAAACACCTTATGTTTGCTTTTGAAACGGTTTGCTACTCGCAAGTAGACTAAAAATGCAGATTTTGCCACCCTCGGGTGGGCTTAGAAAAGATGGTTTTGCCACTATCTAGTGGGCTTAAAACTCACAGTCAATGCATTATTCCAATTCAGATAATCCAACCTTCACCCACAAACATTCAGGCAGTTATACCACATAAGCACATAGCCTCATGGTAAGCATCCTATCATGGCAGTCACTCACACGCATGCAAGGATGCTAAAGTATAAACACTTACCGAGTACTCCAAGCCAAAACAGAAGCTATGTTAGAAATCCATGCATGATCCTAACTATGCTGAAATGCCTAATGCAACACATGCATGAATGCAACTACAATAGGCTCGGCTATTCTAAAGATGGCATGTGAAATGCTACAACTAATAAGTATTCAACTCGGAATTGAAATACAATGCAGTTAGTATGATGCGCTGAGCCCGGTGCATGCAAGACAGATGAATGAATGTAAACATGCTATCATAAGTATGCTAATTGAAGCATGCCCTAAACTAACCATCATAAGCTGGTAAATAAAAGGGAGAAAGAAGTGGGGTTGGAAGACATACATCACACTCACGCACACTTATTACAACATTGCCCTCGTTCGGAGGGTCCGAATAAATAATACAGTCCGAATAAATAATTACAGTCCGAATGAATGATTAAATATTACAAAACCCTAATTAATTAACAAATTAACTAGGAAAGCAAATAAACTAGCATGCAAATTCATGGACCGCCTCAGTTCTGTTCCGAATGATGAAAGATGCATGCATGCTTGAGTCGCCTCGTCGGGAAATTCCATCGCGATGCCTCGTCTCGCCTTTGTTTGCAACTGATTTTAGAAACTTGCACAAAGCTCCAGAAGGCTGAAACTCCACCTTAGGAAGGCTGCCGACCAGGTATTGGCTTGGGAGACACCTGCCGACCACCCTTTGTGGTGGAAACCAAAAAAGGTGGTCGGCCTGCCAGAAAACCTGGTCGGCCGACCACTTTCTGTCCCTGGATTCTGGTTTTTCTGCAACAAAGGCAAGAGGGAGAGAAAGCAAGGTATTTTCAACATATGTGTGTAAGACCACTCTCCCCGTCCTTGCACAAGCTCAAGGGAGTGTAGACCTCGATCCTTGTGCCACCAATCACGCATCTCGATGCATGATAGCCGAGAAGTCGAATTGCACGACTCAATGGAATGAATGCAAGTATAAACACAACAAGGCTTAGACTCCATCATGGTTAATTTGGAGTGTCGGTAACCGGGACACGTTTCGTCACTTTGAGTACGAAACGTCCCTTGTTTCCCGTGTTTGGGCTAACTCATATCCCAAATACAATGCAAATGAGATGGCATACGCAATGCTATGGACTAAAATGGCATACACAATGCGGGTGATGTAACATGGCATGCACAATGCTCTAACATGCAACCTAGCATACACAATGCTACTGACTGAAATGCCATACACAATGCAAGATGGACTTACACCAATATGAGTGGACCTCAGCCACACTCACATCAGTGGCCATGTGATGAAAATGAGACAACCGAAATACATACAAACATGCATGGATGCAAAGGATCGACCCTAAGGCATCAAATGCCACTCTACCGAACATGGCAAGGGATGAAAGATGGCCTACAAACATGCAATTTCTAGCTCTGAAACATGATGCGCAATGGTTCCGAATCATGCAAACATGGCACACAATGCAAACTAGGGGGCCCGGATACCGAAACTAGTGAAGTGCGTTACACTAGAGGTACCTAAAGCAATGCACTAATGGAAAAATCAACCCCAAACAGATCCTAGGCAGGTCTGAAACAGTGGGGAAATGGCCTAAAATGATGGCTCAGAATGCAACGAAATGGAGCTCATTCAGTGGTCGGTAAATGAGGCATACAAGCCCGACTCTCAAACGCATTTAAAGAGTATAAAACATGACAATATGGCATTCAAACAAGCTCTGAAATATGATGTATAATGGCCCCAAAACAAGGAAATACCTTAGTATATGCATGTATTGGACCCCGAAA
This sequence comes from Camellia sinensis, assembly GCF_055761805.1. NCBI lineage: Eukaryota > Viridiplantae > Streptophyta > Magnoliopsida > Ericales > Theaceae > Camellia > Camellia sinensis. Next base: position 4,550,254 of record NW_028128987.1, read on the forward strand.
CTCAAAGCTAAGCAAGTGTATTGAACCACAAGCATGCAAAACAAACACCATGAGACCATGAGACCCAAAAACAGAGCTAAAGCTGTCCAAAATATGTCTAAGATCAGTTTAAGGCATGGCCAAAAGGTGCTAACATGAAGGGCCAAAACAACATGCAACATAAGCTAGTAAGCATGGTTTTCACTACATGTATATGAAGCACAAGAGAGGTCACCAAACCAGCCAAAAACAGAAATATGGCATGTCAAATAAACCCCCAAAACCCATGTAAACTCAGTCAACACATGCTAGAATGAGGTGTTTCTTTGAGAGGCCAATAAGAGGGTTGTTCAACACATACATGATAGACATGCAACATGGCAAAACCACCTCTGAAAATTAGTTATGACAACCCTAAAACTCACTGAAAAGGGCCTGAAATGGGTCAATGAAGCATGCAATGAAAGGTCCCTTTGAAAGGCCTTGAGGAGGATTGCTCTACACATGCATGAGGGACACAAAATATGACCAAAAGGGCTTTGGAAAGAGTAAAGGAAGACCTTAAAACTCACCAAATGGGGCCTGAAATGAGACTTCAAAGCATGCAAAATGGGGGTCCTTTGGAAGGCCAACAAAGCTAGTAAAGAGAATAAGGGGTGAGAGGGCCACCCCTTTCTAATTTTAGGGCTCAAAAACACATCTAATCCACTAAAAATGGCTAAAAGGCCAAATCAAGGCCAACACAAATGCGTTAATGCATAGCCCTAAACATGGGGAAATGAAGCATGCAAAGGGGAAGGTGACCCCAAAAAGAAAAGTGACCTTAATAAAACATGTTTATAAGATCAAAATAAAACTTTTTTCAGTTTATGTCAAAACCCAAAAATGCTTTCAAATAGGGCTAAGATACAAAGAAAAATAAGCCTACAAAGAGGGATGGAGCATACAAGGAGGTAGAGGACCTCAAACAGAAAAGGGTCCTTAATTAAAATTCAAGAGGAGCTCAAAATAAGACACTTTTTAGTTTAAGATGAAACCCAGAAATGCTTGCAAATAGGGCTAAGTAATGAAGTAAGATAATGCAAAAATGGGGGAAGTGATGACTTACCCTTGTAGCACAGCAAAGCAGCAAGTTCTGGACCAAGAAGGTGAGCCTTCAACCTCTGAAAAATAGCTCCGAGGTGATTGAATGGATGGTGGAGGTGGTAGGCTATGAGGTGTAGTGTAAATGGCCAAGAATATTAGGGTTTGGAGCTTGAAGAAGAGAGCTATGGAGGGTGGGGTGTATTTATCTTAGCCAAATGTTTCTAACCCTTGCAAATGGAGAGGGAAGGTTTGTTTTATAGAGGAAGAGAGACAAGGCTTCTTGGAGAAGCCTCAAGAGAGGGTCAAAGCTTCTCAAAGAAGCTTAACCAAAAGGGTCAAGCTTCCTCAAGAAGCATGACAAAAAGGTCAAGCTTTTCCTTGAAGCTAAGCAAATGGGTCAAATCTTCCTTAAGAAGACAAACAAAAGGCTCAAAATCTCGGAGGAAGGGTCAAGTGCTTCACAGTTGGCACAGCTGTTTTGCACTCAGGAGGGCCAAAAAGCAAAAGGTAGGCAGACCAATTCAAGTGGTCAGCCGACCACATACCCTGGTCGGCCGACCAAGGTTCAAAAGGGTCAAGGTGAAATGCCGGTCGTCCATACCAGAAAGGTGGCTTTCCAGATGAGTACAACACAGCTATGGTGGGAAATCAGAAATTGTGGCCCAGGAGGGAGGAAAACCAGCTTTCTAGCAAGGTTCAAAAGGGTCAGGAAGAAAAGTTGGTCGGCCTACCCATATTGGTGGCCTCCCAGATGAGTACAACACAATGGTGGTATGGGAGACCAGAAATTAAGGTCCAAAAGTGAGAAAAACCAACTTTCTGTCAAGAAAATCGGTTGGAGGAGAGAGAAAATGGTTTTCAAAAGAATTGCTAGTCTCCCACCATCCTACCACCTTCCAAACAATTAAAATAGGATCCATACCAAAAATGAACCCTAACCAATGCAAAACGAGGGTTCGGGGGCCAAAACACGCGGCTTGGAGCCCCGAAAACAGGCTGTTAGGCACTGGAGGTGGCGCGCAACCACGAAGGTGGTCTCTCGGGCCACAGTGTCCCTCTAGGGAGAGGAAACAAGGTGTGTGCCAAAAACCGGGACAAACAGAGGTAGTTAAGCAGTCCCGAACCGAGGCACACGGCCGACGGCTCCGAAAACCGGTAACTAGTCTCCAAACGGGAAAAATGGCCTACGACCACGAAACGTAGCCTACGGCCACTGCGAGATGGTCTACGAGACCTCTCCCTCCCTTCAGAAAAAGAAAACGGAGAAAACAGGACCTAGTTCGCAAACTGAGGCAAAGCACAAAAGAGCCCCGAAGTCCAGAGGCAAGGTTTGCAGCTGAGACTCTGAAATCTCAGAATGAGCATAATATGCATCATCACCGAGCGCTCAAATGGTGACATCTGAGTCTTAAGGTCGGTCAAAAATGGGGTGTCTACAGTTGCCCCTCTTTGACAGAACTCGGACGTCATAGGTGACGAGAGTGAATGTCAAAGCCCAGAGACGACCCATTTTTGACAAGGCCGAAGACTTAGACAAACAGGCGAGACAAAAGAGATGTGCCCGCAGGCATGCCCGCAGGCAGGAGGAAAGATGCAGAATGATATGCACCAAGCCAGATGTAACTCATGATCATGCAAAGCAGCAAGCTGTAATGAGGCAAGTGTTCACAATAGATGCAACAGTTTTAAGCAAGAATGCAAAGCAACAACTACATTTCATGCAGTTTAAGAATGCGGAGAATTATTCAATTCTCGCCACGTCTCACACAAAGAAGATACAATACCTGCGTAGCTCGTCTGGTCGCACCAGCCTCAAATGAACCGTACATACAATATCGTGCCTACAAAAGAGAGAAACTTAACAAGCACAACATAGTTAGCAACATATGTTCAATGCTATATCGAACGCAGACACACATGGTGCCGATGAGAAAGTGCATCGCAATACAAGAAGAAACGTGCGTGACAACGCAAGTTAAACATGGAAGCATGACAATACCAATGAAACGTGCACAACAATGCAAGTGGTGTGCATTAGAATGCAAGTGACGTGCATAACAATGCAGGATAAGTGCAAACTCGAATGCATATTTGACACAAACAACAAGCAAAGAAATACAAGTTTTGATGAGGGCGACTAAATCGCAGCCTCCGGTTTAGCTCTCGGAAGGGTCACAACATATTCAAAAAGGATACATCTCGCTCTTGACGAGTAACGATGAAACACGCATTGAAAGTTGGAGTTGAAGTTCCCGCGGAGGGATTTCGAGACGAAAAATGCACTTTCCTTGTACTTTCTCGAGTATCGGAGACTCCGATCACTACCAAAATTTGCAGGGAGTTCAAAGAGACCTTGGAGACCCCCTTGGGAACCCCACCGACCAGGTTCGGAGGCAATTGGAGGCCACCGACCAGGTTTGGTAAAGGGGGATGGTCAGCCTACCAGAAAAGGTGGTCGGCCGATCACTTAGCCCAAATCCGGGGCAATTTGGTACTTTCACACTTGTTTCTTTAAATGTACTCGGCCTAAACACTTTTTGCTCACATCTTCAGATCCGAAATCACATTCTCCTCCTTTCTAAACCATTTTCTCCCTCAGATCTGCACTCTATACGCGTTTTCCAACACCCCACGAAAAGTTGTTTCGTGAAAACTTTCAGTTCTCTTCACTTTGAACCGATTAAATTTTGATTTCGGTGCTTCTTTCTCCATTTTCACCACTTGGGGTAAGTTTGTCTCAATATTTGGAACATTTTCTCAGGAGTTGACTTTTGTTGACTTTTTCCTTTCCCGAGAGTTGACTTTTGTTGACTTTTTTTTAGCTCATTTTGCTCGTTTTTGCAGATTTCTTGAGATGGTGGGTCATTTCCCTTATGGCGGAAGTCCTCCCAGTGCCGGAGGTGAGTCGGACATTATGTCTTTGCCCTCGAGGGTTTGGCCATTCGATCCCGAGAGGTATCACCCTCGGGAGCATATCCTTCCACGGGCCGTTTTTTACCATTTTACTGATTTTGATGATCGAGCACCTGTGGATCTGCTATTGGGGGAGCCGGAGTCCCACCTCTCTCATCAGGCACGGGAGGTATGTACTTCACTTTTACGTTTTCCGCAATGTATTATGTATTTTTCGTGCATTTCATGCTTTCGCTATGTTTATCTGCTCATTCTAGCACACAGCTTATTCTGAACTCTTAGTCCATAACACAGTATTCTGTTTGCATCTTGAACACACAACTTAATCACTTGAAATTCTGAACACGCAGCCCACATATTGATTGTGAACACACAGCACACAGTTGTTGAGAGTTGAACACGTAGCCCAAACTGTTGAATTTCTGAACACACAGTCCATTGCTGATTGTGAACACGCAGCGCACACTTGTTGAGAGTTGAACACGCAGCCTGTTGTTGAATTTCTGAATACACAGCCCATTGTTGATTGTGAACACACAGCACACACTTGTTGAGAGTTGAACACATAGCCCAAACTGTTGAATTTCTGAACACGTAGGTGAACTCACAGCCCACTATTGATTGTGACCACACAGCACACACTTGTTGAGAGTTGAACATACAGCCCAAACTTTGAGGTGAACTCACAGCCCACTATTTCCGAAGTCTGAACATGCAGCCCAAACACTTGATGTTGAATACACGGCTTGAACTTTGAGAAGAACATACAACCCACTATTTCTGAAGCCCGAACACGCAGCCCAAACACTTGACATTGAACACACAGCTCGAACTTTGAGATAAACACACAGCCCATTGATTTTGAAGTCTGAACACACAGCTCATTCTTTTAGATGAACACACAGCCCACACTTTGATGATGAACACACAGCCTATTCTTTGAGATGAACACACAGTCCATGCTTGTTGAAAGTTGAACGCGCAGCCCATTGTTGAATTTCTGAACACGCAGCCCAATTTTGAGGTGAACACACAGTGCACACTTGTATTTGCACACAGCTCATACACTTCCATTCTGAACGCACAGTTCATATACTTCATGTTGAACACACAGCTCACAGCATTGTATCTGATTTGGTTTGCACACAGCTCACACATTTCATTTGCACGCAGCTTATTCATTTCATTCTGAAACTGAATATATGTGCTCATTATGAATGCAGGTGTCCTCCCGTGTCACACGAGGATATGGCTCCATTGTTGCGAGGGAGTGGTACATAGAGCTCTCGGAGGCCGTTCATGATTGGGTTGACCAGGCAGGGTTCGGACCCTTTTGCACGGGGATATCTCGCTATCCTGCTAGCAGGACATTGATGGGTGCCCTTGTAGAGAGATGGTGGGACACCACCAACTCCTTTCTTTTCTCAGCTACCGGGGACATGACTATGACCCCGTTCGACTTCGCTGTGCTGACAGGCCTTGACGTGGGAGGCTGGTCGATCCCTTATGACGAGGACATGGGCGAGTGGGAGGCCACCTAGATCTATCTATTGAGAGCTCGCCCACCGGTTGACAGAGCATCGGGCAGGGTCCGGTACACTTGGTTCTCCACATATTTCAGGGGGACTGAGCCCGAGACTCCCGAGGAGACAGCGCAGTACACTCGAGGCTTTTTGATGTTCCTCCTCGGGACCACTCTGTTCTCCGATAGGGGGAACACCGTCGGACTCTATCTGCTGAGTGCCCTGGTAGACCTATCACAGGTCAGTCAGTATGACTGGGGTGGCACCGACTTGGCTACCCTCTATTGCTACATGAGCGCGACCTCCCGCGGACGGGGGAACATAGTCGGCGGTTATTGGAGAGCCTATGAGGTACTTTCTGCCCTCTTTGATTTACATTTCTGTTTTTCATTATCTGTACACTGCACGCACGGCACACTTTACATTCTGTACATTGCATTCTGCTCTCAGCATTCTGCATTCTCTATACATTCTGCATTCACGTTCTGCACTCAGCATTCTGTATTCTGATGGCTATTGCCTTGTTTTTCACAGCTTTGGGTTTTCGCGTACTTTCCGACGCTGGCCCTGGAGCTCGAGGTGGCGGTGCCTCTCACGATCCCTTACTCACTTGTATTCGAGGGCCAGTACCGACTGAGGGCCCGAGAGACTTTGCCCTACCTGCAGCAGTATTTTGACACAGTGCGGCCGACAGAGGTAATTCAGAACTCTCAGTTCTTCATGTTTTCGTCTCTGATTCCTCTTGCACATTTATGATTTCTAATCGGCTCATGCATTGGTTATCTGCAGATCACAAGGCAGCCTTGGGCGCCCTTGGGTGGAAATACCCGATTTCAGCTTGCTAGGGGGTGGGCCGCTTCCCGGTACATGATCTTATTTGAGGGGCCCATTGGTAGGGCCTGGTTTCTGAGGACCGCTTCATGCGTCAGACTATGGGCTACCCCGAGTAGAGTGTCCCCGCAGCACCTCCGGTTGACATGCGGTCCACTGAGGGGCTCACTCCCCAGGATGTTGAGTCGGACATGCTGGGCACTGATGTACTTCTACATTTGGAGGAGGGAGAGTACGCGACCTACCGTCATACATACTTGATGCCTCCATTGATAGGTGTCCGTACCCCCACGAGGAGACCTGCTGGCATGCCATCATTGAGCCGGGCCCGGGCTGCAGATATCCCTTCCAGCAGCAGGGCCGATACATCTAGAGGTGGGGCTGGACTGGTTCCCCCGATTCCCCCGATGCATCATCAGGCCGGATGGCCAACTATCTCGACTGAGTTGATAAGGTGCCGATACGGGACTTCATACCCAATTCTGATAGAGCCCCCTATGCCCGATCACCGATACGTCAGTGATCCTAACTCACCACCGGTATGTTCCACTGCTTTTCGTTTATCACTCAGGTACTCATTTATTTACTCATTGATGACTTGAACTTGTATCTGCAGCCTACCAGGGAGTATACGGAGGGGTTACTCAGGTTGCTAGCCTCACTCGAGGACATGGTCCTGCAGAGAGAGACTGCGGAGAGAGACGCAGTTGTCCATCGTTGGTGTCCCGGTACTATTTAGTTTTCTTGCATTTATCATACTCCTGATGACATGCTGAACTTGAATATTCCACTTCATTGATTGACTGTATGTGTAGAGCACATCTGACACACACCACATTTATATACTGTATCTGCATACACCCACCCCTCGTAGTTTTCTTGCATCTGCATATGATATACATACTTTGGCTGATGTATTCAAATTGTGCTCTTTCTTTTCAGATGCCTCCGCTACATACTGGGTCACAGGCCGGGCCATCCAGGCCTCCTCGGAGAGCTGGGAGAGGGGGTTCGACTCGCGACCGAGGCAGACGCAGAGCACCTGTCGTAGAGGAGGAGTCCAGCGAGGAGGAGGAGCCTGCATATCCCCAGTCAGAGACATCCGCTAGCAGTGAGGATGACTCTGGTTCTAGTTCCGATAGTGGAGATGATGCCGAGGAGGATTCCGAGGGCGGCGACTCCGATTCCAATGATGATGACGGTGTAGAGGTTGTTTTGCAGAAGAGGACGAAGAGGGCCTCTTACTCCTGTGCTTGATAGTTCCTGCTTTATTTGCCTTTTTTACTAGTAGCTGTAGCACATTTGTACATTATTAGGCAGTTTTTATTTTCTGTAAAACTTGTACCCTTGTTGTAAAATGTTGTAACAAAGGAAACATGATGGGATGAAACAGCTTTTTGAAAAAGTGTTACATTTTATGTTCTTAGCATTGCATCGCATCATTTTGCACGAAAATGAGATTGAACAGAATTGTGCACTGAAAATTGCCAAGTCAGGTAGTGAAACGACTCAACAAACTAAACAACTTAACTTACTAAGAAATAACAAAACCTTAGCAAGTTTACAACTCGATAAGCAAGACACAACAACATTGAGTAAACAAAGAGTAACAACTCAATATACGAAATTCGATGACTCGATAAACAAAACTCGATAAACAAAACAACTCGATGATCAAAGCAACAACTCGATAAGCAAAACAACAACTTGATAAGCAAAACTCAAACAACAACTCGATAAACAAAATGTATTTTGGACGATCGGAGTGACAGAACGCATCCAAAACAGAGGAAAACTCGCACCTTTAACACTCCCGATGCATGGAAATGCTAGGAACTTTCTTCTAGAGGCTAGGACAAGACCAAAGCCCCACTTCTCTTCATGGCCGACCATCAGAGGGAGCTGGCCGACCAGCTTTTTTATTAGAAACCAAAGGGGTGGTCGGCTTACCAGAAAAGGTGGTCGGCCAACCACCTAGCTTGGCAACCACCAAATTATTGACACGTGTCCCCTGAACAGTGCCTTATCCTCTATAAAAGTCCCAACTTCGTGGTTCATCCATTTCATCTCAGTTTTGCACCAAAATGAAGGTGTTCCTCATCCAAAATCTCACAGCTTGGATTGCTTCTCTTGATGGCTCGAAAAAGTTGAAATTCTGGGGCTTCGGCTTGAATGCATTATTCACGCTGGGCCGTACTCCGCTGCATCTTCCTTTCCTCCATGTCGCGGCAAGGTTTTGGAACCTGGTAACACACGTCTTTAGCTTTAGCGGGCAAGAGATGTGTCATACTTTCGAAGATTTCCAAGCTTTGATGGAATCCGAGCACAATGAGGAGATCTTACCTCAACTCTGATTTGGCCACGTCCAAGCCCTAGGACGAATGTGCGGCCTCACTTTGCATGATGCTCGATCATTGGTTCACGATGGGGAGCTGGACATCCCAAGCTTGGTTCGCTGGTTTTCTGATGCTGGTGACCGCGGCGACCATCAATGGCAGGGCTATCGGCGACATGCGCTTTGCCTATGCTTGCTATCTCATTTCTCGCTTGCCCCAGGTTCCGGTGGGTTCAATGTCCGGTTGATCGAGGTTGCCCAAAGTTTGAAAAATGGCAAGAGATGCATCGCCATGACATTGGCTGAGACATTCATGGGCTTAGACGCTTTTCATCGTCGGGAGACGGCTAGGCTTGCGGGGAGCCCACTACTATTGTAGGTAATGTTTCCCACCCAATCTCACATATGTATAGCTCACATCACTCGGCCCTTAGGCTCGGTTTTTCTCACAAAACCCTTTTCTTTCTTTTCTCTCATCGTATATTTCTCTATTCTTTATTCTCTCATTTTTCATCCCTCCCCAGGTGTGGTTGATGGACAAGTTACAGATTGTGGAGTCTTGCCCAGCATACTCAGCTCGCGACTATTTTTTTCGACAACGCCTAGTCGATGCCTTGGATGAGGGGTGGTGGTATAACTAGATGTGTAGTTTGTCTGCAAACCGCATCGCTTGGCGCTGCCCTTGGCTCAATCTGCTGGCAATGAGTTACAACATGACCCGTCAACCTGGGATTCAATTGATTGGCATGACACACTATGTGTTCTACTTTCCGTTCCGGTTCCAACGCCAGTTCGGGCATGATCAGACTTGCCCGCCAGAGGGGATAGAGTACCCTGCTGCATTCCCACTCTGAGGTGCACAGATTGCCCGGTATGCCACAGCATGGGGGACTAGAGAACTCCTGGCCCCCACTCCCACTTTCAGTTGCACTTTGTCCGATGAGTGCTTGGATTGGCTCAATGAGGAGGCACAGGAAGGGCCCACTTTGGCATCAGAGGCTTTGACTAGCTCTGGGAGGGGCGCAGAAACACCTGACTTATCTATGCCCCGGATTTATTGCTTTATTAGTACTTTCAAGTTTTCTTTATGAATGTAATAAAAAGCAACTTCAATTTGTATGCAAGAGCAGGCGAACTCTGTATTGAAATCAATGAAATTGAAGGTTGTGGGTACTGAAAATTTTTCGCTTTGGTCCAAATATGGTCTAAGTTGTAAAAAGATTAATTTTGAACAAATTCCACTTTTATTAAAACTTTTCAAAACCATTTTCGATATGGATCAGAACTGGACACGCCTGAAATCTGTCACTGAGATGCACAACCTCGGATCCTAGCAACTAGAAAGTTGCCCCTAGTCTGAATAGTACGGCGACACTGCAAGGCAACGGAAAGTTGCCCCTAGTCTGAAAAGCACTGTACCGGAGATCATAACCGAACTCTTGAATGCTGAATAGACAAAGATGGTAGAGATAATCGAATGGACAAAGTTGATCGGGGAAAACTTTATGGCTGAACTTCAGGATGAAGTTGCCTACGTATCCCAAAGACGGGAATCAAGCCTTACGTAGTTCAGGCTCGGGTTCACTCGAGTATTTTCACTCTCTTTTTACGCTCTAACTTTTGCCAAGGCCGCCCTTTGCGGATTTTCAACCTTGCGAGCTCAGTTTTTATAATTTCAATTTTTTTGTCCTCTGACTTTTGCCTAGGTCGCCCTTTCGGGTTTTCGGCCTAGCGAGCCTCTCAGGGGTAATATTTCTTCAACTTATCCACGTTGATCGGCTGTGAGAACTCTAGGCCATCTAGTTCTATGAGAACCACAGCTCCACCTGACCAGATAGACTTAATGATGTAGGGACCAGTCCAATTGGGTCTGAACTTGCCCCTAGGGTCATGAATGGGAGCTCGGTTGTCCTTGAGCACCAAATCTCCTTCTTTTAGATTCATGGACTTAACCTTCTTATTGAAAGCCCGGCAATTCTGCGCTGATAACCTTGAACATAGTACAGTGCTTTCAGTCTTCTTTCATCAAAGAGCATGAGTTCCTCAAATCTGCTCTGCTGCCAATCTGCTTCGGCTATCTGATACTCAGCCAGTACTCGCAAAGACGGAACCTCAATTTCAATAGGCAGAACGGCCTCCATCCCATAAACTAATGAATACGGAGTCGCCCTAGTAAAAGTTTGAATTGACGTCCAGTAACCCCACAGAGCAAACGACAGCTTATCTGGCCAATCTCGATAGGTTTCCATCATCTTTTGCAGTATGTGCTTGATGTTCTTGTTGGCGGCCTCAACCGCTCCATTAGTTTGCGGCCGGTATGTGGATGACTTATGAAAAGCCACGTTGTATTTCTCCAACAAGTCAATCACTTCCTTCTTGATACGGGAACTGTAGACGTCCCCGAACGCCCCGGGAGGATGAGTCCCGTTCTGTTCATTTGGGGTTACTACAGTTCGGACTCGACTTGTGTCACGGTTCTTAATCTGAACCAAAGAGTCCAAATCTGGCAAATCGTTTTGAGAAACAGATTTTTGAAAAAGTAGTGCCAAACATGGACTGCTTTGCCCAATACAGAGTCGCCACCTAAATATTTTTAAAATGGGGAAATTTAGGAAACCCTGACTCGGTGCCGAAGGCCACATGTCCGTCATCACCGGAGTTGTCTCGGCTCGGGAGCTTGGGTACGATCGGGGAAGGTCAGCTATGAGCACCCCCTTTCGCCCGGTCCGAAAACCGGCCTCTACTAACCGTGATATCCGTTTTTGAAAACGTTATGTGTTCTTCAACCAATTATTAGCCTAGAATTACTATGTTATGCGCATAGCAAACAAGTATAGACTAGATTGCCTAATTTGGGAATAAACATTGCATATCTGTTTGCTTTGAAAATGCTTTGGATTTGCTACTCGCAAGTAGGCTAAAACACGGATTTCAATGAGTTCTTCCAACTCAAACAATCCAACCTTCACCCACAGGCATCCAAGCAGTTTATAACACATAAGCATCTAGCCACATGTTAAGCATGCTGACATGGCAACATTCACACTCATGCGATATGCTAAAGCGGAAATACTTACATCGTACTCCGTGCCAAAACAAAGAACTCGTTAGCAAACATGCATGATCCAAGTCCATGTTAAGTGCCTAATGCATCGCATACAAAGTGTTGCTAGAATAGGCTCGGCTATCCTAAACATGGCATGTGAGAAATACACAACTATCACATATTCAGTTTAGAATTTGAAGTACAAATGCAGTTAGCATGATGTACCGAGCCTAATGTATGTAATACAAATGTATGGATGCACACATGCATAGCATAAGGTATGCTAAATTAAACGTGCCCTAATACTAACCATCAAAGCAGGTAAGTAAAAAGGAAGAAAGAAGTGGGGATTGGAAGACATACACACCACCCACGCACACTTATTACAGATTTGCCCTCGCTCGGAGGGACCAAATAAATATTACAAATTAATTAACTACGCAAGCTAATTAATATTACAAATTAATTAATTTAATTAACAATTTAAATAAATTAATTAAAATAGGAAAATCGCCTCGGGAAACGCGCCGCCATGCATAGGCTGCCTCTGTTTTCCTTCCTTCACTCCTCTGGAGGCTGTCAAAACCTCAGGATTACATCCCTGGACACTAGGGAGTACCACCGGCTGAGTGGAATTACCACCGGCGGTGGTATGTGGCCATCGGCACAAACTGAAGCCATCGGCAGAGGATAGATTGCCGGCCGGCACCTTACACTGCCGGTCGGCAAAGAAAGCCTGCAGAACCTGCAACTCACAGCAACAGAGGGCAAAACAAAGCATGGCAGCACAATTCAAGGCATGTATGCACCAACCATGTCCCTTATCATGATAATGACTCAAAGGGGCATATGCCTCGATTCTCGGACCACCAATCACGCATTTCCATGCATGATGGCCCAAAGAACCAAGTATGCAACTTTGATTTCAAATGCATGCAAACCAAATCAAACCAAACAAGGCCCAATTCCTATCATCAATTCAAGGAACAAGGCATGCATGCAAGATGCAATGCAACCTAGGCATACAAGCTAAGGATGCAACATGGCATGGCAACAAACTCATGCAAGCATACAAGCATACATATGGCAATGCAAATAGATGGAAAGATGGACTTAAACATGAATTAGGCAACTCTAATAAGGCCTAAAACAGTAGCCATAATGCCCAAAAATGGAGACCAAAACATACATGCACACATACACATGTTAAGGCCCAACACTTAGGCACAAAGCAAGCAACATTCAAGCACACTTGAAAGAGGCAATCATGAACAATTGGCATGCAACGCGAGCTCTAAAATCATGTTATAAAATGATGCCAAATCACATTAAACAAGACAAGCAAGTGCATGCAAGCATGGTCCAAGTACTTGAAGCAAGTCATGAAACTTTGAAGCATGTTTATCACAACAAACATGGCATGCATTAAACTACTAAAATAGATTTTTAGCATGTCAAAACAAGGCCAAAGGACTCCTTAGATGGCATCTAAGTGGCTCAAATACAAAGGCACACATAGACACCAAAACATGGAGCATTGCTACACAAGCTTCCAAAGCATTAAAGAGGCATGCAAGGCAATCAAACAAGCATGGAAATGGGACTGAAATAACATGTGGAGGGACCCCAAATCACCAATTCGATGCAAAGATGTCATGCTACACATGCACATACTCAAGGCTAACAAGCCCAAATACAAAGGAGCTATATCAAGCATGCCAAAATCGACCCAAACACTTATGGACAGACCTAAAAAATGGCAAAATAAGCACATAATCTTCACAAGACTAAGCCTAAAACATGCTCCCACAAAGGCTAACAACCTAAGGCACATTAAGGCATAAACATGGCATTACAAGGCAACTATGCTAAGCATGCATGGAGTACCAAAACCAACTTAAAATCATGTTATATTATGGATATATAAGCATGAAAAATAGACCAAACATGCTCAACACACACTCAAGCATAATGCTCTCTCAAGAGGCCAAAATATGCCCTTTTCAAGGACAACAAGGAGAGGGGGTGGCCCTCTCCTTCTTGGGACTTCAAGGCATCATCTTCACCACTGAAATCCCTCAAGATTTCAGTGGTGAAGAGACCCCAACACCAAAATCCCGGAGCTAGCACAAAATGGCCCAAAATAAGGCCTTTCAAGGCCTAAGGGGGGGTCAACCACCCTCAAAAAACAAAACACTCTTAATAAACAATAAAGAGGGTCTAAAAACAGAACTTTTTTATGTTATACAGTAAGCACAAAAACAACTCTAAGGTAGGTAGAAAATCAATGCAAAAATGGGGGAAAATGGGACTAGATTCTCACCCTTGAAGCCTTCTTCACAAATGGTGCTCCAATGGCCTCCTTTAGCTTGGATCCAACACCAAAACTTCAAAACCAGTCCCTTAGAACCTCAAGAGCCAAAGGAAGGTGAAACACTAGGTGTTTGTGTGCAATAGTAAGACACAAAACACCTAGTGCACAAATGAGAGGGAAAGAGAGATAGAAAATGTATCTAACTCAAACCCTAGAACAAGAGCTCAACAATGGCTGTTTTTGCTCTCAAAATCTCTCAAGTCTCTAACCTAAGTCCTCTCTTTTTGTTACAAGAGAGAGCCTCTCTGTATATGTCTTGTAAAGCTTACAAGACAAGCTTTACAAGAGGGAGATCCCTCCATACACGTGTATGGAGGGATGCAAAAGCAAGACAGCTGTCTAAAAGTATCTGCAAAAGCAGATGAACAGCAATCGGCCGGCCAAAAATGCCATCTTGGCCAAAAAGAGTGCCGACCAACACAAAATAGTGCTGACCGGTAACAAAAGGTGCCGGCCGGCAAACTACATTGCCGGTGGCAGCAAACACCAGCCGGTGGCCTCTAGCCACTGCCGGTGGTGGGTAGGGATGGTCTACAAGCCCTACCCTGCCTCTCAAAGGCAAGATGCAAGTGTTTGGTGCAAAACCAGACACTAAACGGTCGAGTTCGGGGATCCTGAGGCAAGGCGCGCGAGCCGAGGCCTCCGGGAACTCCAAACGAACACAAACATGGATAATCACCGAGTGTTCAAACGGTGACGCCCAAGTCTTGAGGACGGTCAAAAATGGGGTGTCTACAGGAACCATTATCTGAAATGACCTCGTTTGGGACCCCATAACGACAGATGATGTTATTTTTGATAAACTTTGCAACGTGCGACGCCTTCAACACCGCATAAGATTGGGCCTCAACCCACTTCGTGAAAAAATCTATTGCGACTAGGATGAACTCATGCCCATTCGACCCCTTTGAAGTAACAGCCCCGATCACATCGATTCCCCAAACTAAAAATGGTCATGGCGAAGTCATATTGTACAGCTTTGACGGCGGAATGTTCATGCGGTTTGCATGGATCTGACACTTGTGGCATCGCCGAACAAAGCCTATACAATCCTCCTCCATGGTGGACCAATAATAACCTTGTCTGAGGATCTTTCGCGCTAGCATGACCCTGTTCATATGCGCATCACATTCCCGTCCATGGAAGGCCTCCATCAGGCGTGTTGATTCTTCCGCTTCAACGCACAACTTATGCATTCCCAGATAACCTCTTTTATACAATTTACCTCTGCAGATGATGAACTGAACGTCCATTCTTCTGATTGCCCTTTTATCCTTGGCATTTACCCCTGGTGGATATGCTTCATTCTCCAAGAAATTCCAAATATCGTAATACCAGGGGTTCTCATCTTGAACCTCATCTATAGCGGCAATCGACTTGTAAGCCGGCGCAAATTTCTGGTCTATGATGACTGGATGCATCCGGACTCCAAACGGGATGTCTATCATGGAAGATAGAGTTGCTAGTGAATCTGCGAACCTGTTGTTTTCTCTTAGTAGATGAGTGAAGTTTAGCTTCTCAAACCGAGGAATCAGCAGGTCCAAGGTCTGGTGGTACATTATCATCTTTTCCTCTTTGACCTTCCAATCCCCTTTAGCTTGGGATACAACAAGGTTCGAGTCCCCGATGACGTCCAACCGTTTTGCCCCTAGTTCCAGGGCTGCTTCTAGACCGGCAATGTATGCCTCATATTCTGCTTCGTTGTTCGAGACTTTGAATCGGAGTTTGAATGCTAGAGGGATACGAAAATTGTCGGGTGCTATCAGTAACACCCCTATCCCATACCCGTACTGGTTTGACGCTCTGTCAAAGTACATCCTCCAAGTTTCGTCTTCGATATGCAAAATGGCCTCATCTGGGAATAAGTACTCAACTGCTTCACCCCCTTCCACTGGATAATCGGCTAAGAATTCTGCTACTGCTCTTCCCTTGACTGACTTGCGCGTCACATATTTCAGATCGAATTCGGAAAGCAACAGCAACCAACGAGCTAGCCTACCCGTAAGTGCCAGTTTCTAGAAGAGATATTTGATGGGATCTAGTCGCGAAACCAACATTACGGAGTGAGCTAACAGGTAATGCCGCAACTTCCTGGTAGCCCATACCAAAGCTAAACAAGCCTTTTCCAACGGTGTGTAGTGAGTCTCATAATCTAGCATCTTCTTACTCAGATAGTAGATGGCTCTCTCCACTTTGTCCTCTAATTCTTGCGCAAGCATGCAGCCCATTGTAGTCTCAGTCACTGAAAGATATAAAATCAACGGTCTCCCCGGCTCTGGTGGCGACAACACGGGTGGGTTCTGTAAGTATTCCTTGATCTGTTCAAAAGCAGCTTGGCATCGGCCGTCCCATTGGAATTTCTTTCCTTTCTTCAGGAGGCCAAAAAGTGGTTCACAAGTCAAGGTTAATTTTGAGATAAACCGTCTTATGAATTGCACTTTACCCAGAAAGCCTCACACCTCCTTTTCAATCCTTGGTGGTGGCATGTCTAGGATGGCCTTGATTTTGGAAGGGTCGACTTCGATACCTCTCTGTGTAATCAGAAACCCCAACATTTTCCCTGCTGTAACACCGAACGTACACTTCTGAAGATTCAGCTGCAACCGAAATTCTCTGATCCTTTGAAAGAACTTTTGCAAGGCGGTGTAGTGGCCCTCTCTTTCTTTGGACTTGACAATCATGTCGTCCATATACACCCCAACCTCTTTTTGGATCATGTCGTGCAATATTGTGGTCGTGGCCCGTTGATATGTAGCTCTAGCGTTCTTCCGCACAAATAGCATTACCCTGTAGCAATAAGTCCCCCACGGGGTGGTGAATGCAGTCTTTTCTCAGTCTTCAGGTGCCATCACTATCTGGTTGTAGCCCGAAAAGCCATCCATGAACGAAAGCAAAGCATGCCCCGTTGTGAAGTCCACTAACTCATCGATATGCGTCAAGGGGAAGTCGTCCTTCGGACTAGCTCTATTCAAGTCCCTGAAATCCACACATACCCGGATCCTACCATCCTTCTTCGGCACCAGAACGATGTTGGCCAACCAAGTTAGGTATTCGGATACCAGCAGGAAACCTGCGTCAATTTGCTTGGTGACCTCTTCCTTAATCTTGAGAGCCCAGTCCGGGCGGATCCTTCTGAGTTTTTGTTTAACGGGTCGGGCCTCAAGGTCAAAAGGGATCTGATGCTGTACAATCTCAAGATCGATTCCAGGCATGTCTTCGTAGGACCACACGAAAACATCTTTGAAATCTTTTAATAAAGTGACTAAGCGCTCACATTCCTCCGAAGACAACGTGGACCCGATCTGGACCAGCCGCGGGTCCTCCTCAGTACCAATGTTCACAGTAGTGATTTCATCCATTAAGGGTCTAACAAATCTTTCCTGCACTTGTTCAATTAAGCGTTGCAAAACCAAAGGAATTTCTTCCTCGTCGTTTTCATCAAAATTTTGAAAGTCTGAGTTAATGCAATAAATCAAGGGCACAGAAAAGTACTCAGAAACCACAGCCACATCATTCTCATTAAGCACATCCAAATCGTCCAATTCTTCGGTTACAACAGACTCAAAAGAGAAAGAAAAAGATGACCTGGACAGGACTGTGGTATCCGGGTTATCACCCCTGGAATGTCGGACTCAGACTCAGTCGAGTTGGAACTTGATTCCGACTCAACAGACTCGGTGGAATCAGATTCCAGCTCACTACCTGACCCGGTGCTGCTTGACAAAAATCCCTCTTCATACTGCCAAATGAGAGAGGGTGCAATAGATGCATCCAAAATGTTTGCTGGTAGGCCCGCAGCCGTTTCATTCCCGATCACGCATACCGAGAAGTTATCCCCCAAGCACTTCTGTTCGATCGGAGGATCTAAAAGTAGACACGCCAACACTACCCCTATTTCACTTCCGGCGTCCTCAGACTCCACTTTCTTACTCTGTTCAGCCTCAACTAATGGGTCTGTCTACTCTTCGACAATGTCATCCCCGGATAACTGCAGGTCAAAGAAGATCTCAAACCTCGGCACGCGCTTCCTTTCCGCGTTCAACCATGGTTCCGGGAAGCCACAAAATGGAAAGTCCTCCCCCTCCCGGACAAAGCATCCGTTTAGGGTACCCTGGATGGGTCGGTGCATTAACTCATATGGCTTCCCTGCCTTCTTTGCTCTGGCTCTCCCAGCCATCTCCTTACCTTTTCTCACCCAATCCTCTTTGGTGGGCAGATAACCCAAACCAAAGGTATGTGGGTTGTGTGGCACTTCGGCCAACGCTGTAACGCCCTTCTGGCCACTCTTTCCCAATCCCATCCCGGGGATGTGTTGAAGCTTGTTCATGAGGTATACTGATTGAGCGCCGACATACACCCCCTCATTAACAGCCAAAATGTTCTGCACGACCCGGGCCTCGGCTAAAGTGAAACCGGATAAGAACACATCCTTCATACCGTGCTCAATTTCCAGGACTGGTGTAGACACCTCTGGCGGTGGATGGATCGATGAATTCCCAAAAACAATGGCTACTCCCTTTCCATGGGGGTATTTCACCATCTGATGTAAGGTGGACGGAACTGCCATCACCTGGTGCAGCCACGGCCGCCCCAAGAGTAGATTGAAGGTCGCAGGAACTTCTAAGACGTGAAAGTCTACCTCATGCTGTCCCGGCCCAACCTTGGTCTGAATTTTTACTATCCCCATTACTTCTCGGCTTGTGTTATCATATGCCTGAATCACCTGGGCTGTCGGCACAAAGTCCGCGGTCTTTAAACCGATGGCATATGCAGTTCTTGCCGGGCACACATTGATGGCGGACCCTGTATCGACAAGCACCACGGGTATCCATCTGTTTCTACACTCCACAGAGATGTAGAGTGGCTTGTTATTGTTCGTATTCTCAGGTGGTAGTTCTTTGTCAGAGAAAGTCAACATCGGGGTAGCCCCTCCCGGAAAAACTAAGCCCACCAGCTGTTCGGGCGTGGTGTCTATTGAGAGCTTGGCCTTGTCCATGGCCGATAAGACAGCTTGTCGATGCACTCGCGATGCCACAAGCAGTCCCCAGATGGAGATGTCTGCTTGTATCTTTTTTAACTGCTTCAGTACAGCCTCTTCTTCTAGTTGCTTCTCTTTCTGTTTCTCCGCCTCCTTATCTTTCCCAGACACCTCTGGCTGATCTAGATGTGGGGGCTTGAAATACCACTCACTTCTAGCCATATGATCGACTTCGTCGATGTACCAAGTATCGTCTGGCTGGTTACTCCCCCAATCTTCATCCGTGTGGGCAAGACATAAATCATCGTCTTCCCACCACATTCCGTCAACAGCCAACAGACACCTGTCCAGCTCCGGTACAATTCTACTCGCAGTACTTTCCGTCCACATGCTCGCAGCATTCTCTATCCTCGTACACATAGTACTTTCAGTCCCCACGGAGGCCTTGGTTTTTCTGATTCTCTCAAAATCCTCGATTCCTTTTTGCTCCAACTGCGTCAGTACAGCTGGCTGCTCTATAATTCCTGCATTCCAAATGCCTAGATCCTGAGCGAAATTCTTAGTACTGGCGCTTTTCGGCGATGCATTCTGATTTTCGGCCCTTCCGGCCACAACTAATGTTCTTGCCCCTGTCAGGCCCCATTCCAACTGAGTTTCGTCGACAACATCTGGTAGGTCATCAAGCCACCCGGTGACCTCTGCTGACTCCTCAAAATCAGACCAGTTGACTACCATGCCCTCTGGATCTTGTTCATTGAAAAATTGGAGGTTAGCAAAGTCTCCTTCCACAGTTGTCAAGTCATCTATCCTCTGACCAGATTCACCCCCTATATCACACAAAGCTCTACCCCTGCCGGCAATTCCACATTTGCCCCAACCTAGCCTATTGATAGAATATAGTCACTCGGACTGTATACCTCCTCAGCAAAACTCTTAGATTCCTTAGATTCTGACTCAACAATCCCATTCTCCCCTGAAATCTCCCCTGTTCTGTCTTCGACAGTCACCACCATTGGTCCGGGTTGGGTTCTAGAGATGTCCAACATGCACACGTCAGTGCAGTCCGGAAGGAGCACCTCCGGCTTGGGTAGGTGGGACGGGGTGATATATATACTAAGATCGTAAGATACGACCCCAATCTGGATAAAGTTGATACGTTTAGGGGGTGAAGCTTGGTTGTGCGGTGGGAGAGGGTTTGTTGTGACATTGGGTTTTTCGAGAGGCACAATCACCTGCTTGTCAACGAGATCCTAGATCTCGTGACGCAGTCTAAAACATTGGTCAGTGTCGTGACCATGTTGCTGGGTTATGAGAGGGAGGGAATGGATTTGGCAATGGCCTCGGCTCCAGGGGCTTTAAGTGCCCTTTCCTGATTAATACCCCCAGAGCCTTGGACAGGGGCATATATAATGGGGTGAAGGTCCTTTGGCCTCGAGGTTGGTATTTGGTGGTTTGTGTGTTGCTTCCGGACGCGCCGAACAAAGGTGTAGCTGCCATGGGTCGTGGAGGGGGAATGGTGGTGACCATGCTTACTTCTGAAGCTCTAGCATTTGCGGCATTACTGGTGCCTGTATTGTTGTTGCGGTTGAAGGTACTTCTGGGTTACTCTCTGTCATTATCAATCAAGCCCTATTTCAAGGCATCCTCAATCTGTACTCCCATCTCATGCAGATCTGAAAAGGTAGGGAAGGGGAGCACGATCATTTTCTACATCAACTTAGGCTGGAGATTGCGCACAATCATGCGGATTTGGTCTTTATCGGTGGGCCTTAGGGTCATCATTGAGGCCTTTGCCCTCCACCGGGCTACGAATTCAGAGAAGCTCTCCTTAGGCTCCTGCCTTGTTGTCTCAAGATCACGGGTTATAATCTCGATTTGTGTGTTATAGGAGTACTGCGCAATGAAAGCCTCGGCCATCTCATCCCAGTTTTGCATAACATCGTCTTCTAATTTTGCATACCAGATAGCGGCCACACCCGACAGGGTTCGGTCGAATAATGAAAGCTTCTGCGGTCTAGTGAAGCCCATCGGCCGTAGTATATCTGAGAACAACCGAAGATGCACCATGGGATCCCCAGATCCGTCAAAGCAGTTGGTTTGTGGCATTTGGAATCTATCTGGTAGCGTCACAGCCACGTCGGTGTACCCATCCTCAATGTCCGGGATAGACTTCACTCCTTGGGATTTCTTGAATAACTTCTCAAGCTTGCTCAATTTCAACACGGTAGGGTCGACCTCGAACTCGAAGGGAGAGTTCGATAGATTGGTTGGTGTTTTGGATAGTTGGGGTAAAATTGGGGGCGGAGTCGGCCCTACCAGAATGTCCGTACCTTCCTGGACATTGGGTGTTTCCCCGGGTGTCTGAACCCCTGGTGGTGGAGGGGCTTGATGTGAAGCAGATGCTCCGGTTTGTTGTTGCGGCCTGGCAATTAACTTTGCCTGCTAGGCCATGATCTCGGCCTGTTGTTTGGCAAATTCATCTCGACGAACAGCGTCCTGCTGCATGGCTCTCATGGTGTCCTGCATCTGACGCATTATTTCCTCAACTCCTGTCATTCCTGCCATACTACCCTGATCTATCTGAACTACTAGTAGGTCTAACTCTGGAGTAACCTCAGGAAGCTCAACCTGACTGTTCAAAGTCCACTGATCTGGCAATCTTTGCTCGGATACACTGTGTTTCCTCGACCTCCATCTGATAACTGGGGGTAGAGAGTGGAACACTAGTTGTCCGTCGACCAGATCCTCAGATCGATTGAGTCGGCGACCTCTTGTCTAGAGTGCTTGGGAAATATCTGCTTGGTCTGAAGCAATTGTGCTAAACTAGCTAGCAAAAAGATAAATAAAGCAATAATAAGGAAATAAACAACCAGACAAATGGACATCATAACGGCTTAAAATAAATACACGACACATAGTCGGGTATCACAATACAAAGTCGATAAGCTGAAAATATTGTTCTCAAACACTGATCATTATCCCCAAATCACTGCCCCCAAAACTGAACCTGATACCCACAGATAACTGATTCCCAAAATATTGAACTGGTGCCCGCAGGCCTGATGTCCCAAACTCGCAAACTGATACATGCATTCCTGTAGAGACGCACTCTAAAAGGACATAACAAGCAAGTGAGAGCCAAAACACCCCTATATTGGGGTAGGGTTTCCAAGTCCTATTTTGTCAGGAGCTAAGGTTTTACTACGCACACAGCGGTTTCAAACAACTTATAATCGGGCAAGCAACCTGTCCTAGCTTTGGAATGGTCACTATGGATTCCGATATGCACTAGGTCAAATGGTCAAAAAGGGTGCCCCGGTAAAACTGGGGTTTGTGTTCCTGTCGTGGCAGAGCCCGTAACCGATCAGCCTTATGGCACGCTTCTCGAAGCGAGCCTCCGGCAAACCATTCAGGAATAGCATACGGCAAACACGGTGTCCTAAGCGCACCAATGCAAATGCAATGCAAAGAAACACACAAGTGTAGTCAAAACCAGATATCACGAGCTTGAGTCAAGTTCTCTAACTCCCCAGCAGAGTCGCTAGAAACTATAGATGTCCCCGAATGTCTCGGGAGGGAAATCACATTCTGTTCATTTGGGCTCACTACAATTCAGGACTTAAATGTCACGATCCTGTATCTAATCTCGCAGAGTGCAATGCAAGACCGATGAATCATCAAAGAGTCCAAATCCGACAAATCGTTTTTGAAAACAGGTTTTTTTGAAAGAAGTGCTAAACATGGACTGCTTTGCCAGATACTGAGTCGCCACCTAAATATTTTATATTGGGGAATTTAGAAAACCCTGACTCGTTTGCCTAAGGCCACGTGTCCGTCATCACCAAAGTTGCCTCGGCACGGGAACTTGGGTACGATTGGGGAAGGTCAGCTATGAGCACCCCCGCTCGCCCAATCAAAGATCGACCTCTACTAACCATGATATCGAGTTTTGAAAACATTATGTGTTCTTATTCCGGTTATTAGCCTAAATTTACTACGTGATGCACACAGCATACAAGTATAAATTGGATCGCCTGAATTGGAACAAAACACCTCATGTTTACTTTTGAAACGGTTTGCTACTCGCAAGTAGGCTAAAAATACAGATTTTGCCACCCTCGGGTGGGCTTAGAAAAGATGGTTTTGCCACTATCTAGTGGGCTTAAAACTCACAGTCAATGCATTATTCCAATTCAGATAATCCAACCTTCACCCACAGGTATTCAGGCAGTTATACCACATAAGCACATAGCCTCATGGTAAGCATGCTATCATGGCCGTCACTCACACGCATGCAAGGATGCTAAAGCATAAACACTTACCGAGTACTCCAAACCAAAACAGAAGCTATGTTAGAAATCTATGCATGATCCTAACTATGCTGAAATGCCTAATGCAACACATGCAGGAATGCAACTACAATAGGCTCGGCTATTCTAAAGATGGCATGTGAAATGCTACAACTAATAAGTATTCAACTCGGAATTGAAATACAATGCAGTTAGTATGATGCGCCGAGCCCGGTGCATGCAAGACAGATGAATCAATGCAAACATGCTATCATAAGTATGCTAATTAAAACATGCTCTAAACTAACCATCATAAGCTGGTAATAAAAGGGAGAAAGAAGTGGGGTTGGAAGACATACATCACACTCACGCACACTTATTACAACATTGCCCTCACTCGGAGGGTCCGAATAAATAATACAGTCCAAATAAATAATTACAGTCCGAAGAATGATTAAATATTACAAAACCCTAATTAATTAACAAATTAACTAGGAAAGCAAATAAACTAGCATTAAAATTCATGGACCGCCTCAGTTCTGTTCCGAATGATGAAAGATGCATGCATGCTCGAGTCGCCTCGTCGGGAAATTCCATCGCGATGCCTCGTCTCGCCTTTGTTTGCAACTGATTTTAGAAACTTGCACAAAGCTCCAGAAGGCTGAAACTCTACCTTGGGAAGGCTGCCGACCAGGTATTGACTTGGGAGACACCTGCCGACCACCCTTTGTGGTGGAAAGCAAAAAAGGTGGTCGGCCTGCCAAAAAACCTGGTCGGCCGACCATTTTCTGTCCCTGGATCCTGGTTTTTCTGCAACAAAGGCAAGAGGGAGAGAAAGCAAGGTATTTTCAACATATGTGTGCAAGACCACTCTCACCGTCCTTGCACAAGCTCAAGGGAGTGTAGACCTCGATCCTTGTGCCATCAATCACGCATCTCGATGCATGATAGCTGAGAAGTCGAATTGCACGACTCAATGGAATGAATGCAAGTATAAACACAACAAGGCTTAGACTCCATCATGGTTAATCTGAAGTGTCGGTAACCGGGACACGTTTCGTCACTTTGAGTACGAAACGTCCCTCGTTTCCCGTGTTTGGGCTAACTCATATCCCAAACACAATGCAAATGAGATGGCATACGCAATGCTATGGACTAAAATGGCATACACAATGCGGGTGATGTAACATGGCATGCACAATGCTCTAACATGCAACCTAGCATACGCAATGCTACGGACTGAAATGGCATACACAATGCAAGATGGACTTACACCAATATGAGTGGACCTCAGCCACACTCACATCAGTGGCCATGTGATGAAAATGAGACAACCGAAATACATGCAAACATGTATGGATGCAAAGGATCAACCCTAAGGCATCAAATGCCACTCAACCGAAACATGGCAAGGGATGAAAGATGGCCTACAAACATGCAATTTCCAGCTCTGAAACATGATGCGCAATGGTTCCGAATCATGCAAACATGGCACACAATGCAAGCCAGGGGGCCCGGGTACCGAAACTAGTGAAGTGCGTTAAACTAGAGGTACCCAAAGCAATGCACTAATGGAAAAACCAACCCCAAACAGACCCTAGGCAGGTCTGAAATAGTGGGAAAATGGCCTAAAATGATGGCTCAGAATGCAACGAAATGGAACTCATTCAATGGTCGGTAAATGAGGCATACAAGCCCAACTCTCAAACGCATTTAAAGAGTATAAAACATGACAATATGGCATTCAAAAAAGCTCTGAAATATGATGTATAATGGCCCCAAAACAAGGAAATACCTCAGTATATGCATGTATTGGGCCCCGAAACTTAAAGCTAAGCAAGTGTATTGAACCACAAGCATGCAAAACAAACACCATTCGACCATGAGACTCAAAAACAGAGCTAAATCAGTTCAAAATATGCCTAAGATCAGTTTAAGGCATGGCCAAAAGGTGCTAACATGAAGGGCCAAAACAACAAGCAACATAGGCTAGTAAGCATGGTTTTCACTACATATATATGAAGCACAAGAGAGGTCACCAAACCAGCCAAAAATAGAAATATGGCATGTCAAATAAACCCCCAAAACCCATGTAAACTCAGTCAACACATGCTAGAATGAGGTGCTCCTTTGAGAGGCCAACAAGAGAGTTGTTCAACACATACAAGATAGACATGCAACATGGCAAAACCACCTCTGGAAATCAGTTATGACAGCCCTAAAACTCACTGAAAAGGGCCTGAAATGGGTCAATGAAGCATGCAATGAAAGGTCCATTTGAAAGGCCTTGAGGAGGATTGCTCTACACATGCATGAGGGACAAAAAATATGACCAAAAGGGCTCTGGACAGAGTCAAGGCAGACCTTAAAACTCACCAAATGGGGCTTGAAATGAGACTTCAAAGCATGCAAAATGGGGGTCCTTTGGAAGGCCAACAAAGCTAGTAATGAGAACAAGGGGTGAGAGGGTCACCCCTCTCTAATTTTAGGGCTCAAAAACACATCTAAGTCACTAAAAATCCACTGGATTTCAGTGGCTAAAAGGCCAAATCAAGGCCAACACAAATACGCTAATGCATAGCCCTAAACATGGGGAAATGAAGCATACAAAGGTGAAGGTGACCCCAAAAAGAAACGTGACCTTAATAAAAACATGTTTATAAGCTCAAAATAAAATTTTTTTCAGTTTATGTCGAAACCCAAAAATGCTTTCCAATAGGGCTAAGATACAAAGCAAAATAAGCCTACAAAGAGGGATGGAGCATACAAGGAGGTAGAGGACCTCAAACAGAAAAGTGTCCTCAATCAAACTTCAAGAGGAGCTCAAAATAAGACACTTTTTAGTTTAAGACGAAACCCAGAAATGCTTTTAAATAGGGCTAAGTAATGAAGCAAGATAATGCAAAAATGGGAGAAATGATGACTTACCCTTGTAGCACAGCAAAGCAGCAAGTTCTAGACCAAGAAGGTGAGCCTTCAACCTCTGAAAAACAGCTTCGGGGTGATTGAATGGATGGTGGAGGTGGTAGGCTATGAGGTGTAGTGTAAATGGCCAAGAATATTAGGGTTTAGAGCTTGAAGAAGAGAGCTATGGAGGGTGAGGTGTATCTATCTTAGCCAAATGTTTCTAACCCTTGCAAATGGAGAGGGAAGGTTTGTTTTATAGAGGAAGAGAGACAAGGCTTCTTGGAGAAGCCTCAAGAGAGGGTCAAAGCTTCTCAAAGAAGCTTAACCAAAAAGGTCAAGCTTCTTGAGGAAGCTAGACCAAAGGGGTCAAGCTTCCTCAAGAAGCTTGACAAAAGGGTCAAGCTTCTCCTTGAAGCTAAGCAAAAGGGTCAAATCTTCCTTAAGAAGACAAACAAAAGGCTCAAAATCTCAGAGGAAGGGTCAAGTGCTTCACAGCTGGCACAGCTGTGTTGCACTCAGGAGGGCCAAAAAGCAGAAGGTAGGCTGACCAATTCAAGTGGTCGGCTGACCACTTACCCTGGTCGGCCGACCAGGGTTCAAAAGGGTCAAGGTGAAATGCTGGTCGGCCATACCAGAAAGGTGGCCTCCCAGATGAGTACAACAAAGCTATATGGTGGGAAACCAGAAATTGTGGCCCAGGAGAGAGGAAAACCAGCTTTCTATCAAGGTTCAAAAGGGTCAGGAAGAAAAGCTGGTCGGCCTACCCATATTGGTGGCCTCCCAGATGAGTACAACACAATGATGGTATGGGAGACCAGAAATTAAGGTCCAAAAGTGAGAAAAACCAGCTTTCTGTCAAGAAAATCGGCTGGATGAGAGAGAAAATGGTTTTCAAAAGAATTGTTGGTCTCCCACCATCCTACCGCCTTCCAAACAATGAAAATAGGGTTCATAGCAAAAATGAACCCTAACCGATGCAAAACGAGGGTTCGGGGGCCAAAACACGCGGCCCGGAGCCCCAAAAATAGGCTGTTAGGCACTGGAGGTGGCGCGCGACCACGAAGGTGGTCTCTCGGGCCACAGTGTCCCTTTAGGGAGAGGAAACAAGGTGTGTGCCAAAAACTGGAGCAAACGGAGGTAGTTAAGCGGTTCCAAACCAAGGCACACGGCCGACGGCTTCGAAAATCGGTAACTAGTCTCCAAACGGAAAAAATGGCCTACGACTATGAAACATAGCCTACGGCCACTGAGAGATAGTCTACGAGACCTCTCTTTCCCTTCGGAAAAAAAACAGAGAAAACAGGACCTGGTTCGCAAACTGAGGCAAAGCACAAAAGAGCCCCGAAGTCCGGAGGCAAGGTTCGCAGCCGAGACTCTGAAACCTCAGAACGAGCACAATATGCATCATCACCGAGCGCTCAAAAGGTAACATCTGAGCCTTAAGGTCGGTCAAAAATGGGGTGTCTATAGGGTGGTACCGAAGATGAACATCAGGAAGCCCCTGGCATACTGCTCTATCTCCTCTATTGTCTTAGGCTCGATCCCCTGAACTGCTCCTCGAACCAAGTGTATCGTACCATGCTTGTCTGGTATATTAGTGGATGTGCCCCAAGCAGCTTGAGCCAGACTGCCTCTCACTCCTCCATATCTGGGTCAAGAGGGATCGGATCACCCCTTACGCCTAAGCCGGTGATCATGGCCAAGTCATAAGGAGTCATCGTCATCTCCCATGTGGTAGAAAAGTGGAAGGAGTTGGTGGTGTCCCACCACCTCTCCACCAGTGCTCCTAAAAGGGGACAGCTCGAAGTAACCCGAGTCAAGATGGAGTAGAAGAGACCGAAGCCTACCTCGTCAACAATGTCACGAACTCTAGTTGGGAGCTCGTCATACCAATCTCGAGCAGTCGTCACACCACAGCCCCTAAAGGCGCGAGACTCACCCTATGGCAGTGCATGAGATGTAATCAGATCAAGGCAGTGCATGAGATGCAATCAAATCAAGGCAGTGTATAAGACACAGTCAAATGAAAGCAATGCAAGAAATGCGAACAATTAAGGACAGAAATGCATAAAAACAGAGTTCGTACCTCAATGGCAATGGCCAATAAATGAGACTTTGGCTCCCACAACAGGAGGTCCTCTGGCGCGTCATCAACGAAATTAGTAAAACATCTGATGCCTTCGGTAGTGGGCAATATGTGTGTTTGAGGATGATACCTCGCTGGATCAAAAAGTCGTACACTTAGCGGAACGACTCTGGCTCGACATCTGGCTCGGCCTTGATGTCCACCTCAAAGTTTACTGGGAAAGCTCGGGAGAAGCCCCATCTTGAGAAAAATCGTCTGCCATCTGAAAATAGGTGTGAGATAGGCGAAAAGTGAAGAAAAAGAGGTAAACTTGGAAAAAGTCAACCCTAAGAGAGAGAAAATGAAGGAAAAAGTCAAAGCCGGGAAAAGTGCACAGAACTCGAGAGAAACTCACAGGGAATGAGCGTAGAATGGTGGAAATGAGGAAAGAATCGTCAAAATCAAATTCCAATCGGTTCAAAGTGAAGAGAACTAGAAGGATTTAGCGAATAAAGTTTATGTGGGGCGTTGGAAAACGCGTAAAAGGCTCAGATCTAAAGAGGGAAAGCACCTAGAGAGAGAGAGAGAGAGAGCATTTTCGGTCAAGAGGGTGTGAGGAAATAAACCATCTTAGTGGAAATAAACCGTCTTATGAATTGCACTTTACCCAGAAAGCCTCGCACCTCCTTTTCAGTCCTTGGTGGTGCCATTTCTAGGATGGCCTTGATTTTGCAAGGATTTGCCTCGATGCCCCTCTATGTGATCAAGACACCCAGCATTTTCCCTGCTGTTACGCCAAAAGTACACTTCTGTGGATTTAACCTCAATTTGTACTCTCTGATCCGTTGAAAGAATTTCTTCATGGCAGTGTAGTGGCCCTCTCTTTCCTTGGACTTGACAATTATGCCGTTCACGTACACCTCAACCTCTTTATGGATCAGGTCATGCAGAATTGTGGTTGCAACCCATTGATAGGTAGCCCCGACATTCTTCAGCCCAAACGGCATCACCCTATAGCAGTAGGTTCCCCACGGCGTAGTGAAAACGGTTTTCTCTCTATTTTCGGGTGCCATTAGAATCTGGTTATACCCAGAAAATCCATCCATGAAGGAGAGCAACGCATGGCCTGCGGTGAAGTCCACCAATTCGTCAATGTACGGTAAAGAAACGTCGTCCTTCGGACTGGCTCTGTTCAGATCTCTGAAATCCACATACACTCGAATTCTGCCATCTTTCTTTGGCACTAGAACGATGTTAGCCAACCAAGTTAGATACTCAGATACTAGCAAAAACCCTGCGTCTATCTGCTTGGTGACCTCCTCTTTAATCTTCAAAGCCCAATCTGGGTGTATTCTCCGAAGCTTCTGCTTGACGGGTCGGGTCTCGGGGTCAAGAGGGATCTGATGTTGTATAATCTTAGGATCGATTCCAGGCATGTCTTCGTAGGACCACACGAAAACATCTTTGAAATCTTTTAATAAAGCGACTAAGCACTCGCACTCCTCCAAAGACAACATGGAGCTGCGTGTAAAGGGCTTTTTGGGCTATTCTTTCTCATGGTCTATTAGCCCCTGCTTCATCGCATCCTCAATTTGAACCCCTATTTCGTGGAACTCAACAAATGTAGGCAAAGGCAAGACTATCATCTTTTGTAATAGTCTCCATTACAAATTACAGAACACCATTCGGATCTGATCCTTCTCAGATGGCCTAATAGTCATCATAGAGGCCTTGGCCCTCTATCGGGTCACAAAATCTGAGAAGCCCTCCTTCGGCTCCTGGCGAGTTGCTTCGAGATCACGAGTAGTGACCTCGATCTGAGTATTATAGGAGTACTGTGCTATGAAGGCCTCGGCCATTTCCTCTCAATTTCTCTTCACAGAGTTTTCAAGCTTGGCATACCAAATGGCCGCTATACTCGACAGGGTTCGGCCAAAAAGCGACAACTTCTACAATCTAGTGACTGTAGGCACCCCATTTTTTACGGCCCTTTAAGACTTGGATGTTCTTGCAAGTACATCTGATGATGAGTTTGTTTGATTGCTAAACGCTCGAAGTCTCTAGCAAAATGCCATAGCTTTGAGCATTTCAAACCCTATATCCATTTTGTCTCATCTTTGGACCAGGCCTGGGTCTTTTAAGCTTGAAGTTTCTAATGGCCTGCCGACCATCCATGGAGCCTGCTGGCCACCACTTCTCCTTTGCCGGCCATTGATGTGCATTGCCTGCCATTAATGAAGCCTTGCCGGCCACCACTGATGGCCGGCCGGCCACCATTGTATGCTGCATATATTTTGTGATATTTTGTGTAAGCTATTTGCATAGATTCATACATCTTCTTACACGTGTGTGGCTGGATGTTTGTGAGGGAAATTTGTGTTTTCTATATATAGAACCCATCTCTCTCATGTGTGGGGGTTAAAAAAATTTGAGACATATAAATTTTCTCTCTCTCTAGATTTCTCTCTCTCTCTCTCTTGTAAAATTGTGTGTGTTTGCCTAGTTTTTCTACACTTTTGCCTACTTATCCTAACCAAATTCTCTCACCTTTGAGCTGAGGTTCCTTAGGGCCTTCTTGGAGCTCTTGAAGATGGTTTTGGCTTGAACTTGTGCCTAAAGTGTTCTTTTCTTCAAGAGGTAGAATACTAGTCTTGTTATCTTGTTTTCAATACTTGTTTTTCTATCTTTTTCAATTGTTTTTGGGGCTGTTTTTGAACTGTAAAAAGCTCTGTTTTTGTGGCTTAAAAATGGTGGTTTGAGCCCTTTTTTAGTTAGGGGGTGGTTCACCCTTCTTGTTTCTTAGTTTATAAAGCTTTTGTGTCTTTATCCATCATTTTCAAACCAACCTTTTTAGGCCTTTTAACCACTGAATTTCAGAGGTTTTTTAGTGGCAAAAATCTCATTTTGAAGTCCAAAATTGGAGGGGTTAACCTCCCCCCCCTTGTGTCTTGTTTGCATGCTTAGTTAGTCTTACATGTTAGCATATTTTTCTAGCTTAAGTTAGCTTAAGTCTAGCATCTTTTAGCCTCTAAAATAGCTTGTTTTAGTTCTGTTTTGGACTGTTTGGTTCATTTGAACTTTGTTTTGTGTAGTTGTAGTGTAAATCCTTGCACTAGCTTGTTGTTTTAAGGCTTTAAACATCATTGGTGTGACTTGGCTACATGTTTTTAGTGTTTTTATCACTCAATTTCAGCACCTAAATCTCTACAACCTCCCCATTTACTTCATTCTTTCACTTATTTTTTAGGATTGTGTCAAACTTGGGATCCTTTAAGCTTGAGATTGAGGTCATGCTCAATGGTTTAATCCTTTTTTAGGGTTCATTATCAAAGGCATGATCTCTCTCTTGCCTTACATTGTCCCTTGGTTGATATTTCCTTCATCTTAGAAGATACTCACCAATGGACAAATTGATTAAAGAATGATTTGGTAATTAAAATGTGTAAACAAAATTGACAAGTAAAAGTGACAAGATAAGGATGTCTTTCTGTTGCATTGTATGTGTTCAAATCGGACATTAATTTGAACACAAAGAAAATGGGACATTTCATACTCAAAAGTGATGAAATGTACCACTTTCCTAGGTCTCCATTGCCCTTGATCATGCATGATAGGGTGGTGATCTTGTCGGTCATATTTGTGCATTTATCGAAATTGTACAACTTGGATCTTTGGCCATCATGCAATGAACTTGTTTGATTGGTGGTTTTTGGATCTAAATATGTCACTTCTTTGAGATATTGAGATAATAAGGAGGGATACAGTACAAACAAAGCCTTGGAAAAACCTTCTTTTTTCTCTATTTGTGCCATGTTGTAGCATGGTGATCCAATGCATCAGTGGCCAGCAGACTACCATTATGTCTGGCAGTGCATCATTTCTGGCGGGCAGGACACCTCCTTGGCCGGCAAATGGCCGGCAGCTTCCCTCCATAGCCGGTAGGCCACTGATGTAAATCTCAGCAAAGATTTGGTAAGGTGAAGAAGAAACTTTCTAGAAATGCTCAACCCTACAAACAGAAACTTTCAAGAGCAAAACGGAGGTCTTTTCGGGCCAAAACTGAGCATGTGCATCTTTCACTTCCCAAGGCGGAGTAGTGGCAGTATAGTTAGGAATGTTAGTTGCTTAGTTTACTCGTATTTGTGTTGTAAATTAATCACTCCCTCTGTCCCAAAATATTAGTCCTTTATTCCATTTTTTATTATCCCAAAATATTAGTCCCTCTTCAAAAATCAAATACAAAAATAATATAAATTTCCTATTTTGCCCTTCTTTTAAATTAATAAACAATATGAAAAGTACAATTATGACATTGATATTCCCAAAAAATGTACTATCAAAAGGGTAATTTTGAAAAATCAACTTTTTTAAAGTGCAATAATTATACTATCAAAAAAAGTTACATTCCCCAAAATGGACCATTATTTTGGAGTAGAGTGAGTAGTTAGTTTGCTAGTTAGTTAAAGTGTTGTAATAATTAGTGATTAGCTTAACTAGTTATTCATTTGATTTGTAATAATTAGTCTAATTAGCTTAGCTCTTATTTATTCGGACCCTCATTCGCGAGGGCATAATATTGTAATAAGTGTGCGTGCGTGTGCATATGTTTTCCAACCCCACATCTTTCTCTCTTTTATTTAATCGCTTTCGATAGTTAGATTATGGATATATTTCGATTAACATACCTTATGCCTTATGCTTGCATCCATTCATTTGTATTGCATGCACTGATGCTCGGTGCATCATTCAAACTGTATTGTCATTTCAATATACTTATTTGAATACATGTTCGATCACATGTTGTTCAAATCAAGCCATATGTCATATTAGTAGCCGAGTCTATTAATTGCATATTGCATATGTTGCATTAGGCATCTGTATAGTTATGAATCATGCATATTTCACTAACTCATATTTTCCTAGCTTGGAGTACTATGTGAGTTTTACGCTTTAGCATACTCGCATGAATGTCAATGTTGCGATGATTAGCATGCTTACCATGAGGCTATGTGCTTAAATGCTAAACTGCATGAATGCCTGTGGATGAAAGCTTGTTGTTTGAATTGGAACGATTCAATAAATGTGCGTTTTAAGCCTACTTTGTTGAGTGGTAAATCATGTTTTAAGTCCATTATGTTTGGTGGCAAATCTGCAACTTTTAAGCCCACTTAAAGTGACAAATTCAAACTATTTTCACAAACAAACATGAGTTGAATTATTCCAAATTGAGCAAACTAGTCTATACTTGCTTGTGCATATCACATAGTAAAGCTAGTCTAATAATCGGAACAAGAGCACGTAATGTACATAAAAATCATATCATAATTAGTAGAGGATGATCTTTTGATCGGACGAGAAAGGGTGCTCAATTCGTGACTTTTCCCCTTCGTGCCTAAGTTCCCGAGTCAAAACAACTTTGGTGATAACGGATATGTAGCCTTTGGCACAAGTCAGGATTTTCTAAATTTTTTCAAATTAAAAACTATTTAGGTGGTGACTCTGTATCTGGCAAATCTGTCCAATTTTGGCATTATTTGATTTAAAATAGATTTTCCAAAAAGATTTGTCGGATTTAGACTCTTTTACTGTTTATCAGTTTCACATTGCACTTGTGAGACTAGATTCAGAACCGCAGAAGTCCGAACTGTGAGGCCTTCTTTTCAAACCTTCCGAAAGGGGGCGCGGAGAAAGGCAAATCTACAGCAAGGTTGCTCAAATTTGTAAAAAAATTATCCCAATAACTTTTAACTCTAAAAATTTGTAATCTAAGCCCAACACTCTTTTAATCTATTCCCAATTTTTTAGAAGTAATCGATA
Organism: Camellia sinensis; assembly: GCF_055761805.1. Classification (NCBI taxonomy): domain Eukaryota; kingdom Viridiplantae; phylum Streptophyta; class Magnoliopsida; order Ericales; family Theaceae; genus Camellia; species Camellia sinensis. The sequence continues at coordinate 4,584,397 of NW_028128987.1, forward strand.
ATACAATAAGTAAAACCTTAGCATCACTTGACAGATAATGTCACACATGAAATATTGAATTATTTTATTATTGCATCATCTTCGTTCATGTAATTATTCAATACACTAAATTTTCTTCTTAAATAAATTTTTTTGGATCATAAGAAAATTTCAAACTTAGAAAATCATAAACTAACTAATAGGCAAAACCAAAATACCTAAGAATGCCAAACTGACCTGTTAGTGCTCCTTAGTTGTTTGGCTTTTTCAAGGAAAGTCATGAGAATGTGACCTTTGAAAATGGCAATCGTGCACGAATCCTTGAAAAAGTAAACAATGGTTTCTCTTGGTCTATCTAGACTGGAGAATATTCTTTATTTGAAGGCAAATTTGTTTAGTATTAGCTAAATTTGTGATCGTGATCACTATATGCATTCTAATAATAATAGTTGGTCTATTCTTGATAATTTTGGTTTGTGAAATGTAAAAGATTTTTTGATAACTGTTATTGATTTATTTCGGTTACATCTCTTTCTTGCATCACCATTAAATTATGTTTAAAAGCATAAACAATGTTGCTAGAGATCATTACAAAGTGTAGAGAAGAATCTAACTTATTTTACTAATACATTTGTAGGATGTAAAATTATTGGAGAATTACATTTTCAATCATATGTCTCCATTTTTTAGAAGATTCTTGAACCATTTGGCTGAAAGTTTGGAATATCTTTTCAAACCATTTTTGTAATCTACATAGTTGATGCCAAAACGAACTGTGTAACCCGAGCTCCATTCAAAATTATCCAACAGTGACCATGCAAAATATCCTTTCACATTAGCACCATCCCTATATGAAAAACAAAATCAACAACAAACTTCATATGTAATAATTTTTTATTTTTTTTTTTAAATTTCTTGAAGTGTAACTTTCGCACTCATATATTTTGTAAATGCAACATTATTTATTAGTCACCTTCAGAACTTACTTGATTGCTTGTAGAAGGAAAGAAAGATGGTGATAATAGTAATGTATCCTCATGTTGTCGGCAAGGGCTTCTTCAAGTGATAATGTAGCATTATTTGCCTCATCAATCCCTGAAATGAATGGGCTAAGAATGTTTAGTGTAAACTTAATTTGTAATTACAAATTTATTAGATTTATATGTTACTAAATGAAACAATTTTATGTTAATGCAAAATTATTAATGAATTGATTACCATTCTCCGTGATATAAATAAGAGGATTATTATATTTTTTCTTCACGTAGAGAAGAATATCATAAATGCCTCTTGGATAAACAAAAAGCCAAGTTGAAGCAGCCTGTAAGATCACGTAAAGTTATAGAGTTGATTATGAAAATTTTCTATTCATATGCAAGTTGGTAAATATATTAAATTTAAACAAGCTCCACAAGAAGAATTGCTTAAATTTCTACTTCTTACCATAGCACCGATAGGAACCCCATTTCGCTTAGCTAGCATAACAAAAGAATCATGTCTAGTTAGCACATATTAAGTTATAATAATGTTTTTAATTAATGGTACAAAACTTTGAACTTACTTGTAAGGTTAACCTGAGAATCTGTTAAAAAACTGGCATTTACACTATTGGAGTTTGGTGCATATGCTGCATAATTAGCGGTGTAATAGTTCAGTCCGAGAAAATCAAATGATCCTTTTAACATCTTGGACTGTTCTTTGGAGAACTTAGGAAGTCTTTTTCCCACAAGAGTCCGCATTGTATGTGGATAGTCGCCAGTTGTTAGAGGGTCCATAAACCTCCAATACACAAGGAAAAACATAGTTAGGACATATTATAAATTGATGACCCTACTTATGACAATATTGTTCAGTACCATATATGCATTATCACAAAAAGGACAATTATAAAACACTCACCATCCTAACATAAAATCAAGGGCCCTTAGTGCAGCAGTGCGGTCTTGTCTTTCTTCTGAGTAAGGTACCATCCAATGTGATACGAGTGTAATTCCAATCTTTCCCTTTTGTGATGTCTGTTTACATTTCCATCATTTGAGTAACTCAAAACTATCTAATATATTTGTATCAAAAATTTATCATATGTAGCAAATCTATTCTTAAACATAAAATTACTTTAGTTTCCATCGACTATGGTTAGGAAGTAGCATTAAAATTAGCATATACTTTAGAACTCTTTGATAATAATGTGAATTATATATGTAGTTTCCTTGGGTTTTCAAGTGAGACCTGATACTTTCGCTTGTACAAATTTACTGCAGTTGCATGAGCGAGAAGTTCGTGGTGTGATACAATATATGGCTCAGTGCTTGAATCCCCACCAGTACAGTTTAATTGTAGCCATGAAGAGCATCGACCTGGTGCAGAGCTACCAACTGCGTACCCACTCATGCTATATGACCACGGCTCGTTCAAGGTGATCCAGTGCTTCACCCTATCACCAAATTCTTTGAAGCAAAGTTCTGCAAAGCCTTTGAAATCATCCCTATAAAGTCGATCATCAATGTTGGAATATGACACAAATACGTTACAATGTTTTAAATTATGTAAAAATTGTATTGAGATTTTAAATTTCTTGAGGCTTTCTTTTTCTTATTAAAATTTCTTAAATTGTCATTAATATGACCCTAATTTTTAATACAGTAAGAAAAATAAATTATAAAGAAAGATTATAAATAGATTAAAGAAATGTAGTGTACTAAAATAATATTTAAAAAACTATTTGAAATTTATTCAAAATTTGAATATGTACTATTTAAATATAAAAAAAAAAATTGTATGGTGCAAATTTAAATTTAGTGCTCCACATTCAAGATAATATGATTTGCACATTTTTAATTATGCGTATCTTTTAATGTATTTTTAAAAAAAATACTATGTACTAAGAAATACTTCCATAATTTAAATTTGTAGTGGACAATTAAGGTACATACACTTTGTCCCTTTAAGTTTGGTCATTTTTACACTTTGTTCCTTAAATTTTATCCCCCACTTTAGCTCTTCATGTTTCATTTAAAAAAAAAAAAAACTCTAAAAGCTAACTTACGTTCAAAATTAAATATAAAATGATATATTAACAGTCATGTGACATAAATATATTTTATTATATATAATTCACAAATTTAACATAAATCCAAACTTCAATATAGTAATATATTTTTTTATCATGTGGCAATTAACATAACATTTTTTTGTTTAATTTTGAACAAAAACTTAAAACATGTAGAGTTAAAGTGAAAAAAAATAAAAAAATAAAATTAAAGGTCAAAAGTGGAAAAATTGCCATACATAAAGTGAGCAAATAAAACAATTAAAAGAAGAAAAAAAAAAAAGTGAAAACAAAACGGTGCTGTTTTTGGATCACAGAATCCCTGTTGTGCAGCAGGCATCTCATGTCCGCTAAAGTCCACGTTTCATATGGAAATGTTTTGTAATATATATATATATATATATTATTAGAAAGTATAATACTCTAATTTTTTCATCAAATTTTATGATTTTTATTTTTAATTCTTAAAAAATAAATTGAGCTGTCTCATTTGCAAGCCTTTGCGATGAAAATAAAGGATTCAACTGTTCACCCTAGTTTGACTTAAATAAACCATTTGACAACCATCAAAAACAAAGAAGAAAAACAAAAACTCAACAATTAAGAGCATATTGTGATTTTAAATGAAGAGATTAACCATCTCAAAACTATAAGAGATAGAGCAATTTTCTTTATTCCCTTCATATATATATATATATATTCAGTATGAACCAACAATTTAATTTAAAAACAAAAATAAGAAATTTTTATATGCTTCTATCTAGTTTAAATATATACAAATATCACAAATTGACTAAGCTAAAAAATTAAATCATTAGATGAATATATTATTACTTACACAACTTTTGGACTTAAGAAACCACCATACTCATCTTCCAATGCTTGGGGAAGATCCCAATGGAAAAGGGTCACAAATGGCTTTATACCTACAAATGTCAGCATAAGAATATAAGATAATTTTGAGGCTATTAAAAAAGATAGTTAATGATGACACGATTGAGTTGAATCATAACCTTTTCCCAAGAGCTCATCTATAAGGTGGTTGTAATATTTGATTCCTTCCTTGTTCACTCCACCACTTAGCTTTCCACCTAGAAATATTACAAGTATCATCCAAAAATTATGCAAATATAGGTAAGAAAGATAAAAAAAAAAAAATAGTATGGTAACCACTGATTGGATCATCCTAGTTCATAACTTCTATCAATTTTTTCTCCTTTTTTGTTTGATGCCTAGTATTACTCAAATCAAATGATTATAATCTCATTTTGGGTCTCACATTCTTTTTACATCTTCATTTGAGCCCATTTTTCACATATTCTTTGTTACAATTGTGGTTTCATTTGCTTGTGGATGGGTGGAAAAAAACTAAGAGAAGTTCTGGAAGGACTAATTTGAACACAAGCAAATGAAACCACTTCGCTATTTTTCTCTTAGAATTAGTCCTTTTCTCTTAGAAAAAAACTGTAATGGCAACAAAGCCCCGGGGCCAGATGGTTTCAACTTGCTATTTTTCCAGAAGTTCTGGAAGGTGCTCAAAGAAGATGTGATGCTCTTTTTCACAGATTTTCATGACAGGGGCAGATTGGCTAAAGGCTTTAACAACTCTTTCATCACCCTTATACCTAAGAAAATTGATGCAGCCAACTTAAGTGAGTTTAGACCCATTAGTCTTATAGGGTCAGTGTATAAAATACTCTCCAAGGTTCTTGCTAGTAGACTAAAAAAAGTCATGTCAGATGTAATTGGTGAAGCACAATCAGCATTCCTAGGAGGTAGAAACATACTCGATGGGGCTTTGATTGCAAATGAAATAGTGGATGGGTGGAAAAAAACTAAGAGAAAAGGACTAATTCTCAAGATTGATTTTGAGAAGGCTTATGATTCACTCAACTGGGAATTCCTATTCTCAATGCTATCTAGCTTTGGCTTTGGAGCGAAGTGGATCTCTTGGATAAAAAGTTGTCTCTCTTCAGCTAGAATCTCCATCCTCGTTAATGGCTCACCAACTAAGGAGTTCAGTCCTGAAAGAGGTCTCAGACAAGGGGACCCACTATCCCCCTTCCTTTTCAACTTGGCTGCAGAAGGATTGAACATGTTACTGATGAGAGCTAGGGAGTTGGGGCTGCTAAAAGGAGTAGTTTTTGGTGACAATAATGTGGTTGTGTCACATCTTCAATTTGCAGATGATTCTTTGTTGTTTTGTGATGCTGTATGGTCAGAAGTGCTTAATTTAAAAAGGATCCTTAGGTGTTTTGAAATTGTTTCAGGGCTTAAAATAAATTACCACAAAAGTGTTATTTGTGGGTTTGGTATCTCTGAATCTGGGCTTCATGAGTTCGCAGGTATGCTAAACTGTAAAGTTAAGTCAACACTAATCAAGTATCTGGGGTTGCCACTGGGAGCAAGCCCCCATAGAAAGGTGTTCTGGAAGCCTGTCTTGGATAGGATAAAGCACAGGCTTGCTGGTTGGAAGAGGAGACTTCTCTCTTTTGCGGGAAGATTAACACTAATTAAATCAGTGTTATCTAGTCTGCCGGTGTACTACCTCTCTCTGTTCAAAATTCCAGAAGGGATAGCAAAAGAAATTGAAAAGTTACAAGCTTCATTCCTGTGGGGTGGAGTTGAACTTAAGAGAAAAGTTCATCTAGTGAGATGGGATGAGGTAACTAAAAGTACTAAGCATGGGGGATTGGGTGTTAGAAGAATCAGAGACATGAATGTTTGTTTATTAATGAAGTGGTGGTGGAGGTATGCCAATGAGGAACAAGCTCTGTGGAAGCAGGTGTTAGTATGCAAATACAAAGCTGAAGGTGGAAATTGGCGTCCAGATATTCATTCAGGAGGTAGAGTATCCAAGATTTGGGGTGATATATTGGGGGCAGCAAATCAAAATGTCAGCCTTCTGCAATTTTATATTAATAACCTTCAGATTAGAGTGGGTAATGGTTGTAGAGTGCCCTTCTGGCATGATTGCTGGACTGGTGGAGCTAGCCTCAAAGAATCTTTCCCTAGATTGTTCAGGTTGTCAAATGAGAAGGATGGGACTCTAAGGGATTATGCTGATAAAAGGGGAAACTCTGAAAATTGGGTGATTAGCTTCAGAAGGGCCTTATTTCAATGGGAACAAGAAGAACTCCTCAATCTGAACCTCTTTACCAGTCCTAGTCCTGTCTTGAATCTGCTTGTGAAAGACAGTGTTTTGTGGTTAGCTTCCAAATCTGGTCAGTCTTTTGTCTCAACCTTATACAAGCATACTGATGTTGAGCATGGTGAAGTCAATAATTCTAGCAGATTAGTGTGGATTAAGTACCTTCCACCTAAAGTTCAATTTTTTGGATGGCTCGCATGGAAGCATAAGGTAAAAACTTCAGTGTTCTTGCACAGAATTGGTGTGCTGGAGGATAGTGCTGCCACTGTCTGTATTTTCTGCAAAGCTGAACAAGAAACAGTTCAACATGTGCTGATCTGGTGCCCTTCGGTCTGGAGAGTTTGGACGGGTCTCCTGCAATGGTGGGGAGCCCTCTGGGTAGTGCCTCAAACTGTTGATGGCTTACTGCAGTGGTGGGCTGGAAGCAAGGTCATGAAAGCTGAAAAAATAATTTGGAATGCTATCCCCTTGGTGGCTCTCTGGTCCATTTGGAAGCACAGGAACGAGTGCATCTTCCAAGATTCTCAACCTAACATGGTAGAACTTCTTGAAGTTATCATTATTAGGCTAGCAATCTGGTTAAAAGCCACGTCCTCGGATCTTCCTTTTTCTGTAACTGATTTTCTGCATAATCTGGAGCAAATCAGATTTTGTTTGGGTAGGAGAATGTAAGGTTGTATTATCTAAAGGGCCTGTTCTGTTTCTATTATGATGGTTGCTGCTGGTGGCTGCAATGGTAAGCGCAAGGGTCTGTTCTGTTCTGCTATGCAAAGGGTCTGTTTCTGTTTTTTTTTATCTGCTGGTGCTTACTGCTGTCATCTGGGTTGATTGTTGTGTGCCCATCTTGGGTAAGTTTGGGTGTGGTCCTGCAGGTGGATGGATAAGGTGGGCTGTTATGTCCTGCAGTAGGTTTCTTATGCCAACTCAAGGGCTGTGATGGTCTGAATTGGTGTGAGTCCTGGGAGTCCTGGGAGTGTTTCAGGTAGAACAAAATTCTGTTGGATGCTTAAGGACCTCTGTTAATAGTGGTGATAATAGAGAGAGGTTCGAGAGTGTTATGTTGGTGTTTGCTCATTGGTCTCTCACCAACTCTGGGGGTGCTAGCAAATGATAGGATGAGCTAGTTTGGTGCCAACCTCGTTGGGATGATCTAGCCCATTGTGATGCCTATGCACCTCCCTCTTGTCTTTATTGATGTAATTCACTTTGTACATCGTACTAGTTTTCCATCAATAAAGTCTTTTTCTTGCTGTTTCAAAAAAAAAAGATAGGACCATTCTTCCTTGTATATATATAATGTATATTTGACAACATTTAGAGAAACTGCATAATTGATCATCTTACGTGGCAATACTCGAGACCATGAGATAGAGAATCTGTAAGCATCTAGACCCATTTCTTTCATGATCTCTACATCTCCCTGTAACATCATTAGAGAAAAAATAAACTAATAATTTTTTTTTTTCAATAAATCAATTCAATTGTATAACTAAAATTTATTTATGAAAAAATGTTATATTTTTTCCGTTAAATTTACAACATTTCCAAGTACCATAAGCCAGTGAGATTTATGTAAGCAGTATTCATGTAAGCGTATACACTACATTTTAACGCGCTATAATAGTTAGAAATCCATCATTGGATTATTGGCCAATGTCAAAAGCTGGAAACAGTCCAGGCTGCTCGAACCTAAAGCCATGGTAAGTCTCTTTACAATTTATTTGAGCCTCATATGAAACTTCTAAGCCCAAAGGTGAATTTGGATTTCATAGGCAATTTTACATGGAAATTTCCTATACTTTTAAATTTACCTAGACCATTCATTCATACTTTTAAAAACATTTTCAATGATATAAAATTCACTTCATTGCAATTTGAAACCAAGACTAGGTAGTAGTGTTCTTTTAGGACTTCTATTAAATAACTGGTTACGTATTGAGACTCTTGGCTTATTTTTGTTGTATTTATTAAAATTGTAATAATCAAGAGTGGTGATTTTTATTATATGTTTGGATGATGATTATGTAATGGATGGTTGTTTTTATTTTCATTAAATTAGTTTCTATTTTTTCAAAACTCAAATATATCAACTACTTTGATATCATTATTAAATCAATCCAACAAATCAAAAAATTCAAAACTAAAAATATTTCATATATTAAACATATTGAGTACACATTAAAAGCTTAACAACTACACATTACATGATCATCATCCAAACATATAATAAAAATTAATTTGATAAAATAAATAAATAAATGCGTAAAAGATTTATTAATTTTACATAATTTTATCTTTGGTGGGTAGAAATAATTTTTAAAAATTCAAAAATATTTTTTTGACATTTATTTTTATCCAAATTAGTTTATATTTTATCAAATTGAAGACTTGCCCTTGAAATTGAGTAGTGATATCTTCAATTGTTCTTATTTGAAACAAGATTTAAAATTTATGGTCAAATTTGTTACAATAAAAAAATGAAGGACCAAAGTGACACGAGCCCCAAATTAAAGATTGTTAGTGTAATTCACCCTAAATTTATCACTACCAAATTTTCATTCTCCCTTCCCTTTCTCAATCCATTTCTATTGTCACCACCTGATCTAAGGAGATGGTGAGAGTAGTGATATTGCTAGGGTTACAACTCGGATAAGTTCAATTAGATTAGGAGGTTGTCTAAGCCTAATCTAAATTGCGCTAAGATCTGTCCAGGCCTGCACAGGCTCAAATTATAACTTGAGTTTGTTTTCCTAAGCCAAATCCGAGTTAAACCCGAGTTGCATGAATTGCACATAAATTTTAGTGGGTTCCTTTTTTTTTTTTTTTTTGCGCAACTAAATTAATAATTTATTAAAATTAAACTCTATTTACAATTTTTTTTTAAGAAAATCATTAATAACATTAAAACAAATAATTTTTATAATGTAAGAGATATGCCACTATCGTAGTTTTTACAATTTATGAGTGAAAAAAAAAAAGAAAAAAGATTTTGTATTGTGTTACTTGTGTATATAATATATATTCAATATAATATAATGATCTAAATTACTTTAATATCATGTAATGGCTAATAATTTTATGTATATTTTTATAATCTATATATATAATTCGAGTTTCGGATTGCTCGGGATGTCTTTGCCCAAACTGACTCAAATTTAATTTGAACTTTTAATTTTTTGTTCAAATCCATACCGAATTAAAAAATATTGTACCTAAGCCCTAAAACAATTAGGGCTAAGATCGGATTGCTTAAGTTAAGCTCGCCCAATGTGCACCCCTAGACATGGTGGAGATGGATGTTTTTGCTATAAAAATTGTTAGAGAAATATTGAAAAAATATCTCTAGACACCAGAGGTGGTCATTGGTGGTTGAAGACAACTACCAAAGATGATGGCTGATGGTCGGAGAGGGTGGCCAGAGGTTGTTGGCTAGAGGAGGGACGGAGTTCTAACATTGTTGATAATGGATATCAAGAAGGTGAGAGGAGTGCATTTTGAGAATATTAATATATGAGGGAAAAAAAAAAAAGAAGTAAGACTTGCAAATAAATAAGTTTGGTCAATAAAATTGACTTGTAAGCATCCCTAAATACATTGAAGGAGGGTTTTGGAATTGAAAGGCTGTCATATTCTTTGTCGCCCGTTCACAATAAGCCTAAATTTAAATACAAGCAGCTTATCTAAAAAATATAGCATTGCCTAGGATATATATTTAAATGGACCAACATGTAATTTAATGCTTTTGTGAAGTTGAAAACAAATTATGGAAACAACTTGATAACGCTTAGATGGATGTATACCTTGTAACGATGATAAGAATCAATAGCCACATCTCCATTACTACCATCCTGTATTTTACCTGCCACATCACATCAAAGGTCTATTATGAATGGTTTCTATCAGATTCAATTATTGGTCAAAAAAGACTTGGACCCCAGTGGGATAACTCTCAATACCTCCACTGTTTTTTGATTGACTCAAATTATTTTTTATTTATTCATTTTTTTTTTGTCTTACTCTCACAACTCCCACGTGGAGGTGAGGGTGCTGGGGTCACCCCACTGGAGGTCCCAGCATTGTTGACTGTTGGTTGGGTGAAGATGAGAGGCTGTTTATGTCAAGTCGAGTTGTCATGAAAGTTGTCTACCTAAGCTATACTTGAATTATATGAATCCAACTTGGGCTATATTATTCACAAATTTAAGATAAGTTACATTTTTTCTTTCCCAGCTATGCTGTTTAATTTTTTAATGTTGAGTCTTATTACCATTTTTTTTTGGGGGGGGGGGGGGGTAGCAACAATAACATAACAACTAAACTCTTTACAAAAATAATCTAATAATGGTCTTATTTGAAAAGTTGCCTATTTAGTTTTTTTTTATTATTATTATTTTAATTTGGTTAAAAAAGTTGTGTTTGAGAAATTGATTGACTTTTTTTTTGTAATTGATTTGATGATTGTGAGAGAAAAAATGAAATGATTACGGATTGAATGTGACATTTTGTCTTATTAATTATTTTATCTTATTTTGTCTAAGGCCTCGTTTGGGAATAAGCTGTTTTAGTAACTTTTTGACTTTTTATGAAAAGATGTGTAGAAAAGTAAATAGAATGATGTAACAACTTATAGTGACTTTTTAACTAAATCATGTAGTTGCCAAACGAAGCCTAGTGGGCTATTTTAGCACCAACTTTCTTTCCAAATACCCCCAATAAAACAAAGGGCAAAAAAGTGTGTACTATTTTAGAAAGTGGATTAAAAGCCACTTTCTAACTTTTAATCCACTTTATTTTTCACAAAAAAAAGTCAAAAAGTTCAAACCAAATCAAAAAGTCTGTTTTTAACCATCTTCTCAAGTTATGACATTTGTGGGGTTCATTACCACAAATGTCATAACTCAATCCTATGCGAGTCATAATTAAAAAAAAAAATTATAACCAAAAATCACATATCTTAGGTCATAATTAAAATAATATCATAATAAATCATAATTAATACTACAATGTATATAAATATATTATGACTAAAATTTCAATAAGTTATAACTAAAAATGATAAAAATCATAAACAAGAGTACATGACACACCCCAAAATGAGTGGTACCATAAAATTTATCTATAACAAATACCACTATTGGAGCAGGACACCGAAACCACATAATATAAACTTGAGAGTAGAGAGCAGAGACAAATAGCCGAGATGGTTTCGTTATGAATATAGAAATTATCACGTGAGTTAGGAATGCATGTAATTATGTGCTCATTTAATAATATCTTACAATTTTTTAACAAATATATTAATTTTAGGGTTATGTAATCATTTAGGCCTTTACTATACAGAGAAAATTGGTGAAAAGTCAATTCTAAAGTGGTACAAAGAATTAAATCTAAGAAAAATTTTATTTGGTGATAAGGACACGCCGAAAATAGTTGCTGAAAAATTGAGTGGAAAACTGTCCCTTGTGGTTTGGAAAGTTACAAATATCTCATTTTTAGAATTTTTTATTTAACAGAATTAACTAAAAAATGAAATTCATAATTGCTCTCCTATATAATAATAAAATTACTTGAATTATTAATTGAAACATATTTATAACATCATTAAAAATGGTTAACTGACTTGATGATTTATTAATAAAATAAGCAATTTGTTATGAAATTAGAAACCTCAGGGGGTGGAATGTAATTTTCAAAATCACAGGCGTGATTCGTATTTTAATCAAATCTCATAGGGTGTATTTGTAATTTATCCAAAAAAAATTAAAAGTGCAATATATTCATTTACATTTCATTCACCTTTTCATTTTTCTTTATAAATTCATATCAAAATCTATAATTCAAACGAAATCTTAGGAATTTTAAATCTTATTCAAATCTTAGGAATATTTGGCATGATAAAACTCAAATATTGGGTTTGAATTTTAAATTTGTGGAGAAATTAATGAAATAAAAAGAAAAAAAAAACAGTAAATACAATTGAAGTTAATTTTTTTTCTTCATTTTTTCTCCCTTTTTTCTTTTTCCTGTATAATTTTATTTTACAAATCCAAGATCTAAACTCCAAAACAAACAAACAAAAACAAACAAACAAACAACAAATGTCAATACTTTGAGCTTATGTCATTATCATTTAATAGAGGGGTTAAAAAAATTTTAAAAAAAGAAGTAATTAATGTGAATGCTATTGCCAAACTTGAAAATTTTCATTTTTGACATTCAAAATGAATGAGACCTACGTTGAACTTACGTAAACAACTACACTTTTGTCTACCAAACATTATAGTATTCCTTGATTTTCCAACAATAATAATAATATGATGGGGAAAAAAGAAAATCATAATAACTAAACCAAAGCTTCAAAATTTCAAAATTGAACTTTACTCAAAATTTTATCTCATTGAGTCGATGAAAACAATCAATTAAATTTTGATTATCAAACCTGATATAATATACAATAAACAAGATAGCCAGAAATTTTCAATATCTTAAAATATTATAGTTTTACATTTGTTCGTATGAAGTGAAAATATATTAAATAAAAAAATTGAAGGAGAGAATGCATAATTTATAATTTTTTCATTTTGTCGTCTTTACTGTTTAACAAAAGTGAAGTTTACATGGATTATGTAATCCTATGAATTGCAAGCGCGCGCGCGTGCGCGCGCACACACATATATATATATATATATATATATATATATATCTTAATGAGCTTGCGATGCATAGCACTCGTTTGGGAAGTTTGATTGGGGTGGGTTGGGGTTAAAATAGTCACAAAAAGACAAAATAGGTTTTTTAACCAAATAAGACAAAATGTTACATCCAAACCAAAATTATTTCATTTTTTTTTCTCATAAAAGTAAAAAAAAAAACCAAAAAACCAAAAAACTCATCCTAAACGAGACTGTTTAGGCCAAGCTAAAATAACTAAAAAACCAAAAAGCCAACTCACATCCCAAACGAATCATATAAAGCTTGATTATTGAGTTTTCTGTCAAGTTAATATATATATATATATATATGTATATTTTAAATAAAGCTCAGTTAACTTATTTTAGTCAAATTGAGTTGTAAACATTTGTTGAATCTAAAATATTGCAAACCAAATTCACTTGAGTAATCCTAAACAAGTCATTCTCAATACTTGTTTAACTCCCACCTAAAAGACTCAAAAACAAAAAATAATAAATAAATGGAAGAAGTAAGGTCTTGAAATGAAACTTTTTAATTTTTGAAGCATTACATTAGTAATGTCAGGTGATAATCTATAAGTAATAGATAATTATAGGTAAGAGGGGATATGAAATGAGAGAGAGAGAGAGAGAGAGGGAGAGAGAAGAGTATATAAAGGAAATAATTTGATGAGTAGATTAATTAAAGAAGAAATGAGACCTGGATATCTATGCGTGAAGGTATCCCATATGCTAGGACCTCTACCACCTTCATTTGCTGCACCTTCGTACTGAAAAAAGAAAAAAAAAAAAGAAAAAAATTGCTTCAGACACATCTAAGTAGTTCATTTGTGTGAGTCCTACCTAGGTTCCATAAAAATTAATAACTCTTGTCTATTTGAAACATGTCATTTGTGCGAAAACAGTTTACAAAATTAAAAAAATAATAATTTTTTGGTGTTTTGTAAAAGATTGTTATTTCAAAACAAAATCCCCCAAAAGTTTTGGGAAACAATTCACCGAACTTTTTTATTTTTTGTTTTTGTTTTCTAAAAATAAAAACAAAAATCAAAAGCACAAACCAAACAACATAACTTTTTCTTGATGGGCAACCAAACAACATAACTAGTAGCACAAATATGAACCACAATATACGGTAAATTGAGGTAGATATAAAGGAACCTGATAAGCAGCAGAGGCTGTGCCAAAGGTAAAATCGGGTGGAAAACCGGTGCGATTGAGAGAGTCACTGCCATAACTACTATGTGTTGAAGCTTCCTCACTACCATTTGTTGTTGTTGTTCTTGATTGAGCTATTACAAGGAGGAGAGACAAGAGTATATAACCCATAATTGATTTTGGTTACCCTCTCACCTCTTGCATGTTTTGGCTTTAAATATATAGTGCCATGAGAATAGGTTAAAAATTTGTTGTCCTTTTAATGAGAAATTCTTGTATGTTAATGCGATAACACATGGCATTGTTTTTTGCTAATCATAAATGTAGATATGCTCCCTGTTATTATCTAAACACTCGATATAAATGTAGTAGACTTTATTGTCAAAATCAATCACAGTAGTAGAAGATACCACATAACATATACCTTATCTACTTACAAAAATTACGCATGTATTGATATGGCAAAACGCGAAATAATAACAATCTTAAAATCTGTTGATTAAAAAAGGATACTGGAAGTAAGATTCTTCTATAAACTCATTGATTCATAAAGAATACCGAAAATAAAAACTCAATAGTAGTTGATTCACAAAGTATATCCAAAGTTGAAACAATAGAGTACAAAACTTGAAATATATGAACTTTCAAAACTATCCCCTTGCCCTAATGCTTACATCTTTATTTATAATAAATCAAATTTTTGTAAAATAAGAAACTAATAAAATAGGAAAATTGCATCATATCAAATCAGGAAACTAAATAATTAAATAATTCTATAATATTCTATACTAAATTAGAAAATTCATAATCAACTATTAATTTCAAAATAATAAAATAAAAATATTTATTTTTTAAATTTCGGCTTGCATCATTATGATATTTTTTTAAATTCAGTTGCATCATTATGCAAGCTGAATTTTAAAAAATAAATATTTTTATTTTATTATTTTAAAATTCATAGTTGATTAGGAATTTTTTAATTCAGTACAGAATATTATAGAATTATTTAGTTATTTAATTTCCTAATTTGATATGATGCAATTTTCTTACATTATTAGTTTTGAATTTATTTCTATTTTATTAGTTTCTTATTTTACAAAAATTGGGTTCATTATGAATAAAGATATAAGCTTTAAGATAAGGGAGATAGTTTTTGAGAATTAATATACTCGAGGTTTATACTTTTTTGTTCCAACTTTGGATATTCTTTGTGAATCAACCATTGTTGACCCTTTATTCTCCATATTGTTTGTGAATCAACGAGTCTATAGAGGAATGTTACTTCCGGTATTCTTGTTTGAATCAACAGATTTTAAAATTATTAATATTTAGCATTTCGCACCGCATCATATATTTTATCTACATACAAAAATTACTCTTAATAAATTGAGAGATTAGTCAATAATTGGTGTAAGAATACAGTTCGTTTGATCTTCTTAGTCAAATTCCACCACCTATGTCTATTTAAAAAAAGAAAAAGAAAAAAGAAACCATTGTATTATGTCACAAAAATATACATTATCTCTTGTGATGTTAAGTATGCAGAAAAATTATCTACAAAAATTCTCAAAATTTGAAATATTTGTCTCAATTTGACTCTGACGTGTTCCACACTAAATGTACATTCAAACTTTGAATATTTTTCTTGTTACATTTTTGCTCTCTCTCTAACTACACATTTTAATCTTGCTTCTGAGCCATTTTATTTTGCCCAACTTTACCCTTTTTTGCAGCAATCTTACTCATTGCCACATGCTTTTTCAAAATCATGTGACGGTGAGTAGGATTGCTTATTATGACTTAGGTGTTATGAATTCAAATATCATAAACAGTTTTCCATGTACTGGGAGAAAAAAACATAAACATTAGACTCTCTACAGACTCTGTAGTGATAAAAATCTTGTGTCACTGCTCTTTATCTTGATTGATGTTCATCTTCACATATAAAATTTAAAATTTATGCTTATCATAGAATCGTTAGAGAGTTGAACCATGGCAAGTAGTGAACATTTTTTGAGAGAAATCTTATCTACAAGATCACACTTTGCAATGAGAAAAATGGGTTGTGGTACCATCTTAAAAGTCATTCATGATTGTTGATATCCTAATAAACAAACATGCTGATCTTTGTTCTTTTTGGGGGGGAATTATTTTTGTTTGGCTCCAGTTGGCTTTTTTTTTTTTTTTTTTTTTTTTTGATCAGCGAAGAAAAGGAATCTTTATTGATGAAAACCGAGTAAGGGAATACATCAATAAGGGAGAAGGGGAGGGGGAAGGGGTAGGGGAAAGATGGTGAGTTGGTGAGTAACCAACCACAATCAACAAACCCAACCCACAATACAACCAAAATCAGAAACATACCAAAGCCAACAGATAAAAAATACAACCGGCCAATAAAGCAAACCATCTTTCCCTCTGCTGGAGCATCCAAACAGCAGACATGCTCCAGTTGGCTTTTGATAGTGTTGTTTTTGTTATGTTATTTGTGATGGTTATTTTTCAGTCTATTTGGTTGGTTTTTCACCAACTCTCAGTAGTTGCGCTTGTATATAATTGATCGCAATTTTCGGTGCCAACCTTGTCAGAATCATCTTGTCTCTTTATGATGTATTTTGTACTCACCTCTTCTTTCTCTTTATTAATGTAATATCTTCTTATTTTGTCAATTTTTATCAATAAAGTTTGTCTTTGCCAATAAACAAATAAATAAAAATACAATTGGGCAACCTTATGCTTGGAAAACTACGCTTTACACTTGTAAATGATGAGACTTTTAGAGTTGTTTTGAATCTTCACATATTGTTAATCTTTAAAAAAATTGTCCAATAATGCATGCAATTTGATTGGGATCCAATTCTTTATTAGTTTAATGTATCCTCTCTAGTGTAAATTGGAATCTAATAATTAGAAGATTTATGTGTTCTTTTCAATATGCATTGATTGAATTAGACTCCTACATAAAAATTGACTTTTACTCCCAGGTTCAATATTATATGGTTGTGCAAATTTGTTTACCTTGAAAAATACACAACATTTGATTGATTCATTTTGTATTTTTGGTGGACCATCCCCATGGTTCAATTAATGGAATTTTGTGTATTGTTATTAAGTACGTGGGAATAATAGTTCTTATTTTTTTTAATCAACAAGTAAAATCTTTATTGATGAAATCAACATTACAATGATGACAGTTCTATTCATCATTAAGTTGACCATTATATTTACAATGCTTATAGTTCCAATCATCATGTGGCAAGAATTTCTGTTGTACTCTTTCAAATGTATAATAGAATACAATTATTTTTTCTTTTATGTTTTAGGAAATTTAATTAAGATTAATTAGTGAAAAATCTACTTTTATCCGTGCATATGACATATGGTCTTATGATTGATTTGTTTTGCTTATAAAGATGTATGATTAATGAAATATATTGGAAAGAAATACTAATTATTAGTTTAGAAGATAATTTTTTTTACCCTTATTTTTTTGAGTAAATTGGTGATAAATCCAATCTAAGGAGGGTATAAGATATTACGTTCAGTGGATATTTTTTTATTAGTAAGAGATTTACCATTTGTGAAATAGTTTTGTGAGAAGTCCTTTTGTTAGTTTTGAAGGATATTTTGTTTCCAATTTTACCCCTTAATATATTTGTTGACTTTTTTTTGTATCTTTTGACTTTTGTTTAATTATTTGTTCACATTTATATCTATCTATTTAAATTTATATCTATCTGTTTAATTTTTTTTACTATCTGTTCAAATTGATATCTATCTGTTGAATTTTTTTTCCTATATGTTCCATTTTTCTGTGAGTTTCTCTTTATTTGTTTAAAATCTGTGAGTTTCTCTATCAATTTTAAAAAAAAATACAAAAATCTGATCTATCTGTTCAATTTTTTTATATTAATATTTTTAATCTGTTCAAATTTTTAAAAAAAATTTATCTGTTCAATTTTTTATTCCTAAATATTTTATCTGTTCAATTGGTATACCCTACCTTCGACCATAAACTTGTTTTTGAACTGATCTTGGTAAAAACTACTGACTGTAAAAATGTTTGTGAGAGAAAGAATATGTTGTGTATGTTTTATCTATATAATTTTTAGCTGCAACAACAAACTACAACCAAAATCACAATCAATTGATATCTGTTCAAACCACTACAAAAAACAACTCATCTACATTAACTGTGCAAAGCTCAATTCAACACTAGATCTAAGCAGATAACCACACACACCAAAAAAAAAAAAAAAAAAAAAAAACGACAACAACTAGATTTGAACAAATTGAAGAAGAATAAGTCAATCTAGATCTAGAAACCACCGACGACTCTGACTATAAAGGCGACTACATCTATCCCCCATCTTCCTTGCAAATGAAATATTTTATGTAGAAAAATGAAGATTGTGTGAGAAACCTAAAGACAAACAAATCACCAAAATCACCAAATAACAACTAAAGACAACCAAATCTACAAGATCTACTCAAAGTTGAGTAAGAAACCTCACCATCAGAGATAGCGTTATGAATTTTGGCGCATTTTTGAATGACGTTGTGGTTGTTAAGACCTTCATCTTTCTCAATCAACGACTCAGGAGAGCCTCTATTCTTGTTTTATTGCTGCGGTTGCCAAAGAGGGTTTTTCTAGTAAGAGCTTGACTTTGGAGACGAGCACCTACTAGAATAAGGAGAACACAATTCTGATGACGGTGCACACTAGGATTACTATCTCTGTGCCGAAATCTGAGAGTATCGCCTCCCTCATGATTAACTTGTTTGGTGGTAGCACATAGTGGAGTTCGACTCACTCAGCTCGGTTTCATCTCGCTCTGCCAGTATTAGTTGTTAATCATGAACTCAAGAGAGAGAGAAGAGAGAGAAACACAATGCGGAAAGAGAGAGAGAGAGAGAGAGAGACAGACAGACAGAATGAGAGCATTTGGTACGAGATAGAGATTACGACGATGACGATAAAACCGCGACGGCGACAGAGCTGCAAAACAAAGACATGAGAGAGAGAGAGAGAGAGAGAGAGAGAGAGATGAGAGGGTTTGTTTTGTGTTTCACCGTGGATACCATATACATAAGGGTAATTTGGTCATTCTGTAGAAGTTTATCCTTATAGAAGTTTGTCCTTTGAACAAAAGAAAATCGAACTTGGACTTTTGAACCAAGCGCCCTATTTTTATTTATTTTTTCTTTTTTCTATTTCTACTTTCTCAATTGCTACCCATCGTCGCCTTTCATTACCACTTGCATCGTTGGCAACTTGTTGAAAAATTGGCTAATGCTAAAAAAATCATCAGCGAACAAATGGACACGTGTACTAAGCACAAGAGGATACAACCCTTATAACCTATAACTGATTTTTGTTACACTGTCGGCTCTTGTTTCATTTATACATGGAGTGTGTGCCAACCAAGAGGCACAACAGTTAGAATTTTGAGTCAAACACACCATTTAGTAGCAAACTAGTTTCTCAAAGAAACATGGTACGCTGGTTTAGTTTTGAAATTAATTTTGAAAAATAATTTTGTGAAAATAATTTTAAAAATTCAAAATTTATTTGACTATAAATTTTCAAAGTTGTTTTGAGTTTTATATTTTCAAAATAGAAGACGAGAGAAATTGGGGTCCTAGGCCATTCAGGTTCCTAAATGCTTGGATCCTGCACCCAAGCTTCACATTTGTTGTGCACAAATCATGGTTGGATTCACATGTGCAAGAATGGGTTGGGTATAGAGAAAAGATCAAATTGTGCAGTCTTAAACCTGAGTTGAAAAGGTGGAACACTTAACTATTTGGTTGTGTGGAGGATCAACTGAAAAAGGTCGAAGATGAGTTACATGAGTTTGATTTATTGGTAGAATTAAGGCTATTAGAATCTCAGGAAATTGCAAGAAGAAAGGAGGTGAGGAATTTGGTATGGTCATTAAAAAAGAAAAAGGATCGGATTTGGTTCCGAAAGTCTAGATTGAATTGGGCTCAAAATAGGGATAGAAATACTGGGTTCTTTTACATAATTGCTAGCCAAAGGAAAAGAAGGAACTTAGTGGACTCAGTGGTAATTGATCCTGTTAGCATTAAAGATATAGAACTGGTGAAAGAAGAAGTGTTAAGGCATTTTACAAAGGTATTTTCGGACGATTGGCCATCTAGACCAAAATTGTCTGGTACTAAAGTAGCGGAGCTTCTAGAAAAAGAATTCACAATGGAAGAAGTATAGGATGCAATAAAAGGTTATGATGAGAATAAAGCGCCAAGACCGGATGGGTTTAACATGGCATGCATCCAGAAATGCAGGAAGTTCATGAGGAGTGATCTATTCCAATTCATGCAGGAGTTCTACAATAATAGTAAGCTGGTCAAAGGGCTCAATAGCTCATTCGTTACCCTTATTCTGAAGAAGATCAGCCCCTCAGGTTTGACAGATTACAGGCCTATAAGTTTGGTGGGTGTAGTGTATAAATTATTGGCTAAGGTACTTTCAAAAAGATTGAAATGGTATTACCATATGTGATTAGTGAAGTGAAAACTTCATTTTTGGGAGGTAGGAACATCTTTGATGAAGTAATGATGATTGCCAATAAGGTGGTGGATTGGTGGAAAAAGTCCAAAATGAAGGGAGTGATATTCAAACTTGATTTTGAAAAAGCTTATGATTTGGTCAACTAGGAGTATTTGTTTTCTATGATGGAAAATATTGGGCTTGGGGAGAGATGGTTGGGTTGGATAAGAACTTGTGTCACTATGACAAGGATTTCAGTACTTGTTAATAGATCACCAATCGAAGAGATTTGTCCACAAAAGGGATTAAGGCAAGATGATCCTTTATGTCCCTTTTTGTTTAATAGAGCACTTGAGGGACTTCACCTATTGTTGGAAAGGGCAAAAGCTTTGGGGTTAATAAATGGAGCTGCTATTAGGCAAGCAGGATTAAAACTGTCTCATCTCTAGTTTGCCCGATGATACTATCCTATTTTGCAAAGTAGAGTGGGAGGAGATTGTGACTGTCAAAAGGATTCTCACATGCTTTGAGCTTATGCCAAGACTTAAGATAAATTTTCACAAAACTGTGGTGTGTGGAGTTGGGATTAGTGATGAAATTAAACAAGTCTTTGCCTCAAAACTGCAGTGCCTATGCTAGAAGTTGCCCCTTAAGTGCTTGGGTCTACCAGTTGGGGTAAATCCAAGAAAAAAGAAGATTTGGCAGCCTGTGGTGGAGAAAGTAAAGGCCAAGTTAGCTCTATGGAAGAAAAAGATGTTGTCCTTTGCTGGCAGGTTAACATTAATAAAAAAAATCTATCCTAGATAGCCTCCCTGGAGTTTACATTTCCATTTTCAAATTACCTAAAGGAGTAGCAAAGGAAATTGATAAGTTGAAGGAAGCATTTCTGTGGGGTAGCTCAGAGACAAGAAGAAAATTTCATTTAGAGAACTGGAAAGAAGTAACTCTAAGCAAAGAACAAGGAGGGTTAGACATAAGAAGGGTAAGGGATATAAATGATTTTATGATAGCTAAGTGGTGGTAGAGGTATGGGGTAGAAGATGATTCGATGTGGAAAAAAGTAATTATCAGCAAGTATGAGGTAGTAGGAGGTAGATGGTTACTAGTGATGGAAGGGGTTGGAAATGAATCTACTGTATGGAGTGACATACCAAGTGTGTCAAGGACTAACTCTGGACTATTTGATTTTTATTTTTATTTTTATTTTTTTGTAAAATTTGATTAGCGATGGGTGTAGGATTGATTTTTGGCATGATAGGTGGCTTTGGAACTTTCAATTAATAGTGGAATTTCCCAGGTTGTTTATATTATCTATGGAAAAAGAAGGGACATTGAGCTCTTTCATGCAAATGAAGGATAACTCAGGGGTTTGGAAGCTACTGTTCAAATGACCACTCCTTGCTTGGGAGGAAAAGGAGGTTAGTAGGCTAAAAGTGTTGATAAGAGATGCTCCCTGGCTTAATGTGGGGCCTATAGGACTCAGTTAGCTGGGATGCATCCCTTGATGGTCAGTTTACTGTGGCAGCAATTAGAGAATGGCATGAGTTAAGTCAAGGTCCAAGATTGCAGGTTCCTAGGTTGCTATGGAAAGGTGTAGCTCCACCAAAAGCTTAGTTCTTGAGTTGGTTGGCATGGAGGGGGATGGTGAAAACAACTGAGAGGTTTGGGGTATTAAGGGGTGGTTTGGGATGATCCAAATAAGTGCACTTTTTGAATTTTTATGAAATATGGGTTGTGTTTAAAGTGATGTGGTAAAAATGTGATGTGACTTAAATAAGATAGTGACTTTTTGGCTTTTTGACTTTTTTAGGTTATGACAAACAAGGCCTAAGTAGCACTGTGGAGAATTTATGCCCATTTTGTAAGTTGGAAGCAGAGTCAGTGGATCACATTATGTTACAGTGCTCTGAGGTTTGAAAGGTTTGGTCATCTCTACTAAAATAGTGGGGCTTATCTTGGGTCACACCTGCTACTATTGATGGAGTGCTGCTATGGTGGCTGGGAACAAAATTTAAGTAGTTAGGAAGATTTGGAGGCTTGTACCAATTGCAATATTGTGGTCAATATGGAGGTTAAGAAATGAGTGTGTTTTTAATGGGAGTCAGCCAAACATGAAGGAGCTTGGTGAAATTGTAAAGGTAATGATTGGGTTGTGGATGAAGTCTGGGTTGCCCACAATCCCTCATTCAATGCATGATATTGTGAAGAATATGAATCAAGTATGGTTATGCATTTGAGGGTGTTTAGTTGTATGGGTAAGTGTTGGTTTGTGTGGGGTTGGTTTTTTATTGAATTTGTTGTTTGTTCTCTGTTGGTTGCTCACCAACTTGGGATTGGGTTCTGTCATATGATTGTTATTCTGGGTGCTAACCTAGTTGGGATTTGGATTTTAAGATATAATGACTTTTGCTCTCCCCCCCTCCCTTCCTCTCCCTCTCCATCTCCCCCTCCCTCCCCTCCGTCTTTTATTGATGTAATATTTCTCAAATGTTGTATTGTTTTCTATTCATCAATAAAGGTCTCTTTTTGATTGATCAAAAAATATATATATAGTTTCAAAATAGTTTATAGAAATTTGAAATTTGAAAATATGTTTTTTCAAAATTGTTTTTGTTTTTTTGTTGTTATAATTAGTTGTCATTTTAATTGGAATTAGTCAATAATAATTATAAGATAAGCTTCATTTTACCTCTTTGTAGTTTAAACCATGTGCGGTCTATCTCTATAACGTTTGAAAATGACTACATAACCCTCTTGTGGTTGTGGATTCAAGTAACCACTAAAATATCATTAAATTTTCGTCATTTGTTTAGAAAGCAAAGTGCACTTTATCTCCCTATATTTTATTCTATATATGATTTAAACCCTGTACTTTTATCAAATTATGCAATGACGGAAGTCTTATTGATGGAATGCACATACACAATGAGAACATCAAGGCCCGACACCATCGTAGGGCTCGATGAACATCAAGACTGTTTGCACTTTGAGCTTAGAAAATTTTCAAAAATCTTATCCCAAAATCGCATGACAAGATCTATAGAATGGATAATTTGTTGGGAATTTTATTGTGAAAGGAAATTAACTCCATAGAAATTGAAAATGTACGACCTTGTAAGGTACCTGTTCGCATGAAATAATATAGCCCTTCATAAAACGAGTTATAAATTTTCAAAATAGTCACCAATGCTACTAAAACACCATCCCCAAGACATTTTTTTGTAAGAAGAGTTTTAGCCTTCATATACATTATGTCAAGTCTAGTATAAAAGAGAAAATATATGAACAACAACGTTCGTTAGACCAGCAGATTGAAATATTGTTCCAAGATTCTTAATCGTTGTATCTTGAAAGACAGATGCCCATTTGAACTCATGAGCACCGAAGAGAGAGGCAAAATTTGTTTTAAGAATGTCGTGTCTAACACAAGTCTTAATCAAATTATTTTTTATTTCTAGAATTATACATTATATTTGTAAGTTTTTTCTGAATTATTTTCTAAATTCACCAAATTTATTTTCAGTTTCAATTTATTTATTAATTTCTAAATCTAGTTCAAAGTTTTATCTGCCACATATGATTTATTCTAACATGTTTTACACTATTGACCTTGTCAAATTTTAGCCAAAATCAATCGCATTGATGACGTTTTTGGCTTGTTTTTGTTTTACAATAGAATTTTCTTTTCTTATTTTGTTCTTTTTCAATGCTCAATGTCTTTGATTAAGGCATTGTTTGGCAGCTTTCCATTTTGTTTAATATTTGATTTTTTTTTTCTCATTAATACACTCTTGGATTTTTTATTTTTTTTTCAAAAAAACTAAACTAGTTTAACAAAAATAAGCACTAAATATTTTTTTCTTTAAAAAAAAAAGAAAAGAAAACCATATAAAATCATGAGTCTTTCTTTTTTTTTCTTTTTTGTTTTCACCAATTTTAAATTTTTTGAAAACAAAAGAAATAGAATTTGAAACTCAACCAAACAGAGTAAATAACATTTTGAAACTTTGTATATTCTTTGTCAATCAAACCACTACTAAGCCTTTATTCCAACCTTCTTTATGAATCCACGAATTTAGAAAATAATTTTGTTTTTGACATTGGGCTACATTTATTTAGGTGAAAAATATTTTTTTAAGGAAAATATATGTTTTATGAATTTTTTTTTTTAAAAATAAATGTTTTTCTATGTTTGGTGTGGTGGTGGTGGTAGTGGTGATGGAATAAAGATGGAGGTGGAGCTGGTGATGGTGATGGTGATGGTGGCATGATAGTGGGGCGGTGGAGGCGGCCATGGTGAGGGTGGTGTGGTGGTGGAGGTGTGTGTGATCGTGATAGCATAGTGCCATTACTAAGATTTTAATTTAAAAAATATTTTCTATATTTTCAAATATTAAACTTATTTTCTGACCATAGAAAATGTTTTCCATACCCCAACAAATACAAAACCATTTTTCAACCCAAACAAATGGATTAGTTCAAATTGAAGGACTGAAAGTCGTGTTATCTTTAATTTATCTATTACACATTTCGATTGCACGTTTCTACCACATCACGTGTGTAAATTGTGATGGAACTGATATATTCATACATTAGTTGTAAAAATGCATATTTGTCACATTATGAACAATAATTCAAAGAAATCTTATCTATAAAAAGTAAAATAAAGATTAATGCTTTTAGAGTTTGTTTGGGATGAGAGAGTTTTGATAATAAAAAATAAAAAAAATCAGAAGTTATATAAAAAAAGTTAAAAATTATTTTTATTATCTATATATATATTTTTTTAAATTTGAAAAATTATTTCCAAACAATATAATTTTATTGATCTTATATTTTAATAAAAAAATAACTTAAAAAGTGACTTTTCAAAACTTTACATCGAGAAAGTCCTGTGTTACTTTGCGCTTACTTGTCATTGATGTTGATGTCACAAACAATATGCAAAGACCGGAAATTTGTCCTTTACTCTTCAAATAATAGACTTTAGATTTGCTAAATCTAGGGCTGGGCAACAAACCCATCCGCTTGCACAAATCGTCCGATTCTACTCTACTCGTAGTGTTTTGGGCGGTTTCGATGTAGGTAGGCGGGCGGGTGCGGGTCAAGAAATTGACAAAAGATCGGGTTCGGGTCGAACCCGACCCGCCCGCAACTCGCATCTTCTTTTTTCTTTTTTTTTTAAAAGAAAAAACAACTAGTTATTATTATTATTTTTTACATTTTGGATGGATGGAGATAACTAGTTATTATTTTTATTTTTACATTTTGGATGAAAGTAAAATTTATTATATGGGCACTTATATACATTATCATGATCTAATGATATTTAAATTAGTGTTACTAGTTTGACTTTTATTTATATATATATAAAAAAAATCATTATATTCCATTAGTCTAGGAGACACAGTTAAATATGATATTTTGAATTGTCATTCTATTATCACATTATTGCATATTAAAAACTAAACAGTGAAGATTAATCCACTATTAAAATTAGTGTTACTAGTTTGACTTTTAAAGGTTTGTTTTTGCATATTTAAATTAGTGTTACTAGTTTGACTTTTAAGGGTTTGTTTTTGCAAGCTAAGGATGAAAATTAATTACTATCCTCAAGCATGGTTCCATATCATCTTATCAAACATGTGGACTATTTATTATGATCATGAATTGTATATCTTGTAATTTAATTTATAACTCTTCTAAAAAAAAAAAAGTGTTTAGAAAGTAACAAAAAATGTCAAGTTAAAAAAAAAAAAAAAAAAAAAAAAAAAAAAAAAAACTAAACCGCAAACCGAACCGCACCCGCCGCACAAACCGCGAACCGCATCGCAGGCGGTTGCGGGTCCATTTTTCCCCAACCGCATAAGTGCGGGTCAGGTCGGGTTTGACCCGCACCCGACCAAAACCGACCCGCGAGCAGCCCGGCTAAATCTTTATGTAATCTTAAAATAATCTTCACGTCCAATTATTTGGTTACTTGTCTAATAATCTCTCCATTCAATAATTGTCTAATAATCTTCACATTCAGTGGCGGAAGGACGTTGGGGGTGAGGGGGTCACGCGTCCCACTGATTTTTTAATTTATTTTATTTTATTTTTTGTTTGGATTTGAGTTTGGTCTTGTTTAGAGTGTGCCTGCTACACAGTCCTTCCAAATGCATCCCAAACACACTGACACCACACGGCCCCATGACCTGTTTTTTTTTTTTTTTTAATCTCAATCCCAACCAAACACCGACACACAAATTTTTTTTTTGGATGAGTACATGTAACTCCAATTACGACAAGGCTAAAATTTTAATAGTGTATGAAATTTTTTATTTTTTTATTTATTCACAGTACTTGTTAAGTATCTTCATTTTTTTTTTTTGTCTTCATTATCTCCCTTTGTTGCTTTGTAATTTACCGACTCACGATTTATCATATTAGGATAACACAACACGGATGTGGGACTATTTGGAAAAAATATGTGATTCCCCACAAGTAAATCAATCAATGGGAATAAAAACTAATGCGGAAAAATTAAATCAAAGGCAACACAAGAATTTTTACGTGGTTCCCTCAATGTGAGGTACGTCCACGGGATCAAAATCCGATTCCACTATCAACCAAATAATTTCAAACGATTACAAAAGAGACACTAATGGTCTCACAAAACCACCCTTAGGTGAATTCCAAATAATCACAAATAAACAAAGAGGAAAGACCTCACCAAATAAAAGAATCAAAATCTTCAGAACTAGAGTTGAAGAAGACCCAAAATAACGAATCCAAATCGGTCAAGAACCTCGGACCAATCTTAGCCACCAAAAAGTGAATACACACCGCCACTATGACTCCACAAATTGAATTATCAATGCACTGTCTCCAAATATTATAAAAAACATGTGTTGCTTTTTCACCAAAGCCAAACGGCTGTCTTCTACTTCTTTTCTTGGGAAAACAATGCTAAAATATGTATTATGAATCTAGGGTTTTTAATCAAATCTTAATTGTTTTCAAATTAGATTAGGTCTCCACAAAATTAGATATAATATATAAAAATATATTATACCTAAATCAAACCAAATTAAAACTCTTTTAGTAAATCAATTGGGTCCCACACTCCAATAAGGAGGTATACTCAACAATTCTCCCCCTACCGACTTAGGTGGA
Organism: Camellia sinensis; assembly: GCF_055761805.1. NCBI lineage: Eukaryota > Viridiplantae > Streptophyta > Magnoliopsida > Ericales > Theaceae > Camellia > Camellia sinensis. The sequence continues at coordinate 4,612,095 of NW_028128987.1, forward strand.
GAAATCAACCATACCCGCCAAAGTTCGACACTTCAAATGTTTGTCCCTCGACAAAGTCTTAGTCAACATATCCGAAATATTATCATCTGTGTGAACCTTTTCGAGTTGTAACAATTTCGAATCTAACACATCACGAATCCAATGGTATCTCACATCAATGTGTTTCGATCTTGAATGAAAAGTGAAATTTTTGCTCAAATGAATAGCACTTTGACTATCACAATAAAGCACATACTTTTCTTGCTTCAAACCCTACTCTTGCAAAAATTTCTTCAACCATAACTCTTCTTTGCAAGCTTCCATAATGGCAATAAATTCAGCTTTGGTAGTTGAGAGAGCAACACATTTTTGTAATTTAGATTGCCATGCCACAGCTCCCCCTGCAAAAGTCATCAAATACCCCGAAGTAGATTTCCTAGAATCAATATCACCAGCCATGTCAGAATCTGTGAACCCATCAAGCATCGGTTTACCATCCCCAAAACACAAACACACCTTCGAAGTCCCTCGAAGATACCTTAGAATCTATTTTACCGCTGCCCAATGTTCTTTACCCGGATTAGAGAGAAAACGACTCACCACACCAACGGCGTGAGCAATATCCGGCCTTGTACAAACCATGGCGTACATCAAAGAACCAACTGCTGAAGCATAAGGAACTTTCAACATCTCTTCTTTGTCTTTCTCACTTGTAGGACATTGATTCGAACTAAGTTTGAAGTGACCCGCAAGTGGACAACCAACCGGCTTTGCTTTATTTATGTTGAACCTCTCAAGAACTTTCTCAATGTAGCTTTCTTGAGACAACCAAATCAGCCTCTCTTTGCGATCACGAACAATTTTCATACCAAGAATTTGCTTTGCCAGCCCCAAATCTTTCATAGCAAAAGACTTGCTCAACTCCAATTTCAACCTGTTTATCATGGTAGAATCTTGACCCACAATTAACATGTCATCAACATAAAGCAAAAGAATAATAAATTTGCCATCCGAAAAATTTTTCACAAACACACAATGGTCCGAAGTGGTTTTAGAAAAACCATTATTCATCATGAAAGAGTCAAATTTTTTGTACCACTGCCGCGGGGCTTGCTTGAGGCCATACAAGCTTTTCTTCAATTTGCAAATAAATTTCTCTTTCCCTTTCTCTACAAAACCTTCCGGCTGCTCCATGTAAATTTCTTCTTCAAGGTCACCATGAAGAAATGCAGTCTTCACATCAAGTTGCTCAACTTCAAGGTTCATACTTGCAGCCATGCCAAGTATAACCCGAATAGAAGACATCTTTACAACAGGTGAGAAAATCTCGTCAAAGTCAATGCTTTTCTTTTGCCCAAAACCTTTCACAACAAGGCGTGCCTTGTACCTCAGATTCTTGCCATCATTCTTCAATTTGAAAACCCACTTATTTTTCAAAATTTTCCTCCCTTTAGGCAACTTCACTAAATCATAAGTCTGGTTTTCAAGCAAGGAATTCATCTCCTCGTTCATGGCCTTTTTCCAATCACCTTTCTTTACATGCTCAATTGCTTCTTGGTAGCTCTCAGGCTCCCCTTGATCAGAAATCAACACAAATTCATTAGGAGGATACTTTCTTGAAGGTTGTCGGTCCCTTGTAGATTTCCTCAACTCAAGTTGTGGTGGTGGTTCTTGAGTTGGATGCTCTTTCTCAATTTCTAGCTCAACTTCATTAGAATTAGCATCATCCTCTATATCTTCAATAAGTGGCTGTACATCTCCCCCATTTTCATCATCAACTGAAGATGAAGGAGATGGATCCATGTCAATGAGATCACTAGTTTTTGGCTCCTGTTGATCACATTTGCCAAAGTCTTTAATTGTTTGGTCTTCAAGAAACACAACATCACGACTTCGAATGACTTTCTTGTCGACCGGATCCCACAATCTATAACCAAATTCATCACGCCCATAGCCAAGAAAAATACATTGTCTTGACTTGCTATCAAGCTTGGACCTCTCATCTTTTGGAATGTGAACAAAAGCTCGGCAACCAAACACTCTCAAGTGCTCATAAGACACATCTTTTCCGGTCTAAACTCTTTCTGGAACATCACCATTCAAAGGATAGGAAGGAGACAAATTGTTCACATCAACCGCTATCTTCAATGCCTCACCCCAAAAGGATCTTGGCAATTTAGCTTGTGAAAGCAAACACCTTGTTCTTTCCACAATGGTGCGGTTCATCCTCTCGGCAACTCCATTTTGTTGAGGAGTCTTCTTAACTGTCTTTTGATGTCGAATACCTTGGCTGCGACAATACTCATCAAATGGCCAAATGTATTCACCACCATTGTCTGATCGGATACACTTCAATTTCTGCCCTGTTTCACTTTCAACCATGGCCTGAAAATGCTTAAATACTTCTAGAACTTGATCTTTAGTTTTTGGTAGAAAAGCCCAAACTTTCCTTGAATAATCATCAATAAAAGTGACAAAATAAAGTGCACCACTATGTGTTCTAACTTTTAAAGGACCACAAACATCCGAGTGAATCAACTCCAAAACATTTTCTTTTTTAGAAGCAACATTTTTATGAAAAGAAACTCTATGTTGTTCACCCGCCAAACAATGAACACAAGTTTTAAGATGTGTACCTTTCAAACCGGGTAGAAGCTCTTTCTTGAACAAAACTTGCAGCCCTTTTCACTCATGTGGCCAAGCCGCTTGTGCCACAATTCGGTAGAGGTATCATCTTGAAGTGCATTGACAACACCTTTACAAATTTTTCCTTACATCGAATAAAGTGTATGAGTCTTCTTACACTTAGCCACCACCAAAGAAACCTTTGTGTGCTTCCATATTCCATCACCAAATTTGTTGTTGAAGCCTTCATCATCTAGCTTCCCAGTAGAGATCAAATTGAGGCGAATGTCGGGAACATGCCTCACATCTTTAAGCAACAACTTGCAGCCCAAATTTGTTTCCAAGCAAACATCACCCATACCAATAATCTTGGACAAATCTTCATTACCTATTTGAATAGAACCATAATCTCCTTCGGTGTAGGTAGTGAAGAAATCAACTCGAGAAGTCACATTAAAAGAAGCACCGGAATCAATCACTCAATTGCTCTCTTGGCCCACAAAATTGATACAATCATCTTCACAAACGACCATGAGATCACCATTGGTAGTAATTGCTGTTGTGTCTTCTTGCTTCTTGTCCACACTTTTGTCACGTCTTTTCTCCTTATTCTTGAGCTTTCGGTATTCTCGCTTCATGTGCCCTTTCTCATGGCAATAATAACACTCAATGTCTTTCTTTGAAAAAGAACCATCTTTTGATTTATCACGGCTTTGATCACGACCATGAGGAGTTTTACTCCTCCCTTTTGTTTTGCTTCGGCCTCTCACAACGAATGCTTCCGAATGAGAGGAATCTGCTAATTTTCTTCTAGTTTCTTCATTCAACAGGCTACTGGTGACTTGGCCCATTGTGACAACTCCATCGGGCGCTGAATTATTGACGGTCACAACCAAAGTCTCCCAACTTTCGGGCAAAGAACTAAGTAGCATCAAAGGCTGCAACTCATCATCAAAAATAATTTTCATAGAAGCAAGTTGGTTAACAATACTCTTTATTTCATTCAGATGTTCCGGAATAGGGCTGCCCTCCTTATATTTTAAATTAACCAACTTACGAAACAGAAAGGCTTTATTTGTGGCTGATTTTCTATCATAAAGGCTCTCTAATTTTTTCCATAAATCATGTGCTGAAGTTTCAGTAGCAACATGATGAAACACACTGTCATCAATCCATTGACGGATAACACCAACGGCTTTTCGATTAAGCGTATTCCATTCATCATCTTTCATACCCTTGGGTTTACCACTATCACCCTCAATGGGTCTATACAAATCTTTACAAAATAATAGGTCCTCCATTTTAATTTTCCAAGTTACCCAATTACTTCCATTAAAGGTAGACATACGACCCACATTCCTCTCCATTGATTTACACAAATATATAAACCCAAATAAATCGTAAGCTCTGATACCAGTTGTTAGGGAAAAATATGTGATTCCCCACAAGTAAATCAATCAATGGGAATAAAAACTAATGCGGAAAAATTAAATCAAAGGCAACACAAGAATTTTTACGTGGTTCCCTCAATGTGAGGTACGTCCACAAGATCGAAATCCGATTCCACTATCAACCAAATAATTCCAAACGATTACAAAAGAGACACTAATGGTCTCACAAAACCACCCTTAGGTGAATTCTAAATAATCACAAATAAACAAAGAGGAAAGAGCTCACCAAATAGAAGAATCAAAATCTTCAGAACTAGAATTGAAGAAGACCCAAAATAACGAATCCAAATCGGTCAAGAACCTCGAACCAATCTTAGCCACCAAAAAGTGAATACGCACCGCCACTATGATTCCACAAATTGAATTATCAATGCACTGTCTCCAAAGATTATCAAAAACATGTGTTGCTTTTTCACCAAAGCCAAACGGCTGTCTTCTACTTTTTTTTCTTGGGAAAACAATGCTAAAATATGTATTGTGAATCTAGGGTTTTTAATCAAACCTTAGTTGTTTCTAAATTAGATTAGGTCTCCACAAAATTAGATATAATATATAAAAATATATTATACCTAAATCAAACCAAATTAAAACTCTTTTAGTAAATCAATTGGGTCCCACACTCCAATAAGGAGGTATACTCAACAGGGACCACACTACAATCTTGGTATCATCTCTTCGTGGTTTAGAGGTAACTTTATTTAATTTTTTTTACTTTTAAATAAAAATTATGAGTATTAATTTATAGTTACTTGTTAAATTTTGATTTGTAAAATTGTTTTATTTGTTATTATTTATGTTAAAATAAGAGATTTTGATATGCTAAAATTATGAATCTTAATTGGTACTGATTTATATTAAATTAGAGATTTTGGTTTGTTATTGTTTGTGCTAAAATTAGGGATTTGATTTGTGCTAAAATTAAAAATATTAATTTACAGTGATTAATATTTAAATTAGGGATTTTGATTAGTTATAATTTGTGCTAAAATCAGAAAATTTGATTTGTTGTGATTTATGTTAAATTTAAATTTTTTGATTTGTATTAAAATTGGAGATTTTGATTTGTGGGGGTTTGTGATTTTGATTATGAATTTTGATTTTGATTTTTAGTTTTTTCAAACAGTCATAGAGAAATATTTCGAAAGAAAATCAAAGTTAGAATCATCTCTTCCTCAAGAAGAAGATGATAATTATTCTTTTGCAAAACAAAGTCGCATAGAAATCAACTTAGTAGACCTTCCTGTAGATCTAGGACTACAGCCTCGGATTATGGACTATAATGCTAATTATCGAGACCAAATTCGTAAGGTAAATCTCTAGAAGGATTCTTGTCAATCTCGTGATCATAATTTTTCACAAAAATTATTTGGACAAAAACTTTAACGATTTAATCAGACTTGGTTTAGTGAATTTCCTAATTAGTTAGAGTATAGCATAGCAAAACATGCAGCATTTTGTTTATGAATATTAATTTTTAATATTTAATATTAGTTCGAAAAATTATTATTATGTTATTGTTATTGATTGGAGAAGAAAAATTTTGAGATTATAATTAAAAGGTGTCCCCTATATTAAATTCCTGATTCTGCTACTGTTCACATTCAATTATTAGGTTAATTGTCTAATAATCTTCACATTCAATTATTTATTAGGTTAATTTGTCACTAGTGTAACTTGAAATATTAGAGAGGGAGAGAGGATAGGGTAAAGGAATCAAATCTATTGTTTGGTATATCCAAATCACCAGGAATTAAGACTGAGTCTATCCCTAATCGAATGTGTGACTAATGGTTGCCAATAGAACTGCACATTCTTGATAGGATGGATATTCGACTCTCTTCATCTGTTTCCATATTTTCCATTTCTTTTTATTAACAATTATGCGTGTAATCGAAATATTTAAATTTAAAAAAAATAAATAAATAAATAAAAATAAATAATCAGATGTGTTATGTAATGGAATACCTAATGCCATACGTCTCTTAGTTGTTAGTCTTATATACCATTTTCCCAAAGTTACTTATACATCCCATAAACTTACTTCCACATTATCAGATAGGAGTATTGGGTGTCTTTACATGTAGAATAAATCTAAATCATAAAATAAAAATTTTGGATAATTTCTAGGAATTCGTAATATTATTCTTTGAAAAATTATTATCACTCAACTATCGAATTGTTTAGTAACATTTTTTATTTGGAAAATTTTCTACTACACTATTAGTTTAAAGCAGAACATGGTAATTTTCTATTTTTTATGTTTTAGATTTTAAAATATATTGCACAGTGTAAATCATAAAGCATTATAAATTAACGCAGCGAATAAAAATAATTCAAATCATACCTTAATGACACAACCTCGTGGGTAAATCACGTGCTTTCAAAATCTGATCAGTCAACGAACCCAGCAGTGAAGTGATACTACAAAATGAGTATCATCCACACAAGTCACAGTGCAAAATGGCTTGATCGTTGTTTTCTGGAAGAGAGTCAAAGAGAGAGAGTCTGGGAAAAAAAAGGTTATGGGTGAAAACCACATAACGTATATTTGATATACGTATATCTTTAGATTAACCATATAATATGATATATCCATCTATCCACATCTATTGATATGATAGATATAGATATCCTGAATGGTTATCCAAATAAGTTTTGAATTCAAATTCAAACTTACATGGATAAGGTTCAAAAGGTTCAGGTTCAAAAGGTTCTAAGGGTCATGCCATATGGGCGCCCAATTTCTAACATCACCCATTCGGACATGAGTTGGCATGACATTGCCACATCTCTATCTCAATCCCCCCAAAAAATAAACAATCTCATACCAGCCACTGCACCGTGCGACTGCTGAGAACACTTGCATGTGAGAGCTCTATACTAGAAACTCAAAATGAGCCAGCATAGAGACATCAACCCAAAAAGAACATAAATAGTGCTCATATACCCTAGGCCCATCTAATTACACCGGTCCAAAAAACATCTCTAATCCCTCAAAAGAGCATGTTTGACCCTCTCAATTCTTGCAATATATTCACACTCAATCTGCTTCTCATACAGAGCGATGTGAGTTGCCGGTAGTGAATATATAACAGTGGTGTAATACTAGATAATCTTCCCTTTGCCCTCATGCCATTTAGTTTAGGATTGACCGCTTTCCCAGTGATGTCCCTTAAGGCCGAATCATACATGACCGCAGGCAACATACCAAAGTAGCAGAACATCAACCCCTTACCTTATGACATAGTCAAAAGTCACGAAAGGGTACATAAATGAAAGTCATATCAATAATGACACGTAAGACTCACACGGTGAGGAAACAGGGATCCATTCTCTTACCTCATTACTCAGTCGCCAAGCACATATAGTATGAATACATGTTACGGTGGAGTAACTCTTCCAAAAGAGTGATGTCATCCTCGATACACTGTACAGATATAAGTCTAGTCGCTTTCTAGCGCCTAACCCGAATTCTCTATTTGCTCGCCTTCTAGGCGCCAAATAAGATCTCGCATCTGGCTAATCATAACAGGCACAACATGGAAAGTGCGTACTAATATCCATGTTTGATCCTTAACACGACCTTATCTTGGTTGTAACCAAGGCGACATATATAGTGGATTATTTAAGCCTCTCTTGGCTCTAAATAAAAATAAACCACTAGTCCCATCCTTGCTCGCTCTCAAGCGCGATTGCTCGTGTGAGTGAGCCAATCTTGCCTGCTGACATCATCATCTGCTAATCATTCTGACACAAGCCATAATAATGTCAACATCTCATCATCTCAAAATAAGTGATCGATTAAAAAAAAAATTGACCATAGCTTGCGCAATTCTAGATTCCAAACATAAGCCTTATCAGCACCTCTTGCGATAAGTATATACAACGGAATCCACTATGTGCACCTCACATGAAGTGATTCAAGATCACAATTCTAGATTCCAAACATAGACCTTATCAGCACCTCTTGCGATAAGTATATACAACGGAATCCACCATGTGCGCCTCACATGAAGTGATTTAAGATCACTACCTCTTGCACAATAACCTCTCTAAAGATATTTTGGTGACCAATTTGCGTTCATTCTTGATACGCCCAACTAGCGCATATGCACCCAACTAGCGCATTGAATCTTACAAGGAGCAAATTAATATACTACTAGTAAAGCATTTTATCCATAGTCTAATGAGCAAGGTCAATGTCTAAACAACTCAGTTGACCATTTACCAAAGATAACACTTATCATGCCGAATACGCCCACATAGCGTACTTTAGGCTCCCACAACAAAGAAAAGATCAAGGAATATAGGTCATCTGTTTCTCCCAAAGACAATCCGAGGATTCACTCAATAGCTAAGGCTCTGGCTTTTACCGATAGGTAAGTCAATGGGTTTGCAATTTTGCATCTAGAATCGTTCTAGGATATTCCTTATGTAAGTCATCGAAGACAAAACATGAATTCTCCCAAACCAATCCCTAAGGATCGTACATCCGAGTATATAAATTACATCACCCATGTCCATCATATCTAAAATAGAGGACTGCCCACCCTAGGTGGCGACAACCTTATAAATTCTTGGCTCATAATGACTAAGTAAGGAAAAACTTCTTTTGGACCATTGATCATGCCTCAGTGGTCTTCATCGATCATCGTTGGCCTATCATGGCTTGACGAAATCTAAGAACCACTATTTGGATAACTGTTTTAGGCTGTAAAAGATTTATTGGAACTAGCAACCTTTTTGCGCTCCTAACTTTTCACCATAAAAGCAGAAGGTAAATCCCTACGAATCTACTTATCCAATTCTCTAACGAGAAAGTTGGGTCACAATGTCCACAAATCAATGTTCCGAACTTATGTCAATCATAGCCTCAGTCAAAATAACCTCACTCCCTAGGAGGAAGTCTTCTCATGGTCTACACTTTCCTCAATGGTGCGACTTTTCGGTATCTAGCGAGCCTTATGCCTCAACTATGACTATCCAAATTACGCATAACTTTATAACAATTTTGCGTCATAATGGAAAGTCAACCAAATTATAAAAATGGTTAATCCTCAAAGACTTTGTCTTCAACTGCGCAACATTGATCCACTTTCTAAAAATAGGGGACTAGAGCCTTAGGCATTATCCTAGGCTCTTTATCATCTTGCGAAGCAATCATGAATGTTTCCCTCTCAATCACCCAGTGATGACGTGGAAAATTTTCACATTCGCTACCACACAACTAAGAATGTAGAGTATTCTTCTCTAATAGAGTAATCCATTAGTAGGCACATCGCTCCCACTGTCCCTAGGATATTGGAAATTTATTTCAATTCTCAACTAGGCTACATAGAGCGCTATGCTTAGAATTCTCTATCTTATAGAGTTCCAAAAACTCTATTCACGTCACATTTACTAACAAAACTTTATGTGACTTAGTTACACTACCACAAAGCTGCTTACCTATATGCACATGACCCGGAGGGTTTACATGACCGCATACAATAATGCGCCACACAACCCTTTATGTTTACAAGACATCATACAATAATGCGCTATAGAACCCTAGGTCTTAACTTCGCAATCTTATGAGAAGTAAAATAAAGATAAGCTGCTTAACGGTTACAGATTGCCCATAGATGGCTCTCTGCTAACCCATTACTCAAATGGAGTGTAAAATCTGATATGGAGGACACTTAGTTAGGGATATAGGCAACAAACTAGTGCAATTCCCAATTGGGAAACATTTTGCGCCACTATCCACCTAACATTAACAATATTTAATTCCTTATCTCTACTACACCATTGTGTTGTTGAGTACTAGGAATAATCAATTTTCTAAGCATCTATCTCTCTTTACAGAGTTTTCTAAAATAACTCAAATAGATACTCGCCACCTCGGTCAAAACTAAAGGCACGAAAGCTATTATCTCATTGATCTCAACCTCATATGTGCTATGTCAAAAATCATCTCAAAACTTTTGACTTATGGGAGATCAAATAGTCTTGACTCAGATGCGTATCGTAATCTATAAATGTGTCGAGATTGAGGCTTAGCTATCATACCTTTACACATATCTAGTCACAAATATCATAGTGGACTAAATGCACCAAAACAAATGACCTTCTACGGCTTTCCTACTTACTTGTGCGCACCCATTGCGAACAAAGTTACACATTCACATGAGAGCAGGATGTCATAAGCGAGTGGGCTCGAGAAGGCCTACTCAAACCATCGTGTCATCATCTCATTAATGTGATTAAGTATAATAAGCCACTGGTTCATGACCAATGTCATAAACTAATTCCAATCATCTTAATGCGTGAGTTCTCAAAGACAAGTTTTAAAGGTTTAGGTCCAACTAGGTAATGACTCACGACTAATTCATATTCACTAGGTCATAAAAGGATGTCATGGAGATATCAAGTGCACCTAAGTCGCAAATTTAACTAGTAAGTGCTAATCCCCTGCACCTTCAAGTCAATTTTATTCTCCATACACTTTACTGCATCTAGTTGAAAGATGACGATACTCCTCTTGCCATATCTATTTCTCGCTTCATAGTTACTTGCAATTAATTCTACTATCCACAAGAATGAGAGAATAAGCTATCAACTATGACAGCTCCTGAGTAACTTAAGCGCGAATTAGGCTAAAGAGTCTAATTCAACACAATACTCTCACGAGCCATGTGTCTAATTCTTAGAGTCATAACAACCTTGTTAGCCTTGACCTTTTCATTATTATGCTGCAACGTTTGCGATTAGTGGTAAACATCATTAAAAAACGTTAACCTAGCTAAGGAATCATACAAAGAAGCCCATCCTCATGTCTCACACTCAAGTGTGGAAATAGTAAGTGTCCAGTCTTAGACAAGTTGGCAATGCTAATAGATTTTGCAGCCACTAAGCGCTAATCTTTTCACTTAGTGTTAATAAATTTTGCAGCTTCTAAGTGCTAATCTTTTCACATAATGTTAATAGATTTTGCAGCTTCTAAGTGCTAATCTTTTCACTTAGTGTTAATTCATCGCACACTATTATAGTGCATGAAATTTTGCTCCATCCACTCCCAATAATTGGGTAGAGAGCAAAACATTGCTCATACTGGCTACTCGTCTTACACTTAATGACTAATTTATTTAAGCTTGTATTTTTTGGATGACGTGACTCTTAAATGGTACTTCATCCAATGATGTAACATTATTTACAAGTCAAATTACAAAGTCAATCCGCGCAGCTCAATAGTCAAGATCATATACAGATCTATTGATGGCTTACTAATTTCATAACTCCAAAACTCGCCAACCAAAACTACATAGCGTGCCGCTAACCATAGCGCACACATTAGTTTTTATTATGCCAAACAAGGCAACAAAACCACGGCGACTTTGAGTCATGCTTCCTTACTTTGGCTCAATTAAGACTTGACCTAAAGTCTCCAAGACTTTTGCTCATCTAAAGAATGGGATTACATTGTTCACATTTGAACATCTTTACTAAGTCTAGGTCAACCAATTAACTTCCATAAGCTAAGTCAATTTAGAGATAAATTCGCATTGGGATTAATTTCATTAGCATAATATAATTTTGCCACAAAAGTTTAAATTAAATAGTGACAATATACACAAGTCGCAAGATCGAAAATCCGCTATGCTCGCAATCATCTCTTGCACCACAGGTGACAATTATCCAAAATTTAATTTAATTTATGCGCAAAATATTGGTTTTCGGGAGTTAATCTACAAAGATTTCTCTCAACCGAATAACCTTCCATTGACTATGGCATGTCTAAAAGCATGATAAAAAAATTCTAATTCCATACAATAGCATCATAATGTAGATTCACAATCAATACATGCTCTGTTACACTTAATAACAGAATTAAAATAAAAAACAATTAATCATGCTATTCTAATCACAACATATTACAAACCCTAAAAAAAATAATATGCTGTATTTAATATTCAAATTATGCCATAACAGAAACTGTATCACTTCTGAAATTTTCTGGAATTTTTCTGAAATTTTCTTGAATTCTAAATAACTAATAAACACACATTAAATTAGAAATAAAAAATTCCAGAATCTGATAAACTGAAAAAATTATTCCAATAAATAGTAAAACATTTCAGAAGTCCACAATAAAAAATTCAACCCCAGAAAATAATTTATGCAATACCAGAAGCATTTTAAAGCATAAATAATGAATTATAATCACAGGAAAAATACTTTTTATTTTCATAAAATTTTCAAAATTTTACAAAAGATAGAAAATATAATTCTGAGTCTAACGGTACTAACCACGCTTAAAACAAAGCTATAACGAATTAATTATGACCATTTAACGTAATTCTGAATTTAAAAACAAAACAAACAGACCCTTACATCAGCAGCCAAGCCGGTGGAGGAAAAACGGCGCGGCTCAGCGCGCTGCTCAGCACGCGGTGCGCGTGTGTGGCGCGAAGGGCGCGCGCGTGGAAAGCGCGGAACAGCGCGCGCGTGGAGGCTCGTGGAGGCACGTGAGAGCGCACGGAGGCCCGTGAGGGCGCGTGGCAACGCGTGGAGGCGCGTGGAAGCCTCCCACGGCGTCAGGTGGCGTGTGAGGCCCACGCTCCGCCTTCCAGGGTATTTTCTGGTTCGATTTTTTTGTACTGCCGGACTCCATTTTTCACAATAAAAGCATTTATGCCATTAAAAATAACATTTAATGAACATAAAAATGAAGTGTATCATATTCTCAATCAATGAGAGTTGAAGTGCAAAAAACCGTGTACTTCATCTTCCTCCTCCATTAATTTTCATGCATATAATGTGTATATATTTATATAAAAAAAAAATACACATATTTTAATGCATAAAAAATAAGCACGAAAAAACCCATATAGGCTCTGATACCAATGTAAATCATAAAGCATTATAAATTAATGCAGTGGATAAAAATAATTCGGATCATACCTTAATAACACAACCTCGTGGGTAAATCACGTGCTTTCAAAATCTGATCAGTCAACGAACCCAGCAGTGAAGTGATACTACAAAATGAGTATCACCCACACAAGTCACAGTGCAAAATGGCTTATCGTTATTTTCTGGGAGAGAGTCAGAGAGAGAGTCTGGGAAAAAAAAAGTTATGGGTAAAAACCACATAACGTATATCTGATATACGTATATCTTTAGATTAACCATATAATCTGATATATAACCAATATCTATCTATCCATCTATCCATATCTATTGATATGATAGATATAGATATCCTAAATGGTTATCCAAATAAGTTTTGAATTCAAATTCAAACTTACATAGATAAGGTTAAAAAGGTGCAGGTTCAAAAGGTTCTAAGGGTCATGCCACATGAGCGCCCAATTTCTAACACACAGTTTAGTTTCATTTTTCAAATTTATTTATAAAAAAATGTATAAATTAAAATTAAAAGCTAGTTTGGGTGGGAAAATTGAAATGTAAAATAAAAAGCACTTACTTTCATATAATTTTCTCTTTTTGAGGGTAAAAATGTTTTTAATATTTATTTTCATCAAACTGATTTATATTATTAAAAAAATTTAAAATAAAATTTTGAAACAAATCTAACCAGATTGAATAATTATTATTTTACACATTTCTAAAATTTATAATTTTAAAACCTATTATTATGATCTATCAAACAAGATTAGTACATTTTTTGCTTTTATTATTTTTTGAAATTTGATAATATCATTAACTTTCATTGCACATTTCTTTTTATTTTTATTTTTATTTTTGTTTTTGTTTTTATAAAATTATATATTTCAAACCTACTTATTGAGATCTTTATTGAATATAAATTACGTAAAAATTAAAAAATATGAATTTTTTTATGAAGTAATTGTACACACTTGTTAGTGTGCTGACATGAAAATTATTCACATGCATTATCGATTTCCAATTTTCCTTGTTAATATAGAAACGTCTCATTTTATTTTTTTATAATATATGTATTATTTGTTTTATTGAAAGAACTATTTCTTTTATATTTAATTTCAAAACCCGCCTAGATGAATTTATTTCATTTCATTTCATTTAGTTTTAAACTAGTTGTTACATGAATAATTAGAAGGTGAGAAATTCTCTATATGGTGAAACAGAGAAATTTCTCAATTTCCAAACAATGGAATTTTTAGTTTTTGTAAAACAATTATATGTATGTTTGTAGGAGAGAAATATTTCATTTTTTAAAGTTTTTCAATTGATTTTTATATGAATAATTAGAAAATATTTTCTGGAAATTGAAAAATTTATCAATTGAGGGACTTCCAATTCAAAATTGTGAAACTTCTCAAAATTATGAAAATTTTGTGAAATATTTTTTTTTTTAATTTTCAATTTACTATTGCATACTAAGAAATTATAAAATGAAAATTTTCTTTATTTCTTAGAAGTGAAAATTATAAAATTTAATTTAGAAATTTTTAGTTTTCTAAAATTCAAAAATTTGAATAAAGTTTCACAATTTCATTCCAAATTTTCCTTTTGGAGATGTAATTTCTCGGTTATTAGGATGACATTTATACTTTTTTGGTAGGAATTTTTCATTTTCATTTATCAAATTTCCTAAGTTTGTAGAAAATTTCCATGTTTCTAAAATCATAGAGAAAATTTTCAGCTTCTTGATCTTTTGCAAAAATATAATTGGATGAAATTTCACAGTTTCATCCCAAAATTTATATGATAAAATTTACTATTTTTGGATTAAAATTTTCCCCTTTTTTTTTTTTTTTTTTTTTTTGAGGGTGGGGGGGTGTTATTTACACGAAAATCCCTTAAACTATTGAGAAATATTATTTTGACCCCTACAAGATAAAAATATACAAATGGACTCCCTAAAACTATTGAGAAGTATCATTTTGTCCTTTAAAATATAAAAACGTACAAATGGACCTTTTAACTATAAAAACGTACGAATTGGACTCTCTAATGGAAAAGGTCACAGTGAAATTTTCTATTTCAAAAATGAAATAGAAATCTCTCCATTTTATAGTGTTAATTTTTCACAACATTAAAAAGGAAGAAAAAGTATCATATCATTAGGTCGCCACATTGTTCCATGATTAATCTTATTTTATTTTATTTATTTTAGGATAAATTACAAATACATCCTTTGAGATTTAATTAAAATACAAATTGCCACATATGGTTCTGAAAATTACACCCACCCCCCGAGGTTTTTAATTTTATAATAAATCATCTTTTTTATTAATAAATCATCAAGTCAATTAATAGTTTTTAATGATGTTAGAAATATATTTCAATTAATAATTTAGTTATGACTTTCATTTTTTTAGTTAATTCTGTCAAATAAAAAAATTCTAATAAGGGAATATTTGTAATTTTTCAAACTACAAGAGGTAATCCGTACTTTAAGCAAATCTCAGGGGGTGTATTTATAATTTACCCTTTATTTTATTATCTTTAATGATAACTTATCGTGAATATATTTCAATATTGATTATTAGTCGATTTTCTATAAAATAAATTCATAAACAATTAACTTGAAAGTATGCATAGCATCTATATATATATAAGGAAAATGGTCTTTTTAATCCACAAACCTTGTGGGATCTCCATTATTCTAATTCTAATTTCTTAATTTTTTGATTTTTTTTAAAAAAAAAATTGTATTACCCTAAGCCCTATTATCCATTATTATCCATTAAATTTCCGTATTACCCTAAACCCATTATTACCCATTACTACCCGTTACTACCCACTAACCTAAACCCTACCACAACACACAGCAACCTAAAAAAAAGAATTTGGGCGAATTATTACCCATTACTACTTACTAACCTAAACCCTACCACAACACACAAAAACCTAAATAAAAAATTTGGACGAGAGAGAGTTTAAATTTGGGCGAGAGAGAGAGAGAGAGAGAGAGAGAGAGAGAGATAGTTCACATAGAGTAAGAAAGAATCTTGGAGCCTTCTTATCACAGCGTTAGCAGCTTTGGAACAAAATTTTGGAAGAAAAATATTTCAAAGTCTGTGAGTAAATCATTTATTTTTTAATATAGTAATTATATTTTTAAATTAATTAAGAATGATGGTATTCGTTAGGTTCACACAAAATATTAATTATTGATGAGATTAGATTATATTTTGTGATTGTGATTAAAACTTTTTTTATTTTTGCAATATTTTATTTTTAACCTATGTTTTTTTGGGGGAAAAAAAATTTTATTCATTAGGCTCACATAAAGTGCGCACTATTGATGATAATGATTAGATTATTTTTTGAAATTGGGTTTTTTAACTCACTGTATTTTTAAAAAAAAAAAAATGGTTGTGCTTAATTTGTGATTGGATTTTTAACTCACTATGCTTTTTGATATAAAAAAAAATAATTGTATTTTTTAATTATCAACCGACTTCATTGCTTTTTTTTTTTTTAATGAGGAAAAATATGATTGTGTTTTTTTACACTTCATTTTGATCACACGGTGATTTTATTATTTTAAACGATTATATTTTTTTACACTCCATTTAATATGTGTTTTTGGAAAAAAAAGAAGATTGTATTCATATTTTTTGAATACAATCACACGGTGATTGTATTTTTAGTCTATGTTTTTTGAAAATAAAATAGATTGTATTTATTAGATTCACATAAAGTAGTCACTGTATTTTTTTTTTTTTTGGTAAAAAAAAGTTGTGTTTTTTAACTATCAATTAACTTAATTTCTATGTTTTTTTTTTTAAAAAAAAAAAATTATTTTTTAATTACCAATTGACTTTATTGTTTTTCAATACCATGATTATATTTTTACACTCTGTTTGATTGATGATGATTGGATAGTATTTTGTGATTATGATTGGACTTAATTTATTTTTTAATACGGTAATTGTATTTTTAATTTATATTTTTTGGGAAAAAGAAAAGGTTGTATTCATTAGGCTCACATAAACTACGTACGGTGACTTTATTTTTTAAATGATTATGTTTTTTTACACTCCATTTAATATGTGTTTTTTTGAAAGAAAAAATAGATTGCATTTATTATTATTTTTTTAATACAACCACACGGTAATTGTATTTTTAGTCTATGTTTTTTTGGAAAAAAAAATTAGATTGTACTTATTAGATTCACATAAAGTAGTCATTGTATTGTTTTTTTAAAAATGGTCGTGCTTTTTAACTATCAATTAACCTAATTTGTATTTTTTTTTTAAAATTTATTTTCTAATTACCAATTGATTTCATTGTTTTTCAATATAGTGATTGTATTTTTACACTCTATTTGATTGATGATGATTGGATAGTATTTTGTGATTGTGATTGGACTTAATTTATTTTTCAATACGGTGATTGTATTTTTAATCTACATTTTTTGATTAAAAAAAAAATAGATTGTATTCATTAGGCTCACATAAACTACACACTGTTAATGATGATGATTGGATTATATTTTGTAATTAGATTTTTTAACTCACTGTATTTATAAAAAAAAATGGTTGTGCTTTTTAGCTATTAATTAGCTTAATTTCTGATCGGGTTTTTAACTCATTATGTTTTTTGAAAGAAAAAAAATTATATTTTTTAATTATCAATTGACTTCATTGCTTTTTTTTAATTAGTTTAATTTGTGATTGTGTTTTTTTATACTCCATTTTGATTACATGGTGATTTTGTTTTTTTTAATGATTGTGTTTTTCTACACTCCATTTAATCTATGTTTTTTGAAGGAAAAAAAAGGGGTTGTATTCATGTTTTTTGAATACAATCACACGGTGATTGTATTTTTAATTTATATTTAAAAAATTAAATTATATTTATTAAGTCCACATAAATAGTTTTTTTTTTTTTTAAATTTAATCCCGGGCATAACGGGTGACTTGCTAATGGAAAAATTAGTCTAAGGTCCCTCTCCCATTTTTAGTAATGGAAAAGATCCATAATATTATTTTTTGATATCTAAGGTCCCTAAACCCATACCCATAAATCATATCAGAGAAATTTGACTATCTCTCTTTCTGATCTTCATTCTATCAAACCTCATTTCTCGCTCCACTTTCTCTATTTCGTCTCTCTCTCTCTCTCTCTCTCTCTCTCTCTCTCTCTCTCTTCATTGAGCCTGCCTACTGTCTTCTTTCTCCATTTCTTTACCCCTAAGCAAATTCTTCGAAGAAAGTTTGAACAGCAGACTCATCGATCATCTCTACGTTCTCATCATCAAATAATAACCAGTGGTTATAGTTTTTCACAAGGCTAACATAGTGCCCGTGGTTTGGCCCACTCCTATAGCGATCCAAGTTTTACCCCGACCTTTGTTGTATTCTGGACTCGGGTTCCGTGGTTGTATGTTGTTGCCTTTGTTATGTTTCCTCCCTTTAATTCTTTAAATTTAAATTTTGGGACTTGTTAGGCGAGTTTGGAACAAGTTGGTTGTCTATTGGTACAAATGGTTGCTGCCCAGGTTTTGGCTTCTTCATTCGAGCGAGGCTCTTTGCGCTCGAGTGAGCCTTGGGTATTTGCTTCTTCGCTCGAGCGAGGATTAAGAGTCTTCAGGTTTCTTTCTTAGACGCAGCTTTCGCTCGAGCGAGAACTTTTGCACTCGAGCGAGACGTGTGTTCTTTGTTCCTTCGCTCGAGCGAGAACTCTTGCGCTCGAGCGTGCGTCTGCGTTGGTGGCAGACCTGAAGCTTTACATTGTGCGCTCAAGTGACGCTTTTTGCGCTCGAGCAAGGCCACTTGTTGTGTCTGGTCACTCGAGTGACAACTCTTTTGCTCGTGCGAGCCTCGCATATATCAGTTCGCAGCAGCGTGATTTTATATCATTTTTTGACCTTTTCTTCACTCAAAACCCTAATCTGGTTGTCTCTCTCTCTAAAACACCCTCTCTCTCTACAAATACTCCTTGATCTAGAGTCCTTCTACCCTATTCCCTTTGTTAAAAAGCTAGAGTTTGGCGTGGGCTTCCTTTTGATCTGAAAAAGTTCAAGTTTGGAGCATCTTCAAGTTTTTCCTTCTTTCTCTTTGAGCTTCTCCATTTAAGGTAGGGATGTTCTATTTTTTATTATGAGTTTTAACCTAGATGTGTGTCATCTTTGCATAAATGGGGGAGTTGGGAAGTTTGGGTGAAGTTATGGTTTGGGATTGACTTTGTGAAAGAGAGGTTTTCTATTTTGAGCTCCATATGTGTATGTGAGGTCTTGAAGATGGGGTTATTTGTGTATAATGGGTGAACTTTAGCCTTGGGTGCAATATTTGGGAAAGGGGGAAAAATGCCCTAATTTGAATGAAATAAACTGTTGTGTATAAATAATGAAATCAATGTGGAAATATGAAATTGGTTTGGGAATTATGAAATTGGGGGAAATTGTGATTAAATGGTGTAGTTGGATTGATAAATCCCTCACCTATGGAATATTTGATAAATTATCTGTTGATAGAGTTATTTATCTGTTTAGAAATATCTATTTTGGGCTATCGGTGGAGGACAACTATGATTGTTGTAGAAAATGCATGAGGATTAGAAAAATTGAAACTAATCAATTGAATTATGTCGTTGAATATGACGGTTTAAGTAAACAATTGAATATATAAATTGGTGAGTCATTGTATATGACAACGTGTTTAAATACATTGTATATGTATCATTGTATGAGAGGAGATAGGGGATGCACTCCATTGTTTGGGAGGAGATAGGGGATGCACTCCATTGAGAATTAAGCTGGTCGGAGTGTCCTGGGTGAAAGTCCCGAAACATTATTTATTTGTGGGTGTCGGTTCCCTCGGACGTGGTTTCGTAAAATGGCAAGAAATAGAAGTGTTGGATTGATGAATGTACTAAACTGTGAATCATTGAGTTGTAGTCTCATTTTGGTTGTTTGAAATCATGAAGTTTGTTAATTGATTTATCCGAAATGAAAGAACGGAAATGAATCGAGATATTGGCTGTCTATTGAATGACCTTGAAAAGAATGTGTGTGTTGGTTTAGAATACTGCACATTTATCGGATGCTCATATTTTAGTTGATTCTCATATACAATTTAGCATATCTCTACCGGGCTTTGGCTCACCCTACTTGGGAAACCATTTTTCAGGTACAGATGACATGCCATCTCCAAGGACTTAGTTTGGGAGGTTTAGGGGCTGAAAACTCCGTTTTTGTTATTATTTTTGTATTTAAATATAAATTCAAGCCTAGGGCTTTATATGTAAAAGAGTTAGGACTCTTCTTTTGTTAAAACCAAGTAACAACTTGGAAAGATGTAAACCCGTAGGGCACTTATTCTGTTGTTAGCATTTAGAAACTATATGTAATACCTTTTGTGATATAAACCCTAATGAATGAAATATACCGTTTCTATTATGTTAATGATTCTTGTGAATGGTTAATTTATATAATACTTTGAGGGCGTTACAACTTGGTATCAGAGCGTATCGGATTTGAATACTTTGGGTACGTGGAAGTGGTTAGTACCACAATGGGTTTGTCTCGCTTGTTAGAGACTTAAGTATGATGTTCCATGCTTATATAATAACATGTTTATGTGACTATATGGGTATGAGATTTAATTTCTTGGATGTTGATCGGGTCTATGGTTTTTGGGAGTCCTGCTGGTAAGGCACTTGATTACTTTCATTTCTAATTGGAGCTCTAGCGGCGCCACAGGACGGTCATTATCCGGAAATGAAATTCGTATGTGTTTATGTGATTATGTGCTTAAGTGGAGTGAATTACAGTTGTCCATTGTATTAGGACGCGAGTGAGATAGCTTCAACACATTTGTAAATGTGCTAATCTCTTTGTTACCTTTATTAGGATGTCAGGACGAGGTCGTGGTGGTAGGCATGGTAGGTCTAGGAGGCATGAGATGCCTATACCGGATGAGATTCTTGCACAGGAGGAAGGAGTGGGTCAGGCCAACATGGCTGAGCCAGTAGGTCAACATGCCATGGGTGCCTTAGCCCGTGAAATGGCTGGAGCATTGAGGGAATCTATGGATATTCTCAGGGCTGAGAATCAAGTCCAGGCCCAAGTAGCTGAGGCAGGGCCGTCTCTTCTGAAGAGGGAGTTCTTCCAATTGAATTCAGAAAAGTTTTTGGGTTATCCGAAGGAGCCACTGAAGGCTGATGAGTGGCTTGAGCAGATGACAAAGACGTTTGAGATGCTCGGCATCGAAGACGGAGGTTTGAGGGTGACCTTGGCATTCTTCCAGCTTAAGGGAGACGCGGGTCAGTGGTGGACGTATGCGCCGGGGCGCATTGGAGGGACTTGGGAGGCCATTGTTGAAGCTTTCCAGGACAAGTTCTTGTCTGCTACAGTGAGGGAGAAGCTGAGGGATCAGTTTTCTCAGCTCAAACAGTTGAACCCGCCAATGGCTGAGTTTGAGGCCACTTTTACTAGCTTGTCTAGGTTTGCATCGGAATTAATGGCGACTGAGGAATGCTGTTGTCAGGAGTTTGAGAAGAAATTAAGGACCAGACTCATGTTCATAGTTGTCGGGTCCATGATTAGGGATTATGGGCGCCTTATGGAGGCTGCAGCCCATCTTGAGACTATTATGCATACGGAGAAGGAGATGATGAGGGGCTCCAAAAGGAGTCAAGATAGTCAAGGGGACGGTAAAAGGCAGAAGGGTTCTAACCCTTAGCAGTCCTAGGGAGTACATTTGAGATCTACCTTTCCAGTACCGAGTTCAGGTTCTAAGAGAGGTGGTCAGGGGAACATCACCTGTTACATATATGGTCAGTTGGGCCATAAGTCTCCAGCTTGTCCACAGAGAGGAGGAGGGCAGCTAGCAGCATCATCTTCGGCCCGTTCTTAGGGCCAGAGTCAGGGTAGAGGCCAGCCGCTCACTTGTTATCAGTGTGGGCAGGCGGGGCACTTGAAAAGGTTTTGCCCGCAGTTGGGTGGCACACCTGGTGCGTCTGGTTCGAGGCAGACATAGAGTCACCAGCCAGCACAGTCAGCACAGGCCTCGAGAGCCAATCAGGGAGCCTCTTCAACTCAGTCAGTGCAGCAGTCTTATACTCCGAGAGGTGAGCATGTTGATCAAAGGCCTACGGGGCGCGTGTATGTTGTTACAGCGCCAAATCTTGTATCTACTCCATCAGTTGTGAGAGGTACCTTTTTGTTTTGTAACTCAGTTGCTAATGTGTTAATTGATACGGGTGCATCCCATTCATTTATTTCTTCTCCATTTGCATCTATTTGGGATTGGAGTTGGCACAGTTAGCATCTCCTATTTGTGTTGTATCACCTATTAGGGGCGAGATGATTTTGAAACAGGGGTGTCGGAGCTGTGACATAGAGGTCGCCGATCGTCGGCTTCCCTTTTCTTTTGTGTTGATAGATATGATCGGTTTTGATGTTATTTTGGATATGGACTGGTTATCGTCATACCGGGCTGTTATAGATTGCTACCGTCAGAGGGTTACTATATGTATCTTGAGCGGCGATTGTTTTCATTTCTTGGGGGATCGGGTTGGTAGAGTCTTACCACCGGTGTATGATCCGCGCGGGCAGAATGAGCTTAGTTACCTTATCGCTAGCTTTATGAATAGTGAGTGTGATGAAGTCCAGATTGAGTTACCAAGAGTGGTTTGTGAGTACTCGGATGTCTTTCCCGAGGATCTTATTAGTTTACCACCCCACCGAGAGATTGAGTTCTCTATTGACTTAGTGCCTGGCACGACACCAATTTCCATGGCACCGTATCATTTTGCCCTAGCCGAGTTGATTGAGTTGAAGATTCAACTCCAAGAGTTACTAGATAATGCTTTTATTTGCCCTAGTACTTCGCCTTGGGGAGCACCGACCCTCTTTGTTAAAAAGAAAGATGGGGCCTTGAGACTTTGCATTGATTACCGAAAGTTGAACTGGGTTACGGTTAAGAACAAGTACCCTATGCCTTGTATAGATGATCTGTTTGATCAGTTGAAAGGATCCTGTTGTTTCTCTAAGATAGATTTGAGATTGGGCTACCATCAGTTGAGAGTCCGGGAGGAGGATATCCTGAAGACGGCATTCCGTACGCGATATGGCCATTATGAGTTTCTGGTGATGCCTTTTGGGCTAACCAATGCCCCAGTTGTGTTCATGGACTTGATGAACTGGATTTTCCGGGAGTTCTTAGATCGTTTCGTAGTTGTCTTTGTAGACGACATTCTGATTTATTCACCCTCTGAGGAAGAGCACGAAGAACACTTGCGAGTGGTGCTTGAGTTGCTTAGAGCCCATAAGCTGTATGCCAAGTTCGGAAAGTGTGAGTTCTAGCTAAGAGAGGTTAAGTTCTTAGGCCATGTAGTTTCCGGGAAAGGGGTGACTGTGGATTCATCCAAGATTAAGGCAGTGCTAGATTGGGCACAACCTAAAAATATTTTCGAGATCCATAGTTTCTTGGGATTAGCCGGGTATTACCGTCGATTTGTAAAAATTTTCTCCAGACTAGCTTTGCCTTAGACTAGATTGACGTAGAAAAGGGTCAAATTTGTGTGTAGTGAGGCTTGTGAAAAGTCATTCCAAGAGCTTAAAGTTAGACTTACCACCGCTCCAGTCTTGATTATTCCGGAGAGGGGTTCGGCCTATTCGATGTATTGTGATGCCTCATGAGAGGGTTTGGGTTGTGTATTGATGCAAGAAGGGAAAGTAGTAGGCTATGGCTCGCGGCAGTTGAAAACACACGAGAGGAATTACCCTACTCACGACCTAGATTTAGCAGCTATAATTTTTGCCCTGAAGATTTGTAAGCACTATCTATATGGTGAGAGGTTTAAGGTATTTTTTGATCATAAGAGTCTAAAGTATCTATTTAAAAAGAAGGACTTCAATTTGAGGCAGAGAAGGTGGATGGAGTTCATAGAAGATTATGACTTCGAGTTGCATTATCATCCGGGAAAGGCTAATGTTGTGGCGATGCCCTAAGTAGGAAATCCTTCAGTAGTGTAGCTTGTATCGCTATCCGGGAATGGGAGATGTTGGGTGCCCTTGGTGAATTTGACTTACGTCTGGGCGAGTCTGTTGAGTCTGCAGCCTTGTTTTCTGTAGTTGCACAACCTACACTTGTGAACCGAGTGTTAGAAGCACAGAAAGGTGACTTTGAGGTAGAATCCCTTCGGGAGAAGATCTCCAGTGGAAAGGTAGAGAAGGGTTTAACTGTGTACCCTAACCTGAGTGTGAAATATCGAGACCGCTTGTTTGTGCCGAAGTCTTGCCGAGAGAAAGTACTCCGAGAGTTTCACCATTCACGCCTTGTGGTGCATCTGGGAGGCACAAAGATGTATCATGATCTGAGTCACCAGTTTTGGTGAAGGGGTATGAAGAAGGATGTGGCAGTGTTTATATCGAGGTGCCTTACTTGTCAGCAAGTGAAGGCCGAACACTAGAGGCCAGCAGGTTTGTTGCAACCATTGCCTATAGCGGAGTGGAAGTGGAAGCATGTTACGATGGACTTTGTTGTGGGTCTTCCGAGGACTCAACGGGGTAGTGATGTCATTTGAGTGGTAGTTGACCTGTTGATCAAGTCAGTGCATTTTATTCTTATGCGTGTAAGAGATTTGGTAGATTACCTTGTTGACTTGTATATTTGGGACATAGTGAGATTGCACGGGGTCCCAGTGACGATTGTCTTATATTGAGATCCGCATTTCACTGCCCGGTTGTGGCAGAGTTTGCAGAGTGCCTTGGGTACTAGATTGACTTTTAGCATGGCTTACCATCCTCAGACTGACGGGTAGTCCGAGCGCACTATTCAGATACTTGAGGATATGCTTTGGGGCTGTGTCCTTGACTTTAAGGGGTCGTGGGACAGACATCTACCCTTAGTGGAGTTTGCTTACAATAACAGTTTCCAATCGAGTATTGGCATGGCACCATTTAAGGCCTTATATGGCCGACCGTGTAGATCTCCAGTGTGTTGGGCCAAGGTGGGTGATGCACCTCTGTTAGGTCCAGTTGGTTTAGGAAACGACGGAGAAGGTGACACTTATCCATAAGAGGTTGGTTACAGCTCAGAGTCGCCAAAAGAGTTATGTCGACCGTAGGAGGAGACCTTTGTCATTTGAGGTGGGTGATCATGTCTTTTTGAAAATATCACCTAGATGGGGTTTGATAAGGTTTGGGAAGAGTAGGAAGTTATCCACTCGGTTTATTGGCTCTTTTGAGATCCTTGAGCGGATTGAGGAGGTTGCATACCATTTAGCATTGCCTCCGTAACTTTCCGGAGTGCATGACGTGTTTCATATTAGTATGCTTCGGAAATATGAGCCTGATCCATCACATGTGTTGGATTAGACCGACTTAGAGATAGATGACGATGCCTCGTATGAGGAGAGACCGGTGTGAGTCTTGGATAAGTGGGATCAAGTCTTGCGAGGCAAGACGATTCCCTTGGTCAAAATATTGTGAAAACATCACGGGGTTGAGGAAGCAACGTGGGAGTGTGAATTAGAAGTCCAAGAGAAATATCTGGACTTATTTATTGACGTTTGAATGTATGTCAGAATTGTGGCTTTGTTTATGAACTATAAAAATGATGTATATGTTTTGGATTTTGAAGACATTGTAAATGTTGAATGCGTTTCGGGAATGCAAGTTTAATATAAGCATTATATATGTTGTTTGAGTTTTGGAAATGTAAACTTCTTATAAACATTGAACATGTTTGGGAAAACCTTGAAATTTGCAAAATTTCGGAATATGCATATTGGTAATATATGTTAAGTTATATGTTTTGAATTTGTTCTCTTGTGAAGAGATGGAATGATCGGTGGGTGGGTCACGATGGTGAATGTTGAATAGTAAGCACATTAGGAATTGAATAACCATAATTTTGAAACTTGTACCAAATTTCGGGGACGAAATTCTTTAAGGGGGGAAGGTTATAGCAATCTAGGTTTTACCCCGACCTTTGTTGTGTTCCAGACTTAGGTTCTGTGGTCATATGCTGTTGCCTTTGTCATGTTTCCTCCCTTTAATTCTTTAAATTTGAATTTTGGGACTTGTTGGCCGAGTTTGGAATAGGTTGGTTGTCTATTGGTGCAAATGGTTACTACCCAGGTTTTGGCTTCTTCGCTCGGGTGAGGGTTTTTGCGCTCGAGCGAGGATTGAGAGTCTTCAGGTTTCTTTCATAGACGCAGCTTTCGCTCGAGCGAGAACTTTTGCACTCGAGCGAGACGTATGTTCTTTGTTCTTTCGCTTGAGTGAGAATTCTTGCGCTCGAGCGTGCGTCTGCGTTGGTGGCAGACCTGAAGCTTTGCATTGTGAGCTTAAGCGACGCTTCTTGCGCTCGAGCGAGGCCACTTGTTGTGTCTGGTCGCTCGAACGAGCCTCGCATATATCAGTTCACAGCAGCTTGATTTTATATCACTTTTTGACCTTTTCTTCACTCAAAACCCTAATCCGGCTGCCTCTCTCCAAACACCCTCTCTCTCTACAAATACTCCTTGATCTAGAGTCCTTCTACTCTACTCTCTTTGTTAAAAAGCTAGAGTTTGGCGTGGGCTTCCTTTTGATCCAAAAAAGTTCAAGTTTGGAGCATCTTCAAGTTTCTCCTTCTTCCTCTTTGAGCTTATCCATTTAAGGTAGGGATGTTCTACTCTTTATTGTGAGTTTTAACCTAGATGTGTGTCATCTTTGCATAAATGGGGGAGTTGGGAAGTTTGGGTGAAGTTACGGTTTGGGATTGAATTTGTGAAAGAGGGGTTTTCTATTTTGGACTCCGTATGTGTATGTGAGGTCTTGAAAATGGGGTTATTTGCGTATAATGGGTGAACTTTTGCCTTGGGTGTAATATTTGAGAAAGAGGGAAAAATGCCATAATTTGAATTAAACAAACTATTGTGTATAAATAATGAAATCGATGTGGAAATATGAAATTGGTTTGGGAATTATGAAATTGGGGGAAATTGTGATTAAATGGTGTAGTTGGATTGATAAATCACTCACCTATGGAAAATTTGATAAATTATCTGTTGATAGATTTATTTATCTATTTAGAAATATCTGTTTTGGGCTATCGGTGGAGGATAGCTCTGATTGTTGTAGAAAATGCATGAAGATTAGGAAAATTGAAACTAATCAATTGAATTATGTCATTGAATATGACGGTTTGTGTAAACCATTGAATATGTGAATTGATAAGTCATTGTATATGACAACGTGTTTAAATACATTGTATATGTATCATTGTATGAGAGGAGATAGGGGATGCACTCCATTGTTTGGGAGGAGATAGGGGATGGACTCCATTGAGAATTAAGTTGGCCGAAGTGTCCTGAGTGAAAGTCCTGAAACCTTATTTATTTGTGGGTGCTGGTTCCCTCGGACGTGGTTCCGTAAAATGGCAAGAAATAGAAGTGTTAGATTGATGAATATACTAAACTGTGAATCATTGAGTTGTAGTCTCATTTTAGTTGTTTGAAAATTATGAAGTTGGTTAATTGATTTACCCGAAATAAAATAATGGTAATGAATCGAGATATTGGCTATTTATATTGAAAGACCTTGAAAAGAATGTGTGTGTTGGTTTAGAATACTGCACATTTATCAGATGCTCATATTTTAGTTGATTCTTATATACTGGTTAGCATACCTCTACTAGGATTTGGCTCACCCTACTAGGGAAACCATTTTTCAGGTACAAATGACATGCCGCCTCCAAGGACTTAGCTTTGGAGGTTTAGGGGCTAAACGCTCCGTTTTTGTTATCATTTTTGTATTTAAATGTAAATTCAAGCTGAGGGCTTTATATGTAAAAGAGTTAAGACTCTTCTTTTGTTGAAACCAAGTAACAACTTGGAAATATGTAAGCCCGGAGGGCACTTATTCTGTTGTTAGCATTTAGAAACTATATGTAATACCTTCTGTGATATAAAACCTGATGAATGAAATATACCGTTTCTATTATGTTTATGATTCTTGTGAATGGTTGATTTATATAATATTTTGAGGGCGTTACAACTCCCAACATGAACGACAACAACAAATAAGGAGTATTCAAAGTTGGCATCTCTCTCTCTCTCTCTCTCTCTCTCTCTCTCTCTCTCACTTACTCATGTTGCAGAAATGGTAGCTTCAGCCATCTCAGCTCCATCGAGTTTCTCAATCGGTTCTCGTAACAGAGCGTCGCCTCTCTCATTTGCTTCTCGTAGGTATTAAAATCTTTCTCTCTAGGAATGTCTATACATATATGTAAAATTGTGAATTTGTGGTTGGTTTATTTTCTTTTCTTGAATTTTGGAGTTTGTAGTAGTTCAATTATTGTTTTTACTCTTCGAAAGCAATCTTCTGTGCAGAAACTCAACAAAATCGATAATTTGTGCCTTGCACAGTCCTTACGGTGACTCCTCAACAATTGGTAATTATTATTATTTCTCAATTTAATTTTCTCGAATATTTAGTTTTCCATTCAAATACAACTCTGAAAGTCAGATTCGAGTTTAGAAACTCTTTTCGCAGTTACAATTTCGATTTTACACAACCATGCCTTAATCTGAGTGAACTTTTCCTAATTCTGAAACCATTCACATTTTTTTTTCCCTCTCATTTCTGGGTCTGTAATTTTCTTGTGAACTGTGCTTTTCAGCTAATATACTTGGATTGTCACGTAAATCTTCATAATAGCTCCAACAAAGGCTAATCCTGAGTTTCCTTTAGCTGCACCATCCAACCAGGTAAGAACTAATCCTAGTGGAGTTTTGAAAATTGGAGACTTTTTTTTCCATTCAATAGCATCTGCCAAAATTGACTGGGTAGGTATTTGGTTTGTTCAAATTTCTCTGGTATTGTATTTTCTTAGCATTAGAATTTCTCTGGTATTGCATTTCTCTAGTGGTTCAAATTTCTTCGGTTGTTCAAATTTCTCTGGTATTGGATTTCTCTGGTTTAACTAAACAACATTAATTGAGTTAATTATTATTTTATCATCTTGGAATAGCCCATCTGATATTTACTAGACATTTTCAATTTTCTCTAAATTTCTCTAGATTGAAATTTTCTCTGGGTGTTAATTCAATTTTCTCTGAATTAAAATTTGGAATCCATGTTTTAGTCCATATTTTAGTCCATAAATTACAGAGTGCAGATTGAATTAATAAGTACTGAATTAATAGGTACTAGATCTTTGGATTATATCACTACCCTCATGAATTACAGAGTGTAGATTGAAATTAATAGGTACTGATCTCTAAATTGAAATGTTTAATTTTCTTTGGACTGAAATTTTCTCTGGGTGTTCAAATTTCCTTGGATTGAAATTTGGAATCCATGTTTTAGTCCATGAATTACAAAGTGTAATAGGTACTAAATTAATAGGTATTGGATCTGTAAATAAAAACAAACAATTACGCAGCGGATAAAATAATCATATCATACCTTCTTGATGATAGAACCTTCTTGGATAAATCACGTGCTTCCAGGAAACTTCTTGATGAACCAACCCAGCAGTGGAGTGATATCACAATGGTGAATATCACCCACACAAACCACAGTGCAAAATGGCTTTGATCGTTGTTTCTTGGGAGAGAGTCAGAATATGGGTTGAAACAGACTCAACGTTGTTTCTCTTGGATTACCCATAACCATATAACAAATATTTAATATATTATAATATCTATCCATATCAGTTAAGATACAGATAATATCTAATATATATTATATCTATCTATATCAGTTCAAACTGATAACGTCTGTTTCAAGAGTGGTTATCCTAAATAGGTTTGATTTCAAAATCAAAACCTATTTGGATAAGGATTCAAAATCAAATTTAATGGTCATGCCACATGGGCGCCCATTACTAACATCTCCCACTCGCACATGAGTTGGCATGACACTGCCACATCTCTATCTCAATCTCCCCAAAAACGAACAATCTCATACTAGCCACTGCACCGTGCGACTGCTGAGAACACCTGCATGTGGGAGCTCTATACTAGAAACTCAAAATGAGCCAGCATAGAGACATCAACCCAAAAAGAAAAGAAATAGTGTCTCATATACCCCAGACCCATCTAATTACACCGGTCCAAAAAACATCTCTAATCCCTCAAAAAGAGCATGTTTGACCCTCTCAATTCTTGCAATATATTCACACTCAATTCGCCTCTCATACAGAGCGATGTGAGTTGCCGGCAGTGAATATACAACAGTGGTGTAATACTAGATGATCTTCCCTTTGCACTCATGCCATTTAGTTTAGGATTGACCGCTTTCCCAGTGATGTCCCTTAAGGCCGAATCATGCATGACCGCAGGCAACATACCAAAGTAGCAGAACATCAACCCCTTACCTTATGACATAGTCAAAAGTCACAAAAGGGTACATAAATGAAAGTCATATCAATAATGACTCGTAAGACTCACACGGTGAGGAAGCAGGGATCCATTCTCTCACCTCATTACTCGGTCGCTAAGCACATATAGTATGAATATATGTTACGGTGGAGTAACTCTTCCATAAAGAGTGACGTCATACTCGATACACCGTACAAATATTAGTCTAGTCGCTTTCTAGCGCCTAACCCGAATTCTCTATTTGCTCGCCTTCTAGGCGTCAAATGAGATCTCGAATCTGGCTAATCATAACAGGCACAACATGGAAAGTGGGTACTAACATCCATGTTTGGTCCTTAACACGACCTCATCTTGGTTATAACCAAGGCGACATACATAGTGGATGATTTAAGCCTCTCTTGGCTCCGAATAAAAATAAACCACCAGTCTCATCCTTGCTCGCTCCCAAGCGCCAAGGGCGATTGCTCGTGTGAGTGAGCCAATCTTGCCTGCTGACATCATCATTTGCTAATCATTATGACACAAACCATAATAGTGTCAACATCCCATCATCTCAAAATAAGTGATCGATTTAAAAAAAATTGACCACAGCTTGCGCAATTATAGATTCCAAACATAAGCCTTATCAGCACCTCTTGCGATAAGTATATACAACGGAATCCACCATGTGCGCCTCACATGAAATGATTTAAGATCACTATCTCTTGCGCAATAACCTCTCTAAAGATATTTTTGGTGACCAATTTGCGTTCATTCTTAATGCGCCCAACTAGCGCAGATGCGCCCAACTAGCGCATTGAATTTTACAAGGAGCAAATTAATATGCTTCTAATAAAGCATTTTATCCACAGTCTAAAGAGCAAGGTCAATGTCTAAACAACTCAGTTAACCATTTATCAAAGATAAAACTTATCATGCCGAATACGCCCACATAGCGTACTTTAGGCTCCCACAACAAAGAAAAAATCAAGGAATATAGGTCATCTGTTTCTCCTAAAGACAATCTGAGGATTCACTCAATAGCTAAGGCTCTGGCTTTTACCGATAGGTAAGTCAATGGGTTTGCAATTTTGCATCTAGAATCGTTCTAGGATATTCCTTATGTAAGTCATCGAAGACAAACCGAGAATTTTCCTAAAACAGTCCCTAAGGATCGTACATCCGAGCATATGAATTACATCACCCATGTCCATCATATCTAAAATGGAGGACTGCCCACCCTAGGTGGCGACAACCTTATAAATTCCTGGCTCATAATGACTAAGTAAGGAAAAACTTCTTTTGGACCATTGATCATGCCTCAGTGGTCTTCATCGATCATCGTTGCCCTATCATGGCTTGACGAAATCTAAGAACCACTGTTTGGATAACTGCTTGTAAAAGATTTATTGGAACTAGCAACCTTTTTGCGCTCCTAACTTTTCACCATAAAAGCAGAAGGTAAATCCCTACGGATCTACTTATCCAATTCTCTAATGAGAAATCGGGTCACAGTGTCCACAAATCAATGTTCCGAACTTATGTCAATTATAGCCTAAGTCAAAATAACCTCACTCCCCAGGAGGAAGTCTTCTCATGGTCTACACTTTCCTCAATGGTGCGACCATTCGGTATCTAGCGAGCCTTATGCCTCAAAAATGACTATCCAAATTACGCATAACTTTATAACAGTTTTGCGTCATAATGGAAAGTCAACCAAATTATAAAAAATGGTTAATCCTCAAAGACTTTGTCTTAAACTGCGCAGCATTGATCCACTTTCAAAAAATAGGGGACTAGAGCCTTAGGCATTATCCTAGGCTCTTTATCATCTTGCGGAGCAATCATGAATGTTTCCCTCTCAATCACCCAGTGATGACGTGGAAAATTTTCACATTTGCTACCACGCAACTAAAAATGTAGAGTATTCTGCTCTAATGGAGTAATCCATTAGTAGACACATCGCTCCCACTGTCCCTAGGATATTGGAAATTTCTTTCCATTCTCAACTAGGCTACATAGAGCGCTATGCTTGGAATTCTCCATCTTATAGAGTTCCGAAAACTCTATTCACGTCACCTTTACTAATAAAACTTTATGTGACTTAGTTACACTACCACAAAGCTGCTTACCTATATGCACATGACCCGGAGGGTTTGCATGACCGCATACAATAATGCGCCACACGACCCTTTGTGTTTACAAGACAGCATACAATAATGCGCTATAGAACCCTAGGTCTTAACTTCGCAATCTTATGAGAAGTAGAATAAAGATAAGCTGCTTAATGGTTACAGATCGCCCATAGATGGCTCTCTGCTAACCCATTACTCAAAATGGAGTGTAAAAACTGATATGGAGGGCACTTAGTTAGGGATATAGGCAACAAACTAGTGCAATTCCCAATTGGGAAACATTTTGCGCCATTATCTACCTAACATTAACAATATTTAATTCCTTATCTCTACTACACCAGTGTGTTGTTGAGTACTAGGAATAATCAATGTTCTAAGCATCCATCTCTCTTCACAGAGTTTTTCTGAAAAAATAACTCAAATAGATACTCGCCACCTTGGTCAAAACTAAAAGCACAAAAAACTCTTATCTAATTGATCTCGACCTCATATGTGCAATGTCAAAAATCATCTCAAAACTTTTGACTTATGGGAGATCAAATAGTCTTGACTCAGATGCGTATCGTAATCTATAAATGTGTTGAGATTGAGGCTTAGCTATTGTACCCTCACACATATCTAGTCACAAAATATCATAGTGGACTAAATGCGCCAAAACAAATGACCTTCTGCGGCTTTCCTACTTACTTGTGCGCACCCATTGCGAACAAAGTTACACATTCACATGAGAGCAGGATGTCATAAGCGAGTGGGCCCGAGAAGGCCTACTCAAACCATCATGTCATCATCTCATTAATGTGATTAAGTATAATAAGCCACTGGTTCATGACCAATGTCATAAACTAATTCCAATCATCTTAATGTGTGAGTTCTCGAAGACAAGTTTTAAAGGTTTAGGCCCAACTAGGTAATGACTCACGACTAAGTCATATTCACTAGATCATAAAAAGGATGTCATGGAGATATCAACTGCGCCTAAGTCGCAAATTTAACTAGTAAGTGCTAATCCCCTGCACCTTCAAGTCAATTTTATTCTCCATACACTTTAATACATCTAGTTGAAAGATGACGATACTCCTGTTGCCATCTCTATTTCTCGCTTCATAGTTACTTGCAATTAATTCTACTATCCACAAGAAGGAGAGAATAAGCTATCAACTATGATAGCTCCTGAAGTAACTTAAGCGCGAATTAGGCTAAAGAGTCTAATTCAACACAATGCTCTTACAAGCGATGCGTTAAATTCTTAGAGTCATAACAACCTTGTCAGCCTTAACCTTTTCATTACTATGCTGCAACGTTTGCGCTTAGTGGTAAATGTTATTCAAAACGTTAGCCTTGTAAAGGAATCACACAAAGAAGCACCTCATCCATGTTTCACACTCAAGTGTGGAAACAGTAAGTGTCCACACTTAGACAAGTTGGCAATGCTAATAGATTTTGCAGCCACTAAGCGCTAATCTTTTCAC
Organism: Camellia sinensis; assembly: GCF_055761805.1. Taxonomy (NCBI): domain Eukaryota; kingdom Viridiplantae; phylum Streptophyta; class Magnoliopsida; order Ericales; family Theaceae; genus Camellia; species Camellia sinensis. The sequence goes on from NW_028128987.1 coordinate 4,645,995, forward strand.
TCAGTGTTAATAGATTTTGCAGCTTCTAAGCGCTAATCTTTTAACTTCACGTGATATTTCAACGCACACTATTATAGTGCATGAAATTTCGCTCAATCCACTCCCAATAATTGGGTAGAGAGCAAAACACTGCTCGTACTGGCTACTCGTCTTACACTTAATGACTAATTTATTTAAGCTCGCATTTCTTGGATGACGTGACTCTTGAATGTTACTTCATCCAATGATGTAACATTATTTACAAGTCAAATTACAAAGTCAATCCGCGCAACTCATTAGTCAAGATCATATACAGATCTATTGAGGGCTTACTAATTTCATAACTCCAAAACTCGCCAACTAAAACTATGTAGCGTGCCGCTAACTATAGCGCACACATTAGTTTTTATTGTGCCAAACAAGGCAACAAAAACACGGCGACTTTGAGTCATGTTTCCTTACTTTGGCTCAATTAAGGTTTGACCTAAAGTCTCCAAGACTTTTTCTCATCTAAAGAATGGGATTAGTTTGTTCACATTTGAACATCTCTACTAAGTCTAGGTCAACCAAATTAACTTCCATAAGCTAAATCAATTTAGAGAGAAATTCGCATTGGGATTAATTTGATTAGCATAATATAATTTTGCCGCAAAAATCTAAATTAAATAGTGACAATATTACACAAGTCGCAAGATCGAAAATCCGCTATGCTCGTAATCATCTCTTGCGCCACAAGTGACAATTATCCAAAATTTAGTTTAATTTATGCGCAAAATATTGGTTTTCGGGAGTTAATCTACAAAGATTTCTCTCAACCGAATAACCTCCCACTGACTATGGCATATACAAAGCATGATAAATTCCATACAATAGCATTTTAATGTAAATCTACAAATAACTCATGCTATATTTATTTAATAATGGAATTCTAATAAATAAATAAATAATCATGCTCTTCTAATTACAACATATTACAAACCCAAAAAAATATGCTGTATTCAATATTTAAATTATGCCATAACAGAAAGTACATCATCCTGAAATTTTCTGGATTTTTTTGGTATTTTCTGGAATTTTAAATAACTAATTAAACACACATAAAATTAGAAATAAAAAATCCAGAAACTAGTAAACAGAAACAATATTCAGATTATGCCATAATTAAAATGTACATTGTTCTGAAATATTCTGAAATTTTTCTGAAATATTCTGGAATTTTAAATGACTAATAAATACACATAAAATTAGAAATAAAAAATCCAGAAACTGATAAAATGAGACAATATTACCAGTAGATATTAAAACATTTCAGAAGTCCATAATAAAAATTTCAACCCCAGAAAATTATTTATGCAATACCAGCATCATTTTAAAGCATAAAAAATGAATTATTAACACAGAAAAAATATTTTTTATTTTCGTAAAATTTTCAAAATTTTATAGAATGTAGAAAAATTAATTCTGAGTCTAAGGGTACCAACCATGCTTAAAACAAAGCTATAACGAATATATTATGGCCCATTAACGCAATTCAGAATTAAAAAACAAACAAACAGAGCCTTAGAGCCAAGCCAGGCGGGAAAAACGGCTCGGCTCGGCTCGGCGCCGCTCAGCGCAACTCGGCGCGAGTCGGCTCAGGGAGCGGCTCGGCGCGCGGCTCAGCCTCGGCTCGGCCCGCGGCTCAGCCTCGGCTCGGCGCTCGGCTCCGCACGCGGCGCGCGTGCGGGCGCGGACGGCGCGCGTGCGTAGACAGCACCGCCGACGCGCGCGTGATGGCGCGTGCAGGCGCGTCAGAAGGGCATCCGGCGCGTGTAGGCGCGTGGAAACGCGTGGGCGCGCGTGGCTTCGACGTGGTGGCGCGTGAATGCCACGCGCCGCCTTCCAGGGTACTGACAGTTCCGATTTTTGTACTGCCGGACTCCTTTTTCCAAAATAAAATCATTTATGCTCTAAAAAATGACATTAATGATCATAAAAATGAAATATTTTGGATCTCACTATCTTTTATAAATATACATATGATAAAAGAAAGCACGAAAATATCCATCAATGGCTCTGATACCAATGTAAATAAAAACAAACAATTACGCAGCGGATAAAATAATCATATCATACCTTCTTGATGATAGAACCTTCTTGGATAAATCACGTGCTTCCAGGAAACTTCTTGATGAACCAACCCAGCAGTGGAGTGATATCACAATGGTGAATATCACCCACACAAACCACAGTGCAAAATGGCTTTGATCGTTGTTTCTTGGGAGAGAGTCAGAATATGGGTTGAAACAGACTCAACGTTGTTTCTCTTGGATTACCCATAACCATATAACAAATATTTAATATATTATAATATCTATCCATATCAGTTAAGATACAGATAATATCTAATATATATTATATCTATCTATATCAGTTCAAACTGATAACGTCTGTTTCAAGAGTGGTTATCCTAAATAGGTTTGATTTCAAAATCAAAACCTATTTGGATAAGGATTCAAAATCAAATTTAATGGTCATGCCACATGGGCGCCCATTACTAACAGGATCTTTGGATTATATCACTACCCTCATGAATTGCAAAGTGTAGATTGAAATTAATAGGTATTGATCTCTAGATTGAAATGTTCAAATTTCTCTAGATTGAAATTTTCTTTGGGTGTTCATTCAATTTTCTCTGAATTGAAATTTGGAATCCATGTTTTAGTTCATATTTTAGTCCATGAATTACAGAGTGTAGCTTGAATTAATAGGTACTGGATCTTTGGATTATATCATTACTCTCATGAATTACAGAGTTTAGATTGAAATTAATAGGTACTGATCTCTAGATTGAAATGATCAATTTTTTCTAGACATAAATTTTCTCTGGGTGTTCATTCAATTTTCTCTTGATTGAAATTTAGAATCCATGTTTTAGTCCATGAATTAAAGAGTGTAGATTGAATTAATAGGTACGGGATCTCTGGATTATATCACTACCCTCGGAGCCCTGTTTGGTAGGGCTTATTTCTAGCTTATTTCAGCTTTTAACTTAATTTAAGCTATATTGATGTGTTTGGTTCAGCTTAACAATACAGCTTATAGCTTTTTGTAAGTCAAAAATCAACTTATTCTTTGAGTGAGAGAAGAGAAACTTAATTTATAAGTCAAAAATCAGCTTATGTTCACAGTTATAAGGTATAAGTTGTTAGGCTATAAGTTATAATCACTTTCCCACAACTCTACCAAACGGGGAAGCAGAGCACTATCTAGAGAAATTTGGAATTTTCTCTGTGATATGTTCAGAGAAATTCTCTGAATCGAATTTTTTCTAGATCGAATTTTCTCTGAATTGATATTGAGTGACCTTAGACATTATGAAAATATTAAGTGTCATTTATGCTATAAAATCTTAATATTATGAGCCTTAAAAAAAATCCCCTTTACTGATATATGTATATGTGAATATATCTACATATATGACTTCAAATCCTTAACCTCGTAAGAGGGTGTTCAAACATTGCCATGTGGAATTTTTTTTTTTCTTCACACAAACCTTTCAATGAAGTTTAGTAAAGTCAAAAACCCACCAATCACGCCAAAGGGGTTCACATTCCTACTGAAATTATTGGCATAGAAATTTTCTCAAACATTTATTAATCTAAATCTTTATGTTCTTACTAGCCACTTTACGCAAATATTCTGTGCTCTATCAATGAGAAGATCAAGTAAATTTCAGGTATTTTTACGAGGCAGGTTTGCTACCATCTATAATTTGAATTGGAAGGCAGCGTTTGAATCCGTGTAGTTTATTACAAGTCTCGTTTTAATAATTTAAATTTATTTTATCAAACATGTCATAAATTTTATCTACACACACAAAAAAAAAATGTTGATTCAATAATTATAATATATTTAATTTGTCGTATTTGTCACAAAAAATAAAAATAAAAATAAAAATAGATGGTATATTTTTAAAAACACAATTATCATCTATTTTTGTAGTGACAAACAAAATAAATTGAATAAATTATGATTATGAGATCGACTTAAATTTTTTTGGATGATATATACGAAGTGTCTAACAAAATGAATGATTCAAATTACTGAAACGGACCCATGGTAAGCTCCACCGCAAGAAAACAACATCCTCCTCGTTTTAGCCGAGTTACAAAATGTTATTTATTTGTTTTTATTTTTTTAATGTTGCCATTAATGTTTTATTCTATGTATTATATAACAAAAACATATCATAATTAAATATTTATTTGAAAATTTTGATTAATATTAATAAAAAAATTTACTTGAAAATAGCCACAATTTTAAAATATTTACTTAAAGTATTAATTATTTATATATATATATATATATTTGGTACAACTAAAAAAATACACGTGCCTTAAAATTTTAAAATTCAACCATATAATACAAAGAATGAAACATAAATCTAATTAGTTATATCTAATTTTAAAATTAGTTATATCTAATGTATCTTCAAAATTAGTTATATCTAATTTTAAAATTTTAAAAATGTATTAATAAAATGTGAAAATAAAGTGAATTTAACCATATCTAAATTACATCTAATTTTACATTTAAAATGAAAATCTAAATGTAATTTGAATCATATGTAATTTGAAAAAATTTAATGAAAAATCTAAATGAAACTTTTAGATATAAAACGTAATTTATCAAACGGTTATAAATTCAAGTGCACTTGTCTTAATCCAATTGAAAAAAAAAAAAAAATAAGAAGGTTGACCAATAAGTCCCATATTTTAGACTTGTAATTCATATAGTCTCATATTTTTTCGGATAATTTTATTTCTACACACCATTTATACTTTGTGCACATCATTTCTTAGTTTACACACTTACTAATTTAATTACAATATATTTTTCTCATTCCACACATCATTTCTACAGTTTTAATATAATTATATTGATCTTATTTTTAATATGGTTAAATAGATTGAAACTAATACAAATGTTATGAAAACATAAAATATATATTTTCATATAAAATAGATGACAATATTATTTTTTTTCGTTTATTCACCTAACAAATTATTGATAAATATTGAGTTAAGTATTATATGAATCAAAATTTTAACACTTCAAGAGAAAGCACCTTTGCCGACTAATTTTGGCAACTAAACATTTTTTAGTCGCCAAAAGTATACTTTTTGGCGACTAAAATTGATTTTGGTCGGCATTGGTTCTATATTTACCTACTAAAATATTTTAGTCGGCAAATATTCTCAATTAGCGACTAAATTTTAAATTATTCGGCAAAAATTAGACTTTTCAGCGACTAAATAAAAAATTAGTCACTGTTGGTGTACAATTTAGGCAAAAAAATTAAAATTAAATTCTGTATTATACACTTTTTCCCGACTAAAATACTTATTAGTCGCCAAATTGGCTTTACCGACCAAAAATTTTGTCGCTAAAGGCTGATTAGGTATTCATTTCCCGACTAAAAATAATTTAGTCGGTAAAAAGTTGAAATTCGAACTCGCGCCACTTCATTAAGTGATGCGCACGCGTTGCTGGTGACGTATAGGCAACCATCTCACACACTGAACCACAGTGTATCACACACACCTCACCAAATCCCTTACAGAACTCAGCCCCCTCACCGTATTCTACTGTACGGGCGACGCACAGACGGCCACATCCACCGCCACCGGCGCTAATCACCACCGTCTCAGCCCTTGAATCACTGGTTCTTTCTCTCTCTCTCTCTCTCTCTCTCTCTCTCTGTCTCTCTCTCTCTCTCTCTCTATCGCTTTGGTGCTGTGCTTCTCAGTCCGTCTCTGCCTCTCTCGCCCGAGCTCTCTGGAAAAGGGCGTATCGATGTCTTTGTCTGTCTCTGTGTCTCTCCGTCTCTTTCTCTCTATCTGCATCCCCCTTTCCACGTGTTTTCCCTATTTCAGACCAGTAGCTTGCTGTGCAATGTGTGTGAATGATGTTTATTGTGTGTGAATGATATTTGAATGAACAATCCGAAATCAATTTGTAAGCAATTTTTAATCATTCAGTGTGTATTAATAATAACAATAAAGGCTTCAGTGTGTGTAACAATCAGATGATTGATGAAAATTTGAATTTTCTTGAACCCCTGTATTATACAAATTGAAAATTTGAATCACAGGTTTTTCTTTTTGGTTAGGTTTATGTACTCAATCCATATATGTCACTGAAATCCACTAAGATAATTTGAATTTTCATCATAAGCCCCCCAAATTGATGTGAAAAAAATAAAAGATTTGACCATGAAATTATATGGAAAACATTTTATGCAAATACATGTATAATAGATTTTTCTAAGTTTTTCTGATTTTGAAAGCATTCATGTCTAATTCAATTGGAAACAGAGTACCAGATTCAATACATAACAAAGAAAATAAAATTGGGGAGAAGTGTGCTCAAGTAGCCATGGGTTAGTCGTCAGATTCTGGGATCGAAACGCATATCAGATTCTGTGCTCACTAACCTTGCAACATAATGTTTAATGTCTCTCTCTATGATTTTCTCTCTATCTCCCCCTTTCTGTGTTTCCCCTTATTTCTGACATTGTTGCTGTTTCATGTGTGTAAATGATGTGTAATGTGTATGAATGATATTTGAATGAACAATGCCAAATCAATTTTTAATCAATTGATTTTTCTGTGGTTTAATTCTGTGTGTGTAAATTTAATCAATAAGATATCATGGAAACAATTCCAATGATAGCCTCCTTATTCAATTAGGAAATGCCATGTTGTGTGAATATATGGTAGCAAAAATTTCTAATGGCAATTGTGTAATCATTTTGTTTAATTAAAGTAGTGATAACCAACATCATTCATGATAGGTATAACTATTTCTTCTTGGTTTGTATAGTATTGCTCAGGATTGAAGGAAAATTCTTATGTTGCTTGTTGACCTTTACATGGACTAGATTACGGAAGTCCTTTTTAATTCCTTCAAAAAGGGCATACCATAATAAGATATATAAGTCTCCTATATATCTTATGTCAAATCTGTAACTGTTGACCTGTAGAAATGACAATTTTTTTCCAAGGTCTATTCCAAGATAGTATGGCAATTTCTACAAATCATATGTATCTAATCTTCTTACCCTTAGGGCTTAGATGAAGCCCTACTCAACAAACAGAGGCAACACTAATATGGAAATAAAGATGATAAATCCAATATGTAAATGTAATCAGTCTATTCATTTAAACTTGCTAATTATCACATTGGCAGGTTCCACATAAGGAATACAATATACTTACAGTCATCTGTCGTAAAATATGCTTATTCGTCTAACACTTAAATATATATAAAAGTCATCTGTCTTAATTAAGAAGTCAAAATATGACGATCATATCATTCCGTTGTTGAGTATTTTTGTTTATTTGTTGTCCATTCCTACGTTAAAGTTTGCTTCACTTGTAGGGTTCACAAGATGGACAAGAGTTGGATGACGATAAAAGATAGGTTGAAAAGTAAAGAGTACCAACAAGGTGTTAAGTCATTTATTGACTTTGCTACGAAGGATTTAGGCCCACACAATGAAATACGTTATCCGTGTGTTGATTGCTTGAATGGCACAAAACATAGTCCACAAGTTGTACGCCTGCACTTAATTCAAAGAGGAATCGTGTGTTCTTATAGAACTTGGGTGCACCACGAGGAACATGTTCCACTGTGTAATGATCATCTTGTGCGTCAAACATTGATGGTGAAAGATATGGAGCTGCAATTTTTGACATTGATGATAATTTGGGCGAGTTGCTTACTATGTTGGAAGAGATTTATATGAGTGGCCTCATGGATTATCATATCGACGAATCACCTAATAGCTTGGAGAGAGAAAATTCGGTGAATTTCATTAGGTTATTTGATGATGCTCGACGCAAAGTGTACCCGGAGTGTGAAAAGTTTTCCGTTTTGTCCTTCGTTATTAAGATGCTTCATATTAAGGTGTACAATAAATGGAACAACAAATCTTTCGATATGGTTATGCAAGTTTTCAAAGACATTCTCCCAAAGTGTGACGAAACAGTTCCGTGGACCCTTTATGAAACAAAAAATTTCTTACATGAATTGGGTTTGGGATATGAGACTATTCATGCATGCAAGAATGATTGTATTTTGTTTTGGAAGGATAATGTGAAACAGGAGAATTGCCCTACATGTAAGGAGTCTAGATACAAGTTCAACAACCAGAGTGGTAAAAAGATTTCTCACAAAATTTTGAGGTACTTTCCTTTGACACCGAGGTTGAAGCGTTTGTACATGTTGAAAAAAACCGCCGCAGATATGAGATGGCACAAAGAGAAGCGTGTGGATGATGGAGTGTTAAGGCATCCAGCCGATGGTTAGGCATGGAAGGACTTTGATATGCAGCATCCTAAGTTTTTTGTGGAACCCTGACATGTCAGGTTAGGGCTTGCCACGGATGGTTTCAACCCGTTTGAAAATATGAGCACATCGTACATCATGTGGTCCGTACTGTTAATGCCTTACAATCTTCCCCCGTGGAAATGTATGAAAGAGCCATATCTGATGATGTCAATGCTTATTCCCAGTCCATCCTCTCCTGGAAGAGACATCAATGTTTACTTGCAACCATTAGTGGAGGAGTTAAAGAATTTGTAGGAGCATGGTGTGCAAACATATGATGCCATAATCGGTGAAATATTTACAATGCATGCAGCAGTCATGTGAACCATCAATGACTTCCCCGCATATGGTACCCTCTCTGGTTGGATTACAAAAGGTTACTTGGCTTGCCCTAATTGTAACATGGATGCATCATCTCAGTGTCTGCGAAGTAAGATAGGGTATATGGGTGCCCACCGACACTTGCCCGAGAACCATATTTGGCAAAGAAGTAAGCTCTCCAATGGTCAGAACGAGCATCGGTCCAAACCTATGGAGTTATCGGGAGATCAAATACTACAACAAATTGATTCGGGGACATATAGGTCGTATAACAAGCATCCAAACAACCGAAAAAGACAAAGGAATGAAAGTCCACCTTCCAATTAGACAAAAAGAAGCAATATGTTCGACCTACCCTATTAGAAAACACTGTTTCGACACAACCTCGATGTCATGCACATAGAGAAGAACATATGTGACAATCTCGTTGGGACACTACTAAGCATTGATGGCAAGAACAAGGACACGAATAAAGCCCGCTTGGATCTAGAAGACATGCGGATACGCGAGGAGTTACACTTGAAAAGGCATTCCAATGGCTCATTTGAGAAGCCTCCGGCATCGTACACATTGTCCCCAGTAAAGCGACAAGGTTTTTGTGATTTCTTGAAATCGATTAAGTACATGATGCCTATGTAGCAAATATATCCAATTGTGTCATCGCTCAAGGTGGAAAATTATCTGGCCTCAAAATTCATGACTGTCATGTCCTTCTACAACAACTACTTCCAATTGGGATGCGTAGATACCTGTCAAAGGAGATTGGGACCACACTCTTTGAGTTGGGAAATTTTTTCAAACAGTTGTGCTCAAAGACATTGAGGGTGACTGATTTGGAGAAAATGGAGGAAGAAATCGTACTTATACTTTGTAAGCTTGAGAAGATTTTTCCTCCCGCATTTTTTGATATCATGGTCCACTTGGCAATTCATTTGCCTCATGAGGCTATGCTTGGAGGGCCTGTGCAATATCGATGGATGTATCCCATTGAGAGGTAATACCACAAGTTCCCAAACATCCCTACTTACAAGTACTACATAATGTAAACCTTAACATTCAAATCATATTGGCATGTAGGATGCTCGAACTTCTGAAAGGCTTTGTTCGCAATAAAGCTCAGCCAGAAGGGTCCATTGAGGAGGCTTACATTTCAAAAGAGTGCACGACGTTTTGCTCAATGTACTTAGACGGGGTTGAAACGATGTCTAATCGGGAAGAACGAAACTATGACGGGGGCGACAACGGCGCAGGGTTGGCGATTTTCACTCAAAATGTTCATCCGTTTGGTCTACTAACACAAGAAACTGATGTGTCTATAGCTGACTGTGAAAGGGCTCATTGGTTTGTCCTACACAATAGCTTAGAAGTGGAAGAATATCTAGAGTACGCGTCGAACCTGTGACGTACTATATGTGACCTATATGGTTTTTTATTAGGAATTATTCTGCAAATTACTTATGAATTATATTGTCCTATGTAGGGAACACAAGACGTTGTTGCAACAACAATATGGAAGTGCATGCGACATTGCCAAGATACAATGCACAGAATTTCCTAAATGGTTCAAAGATCGCGTATGCTAAAATTCCTTATACTGTAGTTTACACATCAACTTAAGATATGTCAAAAAATAACAGGACAATTTTTTCTTATGTAGATGAACCAATTGCAGCACAACAAGTCACCCAAAGCCACTGATGAGATGTGGTCATTGGCAAATGGTCCTAACAGCTTAGTGAACACATATTTGGGATGCATTTGTAATGGCATCTGATTCCATGCTTGCGACCGTGACAACCGTCATAAAACTCAAAATAGTGGATTAGTAGTGGAAGGGGACCATGAAGGCCAACTCATAAAGTTCTATGGCTACATTTGCAAAGTTTAGGAAATGACATATTTGTTTAGGCACCGTGTTGTTTTATTCCAATGTGAATAGTATAACACTGGTAGTAACAGAACTTTGCGTGTCGAACCACATTTCACTACTATTGATATACGCAATCGATGGTATAAAGATGACCCGTTTGTGTCACCAAGTCAAGTGCAACAAGTTTTCCACGTGCATGATACGAAGTTAGGTGCCAATTGGAGAGTAGTAGAAAAGTTTCAACAATGACGAATTTGGGATGTGCCCGAGGTGGATGTGCCATAACCTGATGATGTGTTCCAACAAGATGAAAGCACTAATGATGTACCAGCTGAGCCTATGGATGACGATATGGTGTTGCGTTGAGATGGAATTGACGCTGAAATTATTCCAACGGAAGTTTTGCAGTTTGATAACCGTGTACAACCCTTGCTTGGTATGGATGATGACTTCATATGTGATGATGAAGATGAACCGACAATGGAGGGTGACAATGAAGAAGAAGATGAGCTTGACAGTGATTTTGATTCAGCTATGGACATAGAGTGTTGATGTTTTGTCTTTTTGTCGTTTTGTTGATGTAATGGGGGAAGAAGGGATGAAGGAGATTCCCCTTCTTTATGTGTTATGTAATTAGATAAGAGTTTAGTCCTTTTGTTTATATTGATCGTGATGTCATCATATTGGCCTTCGCGTTGTCTTGGATGTTGTCTATAACCATTTGCATGGAAGTGGTCCATTTGATGAGAACTATGTTCTTGACAAGGTCATGAGTTGATTCCTATGTTGTATTTTTAGCTTTCTTTCCTTCCTTTATTTACATTTTTGTTAAAAAGATAGGCATCAAGGTGATTTATTAATGTACCGATTTTCATGAGTGGTTTAATTAAACTTAGGCATCAAGGTGATTTAAGTATATACTCGTTCACATGAAAGTTAAATTGCGTGGTGTTAATTTGTTTCTGGAAGAAACTTAATAGATACTTTACCTAATTCTTGTATTTCACATTTGTACTTAACATTGGTTTATGTATACCACTTTTATTTGACAATCATTATCAATGTTTGCTTAATAATAGTGATGATGCTTATTTAACATTGGTTTGTGTATATCAATTCATGTCCTCATAATATCGATGATGCATGTGATGCGTTTACTTAATATATCATGTTTGCTTGCTTGTACTTTCCAGGTACAAGCATGGTTCCTGGGACGAAAACAGGGCGTCATAAGAAAACAACAACTGACCCCATAGCATCACCCTCAGGAACATTTGCACCTGTCATTGTCACACCACAGACTTTATCCGATGAGACACAACCGTCGGATGACACACAAATATGTGCGGAAGAGACACAGGCGCACGGCATAGGTAAGACCATTGTAGTTTTGTAGGTGTGTTTCGGCCCCTAAAGATCACTTTAATTGACTGATACAATGGATTTTATGTCATCTAGAAGAACAAGTTCTTGCATGTCTTACAAAATTCAAATCCCCTACAAAATTTGATTGGATGATTGTTAAATTTAGTATTAATTATTGTTCATTATATGTTTGGCAAACTAATTGCATATGAAGGCCTTACACTTGTTGCCCCTTCTTGACCAGGGAAAAGTAACTCAAATCGTGTACGCAGTCCTACAGTCAGAAAAGGAGTGCAAAAAAGGCTTGCGAGAAAAAAAAAAGGGAGAAGCTACAAGTATATGTCAATCGCATGCTTAATGCACTCACTGGAGGGAATGCCACGCTTGCCACAAATGAGTTGGGCTTGCAGATAAGGCGGTTGTGCCCCCTTAAGGGCGTGAAGTCATGGAAGAAAATTGATCAGAGTATCAAAGATGCTGTAGTACAGGTTGTGCTAGTAAGTTCGAACCTTAAACTAGATGTCTCCATTATGTACATTATGTTTTGCGGCATTCCATTTCTGTAATATGTCACACACTTATGCTTACAGGACACGTTTGAAATTGGTGAGGATTTCCATACAAATCAACAAGCTCAAGAGATCGTTGCTACGAATGAGTATCTCTTGTACAAGGACTGGAGGTACACCCTGAAGCAACACTACGAAAAACTTGTAGAAGAGGGTGTTGATGACCCATATGGTCATCCGCCTAAAGGAGTTTGCTTGGATGATTGGAAACACATGATTGATGCCGCTTGGAATGATGAATCTCATTTGGTAACAAACAAATATGAGCGACCCTATTGTTTTATTTGTGTATTATGCGTTGATATGTACTAATTCTTGAATAATTCTTGTTTTAGAAATGCTCTAAAGCTGGTAAGGCAAACCGGAGTTTGCTGCCATGCAATCACACCAGTGGATCTCGCTCCTTTCCAATAGCAATGTTGCTCAAGGTGAGTTACATACATTTGGAGCAGATTTCTCAGCACTTACATATGTAAGATGAAAGTCATGGTTACTATTGTGATGAATTAATTTTGTTATTTGAAACTAACAGGCAGATGAAAATGGGGAGTTGGATTTTCCAGAATTTTATTCGAAATCACACAAATCGAAGAAAACAAATGAATGGATTGATCCCAAATGTGGTGAGCTACATGTAAGGAGTAAACTTTTTTCGCCTATGGTTGTAATATTAATGCCTATCTTAGCAGAAAATTGCATGTGATTTTTTGTGCCATTGTTGAATAGTCTACTTGTTTTGGTGATGACAGGATGCGATGGTGAATCTACAAGCGACAGCCACGGATGCGGGGATCCCATTGACACATGAGGAACTCTCACGACAAGTGCTTGGCCAGAGAAAGAATTACTTGCGTGGATTTGGGATAGGCCCACGACCCTATTCGCAATCTGATAGTGCAGCACGATCTCGTGACAAACAAATGGAGGCAATGCGATCTGAGATTGATGTTCTTCAAGAAAATTTGATAAAGGAGAAAGAAGAGCGCCAGAGAGATCGTGAAGAGATGATGAGAGAGAGAGAGGAGTTGATGAAAGAAGTAGAAGAAGGAAAAAAAGCAAGGGAGGCGCAACAAGAACAACTGAATCATTTGAACTCTGTGGTTTTACGACTATCAACACTGTTAGAGGGTTCAGACGGGCATCGTCGTATTTGGTAAGAAGAATTTCATTCGTCTCATACTAACACTTATACACACTTAGATTTACATATTCACTAAACAATACTACGCATTGGGTATACCATAACAAAAGACATTAGGTTTGTTAGGTATAATACATTGGTATTTATGGCGAAAATTTAATACAGCCTTCCCAAAAACGTTTTGTGCATTGGGTCCGTACTTTTGGTGCTGGGTAGTTAAAACAAATATGGCAAGGTTGGCATATGGCATTGGAGTTGAAGCAAAAGGAGATGGCTGCTGAGTTTAACTAAATAGCTTGTGTGGTCAAAATTAGTTTGTCTAGTAAGGATTGGGTGTGTGCAATGCAAGTTTTTGTTTATTTGCTTCTGGTAAGCTTCCATTGATGTTATCTGGGTTGTGATACTTACTTTAGAAACCTTGTTGGAAGTAGTGTCCCTATGTGCATATACTGTATAAATTGTCAGTTATGTTGCCTACAGGTGTAGCATATTTTGGTAGAAAACCCCTTTATTCTGATGTTGTTACTTTTACACACACACACACACACACACACACACACAAAGAAAGAAAGAAAAGAAAAATTCAAGCACAGCTGCAAGTTCATTGACATAGGCTAAATGGACCAGATATTTGTTTAGAGAACTGATATATCTTATGGGCATTTTTTTCATCTAAAACATTGATTTGAACTGCTCTTTTTCATATTTTTTTGCAACTTAAATCATGAAAGGAAATGTTTTGAGTATTAAAACATAGCCAATAGTTACATTACAAGAAGGAAATCCCCTCTGAAAAAACAACATCCACAACGATAGTAACCCATCTCACTTAATCTGGGAGATGACAAGCTGGCTAAGCTTACAACAGACCTAATCTGAGCACTAACATTATAAATTTGCTGAGGTATGCATGATTAAGAACATTCATCAGTTTGAAGCCCCCTATTTCCACTCTATATTGTATACATAAAATAAAATAAAAAAACATGTAGCCCGCACATGACCATTAACAAACTGTATTTCTCTCTCTGAAAAGAGAATTATGTTGTTCTGTTCAGAAAGACCAGTGAGTGGTTTTCGCATATCTTATGTTCCTGCGTAATCAATTGCTTCTGTTCACTAATAATAGCACAATATCTTATTGTGGTTACTGCTTAATGAAAGAGTGATTTGAATATTTTTTTCTTGGTTGGATTTTTTGATGGCCAACCTTCTGAGGCCCTAAGTAAGCTACATAAGGCGAGAATCTGTAGTTAACATCATTTTGAATCACCTTGATATGTTGATATGTGAGCACTGATACTATGGTGTTATGATAATTTCAGCGCCATCATGGCTAACATATAAGCTTTGGAAGGTAGCAAGACGATGTTGATTTATTTGAAGTAATCTATGTATCACTAGAGCAGTTAGCGAAGATTCCAATCCAAATTGTCACTGATATTTCTATATTGAATTACTTTTGCCAATTAAGTGACAATCCAAATGAAATAAAATAAAACATCAAACTGATGTGGGGTTTCAGCAAAAATGATTATGTTTTGTTGTTTGAACGGTATGTTTCTCTATGAAAATGTTGCAGATCGTAGGATCAAGATTCTATCTGAATGGGTGCTTTAATAGCATCATATGCATATCTGAGCTACACTAGTTTCCTGTGTCACCATTCAGTTGGGCAATTTAATCTTTATTTTTCAATCATCAGTTGCTTTTGTTCTTGGTTCTTGTTTTAAGTCATTTCAATATATCTTCAATCACCTATTCTAGAATCTCCTGCATGTTAATGAAGGTGCCTGTTCACTTTGTTATCGATCTTATCTTTGCATTTCTATTTGTGTTTGGTTTATTGTTTATCATCGCAAGACATATCTAGGAAAATTGGAAGTCCTTGTTAAAGAGGCATTGAAAAGAACTTAGAACTCCTTGCACATGCTTGAAGTCAAATAAGCCATTCATGGTGTCGCAAGGGTAATTTGTGGTTGACAGTCTGCACCAAGTTAGGCTCTGGCATGCTAATTTTTGTTAAGTCAAGAGTAAATTTGCATGAGATCTTTGTAGTTTTAAAAGAACTCTAGTTGGACCTCATATCATTGTTGGTTCTAGAACTTTTTAGCAATACTGTTGTAATGGTAACTTTCCAGTTGCTTTAACTTTCTCTATTTACTGTAGTAGGATATGAAGTTTTCCGAGTTCAATGAAGTGGTCTTTCTAATATTTTGTTTTAAAGTATCATCATCCATTAAGGTGGTTTTTGGTTCTTCAAGTGGTAATTGGAGTGGGGAAACGGTTTGAGTTTTTAAGAATCTTGCCTTGGAATTTACTGCAACATAATGCATTTTTAATCTGTATTATACAGCTGTGGCAAATCCATTGTGTTGTGGATGTGTCTTGTGGTGGGTTTTGTAGCCTTCCATTTAGGACATGTAGGCTTGTAATGTGAAGTCCATAAGATACATTGGTATTTATGGCAAAAATTTAATACAGCCTTCCCAAAAACGTTTTGTGCATTGGGTCCGTAATTTTGGTGTTGGGTAGTTAAAACAAATATGGCAAGGTTGGTTAGAATTATTTCGTCTCAGGTATCCAACGATGTTCGCAATACGTATTTAACTTAAACTCTTTTGAAGAAGAAAAAGGGGCGAACTTAGTCATTTTTGTTCGTAATAGTACAAACACTATAAATGTTCTTGTTCTAGATTGACCACATTGTTTCCATTTCTGAGTGTTTCTAGAATTCTTAAAGGTCAACCTACATTGTCTATACTGAGGGGGATCATTTAAATAACTTAAGGGAGTCTCAATCCTACTACAAAATCAAGGACATACATATAGTCATTTTTTTTAGATTTGCAATTGTAATACATTAAGCAATCTTCTGGGGCGAAAACTTAGTCGAAAAATGGCATTTCGGGGGCGAAAATGCAAAACAAGCCCCGAACCTCCGTGTGGCCGACACGGGCAACTTCCCCATGCCAAATAGGACTTGTGACAACTGACAGAATGTTATTCGGACTCGTAGGTTGGGATTTAGAGACGAATACGCCCAAAACTTAGTCAAAAAAGGGCGTTTCAAGGGCGAAAATTCAAAACGGTCCCCGAACCTCCGTTTGGCCGACACGGGTAGCTTTCCCATGCCAAATAGGACTTGTGACAGCTGACGGAATGTTATTCGGACCTATAGATTGGGATTTAGAGCCGAATACGCCCAAAACTTAGTCGAAAAAGGGCATTTCGGGGGCGAAAATTCAAAACAGCCCCCGACCCTCCATGTGGCCGAAACGAACAGTTTTTCCATGCCAAATATGACTTGTGACAATTGACGGAATGTTATTCGGACCTATAGGTTGGGATTTAGAGATGAATATGACCAAAACTTAGTTGAAAAAAGGCGTTTCGGGGGCAAAAATTCAAAACAGCCCCCGAACCTCCATGTGGTCGAAACAACCAGCTTCCCCATGCCAAATATCACTTGTGACAACTGACGGAATGTTATTCAGACCTATAGGTTGGGATTTAGAGCCGAATACGCCCAAAACTTAGTTAAAAAATGGCGTTTCGGGGGTGAAAATTCAAAACAGCCCTCGAACCTCCGTGTGACCAAAACGAACAGTTTCCCGATGCCAAATATGACTTGTGACAACTGACGGAATGTTATTCGGACCTGTAGGTTGGGATTTAGAGACGAATACGCCCAAAACTTAGTTGAAAAATGGCGTTTCAAGGGCGAAAATTCACAACAGCCCCCGAACCTCCGTGTTGCCAACACGGGCAGCTTTCCCATGCCAAGTAAGACTTATGACAACTGACGGAATGTTATTCGGACCTATAGGTTGGGATTTAGAGCCGAATACACCCAAACTTAGTCGAAAAAGGGCGTTTCGGGGGCGAAAATTCAAAACAGCCCTCGAACCTCCATGTGGCAAAAACGAACAGTTTCCCCATGCCAAATATGACTTGTGACAACTGACGGAATGTTATTCGGACTTATAGGTTGGGATTTAGAAACGAATATGCCCAAAACTTAGTCGAAAAATGGCGTTTCGGGGGTGAAAATTCAAAAGAGCCCCTGAACCTCTGTGTGGCTGACACAGGAAGCTTTCCCCATGCCAAATATGACTTGTGACAACTGACAGAATGTTATTCGGACCTATAGGTTGGGATTTAGAAACGAATACGCCAAAAACTTAGTCGAAAAAGGGCGTTTCGGGAGCAAAAATTCAAAACAGCCCCCGAACCTCCGTTTGGCCGACACGGGCAGCTTCCCTATGCCAAATAAGACTTGTGACAACTGACGGAATGTTATTCAGACCCGTAGGTTGGGATTTAGAGATGAATACGCCCAAAACTTAGTTGAAAAATGGCGTTTTGGGGGCAAAAATTCAAAACAGCCCCCGAACCTCTGTTTGGCCGACACGGGCAGCTTCCCCATGCTAAATAGGACTTGTGACAACTGACGGAATGTTATTCGAACCCGTAGGTTGGGATTTAGAGACGAATACACCCAAAACTTAGTCGAAAAAGGGCATTTCGGGGGCGAAAATTCAAAACAGCCCCTGAACCTCTGTTTGGCCGACAAAGGCAGCTTCTCCATGCCAAATAGGACTTGTGACAACTGACAAAATGTTATTCAGACCCGTAGGTTGGGATTTAGAGACGAATACGCTCAAAACTTAGTCGAAAAAGAGCATTTCGGGGGCGAAAATTCAAAATAGCCCCCAAACCTCCGTGTGGTCGACACGGGCAGCTTCCTCATGCCAAATAGGACTTGTGACAACTGACGGAATGTTATTCAGACCCCTAGGTTGGGATTTAGAGACGAATACGCTCAAAACTTAGTTGAAAAAGAGCATTTCGGCGGCGAAAATTCAAAATAGCCCCCGAACCTCCGTGTGGTCGACACGGGCAGCTTCCCCATGCCAAATAGGACTTGTGACAACTAACGGAATGCTATTCGGACCCGTACGTTGAGATTTAGAGACGAATACGCCTAAAACTTAGTCAAAAAAGGGCATTTCGGGGGCGAAACTTGAAAACAGCCCCCGAACCTCCATCTAACTCTCACGTGCAGCTTTCCCATTACAAATAGGATTTGTGACAACTGACAAAATGTTTTAAACTTGCTAATTTTGTGAACGCACAAACGTGTGTTATTATTTTTATCACATGTTCTAATATCCTCTCTGAAATGGCACTGACATACATTAATAAGTACCGATGGTTTTATATCCAATCTAATGATTCAAGTGCCTTTTGCAAACAAATAATGAGGAAATTGGTAAAAAGAATACTTTCTATTCACATTGGGCTTTGATATTGGTTTAGCCACAGAATTTGGATACATGTTGCATACAAATAGAAGATTGTTACATTAGCTGTATGTTACTAATGAAAAATTTAGTAATGATTGTTCTGCATTTAACAATGTTCCTTATAACAAAAGACTTTAGAAAGACTGTACAATGACTAATAATTGATTCATCATGGAAGGTTGCTTTTCACTTATTTTTATTTGTCACTTGTTTCCAAATTCATTCATGAAGTTGGGCATTTTTGGGTCCAATTCTAATGTTTTTTATTTTTATTTTTTGTAGATAACTTCGTTGCGTGGACTTGCAGAGATATCTTGGTGTATGGAGAAGAAATTGTACTTTTGTATAGAAGTAATATAATACTTTTGTCGTCTCCAGCTTTTGTGCAGTTAACTATTCCTGATACAGAAAACTATTGGCAGCGAACAGATAATTATTGGCATGGTAGATAGATCACCTTTTGATGTCGTCCACTAAATTGATTTTTTGTCGTGGTACATAGATGTATTTTTGGCTTGGTACATACATCACCTTTTGTCGTGGTACAGATTACGATGGTAATTTGTACCATGCCAAATGGTCATTTTACATGGTATAGTAAATGTAATTTTTGTATATGGAGGGCTGTATTTTTTGTATGATTGTATATGTTGTATGGAATTATTATTTTAGTTTGGACAATAGTTCGTTTGTATGTACTTGGACAGTTAAAAGTAATTTATTTTTTGTATACGGATGCAGATTGTGGAATGATTGATAATTTATGTATCATTTTATTTATATACATATTACAGGTTGAATGGAATACAGACAGGTTATGGACACATTATAATATTAGCAATAAAACATAATATCATGTTTTTACCGACCAAACGTTTTGTAGCCAATAAAAAGGAAAAAAAAAAAAAAACAAACATTTGGCTACTAAAAGTTTTGTAGCCAAAAGAAAATCAAACATTTGGCTACTAATTTTTTTGTAGGCAAAAGAAAAACAACCATTTGGCTACTAAATGTTTTGTAGCCAAAAGAAAATCAAACCTTTGGCTACTAAAAGTTTTGTAGCGAAAAGAAAATCAAACATTTAGCGACTAAAATATTTTGTAGCTAAAAACAAAAGTTGAAGAATAACTATGACATTTGGCGACTAAAAATTTAGTAGCCAAAAATGTCGTAGTTTAGGCGACTAAATTTTTAGTAGCAATAAATGTTGAAGTTTAGGTGACTAAATTTTTAGTAGCCAAAAGAAATAGTATTTGGCGACTAAAATTTTAGTAGCCAAAAAAGATTGACTTTAGGCGACTAAAATTTTAGTAGCCAAAACATTAGTATTTGCCTTTGGTGACTAAAAAATTTAGTAGCTATAAATTCTTCAGCCACTAAATAATTGGCTTTTGGCGACAAAAAAATTGGTCGGCAAAAATGTATTTATTTAATTAATTTTCAAACCTATTGGTGACTAAATATTTAGTCGCCAAATGAATACATTTGGCGACTAAATTAGGTTTAGTCGGCAATTATATTTCCCGACTACTCTTTGGCTACTAATTTTCTGACCAAAAAATTTAGTCGCTAAAGACTATAGGCGACTAAAATATGACTTTTGGCGACTAAAAATTTAGTCGCAAAAAGTGAAAATTCTTGTAGTGTAAGAGAACTCAATGTAATTATATCAAAATTGAAAATTTTATTGTACTTTTTTTCAAATTTCACAAGAGACCAATGTAATTTACCCAAAAATTTAAGTCTTTCAAAGAAAACCTTTTTAACACACAATATATATATATATATATATTTTCTTTTTTTTCAATCATTGTTTAAAGGCTTAATTACACTTTTCACTAATCAAATTTTATTTTAATTCCTATAATTTTAATTTAAACAATTTGGTTTGTATACTTTAAGTCTAGTTTTAATTTGGTCATTTTGTTTAAATTTTTGTTAATTTTCAGGATAAATTACATCAGTAGTCCCTACATTTTGCCTCTTATGTTATTTTGGTCCCTCCACTTTTTGCTCAATTTTTTACTCTTAATTTTAAATTTTGTGTCAATTTAGTCCAATTAATAATATTGTTAGTGTTTTTGACAGAAAATAATTGCTAAATTAGTTAAGATTAACTTACTAAGTAGACCAAGTTTTACTTCTAAGAACATGACATATATCACTTATGTATGCATTTTCTATTAAAAAATGCTAACAATTGTAATCAATTGAACTAAATTAAAACAAAATTATAAATTTAGGGTCAAAATCAACCCAATTGAAATTACAGTGACCAAAATGACACAAGAGCGAAAATAGAGGGACTATTGAAGTAATTTGCCCTAATTTTTGTGTATACCTTAGAAAATTGACAAGTGTCATCAAATTGTTAATTTTAATCTGCAGTTTGGCTGGCGATTAAGTGGCTTCACCTATAAGTTGTACAAACAATACAAGTAACTTAAGAATGCAAGAAGGGAGGAGTACACGAGAAGCCACTCACCTGTAAGTGGTACTCTTAATCAGTGGACATCTCTAATTGACAAGAAGTGGAATAGTAAAGAATTCATGGCAAAATGTTTTATGTTAATTGTCAAAAATTAAGTTTCTTCTTATTAATATTAAGTTTTCTTGTTTTTTATTGGTGTTTCAATCGTGTAAGAACAATCACTACCTAATGTGAATAATATGATGCAAATAGAAACAAAACATAGATATGGATCAAAATCAATCCCGGTTAGGGTGCACAGCTCGATGCATTCTGCTATTTTATTTTATTGGATTAGTAGGCTTTTTTATTTAAGTATTTGAAATAACATTCAAAAACAAATGAATAAGATAATTGTGAATGGAAAAGTGCCCAATTTGGTAGAATTTTACAAGTCTATCCACTATAATTCAGACACGCATGCATGGATTTCATCAGAGAGCCAAGCTAATTATATATGTACAAGGCAATGCATATTAATTTTGATAAAATTATTTAGTTTGCTTTGTAGGGTAAAATAATTAATAACTGTTTGATTTATTTCAAATTAACAGGACAACATGATACAAACGCAAGCATAACACCTCTCGCAGACTGGTGCGATCCCCTTGACCTCAGAGGAGTTGTCAGTCAAGGTGCTTCAGCCAAGGTCAGGTTATGTGAAAGGACTCAACATGAGGCCTTCTTCTTCTATGAAGACTACTGTTGCACCTATTGAAAATAGTGATTATACTCAACGCCTTGAGATGCAAATAGCACAGCAAAATGAACAAATTGTAAGGTTTCAAAAGCTAGGGAAGAAACAAAGCAAGAAGGTACAAAGTATCATAGAGTGTTTGAGGCAGAAAGGTATCATAGGAAATTTTGAGAGTGGGGAAAGTTCAGATATGATGGACAAGCTTCTTGGTTAGTATATTATGTTTATATGTTAATTTAGTAGAAAATTTCTTTTTCAACTAGGGTAGAATAAAAAACTACTTCGACATTTAGGCACGAAAGGTCCCGAGAGAATAGTGAAATATGTATGTAAAGACCCGAGGAACATCACAAACACCTTGAAACGTAGCAACATAAGTTGTGCAAACTTACGAAACAAGCACCCAGCTCTAGATTTGAAAACTACTTTGAGATTTGCACTATTCCAACACTTAGGCACAAAATACGTCTTGGGAAGGGGGGAGATGAGCTTGAAATAGGCATGAAAAGGCTCAGGAAACATCACAAACACCTCAAGAAGAACCAACATAAGTTGTAGACAATTCGGATCAAGCACATGACTCCCATTGGAACAAGTATGTGACTAATAGTTTGAAAACTACTTTGAATTATGTATTTTGCCAACACTTAAGCTTAAAAATAGGCCATTGAGGGACAAAATTGTGAAATATGAACAACAAGGCCTGAGAAACATCATGAACACATCGAGAGGAACTGATGTAAACTGTGAAAACTTATAGAACAAGCACGTGACTCCCAATTTAAAAAACTACTTTGAAAATTTTAAATTTCCAACACTTAGGCATGAAAATAAGCCATCAAGGGACAAAATCGTTAATTAGGCATGAAAAGGTCTAGAAATTATCATGAACACCTTGGGAGGGATCAACATAAGTTGTGAAAACTTACAGAACGATCATAGGACTCTCGATTGGAAAACATTTAGGCTTGAAAATATGCCGTTAGGGAGTAAAATCTTGAAATACTTGTTAAAAGGCCCAGAAAACATCATGAACACTTTGAGAGGAACTAATGTAAGTTGTAAAAATTTACGGAACAAGCACGATAAATTTTGGTTTGAAATTTACTTCGACATTTTTATTTTTTCTCTTCTAGGTTGCATGTCAACATATTTAGTGAATGATTACCTTAACTTTTTTTTTCTCCTCCCCCCCCTCCCCCCCTTAATGGTAGATTGGAGATGAACGAATTTGGTAACTTGCATAGCAAGAGCTTTTTGTTGATATTATTAGACACGTATCCATCATAGTGTAGTTTTGCTTTTTGTTAATATTACCAAACACATATTTTGACTATGTTGTCGTGGGTTATGTTTATATTGTGACGAATCTTATCTTTTTGTTGATATTATCAAACATATATTTTGACTATGTTGTTGCTTTATGCAAATGAACAGGCTTTTATAATGATTTGTAATGAATATTATATTGAACATGTTATTAAAATGCACAACTTATTTTGATTTTGTTGTCGTAATTTTTGATTTTACTAGAATAGATGTTATAGTTTGGATGCTATATATTAATTTCTTAATATTATGAGACATGTATTTTGCTTGTGTTATTTTATGAAAATGAACAGTTTAATTTTATATTGATTTGTATTAGATATTTTATTGAATATATTATTAAAATGCACAGGGATTGTTTATTGAAAAAAATATATATAAATTTCAAATATCCCTCCATGTCACTAAAACTTTCAAATCCCAATAAATAATTTCATCATATCTGTTTAGTATTTTGTCACTAAATTGAAATGGACGTTATAGGTGACAAAATATTTAACATTAAGTGACGAAATGTTTCTCACCAAATACCAATAATAGGCGAGAAAATAAAATTTCGTCAACAGGTACTTTTAGCGACAACTAATGGACGATGAACGTGGTGACGAAATTATTTCATCACAAATCAATTTGGTGACGAAAATTTCACTATTGGAGATGAAGTGATTTTGTCATTAAAGAACCATTTTGTTGTAATTGCCACAAGGAAGCCATACAGTTACATACTTCAATTGGGTATTTCTATGTATTATCTCTATGGACTTGGAATGTATTATTTGACTTCTTACTTGGAAGGTGATAAGTTTGCGGCCAGCTTGTATTACTATTATATTTATTATATCATTTCAAATCCTACTTGGGCTGTGATTCCTTTTCTTGTAGTTGTTCGATGTTGGAGGAAAATATGTGGAGCTTGCAAGATCCAAAAAAGACCAGAATAAGAGCAAAGGTTGGTGATGTGGGGTTTAAAGTTTAGACTTTGCCATGTCAAGTTTTGGAAATTCAGTCTATGTTTGTTTGATGTGCATTAGTTAGTAATTTCAGATTTCTATAATTTTATATCTTCGTAGATTGATTTTTTTTTTCATTATGGTCCATCTATGCATCCCATCGATGGTTTATTTCAAAATTAACCTTGACATGTGAACTACTATTTGGTCTCTTCAAGAAAGGAAAGAAATTCGAATGGGATGACCGATGTCAATTCACTTTTGAGCAGATCAAGCAGTACCTAAAAAACCCGCCTGTGTTATTGCCGCCAAAGCCAGGGAAGCCCTTGATTCTGTATCTGTCAGTAACGGACACAACAATGGGATGCATGCTTGCTCAAGAATCTGAGGATAGGGTGGAGAAAGCCATCTGCTAGTTGAGCAAGAAAATGCTGGTCTATAAGACCCGCTACACCCCGCTAGAGAAGGCTTACTTAGCCTCGGTATGGGCTAATAGGAAGTTAAGGCACTACTTGTTAGCTCACTCCGTGATTCCGGTTTCGAGATTAGATCCCACCAAATATCTCTTTGAGAAACTAGTGCTTACGGGTAGGCTAGCCCGTTGGTTGCTTCTTCTGTCTGAATTTGATCTGAAATATGTCACTCGCAAGTCTGTCAAGGGGAGAGCGGTAGCTGAGTTCCTGGCGGATCACCCAGTGGAAGAGGATGAAGCGGTAAAATACCTGCTCCCAGATAAAGCTATTCTGCAAATCGAGGAAAAGATTTGGACAATATACTTTGATGGAGCGTCTAATCAATACGGTTATGGGATATGGGTGTTGCTAATAGCACCTGACAATTCCCATATACCCTTAGCCTCAAACTCCAATTCAAGGTATCCAACAATGAAGCAGAATACGAGGCGTGTATCACTGGTTTGGAAGCCGCCCTGGAACTAGGGGCAAAAAGGTTGGAGGCCATCGGGGACTAGAACCTAGTTGTGTCTCAGGCAAATGGAGACTGGAAGGTTAAAGAAGAAAAGATGAAGATCTATCACCAGACCTTGGATGTTTTGATTCCTAGGTTTGAGAAGCTAACCTTCACTCATCTACTAAGAGAGAACAACAGGTTCGCTGACGCTTTATCAACCCTATCTTCTGTGATAGACATCCTGTTTGTAGTCCGGATATGTCCGATCATCATTGAACAAAGATATACGCCAACCTATGAGACTATCGCCGCAATAGATGAAGCGCAAGATCAAAACCCCTGGTATTATGATATTTGGAACTTTTTAGAAAATGAGGTTTATCCACTAGGGGCAAATACCAAAGATAAAAAGGCAATACGGCAGATGACCGTTCAATTTATCATCTGCGAGGGTAAGTTGTATAAGAGGGGTCATCTGGGAATGCACAAATTATGTGTCGACACAGAGGAATCGAAGCGTCTAATGGAGGCCATCTATGGATGAGAGTGTGGAGCACACATGAGTGAAGTAATGTTAGCCCGGAAGATTCTCAGGCAAGGTTACTACTGGTCTACCATGGAGGAGGATTGTATTGGTTTTTTTCAGCGATGCAACAAATGCCAAATCCATGCAAATTGCATGAATATCCCGCTATCGAAGTTGTACAACATGACTTCACCATGGCCTTTCTCAGTCTGGGGAATTGACGTCATTGAGGCAGTTACGTTGAAAGGGTCAAATAGGCATGAGTACATTCTAGTGGCAACTGACTATTTTACAAAGTGGGTGGAACCTCAGTTTTATGCAGTGTTGAAAGTAGCGCATGTGACTAAGTTCATCTGAAACAACATCATTTGCCGTTATGGAGTCCTGAATGAAATCATTTCAGACAATGGCTCTCATTTCAAGAAAAAAGTGATCGACTTGTTGGAGAAATACAACGTGGCTTTTCATAAGTCATCTACATATCGCCCGCAAACCAATGGAGCTGTTGAGGCCGCCAACAAGAACATCAAGCATATTTTGCAGAAAATGGTTGAGACCTATAGGGACTAGCTAGACAAATTGCCATTTGCTCTATGGGGCTACAGAACTTTAATTCAGACATCTACTGGGACAACTCCGTACTCTCTTGTTTATGGAATAGAAGTTATTTTGCCGATTAAAATGGAGGTTCCGTCACTGTGGGTTATGGCTGTGTGCCAGATAGCAGAAGTAGACTGGCAGCAGAGCAGGTTCGAAGAACTGATGTTGTTTGATGAGAGAAGGCTGAAAGCACTGTACCATGTTCAAGGATATCAACGCAGGATTGCTAGGGCTTTTAACAAGAAAGTTAAGTCTCAGAATCTTAAGGAAGGGAATTTGGTATTGAAAGACAACCGAGCTCCCATCTATCACCCTAGGGGCAAGTTCAGACCTAATTGAACTAGTCCTTACACTATCAAAACTATTAAGTTGGGTGGAGCTGTTATTCTCATGGACCTGGATGGCCTAGAATTTTTCTAACCGATCAACATGGACAAGTTGAAGAAATATTACCCCTAAGAGGCTCACTAGGCTGAAAAACCAGAAGGGCAACCTAGGCAAAAGTTAGAGCACAAAAAATTAGAAAAAAGCAAAACTGAGCTCATAAGGTTGAAAACCCAGAAAGAGCGGCCTTGGCAAAGTTAGAGTGTAAAATGAGAGAGTTAATACTTGAGTGAACCCGAACCGAACTACGTAAGGCCTGGTTCCCATCTTCGGGATACGTAAGCAATTTCATTCTGAAGCTCGGCTGTAAACACCTCCAAATCAACTGTGTCCATGTGTTTGATCAAGACATCTTTGCCTGTTCGTTATTTGAAAGTTCGGTTGTGATCCTTACTCTGAGAGAAGGGCTAACCACAGTGTTGAGCAGTGCTATTCAATCATGGGGCCAATTTTCCATTTTTGGATTCGGGGTTGTACGTCTCGAGGATAGATTCCATGTGTGTCAAGTTGTGATTCTTATCGAAAATGGTTTTGAAAAGTTTTAATAAAAGTTGATTTTTGTTCAAATTAATCTTTTTACAACTTAGACCATTTTTGGACCAAAAGGACAATTTTCAGTGCCCACAATTTCAATTTCATTGATTTCAATACAAAGTTTTCCAACTCTTGATACAAATTAAAGCTATTTTTATTACATTCAAAAAGAAAACTTGAAAAGTAAGATCAAAGCAATAAACTTGGGGCATAGATGAGTCAGGTGTTCTTGCGTCCCCTATTTATGCTTGTGGAAGCTTCTGATGTTAAAGTTGTCCCAAATTGTGTCTTATCTTCAAGCCAAGTCAGGCACTCGCCAGAAAGTGCACAGTTAAAACTAGGGGCAGGAGCCAGAAGCTCTCTCGTCCTCTAAGCAGCGGGATATCTAGCCAATTGTGAACCTCGGATTGGAAATGAAGTCGGGTACTCTACCCCCTCTTCTAGGCAAGTTTGGTCGTGTCCAAACTGATGCTTGAACAGGAACGAAAAGTAGAATACACAGTGTGTCAAGCCAATCAGCTGAATGCCAGGTTGTCAAATCATGTTGTAGCTCAAACCAGGGGCAATGCCAAGCAATGTCAACAGCAGACCTATTACACATCCAATGGCACCACCACCCCTCGTTCGAGAAATCCACTAGCCATTGGCAAAAGAAATAGCCCCGTCCAGAATATGCGAGACAAGAATCCACTACCTTCAACCTGTCCATTAGCCATATCTGGGGAGGGATGAAAGAAAAGAGAGATTAAAGAATAGAGATGTGTGTGTTAAGGAAAAAAGTGAGACAAGGGCTTTGAGATAAAAACAGAGCATGAGTGCCGAGTGATGTGAGAAACACATATTAGAAATGGTGGGAAACATTACCTAAAGAAGTAGTGGACTTCTTGCAAATTTGGTTGTCTCTCGCCGATGAAAGGCATCTAGACCCATCAAAGTCTCGGCTAGTACCAAGCCCATACAGTTCTTGCCCTCTTTCAAACCTTAGGCTACTTCGATCAATCAAATGCTAGACCCGCCAAAACTAGGGGCCAGGAGAAAATATGCCAAGGAGAAAATATGAATCAAACTAGGGATATCCAGCTCTCTGTTGCGAACCAAGGATCAGGCATCGTGTAAAGTGAGCCCACATGTCCTTCCCAAAGCTTGGATGTGACCAAAACGGGGCTGAGGTAGAATTTCCTCATCACGCCGGAATTTTATTAGCGTTTGAAATTCTTCGACTGTCGGGCATATCTTTCGTCCCCCGAAACTAAAGATGTGCGTGATAGGGTTCCAACATCTAGCCACGGCATGAAGGAACGGAAAACAAAGTGGAGAACGACTCAGAGGGAATAGTGCATTTATGCCGAAACCCCGAAAATTCACCTTTTCCAAGCCATCCAAAGTTGCAATCCAATCGGAGAGTTTTTTGGCAAAAAATGGCTCCATTTGTGAAGAATTTGCAATTGAAATGAAGAAATCACGAAGCTCAGCCTTTTGTGGAAGATAAGGCAGTGAGTGGAAACTAGGTGTCAACAATGTGGAGGTCCTGCACATTGATGGCTAGCAAGGCATCATTGATGGCCGACAAGAGGTATAGATGGCCGGCAGGCCACCCCTCATGGCCAGTATGTGGTCGGCATTCACCACTTATGGTCGACAGCCTTCCTCTCATACCTGTTGTCCTCTTTTGTAAAGAATAATGTTGGATGCATGTGTTTTGCTCTGCTGTTTGTGTGTCTTGAGGTCTTGTGTTGAGTCATTTTTGTAACACATGCAGGAATGCAACTACAATAGGCTTGGCTATTCTAAAGATGGCATGTGAAATGCTACAACTAACAAGTATTCAACTCGGAATTGAAATACAATGCAGTTAGTATGATGCGCCGAGCCCGGTGCATGCAAGAAAGATGAATGAATGCAAACATGCTATCATAAGTATGCTAATTGAAACATGCCCTAAACTAACCATCATAAGCTGGTAAATAAAAGGGAGAAAGAAGTGGGGTTGGAAGACATACATCACACTCACGCACACTTATTACAACATTGCCCTTGCTCGGAGGGTCCGAATAAATAATACAGTCCGAATAAATAATTACAGTCCAAATGAATGATTAACTATTACAAAACCCTAATTAATTAACAAATTAACTAGGAAAGCAAATAAACTAGCATGCAAATTCATGGACCGCCTCAACTCTGTTCCGAATGATGAAAGATGCATGCATGCTCGAGTCGCCTCGTCGGGAAATTCCATTGCGATGCCTTGTCTCGCCTTTGTTTACAACTGATTTTAGAAACTTGCACAAAGCTCCAGAAGGCTGAAACTCCACCTTGGGAAGGCTGCCGACCAGGCATTGGCTTGCGAGACACCTGTCGACCACCCTTTGTGGTGGAAACCAAAAAAGGTGGTCGGCCTGCCAGAAAACCTGGTCGGCCGACCACTTTCTGCCCCTGGATCCTGGTTTTTCTGCAACAAAGACAAGAGAGAGAGAGAGAAAGCAAGGTATTTTCAATATATGTGTGCAAGACCACTCTCCCCATCCTTGCACAAGCTCAAGGGAGTGTAGACCTCGATCCTCGTGCCACCAATCACGTATCTCGATGCATGATGGCCGAGAAGTCGAATTGCATGACTCAATGGAATGAATGCAAGTATAAACACAACAAGGCTTAGACTCCATCATGGTTAATACGGAGTGTCGGTGACCGGGAATTGAGACATGTTTCATCACTTTGAGTACGAAACGTCCCTCGTTTCCCGTGTTTGGGCTAACTCATATCCCAAACACAATGCAAATGAGATGGCATACGCAATGCTATGGACTAAAATGGCATACACAATGCGCGTGATGTAACATGGCATGCACAATGCTCTAACATGCAACCTAGCATACGCAATGTTACGGACTGAAATGGCATACACAATGCAAGATGGACTTACACCAATATGAGTGGACCTCAGCCACACTCATATCAGTGGCCATGTGATGAAAATGAGACAACCGAAATACATGCAAACATGCACGGATGCAAAGGACCGACCCTAAGGCATCAAATGCCACTCTACCGAAACATGGCAAGGGATGAAAGATGGCTTACAAACATGCAATTTCTAACTCTGAAACATGATGCGCAATGGTTCTGAATCATGCAAACATGGCACACAATGCAAGCTAGGGGGCCCGGGTACCGAAACTAGTGAAGTGCGTTACAGTAGAGGTACCCAAAGCAATGCACTAATGGAAAAACCAACCCCAAACAGACCCTAGGCAAGTCTGAAATAGTGGAGAAATGGCCTAAAATGATGGCTCGGAATGCAACGAAATGGAGCTCATTCAATGGTCGGTAAATAAGGCATACAAGCCCGACCCTCAAACGCATTTAAAGAGTATAAAACATGACAATATGGAATTCAAACAAGCTTTGAAATATGGTGTATAATGGCCCCAAAACAAGGAAATACCTCAGTATATGCATGTATTGGACCCCGAAACTCAAAGCTAAGCAAGTGTATTGAACCACAAGCATGGAAAACAAACACCATTCGACCATGAGACCAAAAACAGAGCTAAAGCAGTCCAAAATATGCCTAAGATCAGTTTAAGGCATGGCCAAAAGGTGCTAACATGAAGGGCCAAAACAACATGCAACATAGGCTAGTAAGCATGGTTTTCACTACATGTATATGAAGCACAAGAGAGGTCACCAAACCAGCCAAAAATAGAAATATGGCATGTCAAATAAACCCCAAAAACCCATGTAAACTCAGTCAACACATGCTAGAATGAGGTGCTCCTTTGAGAGGCCAATAAGAGGGTTGTTCAACACATACAAGATAGACATGCAACATGGCAAAACCACCCCTGGAAATCAGTTATGACAGCCCTAAAACTCACTAAAAAGGGCCTAAAATGGGTCAATAAAGCATGCAATGAAAGGTCCCTTTGAAAGGCCTTGAGGAGGATTGCTCTACACATGCATGAGGGACACAAAATATGACCAAAAGGGCTCTGGACAGAGTCAAGGAAGACCTTAAAACTCACCAAATGGGGCCTGAAATGAGACTTCAAAGCATGCAAAATAGGGGTCCTTTGGAAGGCCAACAAAGCTAGTAAAGAGAACAAGGGGTGAGAGGGCCACCCCTCTCTGATTTTAGGGCTCAAAAACACATCTAAGCCACTGAAAATGCACTGGATTTCAGTGGCTAAAAGGCCAAATCAAGGCCAACACAAATGCGCTAATGCATAGCCCTAAACATCGGGAAATGAAGCATGCAAAGGGGAAGGTGACCCCAAAAAGAAAAGTGAACTTAATAAAACATGTTTATAAGCTCAAAATAAAACATTTTTCAGTTTATGTCGAAACCCAAAAATGCTTTCAAATAGGGCTAAGATACAAAGCAAAATAAGCCTACAAAGAGGGATGGAGCATACAAGGAGGTAGAGGACCTCAAAAAGAAAAGTGTCCTTAATCAAAATTCAAGAGGAGCTCAAAATAAGACACTTTTTAGTTTACAACGAAACCCAAAAATGCTTGCAAATAGGGCTAAGTAATGAAGCAAGATAATGCAAAAATGGGAAAAATGATGACTTACCCTTGTAGCACAGCAAAGCAGCAAGTTCTGGACCAAGAAGGTGAGCCATCAACCTCTGAAAAATAGCTTCGCGGTGATTGAATGGATGGTGGAGGTGGTAGGCTATGAGGTGTAGTGTAAATGGCCAAGAATATTAGGGTTTGGAGCTTGAAGAAGAGAGCTATGGAGGGTGGGGTGTATCTATCTTAGCCAAATGTTTCTAACCCTTGCAAATGGAGAGGGAAGGTTTGTTTTATAGAGGAAGAGAGACAAGGCTTCTTGGAGAAGCCTCAAGAGAGGGTCAAAGCTTCTCAAAGAAGTTTAACCAAAAGGGTCAAGCTTCTTGAGGAAGCTAGACCAAAGGGGTCAAGCTTCCTCAAGCAGCTTGACAAAAGGGAAGCTTGACAAAAGGGTCAAGCTTCTCCTTGAAGCTAAGCAAAAGGATCAAATCTTCCTTAAGAAGACAAACAAAAGGCTCAAAATCTCGGAGGAATGGTCAAGTGCTTCACAGCTGGCACAGCTGTGTTGCACTTAGGAGGGCCAAAAAGCAGAAGGTAGGCCGACCAATTCAAGTGGTCAACCGACCACTTACCCTGGTCGGCCGACCAGGGTTCAAAAGGGTCAAGGTGAAATGCTAGTCAGCCATACCAGAAAGGTGGCCTCCCAGATGAGTACAACAAAGCTGTATGGTGGGAAACCAGAAATTGTGGCCCAGGAGAAAGGAAAACCAGCTTTCTAGCAAAGTTCAAAAGGGTCAAGAAGAAAAGCTGGTGGGCCTACCCATATTGGTGGCCTTCCAGATGAGTACAACACAATGGTGGTATGGGAGACCAGAAATTGAGGTCCAAAAGTGAGAAAAACGAGCTTTCTATCAAGAAAACCGGCTGGAGGAGAGAGAAAATGGTTTTCAAAAGAATTGTTGGTCTCCCACCATCCTACCACCTTCCAAACAATGAAAATAGGGTCCATACCAAAAATGAACCCTAACCGATGCAAAACGAGGGTTCGGGGGCCAAAACACGCGGCCTGGAGCCCCGAAAACAGGCTGTTAGGCACTGGAGGTGGCGCGCGACCACGAAGGTGGTCTCTTGGGCCACAGTGTCCCTCTAGGGAGAGCAAACAAGGTGTGTGCCAAAAACTGGGGCAAACGGAGGTAGTTAAGCGGTCCTGAACCGAGGCACATGGCCGACGGCTCCGAAAATCGGTAACTGATCTCCAAACGGGAAAAATGGCCTACGACCACGAAACGTAGCCTACAGCCACTGAGAGATGGTCTACGAGACCTCTCCCTCCCTTTGGGAAAAGAAAATAGAGAAAACAGGACCTGGTTTGCAAACCGAGGCAAAGCACAAAAGAGCCCCGAAGTCCGGAGGCAAGGTTCACAGCTGAGACTCTGAAATCTCAGAACGAGCACAATATGCATCATCACCGAGCACTCAAATGGTGACATCTGAGTCTTAAGGTCGGTCAAAAATGGGGTGTCTACAGTTGCCCCTCTTTGACAGAACTCGGAAGTCATAAGTGACGAGAGTGAATGTCAAAGCCTAGAGACGATCCATTTTTGACAAGGCTGAAGCCTTAGACAAATAGGCGAGACAAAAGAGATATGCCCGCAGGCATGCCTGCAAGCAGGGGGAAAGATGCAGAATGATATGCACCAAGCCGGACGTAACTCATGATCATGCAAAGCAGCAAGCTGTAATGAGGCAAGTATATACAATAGATGCAACAGTTTTAAGCAAGAATGCAAAGCAACAACTACATTTCATGCAGTTTAAGAATGCGGAGAATTTTTCAATTCTCGCCATGTCTCACACGGAGAAGATACAATACTTGCGTAGCTCGTCTGGTCGCACTAGCCTCAAATGAACCGTACATACAATATCGTGCCTGCAAAAGAGAGAAACTTAACAAGCACAACATAGTTAGCAACATATGTTCAATGCTATATCGAACGCAGACACACATGGTGCCGATGAGAAAGTGCATCGCAATGCAAGAAGAAACGTGCGTGACAACGCAAGTTAAACATGGAGGCATGACAATACCAATGAAACGTGCACAACAATGCAAGTGGTGTACATGAGAATGCAAGTGACGTGCATAACAATGCAGGATAAGTGCAAACTCGAATACATATTTGACACAAACAACGAGCAAAGAAATGCAAGTTTTGATGAGGGCGACTCAATCGCGGCCTCCGGTTTACCTCTCGGAAGGGTCACAACATATTCAAAAAGGATACATCTCGCTCTTGACGAGTAACGATGAAACACGCATCGAAAGTTGGAGTTGAAGTCCCCGCGGAGGGATTTCGCGACGAAAAGTGCACTTTCCTTGTACTTTCTCGAGTGCCGAAGACTCTGATCACTATCAAAATTTGCAAGGAGTTCAAAGAGACCTTGGAGACCCCCTTGGGAACACCACTGACCAGGTTTGGAGGCTATTGGAGGCCACCGACCAGGTTTGGTAAAGGGGGGTGGTCGGCCTACCAGAAAAGGTGGTCGGCCGACCACCTAGCCCAAATTCGGGGCAGTTTGGTACTTTCACACTTGCTTCTTTAAATGTACTCGGCCTAAACACTTTTTGCTCACATCTTCAGATCCAAAATCACCTTCTCCTCCTTCCTAAACCATTTTCTACCTCATATCTGCACTCGATACGCGTTTTCCAACGCCCCACACAAAGTTGTTTCGCGAAAACTTTCAGTTCTCTTCACTTTGAACCGATTAAATTTTGATTTCGGTGCTTTTTTCTCCATTTTCACCACTTGGGGTAAGTTTGTCTCAATATTTGGAATATTTTCTCGGGAGTTGACGTTTGTTGACTTTTTTCTTTCCCGAGAGTTGACTTTTGTTGACTTTTTCCAATTTTAGCTCATTTTGCTCGTTTTTGCAGATTTCTTGAGATGGCGGGTCATTTCCCTTATGGCGGAAGTCCTCCCGGTACTGGAGGTGAGCCGTACATTATGTCTTTGCCCTCGAGGGTTTGGCCATTCGATCCCGAGAGGTATCACCCTCAGGAGCATATCCTTCCTCAGGCCGTTTTCTACCATTTTACTGATTTTGATGATCGAGCACCTGTGGATCTGCTATTGGGGGAGCCGGAGTCCCACCTCTCTCATCAGGCACGGGAGGTATGTACTTCACTTTTACATTTTTCGCAATGTATTATGCATTTTCTGTGCATTTCATGTTTTCGCTATGTTTATCTGCTCATTCTAGCACACAGCTTAGTCTGAACACTTAGTCTATAACACAGTATTCTGTTTGCATCTTGAACACAGAACTTAATCACTTGAAATTCTGAACATGCGAGCCCACATATTGATTGCGAACACACAGCACACAGTTGTTGAGAATTGAACACGCAGCCCAAACTATTGAATTTCTGAACACACAGCCCATTGCTGATTGTGAACACGCAGCACACACTTATTAAGAGTTGAACACGTAGCCCGTTATTGAATTTCTGAACACACAGCCCATTGTTGATTGTGAACACACAGCACACACTTGTTGAAAGTTGAACACACAGCCCAAACTGTTGAATTTCTGAACACGTAGCCCATTGTTGATTGTGAACACACAGCACACACTTGCTGAGAGTTGAACACACAACCCAAACTTTGAGGTGAACTCACAGCCCACTGTTGATTGTGAACACACAGCCCAAAGTTTGAGGTGAACTCACAGCCCACTGTTGATTGTGAACACACAGCACACAATTGTTGAGAGTTAAACACACAGCCCAAACTTTGAGGTGAACTCACAGCCCACTATTTCCGAAGTCTGAACACGCAGCCCAAACACTTGATGTTGAATACACGGCTTGAACTTTGAGATGAACATACAGCCCACTATTTCTGAAGTCCGAACACGCAGCCCAAACACTTGACGTTGAACACACAGCTCGAACTTTGAGCTAAACACACAGTCCATTGATTTTGAACTCTGAACACACAGCTCATTCTTTTAGATGAACACACAGCCCACACTTTGATGATGAACACACAGCCCATTCTTTGAGATGAACACACAGCCCACACTTGTTGAAAGTTGAACACGCAGCCCGTTGTTGAATTTCTGAACACGCAGCCCAATTTTGAGGTGAACACACAGCGCACACTTGTATTTGCACACAGCTCATACACTTCCATTCTGAACACACAGCTCATATACTTCATGTTGAACACACAGCTCACAGCATTGTATCTGATTTGGTTTGCACACAGCTCACACATTTCATTTGCACGCAGTTTATTCATTTCATTCTGAAACTGAATACATGTGGTCATTATGAATGCAGGTGTCCTCCCATGTCACACGAGGATATGGCTCCATTGTTGTGAGGGAGTGGTACATTGAGCTCCCAGAGGCCGTTCGTGATTAGGTTGACCAGGCAGGGTTTGGACCCTTTTGCACGGGGATATCTCGCTATCCTGCTAGCAAGATATTGATGGGTGCCCTTGTAGAGAGATTGTGGGACACCACCAACTCCTTTCTTTTCTCAGCTACCGGGAACATGACTATGACCCCGTTCGACTTCGCTGTGCTAACAGGCCTTGACGTGGAAGGCTGGTCGATCCCTTATGACGAGGACATGGGCGAGTGAGAGGCTGTCTGGATCTATCTATTGGGAGCTCGCCCACCAGTTGACAGAGCATCGGGCAGGGTCCGGTATACTTGGTTCTCCACATATTTCAAGGGGACTGAGCCCGAGACTCCTGAGGAGACAGCGCAGTACACTCGAGGTTTTTTGATGTTCCTCCTCGAGACCACTCTGTTCTCCGATAAGGGGAACACCGTCGGACTCTATCTGCTGAGTGCCCTAGTAGACCTATCACAGGTCAGTCGGTATGACTGGGGTGGCGCCAGCTTGGCTACCCTCTATTGCTACATGAGCGCGACCTCCCGCGGACGGGGGAACATAGTCGGCAGTTATTGGAGAGCCTGTGAGGTACTTTCTGCCCTCTTTGATTTACATTTCTGCTTTTCATTATCTGTACACTGCACGCACGGCACACTTTGCATTCTGTACGTTGCATTCTGCTCTCAGCATTCTGCATTCTCTGTACATTCTGCATTCACATTCTGCACTCAGCATTCTGTATTCTGATGGCTATTGCCTTGTTTTTCACAGCTTTGGTTTTTCGCATACTTTCTGACGCTGGCCCCGGAGCTTGAGGTGGCGGTGCCTCTCACGATTCCTTACTCACTTGTATTCAAGGGCCAGTACTGGCTGAGGGCCCGAGAGACTTTTCCTTACCTGCAACAGTATTTTCACACAGTGCGACTGACAGAGGTAATTCAGAACTCTCAGTTCTTCATGTTTTCATCTCTAATTCCTCTTGCACATTTATGATTTCTAATCGGCTCATGCATTGGTTATCCGCAGATCACATGGCAGCCTTGGGCGCCCTTGGGTGGAAATACCCGATTTCAGCTTACTGGGGAGTGGGCCGCTTCCCGGTATAGGATCTTATTTGAGAGGCCCGTTGGTAGGGCCTGGTTTCTGGGGGACCGCTTCATGCATCAGGCTATGGGCTACCCCGAACAGAGTGTCCCCGCAGTACCTCCGGTCGACATGCGGTCCACTGAGGGGCTCACTCCCCAGGATGTTGAGTCAGCCATGTTGGGCACTGATGTACTTCTACATTTGAAGGAGGGAGAGTACGCGACCTACCGTCATATATACTTGATACCTCCATTGACAGGTGTCCGTACCCCCACGAGGAGACTTGCTGGCACGCCATCATTGACCCGGGCCTGGGCTGCAGATATCCCTTCTACTAGCAGGGTCGGTACATCTAGAGGTGGGGCTGGACTGGTTCCCCCGATTCCCCCGACGCATCATCAGGCCGGATGGCCAACTATCCCGACTGAGTTGACAGGGTGACGATACGGGACTTCATACCTGATTCCGATAGAGCCCCCTATGCCCGATCACCGATACGTCAGTGATCCTGACTCACCACCGGTATGTTCCATTGCTTTTCGTTTACCACTCAGGTACTCATTTATTTACTCATTGATGACTTGAACTTGTATCTACAACCTACCAGGGAGTATACGGAGGGGTTACTCAGGTTAGTAGCCTCACTTGAGGGCATGGCCCTGCGGAGAGAGACTGCGGAGAGAGACGCAATTGTCCATCGTTGGTGTCCCGGTACTATTTAGTTTTCTTGCATTTATCATACTCCTAATGACATGCTGAACTTGAATATTCCACTGCATTGATTGACTGTATGTGTAGAGCACATCTGACACACACCACATTTATATATTGTATCTGCATACACCCACCCCTCGTAGTTTTCTTGCATTTGCATATGATATACATACTTTGGCTGATGTATTCAAATTGCGCTCTTTCTTTTCAGATGCCTCCGCTACATACTGGGCCACAGGCTGGGCCATCCAGGCCTCCTCGGAGAGCTGGGAGAGGGGGTTCGACTCGCGGCCGAGGCAGACGTAGAGCACCTGTCGTAGAGGAGGAGTCCAGCGAGGAGGAGGAGCCTGCATATCCTCAATTAGAGACATCTGCTGGCAGTGAGGATGACTCTGGTTCCGGTTCCGGTAGTGGAGATGATGCCGAGGAGGATTCCGAGGGCGGCGACTCCGATTCCAATGATGATGACGGTGTAGAGGTTGTTCCGCAGAAAAGGACGAAGAGGGCCTCTTACTCCTGTGCTTGATAGTTCCTACTTTATTTGCCTTTTTTACTAGTAGTTGTAGCACATTTGTACATTATTAGGCAGTTTTTATTTTGTGTAAAACTTGTACCCTTGTTGTAAAATATTGTAACAAAGGAAGCATGATGGGATGAAACATCTTTTTGAAAAAGTGTTGCATTTTATGTTCTTAGCATTGCATCGCATCATTTTGCACGAAAATGAGATTGAACGGAATTGTGCACTGAAAATTGCCAAGTCAGGTAGTGAAACGACTCAACAAACTAAACAACTTAACTTACTAAGAAATAACAAAACCTTAGCAAGTTTACAACTCGATAAGCAAGACACAACAACATTGAGTAAACAAAGAGTAACAACTCAATATACGAAATTCGATGACTCGATAAACAAAACAACTCGATGATCAAAGCAACAGCTCGATAAGCAAAACAACAACTCGATAAGCAAGACTCAAACAACAACTCGATAAACAAAATGCATTTCGAACGATCGGAGTGACGGAACGCATCCGAAACAGAGGAAAACTCGCACCTTCAACA
This sequence comes from Camellia sinensis, assembly GCF_055761805.1. NCBI lineage: Eukaryota > Viridiplantae > Streptophyta > Magnoliopsida > Ericales > Theaceae > Camellia > Camellia sinensis. The sequence goes on from NW_028128987.1 coordinate 4,685,118, forward strand.
CTCCCAATGCATGGAAATGCTAGGAACTTTCTTCTAGAGGCTAGGACAAGACTAAAGTCCCACTTCTCTTCATGGCCGACCATCAGAGGGAGCTGGCCAACCAGCTTTTTTATTAGAAACCAAAGGGGTGGTCGGCCTACCAGAAAAGGTGGTCGGCCAACCACCTAGCTTGGCAACCACCAAATTGTTGACACGTGTCCCCCGAACAGTGCCTTATCCTCTCTAAAAGTCCCAACTTCGTGGTTTATCCATTTCATCTTAGTTTTGCACCAAAATGGAGGCATTCCTCATCCAAAATCTCACAGCTTGGATTGCTTCTCTTGATGGCTCGGAAAAGTTGAACTTCCGGGGCTTCGGCTTGAATGCACTATTCACGCTAGGCCGTACTCCGCTGCATCTTCCTTTCCTCCATGCCGCGGCACGGTTTTGGAACCCGGTAACACACGTCTTTAGCTTTAGCGGGCAAGAGATGTGTCCTACTTTCGAAGATTTCCAAGCTTTGATGGAATCCAAGCGCAATGAGGAGATCTTGCCTCAACTCCGATTTGGCCACGTCCAAGCCCTAGGACGAATGTGCGGCCTCACTTTGCATGATGCTCGATCATTGGTTCACGATGGGGAGTTGGACATCCCAAGCTTGGTTCGCTGGTTTTCTAATGCTGGTGACCGCGACGACCATCATTGGCAGGGCTATTGGCGACACGCGCTTTGCCTATGCTTGCTATCTCATTTCTTGCTTGCCCCAGGCTCCGGTGGGTTCAATGTCCGGTTGATCGAGGTTGCCCAAGGTTTAAAAAAGGGCAAGAGCTGCATCGCCATGACATTGGCTGAGACATTGATGGGCTTAGACGCTTTTCATCGCCGGGAGACGGCTAGGCTTGCGGAGAGCCCACTACTATTGCAGTAATGTTTCCCACCCAATCTCACATATGTATAGCTCACATCACTCGGCCCTCAGGCTCGGTTTTTCTCACAAAACCCTTTTCTTTCTTTTCTCTCATCGTACATTTCTCTATTCTTTATTCTCTCATTTTTTATCCCTCCCCAGGTGTGGTTGATGGACAAGTTATAGATTGTGGAGTCTTGCCCAGCATACTCAGCTCGTGACTAATGCCTGGTCGATGCCCTGGATGAGGGGTGGTGGTATAAATGGATGTGTAGTTTGTCTGCAAACCACATCGCTTGGCGCTGCCCTTGGCTCAATCTGCCGGCAATGAGTTACAACATGACCCGTCAACCTGGGATTCAATTGATTGGCATGAGACACTGTGTGTTCTACTTTCCGTTCCGGTTCCAACGCCAGTTCGGGCATGATCAGACTTGCCCGCCAGAGGGGATAGAGTACCCTGCTGCATTCCCACTCCGAGGTGCACAACTTGCCCGGTATGCCACAGCATGGGGGACTAGAGAACTCCTGGCCCCCTCTCCCACTTTCAGTTGCACTTTGTCCGATGAGTGCTTGGATTGGCTCAATGAGGAGGCACAGGAAAGGCCCACTTTGGCATCAGAGGCTTCGACTAGCTCTGGGAGGGGGCGCAGGAACACCTGACTAATCTATGCCCCGAATTTATTGCTTTATTAGTACTTTCAAGTTTTCTTTATGAATGTAATAAAAAGCAACTTCAATTTGTATGCAAGAGCAGGCGAACTCTGTATTGAAATCAATGAAATTGAAGGTTGTGGGTACTGAAAATTTTCCGCTTTGGTCCAAAAATGGTCTAAGTTGTAAAAAGATTAATTTTGAACAAAGTCCACTTTTATTAAAATTTTTCAAAACCATTTTCGATATGGATTAGAACTGGACACGCCTGAAATTTGTCATTGAGATGCACAACCTCGGATCCTAGCAACTGGAAAGTTGCCCGTAGTCTGAATAGTACGGTGACACTGCAAGGCAACGGAAAGTTGCCCCTAGTCTGAAAAGCACTGTACCGAAGATCATAACCGAACTCTTGAATGTTAAATAAACAAAGATGGCAGAGATAATCGAATGGACAAAGTTGATCGGGGAAAAGTTTATGGCTGAACTTCAGGATGAAGTTGCCTACGTATCCCAAAGATCGGAATCAAGCCTTACATAGTTTAGGCTCGGGTTCAGTCGAGTATTTTCACTCTCCTTTTACACTCTAACTTTTGCCAAGGCCGCCCTTTGCGGATTTTCAACCTTGCGAGCTCAGTTTTTATAATTTCAATTTTTTTGTGCTCTGACTTTTGCCTAGGTCGCCCTTTCGGGTTTTCGGCCTAGTGAGCCTCTCAGGGGTAATATTTCTTCAACTTATCCATGTTGATCGGCTGTGAGAACTCTAGGCCATCTAGGTCCATTAGAACCACAGCTCCACCTGACCAAATAGACATAATGATGTAGGGACCAGTCCAATTGGGTCTGAACTTGCCCCTAGGGTCATGAATGCGAGCTCGGTTGTCCTTGAGCACCAAATCTCCTTCTTTTAGATTCCTGGACTTAACCTTCTTATTGAAAGCCCAGGCAATTCTGCGCTGATAACCTTGAACATAGTAGAGTGCTTTCAGTCTTCTTTCATCAAAGAGCATGAGTTCCTCAAATCTGCTCTGCTGCCAATCTGCTTCGGCTATCTAACACTCAGCCAGTACTCGCAAAGACGGAACCTCAATTTTAATAGGAAGAACGGCCTCCATCCCATAAACTAATGAATACGGAGTCGCCCCAGTAGAAGTTCGAATTGACGTCCAGTAACCCCACAGAGTAAACGGCAGCTTATCTAACCAATCCCGATAGGTTTCCACCATCTTTTGCAGTATGTGCTTGATGTTCTTGTTGGCGGCCTCAACCGCTCCATTGGTTTGCGGCCGGTATGTGGATGACTTATGAAAAGCCACGTTGTATTTCTCCAACAAGTCAATCACTTCCTTCTTGAAGTGGGAACCATTATCTGAAATGACCTCGTTTGGGACCCCATAACGACAGATGATGTTGTTTTTGATAAACTTTGCAACGTGCGACGCCTTCAACACCGCATAAGATTGGGCCTCAACCCACTTCGTGAAAAAATCTATTACGACTAGGATGAACTCATGCCCATTCGACCCCTTCGAAGTAACAGCCCCGATCACATCGATTCCCCAAACTGAAAATGGTCATGGCGAAGTCATATTGTACAGCTTTGACGGCGGAATGCTCATGCGGTTTGCATGGATCTGACACTTGTGGCATCGCCGAACAAAGCCTATACAATCCTCCTCCATGGTGGACTAATAATAACCTTGTCTGAGGATGTTTCGCGCTAGCATGACCCTGTTCATATGCGCATCGCATTCCCCTCCATGGAAGGCCTCCATCAGGCGTTTTGATTCTTCAGCTTCAACGCACAACTTATGCATTCCCAGATGACCTCTTTTATACAATTTACCTCTGCAGATGATGAACTGAACGACCATTCTTCTGATTGCCCTTTTATCCTTGGCATTTACCCCTGGTGGATATGCTTCCTTCTCCAAGAAATTCCAAATATCGTAATACCAGGGGTTCTCATCTTGAACCTCATCTATAGCAGCAATCGACTCGTAAGCCGGCACAAATTTCTGGTCTATGATGACTGGACACATCCGGACTCCAAACGGGATGTCTATCATGAAAGATAGAGTTGCTAGTGAATCTGCGAACCTGTTGTTTTCTCTTAGTAGATGAGTGAAGTTTAGCTTCTCAAACTGAGGAATCAGTAGGTCCAAGGTTTGGTGGTACATTATCATCTTTTCCTCTTTGACCTTCCAATCCCCTTTAGCTTGGGATATAACAAGGTTCGAGTCCCCGATGACGTCCAACCATTTTGCCCCTAGTTCCAAGGCTGCTTTTAGACCGGCAATGCATGCCTCATATTCTGCTTCGTTGTTCGAGACTTTGAATCGGAGTTTGAATGCTAGAGGGATACGGAAATTGTCGGGTGCTATGAGTAACACCCCTATCCCATACCCGCACTGGTTTGACGCTCTGTCAAAGTACATCGTCCAAGTTTCGTCTTCGATATGCAAAATGGCCTCATCTGGGAATAAGTACTTAATTGCTTCACCCCCTTCCACTGGATAATCGGCTAAGAATTCTGCTACTGCTCTTCCCTTGACTGACTTGCGCGTCACATATTTCAGATCGAATTCGGAAAGCAACAGCAACCAACGAGCTAGTCTACTCGTAAGTACCGGTTTCTCGAAGAGATATTTGATGGGATCTAGTCGCGAAACCAACATTACGGAGTGAGCTAACAGGTAGTGCCGCAGCTTCCTGGTAGCCCATACCAAAGCTAAGCAAGCCTTTTCCAACGGTGTGTAGCGAGTCTCATACTCTAGCATCTTCTTGCTCAGATAGTAGATGGCTCTCTCCACTTTGTCCTCTGATTCTTGCGCAAGCATGCAGCCCATTGTAGTCTCAGTCACTGAAAGATACAAAATCAACGGTCTCCCTAGCTCTGGCAGCCACAACAGGGGTGGGTTCTGTAAGTATTCCATGATCTGTTCAAAAGCAGCGTGGCATCGGTCATCCCATTGGAATTTCTTTCCTTTCTTCAGAAGGCCAAAAAGTGGTTTACAAGTCAAGGTTAATTTTGAGATAAACCGTCTTATGAATTGCACTTTACCCAGAAACCCTCGCACCTCCTTTTCAATCCTTGGTGGTGGCATTTCTAGGATGGCCTTGATTTTGGAAGGGTCGACTTCGATACCTCTCTGTGTAATCAGAAACCCCAGCATTTTTCCTGCTGTAACACCGAACATACACTTCTGAGGATTCAGCCGCAACCGAAATTCTCTGATCCTTTGAAAGAACTTTTGCAAGGCGGTGTAGTGGCCCTCTCTTTCTTTGGACTTGACAATCATGTCGTCCACATACACCTCAACCTCTTTGTGGATCATGTCGTGCAATATTGTGGTCGCGGCCCGTTGATATGTAGCTCCAGCGTTCTTCAGCCTAAATGGCATTACCCTGTAGCAATAAGTCCTCCACGGGGTGGTGAATGCAGTCTTTTCTCGGTCTTCAGGTGCCATCACTTTCTGGTTGTAGCCCAAAAAGCCATCTATGAACGAAAGTAAAGCATGCCCCGCTGTGAAGTCCACTAACTCATCGATATGCGGCAAGGGGAAGTCGTCCTTCGGACTAGCTCTATTCAAGTCCCTGAAATCCACACATACCCGGATCCTACCATCCTTCTTCGGCACCGGAACGATGTTGGCCAACCAAGTTGGGTATTCGGATACCAGCAGGAAACCTGCGTCAATTTGCTTGGTGACCTCTTCCTTAATCTTGAGAGCCCAGTCTGGGCGGATCTTTCTGAGTTTTTGTTTATTGGGCCTCAGGGTCAAGAGGGATCCGATGCTGTAGAATCTCAGGATCGATTCCAGGCATGTCTTCGTAGGATCACGCGAAAACATATTTGAAATATTTTAATAAAGCGACTAAGCGCTCGCGTTCCTTCGAAGACAACGTGGACCCGATCTAGACCAACCGCGGGTCCTCCTCAGTACCAATGTTCACAGTAGTGATTTCATCCATTAAGGGTTTAACAAATCTTTCGTGCTCTTGTTTAATTAAGTGTTGCAAAACCAAAGGAATTTCTTCCTCGTCGTTTTCATCAAAAATTTTGAAAGTCTGAGTTAATGCAATAAATCAAGGGCACAGAAAAGTACTCAAAAACCACAGCCACATATTCTCATTAAGCACATCCAAATCGTCTGATTCTTCGGTTACAACAGACTCAAAAAAGAAAGAAAAAGATGACCTGGACAGGACTGTGGTATCCGGGTTATCACCCCTTGGAATACCGGACTCAGACTCAGTCGAGTTGGAACCTGATTCCGACTCAACAGATTCGGTGGAATCAGATTCCGGCTCACTACCTGACTCGGTGCTGCTTGACAAAAATCCCTCTTCATACTGCCAAATGAGAGAGGGTGTGATAGATGCATCCAAAATGTTTGCTGGTAGGCTCGCAGCCGTTTCATTCCCGATCACGCATACCGAAAAGTTATCCCCCAAGCACTTTTGTTCGATCGGAGGATCTGAAAGTAGACACGCCAGCACTACCCCCATTTCACTTCCGGCGTCCTCAGACTCCACTTTCTTACTCTGCTCAGCCTCAGCTAAGTCTGTCTGCTCTTCGACAACGTCATCCCCAAATAACTGTAGGTCAAAGAAGATCTCAAACCCCGGCACGCGCTTCCTTTCCGCGTTCAACCATGGTTCCGGGAAGCCACAAAATGGAAAGTCCTCCCCCTCCCGGACAAAGTGTCCGTTTAGGGTGCCCTGGATGGGTCGGTGCATTAACTCATATTGCTTCCCTGCCTTCTTTGCTCTGGCTCTCCCAACCATCTCCTTACCTTTTCTCACCCAATCCTCTTTGGTGGGCAGATAACCCAAACCAAAGGTATGTGGGTTGTGTGGCACTTCGGCCAACGCTGTAACGTCCTTCCGACTGCTCTTTCCCAATCCCATCTCGGGGATGTGTTGAAGCTTGTTCATGAGGTATACTGATTGAGCACTGACATACACCCCCTCATTAACAGCCAAAATTTTCTGCACGACCCAGGCCTCAGCCAGAGTGAAACCAGATAAGACCACATCCTCCATACCGTGCTCAATTTCCAAGACTGGTGTAGACACCTTTGGCGGTGTATGGATCGATGAATTTTCAAAAACAATGGCTACTCCCTTCCCATGGGGGTATTTCACCATCTGATGTAAGGTGGACGAAACTACCTTCACCTGGTGTAGCCACGGCCACCCCAAGAGTAGATTAAAGGTCGCAGGAACTTCTAAGACGTGAAAGTCTACCTCATGCTGTCCCGGCCCAACCTTGGTCTGAATTTTCACTGTCCCCATTACTTCCCGGCTTGTGTTATCATATGCCCAAATCACCTGGGCTGTCAGCACAAAGTCCGCGGTCTTTAAACCGATGGCATATGCAGTTCTTGCCGGGCACACATTGATGGCGGACCCTGTATCGACAAGCACCACGGGTATCCATTTGTTTCTACACTCCACAGAGATGTAGAGTGGCTTGTTATGGTTCATACCCTCAGGTGGTAGTTCTTTGTCAGAGAAAGTCAACATCGGGGTAGCCCCTCCCGGAAAAACTAAGCCCACCAGCTGTTCGGGCATGGTGTCTATTGAGAGCTTGGCCTTGTCTATGGCCGATAAGACAGCTTGTCGATGCACTCACGATGCCATAAGCAGTCCCCAGATGGAGATGTCTGCTTGTATCTTTTTCAACTGCTTCAGTATAGCCTCTTCTTCGAGTTGCTTCTCTTTCTGTTTCTCCGCCTCCTTATCTTTCCCAGACACCTCTGGCTGATCTAGATGTGGGGGCTTGAAATACCGCTCGCTTCTAGTCATATGATCGACTTCGTCGATGTACCAAGTATCGTCTGGCTGGTTACTCCCCCAATCTTCGTCCGTATGGGCAAGACATAAGTCATCGTCTTCCCACCACATTCCGTCGGCAGCCAACAGACACCTGTCCGGCTCCGATACAATTGTACTCGCAGTACTTTCCATCCACATGCTCGCAGCATTCTCTATCCTCGTACACATAGTACTTTCAGTCCCCACGGGGGCCTTGGCTTTTCTGATTCTCTCAAACTCCTCGATTCCTTTTTGCTCCAACTGCACCAGTACAGCTGGCTGCTCTATAATTCCTGTATTCCAAATGCCCAAATCCTGAGTGAAATTCTTAGTACCGGCGTTTTTCGGCGATGCATTCTGATTTCCAGCCCTTCCGGCCACAACTGATGTTCTTGCCCCTGCCGGGCCCCATTCCAACTGAGTTTCGTCGACAATATCTGGTAGGTCATCAAGCCACCCGATGACCTCTGCTGACTCCTCAAAATCAGACCAATTGACTACCATGCCCTCTGGATCTTGTTCATTGAAAAATTGAAGGTTAGCAAAGTCTCCTTCCACAGTTGCCAAGTCATCTATCCTCTGACCAGATTCACCCCCTGTATCACACAAAGCTCTGCCCCTGCCGGCAATTCCACATTTGGCCCAACCTGGCCTATTGATAGAATATAGCCACTCGGACTGTATACCTCCTCAGCAAAACTTCTAGATTCCTCATATTCTGACTCAACAATCCCATTCTCCCCTGAAATCTCCCCTGTTCTATCTTCGACAGTCACTACCATTGGTCCGAGTTGGGTTCTGGAGATGTCCAACATGCACAAGTCAGTGCAGTCAGGAAGGAGCACCTCCGACTTGGGTAGGTGGGACGAGGTGATATATATGCTAGGATCGTAAGATACGACCCCAGTCTGGATAAAGTTGATACATTTGGGGGATGGAGCTTGGTTGTGCGGTAGGAGAGGGTTTGTTGTGACATTGGATTTTTTGGGAGGCACAATCACCTGCTTGTCAACGAGATCCTGGATCTCGTGACGCAGTCTAAAACATTGGTCAGTGTCGTGACCATGTTGCTGGGTTATGAGAGGGAGGGAGTGGATTTGGCAATGGCCTCAGCTCCAGGGGCTTTAAGTGCCCTTTCCTGATTAATACCCCTAGAGCCTTGGACAGGGGCATATATAATGGGGTGAAGGTCCTTTGGCCTCGAGGTTGGTATTTGGTGGTTTGTGTGTTGCTTTCGGATGCGCTGGACAAAGGCGTAGCTGCCATGGGTCGTGGAGGGGGAATGGTGGTGACCATGCTTACTTCTGAAGCTCTAGCATTTGCGGCATTACTGGTGCCTGTATTGTTGTTGCGGTTAAAGGTTCTTCTGGGTTACTCTCTATCATTATCAATCAAGCCCTGTTTCAAGGCATCCTCAATCTGTACTCCCATCTCATGTAGATCTGAAAAGGTAGGAAAGGGGAGCACGATCATTTTCTACATCAGCTTAGGCTGGAGATTGCTCACAATCATCTGGATTTGGTCTTTATCGGTGGGCCTTAGGGTCATCATCGAGGCCTTTGCCCTCTACCGGGCTATGAATTTAGAGAAGCTCTCCTTAGGCTCCTGCCTTGTTGTCTCAAGATCATGGGTTGTAATCTCGATTTGTGTGTTATAGGAGTACTGCGCAATGAAAGCCTCAGCCATCTCATCCCAGTTTTGCATAACATCGTCTTCTAATTTTGCGTACCAGATAGCGGCCACACCCGATAGGGTCCGGCCGAATAATGAAAGCTTCTGCGGTCTGGTGAGGCCCATCGGCCGTAGTATATCTGAGAACAATCGAAGATGTACCATGGGATCCCCAGATCCGTCAAAGCGGTCGATTTGTGGCATTTTGAATCTATCTAGTAGCGTCACAGCCACGTCGGTGTACCCGTCCTCAATCTCCGGGATAGACTTCACTCCTTGGGATTTCTTGAACAACTTCTCAAGCTTGCTCAATTTCAACGCGGTAGGGTCGACCTCGAACTCGAATGGAGAGTCCGGTAGATTAGTAAGTGTTTTGGATAGCTGGGGTAAAATTGGGGGCGGAGCCGGCCCTACCGGAATGTTCGTACCTTCCTGGACATTGGGAGTTTCCTCGAGTGTCTGAACCCCTGGTGGTGGAGGAGCTTGATATGAAGCAGATGCCCCGGTTTGTTGTTGTTGCCTGGCAATTAACTCTGCCTGCTAGGCCATGATCTCGGCCTGTTGTTTGGCAAATTCATCTCGATGAACAACGTCCTGCTGCATGGCTCTCATGGTGTCCTGCATTTTACGCATCATTTCCTCAACTCCTGTCGTTCAATGCTGCCCTGATCTATCTGAACTACCAGTAGGTCTAACTATGGAGTAACCTCGGGAAGCTCAACCTGACTGTTCAAAGTCCACTGATCTGGCAATCTTTGCTCGGATACACTGTGTTTCCTCGACCTCCGTCTGATAACTTGGGGTAGAGAGTGGAACACTAGTTGTCCGTCGACCAGATCCTCAGATCGATTGAGTCGGCGACCTCTTGTCTAGAGTGCTTGGGGAATATCTGCTTGGTCTGAAGCAATTGTGCTAAACTACCTAGCAAAAAGATAAATAAAGCAATAATAAGGAAATAAACAACCAGACAAACGGACATCATAACGGCATAAAATAAATACACGACACATAGTCGGGCATCACAACACACAGTCGATAAGTTGAAAATACTGTTCTCAAACACTGATCATTATCCCCAAATCACTGCCCCCAAAACTGAACCTGATACCCACAGATAACTAATTCCCAAAATACTGAACTGGTGCCCGATGGCCTGATGTCCCAAACTCGCAAACTGATACATGCATTCCTGTAGAGACGCACTCTAAAAGCACATAACAAGCATGTGAGAGCCAAAACACCCTTATATTGGGGTAGGGTTTCCATGTCCTATTTTGTCAGGAGCTAAGGTTTTACTGCGCACACAGCGGTTTCAAACAAACAACCTATAATCGGGCAAGCAACCTGTCCTAGCTTTGGAATGGTCACTATGGATTCCGATATGCACTAGGTCAAATGGTCAAAAAGGGTGCCCCGGTAAAACTGGGCTTTGTGTTCCCGTCGTGGCAGAGCCCGCAACCGGTCAGCCTTATGGCACGCTTCTCGAAGCAAGCCTCCGGCAAACTGTTCAGGAATAGCATACGGCAAACATGGTGTCCTAGGCACACCAATGCAAATGCAATGCAAAGAACCACACAAGTGTAGTCAAAACCAGATATCACGAGTTCGAGTCAAGTTCTCTAACTCCCTAGCAGAGTCGCCAGAAACTATAGATGTCCCCAAACGTCCCGAGAGGGAAATCCCATTCTGTTCATTTGGGCTCACTACAATTCAGGACTCAAATGTCACAGTCCTGTATCTAATCTCACAAAGTGCAATGCAAGACCGATGAATCATCAAAGAGTCCAAATCTGGCAAATCGTTTTTGAAAACATATTTTTTTGAAAGAAGTGCCAAACATGGACTGCTTTGCCAGATACTGAGTCGCCACCTAAATATTTTATATTGGGGAATTTAGGAAACCCTGACTCGTTTGCCTAAGGCCACGTGTCCGTCATCACCAAAGTTGCCTCGGCTCGGGAACTTGGGTACGATTGGGGAAGGTCAACTATGAGCACCCCCGCTCGCCCGATCAAAGATCGGCCTCTACTAACCATGATATCGAGTTTTGAAAACGTTATGTGTTCTTATTCCGATTATTAGCCTAGATTTACTACGTGATGCACACAGCATACAAGTATAGATTGGATCGCCTGAATTGGAACAAAACACCTGATGTTTGCTTTTTGAAACGGTTTGCTACTCGCAAGTAGGCTAAAAATGTAGATTTTGCCACCCTCGGGTGGGCTTAGAAAAGATGGTTTTGCCACTATCTAGTGGGCTTAAAACTCACAGTCAATGCATTATTCCAATTCAGATAATCCAACCTTCACCAACAGGCATTCAGGCAGTATACCACATAAGCACATAGCCTCATGGTAAGCATGCTACCATGGCAGTCACTCACACGCATGCAAGGATGCTAAAGCATAAACACTTATCGAGTACTCCAAGCCAAAACAGAAGCTATGTTAGAAATCCATGCATGATCCTAACTATGCTGAAATGCCTACTGCAACACATGCAGGAATGCAACTACAATAGGCTCGGCTATTCTAAAGATGGCATGTGAAATGCTACAACTAACAAGTATTCAACTCGGAATTGAAATACAATGCAGTTAGTATGATGCACCAAGCCCGGTGCATGCAAGACAGATGAATGAATGCAAACATGCTATCATAAGTATGCTAATTGAAACATGCCCTAAACTAACCATCATAAGCTGGTAAATAAAAGGGAGAAAGAAGTGGCGTTGGAAGACATACATCACACTCACGCACACTTATTACAACATTGCCCTCGCTCGGAGGGTCCGAATAAATAATTACAGTTCGAATGAATGATTAAATATTACAAAACCCTAATTAATTAACAAATTAACTAGGAAAGCAAATAAACTAGCATGCAAATTCATGGACCGCCTCAGCTCTGTTCTGAATGATGAAAGATTCATGCATGCATGCTCGAGTCGCCTCGTCGGGAAATTCCATCGCGATGCCTCGTCTCGCCTTTGTTTGCAACTGATTTTAGAAACTTGCACAAAGCTCCAGAAGGCTGAAACTCCACCTTGGGAAAGCTGCCAACCAGGTATTGGCTTGGGAGACACCTGCCGACCACCCTTTGTGGTGGAAACCAAAAAAGGTGGTCGGCCTGCCAGAAAACCTGGTCGGCCGACCACTTTCTGCCCCTGGATCCTGGTTTTTCTGCAACAAAGGCAAGAGGGAGAGAAAGCAAGGTATTTTCAACATATGTGTGCAAGACCACTCTCCCCGTCCTTGCACAAGCTCAAAGAAGTGTAGACCTCGATCCTCGTGCCACCAATCACGTATCTCGATGCATGATGGCCGAGATGTCGAATTGCACAACTCAATGGAATGAATGCAAGTATAAACACAACAAGGCTTAGACTCCATCATGGTTAATCTGGAGTGTCGGTGACTGGGAATTGAGGCACGCTTTGTCACTTTGAGTATGAAACGTCCCTCGTTTCCCATGTTTGGGCTAACTCATATCCCAAACACAATGCAAATGAGATGGCATACGCGATGCTATGGACTAAAATGGCATACACAATGCGCGTGATGTAACATGGCATGCACAATGCTCTAACATGCAACCTAGCACACGCAATGCTACGGACTGAAATGGCATACTCAATGCAAGATGGACTTACACTAATATGAGTGGACCTCAGCCACACTCACATCAGTGGCCATGTGACGAAAATGAGACAACCGAAATACATACAAACATGCACGGATGCAAAGGATCGACCCTAAGGCATCAAATGCCACTCTACCAAAACATGGCAAGGGATGAAAGATGGCCTACAAACATGCAATTTCCAGCTCTGAAACATGATGTGCAATGGTTCCAAATCATGCAAACATGGCACATAATGCAAGCTAGGGGGCCCGGGTACCGAAACTAGTGAAGTGCGTTACACTAGAGGTACCCAAAGCAATGCACTAATGGAAAAACCAACCCCAAACAGACCCTAGGCAGGTCTGAAACCATGGGGAAATGGCCTAAAATGATGGCTCGGAATGCAACGAAATGGAGCTCATTTAGTGGTCGGTAAATGAGGCATACAAGCCCGACTCTCAAACGCATTTAAAGAGTACAAAGTATGACAATATGGCATTCAAACAAGCTCTGAAATATGACGTATAATAGCCCCAAAACAAGGAAATACCTCAGTATATGCATGTATTGGACCCCGAAACTCAAAGCTAAGCAAGTGTATTGAACCACAAGTATGCAAAACAAACACCATTCGACCATGAGACCCAAAAATAGAGCTAAAGTAGTCCAAAATATGCCTAAGATCAGTTTAAGGCATGGCCAAAAGGTGCTAACATGAAGGGCCAAAACAGCATGCAACATAGGCTAGTAAGCATGGTTTTCACTACATGTATATGAAGCACAAGAGAGGTCACCAAACCAGCCAAAAACAGAAATATGGCATGTCAAATAAACCCCAAAAACCCATGTAAACTCAGTCAACACATGCTAGAATGAGGTGCTCCTTTGAGAGGCCAATAAAAGGGTTGTTCAACACATACAAGATAGACATGCAACATGGCAAAACCACCCCTGGAAATCAGTTATGACAGCCCTAAAACTCACTGAAAAGGGCCTAAAATGGGTCGATGAAGCATGCAATGAAAGGTCCCTTTGAAAGGCCTTGAGGAGGATTGCTCTACACATGCATGAGGGACACAAAATATGACCAAAAGGGCTCTGGACAGAGTCAAGGCAGACCTTAAAACTCACCAAATGGGGCCTGAAATGAGACTTCAAAGCATGCAAAATGGGGGTCCTTTGGAAGGCCAACAAAGCTAGTAAAGAGAACAAGGGGTGAGTGGGTCACCCCTCTCTGATTTTAAGGCTCAAAAACACATCTAAGCCACTAAAAATGCATTGGATTTCAGTGGCTAAAAGGCCAAATCAAGGCCAACACAAATGCACCAATGCATAGCCCTAAACATGGAGAAATGAAGCATGCAAAGGGAAAGGTGACCCCAAAAAGAAAAGTGACCTTAATAAAACATGTTTATAAGCTCAAAATAAAACTTTTTTCAGTTTATTTCAAAACCCAAAATGCTTTCAAATAGGGCTAAGATACAAAGCAAAATAAGCCTACAAAGAGGGATGGAGCATACAAGGAGGTAAAGGACCTCAAACAGAAAAGTGTCCTTAATCAAACTTCAAGAGGAGCTCAAAATAAGACACTTTTTAGTTTAAGACGAAACCCAAAAATGCTTGAAAATAGGGCTAAGTAATGAAGCAAGATAATGCAAAAATAGGGGAAATGATGACTTACCCTTGTAGCACAGCAAAGCAGCAAGTTCTGGACCAAGAAGGTGAGCCTTCAACCTCTGAAAAATAGCTTTAGGGTGATTGAATGGATGGTGGAGGTGGTAGGCTATGAGGTATAGTGTAAATGGCCAAGAATATTAGGGTTTGGAGCTTGAAGAAGAGAGCTATGGAGGGTGGGGTGTATCTATCTTAGCCAAATGTTTCTAACCCTTGCAAATGGAGAGGGAAGGTTTGTTTTATAGAGGAAGAGAGACAAGGCTTCTTGGAGAAGCCTCAAGAGAGGGTCAAAGCTTCTCAAAGAAGCTTAACCAAAAAGGTCAAGCTTCTTGAGGAAGCTAGACCAAAGGGGTCAAGCTTCCTCAAGAAGTTTGACAAAAAGGTCAAGCTTCTCCTTGAAGCTAAGCAAAAGGATCAAATCTTCCTTAAGAAGACAAACAAAAGGCTCAAAATCTCAGAGGAAGGGTCAAGTGCTTCACAGCTGGCACAGTTGTGTTGCACTCAAGAAGGCGAAAAAGCAGAAGATAGGCCGACCAATTCAAGTGGTCGGCCGACCACTTACCTGGGTCAGCCGACCAGGGTTTAAAAGGGACAAGGTGAAATGCTGGTCGGCCATACCAGAAAGGTGGCCTCCCAGATGAGTACAACACAGCTATATGGTGGAAAACCAAAAATTGTGGCCTAGGAGAGTGGAAAACCAACTTTCTAGCAAGGTTCAAAAGGGTCAGGAAGAAAAGGTGGTCGGCCTACCCATATTGGTGGCCTCCCAGATGAGTACAACACAATGGTGGTATGGGAGACCAGAAATTAAGGTCCAAAAGTGAGAAAAACGAGCTTTCTATCAAGAAAACCGGCTGGAGGAGAGAGAAAATGGTTTTCAAAAGAATTGCTGGTCTCCCACCATCCTACCACCTTCCAAACAATGAAAATAGGGTCCATACCAAAAATGAACCCTAACCGATGCAAAACGAGGGTTCGGGGGCCAAAACACGCGGTCTGGAGCCCCGAAAACAGGCTGTTAGGCACTAGAGGTGGCACGTGAGCACGAAGGTGGTCTCTCGGGCCATAGTGTCCCTCTAGGGAGAGGAAACAAGGTGTGTGCCAAAAACTAGAGCAAACGGAGGTAGTTAAGCGGTCCCGAACCGAGGCACACGGCCGACGACTTCGAAAACCGGTAACTGGTCTCTAAACGGGAAAAATGGCCTACGACCACGAAACGTAGACTACGGCCACTGAGAGATGGTCTACGAGACCTCTCCCTCCCTTCGAGAAAAGAAAATGGAGAAAACAGGACCTAGTTCGCAAACTGAGGCAAAGCACAAAAGAGCCCCGAAGTCTGGTGGCAAGGTTCGCAGCCGAGACTCTGAAACCTCAGAACGAGCACAATATGCATCATCACCGAGCGCTCAAATGGTGACATCTGAGTCTTAAGGTCGGTCGAAAATGGGGTGTCTACAGGGTGGTATCGAAGATGAACATCAGGAAGCCCCTGACATACTGCTCTATCTCCTCTATTGTCTTAGGCTCGATCCCCCTGAACTGCTCCTCGAACCAAGTGTATCGCACCATACCTATCCGGTATATTAGTGGATGTGCCCCAAGTAGCTTGAGCTTGACTGCCTCTCACTCCTCCATATCTGGGTCAAGAGGGATCGAATCACCCCTTACGCCTAAGCCGGTGATCATGGCAAAGTCATAAGGAGTCATCGTCATCTCCCATGTGGTAGAAAAGTGGAAGGAGTTGGTGGTGTCCCACCACCTCTCCACCAGTGCTCCTAAAAGAGGACAACTCGCAGTAACCCGAGTCAAGATGGAGTAGAACAGACCGAAGCCTGCCTTGTCAACAATGTCACGAACTCTAGTTGGGAGCTCGTCATACCAATCTCGAGCAGTCGTCACACCACAGCCCCTAAAGGCATGAGACTCACCCTATGGCAGTGCATGAGATGTAATCAGATCAAGGCAGTGCATGAGATGCAATCAAATCAAGGCAGTGTATAAGACATAGTCAAATGAAAGCAATGCAAGAAATGCGAACAATTAAGGACAGAAATGCATAGAAACAAAGTTCGTACCTCAATGGCAATGGCCAATAAATGAGACTCTGGCTCCCACAACAGGAGGTCCTCTGGCACGTCATCAACGAAATTATTAAAACATCTGATGCCTTCGGTAGTGGGCAATATGTGTGTCTGAGGATGATACCTCGCTGGATCAAAAAGCCGTACACTCAGCGAAACGACTCTGGCTCGAGGTCTGGCTGGGCCTTGATGTCCACCTCAAAGTCTACTGGGAAAGCTCGGGAGGAGCCCCATCTTGAGAAAAATCGTCTGCCATCTGAAAATAGGTGTGAGATAGGTGAAAAGTGAAGAAAAATGGGTAAACTTGGAAAAAGTCAACCCTAAGAGAGAGAAAATGAAGGAAAAAGTCAAAGCCGGGAAAAGTGCACAGAACTCGAGAGAAACTCACGGGGAATGAGCCTACAATGGTGGAAATGAGAAAAGAAGCGTCGAAATCAAATTCCAATCGGTTCAAAGTGAAGAGAACTAGAAGGATTTAGCGAATAAACTTTATGTGGGGCGTTGGAAAACACGTAAAAGGCTCAGATCTAAAGAGGGAAAGCACCTAGAGAGAGAGAGAGCATTTTTAGTCAAGAGGGTGTGAGGAAATAAACCGTCTTATGAATTGCACTTTACCCAGAAAGCCTCGCACTTCCTTTTCAGTCCTTGGTGGTGCCATTTCTAGGATGGCCTTGATTTTGCAAGGATTTGCCTCGATGCCCCTCTGTGTGATCAAGAAACCCAGCATTTTCCCTGTTGTTATGCCAAAAGTACACTTCTGTGGATTTAACCTCAATCTGTACTCTCTGATCCGTTGAAAGAATTTCTTCATGGCAGTGTAGTGGCCCTCTCTTTCCTTGGACTTGACAATTATGTCGTTCACATACACCTCAACCTCTTTATGGATCAGGTTATGCAGAATTGTGGTTGCAACCCATTGATAGATAGCCCCAACATTCTTTAGCCCAAACGGCATCACCCTATAGCAGTAGGTTTCCCACGGCGTAGTGAAAACGATTTTCTCTCTATTTTCGGGTGCCATCAGAACCTGGTTATACCTAGAAAATCCATCCATGAAGGAGAGCAACGCATGGCCTGCGGTGAAGTCCACCAATTCGTCGATGTACAGTAGAGAAACGTCGTCCTTCGGACTGGCTCTATTCAGATCTCTGAAATCCACATACACTCGAATTCTGCCATCTTTCTTTGGCACTGGAACGATGTTAGCCAACCAAGTTGGATACTCAGATACTAGAAAAAACCTTGTGTCTATCTGTTTGGTGACCTCCTCTTTAATCTTCAAAGCCCAATCTGGGTGTATTCTCCGAAGCTTCTGCTTGACGGGTCGGGCCTCGGGGTCAAGAGGGATCTGATGTTGTACAATCTCAGGATCGATTCCAGGCATGTCTTCGTAGGACCACACGAAAACATCTTTGAAATCTTTTAATAAAGCGACTAAGCACTCACACTCCTCCAAAGACAACATGGAGCTGCGTGTAAAGGGCCTTTTGGGCTGTTCGTTCTCATGGTTTTTCAGCCCCTGCTTCATTGCATCCTCAATTTGGACCCCTATTTCGTAGAACTCAACAAATGTAGACAAAGGCAAGACTATCATCTTTTGTAATAGCCTCCATTGCAAATTACAGACCACCATTCGGATCTGATCCTTCTCAGATGGCCTAATAGTCATCATAGAGGCCTTGGCCCTCCATCGGGTCACAAAATCCGAGAAGCCCTCCTTCATCTCCTGGCGAGTTGCTTCGAGATCACGAGTAGTGACCTCGGTCTGAGTATTATAGGAGTATTGTGTTATGAAGGCCTTGACCATTTCCTCTCAATTTCTCTTCACAGAGTTTTCAAGCTTGGCATACCAAATGGCCGCTATACTCGACAGGGTTTGGCCAAAAAGCGACAACTTCTACAATCTAGTGACTGTAGGAACCCCATTTTTTACGGCCCTTTAAGAATTGGATGTTCTTGCAAGTACATCCGATGATGAGTTTGTTTGATTGCTAAACGCTCGAAGTCTCTAGCAAAATGCCATAGTAAAGACGTCCGCCGAACGCCCCGGGAGGGTGAGTCCCGTTCTGTTCATTTGGGGTCACTACAGCTCAGGACTCTCAAATTGTCACGGTTCTAAGTCTGAACCAAAGAGTCCAGATCCGGCAAATCATTTTGACAAAACAGATTTTGAAAGAAGTGTCAAACATGGACTGCTTTGCCAGATACAGAGTCGCCACCTAAATATTTTATTTTGGGAAATTTAGGAAACCCTGACTCGTTTGCCTAAGGCCACGTGTCCGTCATCACCAAAGTTGCCTCGGCTCGGGAACTTGGGTACGATTGGGGAAGGTCACCTCGTAAGCACCCCCGCTCGCCCAATCAAAGATCGGCCTCTACTAACCATGATATCAAGCTTTGAAAACATTAGGCTCCGTTTGGTGGAGTTTTCAAAATCTAGTTCCACACTCACTTTTGAGTATGATGTTTGTTTACGGTTTTTAAATCATAATTCTACACTCATTTCTCAAAATTCAATTCAAAACATAATCATTACTTTTCAAAACTCATAACCAAACACATAATTCAAAACTCTTTTCAAAACTCCATTCAAATCAATATTTCAAAAATATTTTAATTTTGTTAAGATTTTAAATATTTTAATATTTAAATATGTTATGATTTTTTTAATTTTTTAATTTTTTTAATTTTTTAAGTATTTTTAAATATAACGATTTTAATTTTTAAAATTTTAAAATATTTTATAAAAATAAATTCAAACTCTATTTTATAAAAATATTTTTAAATATTTTAATTTTTTTTGTTATGTATTTGATTACGATTTAAGTATAGAGTTGTGAAAGTAGTATGGAGTTTCGAGTTATGTGTTTGGTTATGAGTTTTAAAAATAATTTTTTAATTGAGTTTTGTTTTATGTGTTTAGTTGCGATTTGAGTGTAGAGTTGTTTTTAAATTTAAAATATTAAAATTTTAAATTATTTTAATTTTTTGAATATTTAAATTATTTAAATTTTTACGATTTAAAATTTTTGAATATTTATTTTAATTTTTTACTTATTAAATTTTTTAGATTATTTAAATTATTTAAATATTTATGATTTAAATTTTTTGAATATTTATTTTGAAAAAAAAATATTTCCTTTGTAGTATTTTCAATTAAAAAATTGATTACTGTTATTTTTTGTTAATAATAAATTTTTTTAATTGAATTTTAAAAAGAGTTTGGTTATGAGTGTTGATCAAAATTTTCAATAATGTGAAAGTAATGTGTTTTGTTATGAGTTATAGCAATTTGAATTAAGTTTTGAAAACTCTTTTCAAAGCTCATAACCAAACAAATTTTTTTACTTCACATGTCAAATCAAACTTTCAAAACTCAATTCTACACTCAATTCAAAACTCAATTCTACACTCAATTCAAAACTCAATTCCACACTCAATTCAACACTTTATTCAAAAACAATAACCAAACAAATTTTCAACACTCAAATCATAATTCTAAAACACACAAACTCAAAATACAACTCATATTCTCAAATCATAGTTACAAAGCTCTACCAAACGGAGCCTTATGTGTTCTTATTCCGGTTATTAGCCTAGTTTTACTATGTGATGCGCACAGCATACAAGTATAGACTGGATCGTCTGAATTGGAACAAAACATTTCATGTTTGTTTTTGAAAGATGGTTTGCTACTCGCAAATAGGCTTAAAGATGCAGATTTTGCCACCCTTAGGTGGGCGTAAGAAAAGATGGTTTTGCCACTATCTAGTGGGCTTAAAACTCACAGTTGATGATTTGTTCCAATCCAAATAACCCAACCTTCACCCACAGGCATTCAGGCAGTTATATCACGTAAGCAAATAGCCTCATGGTAAGCATGCTATTCATGGCAGTCACTCACATGCATGCAAGGATGCTAAAGCATAAAACCAACCGAGTACTCCAAGTCAAAACAAAAGCTGATTAGAAATCCATGCATGATCCTATTTATACAGAAATGCCTAATGCAACACATGCAAAAATGCAACTATAGCAAGCTCGGCTATTCTAAACATGGCATATGAAATGCTACAGCTAACATGTATTCAACTTGGAATTGAAAATACAATGCAGTTAGTATGATGCGCCGAGCCCGGTGCGTGCAAGACAGATGAATGCAAACATGCTATCATACTGTATGCTAATTGAAACATGCCCTAATCTAACCATCATAAGCAGGTAAATAAAAGGGAGAAAGATGTGGGGTTGGAAGACATACATCACACACACCCACACTTATTACAATTATGCCCTCGCACAGAGGGTCCGAATAAATAGTACAGTCCAAATAATATAGTCCAAATAATACAGTCCAAATATATACAAATTCTTAATTAATTTACAAATTAACTAAGAAAATAATAAACTGGCATGCAAGCCAGGGACTGCTTTGACTCTTCTTCAGATGATGGATGATGCATGTCTGGGCTGCCGTGCGCGGAAATCCACTGGGATGCCCCAATTAGCCTCTGTTTTACAATTATTCTTGGAAAGCGCGCCAAGCTCCGAAAGGTTGCTAATTCTTGATTTGCTGCAACAGAGAGCAGGAAAGGGGCATAGCAATATATTTTCACAAATGTATGCATGCCTCGATCCTCGTGCCACCAATCACGCATCTCGATGCATGATGGCCGAGGAGTCGAATTGTGCAACTCAATATAGAATGAATGCATATGAAAACAAAACCAAAACCTAACTCCATCATGGATAATCCGGAGTGTCGGTGACTGGGAATTGAGACACGTTCCGTCACTCGGAGTACGAAACGTACCTCGTTTCCCGTGCTCGGGCTAACTCCTATCCCAAGCACAATGCAACATGCATGATATGCATGAAATGCAACTAAGATACAACCTAGCATACACAATGCTATGAAATGGCATACACGATGCACGAGATAACATGGCATACACAATGCGCTAACATACAACCTAGCATACGCAATGCTATGAAATAAAATGGCATACACAATGCACAATGGACTTAAACCAACGCAAGTGGACCTCAGCCACACTCACATAGGAGGCCATTAGATGAAAATGAGACAACTCGGAATGCGTACACACATGCACGCAAACCGAGGACCGATCCTAAGGCACAAAATGCCACTCTAACAAGACATGGAAAAGCATGGAATATGGCATACTAGCATGAACATTTCAGTACTAAAATATGACCCGAAACAGTCCCGAATCAATGGAAACATGGCTCCCGATGCATGAAATGAAACCGAAATACAAAACTAGGCCTATGCATTGGTCTATAGCTATACAAAACATGCATTATTTGAACATGGAATGTAAAGACAGAATCAACACAGCCCAAAATAAGCACATTTACAGTTCTAAGAAAGGTCAAACAATAAACACAAATAGGGCAAAACTAGCATGCAAAAATGGCCCTAAATGTGAGATAAAGAAGCAAGTCATGGCTGCTGGCCTCAAACCCAAGAGGGCCCTTCAACAAAGTTGAAGAGGGGCCCAAAACATGATATTTTTCAGTTGGTGGCCAGACCCAAAACAGTGTACAAGAATGCTCAAAATGCTATGGAAAATATGGCCAAAAAGAGAGTTATAACACAAAGTATAAAAAGGATGCCTCAAAAAATGAAAGACACTTAAACAAACATGAAAAATAGCTCAAAATAAGCCTAGTTCCAGTTAGGGTCGGAGCCCAAAACAGCAAGCAAGTATGGCTAAGAAAGCATGCAAAATATGGACCAAAAAGGGGGAAATGGAGCTTACCCTTGTAGACCAATCTTTTGGAAACTCTTGGCTTGAGTTTGATGGCTCTTTAGCTTTGGAGAACAACCTCAAGCTGCTGGAATGAAGGATGGAAGGGTGGGGCTATGGGTTGGTGAAGAAATGGTGAAGGGTTTGAGAGGTTTAGTGCTTGGAAGTATAGAGAGAGAGAGATACAACAAGGGAGCTCAAAGGGAAATTTTGTAACCCTTAAAACCAGAGCTGGAGGCTGGTTTATATAGGCAAAAAGGGGGGAAAAATGGAGGGAAATGAATCAAGTTTCCCCCCAAAAGGGGGGAAAAATGGAGGGAAATGAATCAAGTTTCCCCCCAAAAGGGCCAAACCCTCGGACATGGGTGAAGTGTAAAACAAAATACATGGCTAGAATGTATTTGGGACAAGGATCATGGCCGGCTAGTTTAAATGGGCAAAAAAGATCATCCACCAGAAAAATGTGGCCGGTCGGCTACTTTTTCTGACTTTTTTGGCCGGCCTGCTACATTTTCTGGCATTTCTGGCCGGCCTGCTACTTTTCAGGGAAAAAATTGGGCTACCGAAAAGAAATGTGGCCGGTGGGTGATTGGGAAGTCCAATGGTGGCCATTAAAGTGTCCAAATTGAAGCCCCAGAAGTTATATTTCCAATGGAGTGAACCTTGCATTAAAATTCTTCTTGTGGAAAAAGTTATGACCGTTTCCGTGAAGCCGCGCAGATTCGGTCCCAGCCGGAGTGATGCCCTACTTCAATCAACCATATCTCCCCTATCTGGAATTGGATTTAGGTGATTCTTGAGTGAAAAATGAGGCCCCAGGAGTAAGCTTTCCAACGGTGGTGGTCTCATAGCTTGATTCCAAGTATGTGAATGAATAGGCCCGATTCGGCGAGGGCTGTTCAATTCTCTCTTAACGATTCATGCCCATTTTCTTCCCCAACTGGACTTCTTCCCTCTTCTCCTCTTTTCTTCAACTTCAAACCCCTAAGTAAGGTATTTTGAAAGATTTTTCAAAGATTTCATCTCTCCTTTATTCAATTCCACTTTGTCCTTGCTCGGTTTACCGAAAAGCGCAACCTTTAACAAAATGCGAGCGTCAGAACATCGTAGGAACTTTATTTCAAAAACGTTTTTGAGAGACAGGGTTTTAAGACTAAAATCTTTTGATCAAGATTGTTTTGGTCCAGAATAGGGGTATGAAGTTGAGATCTGACTCTCTCTTTGCCGAAGAAATTGCACCTTTCCCCTGCATACCTTTCTCCACCCAGTAAACTATCAGTCACGTCCAAGTCTTAAAGGTAGTCAAAAATGGGGTGTCTACAGTTGCCCCTCTTTGACAGAACTCGGAAGTCAAGAAGTGACGGGAGTGAATGTCAAAGCCCAGAGACGACCCATTTTTGACAAGGCCGAAGACTTGGACAAACAAACAAAATACAAATAAATAAATGGTTGCGCTCGCAGGCTGCCTACGTATCCCTTTGCAAGGAATCAAACCAGCGTAGTTCAGGGGCAGGATGCAAAATGATATGCAAAAATATTTTGATAATTGGACTTATATGCCACGCGAAGCCGGTTTGAAAATTGGACTTACACGCTACGCGAAGCCGGTTTGATAATTGGGCTTATACGCTACGCGAAGTCGGTTTGATAATTGGACTTATACGCTACGCGAAGCCGGTTTGATAATTGGACTTATATGCTACGCGAAGCCGGATTAAAAATTGAGGATTCATGCAATGCACCGTAATGTAGTGGCTAAAATGCAATGTAATAGCTAAGAGGTAAAGGTACCTTATAGGGGCAATTGGCAATGACTTACCTCGGCAATGTCCTACCTCAAGCTGATGTGGGAATCTTCCTCTTCTTCTCAGTTGAACCACAGGTACTACTTTTCTCCCTGACTATGGCTGCAGCTTTCCCTATTCTCCAACAGGGTGACAGACTAGGTTGGATCAGTATCCAGAATTGAGGCGCATACAGATGCTATCTCAATCTATGGGGCTGCCATACAGATTTCAAGCCGAGGATATACCCCTGGGTATTTAAACCAGACTTTAGTCTCGGAAATCCCGAACCTTTGTGTTCTAGGCATGAGCCATTCGAACTCTAGTTTCCACCGTCTCAGTTGGTCTCCTAGGAACTCACCGCAAACATAGGCAAGTGGCTATACCAGACCACGGGAAGTCGTTCGGGCACGACAAACACCAAAGGAATTACACCTTTATAGGATTTAAGGTCTCCTAGACCGGGGAGTGTACAAGACAGTGCGAATAAAGATGCAGGATTTAAGGTCTCCTTAGACCGGAGGATTTAAGGTCTCCTAGACCAGACAGTAAAATAGATACGATGTAATAGATGTGATGCAATAGATGCAAAGGTGAACACACGCCAACCACGCTGGACTCGCGAGTGGAGAAAGAACAAGGAAAATCAATCAGGAGCGCGCTCCATGCAACCTAACATAAATTCCAAACACGCTGAAATCGTGTGAGGAAAGGGACACTCAAACCACGCTGAAATTGTGAGAAGAGGTCTGAAAACAACCGCTCAAGTGCGCGCACAACGCAACCTGAGATAAATTCCAAACACGCTAAAATCGTGTGAGGAAAAGAACACTCTAACCACGCCGAAATTGTGAGAAGAGGTCTAAAAACAACTGCTCAAGTGCGCGCACAACGCAACCTGAGATAAATTCCAAACACGCTGAAATCGTGTGAGGAAAAGAACACTCTAACCACGCCGAAATCGTGAGAAGAGGTCTGAAAACAACCGCTCAAGTGCGCGCACAACGCAACCTGAGATAAAATCCAAACACGCTGAAATCGTGTAAGGAACGGGACACTCAAACCACGCTGAAATCGTGAGGGGAGGTCCAAACAACAACCGCCCAGGTGCGCGCACAACGCAACCTGAGATAAATTCCAAACACGCTAAAATCGTGTGAGGAAAAGAACACTCTAACCACGCCGAAATTGTGAGAAGAGGTCTGAAAACAACCGCTCAAGTGCGCGCACAACGCAACCTGAGATAAATTCCAAACACGCTGAAATCGTGTGAGGAAAAGAACACTCTAACCACGCCGAAATCATGAGAAGAGGTCTGAAAACAACCGCTCAAGTGCGCGCACAACGCAACCTGAGATAAAATCCAAACACGCTGAAATCGTGTAAGGAACGGGACATTCAAACCACGCTGAAATCGTGAGGGGAGGTCCAAACAACAACCGCCCAGGTGCGCGCACAACGCAACCTGAGATAAATTCCAAACACGCTGAAATCGTGTAAGGAACGGGACACTCAAACTACGCTGAAATCGTGAGAGGAGGTCCAAACAACAACCGCCCAGGTGTGCGCACAACGCAACCTGAGATAAATTCCAAACAAACTGAAATCATGTGGGGAAAGGGACACTCAAACCACGCTGAAATCGTGAGAGGAGGTCCAAACAACAACCGCCCAAGTGCGCGCACAACGCAACCTGAGATAAAATCCAAACACGCTGAAATCGCGTAAGGAACGGGACACTCAAACCACGCTGAAATCGTGAGAGGAGGTCCAGACAACAACCGCCCAGGTGCGCACACAATGCAACCTGAGATAAATTCCAAACACGCTGAAATCGCGTAAGGAACGGGACACTCAAACCACGCTGAAATCGTGAGAAGAGGTCCGAAAACAACCGCCCAGGTGCATACACAACGCAACCTGAGATGGATTCCAAACACGCTGAAATCGCGTAAGGAATGGGACACTCAAACCACACTGAAATCGTGAGAGGAGGCCCAAAAACAACCGCCCAGGTGCGTACACAACGCAACCTGAGATAAATTCCAAACACGTTGAAATCGTGTGAGGAAAAGAACATTCTAATCACACTGAAATCGTGAGAAGAGGTCTGAAAACAACCACTCAGGTGCGTACACAACGCAACCTAGGATAAATTCCAAACACGCTGAAATCGCGTAAGGAATGGGAAGCTCAAACCACGCTGAAATCGTGAGAGGAGGCCCAAGGACAACCACCCAGGTACGTACACAACGCAACCTAGGATAAATTCCAAACACGCTGAAATCGCGTAAGGAATGGGACGCTCAAACCACGCTGAAATCGTGAGAGGAGGCCCAAGAACAACCGCCCAGGTGCGTACACAACGCAACCTGAGATAAATTCCAAACATGCTGAAATCGTGTGAGGAAAAGAACATTCTAATCACGCTGAAATCGTGAGAAGAGGTCTGAAAACAACCGTTCAGGTGCGTACACAACGCAACCTAGGATAAATTCCAAACACGCTGAAATCGCGTAAGGAATGGGACGCTCAAACCACGCTGAAATCGTGAGAGGAGGCCCAAGAACAACCGCCCAAGTGCGTACACAACGCAACCTGAGAAAAATTCCAAACACGCTGAAATCGCGTAAGGAACGGGACACTCAAACCACGCTGAAATCGTGAGAAGAGGCCCAAAAACAACCGCCCAGGTGCGTACACAACGCAACTTAGGATAAATTCCAAACACGCTGAAATCGCGTAAGGAATGGGACACTCAAACCACGCTGAAATCGTGAGAGGAGGCCCAAAAACAACTGCCCAGGTGCGTACACAACACAACCTGAGATAAATTCCAAACACGCTGAAATCGTGTGAGGAAAAGAACATTCTAATTATGCTGAAATCGTGAGAAGAGGCCCAAAACAACCGCCCAGGTGCGTACACAACGCAACCTGAGATAAATTCCAAACACGCTGAAATCGTGTGAGGAAAAGAATACTCTAACCACGCTGAAATCGTGAGAAGAGGTCCTAAAACAACCGCTCAAGTGCGCGCACAACGTAACCCGAGAAAGTCCCGGAGGACAACGATCCCAAACACTGCTTAGCGTAAAAGGATAAAAAAAGAAGATAACACAAGATGCAAATAAATGGAAGTATGGTGTGTATGACAATACAAGTGGAAAAGTGCATAACAATGCAGGTGGAAGGGTGCATAACTTTGAAGCAGGCTTGATCTTGCGCTTGAGGTAGAGGCACACTCATACTTCGGAGCATTGACAAGGCTTTGAAAAGGTACATCCGGAATACAATCACGAAATTTGCTGAAGGTGAAACACGCTCAGATGCTTCCATTTTCCCTCTTTTCTTTTGCTTTACAGTCCGGAACCCATGTAGCTTCAGATAGGTCCTGGTTTTACTGTTCTCACGTGCCCTAGGTTGAACCCCGCGACTTTATGAAAGAACCAATCTTGTTTTGCACAAATGTGGAGAACGGCATGGCACTCGGAGCACAAAACGATTTTATTTTTGGAATTGAGAGATGAGTTTTCGACCAGGTATTGAGCCTACGACTGAACACAGCAAAACAACTCAACAAGGAAATAAAAGGCACACAACCTAGACACGTCAAGTAACACTCGAAACGACTCAAAACAAGAATTGAGATAAAACAAAAAGACACGACACTCAGACGTGCACAGGGAGCCTGTTCCACCGGGTAGTGTTTCCCACCCTTTCTCATTTGTGGTTCTCACATCACTCGACCCTCAAGCTCTGTTTTTTCTAAAAAAAAGCCCTTTTCTCACTTTTCCTCTCATCGCACATCTCTCTATTCTTCAATCTCTCATTTTTCATCCCTCCCCTGGGTGGTTGATGGATAAACAGCAAATTGTGGGCTCGTACCCCTAGCATTCTGCTAGATTCTCTTTCTTCCGCTCACAGCTAGTGAATTCCTCCTACGGAAGGGTTGCGCTACAACTGAGCGTGTAGCAAATCTGCAGCTAACATCAGTTGATGATGCTTTGCTGGGGAGTTTGGACGTGATAAGATCTGTCCAGATGATGGAGTGGAATATCTTGCCCCATTCTAGTTCGTGCTTCGCACTTTGCTTGATACCTCGTTGCTTGGAGGATGTGAGAGCTTTCTGCCCTTTGTTGTGCCTTTTTCTGGCGAATACGGTGCCCTTTCCGACAAGTAGAGTGCCCTTTCTGTCAAGTATTTTGACAAAGGGGAAAAGACAGAACACCTGACTCAACTGTGCCTCTAGTTCATCATTTTGACCATTTTTTGTTTTTTGCTTTCTACTAAAACAGTTTTGACCAACATGAGAGTTAGATTAACACGCTTGTTCGATTTTCTGATTTAAAATCATGCAAGTTAGGCTATGAGCACTGAGAGTTTTCCTTTTTTGGGTCCAAGAAATGGTCCAGTTTTGAAAAATGGAGTACTTTTCGAGAAGATTAGTCAACCTCAGTAAAAATTCTCAAAAACTATTTTTGCAAACGACCATTGCTTAACAAGCATGGAACCTACTATTGAGATGCACAATCTCGAATCCATAGCAATGGAAAATTGCCCCTTGTCTGAAGGACACTGCATGGCAACGGAAAGTTGCCCCTTGTTTGAAATGACACTGCGGCATTTTGAATGGCAACGGAAAGTTGCCCCTTGTTTGGATAGCACTGCAGCGCATTGTAGTCAGTCCTCAGAGCGATGAACACAACCAGACTCTCAGATACAGAGAAGACAAAGATGACCAGAACCATCGCATGGACACAGTCGATTTGGAAGTGTTTACGGCTGGACTTCAGAATGAAGTTGCCTACGTATCCCAAACATGGGAATCAAGCCTTACGTAGTTCGGGGTTAAGGTACACTCGGGTATTAACCCCTTCTTTTTAGGCTCTAACTTTTGCCAAGGCGGCCGTTGCGGGTTTTCGACCTTGCGAGCTTTGTTCTTCTTTCTTTCTCTTTTCAATTCTTTTCTTCTTTTTTTTTTTTTTTTTGATATTCTTTTCTTTTCTTTTCTTTTTTTGCATTTTTTCTTTCTTTTTTTTTTTTTTCTTTTTCTTCTTTTTTTCTTTTTTGTTCTTTTTCTTATTTTTCTTGCTCTAACTTTTGCCTGGGTCGCCCTTCCGGGTTTTCGGCCCAGCGAGCCTCTCAAGGGTAAAAGTGTAGCTTGGTCCATGCCAAATGGTTATAGGGTTTCGAAGCCATCCGTATCCAAGAGAGTGGCTGTTGATTTGCAAGAGGACTCATCTTCAGCTCTTCAAGCATGTCTGATATCTTTGCCCCTAGTTCGAGGGGTACTTCTGTTCTAGCTTTGCAAGCTTCTTCTGATCTTCTGATCTTTTTGATCTGACTTTCCTGGCCTCTTGTTCGAGGGCTGCTTCAGATCCGGCCACACAGGCCTCACATCGTAGTTGACCGTTGAACCTTCTGAATTCAAGTTCAAGGTTTGGAAGTGAAGGGGTTGAGTCTCGAGGCTGAGAGCGATCCTAGGCTGCACAATCTCAAGAGCGATTCCACACAGGTCTTCGCAAGACCGCGCAAAACATTTTGTTTTTGAAAGTTTTTAAGAAAGTGACAAATCGCTCGCGCTAAATATAGTGTGAAACCAGTCTGGATCAAGCCAGGGTCCTTCTCAATAGTCACGCTAACAAGCATGATTTCATTCATTAAGGGCTTAGCACGCCTCTCTTTCTCTCAAATGATCAAAGTTTTGCAAATCCCAAGGAATTCTTTCCTCTTCGTTTTCATCGCAGTGCTCAAAAAAGTTTTGAAAAACTTAGGTCGATACAATGATTTCAAGGCACAGAAAAGACAGAGTTCTTTAGTCAAATACTGCTGTCTCATTCAGAACTTCCGGCATAACTGGCACAAGGCAGAAGCAAATGCGAGAGCGTGAAGATCACCGCTGTTTTATTCAAAAAAAACTATTGGCACAACTGGCTCCCTGGCAGAAACAGACTCAAAACAAAATGAAAAGACAAACATAAAACAAAATGGTGACGCCCGAGGTAACACCCCCCGGAATCACCCGACTCCTATACAACAGGACTGACTCGATACAACAAGACAGACCCAAAACAAAAGAGACTGACTCAAAACAAAAAGACAGACTCAAAACAAAACAACAAAACTGACCCAATACCCAAGTCAGAAAGCACAAAAACTGGTATTTGCACATTGCTCAGAACAGTGCGTGCCATTCCCACGTTTGGAGTTAATCGAGCGCCGCCCGCAGGTGGTTCATCCCCCGATCACATGGTCATATTATCCCCCAAGTTCACCGATCTAGTGCCGATAGACTTTGCAGAGCTTGGCGTGGCAATGACCCCGTTGTCAATCAGATCTTGCACTTCGTGGTGAAGACGAGAGCAATTGTCAGTACCATGACCGGTTTGTCGATGGAAGGCACAGTATTGGGCAGCATTATGCGTAGCCGGAAGAGGATTCGGGAGAGGCCGAGGCTCAAGGGGTTTGAGATGGCCTTGTCTTATAAGGATTTGGAAAGCTTTGGACAAAGGCATGTGGAGGGCATGGAAGACCCTTTGACCTCGGGGTTGGTACTTCAAAGTTTGTGGATTTTTACTGGACGCACAGCAAAGGGCTTGGCAAGTGCTGGCCTGGTTTGTTGATCTCTTCTGAGTGCAGGATTATAGCTGAAAGGAACGTTTCTGATACAACGACCCTTCTCCCGGCTTGCCCATTGATTCAAACTGCCCCCAACTTGAGTGGAAAAAATATCATCCACAATTTTTGCAACCACTGTAAGCACTTGCTGTTTGTTTAGTCCTTCGGCCTTCAAAGCCTCAACAGCCAACAGAAGATGTTCATGGGGACCAATGCCTGCGCCTACCTTGTTCTCACCGTCTGCTTCCACTTTGCCAAGGGATTGGCATTCCTCAAATACAGCCCGTTCCAAGACTGGGGAGCCTTTTGACATGAACTCCCTGGTATGTGATGTGGTTGATGACGGAGCCGATGTCCCGGAGGCCAAATCTGTCACAGTTCTTTGAAGATCTTCGATCATCCTCTTCAGCTCAGAAGTAGTGGGCTCACGGGTTTGAGATGATTGGGGTCCAGGTGCATCCATCATGCATAAGTCTATGCTTTCTGGAATAAACACCTCAGGCTTGGGTAGATGGGCTGGGGTGATGTATATGCTGGGGTCGAAGGTGGATGGTAGTGTATGGATGAGGTTGAGATGGGGAGGTGATGAATCAGTACTAACCTGAGGTCCTTTTGGTGGAGCTAGGGTCTCTTCGTCAATAAGATCCTGAATCTTATGACGGAGGCGGATGCAACGGTTCGTATCATGACCATGTTGTTGATGATAGGCACAGTATTTAGCTGGGTCATATCTTGGTGGAAGAGGATTTGGAAGGGGTTGGGGTTCTAGGAGTTCTAGGTGCCCTTCTTCTTGCAGCTTTTTCAAAGCTTGGGAGAGACTCATGTAAAGAGGATGGAATTTTCGGGCTTGGGGCCGAGTTGAAGTGGTTAGTTCTTGGTCATTGAGGGAAGTGATGATAGTGTCTACTTCTGAGCATTTCGCAGCTGTGCTACCATCAGTAGTAGCATTGGAACTGCGAGCAACATTTCTCTTTGAAGGCTCATTATCTTCTGCAAAGATCCCTTGTCTGATGGCATCCTCGATTTGAACCCCCATTTCATGAAGGGCTGGAAAGGTAAACAGAGGTAGAACGACCATCTTTTGCAGCAACTTGCCATGCAGATTCCGAACAATCATCCTGATCTGATCTTTGTTGGAAGGCCTTATAGTCATCATTGAGGCCTTTGCTCTCCATCTTGTCACGAACTCTGAGAAACCCTCCTTTGGCTCTTGGCGGGTGACTTCGAGATCACGAGTCGTGACCTCGATCTGTGTGTTATAGGAGTATTGAGCAATAAAGGCCTCAGCCAGCCCTTCCCAGTTCTGTTTCACAGAGTTCTCCAATTTTGCATACCAGATTGCGGCTATCCCAGAAAGGGTTCGGCCGAATAGTGACAATTTCTGGGCTGTGGTCAAACCCATTGGCCTCAAGATATCAGAAAACAGTTGGAGGTGCACCATTGGGTCTTTAGAGCCATCAAATCGATCGATATGCGGCATTTTAAACCGCTTCGGCAAGGTCACCACTGAGTCGGTATAACCATCCTCTATATCAGGAATAGAGCGGGCCCCCTGAGACTTTTTGAACAATTTCTCAAGCTTGCTCACTTTCAATGCTGTGGGGTCCGTCTCAAACTCAAAGGGGGAGTCTGGTAGGTTGGTGGGTGTTTTAGACAGCTGGGGTAGCACCAGGGGCGGAGCTGGCCCACCTGGAATGTCCGTATCATCCTGGACGTGGGTTGCCTCCCCGAGTATGGGAACTCTTGGTGGGGGAGGAGCCTGGTGTGAAGTAGATACTCCAGTTTGCTGCTCTAACCTGGCAATTGTCTCTGCCTGTTGGGCTATGACCACAGACTGTTGCTTGGTGAATTCCGCTTGACGGACAGCATCTTGCTGCATGGCTTTCATACTATCCTGGAGTTGGCGCACCATCTCTTCCAGACCCGACATATTGCCCTGATCTGACTGAGCAACTGGTATACCTGTGTCTGCAGTAGGCTCAGAAATCTCAACCTGGCTGTTCAAAGACCACTGAGCTGGTAGCTGCTGTACTGGTGGTCTGTGCCTGACCGACCTTTTCACCCTGCCTCTGGTAAAGGAACACTGATTGCCCTTGAACTGAATCTCTGACCCAACAAAGTCTATCAACACAAGTTCGGTGTACCCGGGAAATATTGGGGCCTTCTGAAGCTATGGTTCCAAGATTGCCTAGCAAAAGAGAAAACAGACAGCATCTCAGCCTGATTTCACCTGAACAGACATGAGCATAGTTGAATGAGTGTGCTCTCTATTGAATTCTGCCCAAAATTCTGCCGGAAAACTGATACCCTCAGGTAAAACTGATTCTTCCAAATACTGATGCCCGCAGGCCTGATGACCAAACTTGTAGACTGATACATGCATTCCTGTAAAGACGCACTCTAAAAGCACATAACAAGCAAGTGAGAACCAAAACAACCCTATGTTGGGATAGGGTTTCCCTGTCCTATTTTGCCAGGAGCTAGGGTTTCACTACGCACGCAGCGGTTTCAAATAACCTATATCGGGTAAGCAACCTGTCCTAGTTTGGAATGGTCACTATGGATTCCGAATATGCACTAGGTCGAATGGTCAAAAGGGTGCCCCGGTAAAATCGGGGTTTGTGTTCCCATGCTGGCAGAGCCCACAACCGGTCAGCCTTATGGTCATGCTTTGACAAGACAAGCCTCCGGCAAACCGTTCAGGAATAGCAGATGGCAAACACGGTGTCCTAGGCGCACCAATGCAAATGCAATGCAAAGAAACACACAAGTGTAGTCAAAACGAGATATCATGAGTTCGAGTCAAGTTCTCTAATTCCCCAGCAGAGTCGCCAGAAACTGTAGACGTCTCCCGAACGCCCCGGGCGGGTGAGTCTCGTTCAGTTCATTTGGGGTCACTACAGCTCAGGACTCTCAAATTGTCACGGTTCTAAGTCTGAACCAAAGAGTCCAAATCCGGCAAATCATTTTGAGAAAACAGATTTTGAAAGAAGTGCCAAACATGGACTGCTTTGCCAGATACAGAGTCGCCACCTAAATATTTTATTTTGGGAAATTTAGGAAACCCTGACTCGTTTGCCTAAGGCCATGTGTCCGTCATCACCAAAGTTGCCTCGGCTCGGGAACTTGGGTACGATTAGGGAAGGTCACTTCGTGAGCACCCCCGCTCGCCCGATCAAAGATCGGCCTCTACTAACCATGATATCAAGCTTTGAAAACATTATGCGTTCTTATTCCGGTTATTAGCCTAGTTTTACTATGTGATGCGCACAGCATACAAGTATAGACTGGATCGTCTGAATTGGAACAAAACATTTCATGTTTGTTTTTGAAAGATGGTTTGCTACTCGCAAGTAGGCTTAAAGATGCAGATTTTGCCACCCTCAGGTGGGCTTAAGAAAAGATGGTTTTGCCACTATCTAGTGGGCTTAAAACTCACAGTTAATGATTTGTTCCAATCCAAATAACCCAACCTTCACCCACAGGCATTCAGGCAGTTATATCACGTAAGCAAATAGCCTCATGGTAAGCATGCTATTCATGGCAGTCACTCACACGCATGCAAGGATGCTAAAGCATAAAACTCACCGAGTACTCTAAGCCAAAACAAAAGCTGATCAGAAATCCATGCATGATCCTAATTATACAGAAATGCCTAATGCAACACATGCAAAAATGCAACTATAGCAAGCTCGGCTATTCTAAACATGGCATATGAAATGCTACAGCTAACATGTATTCAACTTGGAATTAAAAATACAATGTAGTTAGTATGATGCGCCGAGCCCGGTGCGTGCAAGACAGATGAATGCAAACATGCTATCATACTGTATTCTAATTGAAACATGCCCTAATCTAACCATCATAAGCAGGTAAATAAAAGGGAGAAAAACGTGGGGTTGGAAGACATACATCACACGCACCCACACTTATTACAATTATGCCCTCGCACAGAGGGTCTGAATAAATAATACAGTCCAAATATATACAAATTCCTAATTAATTTACAAATTAACTAAGAAAATAATAAACTGGCATGCAAGCCAGGGACTGCCTTGACTCTTCTTCAGATGATGGATGATGCATGTCAGGGTTGCCTTGCGCGGAAATCCACTGGGATGCCCCAATTAGCCTCTGTTTTACAATTATTCTTGGAAAGCGCGCCAAGCTCCGGAAGGTTGCTAATTCTTGATTTGCTACAACAGAGAGCAGGAAAGGGGCATAGCAATATATTTTCACAAATGTATGCATGCCTCGATCCTCGTGCCACCAATCACGCATCTCGATGCATGATGGCCGAGGAGTCGAATTGTGCAACTCAATATAGAATGAATGCATATGAAAACAAAACTAAAACCTAACTCCATCATGGATAATCCAGAGTGTCGGTGACTGGGAATTGAGACACGTTCCGTCACTCGGAGTACGAAACGTACCTCGTTTCCCGTGCTCGGGCTAACTCCTATCCCCAGCACAATGCAACCTGCATGATATGCATGAAATGCAACTAAGATACAACCTAGCATACACAATGCTATGAAATGGCATACACGATGTACGAGATAACATGGCATACACAATGCGCTAACATACAACCTAGCATACGCAATGCTATGAAATAAAATGGCATATACAATGCACAATGGAATTACACCAACGCAAGTGGACCTCAGCCACACTCACATAGGAGGCCATTAGATGAAAATGAGACAACTCAGAATGCGTGCACAATGCACGCAAACCGAGAACCGATACTAAGGCACAAAATGACACTCTAACAAGACATGGAAAAGCATGGAATATGGCATACTAGCATGCAAATTTCAGTACTAAAATATGACCCGAAACAGTCCCAAATCAATGGAAACATGGCTCCCGATGCATGAAATGAAACCGAAATACAAAACTAGGCCTATGCATTGGCCTATAGCTATACAAAACATGCATTATTTGAACATGGAATGTAAAGACAGAGTCAAGAAAGCCCAAAAATAAGCACATTTACAGTTCTAAGCAAGGTCAAACAATAAACACAAATAGGGAAAAACTAGCATGCAAAAATGGCCCTAAATGTGAGATAAAGAAGCAAGTCATGGCTACTGGCCTCAAACCTGAGAGGGCCCTTCAACAAAGTTGAAGAGGGGCTCAAAACATGATATTTTTTAGTTGGTGACCAGACCCAAAACAGTGTACAAGAATGCTCAAAATGCTATGCAAAATAAGGCCAAAAAGAGAGTTATAACACAAAGTATAAAAAGGATGCCTCAAATAATGAAAGACCCTTAAAGAAACATGAAAAATAGCTCAAAATAAGCCTAGTTCCAGTTAGGGTCGGAGCCCAAAACAGCAAGCAAGTATGGCTAAGAAAGCATGCAAAATATGGACCAAAAAGGGGGAAATGGAGCTTACCCTTGTAGACCAATCTTTTGGCAACTCTTGGCTTGAGTTTGATGGCTCTTTAGCTTTGGAGAACAACCTCAAGCTGCTGTAATGAAGGATGGAAGGGTGGGGCTATGGGTTGGTGAAGAAATGGTGAAGGGTTTGAGAGGTTTAGTGCTTGGAAGTATAGAGAGAGAGAGATACAACAAGGGAGCTCAAAGGGAAATTTTGTAACCCTTAAAACCAGAGCTGGAGGCTGGTTTATATAGGGAAAAAGGGGGGGGGAAATGGGGGGAAAAATGGAGGGAAATGAATCAAGTTTCCCCCCAAAAGGGCCAAACCCTCGGACATGGGTGAAGTGTAAAACAAAATACATGGCTAGAATGTATTTGGGACAAGGATCATGGCCGGCTAGTTTAAATGGGCAAAAAAGATCATCCACCAGAAAAATGTGGCCGGTCGGCTACTTTTTCTGACTTTTTTGGCCGGCCTGCTACATTTTCTGGCATTTCTGGCCGGCCTGCTACTTTTCAGGGAAAAAATTGGGCTACCAAAAAGAAATGTGGCCGGTGGGTGATTGGGAAGTCCAATGGTGGCCATTCAAGTGTCCAAATTGAAGCCCCAGAAGTTATCTTTCCAATGGAGTGAACCTTGCATTAAAATGCTTCTTGTGGAAAAAGTTATGACCGTTTCCGTGAAGCCGCGCAGATTCGGTCCCAGCCGGAGTGATGCCCTACTTCAATCAACCATATCTACCCTATCCGGAATTGGATTTAGGAGATTCTTGAGTGAAAAATGAGGCCCCAGGAGTAAGCTTTCCAACGGTGGTGGCCTCATAGCTTGATTCCAAGTATGTGAATGAATAGGCCCGATTCGGCGATGGCTGTTCAATTCTCTCTTAACGATTCATGCCCATTTTCTTCCCCAACTGGACTTCTTCCCTCTTCTCCTCTTTTCTTCAACTTCAAACCCCTAAGTAAGGTATTTTGAAAGATTTTTTCAAAGATTTCATCTCTCCTTCATTCAATTCCACTTTGTCCTTGTGTAGATACCCCATTTTTGACCGACCTTGAGACTCAGACATCACCAGTTGAGCGCTTGGTGATACTGCATATCGTGCTCGTCCAGAAGTTTTAGAGTCTCGGCTGCGAGCCTTGCCTCCGAACTTCCGGACTCTTTTGTGCTTTGCCTCGGTTTGCGAACCAGGCTCGATTTTCTCTGTTTCTTTTCCTGAGGGGAGGGAGAGGTCCCGTAGACCATCTCTCAGTGGCCGTGGGCTACATTTTGTGGCTGTAGGCCATTTTTCCCATTTTGGAGCCCGGTTCCCGGTTTTCAGAGCCGTCAGGCCGTGTGCCTCGGTTCGGGACCGCTTAACCATCTCCTATTGCTCCGGTTTTTGGCATGCATCTTATTTACTCCCTTTTGAGGGACACTGAGGTCTGAGAGACCCACTTCGTGGTCGAACACCACTCCCGGTGCCTAACAGCCAGTTTTCGGGGCCTCGGGCTGTGCGTTTCGGCCCCCGAACCTTCATTTTGCATCGGTTTGGGCTCATTTTTGGTGGAGACCTTATTTTCACTGTTAGAAAGCTTGTAGGAGGGTGGGAGGCCAGCAATTTTGCTGAAAAGCCAACTTCTTTTTGGTCAAAAGTGGTTCAGCATGAATCTGGGAAGGAGAAAAATCTGCGCGGCTTCACCGAAACGGGTGTAACTCTTTGCACAAGAGAAATTAAGATATGAGGCCACCACCATTGGAAAGCTTACTTCCGGGGCTTCATTTTTCACTCAAGAATCTCCCAAGTCCAAGTCGGGGGGGGGGAGATGTGGTTGGTTGAAGTCTGGTTGGACCGAATCTGCGCGACTTCACGGAAAAGGGCATAACTTTTTCTACAAGAGGAATTTTAATGCAAGGTTTGCGCCATTGGAAAGCTAACTTCTGGGGCTTCATCCTAGGGGGTGGCCGGCCACTTTTTTCCCTTTGACCTAGCCGGCCGGCCACTTTTTCTGGCCGGACGGCCACTTACCTGGTGGATGACTTTTTTCTCCCTTTTAAACTGGCCGGCCATTTTTGCCCCTGTGTGTGCATTCCAGCCATGTATTTGTTTTTACACTTCACCCGTGTCCGAGGGTTTGGCACTTTTGTAGGGAAACTTGACTCATTTTTCCCTCCATTTTTCCCCCATTTTTTCCCCCTCCTTGGCTTATATATCACCAGCTCCAGCTGCTGGTTTAGGGTTAGAAAATTTCCCTTCAAGCCCTTTGCATTATATCTCTCTCCCTCTCTATCTCCAAGCTTCCATTCTTCAAACCCTACACCATTTTACACTACACCACCAAGCCCTACCCTTCCATCCTCCACTCCAGCAGTTTGAGGGTGTTCT
Organism: Camellia sinensis; assembly: GCF_055761805.1. Lineage (NCBI taxonomy): Eukaryota > Viridiplantae > Streptophyta > Magnoliopsida > Ericales > Theaceae > Camellia > Camellia sinensis. Next base: position 4,723,471 of record NW_028128987.1, read on the forward strand.
CCAGAGCTTAGGGGTGCTGCAAACTCAAGCCAAGAGTTGCTAAAGACTTATCTCCAAGGATAAGTACCAATTCCCTCTTTTTGAGCTTAATCTTGCAACTTTTTTTTAGCTATTTTGCTTGCTGTTTTGAGCTCCGACCAAAACTAAAAGTACCCTTTATTTGAGCTCTATTTCATGTTTCATTAAGGGAATTTTGGCATTTGAGGTCCCTATCTTGCACTTGCTTCATTATTCCTCTTGTATGCCACAATCTTGCATGTTATTTTTGGCCTATATGTAATCTGTTTTGGGGCATGTTTTAAACTATAAGTGAGCTTATTTTGAGCCCTTCTTACTGTTTGGGACCTCCATGTGCCACTTGTCATTATATCCCTCTTTGGTCTCCATTTTTGCATGATTTATTAGCCCATTATGCTTCTATTTTTGGTCTTTTTATAGAACTGAAAACAGTCTTATTTTGGTCCATTCTTCATGTTTCATTAAGGGCCTTTCATGATTTGAGGCATCTTTTATATACTTTGTGTTATATCTCCCTTTTTGGCCTCATTTTTGCATAGCATCTTAGACATATTTGCATACTGTTTTGGGTCCGGCCATCAACTGTAAAATGCTTTATTTTTGGCCCCTCTTCAACATTGTTGAAGGGCCCCTTTGTGTTTAAGGCCAGCAACCACTACTTGCTTCTTTGGCCATCTTTTGGCCCATTTCTTGCATGAGAGTTTATCCATACCTATGCTGGTTTTTGTGGTTTGCCATAAACTGTAAAAGATCATATTTTGGGCCCCTCTTCAACTTTGTTGAAGGGCCCTAATCTGTTTGGGGTCAGCAGCTGTGAGTTGTTTCATTATCTCACATTTAGGGCCATTTTTGCATGCTATTTTTGCCCTATTTTTGTTTGCTGTTTGGCCATGCTTTGAACTGTAAAAATGCTTATCTAGGGGCTGCCTTGCTTCTTCCTTTTCATCTCATGTTCAAATTGTGCATGCATTGCATAGCTATAGGCCATTTCATGCGCCAAAATCCATGTTTCGGGGCTCGTTCCATGCATCGGGTTTCATTTTACCGGGTTTCGAGGCTGTTTTGCATCTCATTTTACCTCTGATTTTTGCATTATAGTGTGCCATATTCCATGTCTTTGCCATGTCTCATTAGAGTGGCATTTCGGTGCCTAAGGGTCGGTCCTCGGTTTGCGTGCACGCGTGCACGCATTTCGAGTTGTCTTATTTTCATCTGATGGCCTCCTATGTGAGTGTGGCTGAGGCTCTCTCATGTTGGTGTAAGCCCATTATTGCATTGCGTATGCCATTTCATCCATGGCATTATGTATGCTCGGTTGTGTATTACCTCGTGCAGCGTGTATGCCATTCCATAACATTGTGTATGTTAGAATTGTATCTTAGTTGCAATTCATGCATGTCATGCATATTGCATCGTGTTCGGGATAGGAGTTAGCCCGGGCACGGGAAACGAGGTACGTTTCGTACTCCGAGTGACGGAACGTGTCTCAATTCCAAGTCACCGACACTCCGGATTATCCATGATGGAGTTAGGTTCTTGTTGTGTTTAAACGTGCATTCATTCTATATTGAGTTGCACATTTCGACTCCTCGGCCATCATGCATCGATATGCGTGATTGGTGGCACGAGGATCGAGGCATGCATATATCTGTGAAAATACATTGCTATGTCCCTTTCCTGCTCTCTGTTGCAACAAATCAAGAATCAGCGGTCTTCCGAGGCTTGGCGCGCATTTCAAGAAAAAGTGTAAACAGAGGCTAATTGGGGCATCGTCATGGATTTTCGCGCAAAGGCAACCCTGGCATGCATCATTCATCATCCGGAATGGAATCAAGGCAGTCCCTGGCTTGCATGCCAGTTTATTTATTTTCTTAGTTAATTTGTTAATTAATTAGGAATTTGTACATTATTTGGACTGTATTGTTTGGACTGTAATATTCTTTTATTCGGGACTGTATTATTTATTCGGACCCTCTGTGCGAGGGCATAATTGTAATAAGTGTGGGTGAGTGTGATGTATGTCTTCCAACCCCACGTCTTTCTTCCCTTTTATTTACCTGCTTATGATGGTTAGATTAGGGCATGTTTCAATTAGCATACAGTATGATAGCATGTTTGCATTCATTCATCTGTTTTGCATGCACCGGGCTCGGCGCATCATACTAACTGCATTGTATTTTCAATTCCAAATTGAATACATGTTAACCGTAGCATTTCATATGCCATGTTTAGAAATAGCCGAGCCTGCTATAGTTGCATTTTGCATGTGTTGTATTAGGCATTTCAGCATATTTAGGATCATGCATGGATTTCTAATAAGCTTCTTTTTTGGCTTGAGTACTCGGTGAGTTTTATGCTTTAGCATCCTTGCATGCGTGTGAGTGACTGCCATGAATAGCATGCTTACCATGAGGCTATTTGCTTATGTGATATAACTGCTTGAATGCCTGTGGGTGAAGGTTGGGTTATTTGGATTGGAACAATTCATCAAATGTTTGTTTTAAGCCCACTAGATAGTGGCAAAACCATTGTTTTCTAAGCCCACCCGAGGGTGGCAAATCCACGTCTTAGCCTACCTGCGGGTAGCACCATCAAACCATTTTCAAACAAACAAACATGAAATGTTTTGTTCCAATTCAGGCGACTCAGTCTATACTTGTATGCTGTGCGCATCACATAGTAATCTAGGCTAATAACCGAAATAAGAACACATAATGTTTTCAAAAATAGATATCATGGTTAGTAGAGGCCGATCTTTGATCGGGCGAGCGGGGGTGCTCACGAAGTGACCTTCCCCAATCGTACCCAAGTTCCCGAGCCGAGGTAACTTTGGTGATGACGGACACGTGGCCTTAGGCAAACGAGTCAGGGTTTCCTAAATTTCCCCAAAATAAAATATTTAGGTGGCGACTCTGTATCTGGCAAAGCAGTCCATGTTTGGCACTTCTTTCAAAATTTGTTTTCTCAAAACGATTTGCCGGATTTGGACTCTTTGGTTCAGATTACGAACCGTGACAATTTTATAGTCCTGAGCTGTAGTGAGCCCAATATCGAACAGAACGGGAGCTCGTTCCTCCCGGGGCGTTCGGGGACGTCTACACCTTGCTCGGTTTACCGAAAAGCACAACTTTTAACTAAATGCGAGCGTCAGAACATCGTAGGAACTTTATTTCAAAAACGTTTTTGAGAGAGAGGGTTTTAAGACTAAAATCTTTTGATCAAGATTGTTTTGGTCCAGAACAGGGGTATGAAGTTGAGATCTGACTCTCTCTTTGCCGAAGAAATTGCACCTTTCCCCTGTACACCTTTCTCCACCCAGTAAACCATCAGTCACGTCCAGGTCTTAAAGGTAGTCAAAAATGGGGTGTCTACACATAGCTTTGAGCATTTCAAACCCTGTATCCATTTTGTCTCATCTTTGGACCAGGCCTGGGTCTTTTCAGCTTGAAGTTTCTAATAGCCTGCCGATCATCCATGGAGCCTACTGGCCACCACTTCTCCTTTGCTGACCATTGATGTGCATTGCCTGCCATCAATGAAGCCTTGCCGGCCACCACTGATGGCCGGCCGGCCACCATTGTATGCTGCATATATTTTGTGATATTTTGTGCAAGCTATTTGCATAGATTCATACATCTTCTTACACGTGTGTGGCTGGATGTTTACGAGGAAAATTTGTGTTTTCTATATATAGAACCCCTTTCTCTCATGTGTGGGGGTTAAAAAAATTTGAGACATATAAATTTTCTCTCTCTCTCTCTCTCTCTCTCTCTTGCAAAATTGTGTGTGTTTGCCTAGTTTTTCTACACTTTTGCCTACTTATCCTAACCAAATCCTTTCACCTTTGAGCTGAGGTTCCTTGGGGCCTTCTTGGAGCTCTTGAAGATGGTTTTGGCTTGAACTTGTGCCTAAAGTGTTCTTTTCTTTAAGAGGTAGAATACTAGTCTTGTTATCTTGTTTTCAATACTTGTTTTTCTATCTTTTTCAATTGTTTTTGGGCTGTTTTTGAGCTGTAAAAAGCTCTGTTTTTGTGGCTTAAAAATGGTGGTTTGAGCCCTTTTTCAGTTAGGGGGTGGTTCACCCTTCTTGTTTCTTAGTTTATAAAGCTTTTGTGTCTTTAACCATCATTTTCAAACCAACCTTTTTAGGCCTATTAACCACTGAATTTCAGAGGTTTTTTAGTGGCAAAAATCTCATTTTGAAGTCCAAAATTGGAGGGGTTAACCTCCCCTCCTTGTGTCTTGTTTGCATGCTTAGTTAGTCTTACATGTTAGTATGTTTTTCTAGCTTAACTTAGCTTAAGTCTAGCATGTTTTAGCCTCTGAAATAGCCTGTTTTAGTTCTGTTTTGGACTGTTTGGTTCATTTGAACTTTGTTTTGTGTAGTTGTAGTGTAAATCCTTGCACTAGCTTGTTGTTTTAAGGCTTTAAACATCATTGGTGTAACTTGGCTACATGTTTTTAGTGTTTTTATCACTCAATTTCAGCACCTAAATCTCTACAACCTCCCCATTTATTTCATTCTTTCACTTATTTTTTAGGGTTGTTTCAAACTTGGGATCCTTTAAGCTTGAGATTGAGGTCATGCTCAATGGTTTAATCCTTTTTTAGGGTTCATTATCAAAGGCATGATCTCTCTCTTGCCTTACATTATCCCTTGGTTGACATTTCCTTCATCTTAGAGGATACTCACCAATGGACAAATTGATTAAAGAATGATTTGGTAATTAAAATATGTAAACAAAATTGACAAGTAAAAGTGACAAGATAAGCATGTCTTTCTATTGCATTGTATGTGTTCAAATCGGACATTAATTTGAACACAAAGAAAATGGGACATTTCATACTCAAAAGTGATGAAATGTGCCACTTTCCTAGGTCTCCATTGCCCTTGATCATGCATGATAGGGTGGTGATCTTGTCGATCATATTTGTGCATTTATCGAAATTGTACAACTTGGATCTTTGGCCATCATGCAATGAACTTGTTTGATTGGTGGTTTTTGGATCTAAATGTGTCACTTCTTTGAGATATTGAGATAATAAGGAGGGATACAGTACAAACAAAGCCTTGGAAAAATCTTCTTTTTGCTCTGTTTGTGCTCTGTTGCAGCATGGTGATCCAATGCATCAGTGGCCAGCAGGCCACCATTATGGCCGGCAGTGCATCATTTCTGGCCGACAAGACACCTCCTTGGCCGGCAGCTTCCCTCCATAGCCGGTAGGCCACTGATGTAAATCTCAGCAAAGATTTGATAAGGTGAAGAAGAAAATTTCTAGAAATGCTCAACCCTACAAACAGAGACTTTCAAGAGCAAAACGAAGGTCTTTTCGGGCCAAAACCGAGCATGTGCATCTTCCACTTCCCGAGGCGGAGTAGTGGTAGCATAGTTAGGAATGTTAGTTGCTTTGTTTACTCGTATTTGTGTTGTAAATTAATTACTCCCTCTGTCCCAAAATATTAGTCCCTTATTCCATTTTTTATTATCCCAAAATATTAGTCCCTCTTCAAAAATCAAATACAAAAATAATATAAATTTTCTATTTTGCCCTTCTTTTAAATTAATAAACAATATGAAAAGTACAATTATGACATTAATATTCCCAAAAAATGTACTATCAAAAGGGTAATTTTGGAAAATCAACTTTTTTAAAGTGCAATAATTATACTATCAAAAAAAGTTACATTCCCCAAAAGGGACCATTATTTTGGAGTAGAGGGAGTAGTTAGTTTGCTAGTTAGTTAAAGTGTTGTAATAATTAGTGATTAGCTTAACTAGTTATTCATTTGATTTGTAATAATTAGTCTAATTAGCTTAATTAGATTAGCTTAGCTCTTATTTATTCGGACCCTCATTCGCGAGGGCATAATGTTGTAATAAGTGTGCGTGCGTGTGCATATGTTTTCCAACCCCACATCTTTCTCTATTTTATTTAATCGCTTTCGATAGTTAGATTATGGATATATTTCAATTAGCATACCTTATGCCTTATGCTTGCATCCATTCATTTGTATTGCATGTACCGATGCTCGGTGCATCATTCAAACTGTATTGTCATTTCAATATACTTATTTGAATATATGCTCGATCACATGTTGTTCAAATCAAGCCATATGTCATATTAGTAGCCGAGTCTATTAATTGCATATTGCATATGTTGCATTAGGCATCTTGTATAGTTAGGAATCATGCATATTTCACTAACTCATATTTTCTTAGCTTGGAGTACTAGGTGAGTTTTACGCTTTAGCATACTCGCATGAATGTCAATGTTGCGATGATTAGCATGCTTACCATGAGGCTATGTGCTTAACTGCTAAACTGCATGAATGCCTGTGGATGAAAGCTTGTTGTTTGAATTGGAACGATTCAACAAATGTGCGTTTTAAGCCTACTTCGTTGAGTAGTAAATCATGTTTTAAGTCCATTATGTTTGGTGGCAAATCTGCAACTTTTAAGCCCACTTAAAGTGACAAATTCAAACTATTTTCATAAACAAATATGAGTTGAATTATTTCAAATTGAACAAACTAGTCTATACTTGCTTGTGCATATCACATAGTAAAGCTAGTCTAATAATCGGAACAAAAGCACGTAATGTACATAAAAATCATATCATGATTAGTAAAGGATGATCTTTTGATCGGGCGAGAAGGGGTGCTCAATTCATGACTTTTCCCCTTCGTGCCCAAGTTCCCGAGTCGAGGCAACTTTGGTGATAACGGACACGTAGCCTTTGGCACAAGTCAGGATTTTCTAAATTTTTCCAAATTTAAAACTATTTAGGTGGTGATTCTGTATCTGGCAAAGCTGTCTAATTTTGGCATTATTTGATTTAAAATAGATTTTCCAAAAAGATTTGCCGGATTTGGACTCTTTACTGTTTATCAGTTTCCCATTGCACTTGTGAGACTAGATTTAGAACCGCGGAAGTCCGAACTGTGAGGCATTCTTTTCAAACCTTCCGAAAGGGGGCACGGAAAAAGGCAAGTCTACAGCAAGGTTGCTCAAATTTGTAAAAAAATTATCCCAATAACTTTTAACTCTAAAAATTTGTAATCTAAGCCCAACACTCTTTTAATCTATTCTCAATTTTTTAGAAGTAATCAATAATACAATAAGTAAAACCTTAGCATCACTTGACGGATAATGTCATACATGAAATATTGAATTATTTTATTATTGCATCATCTTCGTTCATGTAATTATTCAATACAAGAAATTTTCTTCTTAAATAAATTTTTTTGGATCATAAGAAAATTTCGAACTTAGAAAATCATAAACTAACTAATAGGCAAAACCAAAATGCCTAAGAATGCCAAACTGACCTGTTAGTGCTCCTTAGTTGTTTGGCTTTTTCAAGGAAAGTCATGAGAATGTGACCTTTGAAAATGGCAATCGTGCACGAATCCTTGAAAAAGTGAACAATGGTTTCTCTTGGTCTATCTAGACTGGAGAATATTCTTTATTTTGAAGGCAAATTTGTTTAGTATTAGCTAAATTTGTGATCGTGATCACTATATGCATTCTAATAATAATAGTTGGTCTATTCTTGATAATTTTGGTTTGTGAAATGTAAAAGATTTTTTGATAACTGTTATTGATTTATTTCGGTTACATCTCTTTCTTGCATCACCATTAAATTATGTTTAAAAGCATAAACAATGTTGCTAGAGATCATTACAAAGTGTAGAGAAGAATCTAACCTATTTTACTAATACATTTGTAGGATGTAAAATTATTGGAGAATTACATTTTCAATCATATGTCTCCATTTTTTAGAAGATTCTTGAACCATTTGGCTGAAAGTTTGGAATATCTTTTCAAACCATTTTTGTAATCTACATAGTTGATGCCAAAACGAACTGTGTAACCCGAGCTCCATTCAAAATTATCCAACAGTGACCATGCAAAATATGCTTTCACATTAGCACCATCCCTATATGAAAAACAGAATCAACAACAAACTTCATATGTAATAATTTATTTATTTTTTAATTTCTTGAAGTGTAACTTTCGCACTCATATATTTTGTAAATGCAACATTATTTATTAGTCACCTTCAGAACTTACTTGATTGCTTGTAGAAGGAAAGGAAGATGGTGATAATAGTAATGTATCCTCATGTTGTCGGCAAGGGCTTCTTCAAGTGATAATGTAGCATTATTTGCCTCATCAATCCCTGAAATGAATGGGCTAAGAATGATTAGTGTAAACTTAATTTGTAATTACAAATTTATTAGATTTATATGTTACTAAATGAAACAATTTTATGTTAATGCAAAATTATTAATGAATTGATTACCATTCTCCGTGATATAAATAAGAGGATTATTATATTTTTTCTTCACGTAGAGAAGAATATCATAAATGCCTCTTGGATAAACAAAAAGCCAATTTGAAGCAGCCTGTAAGATCACGTAAAGTTATAGAGTTGATTATGAATATTTTCTATTCATATGCAAGTTGGTGAATATATTAAATTTAAACAAGCTCCACAAGAAGAATTGCTTAAATTTCTACTTCTTACCATAGCACCGATAGGAACGCCATTCTGCTTAGCTAGCATAACAAAAGAATCATGTCTAGTTAGTACATATTAAGTTATAATAATGTTTTTAATTAATGGTACAAAACTTTGAACTTACTTGTAAGGTTAACCTGAGAATCTGTTAAAAAACTGGCATTTACACTATTGGAGTTTGGTGCATATGCTGCATAATTAGCGGTGTAATAGTTCAGTCCGAGAAAATCAAATGATCCTTTTAACATCTTGGACTGTTCTTTGGAGAACTTAGGAAGTCTTTTTCCCACAAGAGTCCGCATTGTATGTGGATAGTCGCCAGTTGTTAGAGGGTCCATAAACCTCCAATACACAAGGAAAAACATAGTTAGGACATATCATAAATTGATGACCCTACTTATGACAATATTGTTCAGTACCATATGCGTTATCACAAAAAGGACAATTATAAAACACTCACCATCCTAACATAAAATCAAGGGCCCTTAGTGCAGCAGTGCGGTCTTGTCTTACTTCTGAGTGTAATTCCAATCTTTCCCTTTTGTGATGTCTGTTTACATTTCCATCATTTGAGTAACTCAAAACTATCTAATATATTTGTATCAAGAATTTATCATATGTAGCAAATCTATTCTTAAACATAAAATTACTTTAGTTTCCATCGACTATGGTTAGGAAGTAGCATTAAAAGGTAGAACATAACTAGGACAGAGTTGTAACTTTCCAACAACTTCATGGATCGAAGAAAAGAGAGAGAGCTAGGAGATTGGCGGCCAGTGGTCCGTAGACATAGAGGGCAAGGATCCGAGCGTAGGAGGGATCAGTCTCTTGTCCATACTATCTTCGTCGATGACATCCCTGACTTGATGGATCCGAGGAGGTTGTATTCTCTATATTCAAATTTTGGTGTGGTAAGGGATGTCTTCATCCCCTTTAAGAGAAGAAAAATGTCTCGTACCAGGTTTGGTTTTGTTCGGTATGATTGCTTAGTGGCAGCAACTATGGCGCTTCAAAAAACAGATGGGATGTGGTGTGACGATAAAGCTTTGAAGGTCAAGATGGCCCAGTTTGGGAAGGAGGAGGCTGTGAAGCATAACTCAGCACATCCAAATGTTGGTACAGATGATAGAGGTAAGTCTATTGCTGTCCCAGGGTCACACAGAAGGAATATGTCTTATGCGCAGGCTCTGCGGGAAGGTGGATCAAAGTCAAAATCAACAATCACTGTCAGGGCACTTGAAGAAGGAAATGGCTGGTTATATGAGAGTGTAATAGTCAGGTTGAAATCCTCTTGTTCTGTAACTGATTTTCAGAAGGAGTTGTTGATCAGGGATTTGGGGGTTGTGAAATTTACAATAGGTGGGGGTAGAGATGTGATACTCTCCTTTAACTCAGTAAAGATGATGCAACAGGAAATGATGAAAATGGAAGGTTGGATTAAGGATTGGACTGACTCAGTAAAAGTCTGGAAACAAGGTATGACCTTGGATCAAGAACGTATTGTGTGGCTAAGCTGTTATGGAGTGCCCCCTAACTTGTGGAGCTTTAATACTTTTAACAGCATAGGGAGGCAATGGGGGCAAGTTATTGAGTTAGATGATAACACTTTGCAGTTAAAAAACTTGCAATGTGGTAAGGTAAGGATAGCCACATCCTGTATGGAATCGATTAACGCGTCCATTATCTTAGATTGCAAAGGTGTATTCTACCCAGTCAAGATCTGTGAGGAGCAGATTGTTATTTCTAAGGTAGTAATGCAACATTGCAGCTGTCGGTCTTTCCAAAGGGATCGAGACAGCCAGAGTTCAAACAATGAGGCCGCTGATGAGGTTTCCGATTCAGATCTGGGCAACTTTCCGATGGTGCAGGGGGTCGATGAGGCTGCCAAGAAAGGGGTCGGTGATCATAGAGTTGCTGCCGCAGCAGGGGAGCGTACTGTGTCAGAGGATGATGGAAAGGTAAATAGTGGGCAGAGTGTTTCTGTGGTGGAAGAGACAATCAGTAGGTTGGAGGTGGCATGTGGAGTACGTAATGTCAGCCCCGAAGTCAAGTTGGTGGGCTCTATGCAAGGTGTGAGTGGTGATCATGCAAAGGTCAATGATGTAGTATGCACGCCAAGTTTTATTCGAAGCTTGAGTGGTTCTGTTTGTCAAGGTGCTGGTTTAAATCTTGAGGTAGTGTTGGGCAAAGCCCAAGCCCAACATGGGGGGAATAATTCTAATCAGGCCCAAAGCCTTGGTGTCACTAGATGTTTACAAAGTCCAACTAATGGTGACAATTATTTTCAGCCTATTTGTGGGGTTTCGGCCCAGCACCAACTACAAATTGAGTCAGCCAGTGGAGTGGGTTTGGGTAAGGCCGGGGTGTGTTCAGGACCTTCACATCAGGTTAGAAAAACCCACAGGAAACAGAAGAGTAAATGTATGAGGAGGAGAGTTTGGAATAAGAAAGGGGGACTCGAGCTTCATAACCGAATTGGTCCATCAGTACAAGTCAAGAAATGAGCAATTCTTAGGTCTGCAGTGGCTGCTATTTCGCTGTCTATGGCAAGTGAATCCAGTCGTGGTAGATTGCTACTCAATGAGGCTGAAGCAACCTTACAGATGGGGCGAGTACTTGGGCTCAACTGTGAAGGCAAAGAGGAGGAGGTCATGAGCAAGCTTATGGAATTAGAGTCCATGGATATGGACAAGGTGCACCAGAAGGGTAAAGGAGTAGTCAGTTAATTGACTTCTTCTAGGAGGCTAAGGTGTGCTCTTTTGTTAAATGAAGCTTTTATCATGGAATGTTAGGGGGTTAGGTAGGACTGGTAAGTGTAGGAAAATTAAGCAGGTGCTTAAGGAGAGGAAAATAGACATAGCTCTCTTGCAAGAGACCAAAAAAGAGGTAGTTAACTCAGAGCTGGTGCAAACTATTTGGCCTGGGGAAAAAATGGAGTTTATGTCAGTTGATTCAGTAGGGTCTGCTGGTGGGCTTCTCTGTATCTGGAATCCTGTAGTTTTTCAGCTCAAGAACTGTTGTTGCAATCGCAATTTTATCCTCCTAGCAGGTTCAATATTCTCTTCCTTTAACTGTGTAATTGTTAATGTTTATGGGCCAAATGATCCTGTAGGAAGAAAAAGGGTGTGGGATATTCTTGTGAATCTTAAATCACATTTCTTGGAACCATGGTGCTTGGGGGGTGATTTTAATGAAATTAAAAGCATTTCTGAAAGAAAAGGTTGCTCTAGGAGGGATAAGGGTATGAGGGAGTTCAATGAATTGATAGAGCAACTAGAGGTCTTTGATCTACCTATGTGTGGAAGGAAGTTTACTTGGTGTCATTCACAAGAGGGCGATAGATGGAGCAGGCTTGACAGATTTCTATTAAATCCAGAATGGTTGCAGACTTTCAATTTTAAGCTTTGGGGTTTACCTAGACTGGTCTCTAACCATTGCCCTATTATTCTGATGGAGGATGAGAGGGATTGGGGTCCTAGACCATTCAGGTTCATAAATGCTTGGTCATTGCATCCAAATTTCTTGCCATTTGTGGAACAAACTTGGGCTGCTCTAAATGTGTTGGGTTGGGCTGGATTCAGATGTTTAGTCAAATTCAAAGGGTTAAAATCAGCTTTGAAGGGGTGGAATAAGGAGGTGTTTGGAAATGTGGAGAGCAAGCTCAAAGCTACAGATGAGGAAGTTCATGCCCTTGATCTAGTTGCCGAAGCAAGGGTCTTATCTGCAGATGAAATAGCGAGGAAGAGAGAACTGAAACGTGATGCTTGGCAGCTAAGTAAAATGCTGGAGAGGATGTGGTTTCAAAAATCTAGACTTAAATGGGCATTATTGGGTGATCGAAATACTTCCTTTTTCCATGCTATGGCTAGATGTAGAAGTAATAGGAGTGCCATTTGCTCCATTTTGGTGAGTGGAATTACTGTAGAAGAGCCTCTAGCCATTAAAGCTGAGGTGTTCAAACACTTTAGCAATATGTTTGAGGAGTCTTGGAGGGTTAGGCCCACCTTAAATGGCCCCTTCAAGTCAATTGGGGAAGGCCATGATTCAGGATTTTTGGAAGCGGAATTTTCAGAGGAGGAAATCTTAAGTGCTATTAAATCTTGTGGGGGAAACAAGGCCCCCGGGCCTGATGGATTTAATATGGGCTTTTTTCAGAAATGCTGGCATATAGTGAAGGAGAATGTCTTGCTATTTATGAGGGACTTTCATCAAAATGCCAAGTTGGTTAGAGGGTTAAACAATTCCTTCATAGCTTTAATCCCAAAAAATGAGAACCCAGCTAGCCTAAATGAATATAGGCCCATCAGCTTAGTGGGTTCCATGTACAAGATATTGGCCAAGGTACTATCAAATAGGTTGAAACAGGTGCTGCCTAGGATTATAAGTGAAACTCAATCGGCTTTTTTGAGGGGCAGAAACATTTTAGATGGCATACTTATTGCTAATGAGATAGTAGATGGGTGGAAGAAGGCTAGAGGATGTGGAGTTGTGCTTAAACTGGATTTTCATAAAGCTTATGATTCTGTCAATTGGGAATTTTTGTTCTCTATGTTAGTTAAATTTGGTTTTGGTACTAAATGGGTGAGTTGGATGAAGGTATGTGTTACTTCTGTAAGAACTTCAGTGTTGGTTAATGGGTCTCCAACTCCTGAATTTAGTCCACAGAAGGGACTTCGTCAGGGAGACCCACTGTCGCCTTTTTTGTTCATTATTGTGGCTGAGGCACTTAATATCTTAATGGGTAGAGCAAAAGATTTGGGACTGATTACAGGGGCATCTATTGGGCCTAGTAGTCTGCGGATTACGCATTTACAATTTGCGGATGATACCATTTTGTTCTGTGAAGCTGATTGGGGGGGAAATAGTAAATATAAAACGAATCCTCAGGTGCTTTGAAGTCTTGTCAGGACTTAGAATTAATTTTAACAAAAGTGTGGTCTGTGGGGTGGGGATTCCAGATGAGCTGGGCCAGGATTTTGCAAGTAGGTTGAATTGTAAATTTCAAAAATTGCCCATCAAATACTTGGGGTTGCCATTAGGGGCCAGCCCAAGTAGTAGCAGAACTTGGCTGCCAGTGATTGATAAGTGTAAGCAAAGACTTGCTTCTTGGAAGAGAAGATATCTATCCTTTGCCGGTCGGCTGACCTTGATTAAGTCTGTTCTTACTAGCCTACCTATTTTTTATCTCTCAATATTTAAGATGCCTGAGATGGTAGCAAAAAAGATGGAAAGTATTCAATCTACTTTTCTTTGGGGTGGCTCAGATTTGAGGAGGAAAGTGCACTTGGTGAAATGGGAGGATGTTTCTAAAAGTAAAAACTTAGGAGGGTTGGGTGTTAAGAGAATTAGAATCATGAATGTATGCCTTCTACTGAAGTGGTGGTGGAGGTTTGGTGCTGAAGAGAACTCTCTTTGGAAGGATGTTATATGTGGAAAGTACAGGGAGACAGGTTGGGCATGGTATCCCTCCACTGAGAGGACTAGTAGGTTGTCTAAAACTTGGGCTGATATTATTTACACTGTGGCTTCTAGGGCAGATCTGCTGCAATTTTTTAGGAGTAATGCTGTGGTCAAGCTTGGGGATGGTAGAAGAATTAGATTTTGGTCTGATTGTTGGACAGAGGGTGTATGTCTTAGAGATGAGTTTCTTAGACTATATTCTCTATCAGTTGATAAAGAAGAGTCTGTATTCATGTTTCACAGCAATAGAGATGTATATGGGAATTGGGTGTTTAATTTTAGGAGGCCTCTTTTTGCTTGGGAGGAAGCAGAATTGAGTAGATTACTAGTACTTCTGAGTAGTCCCCCTTTGCTTAGAGCTAATGTGGCCGATTGTTTGACTTGGAATGCAAATACAGCTGGTTGTTTTAGTGTCTCATCTGTTTATCAGTGGTTTGAGTTGGGCTTTGGGTCTAATAGTTTGATCTCTAGAGTTTTGTGGAAGGCTCCTGCTCCACCAAGAGCACAATTCTTTGGTTGGTTGGTGTGGAAGGGCAGAATCAAGTCTGCTAGTTATTTGCGCAGAATTGGTATCCTAAATGCCAATGTCGATGTTTGTTGTGTTTTTTGCAAAGAAGAGGAGGAAACTATTAACCATGTGTTACTTCACTGCCCTCGTGTGTGGCTGATCTGGTCTTATTTTGTCAGAAGGTGGGGGTGGCAATGGGCTTCACCAGGTTCTGTTCAGAGTGTTATTCAGTGGTGGTCGGGTTGTAGCATGAGGAAACTGGAAAAGAAGCTGTGGAGTGTAATTCCATATGCTATTTTCTGGTCCATATGGAAACAGAGGAATGACTCTGTGTTCAATGGGGTGGAGCCTAATTTTCTAGCGTTGTGTGAATCTATTGAGGTTCGAATTGCTTTGTGGATTAAGTCCTATGTCCCAGCTTTGAACTTCACTGTCAATGACCTAGTGCATAATTTGCAACAGATTAGAAGATGCTTGGCTTAGGAGTTTCTGCAGCAGATTGAATGGGATCTTTGTGACTTTCTGCAGCTTTGGTGGGGTAAAGCAGAGGAGGTTTCAATTGCTGGTGTGATGAAATGGTCTGTTACTGGTTGATCTGTGTGGGAGGAAGAATAGTCTGTTATGCTCTGAATGCCGTATGGCTGGAGTGCAGTTGGAGCTATTGCACTGCTGTAGTTGGCTGTTGGCTGATGGGTTTGCTTCTGATGGCTAACACATATTAGGTGGTTTGAATTGGTGGTCTGAATTGGTTTGCTGATCAATCTCAGCCAATGGTGTTGTAGTAGTGGTTAGCAGATGACTGTGCACTGGTTTGCTGTGGACAGGAAAGGTGGTCTCCCCATCCTCTTCTGCCAGCTGGGGGCTAATCCACCTGAGGGTTGTGCTGTGTGGAGTAACTAGGCTTAACAATTTTGGAAGTTTGTTGTTCTGCTATGGTGCCTTCTGGGGATGTGCTGTGTTGATCTATTTGTGTTTGAATTTTGGTCTGCTATGGATGAATTTTGGTCTGCTATGGTGGGAAGGCTGCTTGATTGTGCTGTTTTTGTATACATCTGGAAGGCAAATGGTTCATGGGCTGTTTTGTTTGGGAAGCCTATCTCTGTTATGGTGCTCATCAGTTTCAGTGTTCTGGTTTTTGGGCTACTTTATGGTTGTTACTATCAGTTTGCCTTCTTAGCTCCCAGGTTGACTCTTGCTGGAATTTTGCAGTCTAATTCTGTTTCTGGGTTGGACTGTGCAGAGGAGGAAGATTCAAAATTAATTGATAGTCACAATGGGTTACAATGGGTCTGCTGTTGTTAGCTGGGGGTTGTAGTTCTAATTGAGTTATTAGGTGCATGCTGGTTCTGATATTTGATACACACAGTGGGTCTGCTGCTGTTATATACTCCAAGGAGAATCTCTTGTTTTTGGCTGTTATCCCATCAGATCTCAATAGAGATGAGTGGGTTGAAGCATTGGGTTCTTATTTGAAGCATCTTAACAGCTGTTCAAGGCAAAGTGTTTGGCATGCTTTGTTTGAGCTGTGGGAATTCATGGCATATAGCTCAGAATATCTGTGCCATGTTTGGTGATGTAGTGCCTAAGCTATCTGATTTTTTTGGTTTTTTTTCTCTGTTGTGTTTGCTCGTTGGTTTCTCACCAACTTGGAGGTTGGAGCTTGTTTTAGCTCCAAGCTCCACTTTATTGATGTAATTTTCCTTTTCCATCAATAAAGTTTTCCTTTTGCCGATCAAAAAAAAAAAAAGTAGCATTAAAATTAGCATATACTTGAGAACTCTTTGATAATAATGTGAATTATATATGTAGTTTCCTTGGGTTTTCAAGTGAGACCTGATACTTTCGCTTGTACAAATTTACTGCAGTTGCATGAGCGAGAAGTTCGTGGTGTGATACAATATATGGCTCAGTGCTTGAATCCCCACCAGTACAATTTAATTGTAGCCATGAAGAGCATCGACCTGGTGCAGAGCTACCAACTGCGTACCCACTCATGCTATATGACCACGGCTCATTCAAGGTGATCCAGTACTTCACCCTATCACCAAATTCTTTGAAGCAAAGTTCTGCAAAGCCTTTGAAATCATCCCTATAAAGTCGATCATCAATGTTGGAATATGACACAAATACATTACAATGTTTTACATATTAACTTCAGGACTTCATGATTAATAATTCAATTCTATGACTACTTCCATTTCTAGGTTACCATCGGATGCTAAAGTCCGACACGGGGTCCTTATTGTGTACTAAGCACAGCAGGATGTGCTGTGGCCTAATACAGCACCGTTTTGCTTTCTTTTCTTTTGTTTTTTTAATCCTATTTTTTGTTTAATTAAAATAACTATGCATTGGTTCCATTTCTCATGAAAGGATCCACATACATAGCCACATTTCAACTTTTTTACACAATAGTAAAAGTTTAAATTTACACCACTTTTTTTGGTGCATAATATTATTGTAAATAAAAAAAAAAAAAAAAGAGTATTTAGAATTCAAAATTTATGAACTATATTCATTTTGAATATACCTTACACCACACTATGCTTAAATTTACACCTACTTTTTTTGTGTAATATTATTAGATATGTAAAAAAAAAAATGATATATGTAAAAATTGTATTGAAATTTTCAATTTTTTGAGGCTTTCTTTTTCTTATTAAAATTTCTTAAATTGTCATTAATATGACCCTAATTTTTTATACAGTAAGAAAATTAAATTATAAAGAAAGATTACAAATAGATTAAAAGAAATGTAGTGTACTAAGAATAATATTTGAAAAACTATTTGAAATTTATTCAAAATTTGAATATGCAGTGCAACTATTAAAAAAAAAATTTGTATGGTGCAGATTTAAATTTAGTGTGCAACATTCAAGATAATATGATTTGTACATTTTTAATTATGCATATCTTTTAGTGTATTAAAAAAAATACTATGTACTAAGAAATACATTCATAATTTAAATTTGTAGTGTACAATTAAGGTAAATACACTTTGTCCCTTTAAGTTTGGTCATTTTTTTCACTTTTTTCCTTAAATTTTATCCCCCACTTTGGCTCTTCATATTTCAATTTTTTAAATTTTTTTTAATACTCTAAAAGCTAACTTTTGTCCAAAAATATATATATAATGATATATTAACAGTCATGTGACATAAAAATATTTTATTATTTATAACTCACACATTTAATATAAATCCAAACTCAATTATAATAATATATTTTTTATCATGTGTCAATTAACGTAACATTTTTTGTTTAATTTTGAACAAAAACTTAAAGCATGTAGAGCAAAGTGCCAAAAAAAAAAAAAGGGGGGGGGGGGCGAATTACACTAACAGCCCCTATAATTTGGGACTCGTGTCACTTTGGTCCCTGACTTTTCAATTATGACACATTTGACTCTGAATTTTGAATCTTGTTCCAAATAAAGACAATTGAAGATACCATTATTTAATTTTAAGGGCAAAATTGTCAAT
Source organism: Camellia sinensis (assembly GCF_055761805.1). Taxonomy (NCBI): domain Eukaryota; kingdom Viridiplantae; phylum Streptophyta; class Magnoliopsida; order Ericales; family Theaceae; genus Camellia; species Camellia sinensis. Next base: position 4,741,464 of record NW_028128987.1, read on the forward strand.
TTAATAAAATATAAACTAATTTGACCAAAATAAATGTCAAAAAAATATTTTAAATTTTTTTAAAATTATTTTTATCCACCAATGATAAAATTATGTAAAATTGATAAAAATTAATAAAAATAATTTTTAAAAATTAATTTTACATGATCATCATTCAAACACATAATAAAAATTAATTTGGAAAAAAAAATAAATGTCCAAAAAATTTATCAATTTTACATAATTTTATTTTTAGTGGGTAGAAATAATTTTTAAAAATTTAAAAATATTTGTTTGACATTTCTTTTTGTCAAATTAGTTTATATTTTATCAAATTAACGATTTTACCCTTGAAAAATCTAATGATATATTCAATTGTCTTTATTTAGAACAAGATTTAAAATTCATGATCAAATGTGTTACAATTAAAAAGTCATGGTTCAAAAAAAAAAAATTAAAGGTCAAAAGTGAAAAAAATGCCATACATAGAGCGCACAAAGAAAACAATTAAAAGGAAAAAAGAAAAAAAAAAAAAAAAAAAAAAAAAGAAACAGAGCAAAAACAAAACGGTGCCGTTTTTGGAGTACAGCATCCCGGCGGTGCAGCAGGCATCCCATGTCCGTTGGAGTACAGTAATCTAATTTTTTTTTATCAAATTTTATGATTTTTATTTTTTAATTCTTAAAAAATAAATTGAGCTATCTCATTGCAAGGCTTTGCGATGAAAATAAAGGATTCAACTGCTCACCCTAGTTTGACTTAAATATACCATTTGACAACCATCAAAAACAAAGAAGGTGAAAAACAAAAACTCAACAATTAGGAACATTTTTTGATTTTAAATGAAGAGATTAACCATCTCAAAACTATAAGAGAAAAAGCAATTTGCTTTATTCCCTTTATATATATATGTATATATATATATTCAGTATGAACCAACAATTTAATTTAAAAACAAAACTAGGGAATTTTCATACGCTCTATCTAGTTTCAATATATACAAATATCACAAATTGACTAGCTAAAAAATTGAATCATTAGATGAATATATCTTTACTTACACAATTTTTGGACTTAAGAAACCGCCGTACTCATCTTCCAATGCTTGGGGAAGATCCCAATGGAAAAGGGTCACAAATGGCTTTATACCTACAAATGTCAGCATAAGAAGAAATATTACAAGTATATGAACTTGGTTAGAAATTTATGGAAATTCAAAATTTTCCTTCTGAGGAGAACTCTATATAAATCAAACAAGATAGTTAATGATGACATCATTGAGTTGAATCATAACCTTTTCCCAAGAGGTCATCTATAAGGTTGTTGTAATATTTGATTCCTTCCTTGTTCACTCCACCACTTAGCTTTCCACCTAGAAATATTACAAGTATCATCCAAAAATTATGCAAATATAGGTAAAAAAAAAAATAGTATGGTAACCACTGATTGGATCATCCTAGTTCATAACTTCTATTAATTTTTTTTTCCCTTTTTTGTTAAATGCCAAGGATTGCTCAAATCAAATGATTATAATCTCATTTTGGGTCTCACTTTGTTTTTACACCTTCATTTGAGCCCATTTTCCACATGTTCTTTGTCACAATTGTGGTTTCATTTGCTTGTGTTTTTAGATAGGACCCTTATTCCATGTATATATAATGCATATTTGACAATATTTAGAGAAACTGTATAATTGATCATCTTACGTGGTAATACTCTGGACCATGAGATAGAGAATCTGTAAGCATCTAGACCCATTTCTTTCATGATCTTTACATCTCCCTGTAACATCATTAGAGAAAAAATTAACCAATAATTTTTATTTTTATTTTTTTTGCAAAAAATTAATTCAATTGTATAACTAAAATTTACTTATGAAAAAATGTTATATTTTTCTAGTTAAATTTACAACATTTCCAAGTACCATAAGCCAGTGAGATTTTTTTTTTTTTTTTTTTTATCAGCAAAGAGAATTTTATCGATAAAATAAATGAGGAAAGAAAAGATACAATAAAAAAGGAGGTGTGAGATTTATGTAAACAGTATTCATGTAAGTGTATACACTACATTTTAACTAGCTATAATAGTTGAAGTCCATCATTGGATTATTGGCCAATGTTAAAAGCTGGAAACGATCTGCTCAAGGGCTGTGGAGAATGGGATAAAGCAATGGGTGGAAAATCCGGAATGTAATAAAGGTTTTATGTATAGTTCATCTGGGTTGGAGTGCGGCAGGCCCAACATAAGTTTAGAAGTGGTGCTACAAGGAGCCCAAGCTCAGCCTATAATTAATGGGCCAAGATGGGAAGTTAATTCTAATTTAAGTGATTGCATAGCCCAGTCACAGTTTATGGCAGTAGAGGAAGCTGAAGTCCAGAAAGCTAATCACGAGAAGGGGGGCCCATATCAGCAAGCTCAGGCTAGATCAAGAAGGAAGTCTGACCTGAAGAGGAAAGGCGGTGAAAAGGGGAAAGAAAGAATGAAGCAGGGTGGCAAACCAAAACAGAAAGGGATCCTATTCAGCAACTGTCTCAGAGGTGGAGTGATCCTTCGAGCGGCAGCAGCTGCTATGTCTCTACAAGCGTCACAAAGCAGCAGTTCCCAAAGGAGAAGAAAGATACTCAAGGAGGCCCAAGCTACGATTGAGGTCGGGAAGGCATTAGGGCTCAACTGTGAAGGGAAGGAAGAGGAAGTGGTGGCCAAAATAATGGAGCTGGAGGAGAAAGATATGGAAAGAGCTGAAGGAAGGGTAAAGGCAGATTAAGCTGCTGGAAAAATGAAGGAGAATAGAGGCTGCGTTGAAGATTGTTTAATGAAGATCATGTCATGGAATGTTAGGGGTCTTAGAAAACCTGAAAAAAGGAGTAAAATTAAGGCTTTGGTGAGAGCAAAATTAGTAGATGTTTTGATGCTGCAGGAGACTAAGAGAGAAGTTATTGATGGTACTTTTGTCAAGTCCTTATGGCCCGTGGATGATATGGGATTTATGGAGGTGGGTTCAGAAGGAAGTGCAGGTGGCCTCCTTTGCATTTGGAACACCCAAATTTTTCAATTGATAGAATGCTGCAGTTCCAGGAACTTCATTCTTCTCTCAGGTATCTTATCTCAATCATTTCATTGTGTTATTTGCAATATTTATGCCCCGACTGATGCATTGAAGAGGAGGAAACTTTGGGAGAGTCTTGTAAAACTTAAACTCTCTTATCCTAACCCTTGGTGTTTGGGTGGTGATTTTAATGAGATTAGAGTTATGAGTGAGAGGAAAGGTTGCTCAAGAAGGGAAAGGGGTATGAAAGACTTTAACAATTTTATAGAGAGCTTGGAATTAATTGATCTGAATATGCATGGTAGATTATTCACATGGTGTAATGCATTGGATGGGGAGAGGTGGAGTAGGATTGATAGGTTTTTGCTTGATCCTGTTTGGCTGGAGAGGTATAAATTTAAACAATGGGGATTGCCTAGAGTCATTTCAGATCACTGTCCAGTTTTGCTTATGGAGGATGGCAGGGATTGGGGGCCAAAACCTTTTCGGTTTATTAATGCTTGGACATCACATCCTCAGTTTAAGAAGGAAGTGGAGAAGGTCTGGGAGGAGGTACAAATTCAGGGATGGGCTAGTTTTAGAATCATGATTAAGCTCAAAAGACTGAGAGCGTATCTGCGGAGGTGGAATATGGAGGTCTTTGGTAATATTGATGATCTACTTAAACAAGCTGAAGATGAACTTCATGAGTGGGACTTGAAGGCGGAATCTAGATCCCTGTTGGAATCAGAGGTGAATAGAAGACGTGAGATCAGAAGTCAAGTTTGGCAGCTAAGTAGAAGTAAGGAGAGGATGTGGCTACAAAAATCTAGAATGTCATGGGCACAACATGGGGATAAAAATACTAGACTGTTTCACTTGATGGCAAGTAACAGGCAGAGGAAAAATTTATTGGACTCCGTTCAGGTAAATGGTGTTGCGGTGGAAGACCCAAGCATAGTGAAGCAAGTAGTGGAGAATGATTTTTCAAGGGTCTTTGCTGAAAGCTGGGAGAGTAGGCCTAAGTTGGCAGGGTCCTTTTTGTCCATTACTGATGTTGATTCAAAGGAAGTGATGGAGGCTAATTTTAGTGAAGCAGAAATCTAGGCAGCCATTCAAGATTGTGATGGGAATAAAGCTCCTGGACCTGATGGCTTCAATCTGCATTGCATTCAAAAGTGCTGGTCTATAATGAAAGGTGAGTTCATGCAGTTGTTCCAAGAGTTTCATCGTAATGGGAAGTTGGCCAAAGGGGTAAACAGCTCTTTCATTACCTTGATTCCTAAAAAGAAGAACCCACTAGACTTGAGTGATTTTAGGCCTATAAGTTTGGTTAGCTCAATTTATAAAGTGTTGGCTAAAGTGTTGTCCAGAAGAATAAGACAAGTGCTCCCAAAACTCATAGGAGAGGTTCAAACTGCTTTTCTTTCGGGTAGATGCATCCTTGATGGGGTCTTAATTGCTAATGAAGTGGTGGATTGGTGGAGAAAGTCCAAGAAAAAAGGAATCATTCTTAAATTGGACTTTGAGAAGGCCTATGATTCAGTTAACTGGGAGTTTTTGTTGTCAATGATGGAAAATTTTGGGTTTGGAGATAAATGGGTGGGTTGGATTAGGTCTTGTATCTCTACGTCAAGGATCTCAGTGCTTGTAAATGGGTCACCCACAACAGAGTTCTCTCCTCAGAGGGGTTTAAGGCAAGGAGATCCACTATCGCCTTTCCTTTTTACTATAGTTGCAGAAGGTCTAAATATTCTGTTAGAGAGAGCCAAAGAAAAGGGGATGATCAGAGGAGCTTCAGTTGGTCATCAAGAATTGATAATCTCTCATTTACAATTTGCAGATGACACTATTATTTTTTGTGAAGCCAATTGGGATGAAATCAGGGTGCTTAAAAGAATTTTGAGGTGTTTTGAAGTCATGTCAGGCCTCAAGATTAATTTTCATAAAAGTATTGTTTGTGGAATTGGAGTGGAAGAGGAGCTAGTTAAGGAGTTTGCTAACAACCTGAATTGCCTCAGCCAGAGACTACCTTTGTCATATCTTGGCTTACCCTTAGGGGCCAACCCAAGGAAAATAAGTACTTGGAAACCAGTGGTGGAGAAGTTTAAAAAGAAATTAGCATCTTGGAAGAGGAGATTCTTGTCCTTTGCCGGTAGATTGACCCTAATTAAGTCTGGATTGTCAAATCTTCCAGTGTATTTTCTATCTATTTTCAAATTGCCTATTGGTGTTGCTAAAACAATTGATAGGATTCAATCAAACTTCTTGTGGGGTGGTTCGGAAGTTCAAAGGAAAATTCACTTAGTCCAATGGAAAGAGGTGTGTAAAAGTAAAGCCCAAGGGGGGTTGGGTGTGAGAAGTCTCAGTGATGTTAACATCTGTTTAATGTTAAAATGGTGGTGGAGGTATGGTCATCAACAACAGTCACTATGGAAAATGGTGGTATGTAGCAGATATGGTGGGAATGGGGGCAGGTGGAAACCAGAAACAGTGTCAGCTGCAATGGTATCTACAGTGTGGAAGGACATTGTATCATTACCTTCAGCAAATAGTGTAGCGACAGAGTTTTTCTCACAAAACTTCAGGATTATTTTGGAAAATGGGGAAAGAATTCATTTTTGGACGGATAGATGGTTCAATGATATGAGTCTTAGGAGTGAATTTCCTAGACTATTTAGTTTATCAGTGGAGAAGGAAGGTTCCTTGCAATTTTTTTACCACCGGAAAGGGCCGGGCAGTGATTGGAAGTTGGCATTTAGAAGATCACTTTTAGCTTGGGAGGAGGAGGAAGCTCATAGGCTAAATGTATTACTAGCAGAGGTACCTAATCTAAATCCTCTAACTGAGGATTACTGTTTGTGGAGAGCAAGTAATTCTGGAGTATTCTCTGTGGCATCAGTGTGGAAACGGTTGGAATTAGTTAATGGACCCACAGTTTCCATTTCAAAGCTCCTGTGGAAAAATGCAGCTCCCCCGAAGGCTCAGTTCTTCAGCTGGTTAGCTTGGAAAGGGAGACTTAAAACAGCAGAATTCATGGAAAGGATTGGAGTTATACCTGCCAATGTCAGCCCACTATGTGTATTTTGCAAAGCAGAGGTAGAAACCATAAATCATGTGTTGCTTTTATGCCCATTGGTATGGAAGTTATGGTCTGAGTTGGTAAACTGGTGGGAAGTGCAGTGGGTAACACCAGGATCTGTGGTTATTTTGCTTGACTGGTGGTCTGGTATGAAATTTAGGAAGAAGGAGTTCAACATTTGGAAGGTGGTCCCTTTGGCCATGCTTTGGTCCGTATGGAAATTTAGGAATGAATGCTTATTTAACAATGGTAGTGCAGATTTTGCACAGATAGTAGAGCTAATGAAAGTAAGAATTGCATTATGGATCAAGTCATATGTTAAAGGGGTGAATTACACTGTGCATGATATTGTCGCAAATTTGAAGCAGGTGAGAGGTTGTATCTCGTAGGTTGTGCTTGTTCTGTCATTATGCAGAGTGGTAGCAGTGAGGGAAGTAGCAGATGTGTTTGTAGAAGGCTGGTCTGAAGCTCTCTGTCTGGTTCCAGTGAAGCTCCTGTAAGTGAAACTTATGTCATTATGCAGAATGCTAGCAGATGGGTTTGAAGCAGATTGGTATATATGCAGCTTGGTTGCAGAGTGGTAGGTACCAGCTTCGGGTCTGTCAAGGCAGTGCAGAGGCCTGCTTGGTTCTGGTCTGGGTAGGCAATGCATTTGCCCTCTGGTAGCAAAGGTGTTCTGGGTGTAGGTTTGAATTGTTGTGTTGATGCTGATCTTCCTGCCTCACTGTTGGTCTGATTCTTGTTACTGTGTGTGGTCTGCTGTCTGGATGCTCCAGCAGAGGGAAACATGGTTTGCTTTTGCTGATCTCCCTCAGTCTTTGTTTTGTTTTGTTTTTTGGCTGGTTGTATTTTTTATTTGTTGGCTTTGGTTTGTTTCTCATTTCGGTTGTATTGTGGTTTGGGTTTGTTGTTTGTGGTTGGATACTCACCAACTCACCATCTTTCCCCTTTCCCTTCCCCCTCCCCTTCTTCCTTATTGATGTATTTCCTTACTCGGTTTTCATCAATAAAGCTTCCTTTTCTTCGCTGATCAAAAAAAAAAAAAAAAGCTGGAAACGATCCAAGCTGCGAGAAATTCTTGAAGTGGTTCAAAATACTACATCTGGATCAAGAGAACCTTCGCAAACATAAAGCCATGGTAAGTCTCTTTACGATTTATTTGAGCCTCATATGAAACTTCTAAACCCAAAGGTGAATTTGGATTTCATAGGCAATTTTACATGGAAACTTCCTAAATTTTTAAATTTACCAAAACCATTTTAAAAATATTTTCAATGATATAAAATTCACTTCATTCCAATTTGAAACCAAGACTAGGTAGTAGTGTCCTTTTAGGACTTCTATTAAGTAATTGGTTACTTATTGAGACTCTTGGATTATTTTTGTTGTATTTATTAAAATTGTAATAATCAAGAGTGGTGATTAGCCTATTATATGAACTATTTCAGAAAATTATTAAATTATCCAGAAAAATGGATTTTTATAGTTAACATCTTAAAATAGTTTTTTTATTTTTTCAAAGAGTTGTCCATTCATAGATTTTCTCAAACATTACCACTTAAATGGATATTTCCTCGAATTATCGCTTTTTTTTTCTTCCTTTTTTTTTTTTTTGAATTATTTTCAACTTGGATTTTGGATAAAATCAATCAAACTTTGGGTTGAGTGCCCCCTTGGATGAGTTATTCCAATCAAGGATAAGACCTTATCCTCATCCCAAAATAGTTATCTTGTCCCCATCACAATTTTTTTGGGGGAAAATTTCATACCAGTGTATAACTCAAAAACTAATTACAGTAAAGTTTATAAATATTAATAATTATAATTATAATTTTTTTATTTATAAATATGTAATAATTATTTCAAATTACCATTGATTACTGTAATTTCCCCACACCTTTGTTTTTTTGGAAACTTTGATCTCTTAGTACTCTGTATTATTAGTTATACATGTATTGGAAGAATGATTGATCAATGGGTCATGGTATAGTACACATATACGTATGAATGTTGGAACTTTTCAAAATAAGTGATTAATATTTTGGGATGGAAGGAGTAACTATTTACCATTATTGATTAATTAATCTATAATTACAAGTAAATGTTTGTAGTATAGGTTCAATTTTTTTTTTCTTTTTTATAAAATTTGTTGGATATTTGCGATGGATTTTCTTCTAGTCACAAATCCCTAATTAATTTTGTATAATAAAATTAATTATTTGCTATGACCACACACTACAAGAAATAACAGTTTTACCGACTAAAATATTAGTCGCCAAAGGTCACTTTTTTAGTCGTCGAAACCAATTAGCGACTAAATTTTTTTGTCGCCAACTTCGTCGCCTAAACCCTGTCGGCGAATGTTTTAGCGACTAAACGTGTGTTGCTGAAAGTGAAACATTTGGCTACTATTTTATTTAGTCGGCAAAACCTACCTTTTAGCTACTAAATTTTAGTTAGTCGGCAAAGGGCCAATGTTTGGCTACTAAATTATTGGTGGCCAATAGTCAATTATATTTTTTTTAAATTATACATTTACCGACCAATGTTTTACCAATGTTTGGCTACTAAATTATTGGTGGCCAATAGTCAATTATATTTTTTAAAATTATACATTTACCGACTAATGTTTTAGTCGCCAATACTCAAGGAATCAGCCACCAAACCTTTTAGTCGCCAAAAGTGATTTTGTCGCCAATACTCAAGGAATCAACCACCAAAAGTGATTTTGTGAAAAAAAAAAAAAAAAAAAAGAAATTACACTCTGCTCTTGTGGAGATTCAAACCATCAACCTCCCACACCATAAACCTTATACAACACCCTCTTTCCATTATGCCTCCATAACACCATATAATTATATATGCAACATATATTATTTATATAGTATATAGACCCATATTAATATAAAAGTATATATATAAAGATAATTATTTTTTATTGAACATAATTTATGTAAAAATAAATTATTTATTAGAAAAAAAAGAGACTACTTTTGGCGACTAAACATAATTTTAGTCGCCAATTCTATACTTTTGGCGACTAAACTTCTTTTTAGTCGCCGAATGCCTCACTTTTGACTACTAAATTATTTTTAGTCGCCAAAAATCCTCACTTTTAACTACTAAAATTTTTTAGTCGGTAAAGGCCTCCCTTTTGGCTACTAAATTTTTTTTAGTCGCCAAAGGGCCTAACTTTTGGCTACCAAAATTTTTTTAGTCGGTAAAAGCCTCACTTTTGGCGACCAAACATCAATTTAGTCGCCGAATGCCTCACTTTTGATTGCTAATTTTTTTTAATCGCCAAAGGGCCTAACTTTTGGCTACTAAAAATTTTTTAGTAGGTAAAAGTCATATATCGGCGACCAAACAGATTTTTAGTCGCCAATTACTATACTTTTGGCTACTAAATTTTTTTAGTCGCCAAAAGCTATACTTTCAGCGACCAAATTTTTTTTAGTCAAGAAATTTGGTCGCCAAATGTGCTTTTTCCTGTAGTGACAAAAAAGTGGTCACAAAAGTTGCTACGGGATAGTATTTGTGGCTTTTTTTTTTTTTTTTTTTTTTTGGTGTCGGCAATTTGGTGGTCGCAAATAAACATTGGACTTTTCGTGGCCGGACACTTGCTGACACTAAAGGTATATTTTTCATTGGCATTTGGGTGGTCGTAAATAAAATTTTTCAACTTGTTCAATTTTAATGTTTAGAAAATTCAACTTTTTTATTTTTCGTTTTTTTTTTTTTTTGGTTTTCAATGATTATTTTTAATATTTTAAGTAATTTTTTTTAATTTTTAGACACACATAATAAAATACATTTAAAAAGTATAATATTTGTGAAAAAAATCTTTAAAAAATTTACTAAATACCAAAAATATAAAAAAATAAGAAATTCAGTACATTTTTCATATTTTTGTGTATTTATTAATTTTTAAAATATTTTTTCACAAATATTTTAAAAGTACATCTAAATAAGGTGCATCTAAAAAAATAAAAATAAATTCTTAAAATTTAAGAAATATTTACTAAAAATAAAAAAACACGAAAAATTTTAATTTTAATTTGCAAAAAATTAAATTCAAAAAATTGAAACCAAACACACTACATATTTTTTAAGAACTTTTTTTGGCTGTAAAGTTGGCGACATGAAAAGTATGCCTTGCGGTATCTAATAATTAGTTACGGCTTAACTCCAGCGACAAATATTTTTGTTTTTTCACCCCATATTCGAGTTCCTTCTATGTTGACACAAAGCGAGTCAAATGTTGCGTTTGCCAAACCTCGCCACTAGCCGATGCAAAAAGGCATTTTCTAGTAGTGTAATGACTTTGACAAACTGTAGAAATTATCTAGTAAGTTAGTGCAACTATATCTTCATGTGTTTAGTCAATGATATATTATAATATGTTCACCTTCTCTTTGTTATTTGGGTCATTTATTCAGTTATCTTCCTACTATTAATTGGACACACAGCTAATATGAAATTCTTGAAAAATAAAATAATTATTTCACAAACTAGCCTTTGTCTCATGGTCATTAGCCTTGTGAGTAATAATATAAATGAATCCAATATGAGCCATGTAATAATTTAGTCCATGGAAAAATTACAAGTGAGTTCTATTGAATGGACTTAAATACTTTTAAGACTTGTACACTTGTTAAATATACTAAAAATTATAAAATACTTATTTTATCCTCATTTTTATTTTGTGAAGGCCAAAAGACAACTCTTTCTCTCTCCACTATCTCTTTAAGAGCCTCAGACCACCGACTAAAAAATAGTTTGGTCGCCGATTACACGTGTTTTACCGACAAAAATAAAATTTGCACTTTTGGCTACTAAAAAAAATTTAGTAGCTAAAAGTCTAAAATTGGTGACTAAAATTCAATTTAGTAACCAAAAGTGGAGGTTTTTGTCGACTAAAAACAAGTTGAGTCGCCAAAAGTGGCTATTTTTAGGCGGAACTTATTTTTTTAACGACTAAAAAATAATTAGTAGCCCAAAATTATAGAATGGGCGACTAAAAAATAGATTTAGTTGCCAAAAGTCACCTCAATTTTTTTTTAGTAAATAATTTATTTTTTACATAAATTATATTGAATAAAAATAATTATATTTATATATATAGTTTTATATTAATACGCGTCAATATACTATATAAATAATATATATTACATATATATTGATGTGGTGTTGTAGTGGCACAGTGGAGGGAGTGTGTTGCTAAAGGTGTAGAAGGTAGAAGGTTCGTGGTTCGAATCTCAAAAAAAGCAGAAAAGTTAGTTTTTTTTTTTTCCACCGAACAACCTTTGGCGACTAAATCTATTGGTTGCCAAAAGTGTTTCTTTTGGCAACTAAACAGTTTGGTCGGCATTCATTGACTATTGGCGACTAAAACATTAGTCGCTAAATGTATAATTTTAAAAAGTGGAATTGACTATTGGTCTCTAAAGACCTGTGTTTTTGCCGACTAAAATCTTTTTGGTCGCCAAAACCTCCGGCGACCATGTTTTCGCGACAAAACTGGCAACTAAAAAATTTAGTCGGGAAAACTAAAAACAAGGTTTTTGGCGACTAAAAGTGGACTTTTGGCGACTAAAAATTTAGTCGCCAAAAGTAATTTTTCTTGTAGTGTCCACTTTCACAATCATTAATCTACAATTCATTGTCGCTAATCTACACTATCATCTCTTATCTATACTCTATCATTGTTGATCCACCACTACTGTTCACTAACCACCTCTACCATCACCGATCTACATTTCACCATCCCTAATCTTTAGAGCAACCATTTAAATCTCGCCATTTACAATATCGATCTATGATTTTGGACATTGATTTGATACCGTAACCATCTTTGCTGTCGAGATGTAGCCATTACATGGTATTCAAAGCTCTTTCTCTCTCTCTCTCTCTCTCTCTCTCTCTCTCTCTCTCTCACAGTAAAGATCCAATACCAAATTTGTTGTTTGTAAAATCTAAATAAATTTATCAATGAATAAAATTACAATAATAAATTTGTCGGTGTTTCTTTTATTTTTTATTTTTTATTAGTTACAATACAATTGTGTGTGTTTGTATTTTTGTGAATGAATAACTAAGTGGTCGTGGATATGAGAGGAAGATAAAGTAACTAATTAGTGTTATCAATAATAAAATTTTGAAAAATGTTTGAGGGCCACAATTTTTGTGGCTCAAATGGCTCGAAATTGCCAAAACGACATCGTTTTGGCAATTTCGAAGTTGTTTTGTACTGAAAACGACGTCATTTTAGTAATTTTGAGCCATTTGAGCTACAAAAATTGTGACCCTCAACCATTGCTGTAAAATTTTATCACTACCAAATTTTCATTCTTCCCTTTCCTTTCTCTCCATCCATTTCTATTGTCACCACCATATCTAAGGAGATGGTGAGAGTAGTGACATGGCTAAGGGTACAACTTGGATGGGTTCGGTTAGGTTGAGAAGTTGTCCAAACTCAGTCCAAATTATACCGAGATCTCTCCAGTCTCGCCCAGGCCTGAATTATAACCCGAGTTTGTCTTTCTAAGCCCAACCTGAGTTAAATTTGAGTTGTCTAAATTGCACATAAATTCTAGTGTTTTTTTTTTGGTGCAACTAAATTAATAATTTATTAAAATTAAACTCTATTTACAATTTTGTTTAGAAAATCATTAATAACATGAAAACAAATAATTTTTATAATGTAAGAGAGGTACCATTATGGTAGTCTTTACAATTTATAAGTGAAAAAAAAAAAAAGATTTTGTGTTGTGTTACTTGTGTATATAATATATTCAATATAATTTAATGATTTAAATTACTTTAATATCATGTAATGACTAATAATTTTATGTATATTTAATATTTTTATATATCTATATATATAATTCGGGTTTCGGGTTTCAGGTTGCTCGGAATGTCTTTGCCCAAACCCATCCAAATTTAATTCGAACTTCTAAATATTTGTTCAAATTTGTATCGAATTCAAAAATATCGTATCCAAACCCTAAAAAAATTAAGACTAAACTCAGATTGCTCAAGTTAAATCCGCCCAAGTTGCAACCCCAGACATGGTAGAGATGGACGTTTTTTTCTAGAAAAATTGTTGAAAAAATATCTCCAAACATTAGAGGTGGTTGCTGGTGATGTTTTGGAATTGAAAGGCTGTCAAATTCTTTGTAGCCCGTTCACAATAAGCCTAAATTTAAATACAACGAGCTTATCTAAAAAGTATAGCATTGCCTAGGATATATATTTAAATGGACCAACATGTACTTAATGCTTTTGTGAAGTTGAAAACAAATTAATGAAACAACTTGAAAATGCTTAGATGGATGTATACCTTGTAACGATGATAAGAATCAATAGCCACATCTCCATTACTACCATCTTGTATTTTACCTGCCACATCACATCAAAGGTTTATCATAAATGGTTTCTATCAGATTCAACTGTTGGTTGGGTGAAGATGAAGGGTTGTTTATGTCAAGTCGAGTTGTTAACCTAAACTTCCCTTAAATTAATTTGATGATTGTAAGAGAAAAAGTGAAATGATTATAAATTTAATATAATATTTTATCTTATTAATTATTTATTTTGTCATTTAGTGGGCTATTTTAGCCCAACTTTCTTTTCAAACACCCCCTTGTATAACAACGGGCAAAATAGTGTGTACTATATTTAAGTTATGATATTTGTGAGGCTGACTAGCACAAATATCATAACTCAATCCTATAATAATAATAATAATAATAATAATAATAATAATACCACATATCTTAGGTCATAATCAAAATAATATCATAATTAACATTATAATAAATCATAATTAATACTACAATATTTATAAGTAAGTCATAACTAAAATTTCAATAGGTTATAATTAAAAATCACAAAAATCATAACTAAACGTACATGACACACAACCCAAAATGAGTGTATACCATAAAATTTATGGTAATACTACATGCATCAATTAATCTATATATTAGTGTATCAACTAGTATTATGTTATTATTACTGGCCCCACCAATTATAAAAAATATAAATATCCAAAATTAGTTTACATCATCTATTAGTATACTAATTAATACATATAGCATTATTCTAAAATTTATCTATAACAAATACCACTATTGGAGCAGGACACCAAAACCACATAATATAAACTTAAGAGTAGAGAGCAGAGACAAATTGCCGACATGGTTGCGTTATGAATATAGAAATTATCACGAGTTTGGAATCCATGTCATTATCTGCTCATTCAATAATATCTTGTAATTTTTTAATAAATATATTAATTTCAGGGTTATGTAATTGTTTAGGCTTTTACTATTAAGAGAAAATTGGTGAAAAGACAATTCTAAAGGAGTACAAAGAATTAGATTTAAAATAATAATAATAATAATAGCGATAAGAACATGTCGAAAAAAGTCGTCAAAAAATTGATCGGAAAAGTCGTTGGCGGCAGTGATCGGCGGCCAGCGACAGTAGGTGGTGGTGGTGAGTAGTGAAATGTGTGGTATTTAATAGATGTGGTGTTAAATGAGTGACATGTGTCACATTTCAACAGATATGTTGTTGAATCAGTGACATGTGTCATATTTTAATAGATAGTTTAGGAGTTGTTTGAAAAGTGCTAGATTAATATACTTTTTGTTTTTTTACGAAAAAACATAAAATATGAGTTTGGTTTGAAGTGATGTGGTAGAGAGATTATGTAATTTAAATAAGATAATTGTGACCTAAATAGACAGAGAGATAGGTTAATTTCAAAAGATAGATAGATTTATGGACAAATTACACTAACGGTCCCTCTAGTTTGGTCTTTGTATCACTTTGGTCCTTGACTTTTCAATTGTGACACATTTGAACTTGAATTTTGAATTTTATTCTAAATGAAGACAATTGAAAATATCATTAATCAATTTTAAGGAAAAAATCGTCAATTTGATAAAATATAAACTAATTTGACAAAAATAAATGTCAAAAAAATATTTCTAAATTTTTTTAAATTATTTTTACCCCTTAAAGATAAAATTATGAAAAATCAATAAATTTTTTAGACATTTATTTATTTATTTTTCACCAAATTAATTTTTATTATGTGTTTGGATGATGATCATGTAATGAGTGGTTTTTTTTTATTTTCATTAAATTAGTTTCTATTTTTTCAAAAGTTAAATATGGCGACAACTTTGATATCAGTATTAAACCAATCCATTAAATTAAAAAATCTAAAACTAAAACTATTTCATATATTAAATATATCGATTACATATTAAAAGTCTAACAAATGTTCATTACATGATTATCATCCAACTATATAATAAAAATTAATTTGGTAAAAAAAATAAAATAAATATCTAAAAGATTTATCAATTTTACATAATTTTATCTTTGGTGGGTAGAAATTATTTTTAGAAATTCAAAAAAAATTTAATATTTATTTTTGTCAAATCAGTTTATATTTTATCAAATTGATAACTTTATCCTTCAAATTGAGCAATGGCATCTTCAATTATCCTTATATGGAACAAGATTCAAAATTCAGGATCAATGCGTCACAATTGAAAAATTAAGAACTAAAGTGACACGAATCTCAAACTATAAACACTGTTAGTATAATGAATAATGCTTGGGACCCCCTTTTGGGGGTCACCCCCTCACCCCCCTTTGCCACGTGGCAGGGAGTGATTGGTGGAGCAGGAAAAAAAAGAAAAAGAAAAAGAAAAGGTGACCAATGAGAGAGAGAGGGGGTCAAAGGGGGTGGGGGAAAAAGGGGGGATGAATCATTACTCTAGTATAATTCACCTTAGATTTATTGATTTCAACATATAGTTATTATTTTCGACAAATTGTGTTCTTTTCGAATTTTTGAATTGCCATTCAAACTCCGGTTAAATTTAGTCTTTAGGCTTCGTTTGGGAACAGGCTAATTTAGTAATTTTTTGGCTATTTGGCTAAAATATGAGCTAAAAAAAACTAGTATGTTTGAGATGATTTTTTGGCTTTTTACGAAAAGATGTGCAAAAAGTAGAGAGAAAAGAGAATCTTTGACTTTTTGGTATGGGTTGTTGGCTTTTTGGCTAATTTAGGCCTCGTTTGGAAACAGGCTAATTTAGTAATTTTTTGGCTATTCGGCTAAAATATAAGCTAAAAAAACTAATATGTTTGGGATGACTTTTTGGCTTTTTACGAAAAGATGTGCAAAAAGTAGAGAAATTTTTTTTTTGACTTTTTGGTATGAGTTGTTTGCTTTTTGACTAATTTAGTAACTTTTTAGCTTTTTGGATAAAAATGAGAGTCCCAAATGAGGCCTTGGTCAAGTTGCACAAGCTCGTCCCAACAATTTATTATGTAAAACAAAACAGTTATTATCAATAGGTCATAATAATTAAATTTAATTTTCATCAAATCCTATTAAAAATAAGTCTTAATAAAATAGTTGCTAAAAATAAATTTTCATGACACTTTTTTGCATGTATTTAAAAATTGACAATTAGCGACTTTTTTTTTCATTATTTTTATAAATTATCGCTGAAACTTACAATTAGTGACTTTTTTGTGAATAATTTTTCAAACTATCGCTGAAAGTTAAAAATTAGTGATTTTTTTTTGTGATGTTTTTTTTTTTTGAATTGTCGCTAAAACTTATAATTAGTGACATTGTTTATGGCAAAATTTTTAAACTGTTGCTAAAGATTAACAATTAGTAATAAATTTTAATAATATTTGATAAAAAAATAATATTCAATGTGTTTGGTTTGAGTTTTTTGGATTGAGTTTTTTAAAAATTAAGTTTTTTAGTTTTCGTATTTTTTTGTTTTTAGTGAATATTTTTAAAATTTTAAACATTTTTTTTTTACTTTTTTAGATGCACCTTACTTAGATGTATGTAAAAAGTAAAAAATTTATGAAAATATATTTTAAAAAATTAATAAATACATAGAAATATAAAAAAAAAGTGCTGAATTCTCGTATTTTATTTTGTATTTTTGATATTTAGTGAATTGTTAAAAAGTTTGTTTTCATAATTTTTTTACTTTTTAAGTATATTTATGTTAAGTATGTCTAAAAAGTAAATAAAATTGCTTAAAATATTAAAAAATTTCAGTAAAAACAAAAAAAATACGAAAAACAAAAAATAAATTTTTTTAAAAAAATGAAACCAATAAAACTTATTAAACAATAAATTCACTTATTAAGATTTACGCTTTATCTCTTCCAAAAATTTAAAATGGGGCTTCGATTTTTGTGACTGCGAATTGGACCCTGACCATACTGTTTGACTGTAGCTAAAGCACATAGTTACCGACACTGAGAGGTTTTACAAAGGTAATAAACAGAAAGATTCCAAATTGTTGATTTATTAATTGCACAATAGGACAAATAATGTTTGTCGAAATTGTTAAAATTTTCCCCATGCTTACCATGCTTTAGATCTTAAATTTGACCTCCAAACCTGAGGTTCTAAATAAAAAATTTCACTTATGTTGGGTTTAGATCATAAATTTAAGTAGAAATCTAAAAAAAAAATACAAGTACAATTTATTCATTTATATTTCACTCTATTTTTCTTTTTTCTTTAAAAATTCATATCGAAATCTATAGTTCAAAAGGAATCGTAGGAATATTTGGCATGATAAATTCAAATATTGGGTTTGAATTTTAAATTTGTGTGAAATTAATGAAAATAAAAAGAAAAATGAAAAAAAATTAAAAGTAAATACAATTGAAGTTCATTTTTTTTCACCCTTTTTTTATTTTTCCTTGTAGAATTTTATTTTACAAATCCAAGATCTAAACTCCAAAACAAAAACAAACAAACAAACAACAAATGTCAATACTTTGAGCTTATGTCATTATCATTTAATAGGGGGTTTAAAAAAAAGAAAAAAGTATTTAATGTGAATGCTATTTCCAAACTTGAAAATTTGCATTTTTGAAATTCAAAACGAATGAGGCCTATGTTGAACTTATGTAAACAACTACCTTTTGTCTACCAAACGTTATAGTATTCCTTGATTTTCTAACAATAATAATAATATGATGGGGACAAAAAAAAAAAAAAATCACAATAACTAAACCAAAGCTTCAAAATTTGAAACTTGAACTTTACTCAAAATTTTATCCCACTGAGTCAATGAAAACAATCGATTAAAGTTTGATTATCAAACCTGATATAATATACAATAAACAAGATTGCCAGAAATTTTCAATATCTTAAAATATTAGAGTTTTATATTTGTTTGTATGAAGTGAAAATATATGAAATAAAAAATTGAATGAGAGAATGCATAATTTATAAATTTTTCATTTGTCGTCTTCACTGTTTAACAAAAGTGAAGTTTATTACATGGATTATGTAATCCTATGAATTGCATTCACACACACACACACATATATATTAATGAGCTTGCGATACATATAATGCTTGATTATTGAGTTTTCTGTCAAGTAAATATTATTTTTTTTAATCAAGCTGAGTTAACTTATTTTAGTCAAATTGAGTTGTGAACATTTGTTGAATCTGAATACAGCAAACTAAATTCACTTGAGTAATCCTAAACAAGTCATTCTCAATATTTGTCTAACTCCCACCTAAGGGACTGAAAAACAAAAAATAATAAATAAATGGGAGAAGTAAGATATTGAAATGAAACTTTTTAATTTTTGAAACATTACATAAGTAATGTCACATAATAATATATGAGTGATTGATAATTATAGGTAAGAGGGGATATGAAATGAGAGAGAGAGAGAAAAAGAGAGAGAGAGAGAGAGAGGGGGGGAGGGACAGAGACAGAGAGAGAAGAGTATATAGAGGAAATAATTTGACAAGGAGATTAATTAAAGAAGAAAATTTAATGTGATAAGTGAGACCTGGATATCTATGCGTGAAGGTATCCCATATGCTAGGACCTCTACCACCTTCATTTGCTGCACCTTCGTACTAAAAAAAAAAAAAGAAAAAGGTATGCATGTGAAAAATATTATTTGTCACTTTGACTGAATTGCTTCAGACACATCTAAATAGTTGATTTGTGTGAGTCCTATATAAATTCCATAAAAATTAATGACTCATGCCTATTTGAAACAACATGTCATTTTCCTATTGATCTTTTTAATTTTGGTGCAAAAACAGTTTACGAAAGTAAAAAAGATAATTTTTTGGTGTTTTGTATAAGATTGTTATTTCAAAACAAAATCCTCCAAAAGTTTTAGGAAACAATTCAGCAAACTTTTTTATTTTTTGTTTTTGTTTTCTAAAAATAAAAACAAAAATCAAAAGCTCAAACCAAACAACATAACTTTTTCTTGATGGGCAACCAATCAACATAACAAATAGCACAAATATGAACCGCAATATACCGCTGATTGAGGTAGATAAATAGGAACCTGATACGCAGAAGAGGCTGTGCCAAAGGTAAAACTGGGTGAAAAACTGGTGCGATTCAGAGAGTCACTGCTATAACTACTATGTGTTGAAGCTTCTTCACTGCCATGTGTTGTGGTTGTTCTTGATTGAGCTATTACGAGGAGGAGGGACAAGAGTATATAACCCATAACTGATTTTGGTTACCCTCTTAACTCTTGCATGTTTTGGCTTTAAATATATAGTGCCATGAGAATAGTTTAAAAATTGTTGTCCTTTTAATGAGATTTTTTTTGTACGTTAATAGGATAACAAGTGACACTATTTTTTATTAATCATTAATGTATGTATACTCTTTATTATTCTCTAAACACTTGAAATAAATGTAGTGGATTTTATTCTCAAAACCAATCACAATAGTAGAAGATACCAGATAACAAATACCTTATCCGCATACAAAAATTACGCATATACTTATATGGCGAAACGCGAAATAATAACAATCTTAAAATCCGTTGATTAAAAAAAGAATACTGGAAGTAAGATTTTTCTCTAAACTCATTGATTCACAAAAAATACGGAGAATAAAAACTCAACAATAGTTGATTCACAAAGTATATCCAAAGTTGAAACAAAAGAGCCCAAAACTTGAAATATATTAACTTTCAAAACTATCCCCCTTGCCCTAAAGCTTACATCTTTATTTATAATAAATACAATTTTTTGTAAAATAAGAAACTAATAAAATAGGAAATAAAATCAAAACTAATGAAGTAAGAAAATTGCATCATATCAAACTAGGAAACTAAATAACTAAATAATTCTATAATATTCTATACTAAATTAGAAAATTCCTAATCAACTATTAATTTCAAAATAATAAAATAAAAATATTTATTTTTTAAATTTCGGCTTGCATCATTATGATATTTTTTTAAATTCAGTTGCATCATTATGCAAGCCGAATTTTAAAAAATAAATATTTTTATTTTATTATTTTAAAATTCATAGTTGATTAGGAATTTTTTAATTTAGTATAAAATATTATAGAATATTTAGTTATTTAATTTCCTAATTTGATATGATGCAATTTTCTTACTTTATTAGTTTTGATTTTATTTCTTATTTTATTAGTTTCTTATTTTAAAAAAAATTGGGTTCATTATAAATAAAGATATAAGCCTTAAGGTAAGGGAGATAGTTTTTGAGAATTAATATACTCGAGGTTTATACTTTTTTGTTCAAACTTTGGATATTCTTTGTGAATCAACCATTGTTCAGCCTTTATTCTCAGTATTGTTTGTGAACCAACGAGTCTAGAGAGGAATCTTATTTCCAGTATTCTTGTTTGAATCAACAGATTTTAAGATTGTTAATATTTCGCATTTCGAACTACATCATATATTCTATCTACATACAAAAATTACTCTTAATAAATTGAGAGATTAGTCAATAATTTATGTAAGAATACAGTTCGTTTGATCTTCTTAGTCAAATTCCATCATCTGTGTCTATTTAAAAAAAGAAAAAAAGAAAAAAGAACCATTGTATTATGTCACAAAAATATACATGATCTCCTGTGATGTTAAGTATGTAGAAAAATTATCTACAAAAATTCTCAAAATTAAAATATTTGTCTCAATTTGACTCTGATGTGTTCCACACGAAATGTACATTCAAACTTTGAATATTTTTCTTGATATATTTCTGCTCTCTCTCTCTCTATCTACACATTGAAATCTTGCTTGTGAGCCATTTTATTTTGCTAACTTTACCCTTTTTTGTAGCAATCTTACTCACTTCCACATGCTTTTTCAAAACCATGTGACAGTGAGTAGGATTGTTTATTATGACTTAGGTGTTATGAATTCAAATATTATAAATAGTTTTTCATATGTTGGGAGATAAAATGTAACGCCCCCAAAAAAATATTGACATCTAATATATCTAGATTAACTCATAGGTATAATCTAAATCTCATTACTTCTCATTATTACATACAAGAACATTGAATAATATAGACATTTCAACAGTCAACATTTATACTAAATCACCATTTTTCTATTAACGATATCCAACATGAGATTTCACAAAAGAGAGATCACTTGCATTAATACATTTATCATCCTTAAGACATGAATTTTTATAGCATGTGATAATAACAAATTAAAGCAACAAAATACAAATTAATGCCTTAATGACTACAAGTTCCAAGGCTTTGCCCGGTTACAACAAAGTGGTTTTCAAACTTATACATAGATAGTCCTTGGCTTGCAAAGAAAACAAACAAATAAATAATTGAGCCTTGTACTCCAAAAGATCCTCAACGCCTTTACTTTGGCGAAGGCACACCACAATCACCTGAAAAATGGTTTCCACTAAGGAATGAGCATAAAGCCCAGCAGAGATAATCTAAATAAAGTGCATGCAGTTTAACGATATCATGAGGTGCAATGCAAATGAGATGCCAATGCCAAAAATCATAGGTTTTCTCATTTTGAAACTCTCATACCATGCACTTGTTCAAAAGCATAACCAATTCAATTATCCGTTGCATAGAAGAAGGGGCGGTAAATATAACACTGGTAATCCCTAGGCTGGTGTCTGTAAGTAGACATAACTAGTGCTACCAAAACCCCACTTTACTGGTGACTAACTGGAAAGGACATGGTACCTCCTCCGCGCGTGTTTTTAGTCTTTCACTTCAGACACTCAGGCCAACTTAATCAATTCTAATCTACATCCCTATCCGAACTTACCAAACGTATTTACCCCATAACTCAACACATTTCAAATATTCTCAATGAATCAATTTGAAAATCAACTTCTCAAATCTAATGCATGAATTAAATCATGAAATTATACAATATTTAATGCCATCCATAAATTTACAAATATTTTAATTTACCTATTACACATACAATTTCTACAATAATTAATACAACCCTCCACGATTGCCCAAACAATTATCTCTATACAAAATATAAATTTCAAGAGACAAATATAACTCATAATTTCATATTTTTAATCATTTCAACATAGGAGTAACAATCACATATTCAATCTCCTCTTTCCCAACTCAATCAAGAATCATAATATTCTTTTTTTAAAAAAATAATCAACCTTCCCTTTTTATTCAAACTCGAGAATTTTCATAATGCCAAAAATAACATACTTTCTTTCAACAATTCTCAATACCTCAACATGACAAATATTCTCATCTTTCTCAAAAGTTCAATATTTTCAAATTTAACAATTTTCAAAAGAAACCTCAATGGTTTTCAATATTCTCAACAACATTCTCATCAATCTCATCCCTATAAACTGATAAGCAGCAGCTCAAAGCTCAAGCCACAGCTAACAGATCAAATCCTGCTCAGAGCTTACAACAGCAGCCAGTAGTCTCCAAGCACAAGCTTCAGAATCACATGTGTATTGTTAAAGCTAGGTAGTTAGTTTGTTAGCTAGGTAGTTAGTTTGTTAGAGTTTAACTATAGTTTAGTTAGACAGTTATGGTCAGGTTAAGTGTATTCATTCTGTATAAATACTAGTTCTCTGTATAATGGTTGAGGTATTGAATAAGAAAAAGATATTTTTCTCTGATTGTCTTCATGGTATCAAAGCATTAAGCTCTTACGAGCCTTGATCCTTCAGCAACAGTTTCTTCATGACTTCTCCAAACACCATTGCTGCTGTTCCATCTTTTTCAATCTCTATGTCTTCATCTATCACACTGCCTTCAAATCTCACCTTGTTAATCTCCAATCTTAATGCCTTCGTCACCACCAAACTTGACTCCTCAAATTACATAGTTTGGAAAAATCAGTTGCAGAATATCTTGCGAGCCACAAAGTTTCTTGGTTATGTGGATGGATCTGAGGTATGTCCTCCATCGGTTGTATTAGATTCGAATCGTGAAGTTCTAAATCCAAACTACACTCTGTGGTGCACCATTGATGCACACTTACTAAGCTGCATCACTGCTACACTTTCTCCATCCATCTTTACCACTGTCATTCATTGTCAAACCAGTCAAGAAGTCTGGAGTGTTCTTGCCAAGAGATTTACTTCTCTTTCCAGGTCTCACATCTATCAATTAAAGAACAAACTAAATCGAATTGTTAAGAAAGGATCCACCATGGAAGAATATTTGAATCATTTCAAGATAATATCAGATCAGCTTGCCTTGGCTTCATCACCTGTTGATGAGGAAGATTTAGTCATCTTGATCTTGAATGGTCTTCCTGAAGAATACAATGCTTTGAAAACTACCATACGAGCTAGGTCTGAACCTATCTCACTGGATCAACTCAGTGCCTTACTCTGTTCCGAAAGTATACATGTGGAATCTGCTCTTAAGCACGCACATGCTTCGGAAATTCCTTGTTCTTTTGCCTACGCTGCTTACCGAAGTAATTACTCTCCTAAGGCCGGTTCTAGAGGCTCCTATAGAGGCAGAGGTGTTTTCAGAGGTCGAGATGGGGGTAGATTTCGAGGTCAACCTAGTCATAGTTTTCAGTATCAGAAAGGAGGCAGCACTCCATCTTAGAGAGGCAGATCAGCTACACATGCAAACAGTCCTAATGCCGGCTACAGTCCACATACGAATAGTCCTCATTCAAGCTCCAGTCCTCCTGTGATCTGTCAGATTTGTGGAAAAGGAAACCACACTGCTCTAGACTGCTGGTACAGACTAGATGCAACATTTCAACCTCAATCTCAGAATTATTTTTCTGGTTCTTCAGTCTCTCCCAGCCATCCACAAGCATATGTTGCAGCCAGCTCAAGTCCCCAGTCTGACTCCAACAGTTGGTTTCTTGATTCTGGAGCAACCACTCACATGACACATGATTTGAACAATCTTTCTCTTTATCAACCCTTTCAGGGCTCAGATCAGGTAGCAGTAGGAGATGGCAACACACTTCCTATAGCTCATACTGGTAAAGGATTGCTTCCAACTCCTTCATTTCCTTTCCAACTTAATAAACTTCTTCATGTCCCTACTCTTTCCTCCAATTTACTTTCAGTTCATCAATTAGCCATGGACAATCATTGTACTATTACTTTTGATGAGAATTCTGTTGTTATCCAGGACAAGAATACTCAGAAAGTTCTGTATAGAGGTTGTTACTCCAATAGACTGTATCCCTTCAGTTCTTCTTCCTCTGATTCTGCTGCTACCTTTTCTTCTCCAGCTTGTCTTGCTTGCTCTACTCCTCCAACCACAGCATCTGCTTCAGCTTGGCATTTTCGTCTTGGCCATCCTTCCACTAAGAAGTTTCATCACATCATTTCTCATCATCACCTAGGATTTTCTTCTTCTTCTTTGTCTAATAAAGGCTCTAGTTTGTGTGAGCATTGTTGTGTGTCCAAGAGTCATAGGTTACCTTTTTGCTTGTCCAATGCTACTGTAAATAAACCTTTAGCCCTCCTTCACACTGATGTTTGGGGCCCCTTTTAGGTTTTAAATACTATGTTTTGTTCATTGATGATTTTAGCAAATTTACTTGGCTCTTCCCTCTTCATTATAAGAGTGAAGTCTTTTCTAAATTTCTAGAGTTTAAAGCTTTTGTTGAGACACAATTCTCTACTAACCTTCAAGTCTTAAGAAGTGACAATGGGGGTGAATATCTAAGCACTCAATTTCTGATGTTTCTTAAACAAAAAGGAATTGATCATCAGTTGACTTGCCCCCATACTCCTTCTCAGAATGGTGTGGCTGAGAGAAAACATAGGCATCTCATTGAAACCACTATTACACTTATGCATCACTCTTCTCTTCCTACTGGTTTGATGCTCTTGCCACTGCAGTGTTCTTGATTAATAGGCATCCTACTCTCAAACTCAATAATCTTACTCCTTATGAGGTCCTGTTTAGGCAAAAACCTGACTATCACTTCTTGCGATCTTTTGGATGCAAGTGTTATCCTTGGCTTAAGCCCTATACTACTCATAAACTTCAGTCAAGATCCACACCTTGTGTTTTTATTGGTTATCAACCTTCTATTAAAGGATATAGGTGTCTTGATCCTCAATCTGGCAAAGTTTACATTTCCAGACATGTCATCTTTGATGAGTCTTGTTTTCCTTTCAAGGTTTCTTCTCCTTCTACTTCTTCTTCTTCTTCCACTACTGTCTCTCAATTGGTTAAATTTTTCTGGCCAGCTTCCCCTGCTAATCCATCTCAGTCTTCTTCCTCTAATTCCTCCTCTGATTTCCAAATGTCAGTCTCTTCTTCACAGCAGCCGCAACCTCTTTTCTCAGCAGCCGCAGCAGCTTCTCCTCCTGCCACTGCTACTTCTACACAGCAGTAACCTGTCTCTTCTTCCCGGCAGAACCAACCACTTTCCTCTGCCGAAGTAGCTCCTTCTTCTGCAGCTCAGACTCCTGCAGCTTCTCCTTGCCAGCAGCCCGTTCCGTCTTCAGTTGCTACTCCTCGTCTGCCTACTGATCATCTGACTAATGGTTCTTCTCTTCCCATTCCTATTTCTTCAATTTCTATCAATCTTCCCTATGTTCCATCAACTGCTCATCCCATGATTACTAGGTCTAAATCTAGCCGACTTCCTTCCTCTTCTAATTCTGTTTCTCTTCTCACTTCCACTGTTTCTCTTGAACCACAAACCTATTCAGAAGCTGCTTCTTCCTCTGCTTGGCGGGCTGCCATGCTTGATGAATATGCAGCTCTTCACAAGCAAGGTACTTGGTCATTAGTTTCTTTACCACCTGGCAAAAAGGCCATTGGCTGTAAATGGGTTTATCGACTGAAAAAGAATTCTGATGGCACCATCGCTTGATATAAAGCTAGGCTCGTTGCCAAGGGTTTTCTTCAAACTGAGGGAGTGGATTATCATGAGACTTTTAGCCCTGTGGCTAAACAACCAACCATCAGAATTCTTTTGTGTCTTGCTTTACATTTTGATTGGCAAATCAAACAACTTGACATTTCCAATGCTTTCCTTCATGGAGTACTTGATGAAGAGGTCTACATGGTCCAACCACAGGGGTTTGTTAATGCTTCTCAATCTCATCTAGTTTGCAAGTTAAACAAAGCTCTTTATGGTTTAAAACAAGCCCCTCGAGCTTGGTTCTCTACTTTCTCAACCTTTCTTCTCTCTCAGAATTTTGTTCCTAGTCAATGTGACTCCTCTTTGTTTGTTCTCAAGACCCCTACTTCTATTACCATTCTCCTCATATATGTTGATGATATCTTGCTTACTGGCAGTGACCCTCTTTATATTGCTTCTCTCATTCAACAAATGCATGTTACATTTTCTATGAAAGAGTTGGGCTTTATTAATTACTTTTTGGGCATCTCTGTCACCAAAACCTCTAGTGGGTATGTTCTGTCTCAACAAAAGTATGCTTCGGAAATTCTGGTTAAAGCAGGCATGAGCGGTTACAAGTCCTACTCCTCTCCCATGGCTACCAAAACCCCTGGACTTTCTTCTGATGTTGATTTACCCTTTAATCAGCCATCTCTATATCGCAGTTTAGTAGGAGCTCTTCAATACCTCACAATTACAAGACCAGATCTTGCCTTTGTGGTTAATTATGCCTGCCAATTCATGCAAGCCCCTTTGAGTAGTCATTTTGCCTCTGTCAAAAGGTTACTCCGCTATCTTAAAGGCACATTAGGTCATGGCCTTCATTTCACCAGTGGTCCTCTCATTCTTAATGCTTACTCCGACTCAGACTGGGCTGGTAATGTGCTGGATCGAAGATCCACTACTGGGTATTGTGTTTACCTTGGTCCCAACTTAATTTCATGGTCTGCCAAGAAGCAACCAACTGTGTCTAGGTCTTCCTCCGAAGCTGAATATAGAGCTTTAGCCCAGACCTCCGCTGAACTTAGTTGGCTTGGCATGTTGTTGGCGGAACTGCACTGTCCTGTACCTGTTCCTACCTTGTGGTGTGACAACTTATCTGCTATTGCTATGTCTCACAATCCTGTGTTTCATGCTAGAACTAAGCATATTGAGGTCGACTATCATTTTGTTAGAGAACGAATTGCCGCCAAGAAGCTTCACATTTGTCACATTCCTACCACTAATCAAGTCGTCGATATTTTCACTAAACCTTTGTCTGTGGCTCGGTTTCAATATCTTCAACGCAAACTCTTAGTTCTTCCCCATCCTATGAGTTTGAGGGAGCATGATAAGCAGCAGCTCAAAGCTCAAGCCGCAGCTAACAGATCAAACCCTGCTCAGAGCTTACAGCAGCA
Source organism: Camellia sinensis (assembly GCF_055761805.1). NCBI lineage: Eukaryota > Viridiplantae > Streptophyta > Magnoliopsida > Ericales > Theaceae > Camellia > Camellia sinensis. The sequence continues at coordinate 4,769,152 of NW_028128987.1, forward strand.
GCCAGTAGTCTCCAAGCACAAGCTTCAGAATCACATGTGTATTGTTAAAGCTAGGTAGTTAGTTTGTTAGCTAGGTAGTTAGTTTGTTAGAGTTTAACTATAGTTTAGTTAGACAGTTATGGTCAGGTTAAGTGTATTCATTCTGTATAAATACTAGTTCTCTGTATAATGGTTGAGGTATTGAATAAGAAAAAGATATTTTTCTCTGATTTTCTTCATAAACATCTACTTTCAGATTCTCGTTTGTTCAAATAAACATATATTTTTAACTCTTGTAAGCTTTTCACAAACTCATCCCAAAAATCTAAATCTTAACATTTAAATTTCTAGATTCTATTAAAATTTGGAGATTTCTCAAAAATAAAATGAAATACATTCCTCAACATCCATGAGTCATACAAAACCCAAACTCAACAAACAATTGATTTTCAAAAAAGTTGAGAACTTCCCCCTTTTTATACTTTTAATATACCATTAATAAAACCCTAATCTTTTCAAATATCACACTATCAAAATAACACATAATAAAGCTAAAACACATACACCATGTTTAGAAAATCTCTACCTCAAAAGCTAGAAGAGGAAACAAGCAAAAACTCCAATTTTCGGTTGTGTTGGATTTCGATCTCCACCGGTCAAAACGTTGCTCTCGCCAAGCTCTTCACTTTGATCTTAAGAATTATGGTCTAAAACCTAATAGATTTTGGTAGATCAAAGATTTTATATGATAGAAGTAACAAAAAAAAATTGAGAAAGAGAGAGAGCCGAGAGAAAGAGGGAGGGAGCTGTGCAATTGAAAAGAAGAATTAAAGAGAGAGAGATGAGAGACAGGAGGGTTTGTTTTGTGTTTCACCGTAGATACCATATATATAAGGGTAATATGGTCATTGTGTAGAAGTTTGTCCTTATGGACACAAAAACTTTGCCCCTGGATCTTTGAACAAAAGAAAATCAAATTTGGACTTTTGAACCAAGCACCCTAATTTTTTTTTTCTTTTTCTACTTTCTCAATTGCTACCTATCGTCGCCTCTCATTACCACCTGCATCGTCGGTAACTTGTTCAAAAATTGGCCAACACTAAAAAAATCATCGACAGACAAATGGACACGCGTACTAAGCACAAGACGATACAACCCTTATAACCTATAACTGATTTTTGTTACACTGTCGACTCTTGTTTCATTTATGTATGGAGTGTGTGCCATCCAAGAGGCACAGCAGTTAGAATTTTGAGTCAAACGCACCATTTAGTAACAAGTTAGTTTCTCAAAGAAACATGGTACGTCGATTTAGTTTTGAAATTAATTTTGAAAAATAATTTTGTGAAAATAATTTTAAAAATTCAAAATTTATGTGATTATAAATTTTCAAAGTTGTTTTGAGTTTTATATTTTCGAAATAGAAGACAAGAGAAACTGGGGTCATAGGCCATTCAGGTTCCTAAATGTTTGGATCCTGCACCCAAGCTTCACATTTGTTGTGCACAAATCATGGTTGGATTCATAGGTGCAAGGGTAGGTTGGGTATAGAGTAAAGATCAAATTGTGTAGTCTTAAACCTGAATTGAAAAGGTGGAACACTTAAGTGTTTGGTTGTGTGGAGGATCAACTGAAAAGTGCTGAAGATGAGTTGCATGAGTTTGATTTATTGGTAGAATTAAGGCAATTAGAATCTTAGGAAATTGCAAAAAGAAGGGAGGTGAGGAATTTGGTATGGTCATTAAGGGCTAGTTTGGCATGTACTAAATAAGCCAAAAAGTCAAAAAGTCACTATCTTATTTAAGTCACATCATCTTATTTAAATCACATCACCTCTCTAACACATCACATCAAACCCAACCCAAACCCAACCCAAACCCACCAATAAGTCAAAAAGTGCACTTTTTTAGGACATCCCAAACCAACCCTTAAAAAACAAAAAGGATTGGATTTAGTTCCAGAAGTCTAGATTGAACTGGGCTCAAAATAGGGATAGAAATACTAGGTTCTTTCACATAATTGCTAGCCAAAGACAAAGAAGGAACTTAGTGGACTCAGTGGTAATTGATGGTGTTAGCATTGAAGATCTAGAACTGGTGAGAGAGGAAGTGTTAAGGCAGTTTACAAAGGCATTTTCAGAGGATTGGCCATTTAGACCAAAATTGTTTGGTACTAAAGTAGCGGAGCTTCTTGAAAAAGAGTTCACAATGAAAGAAGTATGGGATGCAGTAAAAGGTTATGATGAGAATAAAGCGCCAGGATCGGATGGGTTTAACATGGAGTGTTTCCAGAAATGTTGGAAGTTCATGAGGAGTGATCTATTCCAATTCATACAGGAGTTCTACAATAATAGTAAGCCGGTCAAAGGGCTCAATAGCTTATTCATTACCCTTATTCTGAAGAAAATCAGCCCCTCAGGTTTGACAGATTACAAGCCTATAAGTTTGGTGGGTGTATTGTATAAATTATTGGCTAAGGTACTTTCAAAAAGAGTGAAAAGGTATTACCATATGTGATTAGTGAAGTGCAAACTTCCTTTTTGGGAGGTAGGAACATCTTTGATGGAGTAATGATTGCCAATAAGGTAGTGGATTGGTGGAAGAAGTCCAAAATGAAGGGAGTGATATTCAAACTTGATTTTGAAAAAGCTTACGATTCAGTCAACTGTGAGTATTTGTTTTCTATGATGGCAAATATTGGGCTTGGGGAGAGATGGTTGGGTTGGATACGAACTTGTGTCACTACGACAAGGATTTTAGTACTTGTTAATAGATCGCTAACCGAAGAGATTTATCCACAAAAGGGATTAAGGCAAGATGATCATTTATCCCCCTTTTTGTTTAATATAGCACTTGAGGGGCTTAACCTATTGTTGGAAAGAGAAAAAGCTTTGGGGTTAATAAATGGAGCTACTATTAGGCAAACAGGTTTGAAACTGTCTCATCTCCAGTTTGCCGATCATACTATCCTATTTTGCAAAATAGAGTGGGAGGAGATTATGAATGTCAAAAGGATTCGTACATGCTTTGAGCTTATGCCAAGACTTAAGATAAATTTCCACAAAAGTGTGGTGTGTGGAGTTGGGATTAGTGATGAAATTGCGAAAGTCTTTGCCTCAAAACTGCAATGCCTATGCCAGAAGTTGCATCTTAAGTACTTGGGTCTACCAGTTGAAGTAAATCCAAGAAGAAAAAAGACTTGGCAGCTTGTGGTGGAGAAAGTAAAGGCCAAGTTAGCTCTATAGAAGAGAAAGATGTTGTCATTTGCAGGCAGGTTAACATTGATAAAAATCTATCCTAGATAGCCTCCCTGGAGTTTACATTTCCATTTTCAAATTACCCAAAGGAGTAGCAAAGGAAATTGATAAGTTGAAGGAAGTATTTCTGTGGGGCAACTCAGAAACAAGAAGAAAAATTCATTTAGTGAATTGGAAAGAAGTTGCTCTAAGCAAAGAACAAGGAGGGTTAGGCATAAGAAGGGTAAGGGATATAAATGACTTTATGATAGCTAAGTGGTGGTAGAGGTATGGGGTGGAAGATGATTCACTGTGGAAAAAAGTAATTATCAACAAGTATGGGGCAGTAGGAGGTAGATGGTTACCAGTGATGGAGGGAGTTGGAAATGAATCTACTGTATGGAGTGACCTACTAAGTGTGTCAAGGACTAACTCTGGACTATTTGATTTTTTTTTTATCTAACTGTAAGATTGTGATTGGCGATGGGTGTAGGATTTATTTTTGGCATGACAGATGGCTTTAGAACTTTCGATTAAAAATGGAATTTCCCAAGTTGTTTATATTATCTGTGGAAAAATAAGGGACACTGAGCTCTTTCATGCAAATGAGGGATAACTTAGGGGTTTGGAAGTGACTGTTCAAATGACCACTCCTTGCTTTGGAGGAAAATGAGGTTAGTAGGCTGAAGGTGTTGATAAGTGATGCTCATTGGCTTAATGTGGGGTTGCAGGACTCAGTTAGCTAGGATGCATCCCTTGCTGGTCAATTTACTATGGCAGCAATTAGAGAATGGCATGAGTTGAGTCAAGGTCCACGATTGTAGGTCCCTAGGCTGCTATGGAAAGTTGTAGCTCCACCAAAAGCTTAGTTCTTGTCACGCCCTCAAAATAAACCCATTATATGTATATCATTGACATGCATTATTTAAAGAAAACAATTTATTAATTCATTCATCAGAGTATTACTAAATAAAAACATTACATGTAACATCAAATTAAATGCCTTACAGGCTAACATCTTTCCAAGCCAATACTTGGACACAAAAACATGAGTTCTAACTCATATACAAATAAAGCCTAGGCTTGAATGTTTATCAAATAAAAACAAATAACTAAAGATAGTCTTCAAAATCCAAATCCTTCCAAGCTAAGTCCTTGGAGGAAGCTTATCACTTGGACCTGAAAATGATGTTCCCATAAAGGGTGAGCCACAGCCCAGTAGAAAAATACTAAACCAAATATAAGCATTGAATAAAGCTATAGCATTCAATAGATGGTTAACCAAGATAATCAATTATAACTTATTACTGTCTCATGACACTAACGTCTATGACATGTTTCAATTCTCATTATTATCAATAAGGCACAGAACCTGGCCAAACTTACAACAGTGAACCATATAACATATTCACATTACTTCCAATATCAACAATACATATGAGACTCAGGCTCATATCAAAACACTTCATACATCCCGTTTGATACACATTTTAGTGCTGTATCAATCACATGTAAAAACACTTCAATATAATAAGCAGACATAATAGTGATGCTAATGGAGTCCATCCCCTATCTCCTCCCAAACAAAATCCGGTTTAGAGGTCCATCTCCTATCTTCCCCTAAACCGTGGAGTACATCCCCTATCTCCTCCCACACAATATGCAAATGCAATGCTCAATCAATACACGTATTTTCTGTACTAATTCAATAGTCAAAATTAATGACTTAACCAATGTGATTAGTTTCAGTTATTCCTAATCCACATGCAATGTCTACAACAATCACGACTATCCTCCACCGATAGCCCAAAACAGCTATGTCTAGACTGGAAATAAATATATCAACAATTCAATAGGCGAGTGATTTAAATTATCCAACTACACCATTTAATCAATGAATTCCTCAATTTCATGAATTTAACCAAATTCCCCAATTTCCTTAAATTAATTATACAAATTAATTTATTAATACAACTAGGGTTTTTCCCAAAATTACCAAAGTAACCCCAACATATCAATATACCAAAACTTAGAACAAAACTTATAAAATGGAGTAGGAATTCCCTACCTCGAAGAAAATAACCCGAATGGAGAAAACGGAGATGATGACCCAAAACCAAAGTGCTCCGAAACTACAAACTCTCAGATTAAAACGAAGCTCTCGACTCACTATATCTTTTTAATGAAGCAACTAGGGTAGAAACACCCTAAAAGATGATGAAACCTAAGAAAGAAGGTGAGTAGAGGGAGAGAGAACTCGGGACTAGGGTTTTAGGATCAAAAGAATGTGAAAAAAACGTTTTAAAAACCGCTGCTGCGTATATAAACCCGACAGGCTCGCTCGAGCGAACACTTGGTCGCTCGAGCGACCAGACACACGAAACCCTCGCTCGAGTGAAGAAAAGCTCGCTTGAGCCAAGAATGCAATGCTTCAAGTCTGCAACCCAGAAGCACGCTCGAGCGATAGAATGCTCGCTCGAGCGAAGAAACACTGCTCTCAGGTCTATACTAAACGCAGTAGCTCGCTCGAGCGAAGAAAAGCTGGCTCGAGCCACCAGACACAAAATAAAACCCTCGCTCGAGCGACCAACCCAAAAACTGGACAGCAACACTTGGTTTCCAAACCCAACCAACCTGAAACAAACCTGCCCAACACATCCTATAACTCCAAATGAGAAAATAAAGGACGACAACAACAATTATACAATGACAGAATATACGGAACCTAAGTCCGGATACAATAATCAAATGGGAAAAAGACCGGGGTCGCTATAACCTCCCCCCCTTAAAAGAATTTCGTCCCCGAAATTAAGCATAAGTTTTTGAAAACAGGGTTTTTTTTTTTTTTAAATTTCAACAACATAACATCACAACAATGAACAACTTGACCCAATACCGGTCCTTTCATCTCTTATCAAGAGGCATCTCATAATATATAGAAAACAACAAATACTTCAACCTGCATCAGTATTATGTATTTTTTTTTTTTTTAAATCAGTTCTCAATATCATATTCAATTTCATGATAGAACTCTAATTCAACAATATATATTCAACATATGCAACGTTACCATAAACTTCCATAATGAGGCAAGTTTCCATGTACTTCCATTAAACCAAAACATTTACAATGTTCTTTAAGTTCATTAAAATCACGAAATTTCGACACATGATTACACATCACCAAACAAGTCCGGATATTTCTCGCGGACTTCCAATTCACGTTCCCAAGTGGCTTCCTCCACTCCGTGATGCTTCCATAGAACTTTTACCAAAGGGATGGTCTTGCCTCGCAAAACTTGATCCCGCCTATCCAAGACCCGAACCGGTCTCTCCTCATACGAGACATCCTCGTCAACTATTAAATCAGTCCAATCCAACACATGTGATGGATCCGGCTCATACTTCCGAAGCATACTCACATGAAATACGTCATGTACTCCGGACAACTGCGGTGGCAAAGCTAAACGATAGGCAGCCTCGCCAATCCTCTCAAGGATCTCAAAAGGACTAATGAATCGAGGGGACAACTTCCCGCTCTTCCCAAACCTCATCAATCCCCATCTAGGTGATATTTTCAGAAAGACATGATCTCCCATGTCAAACACCAAAGGTCTCCTCCTACGGTCGGCATAAGATTTCTGACGACTTTGTGCTGTAACAAGCCTCTTACGGATAAGCTCAACCTTCTCCGTCGTTTCCCTCACCAACTCCGGACCCAATAAAGGTGCATCACCCACCTCGGCCCAACAAACAGGAGATCTACACGGTCGGCCATACAATGCCTCAAACGGTGCCATACCGATACTAGACTGAAAACTGTTGTTGTAGGCAAACTCCACCAACAGCAAGTGCCTCTCCCACGACCCACTAAAATCTAGAACACAACCCCGAAGCATATCCTCAAGGATCTGAATAGTACGCTCGGACTGCCCGTCAGTCTAAGGATGATATGTCGTGCTAAAGGTCAACTTAGTGCCTAAGGCACTCTGCAAACTCTGCCACAACCTGGTAGTAAAATGAGGATCTCTATCTGAAACGATCGTCACTGGAACCCCGTGTAACCTCACTATGTCCCGAATATATAAATCGGACAGATGATCGACTGAATCTCTAACACGCATAGGAATAAAGTGCGCCGACTTAGTCAACCGGTCTACAACCACCCAAATAGCATCACTACCCCGCTGAGTCCTCGGAAGACCCACAACGAAGTCCATAGTGACGTGTTCCCACTTCCACTCTGCAATAGGCAAGGGTAGCAACAAACCCGCTGGCCTCTGATGTTCGGCCTTCACTTGCTGACAAATAAGGCACTTAGATACAAAAGCTACCACATCTCTCTTCATTCCCCGCCACCAGAACTGGCGACCCAAATCTCGATAAATCTTAGTGCCTCTCGGGTGCACCGCAAGGCGTGAATGATGAAACTCTCGGAGTACCTCCTCTCGGCAAGACTCTGGCACAAACAGACGGTCTCGGTATCTCACACTCAGGTCGGAATACACCGTCAAACCCTTCTCAACCTTCCCACCGGAAATCTTCTCACGGAGAGATTCTACCTCAAGGTCACCTCTCTGAGCCTCTAACACTCGAGTCACAAGTGTAGGCTGTGCAATAACAGAAAACAAGGCCGCAGCCTCAACGGATTCACCCAGAAGTAAATCAAACTCCCCAAGTGCACCCAACATCTCCCATTCTCGGATGGCTATACTAGCTATGTCACCAACAGGTTTCCTGCTAAGGGCATCGGCCACCACATTGGCCTTTCCCGGATGATAATGTAACTCAAAGTCATAATCCTCAATGAATTCCATCCACCTCCTCTACCTCAAGTTCAAGTCTTTCTGTGTAAACAAATATTTCAGACTCTTATGATCCGAGAATACCTCAAATCTCTCACCATAAAGATAATGCCTCCAAATCTTCAAGGCAAATATCACAGCTGCTAACTCTAGATCATGCGTAAGGTAATTCTGCTCGTGAGTTTTCAACTGACGTGAGCCATAGGCAATCACTTTCCCCTCCTGCATCAACACACAACCCAGACCCTCTCGTGAGGCGTCACAATAGACTGCATAACCCAACCCTCTCTCTAGAATAATCAAGACTGGAGCGGTGGTCAGTCTAACTTTCAACTCTTGGAACGACTTTTCACAAGTCTCACTCCATACAAATTTGACTCCTTTCCGAGTCAATCTAGTCAAAGGCGAAGCTAATCTGGAGAAATCTTTCACAAACCGACGATAATACCCAGCTAACCCCAGAAAACTGCGGATCTCAAACACACTCTTAGGCTGTGCCCAATCTTGCACTGCCTCAATCTTGGATGTATCAACAAACACTCCTTCACCAGAAATTACATGGCCTAAAAACTTGACCTCTTCTAGCCAGAACTCACACTTCCCAAACTTAGCATAAAGCTTATGGGCTCTAAGTAACTCAAGCACCACTCTCAAGTGTTCCTTGTGCTTCTCCTCAGAAGGTGAATAGATAAGGATGTCGTCCACGAAGACGACTACAAAACGATCTAAAAATTCCCGGAATATCCGGTTCATCAAATCCATAAAAACTGCCGGTGCATTGGTGAGCCCAAATGGCATCACCAAAAACTCATAATGGCCATACCGCGTACGGAATGCCGTCTTCGGAATATCCTCCTCCCTGACTCTTAACTGATGATAACCCGATCTCAAGTCTATCTTCGAGAAACAACGGGAACCCTTCAACTGATCGAACAGATCATCTATACGAGGCATAGGGTACTTATTCTTAACCGTAGCCCGATTCAATTTCTGGTAATCTATACAAAGTCTCAAAGCACCACCTTTCTTTTTAACAAAGAGGGCCGGTGCTCCCCACGGCGAAACACTAGGACGTATATAACCCTTGTCTAATAACTCCTGGAGCTGAATCTTTAACTCAACTAACTCTGCTGGGGCAAAACGATAAGGTGCCATAGAAATCGGCGCCGTGCCGGGCACTAGGTCAATAGAGAACTCAATCTCCCGATGCGGTGGCAAACCAATAAGATCCTCGGGAAAGACGTCCGAGTACTCACAAACCACCCATGGCAACACAATCTGGGTCTCATCACTCTCACTACTTAAAAAGCTAGCAAGTAGACCACTAAGCTCACTCTGCCGTCGCGAATCATACCCCGGTGGCAAAACACTACCAACCCGGTCCCCCAGAAAATGAAAACGCTCCCCGCTCACGGTACAACATGTGACCCTCTGGCGGTAGCAATCAATAACTGCCCGGTATGACGATAACCAGTCCATACCCAAAATAACATCGAAGCCCTTCATGGGCATAACTACAAAAGGAAACGGAAGTCTATGATAGTCAACCTCTATATCACAACCCCTAACACCTTGTTTCAAAATCAATTCACCCCCAAGAGGTGACACTACACAAATAGGAGATGCTAACTGTGCTAACTCCAACTCCAAAACAGATGCAAATGCAGCAGACACAAAGGAATGAGATGCACCCGTATCAATCAAAACACTAGCAACCGAGTTGCAAAACAAGAAGGTACCTCTCACAACTGATGGTGCCGGCACAAGATCCTGCGCGGTAACAGCGTACACGCGCCCAGACGACCTCTAATCAACCTGCTCACCCCTAGGAGCATAAGATTGCTGCACCGACTGGGACGATGAAGCCCCCTGATTGGCCCTCGAGGCCTGACCCGACTGAGCTGGCTGCTGACCCTGAATCTGCCTCATACCAGATGCACCAGGTGTGCCACCCAACTGCGGGCAATACCTCTTCATATGCCCTGGCTGACCACACTGATAACACGAGAGTGGCTGGCCTCTACCCTGACTCTGGCTCTGAGATCGAGTCGAAGATGATGCTGCTCTCTGCACTCCTCCCCTCTGAGGACAAACTGGAGACTTGTGGCCCGGCTGGCCACACTTGAAACAGGTAATGTCTCCCTGACTGCCTTTCCCCGAACTAGCACTTGGCACAGGAAAAGTCGATCTAGAAAAGCTACCCTGAGACTGCTGAGGATTAAAACCCTTCTATCTCCTACCATCACTCTGACCATCCTGACTCCTCTTGGAGCCCTTCTGTCCTTCCTCCTCCTCCTGCATCATGATTTCCATGTGGGCCGCAGCATCAACCATACGCCCATAATCCCGAATCATAGTTCCCCCAACTCTCAGCTTGAGGCCACGCCTCAACTTCTTCTCAAACTCGATACAACGGCGTTCCTCAGACGCCACTAACTCAGGTGTAAACCTGGACAAGCTAGTAAATGCAGCCTCAAACACGGCCACTGAAGAACTCAACTGCTTAAGCTGGCAGAACTGGTCTCTTAGCTTCTCCCTAACTGCTGGAGATAAGAACCTCTCCTGGAAAGCATTCACAAAAGCCTCCCATGTGCCTCCTATACAACCCTTAGTGAACTTCCACCACTGACCCGCATCCCCCTTCAGGTGGAAAGATGCCAAGGTCACTTTCAACCCCTCGTCTTCGATGCCAAGCATCTCAAATGTCTTCGTTGTCTGTTCGAGCCATTCATCTGCCTTAAGCGGCTCTTTAGGATCACCCACAAATTCATCTGGATTAGACCGGAAAAACTCCCTCTTCAGAACGGAAGGTCCTGCATCCGCAACAACAACCCGAGCTTGATTCTCAGCCCTGAGAATGCCTACTGACTCCCTGAATGCCCCTGCTATCTCTCGGGCTAAAGTGCCCATAGCCTGCTGGCCTACTGGCTCGGCCACATTGGCCTGGCCAATTCCCTCCTGAACTGCCGGAATCTCCTCTGGCACAGGCACTTCCTGCCTACCCGGCTTACCACGCCTACCGCGTCCTCGTCCTCGTCCTCGTCCTGACATCCTAATAAAGGGAACAAAGACGTTAGCACATTAATAAATGTGCCGAAGCTAAACACTCGCATCCTAATACATTGGACAACAATAATTCATTCCACGTAAGCACATAATCACATAAGCACCTACGAATTTCATTCCTGGATGATGATAGTCCCGAAGCGTTACTATAATTACGGTTGGAGCAGCATTGATCAAGTGCCTTTCCAATAAGACTACTAGAAACTCAAGGGTCCAATCAACATCCAAGGAACTATATTCCATACCCACATAGTCACATAAACATGTTATCATGTAAGCATATAATATTACACTGAGTCTCTATCAAACGAGACGAACCCATTGTGATACTAATCACTTCCCACGTACCCAAAGTATTTAAACCTGGTATGCTCCGATACCAAGTTGCCACGCCCTCAAAATAAACCCATTATATGTATATCATTGACATGCATTATTTAAAGAAAATAATTTATTAATTCATTCATCAGAGTATTACTAAATAAAAACATTACATGTAACATCAAATTAAATGCCTTACAGGCTAACATCTTTCCAAGCCAATACTTGGACACACAAACATGAGTTCTAACTCATATACAAATAAAGCCCTAGGCTTGAATGTTTATCAAATAAAAACAAATAACTAAAGATAGTCTTCAAAATCCAAATCCTTCCAAGCTAAGTCCTTGGAGGTAGTTTATCACCTGGACCTGAAAATGATGTTCCCATAAAGGGTGAGCCACAGCCCAGTAGAAAAATACTAAACCAAATATAAGCATTGAATAAAGCTATAGCATTCAATAGATGGTTAACCAAGATGATCAATTATAACGTATTACTGTCTCATGACACTAACGTCTATGACATGTTTCAATTCTCATTATTATCAATAAGGTACAGAACCTGGCCAAACTTACAACAGTGAACCATATAACATATTCACATTACTTCCAATATCAACAACACATATGAGACTCAGGCTCATATCAAAACGCTTCATACTTCCCGTTTGGTACACATTTTTGTGCTGTATCAATCACATGTAAAAACACTTCAATATAATAAGCACACATAATAGTGATGCTAATGGAGTCCATCCCCTATCTCCTCCCAAACAAAATTCGGTTTAGAGGTCCATCCCCTATCTTCCCCTAAACCGTGGAGTACATCCCCTATCTCCTCCCACACAATATGCAAATGCAATGCTCAATCAATACACGTATTTTCTGTATTAATTCAATAGTCAAAATTAATGACTTAACCAATGTGATTAGTTTTAGTTATTCCTAATCCACATGCAATGTCTACAACAATCACGACTATCCTCCACCGATAGCCCAAAACAGTTATGTCTAGACTGGAAATAAATATATCAACAATTCAATAGGCGAGTGATTTAAATTATCCAACTACACCATTTAATCAATGAATTCCTCAATTTCATGAATTTAACCAAATTCCCCAATTTCCTTAAATTAATTATACAAATTAATTTATTAATACAACTAGGGTTTTTCCCAAAATTACCAAAGTAACCCCAACATATCAATATACCAAAACTTAGAACAAGACTTATAAAATGGAGTAGGAATTCCTTACCTCGAAGAAAATAACCCGAATGGAGAAGACGGAGATGATGACCCAAAACCAAAGTGCTCCGAAACTACAAACTCTCAGATTAAAACGAAGCTCTCGGCTCACTCTATCTTTTTAATGAAGCAACTTTGGTAGAAACACCCTAAAAGATGATGAAACCTAAGAAAGAAGGTGAGTAGAGGGAGAGAGAACTCGGGACTAGGGTTTTAGGATCAAAAGAATGTGAAAAAAATGTTTTAAAAACCGCTGCTGCGTATATAAACCCGACAGGCTCGCTCGAGCGAACACTTGGTCGCTCGAGCGACCAGACACACGAAACCCTCGCTCGAGCGAAGAAAAGCTCGCTTGAGCCAAGAATGCAATGCTTCAGGTCTGTAACCCAGAAGCACGCTCGAGCGATAGAATGCTCGCTCGAGCGAAGAAACACTGCTCTCAGGTCTATACTAAACGCAATAGCTCGCTCGAGCGAAGAAAAGCTCACTTGAGCGAAGAAAAGCTGGCTCGAGCCACCAGACACAAAATAAAACCCTCGCTCGAGCGACCAACCCAAAAACTGGACAGCAACACTTGGTTTCCAAACCCAACCAACCTAAAACAAACCTGCCCAACACATCCTATAACTCCAAATGAGAAAATAAAGGATGACAACAACAATTATACAATGACAGAATATACGGAACCTAAGTCCGGATACAATAATCAAATGGGAAAAAGACCGGGGTCGCTATAGTTCTTGAGTTAGTTGGCATGGATGTGGAGAATGAAAACAACTGGTCTATTACAGAGGTTTGGGGTATTAAGCAGCACTATAGAGAATTTATGCTCATTTTGTAAGTTAAAAGCAGAGTCAGTGGATCACGTTATGTTGCAGTGCTTTGAGGTTTGCAAGGTTTGGTCATCTCTGCTGAAATGGTGGGGCTTATCTTGTGTCACACCTGTTACTATTGATGGAGTGCTGCTATGGTGGCTGGGAACAAAATTTAAGTAGTTAGGAAGATTTGAAGGCTTGTACCAATTGCAATGTTGTAGTCAACATAGAGGTTAAGAAATGAGTGTGTTTTTAATGGGAGTCAGCCAAACATGAAGGAGCTTGGTGATATTGTAAAGGTAGCGATTGGGTTGTGGATGAAGTTTTGGTTGCCCGCGATCCCTTATTCAGTGCATGATATTGTGGAGAATATGAATCAAGTACGGTTATGTATTTGAGGGTGTTTAGTTGTATAGGTAAGTGCTGGTTTGTATGGGGTTGGTTTTTTATTGAATTTGTTGTTTGTTCTCTGTTGGTTCCTCACCAACTTGGGGTTAGGTGCTATCATATGATTGTTCTTGTTTTGGGGTGCTAACCTAGTTGGGATTTGGATTTTAAGATATGATGACTTTTGCTCCTTCCCCCACCCCTCTCCCTCTCCCTCTTCCTCCCCTCCTTCCTCTTTTATTGATGTAATATTTCTCAAATGTTGTATTGTTTTTTATTCATCAATAAAGCTCTCTTTTTGATTGATCAAAAAATATATATATTCAAAATAATTTATAGAAATTTGAAAATTTGTTTTTTCAAAGTAGTTTTTTTTTTTTGTTTGTGGTATTGTTTTTGTTATAATTAGTTGTCATTTTAATTGGAATTAGTCAATAATAGTTTTCACGATAAACTTAATTTTGCCTCTCTATAGTTTAAACCATGGGCTGTTTATTTTTATAACATTTGGAAATGACCATATAACCCTCTTGTGGTTGTGGATTGAAGTAACCACTAAAATATCATTAAATTTTCATCATTTGTTTAGAAAGTTAAGTGTACTTTAACTCCCTATACTTTATTCTATATATGATTTAAACCTTGTACTTTTATCAAATTATGCAATGACGGAAGTCTTATTGACGCAATGCACATACAAGATGAGAACATTAAGGTTCGACACCGTCGTAGGGCCCGATGAACATCAAAACTGTTTGAGCTTAGAAAATTTCCAAAAATCTTATCCCAAAATGGCACGACAAGATCTATAGAATGCATAATTTGTTAGAAATTTTATTGTGAAAGGAAATTAACTCCATAGAAATTAAAAATGCACGACCTTTTAAGGTACTTGTGCGCATGAAATAATATAGCCCTTCATAAAACGAGTTATAACTTTTCAAAATAGTCACCAATGCTACCAAAACACCATTCCTATGACGTTTATTTGTAAGAAGAGTTTTAGCCTTCATATACATTATGTTAAGTCTAGTATAAAAGAGAAAATATATCAACAACAACGTTCGTCAGACTCGCAAATTGAAATGTTGTTCCAAGATTCTTAATTGTTGTATCTTGAAAGACAGATGCCCATTTGAACTCGTGAGTACCAAAGAGAGAGGCAAAATTTGTTTTATGAATATTGTGTCTAACACAAGTCTTAATCAAATTATTTTTTGTTCTAGAATTATACATTATATTTGTAAGTTTTTTCTGAATTATTTTCTAAATTTACCAAATTTATTTTCGGTTTCGATTTATTTATTAATTTCTAAATCTAGTTCAAAGTTTTATCTGCCACATATTATGTATTCTAACATGATTTACACTATTGACCTTGTCAAGTTTAGCCAAAATCAATCGTCTTTGATGACGTTTTTGGCTTGTTTTTGTTTTACAATAGAATTTTCTTTTCTTTTCTTATCTTGTTCTTTTTCAATGCTCAATGTCTTTGATTAAGGTATTGTTCGGCAGCTTTCCATTTTGTTTAATATTTTTTTTTTTTACACTCTTAGATTTTTTTTATTTATTTATTTTTTATT
Source organism: Camellia sinensis (assembly GCF_055761805.1). Classification (NCBI taxonomy): domain Eukaryota; kingdom Viridiplantae; phylum Streptophyta; class Magnoliopsida; order Ericales; family Theaceae; genus Camellia; species Camellia sinensis. The sequence goes on from NW_028128987.1 coordinate 4,784,592, forward strand.
TTTCAAAAAAACTAAACTAGTTTAACAAAAATAAGCACTAAATATTTTTTTCTTCTTTAAAAAAAGAAAAAGAAAAAAAGAAAACCATATCAAATCACGAGTCTTTCTTCTTTGTTTTCACCAATTTTAAATTTTTTGAAAAAAAAGAAAAAAAGAAATAGAATTTGAAACTCACCCAAACAAAGTAAATAATATTTTGAAACTTTGTATATTCTTTGTCAATTAGGCCTTGTTTGACAAGTGACTTTTTTAGTCAAAAAGTCACTAAAAAAATCAAATAATCAACAACTTATACCAAAAAGTCAAAGATTCTTTTTTCTCTCTACTTTTTGCACATCTTTTCGTAAAAAGCCAACAACCTATACCAAAACTTTGTATATTCTTTCTAGTTTTTTTTAGCTCATATTTTAGTCAAATAGCCAAAAAATTACTAAATAAGTCTGTTCCCCAATAAGGCTTAAACCTTTATTCCAACCTACTTTTCGAATCCACGAATTTAAAAAATAATTTTGTTTTCGACATTGTGCTACATTTATTTAGGTGAAAAATATTTTTTTAAGAAAAATATTTTTTATGATTTTTTTTTTTCTAAAAAATAATATTTTTCTGTATTTGGTAGTGGTGGAACAAAGATGAAGGTGGAGGTGATGGTAATAGCATGATAGTGGGGTGGTGGAGGCGGCCGTGGTGAGGGTGGTGTGCTGGTGGAGATATGAGTGATCATGATAGCATATTGTTATTAGTAAAATTTTAATTTTAAAAAAAATTTCTACCTTTTTAAAGTGAAAAACATTTTCAACTCGTACTAAATTTGTTTCCTGACCATAGAAAATGTTTTCCATACACCAACAAATACAAAATCCCTTTTTCAACCCAAACAAATGGATGAGTTCAAATTGAAGGACTAAAAGTCGTGCTATCTTTCATTTATTTATGCCTCTGTTTGGGAAGTGGATTGATTTTTAGCTTTTTAATTTTTTTTAACTATTTTAGTTTAGGTTAAAAAGTTTGATTTAGGAAGGACTTTTTAATTTTTTAGCTTTTTGAACTTTTTTTGTGAGAGAAAAGAGTAATAATTATGAGTTGGATGCGATATTTTGTTTGTTGTAGCTAAAATAGTATATTTTGTCTTTTATAACTATTTTAGTCACAAGACACATTTCGATTGCACGTTTCTATCACGTGTGTAAATTGTATGGAACTGATATATTCATACATCAGTTCTAAAAATTCATATTTGTCACATTGTGAACCATAGTTCAAAGGAATCTTATCTACAAAAAGTAAAATAAAGATTAATATTTTTAGTCTGTTTGGGATGAGAAATTTAATGATAATAAAAAAAAATCAGAAGTTACATAAAAAAAAGTTAAAAATTATTCGGATAAATTACACTGACACTCCATGAGATTTATGTTTATTACAGCTTTTCCCTTCACATTTTGAAAATTACATCTTCCTCCCTAAGGTTTAAAGTTTCATTACAAATTCTCTCCCTCACCAATTTAATTTTTTTAAATACTAATTTTGCCCTCACTGGGTAAATTACATTAACACCCCTTACATTTTAGAAATTCCAATCCATTCCTTAAGATTTAAAGTAGCATTACCAATTATCTCCTTGGTTAGTATTAGTTGGAAAAAAAATTCATTAAAAAAAAATTAATTGGAAAAAAATTATTTGAAAAAAAAATTAATCGAAAAAAAAATTGTTATTAAAATTTTTTAATTTCTGTTTAAAAACCAACGTAAACTCATTTTTTAAAGTTCCGTTTTTTCCTCAAATTCACAATCTGAGACAATAATTTATAAACCAAAAAAATTATCAACCAAATTTTTATGACAGTTTTTAAAATTTTTGTAAATATAAATTGAAAACTGAAAATGAAATGGTTACCAAACAGGCCTTAGATGGTAAAAATGTCATAAAATTAACAAATAATTAAATAAGTCACCAACGTAGCAAATGACTTATCAAAAGATTCTTAGGCTATGTATGGTTTGATTTTTAGATATTTTTTTAAAAAAATTAAAAATTAATTTGGTTAAGAAATAAATAATAAAAAATAATTATCATTTAAGGGTAAAAAATAATAATCATTTTAACTTTTGGACAGGCAATATACATACGTATGGTTGTTTCAATTTAATTTGTAAAAAAATATTTCTAACCACTTGAAAGATAAAAATTATATAAAAATGATAATTGTTTTTTATTTTTTATTTCTTAACCAAATTAATTTTTAATTTTTTAAATTTTTTTCTAAAAATCAAACTATACATAGCCTAAGAATCTTTTGATAAATCATTTCTTACGTTGGTAACTTATTTAATTATTTGTTAATTTTACGACATTTTTACCATTTGAAGCCTGTTTGGTAACTATTTCGTTTTCATTTTTTAATTTTTATTTACAAAAATTTTAAAAACTATCATAAAAACTTGTTTGATAATTTTTTTGATTAATAAATGATTGTCTCAATTTGTAAATTTGAGAAAAAAACATAAATTTAAAAAATGAGTTAACGTTGGTTTTTAAACATAAATTTAAAAATTTTACTAACAAATTTTTTTTCCAAGTAATTTTTTTTTCAATGATTTTTTTTCCAACTAATACTAGCTGATGGGACAATTGGTAATGCTACTTTAAACCTTAGGGAGGGGATTGTAATTTCTAAAATGTGAGGGGTGTTAATGTAATTTACCCAGTGAGGAAAAAATTGATATTTAAAAAAATTAAATTGCTGAGAAAAGAATCTGTAATGAAATTTTAAATCTCAGAGAGTGAGATGTAATTTTCAAAAGGTAAGGTAACTGTAATAAACATAAACCTTAGAAAGTATCAGTGTAATTTATCCAAATTATTTTTATTATCTATATTTTATATATATATATATATATATTTGTCAAAAATTAAAAATCCATTTCCAAACAATTTAATTTTATTGATCTCATATTTTAATTGATTAATGTTTGATAATCCATAATATAGAGTTCGAATGGCTCGAAAATGACAAAACGAAAACGACGTCATTTTATACTTAAAACGACATTATTTTAAATATTTTAAACTATTTGAATCACATATTTTCTCCAACCACCCATCAATTACTGATTTTAATTAAAAAAAACAACTTAGAAAGTGACCTTTCAAAACTTCACATCGAGAAACTTGTCATTGATGTTGATGTCACAAACAATACGCAAAGACCGGAAATTTGTCCTATTTTTTTTTTTTTTTGAGCAGCCGGAAATTTGTCCTTTACTCTTCAAACGATAGACTTTAGATTTGCTACATAATCTTAAAATAATCTTCACATTCAATTATTAGGTTAATTTTCTAATAATCTTCTCATTCAATAATTATCTAATAATCTCTACATTCAGTGGCTGATGGACGTTGGGGCGAGGGGTCCCGTGCCCTGAGTTTTTAATTAATTAATTAATTAATTAATTTTATTTTATTTTTTTGTTTGGGTTTGGTCTTGCTTACAGTGTCCCTGCTACACAGTTCTTCCAAATGCATCCCAACCACATTGACATCACGAGCTCCCTCGACATTTTTTTTTTCTTTTGAATCTCAATCTCAACCAAACACTGACACAATTTTTTTTTTAAGGTGAGTTTACATAACTCCAATTACGGTAAGGTTAAAATTCTAAAATCTTAAAAGTGTATGAAATTTTTTATTTTTTTATTTATTCACAGTACTTATTAAGTATCTTCGTATTTTTTTATCTTCTTTATCTCCCTTTGTTGCTTTGCAAATTACCGACTCACGATTCACCAGATTTAGATTACACAATACAGATTTGGGACTACACTACAATCTTGGTAACTTCTCTTCATTATTTACAAGTAACTTTATTTAATTATTTTTACTTTTAAAAAAAATTATGAATAATAATTTATAGTTATTTGTTACGTTTTAATTTGTAAAATTTTTTTATTTGTTATTATTTATGTTAAAATAGGAGATTTTGATATGCTAAAATTATGAATCTTAATTGGTGGTGATTTATATTAAAATTGGAGATTTTGGTTTGTTGTTGTTTATGCGCTAAAATTAGGGATTTGATTTGTGCTAAAATTAAAAATATTAATTTGCAGTGATTAATATTTAAATTAGGGATTTTGATTTGTTATAATTTGTGCTAAAATTAGAAATTTTGGTTTATTGCGATTTGTGCTAAATTTAAACTTTTTGATATGTATTAAAATTGGAGATTTTGATTTGTGGGGGTTTGTGATTTTGATTGAGTTTTTATTTTGATTTTTAGTTTTTTCAAACAATCATGGAGATATATTTCAAAAGAAAATTAAAGTTGCAATCATCTATTCTTCAAGAAGAATATGATAATTATTCTTCCGCAAAACAATGTCGCATAAAAATCAACTTATTGGTAGACCTTTCTATAGATCCAAGACTACGACCTCGGATTATGGACTATAATGCTAATGATCAAGACCAAATTCGTAGGGCATGTCTACAAAAAGGTTCTTGTCAACCTCATGATCATAATTTTCCACAAACATTATTTCTACGAAAATTTCGGTGATTTAATCAGGCTTAGTTTAGTGAATTTCCTAATTAGTTGGAGTCTATCGTAGCAAAAGATGCAATATTTTGTTTATGAATATTAATTTTTAATGTTTAATATTAGCTCAAAAAAATTATTATTATGCTATTGTTATTGATTGGGAAAGAAAAATTTTGAGATTATAATTAATAAGTGCTACATATATTAAATTCATGGCTCCACCACTATTCACATTCAATTATTAGGTTAATTGTCTAATAATCTTCACATTTGTGCGTACTAAATACCGCACTAGATGATTATGGGTCGAAGCTCCGCACTTGATTGGACCGTCCAGGAATTGAGGCCCTGTAATAAGGAGCACCGTCAAAGTTGCCCTACCGGGGTTGGCCGGATGACCCCTTCGGTGTGGGAATGAGTAATCGGAGAAGAAGAAAGGTGCTCTCTAAGTGCAGAGAGTTAAGTTTCAATGAGTAGAGTTTTTCTTAGATCAGTTACCTTCAATGTGAAGTTAGTGTAGTAATTTGTGCCCCAGCTCGGTCCTCTGTGGAATTACTTGTTGAAATGGACCGGCCCAGTATGATATCTTTTTGTGGGCTCGGCCTTTTTTGGGTTCTCTCAAAGGGTTAGGTCCTGCTGCTCAGCCCAGCCTAGCATCATGGCTAGACCAACTTTTCCACCACAGGTTGGGCCCAAGTACTTGAGGACTTGGGTGGATTGTTGACGATGTAATTGGGTTGAACCGACTAGCCCACTTGCTCATCCTGCTTCTCAGGTCTTGAGTCTAATAGATTGAGCCGACCCAGGGATAGGATCCAACCCATTTCATATTTAGCCCTTTCATTTGCCTCCTAGCTCGCACTAAGGTTCCCCTTGGGATGAGCTATTGCTCTGTACTCCATGCGTTGCATCGCTTCGGATCCGCCCCAGTTCGGTCTTAGTGATGGTTCAAACTTGACACTTGCCCCTTGCATATGTCCTTTCATGGTGACACGTGGCGATGTGGTACTAGTGTACAAAAATAGTGCGCCGATTCCATGCTGATGGTCATGATTTATGTACCTTCACGCCGGCTAGTGCAATAAATGCTTTGGATTTATCAATCCAAATCCCTTTATCTATTTTCAAACTTCTGGAGAGTCCAAAACCCTTTCCGTTCCTCTGAGTTGGTCTCGTCAATGCTCTGTCTAGACATTCCGCTGTCGTTCTCGTTTCAGTGCCGCTTGCTTGTTACTGACGTTCCAATCTTTGTAAGTTGCCCTGAGATTCTTCTTTTTCTTGTCTTTTTATGTTTTGATCGCCTTCTTTGGCCCTTGCGCCATTGTTTCTGGCATCTAGTTTTATTTTCTGCCTTGTCTGAGTTTTATTTTTGTCCCATTAGATCTGTTTAATAGGGAAGTTTAGATCAGTAGTTGATACCCCTAAGGCTATGGCCATGTTTCGTCAAGACTATGGTATCTTTGATGATATGACCCTTTCGCTGGCAAAGGTTGACGCTAAGCGCATGGGCACTAAGAGTATTGTTACCTTCCCAGTTGCAGCCATTGTTGATGGAGGGGTTCGATTTCCCCTCGACCTTTTGGGGCGTCGATTCTTGCACCAATTTCAACTTACCCCTATGTAGTATCTATTAATCTGTTCCGAGTCATCTGCGACGTCTCTGCTCTTAGCAGATGGTTGGATTTAAATCTTGACATCTAGGACATTTTGGGTTGCTATACTCTTTCACATAACAAGGATCACAGCACGTACTACCTTCGTGTTCGTTCAATCGATTGCCATCTGGTGACTGGTTTACCTGATTCGGACAAGCATAATGATAATTTTCTGCAAGTTCGTGGTAATTGGGAATTTCCTGCTGGGACTGAGTTCTAATTTGAATGGATGCCCCAAAAGGATGGCTACCCAGGTTCGAGTCCTTCTGTAGACACCCCATTTTTGACCAACCTTAAAACTCAGACGTCACCGATTGAGTGCTTGGTGATGTTGCATATCGTGCTTGTTCAGAGGTTTCGGAGTCTCGGCTGCGAGCCTTGCCTCCGGACTTCCGGACTCTTTCATGCTTTGCCTCGGTTTGCGAACCAGGCTCTGTTTTCTCTGTTTTCTCTTCCCGAAGGGAGGAAGAGGTCTCGTAGATCATCTCTCAGTGGCCGTAGGTTACGTTTCGTGGTCGTAGGCCATTTTGCCCGTTTGGAGTCCGGTTTCTGGTTTTTCGGAGCCGTTGGCCGTGTGCCTCAGTTCGGGACCGCCTAACCACCTCCGTTTGCCGCGGTTTTTGGCATACATCTTATTTGCTCCCTTTTGAGGGACACTGCGGTCTGAGAGACCAACTTTGTGGTCGCACACCACTCCCGGTGCCCAACAGTCAGTTTTCGGGGTCCCGGACTGCGCGTTTCGGCCCCCGAACCTTCATTTTGCATCGGTTTTGGTTCATTTTTGGCAGGGACCTCTGTTTCATCATTAGGAAGGTCATAGAAGGGTGGGAGGCCAGTAATTGTTCCAAAAACCAGTTATATTTCCTCATCGCCCTCCGTCGCCCGTTTTTCTCACTTGAAAGCCAATGTTGACCACCTTAAGGCCACTTTTTCCAGCTCTAAACCACATATTTGTGTTGTACACACCTGGGAGGCCACCAATATCATATGGTCGACTACTAATTATGTTTGACCCTTTTGAACCCCTCCAAAAAGTGGGCTTTTCTCTCTCCTGGTTTACTTTCTCCAGTTTTTGACCACATGGTTGTGTTGTGCACACATGAGAGGCCACCAATCTGGGGTGGTCAGCCACTAATGTTGATTGACCGTTTTGACCCTTGGCCGGCCGGCCATAGGAGGTGGCTGGCCGGCCACCTAAGCCCAAGAAAACTGGCCGGCCATGTTCCTTACTACAGATACATCTCAAATATGCATCTCTTTCCCCCTCCAGATTGTGTATCCGGGGGGTGCATTTTTTGAGGGAAACTTGGTTTGTTTTCCCTCCATTTTCCCCCCCCTTTTTGCCTTTATAACAGGGGCTCCAACCGCTGGTTTAGGGTTACAAAATTTCCCTCTAAGGCCCTTGCATTATATCTCTCTCCCTCTATATTTTCCAAGCTAAAACACCCTTAGCCCTACACCATTTTTTCACCAACCCATAGCCCTACCCTTCCATCCTCCATTCCAGAAGTGTGAGGGTGTTCTCCAGAGCTTAGGAGTGCTGCATTTTGGTCCAAGAAGCTACCAAAGTTTGGTCTTCAAGGGTGAGTACCATTCCCACTCTTTTGAGCTTATTCTTATATCATTTCTTAGCCATACATGCTTACTGTTTTGAGCTCCGGCCCTAACTGAAAGTGGCATTTTTTTGAGCTCCTTTTCACTTTTGTTTAAGGGTCTCTCACTGTTTAAGGCCTCCTTGTTGCACTTGCTTCATTATCCCTCTTGTATGCCATTATCTTGTGTAGTATTTTTGGCTTATGTATAATCTGTTTTGAGGCATGTCATAAACTGAAGAGGTGCTTATTTTGAGCCCTTATTCAACATTGTTAAAGGGCTCATCAATGTTTGAGGCTTCCATTTGCTACTTGCCATTATATCTCTCTTTTGGCCATATTTTTGCATGATTTGTTAACCTATTATGCTTCTGTTTTTGGGCTGAGGTCCGAACTACAAATGACCTTATTTTGACACCCTCTTCATGTTTCATTGAGGGTCTTTCACTGTTTGGGGCATCCTTTATATACTTTGTGTTATATTTCTCTTTTGGGCCTTATTTTGAGTAGTATTTTAGGCTTGCATGCATACTGTTTTGGGTCCGGCCATCAACTGTAAAGTGCATTATTTTTGGCCCCTCTTCAATATTGTTGAAGGGCCCCTTTGTGTTTGAGGCCAGAAACCACTATTTGCTTCTTTGTCCATCTTTCGGCCCTTTTCTTGCATGAGAGCTTAGCCATACCTGTGTTGGTTTTTGTGGTTTTCCATAAACTGTAAAATATCATATTTTGGGCCCCTATTCAACATTGTTGAAGGGCCCTAATCTGTTTGGGGTCAGCAGCTGTGAGTTGCTTCTTTATCTCACATTTAGGGCTATTTTTGCATGCTAGTTTTGCCCTATTTGTGTTTGTTGTTTGGCCTCGCTTAGAACTATAAACATGCTTGTTTTGGGGTTTCCTTGAATCTGTTTTCACATGTCATGATCAAATAATGCATGCTTGATGTAGCTACAAGTCATTTCATGTGCTTAATCTTGCATTTCGGGACCATTTTCATGCATCGAGTGCCATATTCCTATGATTCGGGGTTGTTTTGGGTCATGTTTTGCTACTGAAATTTGCATGCTTGTATGCCATATTCCATGCTTTGCCATGTCTTGTTAGAGTGGCATTTCGGGCCTTAGGGTCGGTTCTCGGTTTGCGTGCATGTGTGTACGCATCTCGAGTGTCTCATTTTCATCTCATGGCCTCTTATGCGAGCATGGCTGAGGTCCATTTGTGTTAGTGTAAGTCCATTTATTGCATTGCGTATGCCATTTCATTTCATAGCATTGTGTATGCTAGGCCGTATGTTAGCGCATTTTGTATACCATGTTATCTTGTGCATCGTGTATGCCATTTCATAGCATTGTGTATGCTAGGTTGTATATTAGTTGCATTTCATGCATATCATGCATATTGCATCGTGCTTGGGATAGGAGTTAGCCCGAGCACGGGAAACGAGGTACGTTTCGTACTCCGAGTGACGGAACGTCTCTCAATTCCCAGTCACCGACACTCCGGATTATCCATGATGGAGTTAGGTTTTAGTTGAGTTTTCATGTGCATTCATTCTATATTGAGTAATGCAAATCGACTCCCCGGCCATCATGCATCGAGATGCGTGATTGGTGGCACGAGAATCGAAGCATGCATACATTTTTGAAAATACACTGCTATGCCCCTTTCCTGCTCTCTGTTGTAGCAAATTAAGAACTAGCAACCTTTTGGAGCTTGGCGCGCTTTCCAAGAATAATTGCAAAACAGAGGCTAATTGGGGCATCCCAGTGGATTTCCGTGCAAGGCAGCCCAGACATGTATCATTCATCATCCGAAGAAGAGTCAAGGCAGTCCCTGGCTTGCATGCCAGTTTATAGCTTTCTTAGTTAATTTCTAAATTAATTAGGAATTTTTATATATTTGGGCTGTCCTATTTGGACTGTATTATTTGGACTGTACTATTTATTCGGACCCTCTTCGCGAGGGCACAACTGTAATAAGTGTGTGTGTGTGTGTGTGTTGTATGTCTTCCAACCCCACGTCTTTCTCTCTTTTATTTACCTGCTTATGATGGTTAGATTAGGGCATGTTTTAATTAGCATACAGTATGACAGCATGTTTGTATTCATTCATCTGTATTGCATGCACCGGGCTCGGCGCATCATACTAACTGCATTGTACTTTCAATTCCAAGTTGAATACAAGTTAGTTGTAGCATTTCATATACCATGTTTAGAATGGCCGAGCCTACTATAGTTGCATTTTGCATGTGTTGCATTAGGCATCCTTGTATAATTAGGATCATGCATGGATTTCTAATTAGTTTCTGTTTTGGCTTGGAGTACTTGGTGAGTTTTTATGCTTTAGCATCCTTGCATGCGTGTGAGTGACTGCCATGAATAGCATGCTTACCGTGAGGCTAATTGCTTATGTGATATAACTGCCTGAATGCCTGTGGTTGATGGTTGGGTTATTTGGATTGGAACAAATCATCAACTGTGAGTTTTAAGCCCACTAGATAGTGGCAAAACATCTTTTCTTAAGCCCACCTGAGGGTGGCAAAATCTGCATTTTAAGCCTACTTGCGAGTAGCAAACCATCTTTCGAAAACAAACACGAAATGTCTTGTTCTAATTCAGGCGACCCGGTCTATACTTGTATGCTGTGCGCATCACATAGTAAATCTAGGCTAATAACCGGAATAAGAACACACAATGTTTTTCAAAACTAGATATCATGGTTAGTAGAGGCCGATCTTTGATCGGGCGAGCGGGGGTGCTCATGAAGTGACCTTCCCCAATCGTACCCAAGTTCCCGAGCCGAGGCAACTTTGGTGATGACGGACACGTGGCCTTAGGCAACGAGTCAGGGTTTCCTAAATTTCCCAAAATAAAATATTTAGGTGGCGACTCTGTATCTGGCAAAGCAGTCCATGTTTGGCACTTCTTTTCTAAAAATCTGTTTTCTCAAAACGATTTGCCGGATTTGGACTCTTTGGTTCAGATTAAGAACCGTAACAAATTTTAGAGTCCTGAGCTGTAGTGACCCCAAATGAACAGAACTGGAGCTCACCCTCCCGAGGCGTTCGGGGACATCTACAGTTTCTGACGACTCTGCTGGAGATTTAGAGAACTTGACTCGAACTCATGATATCTGTTTTTGACTACATTTGTGTGTTTCTTTGCATTGCATTTGCATTGGTACGCCTAGGACACCGTGTTTGCCATTTGCTATTCCTGAACGGTTTGCCGAAGGCTTGTCTTGTCAAGACATGACCATAAGGCTGACCGGTTGTGGGCTCTGCCAGTATGGGAACACAAACCCCGGTTTTACCGGGGCACCCTTTTGACCATTCGACCTAGTGCATATTCGGAATCCATAGTGACCATTCCAAGCTAGGACAGGTTGCTTACTCGATTTAGGTTGTTTGAAACCGCTGCGTGCGTAGTGAAACCCTAGCTCCTGACAAAATAGGACAGGGAAACCCTACCCCGACATAGGGGTGTTTTGGCTCTCACTTGCTTGTTATGTGCTTTAGAGTGCGTCTCTATACGAATGCATGTATCAGTTTACAAGTTTGGGCATCAGGCCTGCGGGCACCAGTTCAGCATCTTGGGATTCGGTTTATCAAAGGGTATCAGATTTGAGGCAGAATTTTGGAGGCAGAATTCAGTAGAGGGCACAGTCATCCTGCTACACTTGTATCTGTTTTGGTAAAGTTGAGCTGAGATGCTGTATGTTTTCTCTTTTGCTAGGGTAGTCTGGGAACCATAGCTTCAGAAGGCTCCGATATCCCCCGAGGTTCATCGAACTTGTGCTGATAGACTTTGTTAGGTCAGAGATTCAGTTCAAGGGCAATCAGTGTTCCTCCGCCAGAGGCAGGGTAAAAAGGGCCAGTCAGGCACAAATCACCAGTTCAGCAGTTACCAGATCAGTGTCCCTTATCCACCCCACCAGTGAACAGTCAGGCTGAGATCTCAATTTCTACTGCAGGGATAGATACCAGTCAGTTAGATGGATCAGCAGAACACATCAGGGATAGAGGCAATGATGCGTTAACTTCAAGAAAGTATGAAACTCATGCAGCAAGACGCTGCCCGTCAGGCGGAATTTGCCAAACAGCAGGCTGCGATCATGGCCCAACAAGCTGAGCTAATCACCAGGCTGCAACAGCAAAACAGAGCATCTGCTTCGTATCAGGCTCCTCCCCCACCAGGAGCTCCAGCGCCTGGGGAGACACCAAATGTCCGGGAAGGTACGAACATTCCGATGGGACCGGCTCTGCCCCCAATCCTACCCCAATTATCCAAAACACCCACCAACCCGCCGGATTCTCCCTTTGAGTCTGAGGTGGACCCCACAGCATTGAAGGTGAGCAAGCTTGAAAAGCTATTCAAGAAATCTCAGGGCGCCAAGTCCATCCCGGACATTGAGGATGGGTATACCGATGCGGCCGTGACGCTGCCAGACCGCTTTAAAATGCCACATATCGACCGCTTTGACGGGTCCGGGGATCCCATGGTGCACTTACGACTGTTTTCAGACATACTAAGGCCGATGGGCCTCACCAGGCTGCAGAAACTTTCATTATTCGGCCGGACCCTGTCAGGTGTGGCCGTTATCTAGTATGCAAAATTAGAAGACGATGTCAAACGGAACTGGGATGAGATGGACGAGGCCTTCGTTGCGCAGTACTCCTATAACACGCAAATCGAGGTCACAACCCGTGATCTTGAGACAACAAGGCAAGAGCCTAAGGAGAGTTTTTCTGATTTCGTAGCCCGCTGGAGGGCCAAGGCTTCTATGATGACCCTGAGGCCTACTAACAAGGACCAGATCAGGATGATTGTGCACAATCTCCAGCCAAAACTGATGCAAAAGATGATTGTACTCCCCTTCCCTACCTTTTCAGACCTACATGAGATGGGAGTACAGATCGAGGACGCTATAAAGCAAGGCCTTCTTGACCAGGAGAAAGAGCAGCCCAGGAGGGCATTTTCCCGCAGTTCAAATGCGACCACCAGTGGTGATGCAGCTGCAAGATCTTCTGAAGTGGGCATGGTTACCACCTCCGCATCAAAAACAGCTACCCCATTCACCGGTGCATCCAGGAGTAGCTCACAAGAAACCAAATATCCACCTCGAGTCAAGAGGGTTTTCACCCCACATCATATGCCTCTATCAAAGGCTCTAGAGGTCTTAATCCGGAAAGGACATCTGAAACCATTGGAACAACGGTCCTTACCCGATCCTATCCCTGCAAAGCAAGATCATACCAAATACTGCGCCTACCATCAACAAACCGGTCATAACACCGACAATTGCTTTCGTCTGCGCCATGATGTACAAGATCTGTTTGACAACGGGGTCATTGCCGCACCAGGTCCTACAAAGTCTATCGGCACTTGATCGGTTGAACTTGTGGGGGATAATGTGATTATGTGATCAAGGGATGTACCACCTGCGGGCGGCGCTCAGTTTACTCCTGATGTGGCGTATGGCACGCACTGTTTCGAGCATTTGTGAATACTAGTTTTTGTGCTTTCTAACTTGGGTATTGGGTCAGTCTTGTTGTGTCGTACAGAGTCAGTCTTTTCTTACTGAGTCAGTTGGGTCTGTCTTGTTGTACCGAGTCAGTCCTGTTTTGTTAGAGTCAGGTGATTCCGGGGGTGTTACCTCGAGCATCACTATTTTGTTTTGTGTTTGTCTTTTTGCTTTCTTTTGAGTCTGTTTCTGTCTTGGAGCCAGTAATATCAACAGATTTGAATGAACAACAGTGATTTTCGCATTCTTGTGTTCGCTTCTGCCTTATGCCAGTTGTGCCAGAAGTTCTGAATGAAACCACAGTGCTTTTCACCTGCTTTTCTGTGCTTTGAAAATCATTGCATCGACATAAGTTTTTCAAAACCCTTTGAACACTGTGGTGAAAACGAAGAGGAAGGAATTCCTCGGGTTTTGCAAAAATTTGATCATTTGAGAGAATGAGAGGCATGCTAAGCCTTTAATGATCGAGATCATGCTTGTTAATGTGAGTACTGAGAAGGATCCTAGCTTGATCCAGATTGGTCCCACACTGTCTTCAGCGTGAGGGACTAGTCGTTTTCTTAAAAGATTTCAAAAAAATGTTTTGCGTGGTCCTGCGAAGACCTTTGTGGAATCGCTCTTGAGATTGTGTGGCCTAGGATCGCTCTCAGCCTTAAGACTCGACCCCTCATTGTCAAACCTTGGACTTAAGTTCAGAAATGTTCAATGGTCAACTACAACGTGAGGCCTGTGTGGCCAAATTCAAAGCAGCCCTCGAACAAGAGGCCAGGAAAGTCAGATCAAAAAGATCAGAAGATCAGAAGAAACTTGCAAAGCTAGAACATAAGTACCCCTCGAACTAGAGGCAAAGATATCAGACATGCTCGAAGAGCTGAAGATGAGTCCTCTTGCAAATCAACAGCCACTCTCCTGGATACGGATGACTTCGAAACCCTATAACCATTTGGCATGGACCAAGCTACACTTTTACCCTTGAGAGGCTCGCTGGGCTGAAAACCCGGAAGGGCGACCCAGGCAAAAGTTAGAGCAAGAAAAAAAAAAAGAGAAAAAAGAAGAAAAAGAACAAAAATGAAGAAAAATGCAAAGAAAAGAACAAAAAAAAAGAAAATCAAAAAAGAAAAGAAATGAAAAGAATTGAAAAGAAAAGAAAAACAAAGCTCGCAAGGTCGAAAACCCGCAACAGGCGCCTTGGCAAAAGTTAGAGCATAAAAAGGAGAGGTTAAATACCCAAGTGCACCTTAACCCCGAACTACGTAAGGCTTGATTCCTATCTTTGGGATACGTAGGCAACTTCATTCTGAAGTCCAGCCGTAAAACACTCCAAATCGATTGTGCCCATGTAATGGTTTTGATCATCTTCGCTTTCTCTGTATTCGAGAGCCTGGTTGTGTTCGTCGCTCTGAGGACTGACTACAATGCGCTGCGGTGCTATCCAAACAAGGGGCAACTTTCCGTTGCCATTCAAAACGCTACAGTGTCATTTCAAAAAAGGGGTAACTTTCCGTTGCCATGTAGTGTCCTTCAGACAAGGGGCAATTTTCCATTGCTATGGGTCCGAGGTTGTGCATCTCAAGAGTAGGTTCCGTGCTCGTTGAGCAGTGGTCGTTTGCAAAAATAGTTTTTGAGAATTTTTACTGAGGTTGACTAATCTTCTCGAAAAGTATTCCATTTTCAAAACTGGACCATTTCTTGGACCCAAAAGAGGAAAATTTTCAGTGCTCATGGCCTGACTTGCATGATTTTAAATCAGAAAATCGAACAAGCATGTTAATCTAACTCTCATTTTGGTCAAAAAGTTTTAGGAGAAAACTAAAACAAAAAATGGTCAAAATGATGAACTAGGGGCACAGTTGAGTCAGGTGTTCTGTCTTTTCCCATTTGTCAAAATACTTGCCAGAAAGGGCACTCTACTTGTCGGAAAGGGCACCGTATTCGCCAGAAAAGGGCACAACAAAGGGCAGAAAGCTCTCACATCCTCCAAGAAACGAGGTATCAGGCAAAATGCGGAGCACGAACTAGAATGGGGCAAGATATTCCACTTCCTCATCTGGACAGGTCTAAACACGTCCAAACTCCCCGACAGAGCATCATCAACCGATGTTAGCTGCAGATTTGCTACACATCCTGTTATAACACAACCCTTCTAAGAGAGGAACTCACTAGCTGCGCGCAGGAAAAGAAGAATCTAGCAGAATGCTAGGGTCACGAGCCCACAGTTTGCTGTTCATCCATCAACCACCCAGGGGAGGGATGAAAAATGAGAGATTGAAGAATAGAGAGATGTGCGATGAGAGAAAAAGTGAGAAAAGGGCTTTCTAAAAAAAAAAGAGCTTGAGGGCCGAGTGATGTGAGGATCACAGATGAGAGAGGGTGAGGAACAATACCCGGTGAAACAGGCTCCCTGTGCATGTCTGTGTGTCGTGTCCTTTGTTTTGTTTGCCTCGATTCTTGCTTTGAGTCGTTCCGAGCGTGTCTCGATGTGTTTAGATTGTTTTACTTTGTTTTTCCTTTGTCGAGTGGTGTTTAGGTTGTGTGCCTTTTATTTCTGTGATGCGTTGTCTTGCTGTGTTCAGTCACAGGCTTGATACCCGGTCAAAAGCTCATTTATCAATTCAAAAATAAAATCGTTTTGCGCTCCGAGTGTCGTGCCGTTCTCCACATTTGTACAAAACAGAATTTGTTCTTTCATAAAATCGCAAGATTCAACCTAGGTCATGTGAGAACAGTAAAACCAGGACCTATCTAAAGCTATATGAGTTCCAGACTGCAAAGCAAAAGCAAAAGAGGAAAATGTCGGGTATCTGAGTTTGTTTCGACTTCAGTAAAGTTCCAGGACTACATTCCGTGTGTACCTCTTCAAGTCTTGCCAATGCTCCGAAGTATGAGTGCGCCT
This sequence comes from Camellia sinensis, assembly GCF_055761805.1. Lineage (NCBI taxonomy): Eukaryota > Viridiplantae > Streptophyta > Magnoliopsida > Ericales > Theaceae > Camellia > Camellia sinensis. The sequence continues at coordinate 4,800,796 of NW_028128987.1, forward strand.
CTACCTCAAGCTCAAGATCAAGTCTGCTTCAAGCCAAGATGGCAATCAGAAGTGCTCTCCTTGAGGACCGTTTCATGCCAGGGACATCTTGGCCGTGTTTGCAATGAGTTCCTACGAGACCAGCTGCGACGGTGGAAACTAGAGTTCGAATGGCTGATGCCTAGAACACAAAGGTTCGGGATTTCCGAGACTAAAGTCTGGTTTAAATACCCAGAGGCGTGTCCTCGGCTTGAAATCTGTATGGAAGCCCCATAGGTTGAGATAGCGTGTATGCACCTCAATTCTAGATACCAAACCAACCTAGTCTGTCACCCCATTGGAGAATAGGGAAAGCTGTGAATATGATCAGGAAGAAAGGCAACGTCCGAAGTGTTCTACATGAAAAACCCTTGTCAGTATTTCAGAGCCTTTGTACTATAAGTTGAAGGTAAGTGTTCGAAGAGCACAGGGGGAGATCCCCGTCAGAGTAGAGCGGTTCATCGCCACTCACCCCATGAGGTGCTTTCTAAAAGCGCCGCTACGCTTGTTTATTGCGTTCCTTAAACATCATGCATTGTATTGCATTGTACCTATCAGGTTTCCTTTCCATTCATGCACGATATCGTATGTACGGTTCATTCAAAGAAGTTCCGTTTAAGATCATTTCTTTAGTGTATCTATCACACTTTCTTCATTCACTTTTGTGTATCTATCACACACATTCTCATTTTGTGTATCTACCATGCGCATATTCACTTTTGTGTATCTATCACATACATTCTCGTTTTGTGCATCAATCACACTCCGTTCACGTAGTGCATCTATCACACTTTGTGTTCACATTTAGTATATCAATCATACTCTGCTCACATTGTGCGTCTATCACACTTTGTGTTCATTTTCAGTATATCAATCATACTCTGTTCACTAAGTGCATCTATCACACTTCGTGTTCACATTTAGTATATCAATCATACTCTGTCCACATAGTGCATCTATCACACTTTGTGTTCATTTTCAGTATATCAATCATACTCTGTTCACTAAGTGCATCTATCACACTTCGTGTTCACATTTAGTATATCAATCATACTCTGCTCACATTGTGCATCTATCACACTTTGTGTTCATTTTCAGTATATCAATCACACTCTGTTCACTAAGTGCATCTATCACACTTTGTGTTCACATTTAGTATATCAATCATACTCTGCTCACATTGTGCATCTATCACACTTTGTGTTCATTTTCGGTATATCAATCATACTCTGTTCACCAAGTGCATCTATCACACTTTGTGTTCACATTTAGTATATCAATCATACTCTGCTCACATAATGCATCTATCACACTTTGTGTTCATTTTCAGTGTATCCATCACACTCGCTCACTAAGTGCATCTATCACACTTCGTGTTCACATTTAGTATATCAATCATACTTTGTTCACATAGTGCATCTATCACACTTTGTGTTCATTTTCAATGTATCCATCACACTCGTTCACTAAGTGCATCTATCACACTTCGTGTTCACATTTAGTATATCAATCATACTCTATTCACATAGTGCATCTATCACACTTTGTGTTCATTTTCAGTGTATCCATCACACTCGTTCACTAAGTGCATCTATCACACTTCGTGTTCACATTTAGTATATCAATCATACTCTGTTCACATAGTGCATCTATCACACTTTGTGTTCACTTTCAGTGTATCCATCACACTCGTTCACTAAGTACATCTATCACACTTCGTATTCACATTTAGTATATCAATCATACTCTGTTCACATAGTGCATCTATCACATTTTGTGTTCATTTTTAGTGTTTCCATCACACTCGTTCACTAAGTGCATCTATCACACTTCGTGTTCACATTTAGTATATCAATCATACTCTGTTCACATAGTGCATCTATCACACTTTGTGTTCATTTTCAGTGTATCCATTACACTCGTTCACTAAGTGCATCTATCACACTTCGTGTTCACATTTAGTATATCAATCATACTCTGCTCACATTGTGCATCTATCACACGTTGTGTTCATTTTCAGTATATCTATCATACGTTGTTCACTTAGTGCATCTATCACACTTTGTGCTCAACCTTCAATGTATCTATCACACACTCGCTTTTGCCCACTTTGTGTATCAATCACACACGCTCACACTATGCCTACTTTGTGTATCAACCACACGCGTTCGCTCTGTGTATCAATCACACACTCCCGCTTTGTGTATCTATCATACTTATTCACTTAGTGCATCTATCACACTTTGTGCTCACCTTTTTGTGTATCAATCACATGTTCGCTTTGTGTATCTATCACACATGCACACTATATTCGCAGTAAGAATTCCATAATTTTCTTACATCCTTTCTGCACGAGGTGTAGTTTGGCTCGAGTTTACTTGCTTGCCTAGCATTCGCTTAAAATGTTGCATTTATTTCGCATAATTGCTTCATTACAGCTCTCTTTGCATGATCATGAGTGATGTTCGGCTTCGTGTAGCGTATAAGTCCAACTTTCAAAACCGGCTTCGCGTAGCGTATAAGTCCAATTATCAAACCGGCTTCGTGTAGCGTATAAGTCCAATCTTCAAAATATTTCTGCATATCATTTTGCATTTTGCCCCTGGCTGTGGGCATGCCTGTGGACACATCTTTTTTATTTTGTATGTTTGTCTAAGTCTTCGGCCTTGTCAAAAATGGGTCGTCTCTGGGCTTTGACATTCACTCCCGTCACTTATGACTTTCGAGTTCTGTCAAAGAGGGGCAACTGTAGACACCCCATTTTTGACCAACCTTAAGACTCAGACGTCACCGATTGAGTGCTTGGTGATGTTGCATATCGTGCTCGTTCAGAGGTTTCGGAGTCTCGGTTGCGAGCCTTGCCTCCGGACTTCCGGACTCTTTCATGCTTTGCCTCAGTTTGCGAACCAGGCTCTGTTTTCTCTGTTTTCTCTTCCCGAAGGGAGGAAGAGGTCTCGTAGATCATCTCTCAGTGGCCGTAGGCTACGTTTCGTGGTCGTAGGCCATTTTGCCAGTTTGGAGTTCGGTTTCCGATTTTTCGGAGCCGTTGGCCGTGTGCCTCAGTTCGGGACCGCCTAACCACCTCCGTTTGCGCCGGTTTTTGGCATACATCTTATTTGATCCCTTTTGAGGGCCACTGCGGTCCGCGATACCAACTTCGTGGTCGAACACCACTCCCGGTGCCCAGCAGTCAGTTTTCGGGGCCCCAGACTGCGCGTTTCGGCCCCCGAACCTTCATTTTGCATCGGTTTTGGTTCATTTTTGGCAGGGACCTCTGTTTCATCATTAGGAAGGTCGTAGAAGGGTGGGAGGCCAGTAATTGTTCCAAAAACCAGTTATATTTCCTCATCGCCCTCCGTCGCCCGTTTTTCTCACTTGAAAGCCAATGTTGACCACCTTAAGGCCACTTTTTCCAGCTCTAAACCACATATTTGTGTTGTACACACCTGGGAGGCCACCAATATCATATGGTCGGCTACTAATTATGTTTGCCCTTTTGAACCCCTCCAAAAAGTGGGCTTTTCTCTCTCCTGGTTTACTTTCTCCAGTTTTTGACCACATGGTTGTGTTGTGCACACATGGGAGGCCACCAATCCGGGGTGGTCGGCCACTAATGTTGATTGACCCTTTTGACCCTTGGCCGGCCGGCCATAGGAGGTGGCCGGCCGGCCACCTATGCCCAAGAAAACTGGCTGGCCATGTTCCTTGTAACAGGTACATCTCAAATATGCATCTCTTTCCCCCCCCCCCCAGATTGTGTATCCGGGGGGTGCATTTTTGGAGGGAAACTTGGTTTGTTTTCCCTCCATTTTTCCTCCCCTTTTTGCCTTTATAACAGGGGCTCCAGCCGCTGGTTTAGGGTTACAAAATTTCCCTCTAAGGCCCTTGCATTATATCTCTCTCCCTCTATATTTTCCAAGCTAAAACACCCTTAGCCCTACACCATTTCTTCACCAACCCATAGCCCTACCCTTCCGTCCTCCATTCCAGAAGTTTGAGGGTGTTCTCCAGAGCTTAGGAGTGCTACATTTTGGTCCAAGAAGCTACCAAAGTTTATTCTTCAAGGGTGAGTACCATTCCCACTCTTTTGAGCTTATTCTTGTATCATTTCTTAGCCATACATGCTTACTGTTTTGAGCTCCGGCCCTAACTGAAAGTGGCATTTTTTTGAGCTCCGGCCCTTGTTGCACTTGCTTCATTATCCCTCTTGTATGCCATTATCTTGTGTAGTATTTTTGGCTTATGTATAATCTGTTTTGAGGCATGTCATAAACTGAAGAGGTGCTTATTTTGAGCCCTTCTTCAACATTGTTGAAGGGCTCATCAATGTTTGAGGCTTCCATTTGCTACTTGCCATTATATCTCTCTTTTGGCCATATTTTTGCATGATTTGTTAACCTATTATGCTTCTGTTTTTGGGCTGAGGTCCGAACTACAAATAACCTTATTTTGACCCCGTCTTCATGTTTCATTGAGGGTCTTTCACTGTTTGGGGCATCCTTTATATACTTTGTGTTATATCTCTCTTTTGGGCCTTATTTTGAGTAGTATTTTAGGCTTGCATGCATACTGTTTTGGGTCTGGCCATCAACTGTAAAGTGCATTATTTTTGGCCCCTCTTCAACATTGTTGAAGGGCCCCTTTGTGTTTGAGGCCAGAAACCACTACTTGCTTCTTTGTCCATCTTTTGGCCCTTTTCTTGCATGAGAGCTTAGCCATACCTTTGTTGGTTTTTGTGGTTTGCCATAAACTGTAAAACATCATAATTTGGGCCCCTCTTCAACATTGTTGAAGGGACATAATATGTTTGGGGTCAGAAGCTGTGAGTTGCTTCTTTATCTCACATTTAGGGCTATTTTTGCATGCTAGTTTTGCCCTATTTTTGTTTGCTGTTTGGCCTCGCTTAGAACTGTAAACATGCTTTTTTTGGGGTTTCCTTGAATCTGTCTTCACATGTCATGATCAAATAATGCATGCTTGATGTAGCTACAAGTCATTTCAGGTGCTTAATCTTGCATTTCGGGACCATTTTCATGCACCGGGTGCCAAATTCCTATGATTCGAGGTTGTTTTGGGTCATGTTTTGCTACTGAAATTTGCATGCTTGTATGCCATATTCCATGCTTTGCCATGTCTTGTTAGAGTGGCATTTCGTGCCTTAGGGTCGGTCCTCGGTTTGCGTGCATGTATGTACGCATCTCGAGTGTCTCATTTTCATCTCATGGCCTCTTATGCGAGCGTGGCTGAGGTCCACTTGTGTTAGTGTAAGTCCATTTATTGCATTGCGTATGCCATTTCATTTCATAGCATTGTGTACGCTAGGCCGTATGTTAGCGCATTGTGTATACCATGTTATCTTGTGCATCGTGTATGCCATTTCATAGCATTGTGTATGCTAGGTTGTATATTAGTTGCATTTCATGCATATCATGCATATTGCATCGTGCTTGGGATAGGAGTTAGCCCGAGCACGGGAAACGAGGTACGTTTCGTACTCCGAGTGACGGAACGTGTCTCAATTCCCAGTCACCGACACTCCGGATTATCCATGATGGAGTTAGGTTTTAGTTGAGCTTTTATGTGCATTCATTCTATATTGAGTAATGCAAATCGACTCCTCGGCCATCATGCATCGAGATGCGTGATTGGTGGCACAAGGATCGAGGCATGCATACATTTGTGAAAATACACTGCTATGCCCCTTTCCTGCTCTCTGTTGCAGCAAATCAAGAACTAGCAACCTTCTGGAGCTTGGCGCTCTTTCCAAGTGAAAAATCTAGAAATCCCCTAGATGTTGATTTGTGATTATGTATCAATTTTAAGCAGAATATAACAATCCCAATCAAACAATCAAACAATCAAGACAAAGAGACACAACGATTTTAACGTGGAAAAAACCACAATTGGACACCTCCAACTGTGATCAAAAAACCACGGGCAACAGCCACAAGACAATCCACTAAGAAGAATTAAAGGAATTACACAGGTATACTCTCAATTACCTAGCGAATCCACAACGCCTAATTGAACCAACCTTTAAGTGCCTCTTCCAACCCCATCTTCACCACGGAATTGTCTTTCTGATGAGCCACTCCGGATTCCACCAAAGTTTGAGGCTCGAATTCTTCAGAATCCACAACTGAAGAACAACTCTCTCTTTTGTAGAACAAAACACAACCTTTGATGTACTCTCATTAAACCATGAGTTGAATACTCTATAAAAACATCAAAGAAAACTAGCAAAATCTCTCCAGATATAAACCTTAAGATCCAAAAATAAGATCTGGAGAAGTTTTTCTAGTGTTGGGAGAAATCCAACTATTTATAGAAAACCAAAGCAATCCTAGTTTCAGAAGAAAACCAACTCCTTTAACAAATCTGGAAATCTGGGATCGCGCGATCCGCTCGAGCACCCTTTTCCCCGCTCGAGCGGAGACTTCAAATTCTGTGATTTCATACAGGCTTCACGCTCGAGCGTCGGTTTTGCCGCTCGAGCGGCAAATCACACTATCCAGTACTTTTGCAGGCGACTGCAGAGATGCTGAGAGCTTCCAATCTCCGCTCGAGCGCCCGTTTCCCCGCTCGAGCGGACAGGCCAAAACTTTATCAGCGAAGTGGCAATCTTGAAAGCTTTATCATCACAAACTTCTCTGAAATGCTTGATTCGGGTTGGATTCGCATCTAACAACTCATAGCCTCACTGAAATAAAAATGCGAATAAAATTACAACTCAAAGGAGTTTTGTCAAACGGGATTGCCAAGAAATAAAACCTAACACCAAGAATAATTGCAAAACAGAGGCTAATTGGGGCATCCCAGTGGATTTCCGCGCAAGGCAGCCCGGACATGTATCATTCATCATCCGAAGAAGAGTCAAGGCAGTCCCTGGCTTGCATGCCAGTTTACAGCTTTCTTAGTTAATTTGTAAATTAATTAGGAATTTGTATATATTTGGGCTGTACTATTTGGACTGTACTATTTATTCGGACCCTCTGCGCGAGGGCACAACTGTAATAAATGTGTGTGTGTGTGTTGTATGTCTTCCAACCCCACGTCTTTTTTCCTTTTATTTACTCGCTTATGATGGTTAGATTAGGGCATGTTTTAATTAGCATACAGTATGACAGCATGTTTGCATTCATTCATCTGTATTGCATGCACCGGGCTCGGCGCATCATACTAACTGAATTGTACTTTCAATTCCAAGTTGAATACATGTTAGTTGTAGCATTTCATATGTCATGTTTAGAATAGCCGAGCCTGCTATAGTTGCATTTTGCATGTGTTGCACTAGGCATCCCTGTATAATTAGGATCATGCATGGATTTCTAATTAGTTTCTGTTTTGGCTTGGAGTACTCGGTGAGTTTTTATGCTTTAGCATCCTTGCATGCGTGTGAGTGACTGCCATGAATAGCATGCTTACCATGAGGCTAATTGCTTATGTGATATAACTGCTTGAATGCCTGTGGTTGAAGGTTGGGTTATTTGGATTGGAACAAATCATCAACTGTGAGTTTTAAGCCCACTAGATAGTGGCAAAACATCTTTTCTTAAGCCCACCTGAGGGTGGCAAAATCTACATTTTAAGCCTACTTGCGAGTAGCAAACCATCTTTCGAAAACAAACACGAAATGTCTTGTTCCAATTTAGGCGACCCAGTCTATACTTGTATGCTGTGCGCATCACATAGTAAATCTAGGCTAATAACCGGAATAAGAACACACAATGTTTTTCAAAACTAGATATCATGGTTAGTAGAGGTCGATCTTTGATCGGGCGAGCGGGGGTGCTCACGAAGTGACCTTCCCCAATCGTACCCAAGTTCTCGAGCCGAGGCAACTTTGGTGATGACGGACACGTGGCCTTAGGCAACGAGTCAGGGTTTCCTAAATTTCCCAAAATAAAATATTTAGGTGGCGACTCTGTATCTGGCAAAGCAGTCCATGTTTGGCACTTCTTTTCTAAAAATCTGTTTTCTCAAAACGATTTGCCGGATTTGGACTCTTTGGTTCAGATTAAGAACCGTGACAAATTTTAGAGTCCTGAGCTGTAGTGACCCCAAATGAACAGAACGGGAGCTCACCCTCCCGGGGCGTTTGAGGACGTCTACACCTTCCTTCTAGTATTTTTTGCGTTTTTTGCCTTGTTTTGAATGTTGCTCTAATGTTGCCCTTCTTTTCTACAGAGGTTTCTCGTTTTCAGCGCAGGCCGAACCGAGAGAATACCGAGGCCATTAAAGCCATTTTGAGGTACAAGAAGAGGTCCGCGCCTGAGCTATTGGATTAGCAAGTGACTTAGCGTTCCACCATCCCGAAGAAAGCGAGGCTCGCGGCTTCGCTTCTAGATTCTGACACTGAAACTGATACGTCCCTTACCCCTTTGGTTACGAATCACCGCCAAAGCCAAGGTGTGCCGTCTGAGAGGATGCCTTCTCCTGCCCCTAATTTCGCAAGGGGTGGATCTATGTCGAAAAAGAGAGTGTTGGTGGATTTGGAAGCGGAGGCTTTTGGCTCCTCTGACGCTTTGGAGGCTCCTTCGGTCAAGGCTGAAATGAAGAGCTTTATGGATATAAAGTTTGAGATTGGAGCCTCTGGCCCCTATACTGCCGCTGTCGAACCCTCTGCTTCAGTTTCTACAAGGGCGAAAAAGAGGAGGAGGGAGACCGACAAGGCGGCAGTTGGAGAGACTTTTGAAGACCCCGTTGAAGATGAGTTATTTGAGAAGTGGGAGCCACCAATGTTGCATCAGGGCAGACCCATTTCTACTTCAGATTCAGTTATTGCTTCCAGAGACTTTGCTTTTGACCTAACCAAAACCTTGTTAATGCTAGTGGACATGGTCGATCACAACGGGCCTTGTGATATTCCCGTTTTGAAGGAGTCCCTCCAAATGATGACTGCTGTAAGTGTGTGTGTGTGTGTTTTTTTTTTTTTTGGTTTTATGCTACTGTGTTCTTTCTTTTAATACCTTACTATCTATTGTAGTGTATTCAAAGGATGCACTTGTCAATCACTAGAGTAAAGGAACTAGAGAAGGCCGTACTGGAGGCCTCTATGAATGCTGAGAGATTGTCAGTGAGCTTGGAGGCCGAGAAAGAAGGACACAACACTGCCGAAAGGGACGTGTTCTGTCTGAATAAGGTTGTTACCTCAGCTGAGAAGTCTAAGGAAGCTATCATTGGGCTACAGGCCCAAATTGAGGGGAATGTGACAGAGTTGGAAGTTGTTATTGCAGTGATGGCCGCTGAACGTTCTACGTTGGAGGCTAAGTATTGGTAGCAAGGTTGGGATGAGGCTAGGGTTGCTTACAAAGAAGAGGTGCTGGTGTTGCGGGACAAGCTCTTTCTGAAGGGTTGGTTAAGTGCTCTGACTGTCGCTTAGGTTCTTGAAAGGTCTCCCTTGTTTCAGGATGTCCCTGTTCCCTCAAGATCCTTGGGTCTAAAGATTGCTACTGCCCCTACAATTCTTCCAGCTAAGGTTTCCCCAGGGACTGATTCTGTAACCAAAACTCATGAGAGCAATGTTGCCAATGAGACAGTGAACGTTAAAGGGGGTGGAACCCTGGAAACTGAAGTTGTGGGAGATGTGGATAAGAAAGCTTCTACTTCTCAAAAAGTTGGAGCTGCTTCTACTTTTCCTCCCCAATATGGCATGGATAAGATTGTGGACGCTGCTCCTAAGGTTCCTCCTGTTGATGGAAGTTGAAGTCTTCTTTGGAATGATTCAAAGTTTTCACGTTTTGCTTTTTTTTCTTTTTTCTTTCCACTGTACTAGAGCTCGGTCTTCCTAACGAGTTGTCTCCTTAAGGCTGCCAAGAGCTCGGTCTTCCTAACGAGTTGTCTCCTTAAGGCTGCCAAGACAATTTTCTTCTTTTTTGTTGCTGTTTGTGAGGCCAGTTGTGCCTTTGTTGGATGATGAAATTTTCCTTTTGATTTTGCAATCTGATGCTTTCTTGCTTCTATGCCTAAATGTCATCTGTACTGTTTGCCCCCGGTTGAGCATTGTCGGGACCTCAGGGCCGAATAGATGCTCGGTCTAGTTAACGAGTATTTTGTACCACTTTGCTTGGTTTTGTAATGAAAGGAGAGGGTCTTACTTAGGTTTAGGTTGGTTCTGAAAAACAGTTGTTTGCCCGCACTTGGGGCTAAGTAAGATTGGTACTGAAGATTATGCTCTTAGGCAGAACTACTTAAGTCTGTTGCAACTTTGATAACACAAGTGCATTAGGATGGGATAAAGGTATAAAGAGATGTCTTACTCAGGTCCGGGTTGGTTTGAAAAAAAAAACAATTGTTTGCCCCCACTTAGAGTTGAGTAAGACTAGTGTTAGAAGTTTACTCCTGATCGAGTTTAGCCAAGTTTGTTCTAACTCTGCTTGCATGCAGCGATACTGAAGTGTTGATGTGATGATATTTAAGAAATTCTGCGGACTTGGAGATGTTTATTTAAAATATGTTAGTGCGGTTTCCACCAATTAATTCCACTTGGCTAAAGTTCAATTTTAGTTGCCAAACATAATTCCACCAAGCAGTTCCACTTGGCATGTTTGAGTGCTAAATAAAATTAAATCCCGTTCAGTTGTTATGAAACTAAGTCCGTTTGGGTTAGACCAAAGCTAAATTCGTTTGATAAATGTCAAAACTAATTCTGTTTGGTAAACACCGAAGCTAGATCCATTTCATAAACATCAAAACTAATTCTGTTTGGTAAAAACCAAAGCTAATTTCGTTTGATAAACACCAAAGCTAAATCCATTTGATAAACATCAAAGCTAATTCCGTTTGGTGAACACCGAGTTGATTACAAAAATCTCTTGCAATGAAACTGGTCAGATAAAAATTTGAGAGAAGTGGGGAGGCATTTGCATTGATCAAAAGATAAATGTCTTTACACTCTGATAGAGAAGCTAGGGGATAATTCTATTGATAGTATGTCTTGAGATTTGGTACATTCTAGGGCCGAGGTATGGCTCTGCCTTTGAGATCCTCTAGGTAGTAAGCTCCATTTCCAGCAACGGCTGTGACTTTGTATGGACCTTCCCAATTAGGTCCAAGTTTTCCTTCGCCAGGCACCCTTTTTTGATCCACAACTTTCCTCAAAACCAGTTCTCCGGGTGTGAATTGCCTTGGGAAAACTTTTTAGTTGAAACTCTTGATGAGCTGCTGCTAATACGCTACAAGTTTGATCAGTGCTGCTTTCCTTTGGCCTTCTGCCATATCCAGTGCTTGTGCAGTAGCTTCCTCATTACTTGTGCTTTCAAACAGTTCAGATCGGAGGGTTAGGAGACCAACTTCAAGTGGGATAATAGCCTCCATTCCATAAGTTAGAGAGTAAGCACTACTACAAATATAGATAAAGATCACACTTTTTTTGTGTGATGTATGTTTTTTGATCACACCTTTTAAGTTTTATTAAAGTGTGATCTTTGGGAGTGTTTTAAGTGTCATTAAAAAATGATTTCATCACATCTTTTTAAGTGTGATTAATAATATTTAGATCACATCTTTTAAGTGTGATTAAAAATATTTAGATCACATTTTTTAAGTGTGATTAAAAACATTTAAATCACATCTTTAAGTGTGATTATTAACTAATAAAACCTGCGATAAAAAATTTTTTGACAGATTTGAAGAATAATCAATATTATTTTTGTACGCGCATTTGAAAAATATAATACACACTATATATTATATATATTTTGAATCACAACCATATATTGAATGGAATAACGTCATATATTTCATAAAGAAAAATTAAATGTTCAAAAGTATATACAAAAGAATTAATAAAAAGTTTTTAATTGTGATTACATATATTAAAAAATGAAAAAAAAAACCTTCAAAAAACTAAGTTCTTGAATTCTTTAACCATATTTTGCATCTCTCCAGGAAATTTTTGACCTAAAAAAAAAAATTTAATTCAGAAACCGCTAGAAGCATATGAATAAACTTACTATTTTTGTAGAGACTGTTATTGTCTTACAAAAGACAAAATCGGACATTTTCTCATCACACTGACTCTTTATCCCCTGCATCAATAGAAAAGGAATAACGACTTTGATTGTTACTAGTATAAAATGTTTGTGTTACCACATATAAATATGACATATACATAGAATCAATAAATTCAAAATGAAAATCTTCAATGTATGGCCAGATATTTTAAAGTCATAAAACCAAATATATATACAATCAACAAATTTATTGAAAATCTTCCGTGAGACATCATTATATTCATTTGATTCTACGTATCAAAAACAACAATAAACGAGAATTACAAGAAAAGTGGTCGCAGTGATTCTATACTCATGCTTGCTTCCATGTGAAATGACTTTGAACATAAAAGGTGAAACAAAAAAACAAGCCAGAATATACTCTTACCAGCACTACACCTCAACCAGCCACAAAACACACTACACAAAGACAAGGCCAAACATGCACACTACTGATCATCAACCTACTAAAAAGCTCTAGCCCTACTCACTCTCACTCTCACTCTTAGTATTCCTGAGCCACGAAAATACACGACTTCCCACTCATTAATTATTTTTTGTTTTAATCAAAGGTGTTGGAAAGTTGTTTTGTTATACCAACAAAACACAATTCAACAAATGAAAAACAAAAAAACAAGAGAGAAACATACTATGTTAAGAAACATCACACCAAGAATGACAGCATTAGCAAAACCAAAACTCAAAACGTGCATGAAAGAGCACGTGCATCGACATTGTGTTATGAAACATTTATAACTCGTGTGTTTAGTTTTTTATTTTTTATTTTTTTTTATCACTTTGTGTGTTATCTAAAACTAATTACAAAGTCCAAAGGCATGTTTTCGCTAGCCCTCCTTAATTTGTCCAAACGAGTCTCGTGCACACAACATGTTAATGAAATGCTTCAACAGTTTTCTTATCTTCCCTAAATTGCAATGCTAGTCCATTATCTTCCACTTAACTTCCAAAAAGTTGATTACAAATAGCACATATATACATACATATATATACACACTATTTGTAATTTACGAATAAAAAATATGAAATAAGGGTTGTTGAGTTTTAAAATATTGAATCAGTTTAATTTTCTCACGTCGCAATTTTCAAACTTATCAATTATTGTGGGCATTTTGGAAAAATGCAAAGAGTGTGACAAATAATTCACACTAAACAACTTGTATACTTTATATATAGGACAAGTGGTGTGAGTGGTGTTCTGAATTTTTGAATAGTTTGATGATAGAGTAAACTGATTAGCCATTTATAGTTTGATGAAGGTACAAAATTATTGTAATAATTATTGGATATGATAGGTACATGATGAAAAATTGCTGGTAATTACTGAGTAAGATTTAGAGAAGAAAGAAACATCTCAAACTGTTTGAATTTAGTGGCAAGGATGTAAATGATAGTGTAACAAAATTATGGAATTTCTTGAAATTTTAATAAACGCAAGATGGGAAATGCAAGGTATGAAAACTCTATTGTACTTACTCTCTCGATAGTGAGAAAATGCACGATCTGGAGCTCCATTTAGGGATCCTTCATCAATTCCTTCTAAGACAAACCTTTAAGAAATAATGAAGACATAAATTGCATCAGTTAAAAGCTTGAGCCTACAAAACCAAATATTTAGGTGTAGCACTTTCCTCAATCTAAAACTAATGTTTACATTTCAACAAGCACTAACTAGATCACATCACTTTTATTGAACCATGTGGACAATTCAAGCTCTTAATTTAATCAATCTATTAACATCATTCGGTTTTCAAATGCTCTACTGATCCTCATCGTGAAATGCCCATGTATAGTCAAGTTAGATAACCAACCAAAGAAATAATCACAGAATAACAATGATCAATCATTGCTTCAGTAAGAATACAAAATCAAACATTTACCGCAATGTTTGGATATGAAAGGTCCTAAGGAAGTCGTCAAGCTGCCTAATGTGAGCCTATGAAGAAAACACAATGGTTCAAAGACAATGTTTCAAGCACAAATTGTAAGAATTAATAATATAAACATCAATAAAGCAATTAAATTGGACAAACATGCTGTCAATATTATTGAGTAACTAACCTCATAGAAATTAAAGATTATTGAAACAAAAGATATCCAAGAAAATTAGAGTAACAAACCTGCTAAAAATATAGCTGAAACGGTAGCGTTGAAAAGGTAAAATATATACTCACCATGAAAAAAAGGAATGGGAAGAGAGATGATATTGGTAGCGCTGAAAAGGTAAAATAGAAAAACTATGTTAGGGCCCGAACATATATGATAGACAAAATCATATGACTAAGCAGTTCCCGCCATCCATCCATGTTCCCATCATAATGGACTAACATAATTGTAAAATTCTCTAAAACAAACTGAATTCACTAAAATTAGGCAAATAATGTCAACAAAATGACATGTCTTAAGTTAACAACTGATATAGATTTTAAACGCCAACCATTAATAAACAGTTATATAGTTATACCTTTTGAACAATGTCATCAACATTACTTTTTGTTTAATACTAGCTGGAATTGCCAGGAAGATATGAAAGCTTGAAACATTAACCTGAAAAGTGAAGAAAAGATGCACGATGGCAACAAGTATGAAGTACTGATCTTCTACATAACTAACACCACTTTAAAATGTTACTGTTTATATATTTAAAAAATAATAATAACAACCCTCATTGTGAATTAAAGTTTGTGACTTGAAGACAAAATACATGATTCTAAGGAAGTTTGTGTATTGTTTCCAAAGTATACCAAGATCAAAACCTAACCTTTGACTTTGAACTACTTTTTGACCATAGAGGTTTTAACTCCAAAACTAACCTGGCTTGAATGATGCCACCAGGTAAACTGTCCAAAGTAGTAAACGCCACACCAGTATCCTACATGAAAGGATCAGTAGCAACTCAGAATAATGGTAAATATAAGGAACAACATTGACCTAACCCATTACGTACATAAAACAACTGAAGAAATCCCAAAAACTTGTAAAATCAAGTATCAGATCTAATCAAAAGCAATGGGTGAAGTCATTAAGTGCATGTCTTAGGTAGACAAATACAAGAATAAAAACAGAGTGATTAAAATAATAATAATAATCAAAACATAACTCAAAATATTACTTTCCACGGGTAGAAAAGATCCAACCTTTTGTCTATTTGATGATGAAAAGGAGAAGAAAAAATTAGTGGAAGTGAAGTACAAAAAAATAAAAGAAAAGGCCCAACTTCAAAAGTACTCCAATGGAGTGAATGTGTATTCATATAAGATCAAGTAACATGAAAATCAAACCAATATGTATTCATATAAGTATGCAGATCCAATGGAGCGAATGATCATAAGCCAATCACAATCTTAAGGTTCAATCTGACATCGCAATGAGTTGAAGGAATGTAAACGATCACCATAAGGGTAGCACAGACTAAATGTTATGCATATACCTTGGGACTGGATTTCAGATTTGGAGAGTATAGATAAAGAAAAATGTATGGATATTGTAAATATATAAGCCTTTGGGGCCTTCCTTTTCTCCTCTATTCTGAAATGTTCATATAGCATGTAGTAAGGTTTAAATCAACTGAGTATTCAACTTTTTAAAAGTCTTGTATAGGGAAAGAGCTGAGTTTTAGATGTATACATAAGGAAAGCCGTGTGCATCAAAAAATACAATCATATGTTAATTGAAAAAAAAAATTGTGGGTAATTAAAACATAATTGATTTGATTAAAAATGTAAAGTCATGATTCACATCACCAACTTTACCTTTTCCATATGTTGGATGAGAAGAGAAATTGCTTTCTTAGTGTCCACTGTTTGTTTTTGTTGAAACAAATATTTCACTGCTGCTACTGCAAGGCTTGAACTTCAAGAAGTCAATCTCTGCATTGCATTCCCATCCACTATCATTAGTCAAGCTTGAAATGATTGTATATTCTTTATAAAATGTACAACGTTTTGATACACTCTCCTTCTAGATACATATATTTGATATTTTCATATAGGATTCCATTGGTAACACGTATAATTCCAATCTACCAAAAAAAAAAAAAAAAAAAAAAAAGAAGAAGAAGAAAAAGAAAAAGAAGCATTTTAAAAGAGTGAAGTTCTGATTTTAGTATTATTGTTACAACCACTTTCAACTATGAAAAATGTGTCATATTTAAATGATTAAAGTATCAGCACTCATTCTATATCTCATTATTTGTTGTTGAGAAATGTTTTAGAGAGACAAAGCCCATTTCAATGATTAAAGCCCAAGTAGTTTGTACCATTGAATGAATTTTGACAATAACTTGATAGAAAGAGTTCCACATATAATTTTCAAAATAATATTACATACATTCTAAGGAGTGAAGATAACTAAATCAATCGACATTGTCATGTAAGTATGTTTTACATATTTAAGTAATGAACTAGTATGACCAATTCTGAAAATGTTATTGAATTGGATTTTATATAAAGACATTCCCAAATATTAATATTTTTGCATATTTTCATGTAAGTGAAAATATACTCTATTAATAATTGAACGCTCTAGCCACAAATTTGAGAATGATAGTTTCTATTAATTATTGCAAATGTTCCCATAAATGGTAATAACAGTGTAAGTATCATTGTAAGTAGAAAGGATGTTGGATAGGTCAAAAGATAAAATAAGCTTAATAAGCAGAAAGAATTATAATTTGGAGATTCAAGAAAACCATTTTAAAAAAACAATTTCTTTTCAGCATGTATTTGGAAAGGGAACATAAAATAATACAGAAGGTTACACATCAAACCTAAGCATCAATAATATTTTTTTAAATCAAAAAATTTCACAATGTATTTTTTTCTACCCTCTTTGGAAGGGGTGTTAAAGTTATAGTTGGCATCTATAGTAATCTAATTAATATAAAGGAAAAGGTGATAAACATAATTGAAAAATATGAATATAAAGGAAAAGGGCTGTCTGGTTGCTTGGAAAAGGTTGGACTAGAGAATAAAGTAAGATTTAAAGGTTAGATCTTTTATTATCTAAAACTTAATGAAACAGAGAAATTTTTAAAAACTATGGAAATTGTTCAACTAAATATAGAAAATGTCAACTCTACTGACAAGTCAGATGTTAGATTTTAAATTAAACAACTACTTGGCTTACATGGTGCTCTTTTAATTGGCAATCCCAGCACTAAATTATGTTCCAAAGTTTCTGTTGTTTGTCACAGTTTCACATTATTCCATTTTTCTTCCCAACATACTATACAGCTAAGTAAGAGTCGACATTATAAATGGTCTTTCATCTGATGTGTTAAATACTTGTACCATTAGCTTTTCAGAATGTGGAGGTATTGAAATTGAAGAGAATTGGGACAAGGTAATTAATAAAAAAATCTTTTTACTGTATTGACAGATTACTATTTTAGTCTGTCTGATCCCATTGTTTGATTTGACCCATTTTGTGTCATCAAGTAGTTAGCATACTCCACAAGTAGTCCTGTCTCATGGTTTCAAAGTAATTTTAATAATTTTAGACACTCGGCTGTTGTTATAGCATGCACACACATACACACCCCAACTTGTTGCCATGTAGTGTAGATTTTAGGATCCACCCAGCCTATGTGTCCTTGCGTAGTTGTTTCATGTCCCAAGTTCATGTCAATGTTTCATAAGTCATCACTGATTGGACATAAATTTGGGTTTGGGGCAGGAAACATGTTTATTCAATTTGTCTTTCTTACAGGTTAAAACTATCTCTCCTCTAACTGAAAAACCTATGACATTGGAGGCATGTGTGCCTGAGAAACCTATGACATTGAAAATTGATGAAGAATAATGAATAAGCCTTGTTTTATGCACTCTAGTTTTACAATGCTATACTAGCAAGTCATACTATTGCTAATAGATTTTCAGTGTCAATTCATATTTTTTGCCTAATTGTTGTTCAGAAGATCAAATTAAACCAAGCAAACCAGAGGTTATCATCAGGACCATTAGCTACAGAAAGCTCATTCATGGAGGAAGCTAATTTCAAAGTGCAAAGGAAAGGAAAGAGATAATTCATAGGTACAAAGCAAACCGAACCCAGACAAATCTAAATCGACCTAGTTGCACACCAATATATATATATATATATATAATATCATATACACTAGTAAAAACATATTATAATGATCAACAAGGTTCAACAAGCCTTAGTCGGCACCAAGCTTCATGACATAAACAAATGATAAGGGGGTTCGACAAGGGGAATGACAGGGAATGCTCGATTTGAGTTTGTGTACCTTAAGAATCCCCAGTCGGCGGGACATACAGAGAAGGGGACAGAGAGAGATAGAGAGGGCGAGAGAGACAGAGATACTTGGGGTAATGGATCGACGGTGTTGCGACGATGGTGCTCTTGTGCGCTGACGGCGATGCTTGTTACCCGATGGCAATGGAGACGAACTGACAAAGCTTGAACTGACGACGAGAGTGGAGAAGACGAAGTAGACGACTGGTGAAGATAGGTGAAGAGAATAGGAGAAGAGAGAGAAGGCAGTGAGTGAGGAGGTGGAGGTGGAGGCGGCGCCATCATGAAGGCGGCGACAGTGGTGGTTGCCGATGGCGCCACCAGAGGCAACGATGTAGGAGGCGGAAGAGATAAAGAGTGAGAAGAGTGAGGAGAGTGAGAGATAGAGTAAGAGGAAGTGTTAGGTTAGGGTTTAGACCTTGTATAATATATAAAAGGTTAGGGTGATTAGGTTAGGCTAGGATTTAGATTTTGTATAAATATATATAATCACACTTATTTGAAATGTGTGATAAAAAAATATTATCTCACTCATTAAATTAAGTGTGATTAAAAAATTATTTTAATTTTTTTAATCGCACTTTTAATAAAACTGAGATATTTTTAATTCTTCTTATGGATTTTCAATCACATGTTAATTAAAAGGTGTGATTAAAAAGTATATATATAATCACACTTAATTAAAAAGTGATATAAAAAATAAATATTATCACACTTAATCAAATCAAGTGTGATTAAAATATCAATCTAATTTTTTTTATCACACTTCTAATAAAAGTGAGATATTTTCATTTGTCAAAGTGTGATCTTTAACTCTTTTTGTCGTAGTGAAGGTGTTTCCCCTGTTGAGCGTCGTGTCGCGGTTCGATAAGCCCATAACATGTGGGGTAACTCTTCAATTCATTTTCTTTTTGCACATTTGAACCGCTTCTTTACCCCGTTGATGATGGCTTTGTTTGACGCTTCTGCCTGCCCATTACTTTGTGGGTAGCCCAGAGAAGAGTTCCGATATTCGATTTTGAGGTTGGCACAAAACCTTTAGAAGATCTTTCTGTCAAGCTGTGTTCTATTGTCTACAATTAGTACCCGCGGGATGCCGAAACGGACCACGACGTTCCTCATGACAAACCACTTTGTGTCCGCTTCTTTGATACTTGCCAATGCTTCGACTTCAACCCACTTAGTGAAATAGTCAGTTGTAGCGATGAAGAATCGTCAATTCCTAGTGCCTCGTGCCAACGGTCGAATAATATCCAAACCCCATTAGGCCAAGGGCTATGGGCTGGTGAGTGGAGTGAGAGTTTTGGTTGGCTGATGAATTAGTGGAGCAAACCTCTGACATTTATCGCACTTATGAACGTACTGCTGTGCATCTTGTAGTATCCGTGGCCACCAGTACCCATGAGTAAGGGCTCGGTGCACCAGTGACCTTCCACTGATGTGACATCCACAAATCCCATCATGAATTTCGTAAAGAACATTTTCGACCAGACTTGTATGCACACACAAAAGATAAGGACCGAAATAGGAGCGTCTGTATAGTTTCCCAGATAGTATGACCCAGAACCGAGTTGAACTATGTCAGATTTTGTTGGCTTCCTTTTTATCTTCAGGATGAGTGCCAGATTTCAAAAAAACAAGTATTGGATCCATCCAGCTTGGCTCTAGGTTACTGCAGAGGACTAGAGATGCAATGCTTGGTTCTAGCATGAACTCAACCAAAACTTTTCTAGCGTCTTTGGCATCTACTGATGAGTGTAGACGTCCCCCGAACGCCCCGGGAGGGTGAGCTCCCGTTCTGTTCATTTATGGGGTTCACTACAGTTCGAACTCGATTTGTGTCACGGTTCTTAATCTGAACCAAAGAGTCCAAATCCGGCAAATCGTTTTGAGAAACAGATTTTTCGAAAAGAAGTGCCAAACATGGACTGCTTTGCCAGATACAGAGTCGCCACCTAAATATTTTTTTTATGGGGGAATTTAGGAAACCCTGACTCGGTGCCGAAGGCCACATGTCCGTCATCACTGGAGTTGTCTCGGCTCGGGAGCTTGGGTACGATCGGGGAAGGTCAGCTATGAGCACCCCCTTTCGCCCGGTCCGAAGACCGAGCTCTACTAACCGTGATATCCATTTTTGAAAACTTTATGTGTTCTTATTCCATTTCTTAGCCTAGAATTACTATGTTATACGCACAGCAAACAAGTATAGACTAGATTGCCTAATTTGGAAACAAGCATTGCATATCCGTTTGTTTTGAAAAGCGCTTTGGAATTTGCTACTTGCAAGTAGGCTAAAATACGGATTTCAACGAGTTTTTCCAACTCAAACAATCCAACCTTCACCCACAGGCATTCAAACAATAATATCACATAAGCATTTAGCCACATGGCAAACATACTGTCATGGCAACATTCACACGCATGCGAGATGCTAAAGCATAAATACTTACATAGTACTCCGTGCCAAAACAATAAACTAGTTAGCAAACATGCGTGATCCTAGTTCATGTTAGAGTGGCTAATGCAACGCATGCAAAATGCAATTAGAGTAGGCTCGGCTAACCTAAGCATGGCATGTGAAATGCAGTCAATTGATGCACGTATTCAATTTGGAATTGAAGTACAAATGCAGTTAGCATGATGTACCGAGCCCGGTGCATGCAAAGCAAATGTATGAATCCACGCATGCATTGCATGAGGTATGCTAATTTAAACGTGCCCTAATACTAACCATCAAAGCAGGTAAATAAAAGGGAAGAAAGAAGTGGGGATTGGAAGACATACACACACTCACCCACACTTATTACAGATTTGCCCTCGCCCAGAGGGACCAAATAAATAATACAAATTAATTAACTACGCAAGCTAATTAAACATTACAAATTTCATAATCAGCTAACAAACTAAGTAAGCTAGGAAAAACAATAAACCGCCTCGGGAGGAGAGCCAGATGCAGCGCGTGCTCGGATCTTGCTCGGAAGTGCACCGCCATGCATAGCCTGCCTCTGTTTTCCCTGCTCTGCCCCTCTGAAGACTGCCAAAGTCTCAAGGATGCTTCTCTGGATACTGGGAATCACTACCGGCTGAGTAGAGTCACCACCGGCAGCAAATTGTGGTCATCGGCACAAAATTGATCCATCGGCAGAAGAATAATTGCCGGTCGGCAATGTACACTGCCGGTCGGCAAAGAATGCCTGCAGAACCTGCAACTCACAGCAGCAGAGGACAGAACTTGCATGGCAATACAATTCAAGCAATGTATGCAC
Source organism: Camellia sinensis (assembly GCF_055761805.1). NCBI lineage: Eukaryota > Viridiplantae > Streptophyta > Magnoliopsida > Ericales > Theaceae > Camellia > Camellia sinensis. The sequence continues at coordinate 4,822,349 of NW_028128987.1, forward strand.
TAATCATGCCCCCTATCATGTTTGTGACTCAAAGGGGCATGTGTCTCGATTTTCGGACCGCCAATCACGCATTTCCATGCATGACGGCCCAAAGGATCAAGTGTGCAACTTTCATGTCAAATGAAATGCAAACCAAACAAACAAGCCAAGGCCCAATTCCCATCACCAAATCAAGGAATAAGGCATGCATGCAAGATGCAATGCAACCTAGGCATGCAATCTAAGGATGCAACATGGCATGGCAAGACACTTATGCAAGCATACAAGCAAACATGAGGCAATGCAAATTGATGGAAAGATGGACTTACACACGATTTAGGCAACTCTAATTAGGCCTAAAACAATGGCCAAAGTGACCAAAACAAAGGACTAAACACATACACACATGCACATGTTGAAGGCCTAAATGCTTAAGTATCAAAAGACTACTTCTAAGCACACTTAGAAAGGAATGATCATGGACATATGACATGCATTATAAGCCTTGAAAACATGTAGGAAATGATGTCAAATTAACCTACCAATGCAAGCTATGCATGAGTCCAAACCTAAGGACCTAAAACATGACCATATGACTCATGATGCAAATGACCAAATTGAATCAAAACAGCCCCAAATCATGCAAAAGTAAGCCTCAAGAACCACTTAGATGGCATCCAAATGACCTAATCTTAGAGGCATACACAATGGCATAAACATGAAGCATGAAACATCAATTCTTGAAACATCAAAAGGGTCATGAAATGCAAGCATATGAGCATGATAAGAGGACTGAAATAACATGGTGGATAGTCCCAAACCACTAAATCGATACAAGAATGTCATGCTATATATACATTCGTACACTTAAGGCCAACAAGCCGGAATGCAAAGGAGCTATACTAAACATGCCAAATCCGACCCAAACAACTATGGACAGACCTCTAGCATGGCAAAATAAGCACACAAGCTTCACAAAACTAGACCTAAAACATGCTCGAACGAAGGCTAACAACCTAAGGCATATTAAGGCAATAACATGGCATTACATGGTAGGTATGCTAAGCATGCATGGTGTACCAAGACCAACACACAACAAGGCTATATCATGGCATAATAAGCATGGAAAACAATCAAGACATGATCAATACACATTCTAACATGATGCTCTCTCAAGAGGCCAAAAAGGGTCCCTTTTAAGGACAACAAGGGGAGGGGGTGGCCCTCCCATTTTGGAGACTTCAAGACACCATCTCCGCCACTGAAATCCCTCAAGATTTTAGTGGTGAAGAGGCCCAAACACCAAAGTCTCGAAACTCACTCAAAATGGCTCAAAATGGGTCCTTTCAAGGCCTAAGAGGGGTCAAACACCTCCAAACCACAAAACACTCTAAACAAACAATTTAGAGGGCCTAAAAACAGAACGTTTTTGTATTATACACCAAGCTCAAAAACGAATTTAAGATAGGTAGAAATACAATGCAAAATTGGGGAATAAAGAGGCAAAATTGTTACCCTTGAAGACCCCTTTAACAATGGTGCTCCAACAGCTCCTTCTAGGTTGAAAACAGCTCCAAAACTTCAAAACCAACCTCTTAGAACCTCAGTAGCTAAGTGAAGGTGAAACACTATGTGTTTGTGTGCAATAGTAAGACACAAATGCACTTTAACACACACAAGATGGAGATATAGAGATAGAAAGTGTATGGTTTCTAACCCTAGAACTCAAAACCCTAAAAATGGCTGTCTAAAAATATCTCAAGTCTCTCAAGTGTCTAACCTAAGGCCAAGAGACAAGGCTCTCTCTTATAGAGCCTTTTGTCTTGTAAAGCTTACAAGACAAGCTTCCAAAGAGGGAGATCCCTCCATACACGTGTATGGAGGGGAGCCAAAAGTAAGACAGTTGTGACAAAATATCTGCAAAAGCAGATGCACAGTAGTCGGCCGGCCAAAGATGCCATTTTGACAAAATGTAGTGCCGACCGGCAACAACAAGTGCCGACCGGCAACAAAAAGTGGCGATGGCAGCAAAAACCAACCGGTGGCCTCTAGCCACTGCCGGTGGTGTGTGTGGATGCCTCACAAGGCATTCCATGCCCCTCCAAGGCAAAACACAAGTGTTTGGTGTGAAACCAGACACAAAACGGTCAAGTTCGGAGATCCTGAGGCAGGGCGCGTAGCCGAGAACTCCGGGAACTCCAAACGAACACAAACAAGGGATAATCACCGAGTGTTCCAATGGTGACGTCCAAGTCTTGAGGACGGTCAAAAATGGGGTGTCTACAATGAGCCGAAGCAAGCTAGAGCATCAGCATGGATGTTTCTGTCCCGATTGATTCATTCTACTCGTATGGACTGGAATTTCTTGAGTAGATTCCTGGCCTTGCTTGTATACATGGCCATTCTTTCGTCTTGTGTTTCGTAGACCCCAGTAAGCTGGTTTACCACCAATTGAGAATTGCTAAAAACCAGAAGTTACTCTGCACTGAAGTGTTCGGCACTACGTAAACTAGCCAATAGTGCTTCGTATTCCACCTCATTGTTAGAAGCCTTCTAACCAAGCCTAAGAGTTTACTCCCAAATAAACCCTTCTGGTGACATAAGTACTACCCCTGCTCCCGAGCGTCGGTTATTGAATGATTTGTCAACATAGAGCTGCCAGACGTTACCAATAAAGAGTTTCCATGCTTCTGAAGCGCATTGCTTTCCTAATTTGGTGGTGCATGGCACCTGTGCCAAACTGGAGTTCTCGGGCTCAGTGCTCTGGGTGGGAGTGAATTCTGCGACGAAATCCGCCAAGACCTAGGCCTTGATTGCTGTCCTGGGTTGATTTCGAATGTCAAACTCACCAAGTTCGATAGCCCGTTTCACTGTTCGGCTGGAGAAATCAGCTCGGCTGAAGATAGATCTGAGGAGGAATTTAGTGAGGACATTGATGGTGTGACCTTGAAAGTAATGTTGCAGCTTTCTTGAGGCGATGAGTAGTGCGTAAGCTAAATTTTCCAAGGGTAGATACTGTGTCTCGGTGTCTAGTAGGGTCTTGCTAACATAGTATACTGGCCTTTGTTCCTTGTCAACCTCTCGAATCAATACCGCGCTTACAGCGTGATCCGAGACTGCTAGATGTAGGTAGAACTCCTCCTCTGATTCTAGAGTGGACAGGAGAGGTGGTGTACTGAGGTATTTTTTGAGACCTTGCAATGCTTCGGTACATTCAGGACCCCATTCAAACGTAGCCTTTTCTCTTAGTAGTTGGAAGAAGGGCTTCATCCGATTTGAAGACTTGCTGATAAACCGATGCAGGGCGGCCGCCATTCCAGCCAGCTTGTGTAGCTCTTTAGCCTTTGTTGATACTTCAAGCTCTTGTATTGCTTTGATTTGATCCAGATTTGCCTCGATTCCTCTGTGAGTAACCATGTACCCTAAGAACTTCCCTGTTCTTACCCCAAAAGTGCACTTCGAGGCATTAAGGCGAAGCTGATGGTTCTTTAGGATACCAAAGACTTCTCTTAAGTCTGCGAGGTGGTTTGTAGCGAGTTTTCTTTTCACTACCATATCATCTATGTAAGCTCCCATGGTTTTTTCGAGCTAGTCCTTGAACATTCGAGTGATCATTCGCCGGTAGGTTGCCCGGCATTCTTGAGGCTGAACGGTATTACTTTGTAGCAATAAGTGCCTCTTGGAGTGATGAATGTTGTCTTCTCCTGATCTGGGCCGAATAGTGGTATCTGGTGATAGTCACTATAAGCATCCAGAAAGCTCATACGCCCATGTTCTGTTATTGAATCTACCAATTGATCAATGTGAGGTAGAGGAAAACTGTCCTTGGGACAGGCTCTGTTCAAGCAGGTGAAGTCAACGCAGACTCTCCATTTTTCGTTCTTCTTCTTGACTACAACTGTGTTGGACAGCCACTGTGGGTATTGAACTTCTCTAGTTACCCCCGATGCTAGGAGTTTTTCGACCTCGGCAATTACTGCTTCAATGTGCTCAACTGAGGATCTCCAACTTTTCTGTACGATAGGCCGAGTGGAGGGGTTGTTGTTGAGTTTATGGCAAGCAAGATTTGGGTTAAACCCTGGAGTATCATATGCTGACCATGTGAATACCTCCATATTTTTCCTCAACAATTCCAGTAACTGAAGTTTCTCATCAACGCCTAGCGAGGTACCGATAAGGAAGTACTTTTTTGGATCATCCTCCTTTACTAGGACTTTCTCTAAATCCTCTACTATCTTTTCATCTGGGGCTCCTCCTACATCCTCCAAGACTGGTTGTTCGGCCACTTCCACTGTCTGCACTCGATTGCAAAGTTGTTTAGCCTTCATAGCTACCATGAAGCAATGTTTCGACGCAACTTGGTCCTCTAAGATCTGCTCTACTCCATGTTCCGTTGGGAAGTGGGTGAGCTGGTGGTAGGTTGAAGGGACCGCTTCCATTTGGTGAATCCAAGGACGACCAAGTATGGCGTTGTAAGGAGAAGGTGTATTAATAATTAGAAATTCTATCTGCGGGGTCTTCGTTCTAGCCACAACTGACAACACTATCCTGCCAAGTGGCCATTCAGGCTGTGAATTGAAGCCAACCAATGGAGTCGCTACTGGGGAGAGGTGCTGCTCAGAGAGACTAAGCTTCTTGAATAAGTCGTAATACAATATATTTGTTGTACTGTCCTGATTTACCAGGACTCGTTTTACGTAAAATCGTTTCTCAATTCCCATAGTTATAATCAGTGCATCAGTATGTGGGTGTTGAATGCCTTCTAAATCCTTTTTAGTAAATGAAACAGTGCACAAGGGGGACATGGGTACTGTGAATACCTTTTTCGGCGCGAGCCCTACAGACTTGACCTGTTGAATTTGCACAGCTTTGGCAATTTCTTCTTTCAGTGCCTCTTCGTGTTCTTGGGTAGTTGTTCCATGGATTACATTAATTACCAACCGAGGAGGGTGCTCAATGTCCAGTTCTGGTAGGGGGTTCTCCTATTCGGCCACAGCTTTATCCTAATCAATGTAATCTCAGAGGTGTCCAGCAGCTACCAAGTTTTCCAGGTGTTGCTTCAGTGCTCTGCAATTTTGAGTCATATGCCCCCTGTCTTGGTGATAGGTGCATTTGAGCTTCTGATTATGCCGAGCTGGATCTCTTAACATTTTCGGCGGCCAAATAAAGAATAGATCTCTCTTGATCTTTTCCAAAATACAATAGATTGGTTCTTTGAATATGGTCACGACTGCTTCGTGAGATTTGGACTTGTCTACTTCATTTACCGTGAGTCCTCGATGTTCCCCTCGGTCTACTTTCTTCTTGTGCCGAGCTGTTTGTTCAGTTGACGCTACCTCGATGAGGATCTGATCATCTTTGAGGCAAGCATACTATTCAATCCTGGCAAGCAAATCTTTCAGTGTTGTGGCCGGGCGCTTGGTAAGTGATTGTCTCAACTTATTTTCTGGCGCAGACCATGTTTCAAAGACATCACGGCCATCTGTTCACTGCAAACGTTTTCCTCCAAGTCATTGTACTCTTGCCAATACCTCATAGCATAATTGCATAATGTTTCTTCTTGTTCCTTTCAGAGATCGAACAGTGTATCCAGCTTTTTCGGGATCTTAGTGTTGGAGATGAACCTGGCTAAGAACACTTCGGAGAGGTGCTTCCAGTCGTAAATTGATCCAGCGGGGAGTTGATCGAACCATCGAAGTCCGGATTCTCCCAAGCTGGATAGGAAGACTTTGCACATCAGTGTTTTGTCTTGGCTCCATAAAGACATCATCTGTCTATAATGGCTGATGTGCGTTAGTGGGTCTAACTTCCCATCGTATGACTTGAACTTTGGTGTGGTAAATTTCTTGGGGTGTCTCATGGCCTCTATTTCCGAGGAGAATGGGGAAGAGACAAGCCTATCCAATGCTCAATGCTCTCTCTGGTAGATGGTACGGTCAAGGTGATCTTGTCGTTGCTCATTTTTCCTGTTACCAATCAGCCAAGTACGAAGGTCTTGAGGGGGTTACTCTGTCTGCTGGCTAACTATCTTCTGCCTCTTAGCCCTTTTCCGGCGTGAGCCACGGGTGTGGCTGCTCGCCACCTCACTTTGTACCAGGATTGATTGGCTCTGATGCCCAGACTTATTTCTGGGAACCTTCTTCACTGGTAGTTCTCGAGATAAGCTTCTCTGTCGTAGGCGAGAGGGCTTTGCATCAGTTGTCTTCTCCGTCGAGTCACCCATCACCTTTTTGAGTTGCGCTTTCAGCTCTTGTATCTCCATTCCCATGGAGTCTATGATTCGATCCCTGTAATCTTTCTCCATAAGACAGTGATGAGAATAACCTCTAGCGAAGGGAATCAATGCTCAACAGATTCGAGGGTCTGAATATTTTTTCCGGATTGTTCTTCTAGGATTGTTAGGAGTGCCAAGCCTTTGTCCTTTGTCTTCTCCATCTATGGAGTCTGTGTCGAAGGGGGGACGTCCTCAATCCCCATCGTTGAAACCAAGTGCATAACTCGGAGACAAAGCAGTCCATGTTCACTGCACCAATTGTGTGTACTGAATACCACACTAGATAATTGTGGATCAAAGCTCCGCACTTGATTGGACTATCCAGGAATTGAAGCCCTGCAATAAGGAGCATCGTCAGAGCTGTCCAGCTGGGGTTGGCCAGATGACTCCTCCAGTGTGGGAATGAGTAATCAGAGAAGAAGCAAGGTGCTCTCTAAGTGCAGAGAGCTAAGTTTCAGTGAGTACAGTTTTGCTTAAATCAGTTACCTTCAATGTGAAGTTAGTGTAGTATATATATATGACTCCTTGCTTGCTACCCAAGATGGTTTTATGGAGCTCTAGTGTTGCCAAGTTTTCCATTAGCATTGCCTAAGGTAGGGGACCCTCTGGTAGTTGTCATGGGGTGCATATGCTCATTGTAGTCATGTTGATAACAAACCATATTCCTCTGATTAACTATTTCTGTGATTCTAGGTGTAAGGGACCAGCTGAGGTGGCGACTTGCACATGCATATACTCACAGCTTCCACGTTTCTCTGGTGTGTTCCTTTGGCTCAGCATTGTTGTGCCCCAGCTCGGCCCTCTGTGGGATTGCTAGTAGAAATGAACCGGCCCAGTATGATATCTTTGCGTGGGCTCGGCCTCTTTTGGGTTCTATCTAAGGGTCAAGTCCTGCTGCTCGGCCCAACCTAGCATCGTGGCTGGATTAACCTTTCCACCACAGGTTGGGCTCAAGTGCTTGAGGACTTAGATGGATTGTTGACAATGTAATTGGGCTGAACCGATTAGCGCACTTGCTTATCCTGTTTATCAGGTCTTGAGTTTAATGGATTGGGCCGGCCCAGGGACAAGATTCGACCCATTTCATATTTAGCCCCTTCAACATTCAATAAATGTCTAATAATCTTCACATTTAATTATTTATTAGGTGAATTTGTCACTAGTGTAACTAGAAATATTAGAGAGAGACATAGAGAGAGAGAGAGAGAGAGAATAGGGTAAAGGAATCAAATCTCTTGTTTGGTATATCCAAATCACTAGGAATTAAGACGGAGTCTATCCCTAATCGAATGTGTGACCAATGGTTGCCAATAGAACTGCACATTCTTGGTAGGATGGATATTCGAATCTCTTCATCTGTTCCTATCTTTTCCATTTCTTTTTACTAACAATTATGCGTGTAATTGAAATATTTAAATAAAAAAATAAAAATAAAAATCAGATGTGTTATGTAATGGAATACCTAATGCCGGGTGCATATGTCTCTTAGTGGGTGTCTTTACCAACGAACATAAAGATTATTGAGTAATTAGCTGTTGATGAACATTTTGAAAAACAAGTATGCTAGAGACCAGATTAATCCATTCAGAAAAATTTGGGTAAGTGATTGTGTGGTGAAAATCAATTTGTATAATTTGAGATTTATATGTAGAATAAATCTAAATCATAAAATGAAAAATTTTAGATAATTTCTGAGAATTCGTAATATTATTCTTTGAAAAATTATTTTTTATCACTCAACTATCAAATAAGTGTTTAGTAACATTTTTTATTTGGAAAATTTTCTACTCTACTATTAGTTTAAAGTAGTACATGGTAATTTTCTATTTTTTATGTTTTAGATTTTAAAATGTATTGCACAGTTTAGTTACTTTTTTCAAATTTATTTATAAAAAAATGTATAAATTAAAATTTAAAGCTAGTTTGGGTGGGGAAAATGAAATGTAAAATAAAAAGCACTCACTTTCATATAATTTTCTCTTTTTTAGGGTAAAAATATTTTTAAACAGATTTATATTATTAAAAAAATTAAAAATAAAATTTTGAAACAAATCTAACCAGACTGAATGATTATTATTTTACACATTTCTAAAATTTATAATTTTAAAACCTATTATCATGATCTATCAAACAAGATTAGTACATTTTTTGTTTTTATTATTTTTTGAAATTTGAAAATATCACAACTTTCATCGCACATTTCTTTTTATTTTTATTTTTATAAAATTATATATTTCAAACCTACTTAATGAGATCTTTATTGAATATAAATTACGTAAAAATTAAAAAATATGAATTTTTTTATGAAGTAATTGTACACACCTGTTAGTGTGCTAACATGAAAATTATTCATACGCATTATCGATTTCCAATTTTCCTTGTTAATATAGAAACTTCTCATTTTATTTTGTTATAATATATGCATTATTTGTTTTATCGAAAAAACTATTTCTTTTATTTTTAATTTCAAAAGTCGCTTAGATGAATTTATTTCATTTCATTTCATTTAGTTTTAAACTAATTGTTACATGAATAATTAGAAAGTGAGAAATTCTCTATTTGGTGAAACAGAGAAATTTCTCAATTTCCAAAACAAAGGAATTTTTAGTTTCTGTAAAAAAATTATATATATGTTTGTAGGAGAGAAATATTTCATTTTTCAAAGTTTTTTAATTGATTTTTATTTGAATAATTAGAAAATATTTTATGGAAATTGAAAAGTTTATCAATTGAGGGACTTCCGATTCAAAATTGTGAAACTTCTCAAAATTACGAAAATTTTGTGAAATATTTTATTTGCTTTAATTTTCAATTGACTATTGCATACTAAGAAATTATAAAATGAAAATTTTCTTAATTTCTTAGAAGTGAAAATTATAAAATTTAATTGAGAATTTTTTAGTTTTCTAAAATTCAAAAATTTGAATAAAGTTTCACAATTTCATTCCAAATTTTCCTTTTGGAGATGAAATTTCTTGGTTATTAGGATGACATTTATAATTTTTTGGTAGGAATTTTTCATTTTCATTTATCAAATTTCCTAAGTTTGTAGAAAATTTCCATGTTTTTAAAATCATAAAGAAAATTTTCAGCTTCTTGATCTTTTACAAAAAATATAATTGGATGAAATTTCACAGTTTCATCCCAAAATTTATATCATAAAATTTACTATTTTTGGATTAAAATTTCCTTTTCTTTTTTTTCCTTGTTGGGAGGGGTGTGGTTTATTTACATGAAAATCCCTTAAACTATTGAGAAATATTATTTTGACCCCCATACTATAAAAATATACAAATGGACTCCCTAAATTATTGAGAAGTATCACTTTGTTCTTTAAAATATAAAAACATACAAATGGACCTCTTAACTATAAAAACGTACAAATTAAACTCTCTAACGAAAAAGGTCAAAGTGAAACTTTCTATTTCATAAATGAAATAGAAATTTCTCCTACTTATAGGGTTAATTTTTCACAACATTAAAAAGAAAGAAAAAGTATCATATCATTAGGTCGCCACATTGTTCCATGATTAATCTTATTTTATTTTATTTTAAGATAAATTATAAATACATCCTTTGAGATTTAATTAAAATACAAATCACTCCCTGTGGTTCTGAAAATTACATCCACTCCCGAGGTTTTTAATTTTATAACAAATTGCCATTTTTATTAATAAATCACTAAGTCAATTAACAGTTTTTAATAATGTTAGAAATATATTTCAATTAATAATTTATGTAATTTTATTATTATATAGGAGAGCAATTATGAATTTCATTTTTTTAGTTAATTCTATCAAATAAAAAAATTCTAATAAGAGGATATTTGTAATTTTTCAAACTACAGGAGACAATCTATACTTTAAGCAAATCTCAGGGAGTGTATTTATAATTTATCTTTTATTTTATTATCTTAATGATAACTTATGGGGATTATATTTCAATATTGATTATTAGTCGACTTTCTATAAAATAAATTCATAAACAATTAACTGGAAAGTATGTATAGCATCTATATATATATATATATATATATATATATATATATCTATACTATATATTAAGTAAAAGGGGATTTTTAACCCTTAAGGCTTGTGGGAGCTTCAATATGCCAATTCTAATTTTCTAATTTTTTGGTTTTTTTTTAAAAAAAAATTAATCTCAGCATATTTATTAACTACTCTCAACCCACAAAACTTTTTGACTTCTCTCATAATTACTGCAGTACCTTTTCCAAAACAAATAATTTGTATATTAAAAAAAATTTAAAACAAATATAAATATCTATATCTATATCTATCTATTTATTTATATCTATGGATTTTTAATCCTTAAGGCTTGTGGGAGCTTCAATATGCCAATCTTAATTTTCTAATTTTTTGGTTTTTTTTTAAAAAAAATTAATCGCAGCATATTTATTAATTGCTCTCAACCCACAAAACTTTTTGACTTCTCTCATAATTACTGCAGTACCTTTTCCAAAACAAATAATTTGTATATTAAAAAAAATTTAAAACAAATATAAATATCTATATCTATATCTATCTATTTATTTATATCTATCTCTAACCCACAAGTTTTGTGGGAGTTTCAATATCTGAACCTTAATTTCTTAATTTTTTTGATTTTTTTTTGAAAAAAAAACTTAACACTTATTAAATTTTTCCAAGTCTTTTTAATTTTTCCAATACACATACTCTTTTTAACTTTTCACATACCTATTGCAAACAATGAGTTTCCTTTTTGTTTTCTCCTTCTTGACTTCTCACTTCTACACTTTCAACTTCAGTGACCACGTAAGCAAACAGTAAGTCTTCTTTTTGTTTTCTCCTTCTTGACTTTTCCTTTTGTTTACTGTTTTAATATTGTAGTTAGATAACCCATAAAAATATTTGTGATTTGTCTAGCGAATAAAAAATTATAATTTGATTTTTTAATATGATTGATGTTAGATAAATATAAACCCTCACAAAGAGAAAAATGTGATTATAATTAGTTTAAGGATTTTTATTTTTTTTTAATGTGATTGTAGTTAGTGTAATAGTTTTTTTTTTCATTTATTTATTTTATTATGGGAAAAATTTGATGTGATTGTAGTTTGTTCAATGGCTCTTTTTTTTAATATGATTGTTGTAGTTAGTTCAATGATTTTTTTTACTATTTTAATTTTATTTTTAATTTTTTAATATGATTGAATTTAGATAAATATAAACCTTCACAAAGAGAAAAATGTGATTATAATTAGTTGAATGATTCTTTTTTTTTTTTAATGTGATTGTAGTTAGTTTAATAGTTCTTTTTTTTTCATTTATTTATTTATTATGGGAAAAATGTGATGTGATTGTAGTTTGTTCAATGGCTCTTTTTTTTAAATATGATTATTGTAGTTAGTTTAATGGTTTTTTTTAATATTATTTAATCTTTTTATTTACTATTTTAATTTTATTTTTAATATTATTGAAGTTAGATAAAAATAAACACTCACAAAGATAAAAATGTGATTGTAGTTAGTTCAATAGTTCTTTTTTTTATAATGTGATTGTAGTTAGTCAATGGTTCTTTTTTTCATTTATTTATTTTTTTTATTATGAAAAAAATATGATGTGATTGTAGTTTGTTCAGTGGTTCTTTTTTTTAATCTGATTTAATCTTTTATTTACTATTTTAATGTTTTTTCTTTACAATTATTTATGAAAAAAATATGATTGTAGTTAGATAGCATAAAAATATTTGTGATTTGATTTGATTTGATTTTTTTTATGATTTGATTTTTAAAGTACCAATTATTGATAATGATTAGATTTTATTTTGAAAAAAAAAAATTGTAATTGATTTTTTTAACTCACTGTGTTTTTTGAAAAAAAAAATTATTGTGTTTTATAAACTATCAATTCACTTAATTTGTGATTTGATTTTTAACTCACTGTGTTTTTTGAAAAAACAAAATGGATTGTACTCATTAGGGTCACATAATGTACCAATTATTGATAATGATTAGATTGTATTTTGTCACGCCCTCAAAATAAACCCATTATATATATCATTGACATTCATTATTTAATGAAAACATTTTTTTAATTCATTCATCAGAGTATTACTAAATAAAAGCATTACATGTAACATCGAATAAAATGCCCTACAGGCTTACGTCTTTCCAAGCCAACACTTGGATACAAAAATTACGAGTTCTAACTCAATACAAGAAAAGCCCTAGGCTTGAATGTTTACATGTACTAATAAATAAAGACAATTAACTAAAGATAGTCTTCTTCAAAATCCAAAAGCCAAACCCTCCGAAGCTAAGTCCTTGGAGGTAGCTTATCACCTGAACCTGAAAATGATGTTCCCATAAAGGGTGAGCCACAACCCAGTAGAAATATACTAAACCACATATAAGCAATGAATAAAGCAATAGCATTCAACAGATGGTTAACCAAGATAATCAATTACTTCATTTTACAGTCTCATGACACTATTGTCTAAGATACGTTTTACTTTCCAATTTTATCAACATGGCTCAGAACCTGGCCAAACTTACAACAGTGAATTACATATATCATATTCACATCCTTCCAATGTCAACAAACAAATGAGACTCAAGCTCAAATCAAAACACTTCATACTTCCAGATTGATACACATTTTAGTGCTGTATCAATAAAACACTTCTATATAAATAAGCACACATAAAAGTGATGCTAATGGAGTCCATCCCCTATCTCCTCCCAAACAAAATCCGGTTTAGAGATCCATCCCCTATCTTCCCCTAAACTGTGGAGTACATCCCCTATCTCCTCCCACACAAAACAATGTATGCAAATGCAATGCTCAATCAATACAAGTATTTTCTGTATCAATGCAATAGTCAAAATTAATGACTTAACCAATGTGATTAGTTTCAGTTATTCCTAATCCACATGCAATGTCTACAACAATCACGACTATCCTCCACCGATAGCCCAAAACAGTTATTTCTAAACTGAAAATAACTATGTCAACAATTCAATAGACAAATGATTCAAATTATCCAACTACGCCATTTAATCAATGAATTCCCCAATTCCATGAATTAATTATACAAATTAATTTAATAATACAACTAGGGTTTTTCCCAAAATTTCCCAAAGTATCCCCAACATATCAAAATACCAAAACTTAGAACAAAACCTATAAAATGGAGTAGGAAATCCCTACCTCGAAGAAAACAACCCAAATGGTGAAGACAGAGATGAGTGCCCAAATACTAATGTGCTCCAAATCGCCAAATGTTCAGATTAAATGAAAGCCCTCGACTCCCTCTATATTTTTAATAAAGCAACTAGGGTAGAAACGCCCTCTAAATAGATCAAATCTAAGAAAGAAGGTGAGTAGGGAGAGAGAAAAGTCGGACCTAGGGTTTAGAATCAAAAGAAGATGAAAAAGACTGATCAAAACCCGCTGCTGTGTATATATACTGGACAGGCTCGCTCGAGCGAAGACATGGTCGCTCGAGCGACCAGACACAGAGAAGCAACGCTCGAGCCAAGGAAGCCTTGCTCGAGCCAACAACCCAAAAGCTCACTCGAGCGAAAGAAAACTCGATCGAGCCGAAGAACTCAAACCCTCAGGTCTGTAACCAGACTCACGCTCGAGCGAAAGAACTATCGCTCGAGCGAAGAACGAACTAACTCGCTCGAGCGAAGAAAAGCTCGCTCGAGCCAAGAATGCAAAGCTACAGGTCCATACTGGACGCCACCTCTCGCTCGAGCGACCAACTCCTCGCTCGAGCGAAGAACCAAAAACCTGGACAGCAACACTTGATTTCTAAACCCAACCAACCTGAAACAAACCTGCCCAACACATCCTATAATTCCAAATGAGAAAATAAGGGACAACCACAACAATTATACAATGACAGAATCTACGGAACCTAAGTCCGGATACAATTATCAAATGGGAAAAGACCGGGGTCGCTATAACCTCCCCCCTTAAAAGAATTTCGTCCCCGAAATTAAGCATAAATTTTTTTAAAACAGGTTTTTCTCAATTCCCAAAGATATTATATAACAATAATAAACAACTTGACCCAATACTGGTCACTTCATCTCTTTATCAAGAGGCATCTCACAATATATAAAACAACATATATTTCAGCCTGTATCACTATTATGCATTATTCCCTTCAATGTTAGCAATTCCCATATCATAGTCAATTGCATGATATATACAACACATTTAACAATGCAATCAACATATACAATGTTACACTAAACTTCTATAATGAAACAAGTTTCAAAATACACCCATTTACCAAAACATACTCAATGTTTTACAACTTAAGACATATGTAAAGCTCTTAAGTTCAATAATATAACAGAATCTAATTATAAGATTACAAATCAACAAACATGTCCGGATATTTTTCGCGAACTTCCAACTCACGTTCCCAAGTGGCTTCCTCCACTCCGTGATGTTTCCACAAAACTTTGACCAAAGGGATGGTTTTGCCTCGCAAAACTTGATCCCGCCTATCCAAGACCCGAACCGGTCTCTCCTCATACGAGACATCCTCATCAACCACTAAATCGGTCCAATCCAACACATGTGATGGATCCGGCTCATACTTCCGAAGCATACTCATATGGAAAACGTCATGTACTCCGGACAACTGCGGCGGCAAAGCTAAACGATAAGCAGCCTCGCCAATCCTCTCAAGGATCTCAAATGGACCAATGAACCGAGGGGACAACTTCCCACTCTTCCCAAACCTCATCAAACCCCGTCTAGGTGATATCTTCAGAAAGACATGATCACCCACCTCAAACACCAAAGGTCTCCTCCTACGGTCGGCATAAGATTTCTGACGACTCTGTGCTGTAACCAGCCTCTTACGGATAAGCTCAACTTTCTCCGTCGTTTCCCTCACCAACTCCGGACCCAACAGAGGTGCATCACGCACCTCGGCCCAACAAACAGGAGATCTACACGGTCGGCCATACAAGGCCTCAAATGGTGCCATACCGATACTAGACTGGAAACTGTTGTTGTAAGCAAACTCCACCAACGGCAAGTGCCTCTCCCATGACCCACTAAAGTCTAGAACACAACCCCGAAGCATATCCTCAAGGATCTGAATAGTACGCTCGGACTGTCCGTCAGTCTGAGGATGATAAGCCGTGCTAAAGGTCAACTTAGTGCCTAAGGCACTCTGCAAACTCTGCCACAACCTGGCAATAAAACGAGGATCTCTATCTGAGACGATCGTCACTGGAACCCCGTGTAACCTCACTATGTCCTGAATGTACAAGTCGGCAAGATGATCTACCGAATCTCTCACGCGCATAGGAATGAAGTGCGTCGACTTAGTCAACCGGTCTACAACCACCCAAATAGCATCACTACCTCGCGGAGTCCTCGAAAGACCCACGACGAAGTCCATAGTGACGTGCTCCCACTTCCACTCGGCAATAGGCAAGGGTTGCAACAAACCCGCTGGCCGCTGATGTTCGGCCTTCACTTGCTGACAAGTAAGGCACTTAGATACGAAAGCTGCCACATCTCTCTTCATACCCCGCCACCAAAACTGGCGACCCAAATCCCGATACATCTTAGTGCCTCCCGGATGCACCGCAAGGCGTGAATGATGAAAATCTCGGAGTACCTCCTCTCGACAAGACTCTGGCACAAACAGACGGTCTCGGTATGTCACACTCAAGTCGGAATACACCGTCAAACCCTTCTCAACCTTCCCACCGGAAATCTTCTCACGAAGCGATTCTACCTCAAGATCACCCCTCTGAGCCTCTAACACTCGAGTCACAAGTGTAGGCTGTGTAACAACAGAAAACAAGGCCGAACCTCAACGGATTCGCCCAGAAGTAAATCAAACTCCCCAAGTGCACCCAACATCTCCCATTCTCGGATGGCTATACTAGCTATGTCACTAACAGGTTTCCTGCTAAGGGCATCGGCCACCACATTGGCCTTTCCCGGATGATAATGCAATTCAAAGTCATAATCCTCTATAAATTCCATCCACCTCCTCTGTCTCAAGTTCAAGTCTTTCTATATAAACAAATATTTCAGACTCTTATGATCCGAAAATACCTCAAATTTCTCACCATAAAGGTAATGCCTCCAAATCTTCAAGGCAAATATCACAACTGCTAACTCTAGATCATGCGTAGGGTAATTTTGCTCGTGAATTTTCAACTGACGTGAGCCATAGGCAACTACTTTCCCTTCTTGCATTAACACACAACCCAGACCCTCTCGTGAGGCGTCACAATAGACTGCATATCCCAACCCTCTCTCTGGAATAATCAATACTGGAGCGGTGGTCAGTCTAACTTTCAACTCCTGGAACGACTCTTCACAAGTCTCACTCCATACAAATTTGAGTCCCTTCCGAGTCAATCTAGTCAAAGGCGAAGCTAATCTGGAGAAATCTTTCACAAACCGGCGATAATACCCAGCTAATCCCAGAAAACTGCAGATCTCAAACACACTCTTAGGCTGTGCCCAATCTTGCACTGCCTCAGTCTTGGATGTATCAACAGACACTCCTTCCCCAGACACCACATGGCCTAAGAACTTGACCTCTTCTAGCCAGAACTCACACTTCCCAAACTTAGCATAAAGCTTATGGACTCTAAGTAACTCGAGCACCACTCTCAAGTGTTCCTTGTGCTTCTCCTCAGAAGGTGAATAGATAAGGATGTCGTCCACAAAGACGACTACAAAACGATCTAAAAATTCCCGGAATATCCGGTTCATTAAATCCATAAAAACTGCCGGTGCATTGGTGAGCCCAAATGGCATCACCAGAAACTCATAGTGGCCATACCGCGTACGGAATGTCGTCTTTGGAATATCCTCCTCCCTGACTCTTAACTGATGATAACCCGATCTCAAGTCTATCTTCGAGAAACAACGGGAACCCTTCAACTGATCGAACAGATCATCTATACGAGGCATAGGGTACTTATTCTTAACCATAGCCCGATTCAATTTCCGGTAATCTATGCAAAGTCTCAAAGCACCACCTTTCTTTTTAACAAAGAGGGCCAGTGCTCCCCACGGCAAACACTAGGACGTATAAAGCCCTTATCTAGCAACTCCTGGAGCGGAATCTTCAACTCAACTAACTCGGCTGGGGCAAAACGATAAGGTGACATAGAAATCGGCGCCGTGCCGGGCACTAGGTCAATAGAGAATTCAATTTCTCGATGCGGTGGTAAACCAACAAGATCCTCGGGAAAAACGTCCGAATACTCACAAACCACCCTTGGCAACACAATATGAGTCTCATCATCCTCACTAATCAAAAGGTTAGCAAGCAAACCACTAAGCTCACTTCGTCCTCACGGAACATACCCCGGTGGCAACACATTACCAACCCGGTCCCCCAGAAAATGAAAATACTCTCCGCTCACAGTACAACAAGTGACCCTCTGGCGGTAGCAATCAATAACTGCCCAGTATGACGATAACCAGTTCATACCCAAAATAACATCGAAACCCCTCATAGGCATAACGACAAAGGAAAATAGGATTCTATGGTAATCAACCTCTATATCACAACCCCTAACACCTTGTTTCAAAATCAATTCACCCCCAAGAGGTGACACTACACAAATAGGAGATGCTAACTGTGCTAACTCCAACTCCAAAACAGATGCAAATGCAGCAGACACAAAGGAATGAGATGCACCTGTATCAATCAAAACATTAGCAACCGAGTTGCAAAACAAGAAGGTACCTCTCACAACTGATGGTGCTGGCACAAGATCCTGCGCGGTAACAGCATACACGCGCCCAGACGACCTCTGATCAACCTGCTCACCCCTAGGAGCATAAGATTGCTGTACCGACTGGGACAATGAAGCCCCCTGATTGGCCCTCGAGGCCTGACCTGACTGAGCTGGCTGCTGACCCTGAATCGGCCTCAAACCAGATGCACCAGGTGTGCCACCCAACTGCGGGCAATACCTCTTCATATGCCCTGGTTGACCACACTGATAACACGAGAGTGGCTGGCCTCTACCCTGACTCTGGCTCTGAAATCGAGCCGAAGATGATGCTGCTCTCTGCACTCTTCCCCTCTGAGGACAAACTGGAGACTTATGGCCCAGCTGGCCACACTTGAAACAGGTAATGTCTCCCTGACTGCCTTTCCCCGAACTAGCACTCGGCACAGGAAAAGTTGATCTAGAAAAGCTACTCTGAGACTGCTGAGGATTAAAACCCTTCTGTCTCCTGCCATCACTCTGACCATCCTGACTCCTCTTGGAGTCCTTCTGTCCTTCCTCCTCCTCCTGCATCATGATTTCCATGTGGGCTGCAGCATCAACCATACGCCCATAATCCCGAATCATAGTTCCCCCAACTCTCAGCTTGAGGCCACGCCTCAACTTCTTCTCAAACTCAATACAGCGGCGTTCCTCAGACGCCACCAACTCAGGTGCAAACCTGGACAAACTAGTAAATGCAGCCTCAAACTCGGCCACTGAAGAACTTGACTGCTTAAGCTGGCAGAACTGGTCTCTCAGCTTCTCCCTAACTGCTGGAGATAAGAATTTCTCCTGGAAAGCATTCACAAAAGCCTCCCATGTAGCTCCTATACGACCCTTAGTGAACTTCCACCACTGACCCGCATCCCCCTTCAACTGGAAAGATGCCAAGGTCACTTTCAACCCCTCGTCTTCGATGCCAAGCATCTCAAACGTCTTCGTTGTCTGTTCGAGCCATTCATCTGCCTTAAGCGGCTCTTTAGGATCACCCACAAATTCATCCGGATTAGACCGGAAGAACTCCCTTTTCAGAAAGGAAGGTCCTGCATCTGCAGCAACATCCCGAGCTTGATTCTCAGCTCTGAGAATGCCTACTGACTCTCTGAATGCCCCTGCTATCTCTCGGGCTAGAGCGCCCATAGCCTGCTGGCCTGCTGGCTCGGCCACATTGGCCTGGCCAACTCCCTCCTGGACTACCGGAATCTCCTCTGGCACAGGCACCTCCTGCCTACCCGGCCTACCACGCCTACCGCGTCCTTGTCCTCGTCCTGACATCCTAACAAAGGAAACAAAGACATTAGCACATTAATAAATGTGCCGAAGCTAAACACTCGCGTCCTAATGCATTGGACAACAATAATTCATTCCACGTAAGCACATAATCACATAAGCACCTATGAATTTCATTCCTGGATAATGATAGTCCCAATGCGTTACTATAGTTCCGGTTGGAAGCAGCAGTGATCAAGTGCCTTTCCAACAAGACTACTAGAAACTCAAGGGTCCAATCAACATCCTAGAAACTACATTCCATACCCACATAATCACATAAACATGTTATCACATAGGCATATAACATTACACTAAGTCTCTATCAAACGAGACGAACCCAATGTGATACTAATCACTTCCCACGTACCCAAAGTATTCAAACCCGGTACGCTCTGATACCAAGTTGTCACGCCCTCAAAATAAACCCATTATATATATCATTGACATGCATTATTTAATGAAAACATTTTTTTAATTCATTCATCAGAGTATTACTAAATAAAAGCATTACATGTAACATCGAATAAAATGCCCTACAGGCTTACATCTTTCCAAGCCAACACTTGGATACAAAAATTACGAGTTCTAACTCAATACAAGAAAAGCCCTAGGCTTGAATGTTTACATGTACTAATAAATAAAGACAATTAACTAAAGATAGTCTTCTTTAAAATCCAAAAGCCAAACCCTCCCAAGCTAAGTCCTTGGAGGTAGCTTATCACCTGAACCTGAAAATGATGTTCCCATAAAGGGTGAGCCACAGCCCAGTAGAAATATACTAAACCACATATAAGCAATGAATAAAGCAATAGCATTCAACAGATGGTTAACCAAGATAATCAATTACTTCATTTTACAGTCTCATGACACTATTGTCTAAGATACGTTTTACTTTCCAATTTTATCAACATGGCTCAGAACCTGGCCAAACTTACAACAGTGAATTACATATATCATATTCACATCCTTCCAATGTCAACAAACAAATGAGACTCAAGCTCAAATCAAAACACTTCATACTTCCAGATTGATACACATTTTAGTGCTGTATCAATAAAACACTTCTATATAAATAAGCACACATAAAAGTGATGCTAATGGAGTCCATCCCCTATCTCCTCCCAAACAAAATCCGGTTTAGAGGTCCATCCCCTATCTTCCCCTAAACCGTGGAGTACATCCCCTATCTCCTCCCACACAAAACAATGTATGCAAATGCAATGCTCAATCAATACAAGTATTTTCTGTATCAATGCAATAGTCAAAATTAATGACTTAACCAATGTGATTAGTTTCAGTTATTCCTAATCCACATGCAATGTCTACAACAATCACGACTATCCTCCACCGATAGCCCAAAACAGTTATTTCTAAACTGAAAATAACTATGTCAACAATTCAATAGACAAATGATTCAAATTATCCAACTACGCCATTTAATCAATGAATTCCCCAATTCCATGAATTAATTATACAAATTAATTTAATAATACAACTAGGGTTTTTCCCAAAATTTCCCAAAGTATCCCCAACATATCAAAATACCAAAACTTAGAACAAAACCTATAAAATGGAGTAGGAAATCCCTACCTCGAAGAAAACAACCCAAATGGTGAAGACAGAGATGAGTGCCCAAATACTAATGTGCTCCAAATCGCCAAATGTTCAGATTAAATGAAAGCCCTCGTCTCCCTCTATATTTTTAATAAAGCAACTAGGGTAGAAACGCCCTCTAAATAGATCAAATCTAAGAAAGAAGGTGAGTAGGGAGAGAGAAAAGTCGGACCTAGGGTTTGGAATCAAAAGAAGATGAAAAAGACTGATCAAAACCCGCTGCTGTGTATATAAACTGGACAGGCTCGCTCGAGCGAAGACATGGTCGCTCGAGCGACCAGACACAGAGAAGCAACGCTCGAGCCAAGGAAGCCTTGCTCGAGCCAACAACCCAAAAGCTCGCTCGAGCGAAAGAAAACTCGATCGAGCCGAAGAACTCAAACCCTCAGGTCTGTAACCAGACTCACGCTCGAGCGAAAGAACTATCGCTCGAGCGAAGAACGAACTAACTCGCTCGAGCGAAGAAAAGCTCGCTCGAGCCAAGAATGCAAAGCTACAGGTCCATACTGGACGCCACCTCTCGCTCGAGTGACCAACTCCTCGCTCAAGCGAAGAACCAAAAACCTGGACAGCAACACTTGATTTCTAAACCCAACCAACCTGAAACAAACCTGCCCAACACATCCTATAATTCCAAATGAGAAAATAAGGGACAACCACAACAATTATACAATGACAGAATCTACGGAACCTAAGTCCGGATACAATTATCAAATGGGAAAAGACCGGGGTCGCTATATATTTTGCCAAAAAAAAAAAATTTAATTGATCTTTTTAACTCACTATGTTTTTTGAAAAATAAATTATTGTATTTTTTAATTATCAATTGACTTAATTTGTGATTGATTTTTTTAATTATTGATGATGATTAGATAGCATTAAAAAATTTGTGATTTGTATGATTGAAATTATCTCCTTTTGTTTATAATTTGATTTTTTAATATGATTGAGATTAGATAAACATAAAGACTCACAAAAAGAAAAATGTGATTGTAATTTGTTCAATGGTTCTAAATAATCTTTTTTATTTACTATTCTAATGGTTATTTTTTAATTTTTTTTTATTATGAGAAAAATGTTATTGTAGTTAGATAGCATTAAAAAAATTGTAATTTGTATGATTGAAATTATTTCCTTTTGTTTATAATTTGATTTTTTTAATATGATTGAAGTTAACTCATAAAAAGAAAAATGTAATTGTAATTTGTTCAACGGTTCTAAATAATATTTTTATTTACTATTTTAATGGTTCTTTTTTTCAATTATTTTTTTTATTATGAGAAAAATATGATTGTAGTTAGATAGAATTAAAAAAATTGTGATTTGTATGATTGAAGTTATCTCCTTTTGTTTATAATTTGATTTTTTTAATATGATTGAAGTTAGATAAACATAAACACTCAAAAAAAAAATGTGATTGTAGTTTGTTCAATACTTATAAATAATCTTTTTATTTACTATTTTAATGGTTCGTTTTTTTAATTATTTTTTTTATTATGAGAAAAATGTGATTGTAGTTAGATAGTATTAAAAAAAAATGTGATTTGTATGATTGAAGTTATCTCCTTTTGTTTATAATTTGATTTTTTAATATGATTAAAGTTAGATAAACATAAACACTCACAAAAAGAAAAATATGATTGTAGTTTGTTCAATACTTCTAAATAATCTTTTTATTTACTATTTTAATGGTTCTTTTTTTCAATTATTTTTTTTATTATGAGAAAAATATGATTGTAGTTAGATGGCATTAAAAAAATTGTGATTTGTATGATTGAAGTTATCTCGTTTTGTTTATAATTTGGTTTTATTAATATGATTGAAGTAAGATAAACATAAACACTCACAAAAAGAAAAATGTGATTGTAGTTTGTTCAATAGTTTTAAATAATCTTTGTATTTGCTATTTTAATGGTTCTTTTTTAAAAGGTATTTTTTTTATTATGAGAAAAATATGATTGTAGTTAGATAGCATTAAAAAATTGTGATTTGTATGATTGAAGTTATCTCGTTTTGTTTATAATTTGATTTTTTTAATATCATTGAAGTTAGATAAACATAAACACTCAAAAAAAAAAAAAAGTGATTGTAGTTTGTTCAATACTTCTAAATAATCTTTTTATTTACAATTTTAATGGTTCTTTTTTTCAATTATTTTTTTTTATTATGAAAAAAATGTGATTGTAGTTAGATAGCATTAAAAAAAATGTGATTTGTATGATTGAAGTTATCTCCTTTTGTTTATAATTTGATTTTTAATATGATTAAAGTTAGATAAACATAAACACTCACAAAAACAAAAATATGATTGTACTTTGTTCAATACTTCTAAATAATCTTTTTATTTACTATTTTAATGGTTCTTTTTTTCAATTTTTTTTTATTATGAGAAAAATATGATTGTAGTTAGATGGCATTAAAAAAATTGTGATTTGTATGATTGAAGTTATCTCTTTTTGTTTATAATTTGGTTTTTTTAATATGATTGAAGTAAGATAAACATAAATATTTACAAAAAGAAAAATGTCATTGTAGTTTGTTCAATAGTTCTAAACAATCTTTGTATTTACTATTTTAATGGTTCTTTTTTAAAAGTTTTTTTTTTATTATGAGAAAAATATGATTGTAGTTAGATAGCATTAAAAAAATTGTGATTTGTATGATTGAAGTTATCTCCTTTTGTTTATAATTTGATTTTTTTAATGTGATTGAAGTTAGATAAACATAAATACTCACAAAAAGAAAAATGTGATTGTAGTTTGTTCAATACTTCTAAATAATCTTTTTATTTACTATTTTAATGGTTCTTTTTTTCAATTATATATTTTTTTATTATGAGAAAAATGTGATTATAGTTAGATAGCATTAAAAAAAATGTGATTTGTATGATTGAAGTTATCTCCTTTTGTTTATAATTTGATTTTTTAATATGATTGAAATTAGATAAACATAAACACTCATAAAAAGAAAAATGTGATAGTAGTTTGTTCAATACTTCTAAATAATCTTTTTATTTACTATTTTAATGGTTCTTTTTTTCAATTATTTTTTTTATTATGAGAAAAATATGATTGTAGTTAGATAGTATTAAAAAATTGTGATTTGTATGATTGAAGTTATATCTTTTTGTTTATTATTTGATTTTTTTAATATGATTGCAGTAAGATAAACATAAATACTCACAAAAAGAAAAATGTGATTGTAATTTGTTTAATAGTTTTAAATAATCTTTTTATTTATTATTTTAATGGTTCTTTTTTAAAATTTATTTTTTTTATTTACTATTTTTTTATTATCATACCTGTACTAACAATGCCACGTCAACTAGATTGTGCACCGCGCGTGACCTTTGTTTTAAATATAGATTGGTCTGAAGAATGTCTATACCTTTCAGAATGTAAAAAAAAAAAAATGTAAGCATAACATTTTTACTTTATAACATTTTATAAATACATAATATATGTGTTGTTCATTAATTATAATACTAACTATCATGTTGACAAAGCAGGAATGCTAATGGAAGGCCCACAACAATTTAGATTTTAGTTATTTTTTGTTTTACTTATTCAGTGAATTTCGAACAAATGTAATAAATTCTTATTTTTATTATTTTAATTATGCAATGTCAATATTTTCTTTTAAAATTACATATATTTTATGCTAACAATTTAAAAATATGTTTGACATAACTATGAATGTTTTTTTTATTTTAAATTTAATTCCGTGCATAGCACGGGTAATATGCTAGTATATATATAAGGAATGTGGCCTTTTTAGTCCACAAACCTTGTGGGATCTCCATTATTCTAATTCTAATTTCTTAATTTTCTGATTTATTTATTTATTTTTTTTTTTGTATTAACCTAAACCCTATTACCCATTATTATCCATTAAATTTCTGTATTACCCTAAACCCATTATTACCCATTACTACCTACTAACCTAAACCCTACCACAACACACAGCAACCTAAAGAAAAAATTTGGGCCCATTATTACCCATTACTACCTACTAACCTAAACCCTACTACAGCACATAACAACCTAAAGAAAAAATTTGGGAGAGAGAGTGAGAGTTTAAATTTCGGCGAGAGAGAGAGAGTTCACATAAAGTAAGACAGAATCTTGGAGCCTTCCTATCACAGCGTTAGTAGCTTTGGGACAAAATTTTGGAAGAAAAATATTTCAAAGTCTGTGAGTAAATCATTTATTTTTTAATATAGTGATTTTATTTTTAAATTAATTAAGAATGATTGCATTCATTAAGTTCACATAAAATATTAATTATTGATGATGATTAGATTGTATTTTGTGATTGTGATTAAAATTTTGTTTATTTTTCAATATTTTATTTTTAATCGATGTTTTTTGGGAAAAAAAAGAAGATTTTATTCATTAGGTTTAGATAAAATGCGCACTATTGATGATAATGATTAGATTATTTTTTGTAATTGGGTTTTTTAACTCACTGTTTTTTTCAAAAAATAAAAATAAAAATAAAAATAATGGTTGTGCTTAATTTGTGATTGAGTTTTTAACTCACTATGCTTTTTGATTAAAAATAATAATAATAATAATTGTATTTTTTAATTATCAAGTGACTTCATTGCTTTTTTTTGTTTAATTTTTTAATTTTTTTATGAGGAAAAATATGATTGTGTTTTTTTACACTTCATTTTGATCACGCGGTGATTTTATTTTTTTAAATGATTATGTTTTTTTACACTCTATTTAATGTGTTTTTTGAAAAAAAAAAAGATTGTATTCATATTTTTTGAATACAATCACACGATGATTGTATTTTTAGTCTATGTTTTTTGAAAATAAAATAGATTGCATTTATTAAATTCACATAAAGTAGCCACTGTAATTTTTTTTTTTTTTTTGTAAAAAAAGTTGTGTTTTTTAACTATCAATTAACTTAATTTGTATGTTTTTTTTTTAAAAAAAAATATTTTTAGATTACCGATTGACTTTATTATTTTTAATACGGTGATTGTATTTTTACACTTTGTTTGATTGATGATGATAAGATAGTATTTTGTGATTGTGATTGGATTTAATTTATTTTTCAATACGGTGATTGTATTTTTAATCTATGTGTTTTGGAGAAAAAAAAAAAGAAAAGATTATATTCATTAGGCTCATATAAACTACGCACTGTGACTTTATTTTTTTAAATTATTATGTTTTTTTACACTCCATTTAAAATGTGTTTTTTTGAAAGAAAAAATATAGATTGTATTCATGTTTTTTTGAATACAACCACACGTTGATTGTATTTTTAATCTATGTTTTTTGAAAAAAAAATTAGATTGTATTTATTAGATTCACATAAAGTAGTCACCGTATTGTTTTTTTAAAAAAAGGTCGTACTTTTTAACTATCAATTAACTTAATTTGTATTTTTTTTAAAAAAAATAATTTTATTTTTTAATTACCAATTGACTTCATTGTTTTTCAATATGGTGATTGTATTTTTACATTCTGTTTGATTAATGATGATTGGATAGTATTTTGTGATTGTAATTGGAATTAATTTATTTTTTAATACGGTGATTGTATTTTTAATCTATGTTTTCTGATAAAAAAAAATTAGATTGTATTCATAAGGTTCACATAAACTACACAATATTAATGATGATGATTAGATTGTATTTTGTAATTAGATTTTTAACTCACTTTGTTTTTTTTTAAAAAAAATGGTTTTGCTTTTTAGCTATTAATTAGCTTAATTTTTTATTCGGTTTTTAACTCACTATGCTTTTTGAAAAAAAAAAAAGATTGTATTTTTTAATTATCAATTGACTTCATTGCTGTTTTTTTAATTAGTTTAATTTGTGATTGTGTTTTTTACACTCCATTTTGACTACATGATGATTTTATTTTTTTTAATGATTGTGTTTTTATACACTCCATTTAATCTGTGTTTATTGAAGAAAAAAAAAAAGGTTGTATTCATGTTTTTTTGAATACAATCATACGGTGATTGTATTTTTAATTTATATTAAAAAAAAAAATTATATTTATTAAGTCCACATAAATAGTTTTTTTAAATTTAATCCCGAACATAACGGGTACTAATATATGTATATGTGAATATATCTACATATATGACTTCAATCCTTAACCTCATAAGAGGGTGTTCAAACATTGTAATGTGGAATTTTTTTTTTCTTGACATAAACCTTTCAATGAAGTTTCATAAAGTCAAAAACCAACTAATCACGCAAAATGGGTTCACATTCCTACTGAAATTATTGCCATAGAAATTTTCTCAAGCACTTATTAATCTAAATCTTTACGTTTTTTTTTTTTTTTATCAGCAAAAAGAAACTTTATTAATGAAAAAAGCAAAAAACATCCAAAAACTTACATCAATAAAGAAGGGAAGTGGAAATAGCATCATAACTAACCTTACGAATTCCAACTAGGTTGGCACCGATAAGGAAGCACAATCCTTTGCTAGCACTTAACCCATGATTGGTGAGGAACCAATCAAAAGAGTGAAAAAGAGAGAAAGGAAAAGGAAACAACAGAGAACCTCCACACCACTCTTAACACAAAACAGATCACAGCGGGCACCATTCAGACTATTGCAAAACTTCACCTAGTGCAACCCCAAAAGTGGTACTAAACTTCACCTAGATTCACTCCATTCCTCACAGCAGCAGCCATAAGATGTCAGTCAAGCTAATGCAAGACTAGTGCAAGCTAGATCACAGCAGCTCACCCTCAGTTCACAACATCCAAATACAGCAACTCATCATCTTCTCCAAAGATCAGCAGCAGACCTTAGAGCAGCCAGGAGGTGTCATTCAGACTAGACAACACCTCAACTAGAACATAGCAGAAACAACTTACTGCCAGCAATCTCCAGCCTCAGACCAGACTGCAACCTGTAGGCCAAACAGCTCCATTCACATAACACACCAGCATA
Source organism: Camellia sinensis (assembly GCF_055761805.1). Classification (NCBI taxonomy): domain Eukaryota; kingdom Viridiplantae; phylum Streptophyta; class Magnoliopsida; order Ericales; family Theaceae; genus Camellia; species Camellia sinensis. Next base: position 4,850,197 of record NW_028128987.1, read on the forward strand.
CACATTACCAAACAGAGCACCACAACTGCAAACCAGATTCCATCAAATAGATCCCAACAAAGATCAACATCTTCCAGTTCAGCAAACATAACCCGACATAGATTAGCAAACATATCCCAACACAGAATCCAACAGCAACATAGCAACTTACCCCCAGTAGGTCATACAGCTCCACCATCTGCCTTGCAACTAGTAACCACCAACAGAAATGCAACTATACTGAACCAGCAACAGAAATCAGAGTAAACATAGTAGATCCATCCATCATTCCAGCACCAAATCAAGACCTTGACCACCAAATAAAATCAGCAACAACTATGTAGACTGCAGCATAGCATCAAAGAACACCAGATAGCAGCAGACCTCAGATAGCATCAAACAACACCAGATAACAGCAACAAATATGCAGACTGCTACTGCCCAAAACAGAACAAAATGACAGACACCAACTGGACTGAGAACTCCATCAAATTGCAATCTTCCCAAGCACATCCTGATAAGAGCAAACCAGGACACAGCAGATCACAACAAATAGATCAAGTCAGGCAGACCAGCAGAATAGAAGCAGAAAGATCAACAGCAGACCAGCAGCACACACCTTCTCCGTTTCACCCACCCAGACCCAGCAAGGCACTATTGGCAGTGCACACAGACTCAGCAGAGAACTATAAACAGATTCTGACTTGTTGAATATTGTAGACAAACTCATCCACCCCAAACCCCTGCCCAATTGAATGTGCTTTCATCCAAATGGCCACTCTAAATTTAATTAACTCACATAGGTCATCACACATGGGCTGCAGCTCATTGAACAAGCAGTCATTCCTGCATTTCCAAAGGGACCACAAACCAGCAATCAAAACTGCTCTCCACAGCTATTTCTCCCTTTTCCTGTAAGACCAACCTAACCACTAGTGCATGAGCATAACCACTGAACTAGGGAAGGCCCATTGCAAACCCCACCACTTGATTATGGAATACCAAACTTTCGAAGCAAAGGGGCATAACAGTAGAACATGATTGAGTGATTCAATCTCCCCATGACAAAACACACACTCAATACTAACTTCATCACTTAAAATGCCAATTTGTTGTAAATAATCTGAAGTCTTTAACCTCCCTTTCTAGACTAACCAAGAGAGAAATTGGGCCTTAGGAGGAGAGGGATTGTGCCAAATCAAGTCAGGAATTATTAGGGTAGGACCATTAGAAGATTCACACCAATTAACAGCGCATTTCACGCTGAAAATACCTGCAGGATCAGCTTTCCACACAAGACTATCATTAGAATCCAATCTCAAATCGGGACCCTCACCTAGAGCAATATGAAGTCTCTGTAATTCATCTTCCTCCCAAGCCAATAAGGGTCTTCTGAAATTAAAAGCCCAGTTGTTCTGATTTCGGGCCGTAGACCACTGCATATACAGGGAGATGTCTCTGTCCACTGATAAGAAGTATAATCTAGGGAATTGGGACTTCAAGCATTGGGTGCCCATCCAATTATCAATCTAGAAGCTAAGTCTTTCGCCATTGCCAATCTTGATTTCAGTATTGTGCAAATAATAGTTGAACAGGCTGCTGTTAGACTCATTAACAAGTAGAATGTGACTCCACAATTTTGAGATATTATTTGCCTCCACATGAAAAGGAAACCATCTTCCCCCCTCTGACTTATACTTACTACAAATGAGCTGTTTCCACTAGCCACTTTACGCAAATATTCTGTGCTCTATCAATGAGAAGACCAAGTAAATTTCAAGTATTTTTACGAGACAGGTTTCCCACCATCTATAATTTGAGTTGGAAGGCAACGTTTGAATTCGTGTAGTTTACCAGGTCTCGTTTTAATAATTTAAATTTATTTTATCAAACATTTCATAAATTTTATTTACTCGCACACACACAAAAAAAAATGTCGATTCAGTAATTATAATATATTTAATTTATCATATTGTCACAAAAAAATAAAAATACATGATATATTTTTAAAAACACAATTATCATCTATTTTTGTAGTGACAAACAAAATAAATTGAATAAATTATGATTATGAGATTGACTTAAATTTTTTTGGATGATATATACAAAGTGTCCGACAAAATGAATGATTTAAATCACTGAAACGGATCCGTGGTAGGCTCAACCACAAGAAAACAGCATCCTCCTCCTTGTTTTTAGCTAAGTTACAAAATGTTATTTATTTATTTGTGTTGCCATTAACGTTTTATTCTATGTATTATATAACAAAAATATATCATAATTAAATATTTATTTCAAAATTTTGATTAATATTAATAAAAAAATTGCTCAAACTTCACTTTAGCCCCTATAGTTTAGGTCATGTGCGGATTACTCCCTTGACGTTCAAATATCACCACATAACCCCCTGTGGTTGATGGAGTAATGTGCACCGTTAGCTTTTCTGTGTATTCTAACCAGCTGTACAGTGAACGCGAGTGTGGTGCAAGTGGGCATGAACGGATGATGTTCCCTCGCAATGAAAAGACCAAAATGCCCCTAGGGTTAAACATAAAAGCTTACCTTGCTTTTTATATTGCCTCCTTGCTTTGTATGTTGAGTTGTAGGCTGGTCTACCCAGCAAAAATGTCATCTTCAAGCACTGGAGATGGAGAAGGACAAATGTTGAGTTTCATGACCAAGAAATGTCGTTGTCGAAGAAAAACAACCATTAGAATCGTGGAGTCCGAAAAACCTTCAAAAGGTAGGTTGTACTATAATTGTGAAAATGCGGGTTTGGGGGGTTGTGATATCTGGGCTTGGTGCAACCTAGTTGGATATGCTCCCATCTATGGAAGAGATGAGATTGATGATGAAAAGCCAAGAGTTGAGAAAGGTGTGCAGTTTAATGGAAGACTGATGAAGTTGGAGATGAAGATGGAGGCACTGACCATGATGATGAAGACATCTATGGTGGTTTTGCTTGTGTGTTTCATTGCCAGCATGTTAATGTTCAGTATGAAATGAATTTGTAAGAATTTGTAAGGTGCTTTATGTACTTGATGTATGTTTAAAAGAAATGAAATTATGTTTATGAAACTTGTGATTTTTGTATGTTTTTTTTTACTGCAACATGAAAATAAATTCAATTTTTTTTTACTGCAACATTGAAAATTATTCCAACAAATTCATATTTTCTTTTATTGGAAAAAAAATTCTTACAAATTCTTAATTGGAAAAAAAATCAACCCTGCTAAGTTTAATTGGAAAACAATCAGCCTGCTGAGCTTAATTGGAAAAAAATCAACAAATTCTTAATTTCTTTTACTGCATTCCAATGTAAAATATACAACCAACATTTTCAACACAAACAAACTGACTGCATACTTGAAGCAATGGTAACCCTACTGAGTTGATTTGCAAACAACAGGCCTCATTCCAAATCAATGCACTTGAGGCAATGGAACAAAAAAATAAAAATAAAAAACTGAGATTCACAATGCTATTCAATACCAACCCATTTACAGAAGTATGCTAACAATGCTATTCAATACCAATCCATTTACAGAAGTATGCTACATTTGAAAACCATTCTCAAAAACCATTACTCTAAATACAAAACATAACTCTATATATAAAAACCATAACTATAAGTGTGTGTCTATCATTTCTTAGCTTAAATACAAACACAACACATCCTACAATATTGTTTCATTACACAAACATAAATAATAACAGGTAATCTTATAGTCTACTTTGACCCAATTGCCAGTTCTTTGTCCAGTCTCCTTGCTTTGATTGTCTCTAGTACAGAAGTTACTGAAACAACATGTCCTCTGACATTAACATTCACTCCAACATTGACTGCAGTTCTTCCAACATTGACTGCAGATGCAGATGCATTAATTGGTCCTCTACCCCTCCTACCAACTGTGATTTTAGGTCCTTTGCCAGGACCACTTGATGCCTTTCCACCATGGGTTGGTAGTTTTTTGGGCTGCAACAATATTTTCAATTAACAAACTGAAAAGTTACAAAATTAAAAAGTTGGTTATATAAACAAGTGAGTTACCTGAGTGGATGCCCTAGTACTCCTCCTCTTCAGTCCAATAGAAGCAGTACTCATTGGTGGTTGAGATGCTGCTTGGCCTCCTCTTATAGTTTGGATGTTACTGGACATCTGAGGCAAAAAAATTTCCAGTTAGGAACAAATTGGGCAAATTACTGTTACTTTCCTACTTTTAGTTACAAGTCAACATTAAAAGTTGGTTACCTCATTTGATGGGATGTTTGTTGTTGGAGTAGGAGTAGGAGTAGGAGTTGATGCAGGTTGAGATGATTGCCCACTAGTACATCTCTACTGCAACAAACAAATTAAGTATACAACAAACAAATAACAACATGTGTACATTGTGTACAATAAATGAATGTATAAGTAGTATCTGTATTTTGTCTTGAAGTTACTACACATATGTCTTTCAACACACAACCACTATATTTTGTCTTGAAGTTACTATGCATATGTCTCAAGCAGTATCTGTGATCTGCAGTAGGGTATAACTTTGCAAATATTTCAACCAATCCCTTCTGTCTATCTGATATAAATGTCCACCCCAGCTCCTCAACACTCCCAATATCACTCATCAATTCCTGAAGAAACCAAGACCAAGAGGCTTTACATTCTATCTAAACCAAAGCCACTGCAATAGGATACATGTTGTCATTTCCATCTCTCACTGAGTAGCTGCCCTCTAAAAATCACTTTCAAATGACAACCAGCTAGTCCTATTATTGGTGTACACCCTGCTAGAAATCCGTCTTTCTGTGCACCAAGTCTGAAATACATTCTTTCAAATGTAGGCTATATCTTTTTAGGATTAGTTGTTATTGAAATGTGTGAGGTTAGATTTTTCCTAACAACTGTAGCTGCATAATCCCTAATCCTGTGATATTGCTCTGCCAAATCCCCTGTAATCATCATCAACATCTGAATACCAACAAACATTACCTGGTAGATTAACTTTAGGTCCGTCAGTTCTTTTGTGTGAGGTTTCATAAAAAATGTCATCATTTGGACCCTCTAGGTCTTCATACAACTAACTTTGGTCATCACTTTCTTCTGCACTATTCTCAGAAGTCTCAGTATCACTATATTCTTCACTAACTATATAGTCCAAGTCCTTAGAATCATCACTATTAATTCTCTCTTCATCAGCCAAAAATTCAGTCTCACTCTGTGCACTGTCACTCTCATCAGCCTCATTACCTTCTACAGACTCAGTGTTAGTAGTATGCTGCAACCCATCCTCATATTGTGTATCACTACCCTTACATCCGTTACCTACATCCACATCCTCACCCTCAGTTACCTCTGCATTATCATCTAAGGCATTCCCAATGTCATCAACTATGATGTCAATATCAGACAAGTTTATATCAATAATGTTTGTGTCAATACCACATATGACATTATCACCCTGTTCTGTGTCACCACCACCTATGGCATTACCACCCTGTTCTGCATCATTGGGATCTGACAATAACTCACCATTGGATGACAAAATCATAATAGGATCTACACCATTCTCTACATAAACTACTACATAATCCGACCCCTTATTTTTTATTACATCAGCATCACTGTTAATTATTTTCAACCCAACATCTAAACTATAAACCAAGCCATGTATAGGACATATCTATGTTTGCTCATTTTCCACCAACCAGGTCATAATAAAGGTCGCTTAACCCAAACATAGACATTTTGTCAAGGTCACAGTTAATTATTTCATTCACCCTACCACCCTCATAAACAACATGTGGATGAAAGACAAAATGGCCCCCATGGTGCATTTGAATAGTTATGAATTTGTCTGACATTTTCAACATTCACTTCTAAAGTAGAAAAGACTTTCATTAATACATTTTGGGACCATAAACCACAAGCCACAAGCCACAACCCTAAACCCTAAACAAAGATATAGTCATGCATGTAACTAGCATGAACTAAAATAATAAATAATCCCTAATCCTCAAACAGATCACACATAACAGAAAATAGAATATAAAAAAGCATAAAGTAATAGAATTAAAAAACCTATTTTTCAGGCATAAAGTTAAAAGTTAATTGAAGAAGGAAACAAAAAAAGTAATACATTGAGGATTAGAGATAAAAAGTTAATTGAAGAAGGAAACAAACAAAGTAATACACTGAGGATTAGGGATAAACTTCACATTTTCAGTGCATACCCCACACAAAACACAATGACAATAAACAAACAAAGTAATACACTGACATCATTCACTACAAATAAACAAACAACCATAGGGGACTACAGTATATGAACAACTTTATATATACAAAAAACCACCATAGCAACAGGATATGTACAACTGCATCGCACACAGTGCCATGACAAAAAGTTAACCACTAATGGTACGAAAAAGGGAGGCACACAAACCCTAATATAGAAAACATACGGGACCACAGTATAAAGCAACAAAAAGTACATCAACTAACATTTTATATACATATACATATCAGCAAATCGAACTGAATAAAACACAAAATAAAAAGCAATGATCAAAAAAATACCTTACAACTTATTCTTCGTGAACTTTTGGGCTTCATTTGCTTCGTAAATCTCCAAATCAGTGACAATCGAACAATCGAAGCCCTACTTTCTCAAATCTATGCAGTATATCATTCGATTGAAACCCCAATTTGTTCAATCGAACAACCCTAATTTGTTGAATCGTTCAATCGAACAACCCTAGTTCTCTTCACTTTTCTCTTTTCAAATGCACGACTTTTGAAAGTGAAACTGGTAAGCAAGCTTCGATATATATATACAAGGGCAAATTGGTCTTTTTACGTCTGCCATTCACGGTGTTAACGGCGCACATTACTCTATCAACCACAGGAGGGTTATGTGATGATATTTGAAAGTCAGGGGGTAATCCGCACATGGCTTAAACCATAGGAGGTAAAGTGAAGTTTGCCCTAAAAAATTTACTTGAAAATAGCCACAATTTTAAAATATTTACTTCAAATATTAATTATTTATATATATTTTTTGGTACAACTAAAAAAATACATGTGTCTTAAAATTTTAAAATTCAACCATATAATACATAGAATGAAACATTAATCTAATTAGTTATATCTAATGTATCTTCAAAATTAGTTATATCTAATTTTAAAATTTTAAAAATCTATTAATAAAATTTGAAAATAAAATGAATTTAACCATATCTAAATTACATCTACTTTTACATTTAAAATGAAAATCTAAATGTAATTTTAATCATATGCAATTTGAAAAAATTTAATGAAAAATCTAAATGAAACTTTTAGTTATAAAACGTAATTTATCAAATGGTTATAAATTCAAGTGCACATGTCTTAATCCTATTGAAAAAAAATAAGGAGATTGACCAATAAGTCCCATATTTAATACTTGTAATACATATAGTCCCATTTTTTTTTTCAGAAAATTCTATTTCTACACCTCATTTATACTTTGTGCACATCATTTCTTAGTTTATACACTTATTAATTTAATTACAATATGTTTTTCTCATTCCACACATCAAATGTTCTAAATATATCTCTAACTCATAATTTAAACTCACACTACACAAAACACATTTACACACATCACAACAGTAACGACATATCCAAGAGTTTTATTTTTTATTTTTTATAAACATTCTTAAAAAAAAAGAACAATTTAGAGAATTGATCCACTTTTTTAACTATTTGGGAACCCTACTTTTTGAAATTGCATGTTGAAAATGCGATTTCAATTTAAAATTGCATTTTCAAAATGCAATTTCAAAAAAACAGGTTAGTTTCCAAATAATTTAAAAAGTGGGCCTATTCTCTAAATTATTTTTTTTAGAATATTATAAAAAAAAAACTCTATATCCAACAATCCACTAACACATTTTTAGCAGTTCTTTAGAGCCAATCAACGATGAAATGATGAAAAAATTGATGGAAGTTGATGAAATTTTTTTTGTTTTTTTTGGGATTCGTAATCAACGATGATAGTAAGTTTTCATCGCGATCAAAAAAATCTTAAAACGAATCATATGAAAAGTTTACATCACTGTTTTTTTTTCCCCAATCCTATGGAAGTTGAATTTACAAAAGAATAGCAATTCTTTTGCTCAAAAAAAAAAAAAAACAAAAAACAAAAAAACACTTCCACATGTAAAAATTACATTTTCATTGTTACATTGGTTGTAAAATCATATTCTTCTCCAAATTTAAACTTTTGTGATTTTGTAAATCTTTCATCACACAAATCAAGAATGACGAGAGTAAAATAAGTGCAACAATAGTGAGAGTGAAAAACAATAGAAGAACAATGTAGGCCTTAGCATGATTTTTTTTTTTTTCTTCAAAAGAGGTGCATTAAGAATTTTTGTTCCCAAAGATGTGTACAGAGAAAATTTATTTTTAATATTTTGTGTATTGATGTCTATAGTGGTCATTTTGTTTAATGGTAAAATTGTAATAAAAAATTAACTCATTAAGTGCGTAATCAGAGAATAAATGATATGTGGAAATAGAATTACCTTATTTTTTCTTGTAATCCATTTAGTCCTTTTGCATGTATAATAACTTATTTGTCCGCCACATTAGAGTGTCACATTTGGAAAAAAAACACACTAAGGAGTTTTTTAGTGTCATATCATACCCGCTACGTTGGAGTGTCACATTTAGAATAAGTAAACCAAATAATTTTTAATTTTTTTACAGTCTCACATCATATCTGCCACGTTGGAGTGTCACATGTCACATTTGAAAAAAATACACTAAAAAGTTTTTATTTGTTTTTAGTGTTACATTATATCTGCCATGTTGTTACATTTGGAAAAAAATACACTAAGGAGTTTTTATTTTTTTTAGAGTGTCACATAATACCCGCCACGTTGTCACATTTGGAAAAAGTACACTAAAGAAGTTTTTATTTTTTTTATACTGTCACGTTATACTTGCCCCGTTGTCACATTTGGAAAAAGCATATTAAGGAGTTTTTAGTTTTTTTTTAGTGTTACATCATACTCGCCACATTGTCACATTTGAAAAAAATACACCAAAAAGATTTTAGTTTTTTTGGAGTAAAAGTCTTAAAGTGTCATATCATATTCGCTACGTTATCACATTTAAGAAAAGTATATTAAGAGTTTTTAATTTTTTTGGACTGTCACATTGTTGGAGTGTCACATTAATACCTGCCACATTGGAGTATCACATTATATCTATCACATTAATAAAATGGTATAGTTGTCCACCAAAACACTACCAAAATAAAAATAGGACTACACGGAAAGAAACTCTCCACTAATAGGATTTCATATATCAATAGGAAACATTTAGGATTAATTAGAGTACTTATCTGTGAGATGAGATTTATTGATAAATATCTCTAAAGTATTTTTAAAAAGTTGTAAATTCTTAAATAAAAAATTTAAATGAATAATTAACAAATATTTTTATAAATTAACGGATCACTTCTCTAAACTAAGTTCTAAGCTAAAAACATAAATCATGGGTTAGCTCGATGGATCTTGAATAATTTTTTAGATGTAAAGATATTAGTCATATTTTAATAATAAATATATAAATTTCTTAACTAAAATTTTAAAATAAAAATAAATAAGATATATATTTAAAAAATTAGAAGTTTTATTTCTTTTATGTTTTGGCTGCATTTGGCTTAACTCCCAGAACTCCAACTATCTTTCAAAGTCCACCACTATCACCGCCCTAAAATTCCTTCTGCAACCAAATTTATACCATAACCAGTTTTACATATAAAAAATTTAGGGCAATTTACACTTATGTCTCCTAAAATTTAGAGTCTTATAGTTTTAATATAATTATATTGACCTTATTTTTAATATGGTTAAATAGATCGAAACTAATACTGTAACGCCCTCAAAATAAACCCATAATAACCATAACAATTAACATGCATTTATAAAAGAAAACGAATCATTTGAGTTATTCATCAGAGTATTCTTATTGAAAGACATCACATGTAACATCCGGCAACATCAAAATAAATGCCCTAAGGGCTTACATCTTTCCAAGCTAACACTTGGACACAAAAAGGATGAGTACTAACTCATTTACAAGTTAAGCCCTAGGCTTGAATGTTTACATGAAATCTCAAAAAAATAACAAAATAAAGCATATAACTAAAGACAAGTCTTCAAAATCCCAAACATCAAATCCTTCCAGGCTAAGTTCGTGGAGGTAGCTTATCACCTGAACCTGAAAATGATGTTCCCATAAAGGGTGAGCCACAGCCCAGTAGAAATATACTAAACCAAATATAAGCATTGAATAAAGCTATAGCATTCAATAGATGGTTAACCAAGATAATCAATTTTATCATTAAACAGTCTCATGACACTCATGTCTAAGACACATTTCACTTTCCATTATTATCAACATGGCTCAGAACCTGGCCAAACTTACAACAGTGAATTATATAATCTATTCACATTATTTCCAATATCAACAAAACAAATGAGACTCATGCCCATATCAAAACACTTCATACTTCCCATTTGATACACATTTTAGTGCTGTATCAATAATCATGTAAAAACACTTCAATATAATAAGCACACATAAAAATGGTGCTAATGGAGTCCATCCCCTATCTCCTCCCAAACAAAAATCCGGTTTAGAGGTCCATCCCCTATCTTCCCCTAAACCGTGGAGTACATCCCCTATCTCCTCCCACACAAAACAATATATGCAAATGCAATGCTCAATCAATACACGTATTTTCTGTATCAATGTAATAGTCAAAATTAATGACTTAACCAATGTAATTAGTTTCAGTTATTCCTAATCCACATGCAATGTCTACAACAAACACGACTATCCTCCACCGATAGCCCAAAACAGTTATTTCTAGACTGGAAATAAATATATCAACAATTCAATAGGCGAGTGATTTTAATTATCCAACTACACCATTTAATCAATGAATTCCTCAATTTCATGCTTTTAACCAATTTCCCCAATTTCCTTAAATTAATTATACAAATTAATTTATTAATACAACTAGGGTTTTTCCCAAAATTACCAAAGTACTCCCAACATATCAAAATACCAAAACTTAGGACAAAACTTATAGAATAGAGTAGGAAATCCCTACCTTGAAGATCACAACTAAAATAGAGAAGATGGAGATGATGACCCAAAATCCAAAGTGCTCCAAATCCTCTCTTTTTCAGATTAAAAGAAAGATCTCGTGAAGCTCTACCTTTCTTCCAAAGGAACTAGGGTAGAAGACCACAAGGAATAGATCAAATCTTAGAGAGAAGGTGAGAGTAGAGAGAGAAACTCTCAAATGGCGGTTTTTAAAGGTTAAGAAAGAAAAGGTAGGTCAAAAAGTGATCCAAAAAGTGAAATCACAGACTGATATAATCGACTCTACGCTCGAGCGTAGAAAGCCCCGCTCGAGCGTAAGACACAGAATCATGCTCGAGCGTGAAGAAAGTCGCTCGAGCGTCGATTGCACCCTCACAGAAGTTTTGCAGGCGCTGCACCCGCTCGAGCGTCAAACTCCCCGCTCGAGCGGAGGAGCAAAACAAGGGATCACGCTCGAGCGTAAAAACTACCACTCGAGCGGGAGAACTGCAGAGCAAAATACTGGGAGATGGAAAATCACGCTCGAGCGTCAAAATTACCGCTCGAGCGGAGAAGCAACAACGAAGGGACCGCTCGAGCGTTAAAACTTCCGCTCGAGCGTAAAGGCCAAAATCTGGGCATCACCTATTGGCATCTAAAATCAACCAACCTGTAACAGACCCGCCCAACACAACCTATACTTCAAATACAAAGAGATTAAAGGACAACAACAACCAATAAGTAATGACAGGATCCTCGGAACCTAAGTCCGGATACAATAATTTAAAGAGAAAAGACCGGGGTCGCTATAACCTCCCCTCCTTAAAAGAATTTCGTCCCCGAAATTAAGCACAAGGTTTCGAAAACAAGTTTTTCGCAAATTCCAACAATATGATAACTCACTAATAAACAACTTGACCCAACACCGGCCATTCCATCTCTTAACAAAGAGGCATGCCACAATATGCAAAACAACCATATATTTCAACCTGCATTAACACTATGCAATTTTCTTTCAATTTCAACAATTTTCAATATATTCAATATATACAATGTTCCATTAAACTTCCATTTCGAGGCAAGTTCCAAAATATTTCCGTTAACCAAAACATTCTAAATGTTTTACAGCTTAAGACATATATAAAAAGCTTTAAAGTTCGACAATATTACAAAATCTAACTACAAGATTACAAATCAATAAACATGTCCGGATATTTCTCGCGGACTTCCATCTCACGTTCCCATGTGGCTTCCTCCACCCCGTGATGTTTCCACAAAACTTTCACTAAAGGAATGGTCTTGCCTCGCAAGACTTGATCCCGCTTATCCAAGACCCTAACCGGTCTCTCCTCATACGAGACATCCTCATCAACTACTAAATCGGTCCAATCCAATACATGTGATGGATCCGGCTCATACTTCCGAAGCATACTCACATGAAACACGTCATGTACTCCGGACAACTGCGGCGGCAAAGCTAAACGATAAGCAGTCTCGCCAATCCTCTCAAGGATCTCAAAAGGACCAATGAATCGAGGGGACAACTTCCCGCTCTTCCCAAACCTCATCAATCCCCGTCTTGGTGATATCTTCAAAAAGACATGATCACTCACCTCAAATACCAAAGGTCTCCTCCTACGGTCGGCATAAGATTTCTGACGACTCTGGGCTGTAACAAGCCTCTTACGGATAAGCTCAACCTTCTCCGTCGTTTCCTTCACTAACTCCGGACCCAACAGAGGTGCATCACCCACCTCGGCCCAACAAACAGGAGACCTACACGGTCGGCCGTATAAGGCCTCAAACGGTGCCATACCGATACTAGACTGGAAGCTGTTGTTGTAGGCAAACTCCACTAATGGCAAGTGCCTCTCCCACGACCCGCTAAAGTCAAGAACACAACCCCGAAGCATATCTTCAAGGATCTGAATAGTACGCTCAGACTGCCCGTCAGTCTGAGGATGATAAGCTGTGCTAAAGGTCAACTTAGTGCCTAAGGCACTCTGCAAGCCCTGCCACAACCTGGCAGTAAAACGAGGATCTCTATCTGAAACGATCGTCACTGGAACCCCGTGTAACCTCACTATGTCCCGAATATATAAATCGGCCAGATGATCAACTGAATCTCTAACACGCATAGGAATAAAATGCGCCGACTTAGTCAACCTGTCTACAACCACCCAAATAGCATCACTGCCCCGCTGAGTCCTCGGAAGACCTACAACGAAGTCCATAGTGACATGCTCCCACTTCCACTCGGCAATAGGCAAGGGTTGCAACAAACCCGCTGGCCTCTGATGTTCGGCCTTCACTTGCTGACAAGTAAGGCACTTAGATACGAAAGCTGCCCCATCTCTCTTCATACCCCGCCACCAAAACTGGCGACCCAAATCCCGATACATCTTAGTACCTCCCGGATGCACCGCAAGGCGTGAATGATGAAACTCTCGGAGTACCTCCTCTCGATGAGACTCCGGCACAAACAGACGGTCTCGGTATCTCACACTCAGGTCGGGATACACCGTCAAACCTTTCTCAACCTTCCCACCAGAAATCTTCTCACGGAGGGATTCTACCTCAAGGTCGCCCCTCTGAGCCTCTAACACTCGAGTCACAAGTGTAGGTTGCGCAACAACAGAAAACAAGGCCGCAGCCTCAACGGATTCGCCCAGAAGCAAATCAAACTCTCCAAGTGCACCTAACATCTTCCACTCTCGGATGGCTATACCAGCTATGTCACCAACAGGTTTCCTACTAAGGGCGTCGGCCACCACATTGGCCTTTCTCGGATGATAATGCAATTCAAAGTCATAATCCTCAATAAATTCCATCCACCTCCTCTGCCTCAGGTTCAAGTCTTTCTGTGTGAACAGATATTTCAGACTCTTATGATCCGAGAATACCTCGAACCTCTCACCGTAAAGATAATGTCTCCAAATCTTCAAGGCAAATATCACAGCTGCTAACTCTAAATCATGCGTAGGGTAATTCTTCTCGTGAACTTTCAACTGACGTGAGCCATAGGCAACCACTTTCCCCTCTTGCATCAACACACAACCAAGACCCTCTCGTGAGGCGTCACAATAGACTGCATAACCCAACCCTCTCTCCGGAATAATCAAGACTGGAGCAGTGGTCAGTCTAACTTTCAACTCCTGGAACGACTTTTCACAAGTCTCACTCCAAGCAAATTTGACTCCCTTCCGAGTCAATCTAGTCAAAGGCGAAGCTAATCTGGAGAAATCTCTTACAAACCGGCGATAATACCCAGCTAATCCCAGAAAACTGCGGATCTCAAACACACTCTTAGGCTGTACCCAATCTTGCACTGCCTCTGTCTTGGATGTATCAACAGACACCCCTTCCCTAGAAACTACATGGCCTAAGAACTTCACCTCCTCTAGCCAGAACTCACACTTCCCAAGCTTAGCATAAAGCTGATGGGCTCTAAGTAAAACAAGCACCACCCTCAAGTGTTCCTCGTGCTCTTCCTCTGAAGGTGAATAGATAAGGATGTCGTCCACGAAGACGACTACAAAACGATCTAGAAATTCCCGGAATATCCGGTTCATCAAATCCATAAATACTGCCGGTGCATTGGTAAGCCCAAATGGCATCACCAAAAACTCATAGTGGCCATACCGCGTACGAAATGCCGTCTTTGGAATATCCTCCTCCCTGACTCTCAACTGATGATAACCTGATCTCAAGTCTATCTTCGAGAAACAACGGGAACCTTTCAACTGATCGAACAGATCATCTATACGGGGCATAGGGTACTTATTCTTAACCGTAGCCCGATTCAATTTTCGATAATCTATACAAAGTCTCAAAGCGCCTCCTTTCTTTTTAACAAAGAGGGCTGGTGCTCCCCACGGCGAAACACTAGGGCGTATAAAGCCCTTATCTAGCAACTCCTGAAGTTGGATCTTCAACTCAACTAACTCAGCTGGGGCAAAACGATAAGGTGCCATCGAAATCGGCGCCGTGCCGGGCACTAGGTCAATGGAGAACTCAATCTCCCTATGCGGTGGCAAATCAACAAGGTCCTCGGGAAAGACGTCCGAGTACTCACAAACCACCCTTGGCAACACAACCTGGGTCTCATCATCCTCACTAATCAAAAGGTTAGCAAGTAGCCCACTAAGCTCACTCCTTCCTCGTTGAACATACCCCGGTGGCAACACATCACCAACCCGGTCCCCCAGAAAATGAAAATACTCTCCGCTCACGGTACAACAAGTGACCCTCTGGCGGTAGCAATCAATAACTGCCCGGTATGACGATAACCAATCCATACCCAAAATAACATCAAAACCTCTCATAGGCATAACTACAAAAGAAAATGGAATTCTATGGTAATTAACCTCTATATCACAACCCCTAACACCGTGTTTCAAAATCAATTCACCCCCAAGAGGCGACACTACACAAATAGGAGATGCTAACTGTGCTAACTCCAACTCCAAAACAGATGCAAATGCAGCAGACACAAAGGAATGAGATGCACCCGTATCAATCAAAACATTAGCAACCGAGTTGCAAAACAAGAAAGTACCTCTCACAACGGATGGAGCCGGTACAAGATCCTGCGCGGTAACAGCATACACGCGCCCAGATGACCTCTGATCAACCTGCTCACCCCTAGGAGCATAAGATTGCTGCACCGACTGAGACGATGTAGCCCCCTGATTAGCCCTCGAGGCCTGACCCGACTGAGCTGGCTGTTGACCCTGAATCTGCCTCAAACCAGATGCACCAGGTGTGCCACCCAACTGGGGGCAATACCTCTTCATATGCCCTGGCTGACCACACTGATAACACGAGAGTGGCTGACCTCTACCCTGACTCTGGCTCTGAGATCGAGCCGAAGAAGATGCTGCTCTCTGAACTCCTCCCCTCTGAGGACAAACTGGAGACTTGTGGCCCAACTGGCCACACTTGAAACAGGTAATGTCTCCCTGACTGCCTTTCCCCGAACTAGCACTCGGTACAGGAAAAGTCGATCTCGAAAAGCTACCATGAGACTGCTGGGGATTAAAACCCTTCTGTCTCCTACCATCACTCTGACTATCCTGACTCCTCTTGGAGCCCTTCTGCCCTTCCTCCTCCTCTTGCATCATGATCTCCATATGGGCTGCAGCATCAACTATACGCCCATAATCCCGAATCATAGTTCCCCCAACTCTCAGCTTGAGGCCACGCCTCAACTTCTTCTCAAACTCAATACAGCGGCGTTCCTCAGACGCCACTAACTCAGGTGCAAACCTGGACAAGCTAGTAAATGCAGCCTCAAACTCGGCCACAGAAGTACTCGACTGCTTAAGTTGACAAAACTGGTCTCGCAGCTTCTCTCTGACTGCTGGAGATAAGAACTTCTCTTGGAAAGCATTCACAAAAGCCTCCCACGTACCTCCTATACGCCCCTTAGTAAACTTCCACCACTGACCTGCATCCCCCTTCAACTGGAAAGATGCCAAGGTCACTTTCAACCCCTCGTCTTCGATGCCAAGCATCTCAAACGTCTTCGTTGTCTGTTCGAGCCATTCATCTGCCTTAAGCGGCTCTTTAGGATCACCCACAAATTCATCCGGATTGGACCGGAAGAACTCCCTCTTCAGAAAGGAAGGTCCTGCATCCACAATACCAGCCTGAGCTTGATTCTCAGCTCTGAGAATGCCTACTGACTCCCTGAATGCCCCCGCTATCTCTCGAGCTAAAGCGCCCAAAGCCTGCTGGCCTACTGGCTCAGCCACATTGGCCTGGCCAATTCCCTCATGAACTGCCGGAATCTCCTCTGGCACCGGTACCTCCTGCCTACCCGGCCTACCACGCCTACCGCGTCCTCGTCCTCGTCCTGACATCCTAATAAAGGAAACAAAGACATTAGCACATTAATAAATGTGCCAAAACTAAACACTCGCGTCCTAATACAATGGACAACAATAATTCACTCCACGTAAGCACATAATCACATAAGCACCTACGAATTTCATTTCCGGATAATGATAGTCCCAATGCGTTACTATAGTTCCGGTTGGAAGCAGCAGTGATCAAGTGCCTTTCCAACAAGACTACTCGAAACTCAAGGGTCAAATCACCATCCTAGAAACTACATTCCATACCCACATAGTCACATAAACATGTTATCATATAAGCACATAACAGTACATCTAAGTCTCTATCAAACGAGACGAACCCATTGTGATACTAATCACTTCCCACGTACCCAAAGTATTCAAACCCGGTACGCTCTGATACCAAGTTGTAACGCCCTCAAAATAAACCCATAATAACCATAACAATTAACATGCATTTATAAAAGAAAACGAATCATTTGAGTTATTCATCAGAGTATTCTTATTGAAAGACATCACATGTAACATCCGGCAACATCAAAATAAATGCCCTAAGGGCTTACATCTTTCCAAGCTAACACTTGGACACAAAAAGGATGAGTACTAACTCATTTACAAGTTAAGCCCTAGGCTTGAATGTTTACATGAAATCTCAAAAAAATAACAAAATAAAGCATATAACTAAAGACAAGTCTTCAAAATCCCAAACATCAAATCCTTCCAGGCTAAGTTCGTGGAGGTAGCTTATCACCTGAACCTGAAAATGATGTTCCCATAAAGGGTGAGCCACAGCCCAGTAGAAATATACTAAACCAAATATAAGCATTGAATAAAGCTATAGCATTCAATAGATGGTTAACCAAGATAATCAATTTTATCATTAAACAGTCTCATGACACTCATGTCTAAGACACATTTCACTTTCCATTATTATCAACATGGCTCAGAACCTGGCCAAACTTACAACAGTGAATTATATAATCTATTCACATTATTTCCAATATCAACAAAACAAATGAGACTCATGCCCATATCAAAACACTTCATACTTCCCATTTGATACACATTTTAGTGCTGTATCAATAATCATGTAAAAACACTTCAATATAATAAGCACACATAAAAATGGTGCTAATGGAGTCCATCCCCTATCTCCTCCCAAACAAAAATCCGGTTTAGAGGTCCATCCCCTATCTTCCCCTAAACCGTGGAGTACATCCCCTATCTCCTCCCACACAAAACAATATATGCAAATGCAATGCTCAATCAATACACGTATTTTCTGTATCAATGTAATAGTCAAAATTAATGACTTAACCAATGTGATTAGTTTCAGTTATTCCTAATCCACATGCAATGTCTACAACAAACACGACTATCCTCCACCGATAGCCCAAAACAGTTATTTCTAGACTGGAAATAAATATATCAACAATTCAATAGGCGAGTGATTTTAATTATCCAACTACACCATTTAATCAATGAATTCCTCAATTTCATGCTTTTAACCAATTTCCCCAATTTCCTTAAATTAATTATACAAATTAATTTATTAATACAACTAGGGTTTTTCCCAAAATTACCAAAGTATTCCCAACATATCAAAATACCAAAACTTAGGACAAAACTTATAGAATGGAGTAGGAAATCCCTACCTTGAAGATCACAACTAAAATAGAGAAGATGGAGATGATGACCCAAAATCCAAAGTGCTCCAAATCCTCTCTTTTTCAGATTAAAAGAAAGATCTCGTGAAGCTCTACCTTTCTTCCAAAGGAACTAGGGTAGAAGACCACAAGGAATAGATCAAATCTTAGAGAGAAGGTGAGAGTAGAGAGAGAAACTCTCAAATGGCGGTTTTTAAAGGTTAAGAAAGAAAAGGTAGGTCAAAAAGTGATCCAAAAAGTGAAATCACGGACTGATATAATCGACTCTACGCTCGAGCGTAGAAAGCCCCGCTCGAGCGTAAGACACAGAATCATGCTCGAGCGTGAAGAAAGCCGCTCGAGCGTCGATTGCACCCTCACAGAAGTTTTGCAGGCGCTGCACCCGCTCGAGCGTCAAACTCCCCGCTCGAGCGGAGGAGCAAAACAAGGGATCACGCTCGAGCGTAAAAACTACCGCTCGAGCGGGAGAACTGCAGAGCAAAATACTGGGAGATGGAAAATCACGCTCGAGCGTCAAAATTACCGCTCGAGCGGAGAAGCAACAACGAAGGGACCGCTCGAGCGTTAAAACTTCCGCTCGAGCGTAAAGGCCAAAATCTGGGCATCACCTATTGGCATCTAAAATCAACCAACCTGTAACAGACCCGCCCAACACAACCTATACTTCAAATACAAAGAGATTAAAGGACAACAACAACCAATAAGTAATGACAGGATCCTCGGAACCTAAGTCCGGATACAATAATTTAAAGAGAAAAGACCGGGGTCGCTATAAATACAAATGTTATCAAAACATAAAAATAAACAACATAATTATATATATATATATATATATATTTTCATGTAAAATAGATAACAATATTATTTTTTTTCATTTATTCACCTAACAAGTTATTGATGAATAATGAGTTATGTACTATATGAATCAAAATTTTAAGAGAACTCAATGTAATTATATCAAAATTGAAAAATTTATTGTATTTTTTTTTCAAACTTCACAAGAGACCAATGTAATTTGCCCAAAAATTTAAGTGTTTCCAAGAAAACCTTTTTAACACACAATATATATATATATATGTATATATATATATCAGTGTCAATTTGCAATGTTGGTGAAGGCAGGCTAGTGTGTGTATGCTGCTGCAATTGAGAGTTAATTTACTTGGTGAAGATGCTAGGATTAATCTAATGCATGGCAAGTCAGTTGAAGTGCTTTGGGAACTGCAGTGTGACATCTCTTCTCATATTCATACAGTTACTAAACAAATGCATGGCAAGGTCTTATTTGCCTTAGAAATGGTGGCTAAGCTAACAATGGATGCTAAGAGTATTAATCATTAGTTATGGTCATTGCAACCCCTGTAGCAACATTTGCTTCATCAGTAGTAGTCTCATTAGTGAAGTTAGTTGATTCAGCATTCATAGCATCATCAATTGCTTCAGTATATGCCAATGCTTTGCTATTTTGATATGCTCTGCTGTTTTGCTATGCTCTGTCTCTGCTTGCTGTTTTGGGGATCTTGTGCTGGTTGGTCTGTTTTGATGAATGGCTGTTTGTGCTGTCTGTCTGTCTTTGATGAATGTTTGTTCTGGTTTGTGCTGTTAGTGTCTTGTTGGGTGGTCTCTCTTCTCGTTGGTCTCTCACCAACTCTTAGGGTACTAGCAAATGATAGGATGGGCTAGATGGTGCCAACCTCGTTGGGATGATTTAGCCCATTGCGATGGTTTTGCACATTCCTTTTCTTTATTAATGTAATTCGCTTTGTACTTTGCACTCAATTATTCCATCAATAAAGTTCTTTTTTTGCTGATCAAGAAAATATATATATATCTTTCTTTTTTTTTTCGATCATTGTTTAAAGGCTTAATTACACTTTTCACTAATCAAATTTTATTTTAATTTCTATAATTTTAATTTAAACAATTTGGTTTGTGTACTTTAAGTCTAGTTTTAATTTGGTCATTTTGTTTAAATATTTGTTAATTTTCGGGGTAAATTACACCAGTAGTACCTAAATTTTGCCTCTTATGTTATTTTGGTCCCTCTACTTTCAATTGACTCAATTTTTGACTCTTAATTTTGAATTTTGTGTCAATTTAATCCAATTAATATTATTATTAGTGTTTTTGATAGAAAATAATTACTAAATTAGTTAAGATTAACTTACTAAGTAGACCAAGTTTTACTTCTAAGAATATGACATATATCACTTATGTACACATTTTCTATTTAAAAATGCTAACATTTGTAATCAATTGAACTAAATTGAAACAAAATTATAAATTTAGGGTCAAAATCGACCCAATTGAAATTATAGTGACCAAAATGACACAAGAGCCAAAATAGAGGGACTATCGGAGTAATTTGCCCTAATTTTTGTGTATACCTTAGAAAATTGACAAGTGTCGTCAAATTGTTAATTTTAATCTCCAGTTTGCACTACAGGAAATGCCACTTTTGGCGACCAAAATATTGGTCGCCAAAAGCCCCATTTTTGGTCGCCGAAACAAATTAGCGACTAATATTTTTTGTCGCCAAAGTCGTCGCCTATAGCCTGTCGGCGATAGTATTGGCGACTAAACTATTTTTGGTCGCTGAAAGTCAAGGTTTTGGCTACTAAACTCTGGTTAGTCGGCAAAGATTATCTTTTGGCGACTAAAATATTAGTCGCCAAAAGTGAACATTCGGCTACCAAACTCTGAGTAGTAGGGAAAGGGTATGTTTTGGCGACTAAATATTTAGTCGCCAAAAGTATTCAAATAAAATAAATTAAATTTTCAGCGACTAAAACTTTTTGTCGGGAATAAGTTTTAGTCACAACATTACTACATTTAGGGACTAAAGAATTTAGTCGCCAAAAATATTATTTTTCATTTTATTAAACTTTTGGCTACTAACCATTTAGTCACTAAAAGTTCTACCTTAGGCGTGGTGACTTTTGCCGACTAAAACTATTCGTAGCCAAAAACCTATTAAGATTCATTTATTTACTTTTTGCCACCAAAAGTTTTAGTCGCCAAATGATACCCTTTTTTCCGTGACTAAAAAATTTAGTAGCCAATTGTTTATTTCTCTCATTCTCAAATTTTTTAGCTACTAATTATTTTGTGGCAAAAACGTTTTGGGTTATGTTTTTGCTACTAAATTATTAGTAGCCAAAACTTTTGATTACCTATTTGGCTACCAAAACATTTGGTGGCCAAATAATTTTCTGTTTTTTTTTTTTTAAAAAAAAAATTGTAAACAACCTGTATTCATTTATATTACATGTACCCTGTATAAACAATATAATCCATCAACACTAAAATATATTATCAACCATTAAAGCATTCAACATAATACATGAATAACCACGATTTAAATCCATACATAATACATGAATAACCAACGTCAATAATTTAAATTACAACATGTACCCTGTATAAACAATATAATCCATCAACACTAAAATATATTAGGGTCAATAATCCATACAAATTCCATACACTCCAAGTCTAATCCAACATCAATAATTTAAGTCCATACATAATACATGAATAACCAAATTAATTTGTTCGAACCACTATATATACAAATAGAGGTATAAAAACAATGCCCTCCCGTAATTGTCAAAATTATATATCCACATTTGTATGTCCAAAATCATCTGAAAAAAAAATAAAATTCATTAGTTGGGTGCCTATAAAATGTTAAGAAGGCTTAAAAGCTTTCCCTGTTAATGACAAATATTCTTACATATAACACTTCTATGTTGAGATATCAGTTCCACAAATTAACTCTACATTTTAGTTAAAATAAGGAGAGAGAAACAATTTATAAAATTAAATGTCTCAGAGAAACAATAGAAAAATAATGATATTTACACAACACTTTTAGAAAAGGGCCACCACATATGTGACCACACTCAAATGTCTACCAACTTCCTTTATTAAATAATCAAATATAGGATATATTATGGCAGAATGATCTATAATCACCGAGAGCTTCAAATTCTTACCATAACACAACACAATAATCTGCTACCCTCTCAATCAAGAAAGCAAAAGGATTTAATTACTTATGACAAATAGATTTTACGTGGAGCCTTCTATAAACATATCCATTACCTTCCCACTTCTCAACTTCAAGCACTTAAAGCAAACCAGGCTCAACAACCGCTTTAGTTCGCTCACATGGGAAGGATGATATACTGGAATTGGTAATTCTATATACCCAAAGTGACCTGAAAGGTAAAAAAATGAACAAAACTTTAGCAATACTTCAATGTGTCCAGCGGTCATGACCATTCAAACTTCTCAGTGTAATCAGAAAATAAAAAGGATTAAAACATGAAAAATACCTTCGCACAACATTAAAACATTAAAACATGACCATTGCATTCACACTAGCCATGTTTCTCAACCCACATAGTACAATTGAGTGAAGTCAAGGTAGTGAAGCACGAGTGAGTGGAAGTTAAGCTAGTGAAAAATTAAATCAATAAAGACATCATTCTCCATCTACTTCCATTCATAGGGATAATATGCACCTCACATGGCCATTTTTTCAGCCCCCTAGCTTACATTGTATAGGATTAGGATTTGAACTAATACTACTAAGGGAAAATTACATATCAGTGGAAAGTTTACAAAATATTAACATATCAGTCAAATTCACTTTACAACCATAGATAACAACGTAATAGGCGAGACTGCAGTTTGAATGTTTTTAAGGATTGGATTTGGGATGGCCAAACTAATCCCAATACCCAGACTGGGCCAAACCTAGAGTGGCATATATTTCCTTAGTTTCCCTTAATCATCATTAGGTAAATCACACATTTTGTTCTTCTAATTCCTTTTAACATGAATCCCAACCCTCCATTAATTAACCCAGATCACTTCCTATACCTCTGCTTCTGCTAACTTGGATATCCGCAGCCTATATGCAAAAAACTGAACTACTTCTTACTAATCGTCAGAGAATATATGTATACATGCTCTTTTAACAAAGAAGAGGATGGTCAGAGAATTCTGGAACAAGTGCCTTGATCAGTTACGAGTGTTATCTCATGGTGCTTCAAAAGTGGAAGGACTTGACAGTGGTAGAGATGAACTTCTCTATAACCCTCTTTTTGGTATAAATAAGTGGTTTGCCGATAGGTAATCTGACAACTACAAACAGTTTGAAGATTCATTGGAGAGGTTGCACAAGTGGAAATATGATTCTCATGAGACTTTTATTGATAGAAACACTTTTTTTTCTTTGAGCTTCAATAAAGAATTTTAATAAAAAAGCAAGAAGAAGGAAAGAGGACAAGAAGTCCTCGTATAAACAAAAAGATAAAAGTCAAAACAAATAGCACGAAACTCCTAGCACTAGGGATGTTATTGATAGAAACTCACTCACTCTCTCTCTCTCTCTCTCTCTCTCTCTCTCTCTCACTCACTGAGTCAGACTGATGATAAATTTAAATCAACCCTACCTAAAGGGCTCTCACTTATAAGAAAAACCCTTGACAACCTATGGCAAGGCTATCAGATTTGTGCTATCTGTGCAGCAGAATTGGCTATGAGACGTGATAGTTCTGAGGGATTCTGACCCATAACTACGTGTAAATCCTAGTTGATTTTATGGCTCCCAAAAGAAAAAAATGACCATTAAAACATTATAAATAAAACATTAAAACATGACCATTCTTCTTTTTCTTCTTCTTTACATAATTGATGGATCAAATATAAAACATTAATTACGAGGAACAAAATATAAAAACATTGATGGATCAAATATTTAAGGGCAAATTACACTCACCTCACCTCCCTTAAGTTAGGGAAAATACAATTAGCCCTACACTTTTGACATAATTGCATTAGACTCCCTTAACAGTTAAGCCCTTTTTTATTAGTAATTCATTAGTCATATGAATAAAAAATGGAGAAAAAAAATAAAGCATACTTTTACAGTCAATTGAGGACACATGAAACACCACTTTAAATTAATGAGTTCTTGCATATTTATGCCACAAAACAACAGTTCATCAGGGAAAAAAAAGAAAAGTGAAGGATTTTTCAGTACTTAAAGTGCATGCCTTGGGCATAAATCAATAGGCTAATTAGAGAAGGGTTATTGAGGGGCCTTGGGAAAATAAAAAAATTCAAAACTCTGTTCAGGCCTCCAACCTCCAATGCATATTTCTTTCTTAGTTCCAACTTCCAATGATTTTCCATCTTATTTTCATGTTAGTTCCAGATAATTCAATTTTTTCCACATGGAATAAAATCTTTCCCTTCTCCATTTGACTGAAAAAAGACTTTCTTTTTTTGCAACTAAAATAAGGAAATCTCATTACCTTACAACATGACGGAAGTTGAAAATGCAAGCAAACAACATTTTTAACAATTTAATTTCAGAACAAATCAGCATCCTCCACTAGTTAGATCCAAGCAAACATGTTTTTAAGGGTGAAACTTCTGTTAGCAAGAACCTCTGAGTTTACACTAATCCTCTGTTTGGTTGCCAAGAAACCTAAACGGAGGTAAATAATTTGCAAGCAAATGATAGCCCGAGACCTAATTTTCAACTTTTTTCCAAAAACCAAGACAGTCCAAAGTATTTAAGTTTTCACTTCTATTTTGCTTTATTTTCCTCCAATTTTTCTGGGGGTACACACGAAAATGAATAGTTGCAATAAGCTTTTTAACAATCAAACTAGTGTTATTGAATCTTTTACTTTTTATTTGAATCCCAATTGACATTTCAGGCTTTTAATTCAAATCTCATTGGCAATTCCTCAAAAACAAACAAGAATTCATCAACTTAGGCAAATGTATAAACTTCACCATATAAATGAAGGTACATGAGCTATGCATACAAACATGTAGAACATACATTGCAAATACAGAATTTTAAAACCTTAAACTAGAAATGAAATTAGAGAAAGAAGTATGACCACCTGGGTGACTTCTGTAGAGGTGACCCAAATGATTACAACAGCAGCAATCAAGAACAAACGAGCCCTGTATCTCCAACCCATCACAAATCGAAGAACGGCCCAGATATCAAAATTGCAAAATATACACGAAAATCAACAAATTTCGATGCGGATTTCTGTCAGATTATCAGATCTTCGACGTAAGTCTTTGTTGTTTCACTTGTCACCAACACACCCAAAAAAAAAAAGACAAAAAAGAAAGAAAAAGGTTAGCTACAAGTTTACGAATCGATTCGATTAATTTCTGAAAGAGAAATAAATAAACAAAAGAACCAAGTTTGTATATCATGAGAGATAAATAAATAAAACCTATATTTCTGAAAGAGAAATAAATAAACCTATATTTCTGAAAGAGAAATAAATAAACAAAATTAGGAAACAATGCACCAAACTCTGTATATCATGAGAGAAGAAGGCTTACCAAAGAGAAGAACAAGCACCAAAAAAAAAAAACACTCGCAAAGTAGCGAGAAAGACACCCAATGTCGCCCACGGCGAACGACCCAACGACGAAGGTATCGGCAAAGGTATCTGAGATGCCGCACCGCCACTGCTGCTGCAGCTGCTAGCCGTCGTCAATCGCTGCTCACCGTCGTCGCTCGTTGGCCGCCGTCGTCCCCCCTTGCCGCTGCTTGCAGTCGATAGAGAGAGAGATAGTATTTTGGGAATTTTTGAAATTGGGGATATTTTTGTTAAAGGGGTTGGGGAACAAAAGGGGGTATAGCGACCCCGGTCTTTTCTCTTTAGATTATTGTATCCGGACTTAGGTTCCGTGGATCCTGTCATTACTTATTGGTTGTTGTTGTCCTTTAATCTCTTAGTATTTGAAGTATAGGTTGTGTTGGACGGGTCTGTTACATGTTGGTTGATTTTAGATGCCGATAGGTGATGTCCAGATTTTGGCCTTCACGCTCGAGCGGAAGTTTTAACGCTCGAGCGGTCCCTTCGTTGTTGCTTCTCCGCTCGAGCGGGAATTTTGACGCTCGAGCAGGATTTTCCATCTCCCAGTATTTTGCTCTGCAGTTATTCCGCTCGAGCGGTAGTTTTTACGCTCGAGCGTGATCCCTTGTTTTTGCTCCTCCGCTCGAGTGGGGAGTTTGACGCTCGAGCGGGTGCCAGCGCCTGCAAAACTTCTGAAAGGGTGCAATCGACGCTCGAGCGGCTTTCTTCACGCTCGAGCATGATTCTGTGTCTTACGCTCGAGCGGGGCTTTCTACGCTCGAGCGTAGAGTCGATTATATCAGTCCGTGATTTCACTTTTTGGATCACTTTTTGACCTACCTTTTCTTTCTTAACCTTTAAAAACCGCCATTTGAGAGTTTCTCTCTCTACTCTCACCTTCTCTCTAAGATTTGATCTATTCCTTGTGGTCTTCTACCCTAGTTCCTTTGGAAGAAAGGTAGAGCTTCACGAGATCTTTCTTTTAATCTGAAAAAGAGAGGATTTGGAGCACTTTGGATTTTGGGTCATCATCTCCATCTTCTCTATTTTAGTTGTGATCTTCAAGGTAGGGATTTCCTACTCCATTCTATAAGTTTTGTCCTAAGTTTTGGTATTTTGATATGTTGGGAGTACTTTGGTAATTTTGGGAAAAACCCTAGTTGTATTAATAAATTAATTTGTATAATTAATTTAAGGAAATTGGGGAAATTGGTTAAAAGCATGAAATTGAGGAATTCATTGATTAAATGGTGTAGTTGGATAATTAAAATCACTCGCCTATTGAATTGTTGATATATTTATTTCCAGTCTAGAAATAACTGTTTTGGGCTATCGGTGGAGGATAGCCGTGTTTGTTGTAGACATTGCATGTGGATTAGGAATAACTGAAACTAATCACATTGGTTAAGTCATTAATTTTGACTATTACATTGATACAGAAAATACGTGTATTGATTGAGCATTGCATTTGCATATATTGTTTTGTGTGGGAGGAGATAGGGGATGTACTCCACGGTTTAGGGGAAGATAGGGGATGGACCTCTAAACCGGATTTTTTGTTTGGGAGGAGATAGGGGATGGACTCCATTAGCACCATTTTTAGGTGTGCTTATTATATTGAAGTGTTTTTACATGATTATTGATACAGCACTAAAATGTGTATCAAATGGGAAGTATGAAGTGTTTTGATATGAGCATGAGTCTCATTTGTTTTGTTGATATTGGAAATAATGTGAATATATTATATAATTCACTGTTGTAAGTTTGGCCAGGTTCTGAGCCATGTTGATAATAATGGAAAGTGAAATGTGTCTTAGACATGAGTGTCATGAGACTGTTTAATGATAAAATTGATTATCTTGGTTAACCATCTATTGAATGCTATAGCTTTATTCAATGCTTATATTTGGTTTAGTATTTTTCTACTGGGCTGTGGCTCACCCTTTATGGGAACATCATTTTCAGGTTCAGGTGATAAGCTACCTCCACGGACTTAGCCTGGAAGGATTTGATGTTTGGGATTTTGAAGACTTGTCTTTAGTTATATGTTTTATTTTGTTATTTTTGAGATTTCATGTAAACATTCAAGCCTAGGGCTTAACTTGTAAATGAGTTAGTACTCACCCTTTTGTGTCCAAGTGTTAGCTTGGAAAGATGTAAGCCCTTAGGGCATTTATTTTGATGTTGCAGGATGTTACACGTGATGTCTTTCAATAAGAATACTCTGATGAATAACTCAAATGATTCGTTTTCTTTTATAAATGCATGTTAATGTTATGGTTATTATGGGTTTATTTTGAGGGCGTTACAACTTGGTATCAGAGCGTACCGGGTTTGAATACTTTGGGTACGTGGGAAGTGATTAGTATCACAATGGGTTCGTCTCGTTTGATAGAGACTTAGTGTAACGTTATATGCTTATGTGATAACATGTTTATGTGATTATGTGGGTATGGAATGTAGTTTCTAGGATGTTGATTGGACCCTTGAGTTCTAGTAGTCTTGTTGGAAAGGCACTTGATCACTGCTGCTTCCAACCGGAACTATAGTAACGCATTGGGACTATCATTATCCGGGAATGAAATTCGTAGGTGCTTATGTGATTATGTGCTTACGTGGAATGAATTATTTTTGTCCAATGCATCAGGACGCGAGTGTTTAGTTTTGGCACATTTATTAATGTGCTAATGTCTTTGTTTCCTTTATTAGGATGTCAGGACGAGGACGAGGACGCGGTAGGCGTGGTAGGCCGGGTAGGCAAGAGGTGCCAGTGCCAGAGGAGATTCCGATAGTTCAGGAGGGAATTGGCCAGGCCAATGTGGCTGAGCCAGTAGGCCAGCAGGCTTTGGGCGCTTTAGCTCGAGAGATAGCGGGGGCATTCAGGGAGTCAGTAGGCATTCTCAGAGCTGAGAATCAAGCTCAGGCTGGTATTGAGGATGCAGGACCTTCCTTTCTGAAGAGGGAGTTCTTCCGGTCCAATCCGGATGAATTTGTGGGTGATCCTAAAGAGCCACTTAAGGCAGATGAATGGCTCGAACAGACAACGAAGACGTTTGAGATGCTTGGCATCGAAGACGAGGGGTTGAAAGTGACCTTGGCATCTTTCCAGTTGAAGGGGGATGCGGGTCAGTGGTGGAAGTTTACTAAGGGGCGTATAGGAGGTACGTGGGAGGCTTTTGTGAATGCTTTCCAGGAAAAGTTTTTATCTCCGGCAGTTAGGGAGAAGCTGCGAGATCAGTTTTGTCAGCTTAAGCAGTCGAGTTCTTCTGTGGCCGAGTTTGAGGCTGCATTTACTAGCTTGTCCAGGTTTTCACCTGAGTTGGTGGCGTCTGAGGAACGCCGTTGTATTGAGTTTGAGAAGAAGTTGAGGCGTGGCCTCAAGCTGAGAGTTGGGGGAACTATGATTCGGGATTATGGGCGTATGGTTGATGCTGCAGCCCATATGGAGATCATGATGCAAGAGGAGGAGGAAGGGCAGAAGGGCTCCAAGAGGAGTCAGGATAGTCAGAGTGATGGTAGGAGACAGAAGAGTTTTAATCCCCAGCAGTCTCATGGTAGCTTTTCGAGATCGACTTTTCCTGTACCGAGTGCTAGTTCGGGGAAAGGCAGTCAGGGAGACATTACCTGTTTCAAGTGTGGCCAGTTGGGCCACAAGTCTCCAGTTTGTCCTCAGAGGGGAGGAGTTCAGAGAGCAGCATCTTCTTCGGCTCGATCTCAGAGCCAGAGTCAGGGTAGAGGTCAGCCACTCTCGTGTTATCAGTGTGGTCAGCCAGGGCATATGAAGAGGTATTGCCCCCAGTTGGGTGGCACACCTGGTGCATCTGGTTTGAGGCAGATTCAGGGTCAGCAGCCAGCTCAGTCGGGCCAGGCCTCGAGGGCTAATCAGGGGGCTTCATCGTCTCAGTCGGTGCAGCAATCTTATGCTCCTAGGGGTGAGCAGGTTGATCAGAGGTCATCTGGGCGCGTGTATGCTGTTACCGCGCAGGATCTTGTACCGGCTCCATCTGTTGTGAGAGGTACTTTCTTGTTTTGCAACTCGGTTGCTAATGTTTTGATTGATACGGGTGCATCTCATTCCTTTGTGTCTGCTGCATTTGCATCTGTTTTGGAGTTGGAGTTAGCATAGTTGGCATCTCCTATTTGTGTAGTGTCGCCTCTTGGGGGTGAATTGATTTTGAAACACGGTGTTAGGGGTTGTGATATAGAGGTTGATTACCATAGAATCCCATTTTCCTTTGTAGTTATGCCTATGAGAGGTTTCGATGTTATTTTGGGTATGGACTGGTTATCGTCATACCGGGCAGTTATTGATTGCTACCGCCAGAGAGTCACTTGTCGTACCGTGAATGGTGAGTGTTTTCATTTTCTGGGGGACCGTGTTGGTAGTGTTTTGCCACCGGGGTATGTTCCGCGAGGACGGAGTGAGCTTAGTGGTCTACTTGCTAACCTTTCGATTAGTGAGGACGGTGAGACTCAGATTGTGTTGCCAAGGGTGGTGTGTGAGTACTCGGAGGTTTTTCCCGAGGATCTTGTTGGTTTGCCACCGCATCGAGAGATTGAATTCTCTATTGACTTAGTGCCCGGCACGGCGCCGATTTCTATGGCACCCTATCGTTTTGCCCCAGCTGAGTTAGTTGAGTTGAAGATCCAACTTCAGGAGTTGCTAGATAAGGGCTTTATACGCCCTAGTGTTTCGCCGTGGGGAGCACCAGCCCTCTTTGTAAAAAAGAAAGGAGGCGCTTTGAGACTTTGTATAGATTATCGGAAATTGAATCGGGCTACGGTTAAGAATAAGTACCCAATGCCTCGTATAGATGATCTATTTGACCAGTTGAAGGGTTCCCGTTGTTTCTCGAAGATAGACTTGAGATCAGGTTATCATCAGTTGAGAGTCAGGGAGGAGGATATTCCAAAGACGGCATTCCGTACGCGGTATGGCCACTATGAGTTTTTGGTGATGCCATTTGGGCTCACCAACGCACCGGCAGTATTTATGGATTTGATGAACCGGATATTCCGGGAATTTCTAGATCGTTTTGTAGTCGTCTTCGTGGACGACATCCTTATCTATTCACCTTCAGAGGAAGAGCACGAGGCACACTTGAGGGTGGTGCTTGAGTTACTTAGAGCCCATAGGCTGTATGCCAAGTTTGGGAAGTGCGAGTTCTGGCTGAGAGAAGTCAAATTCTTAGGCCATGTGGTATCCGGTGAAGGAGTGTCTGTTGATACATCCAAGGTAGAGGCAGTGCAAGATTGGGCACAGCCTAAGAGTGTGTTTGAGATCCGCAGTTTCCTGGGGTTAGCTGGGTATTACCGTCGGTTTGTGAAAGATTTCTCCAGATTAGCTTCGCCTTTGACTAGATTGACTCGGAAGGGAGTCAAATTTGCTTGGAGTGAGACTTGTGAAAAGTCGTTCCAGGAGTTGAAAGTTAGACTGACCACTGCTCCAGTCTTGATTATTCCGGAGAGAGGGTTGGGTTATGCAGTCTATTGTGACGCCTCACGAGAGGGTCTTGGTTGTGTGTTGATGCAAGAGGGGAAAGTGGTTGCCTATGGCTCACGTCAGTTGAAAGTTCACGAGAAGAATTACCCTACGCATGATTTAGAGTTAGCAGCTGTGATATTTGCCTTGAAGATTTGGAGGCATTATCTTTACGGTGAGAGGTTCGAGGTATTCTCGGATCATAAGAGTCTGAAATATCTGTTCACACAGAAAGACTTGAACTTGAGGCAGAGGAGGTGGATGGAATTTATTGAGGATTATGACTTTGAATTGCATTATCATCCGGGAAAGGCCAATGTGGTGGCCGACGCCCTTAGCAGGAAACCTGTTGGTGACATAGCTAGTATAGCCATCCGAGAGTGGGAGATGTTAGGTGCACTTGGAGAGTTTGATTTGCTTCTGGGCGAATCCGTTGAGGCTGCGGCCTTGTTTTCTGTTGTTGTGCAACCTACACTTGTGACTCGAGTGTTAGAGGCTCAGAGGGGCGACCTTGAGGTAGAATCCCTCCGTGAGAAGATTTCTGGTGGGAAGGTTGAAAAAGGTTTGACGGTGTATCCCGACCTGAGTGTGAGATACCGAGACCGTCTGTTTGTGCCGGAGTCTCATCGAGAGGAGGTACTCCGAGAGTTTCATCATTCACGCCTTGCGGTGCATCCGGGAGGTACTAAGATGTATCGGGATTTGGGTCGCCAGTTTTGGTGGCGTGGTATGAAGAGAGATGTGGCAGCTTTCGTATCTAAGTGCCTTACTTGTCAGCAAGTGAAGGCCGAACATCAGAGGCCAGCGGGTTTGTTGCAACCCTTGCCTATTGCCGAGTGGAAGTGGGAGCATGTCACTATGGACTTCGTTGTAGGTCTTCCGAGGACTCAGCGGGGCAGTGATGCTATTTGGGTGGTTGTAGACAGGTTGACTAAGTCGGCGCACTTCATTCCTATGCGCGTTAGAGATTCAGTAGATCATCTTGCCGACTTGTATATTCGGGACATAGTGAGGTTGCACGGGGTTCCAGTGACGATCGTCTCAGATAGAGATCCTCGTTTTACTGCCAGGTTGTGGCAGAGTTTGCAGAGTGCCTTAGGCACTAAGTTGACCTTTAGCACGGCTTATCATCCTCAGACTGACGGACAGTCCGAGCGTACTATTCAGATACTTGAGGATATGCTTCGGGGTTGTGTACTAGACTTTAGTGGGTCGTGGGAGAGGCACTTGCCGTTAGTGGAGTTTGCCTACAACAACAGCTTCCAATCTAGTATCGGTATGGCACCGTTTGAGGCCTTATACGGCCGACCGTGTAGGTCTCCTGTTTGTTGGGCCGAGGTGGGTGATGCACCTCTGTTGGGTCCGGAGTTAGTGAGGGAAACAACGGAGAAGGTTGAGCTTATCCGTAAGAGGCTTGTTACAGCCCAGAGTCGTCAGAAATCTTACGCCGACCGTAGGAGAAGACCTTTGGTGTTTGAGGTGAGTGATCACGTCTTTTTGAAGATATCACCAAGACGGGGATTGATGAGGTTTGGGAAGAGCGGGAAGTTGTCCCCTCGATTCATTGGTCCTTTTGAGATCCTTGAGAGGATTGGCGAGACTGCTTATCGTTTAGCTTTGCCGCCGCAGTTGTCCGGAGTACATGACGTGTTTCATGTGAGTATGCTTCGGAAGTATGAGCCGGATCCATCACATGTATTGGATTGGACCGATTTAGTAGTTGATGAGGATGTCTCGTATGAGGAGAGACCTGTTCGAGTCTTGGATAAACGGGATCAAGTCTTGCGAGGCAAGACCATTCCTTTGGTGAAAGTTTTGTGGAAACATCACGGGGTGGAGGAAGCCACATGGGAACGTGAGTTGGAAGTCCGCGAGAAATATCCGGACATGTTTATTGATTTGTAATCTTGTAGTTAGATTTTGTAATATTGTCAAACTTTAAAGCTTTTTATATATGTCTTAAGCTGTAAAACATTTAGAATGTTTTGGTTAATGGAAATATTTTGGAACTTGCCTCGAAATGGAAGTTTAATGGAACATTGTATATATTGAATATATTGAAAATTGTTGAAATTGAAAGAAAATTGCATAGTGTTAATGCAGGTTGAGATATATGTTTGTTTTGCATATTGTGGCATGCCTCTTAGTTGAGAGATGGAATGGCCGGTGTTGGGTCAAGTTGTTTATTATTGAGTTGATATATTGTTGGAATTTGAGAAAACTTGTTTTTAAAACCTTGTGCTTAATTTCGGGGACGAAATTCTTTTAAGGGGGGAAGGTTATAGTGACCCCGGTCTTTTCTCTTTAGATTATTGTATCCGGACTTAGGTTCCGTGGATCCTGTCATTACTTATTGGTTGTTGTTGTCCTTTAATCTCTTAGTATTTGAAGTATAGGTTGTGTTGGACGGGTCTGTTACATGTTGGTTGATTTTAGATGCCGATAGGTGATGTCCAGATTTTGGCCTTCACGCTCGAGCGGAAGTTTTAACGCTCGAGCGGTCCCTTCGTTGTTGCTTCTCCGCTCGAGCGGGAATTTTGACGCTCGAGCAGGATTTTCCATCTCCCAGTATTTTGCTCTGCAGTTATTCCGCTCGAGCGGTAGTTTTTACGCTCGAGCGTGATCCCTTGTTTTTGCTCCTCCGCTCGAGCGGGGAGTTTGACGCTCGAGCGGGTGCCAGCGCCTGCAAAACTTCTGAAAGGGTGCAATCGACGCTCGAGCGGCTTTCTTCACGCTCGAGCATGATTCTGTGTCTTACGCTCGAGCGGGGCTTTCTACGCTCGAGCGTAGAGTCGATTATATCAGTCCGTGATTTCACTTTTTGGATCACTTTTTAACCTACCTTTTCTTTCTTAACCTTTAAAAACCGCCATTTGAGAGTTTCTCTCTCTACTCTCACCTTCTCTCTAAGATTTGATCTATTCCTTGTGGTCTTCTACCCTAGTTCCTTTGGAAGAAAGGTAGAGCTTCACGAGATCTTTCTTTTAATCTGAAAAAGAGAGGATTTGGAGCACTTTGGATTTTGGGTCATCATCTCCATCTTCTCTATTTTAGTTGTGATCTTCAAGGTAGGGATTTCCTACTCCATTCTATAAGTTTTGTCCTAAGTTTTGGTATTTTGATATGTTGGGAGTACTTTGGTAATTTTGGGAAAAACCCTAGTTGTATTAATAAATTAATTTGTATAATTAATTTAAGGAAATTGGGGAAATTGGTTAAAAGCATGAAATTGAGGAATTCATTGATTAAATGGTGTAGTTGGATAATTAAAATCACTCGCCTATTGAATTGTTGATATATTTATTTCCAGTCTAGAAATAACTGTTTTGGGCTATCGGTGGAGGATAGCCGTGTTTGTTGTAGACATTGCATGTGGATTAGGAATAACTGAAACTAATCACATTGGTTAAGTCATTAATTTTGACTATTACATTGATACAGAAAATACGTGTATTGATTGAGCATTGCATTTGCATATATTGTTTTGTGTGGGAGGAGATAGGGGATGTACTCCACGATTTAGGGGAAGATAGGGGATGGACCTCTAAACCGGATTTTTGTTTGGGAGGAGATAGGGGATGGACTCCATTAGCACCATTTTTATGTGTGCTTATTATATTGAAGTGTTTTTACATGATTATTGATACAGCACTAAAATGTGTATCAAATGGGAAGTATGAAGTGTTTTGATATGAGCATGAGTCTCATTTGTTTTGTTGATATTGGAAATAATGTGAATATATTATATAATTCACTGTTGTAAGTTTGGCCAGGTTCTGAGCCATGTTGATAATAATGGAAAGTGAAATGTGTCTTAGACATGAGTGTCATGAGACTGTTTAATGATAAAATTGATTATCTTGGTTAACCATCTATTGAATGCTATAGCTTTATTCAATGCTTATATTTGGTTTAGTATTTTTCTACTGGGCTGTGGCTCACCCTTTATGGGAACATCATTTTCAGGTTCAGGTGATAAGCTACCTCCACGGACTTAGCCTGGAAGGATTTGATGTTTGGGATTTTGAAGACTTGTCTTTAGTTATATGTTTTATTTTGTTATTTTTGAGATTTCATGTAAACATTCAAGCCTAGGGCTTAACTTGTAAATGAGTTAGTACTCACCCTTTTGTGTCCAAGTGTTAGCTTGGAAAGATGTAAGCCCTTAGGGCATTTATTTTGATGTTGCAGGATGTTACACGTGATGTCTTTCAATAAGAATACTCTGATGAATAACTCAAATGATTCGTTTTCTTTTATAAATGCATGTTAATGTTATGGTTATTATGGGTTTATTTTGAGGGCGTTACAGGGGGGAAAGGAAGGAGGGAATTAAAAAAGCGGGAAAACGAAAAAGAAAAAGAAGAGGAGAGCTAGTCGTTTTCTTTATTTTTTATTAAAATAATTTTTATTTTTATTTTTATTTTTATTTATTTTTTGTAGTTAATGAAACTTTTTTTGTTTTTATTTATTTTTAGTTACTAAGGTTGAAAATTTATTTGTTTTATTTTTATTTTAATGAAAAAAAATTATTATTATTTATTATTTGGTAGAAGTAGAGGTAATTTTTGGGGGATTTTTGAAATTGGGAATTTTTTGTTTAAGGGATTGGGGATTGATGATTTGAGATCATGAGAAATAAAAGGGGGAAAAGAAATGGGGGAATTAAAGAGCGGGAAAATAAATTTTTTTTGGTTAAAATAAATTTATTTTTTTGTAGTTAATGAATTTTTTTATTTTCCATTTTTTTTAATTACTAAGGTTGAAAATTTATTTGTTTCATTTTTATTTTAATGAATTTTTTTTTTTTAATTTTGAAGAAGCAAGGGTAATATTTTAATAAAAAATATTTTTCTGCGGCTCATTTTTTTTTTTTTTTTTTGTTACTAAAAACCAAAAACTAATTTTTTGTGGTAGAGAAATGGAGCAACAGTGAAGGTGGTGGATAAGAGGTGATGGTCGTGGTGGTGGCGGCGGCGGTGGCGGCGGCAAAGGAGATTAGTGGTGAAGTTGTGGTAGTGGTAGAGGAGATGGAGTGGCGATGGTGGAAGAGAGGTAATGGTAGTAGTAGTGGCAGTAGTAGTAGTGGTGGTAGTAGAGTAGTGGCGATAGTAGTAGTAATGGTAGTCGTAGAGGTGAAGTAGCAACAGTAGAAGTAATAGTGGTGGTGGAATGGTGTTTGCAGTAGTGGTGAAGGTGGTAGAGGAGATGGGTGGTGAGAGAGAGTGATAGACAGAAAAGAAACATAGAGAGAAGAGAGCTGGACGAGAGAGACAGAGAGAAGAGAGATAAGCAAGAGAGACATAAAGAGAAGAGAGATGAACGAGAGAGATAAAGAGAAAGATAGAGAGAAGAGAGATGAGCGAGAGAGATAAAGAGAAGAGAGATGAACGAAAGAGACAGAGAGAGAAAAGAGATGAGAAAAGAGATGAAAGAAAAGATAGATGAGTGAGAGACACAGAGAGACACAGAGATGAAGGAGAGAGTGAGCAATGTGAACACAATGGGGGAGAGAGATAAACAGATAGATAGACACATAGAGAGAGAGAGAGAGAAGAGAGAGAGACAGACAAATAGACATAGAGAGAGAAAGAAAGAGAGAAGATTGATAAGTGAGAGAGAGATAAAGAGATAAAGAGATATAGAGAGAGAGACAAAGAGACAGAGAGAGAAAGAGATAGGGAGAGACATATAGAAAAATAGAGAGAAACAAGAGATGAGAGATATCTAGAAAGAGAGTGAAAAGAGATGAACGAGAGAGAGAATAGAAAAATAGAGAGATAGAGAGAACAGAGATGAATGAGAGAGACAGAGAGAGAAAAGAGATGAGCGAGATAGAGAGAAGAGAGATGAGCGAGAGAGACATAGAAAGAAGACAAATGAGAGAGATAGAGAGAAGAAAGATGAACGAAAGACACACAGACAGATAGACAAACAAACAGAGAAAGAAGAGTGATGAGTAAAAGAGAGAAAGAGAAGAGTGGTGGTAGTTGAATGGCATTTGCAGTAGTGGTAAATGTGGTAGAGAAGATGGATAGTGAGAGAGAGAGATGAGTGAGAGACGAATAGAGAAAAGAGATAGAGAGATAGAGAAAGAGACAGAGTGATGAGCGACAAAGTGTGCCGTCGCAAATAGTTCCGTCTCATATACCCACTTTTCTTGTAGTGAGGAATGAGAAGGAGTTGTGTGTGAGAGTGAGATGAGAAACAGAGAAGGGTTAGGGCAAAATTTTGGGGGAAATCCCCAATTTGAGAGGGAATTTCAAATTAAGATAAAATTTTGTGAAAATATTTGCTGCTAATTTTTTTAGAGATGTGAAAAATAGATCAGGCTTGTTAAATTAATATTTTTTAATTTTATTTATCGTTTATCCTTTTTACTTTATTGGAGTTTTATGACTCAGTTTGTGAAAAAAAAATTACAAAATTTAGAAATATTTAGAAAGTATAAATTTAAAAATAAGTCTTACAAATCAAATTTATTTACTCATAAGTCATGGGTGAATTTTTTTTACACACTTAGCCTTCGTTTTGATAATGAAATTTTTTTTGAAACTTTTTAAATATATGTTTTGTGTCTGTAAAATGATTATTTCATTAGTACTGGTAATAATATTGAAAAATTTATTAAAATGATAAATAATTTGGATATTTTGTCTTTTATTTGTGAATTTTGATTTATTCTTAATTTATTAGTGTTATTGAAATATGATGATGTAAAAAGTATAAATAGTTTAATTGTACTTTTTAAAAATAATAAATTTATTATTAAAAATTAAATTCATCAGACTGACCTGTAACTATGCCTTTAAATTTTTGCAATGTAAAATTATCGACAAACAGCCAATAACAAGTTTGCACATTTTAGCATACCTTTCGCGTGAGGGCCCAATTATTAAAAGATGTGTTCAACCCATCAAATGAAAGCCGACAACTTCTTCCATCTAAAAATAATAGTCTATTTTCAAAATTTAATTTCTTTTTATAATACAATTATTACATTTTAAAAATATTAATTTTTCAAAATTACCTTTTGATAGTATATTTTTGTAGAAATATCAATTGTCATAATTGTACTTTTTGTATTACTAATGGATTTAAAAAAAGGACAAAATAAGAAATTCATATTATTTTAATAATTAATTTTTTTTTAAAATTAATATTTTGAGATAATAAAAAATAAAATAAGATATTAATAATTTTGGATGGTGGGTGTACAACCTAAAAATAAAAATAAAAACAAAAATAAAAATAAAAATAACTATTTTGTTTAGTCAAATTTTCAAGTGGAGACTAATGGTATTGTTATTAATAAAATAAAATAACTATTTTGTTAATTTTTTTATTTTCATTCGGCTACCAAAAAATATAGTAGCCAAAAGTAGGTCTTTGGCGACTACAAGGAATTTTGTCGCCGAAAGTTAACATTTGGCGACCAAAATTTTCGTCGGCAAAGATTAAAAATTAATTTTTTTATTTTCATTCGGCTACCAAAAAATGTAGTAGCCAAAAGTAGGTCTTTGGCGGCTACAAGGAATTTTGTCGCCGAAAGTTAACATTTGGCGACCAAAATCTTGGTCGGCAAAGATTAAAAATTAATTTTTTTATTTTCATTCGGCTACCAAATAATTTAGTAGCCAAAGGTAGGTCTTTGGTGACTAAAAGCAATTTTGTCGCCGAAAGTTAACATTTGGCGACCAAAATTTTGGTCGGCAAAGATTAAAAATTAATTTTTTTATTTTCATTCGGCTACCAAATAATTTAGTAGCTAAAGGTACCTTTACGGCTACTAAATTTTCTTTTAGTCGCCAATTGTGATATGTTTAGCTACTAAAAATTTTTTTAGTCACCAATTGTAATATTTTTAGCTACTAAATTTTTTTTA
Organism: Camellia sinensis; assembly: GCF_055761805.1. NCBI lineage: Eukaryota > Viridiplantae > Streptophyta > Magnoliopsida > Ericales > Theaceae > Camellia > Camellia sinensis. The sequence goes on from NW_028128987.1 coordinate 4,889,623, forward strand.
GTAGCCAATAATCAACATTCCCCTACTAAAAAAAATTAGTAGCTAAAAAGTTGACTTTTGCCGACTAATATTATTTTTGGTAGCCAATTCCGTGACTTTTGGCGATTAAATTAGTTTTGGTAGCTAAAAGTGGTCGGCAAAAATGCTTTTTCTTGTAGTGTTGGTCGGCGATTAAGTGGCTTCACCTATAAGTTGCACAAACAATACAAGTAACTTAGGGATGGAAGAAGGGAGGAGTGCACGAGAAGCCATCCACTTGTAAGTGGCACTCTTAATCAGTGGACATCTCTAATTGACAAGAAGTGGAATAGTAAAGAATTCATGGTAAAATGTTTTATATTAATTGTCAGAAATTAAGTTTCTTCTTATTAATGTTAAGTTTTTTTGTTTTTATTGGTATTTCAATCGTGTAAGAACAATCACTAACTAATGTGAATAATATGATGCAAATGGAAACAAAACATAGATGTGGATCAAAATCAATCCCGGTCAGGGTGCGCAATTCGGTGCGTTCTGCTATTTTATTTTATTGGATTAGTAGGCTTTGTTATTTAAATATATGAAATAACATTCAAAAACAAATGAATCAGATAATTGGCTCTTAATTTTAAATTTTGTGTCAATTTAATCCAATTAATATTATTGTTAGTGTTTTTGATAGAAAATAATTACTAAATTAGTTAAGATTAACTTACTAAGTAGACCAAGTTTTACTTCTAAGAACATGACATATATCACTTATGTACGCATTTTCTATTAAAAAATGCTAACATTTGTAATCAATTGAACTAAATTGAAACAAAATTATAAATTTAGGGTCAAAATCGACCCAATTGAGATTATAGTGACCAAAATGACACAAGAGCCAAAATAGAGGGACTATCGGAGTAATTTGCCCTAATTTTTGTGTATACCTTAGAAAATTGACAAGTGTCGTCAAATTGTTAATTTTAATCTCTAGTTTGGTCGGCGATTAAGTGGCTTCACCTATAAGTTGCACAAACAATACAAGTAACTTAGGGATGGAAGAAGGGAGGAGTGTACGAGAAGCCATCCACTTGTAAGTGGCACTCTTAATCAGTGGACATCTCTAATTGACAAGAAGTGGAATAGTAAAGAATTCATGGTAAAATGTTTTTTGTTAATTGTCAGAAATTAAGTCTCTTCTTATTAATGTTAAGTTTTCTTGTTTTTATTGGTATTTCAATCGTGTAAGAACAATCACTAACTAATGTGAATAATATGATGCAAATGGAAACAAAACATAGATGTGGATCAAAATCAATCCCGGTCAGAGTGCACAGTTCAGTGCGTTCTGCTATTTTATTTTATTGGATTAGTAGGCTTTGTTATTTAAATATTTGAAATAACATTCAAAACCAAATGAATCAGATAATTGTGAATAGAAAAGTGACCGATTTGGTAGAATTTTACAAGTCCATCCACTATATTTCGGACACGCATGAATAGATTTCATTAGAGAGCCAAGCTAATTATATATGTACAAGGCAATGCATATTAATTTTTATAAAATTATTTATTTTGCATTGTAGGGTAGAATAATTAATAATTGTTTGATTTATTTCAAATTAACAGGACAACATAATACAAACGCAAGCAGAACACCTCTCACAGACTGGTGCGATCCCCTTGACCCCAGAGGAGTTGTTGGTCAAGGTGCTTCAGCCAAGGTTATAGGTTATGTGAAAGGACTCAGCATGATGCCTTCTTCTATGAAGACTGTTGTTGCACTTGTTGGAAATAATGATTACACTCACCGCCTTGAGATGCAAATAGCACAATAAAATGAATAAATTGCAAATTTCAAAAGCCAGAGAAGAAACAAAGCAAGAAGATACAAAGTATCATAAAGTGTTTGAGGTAGAAAGGTATCACGGAAAATTTTGAGAGTGAGGAAAGTTCAGATCTGATGCACAAGCTTCTTGGTTAGTATATTATGTTTATATGTTAATTTAGTAGAAAATTTCTTTTTCAACTAGGGTAGAAAAACTACTTTGACATTTAGGCATGAAAGGTCCTCGGAGAATAGTGAAATATGCATGTAAAGGCTCGAGGAACATCACAAACACCTTGAGACGGAGCAACATAAGTTGTGCAAACTTACGAAACAAGCACGTGGCTCTTGATTTGAAAACTACTTTGAGATTTGCACTATTCCAACACTTAGGCACAAAAATACAACTTGGGAAGAAGGGAAAGGAGCTTGAAATAGGCATGAAAAGGCTCAGGAAACATCACAAACACCTTGAGAGTTAGAAGAAGTATGTGACTAATAGTTTGAAAACTACTTTGAATTATGCATTTTGCCAACACTTAAGCTTAAAAATAGGCCATTGAGGGACAAAATTGTGAAATATGAACAAGGCCCGGAAACATCATGAACACATTGAGAGGAACCAATGTAAATTGTGAAAACTTATAGAACAAGCATGTGACTCCCAATTTAAAAACTACTTTGAAATTTGTAAATTTTCAACACTTAAGCATGAAAATAAGCCATCGAGGGGTAAAATCATTAAATAGGCATGAAAAGGTCTAGAAATTATCATGAACACCTTGGAAGGGATCAACATAAGTTGTGAAAACTTACAGAACAATCATAAGACTCTCGGTTGGAAAACAATTAGGCTTGAAATAGTCGTTAAAATGCCCGGGAAACATCATGAACACCTTGGAGGAACTAATGTAAGTTGTAAAAATTTATGAAACAAGCACAATAAATTTTGGTTTGAAATTTACTTCGAAATTTTTATTTTTTCTCTTCTAGGTTGCATGTTAACATATTTAGTGAATGATTACCTTAACCTTTTGTTGTTGTTTTTTATTTATTTATTTATTTTTTCTTTCCGTAATGGTAGATTGGAGGTGAACGAATTTGATAACCTGCATAGCAAGAGCTTTTTGTTGATATTATTAGACATGTATTCATCATAGTGTAGTTTTGCTTTTTGTTAATATTACCAAACACGTATTTGGACTATGTTGTCGTGGGTTATGTTTATATTGTGATGGATCTTATCTTTTTGTTGATACTATCAAACATATATTTTGACTATGTTGTTACTTTATGCAAATGAACAGGTTTTTATAATGATTTGTAATAGATATTATATTGAACATGTTATTAAAATACACAACTTATTTTGATTGTGTCGTAATTTTTGATTTTACTAGAATAGATGTTATAGTTTGCATGTTATATATTAATTTCTTAATATTATGAGACATGTATTTTGCTTGTGTTATTTAATGAAAATGAACAGTTTAATTTTATATTGATTTGGATTAGATATTTTATTGAATATATTATTAAAATGTACAGGGATTGTTTATTGAAAAATATATATATAAATTGCAAATATCCCCTCCCCCCCCCCCCCGGGTCACTAAAACTTTTTAATCCCAACAAATAATTTTGTCACACCTATTCAGTATTTTGTCATTAAATTGAAATGGACGTTATAGGTGACAAATATTTAACATTGAGCGACGAAATGTTTCCTCAACAAATAACAATAATAGGCGACAAAATAAAATTTTGTCACTAGGTACTTTTAGCGACAACTAATAAAAGATGAACATGGTGATGAAATTATTCCATTGCAGATCAATTTGGTGATGAAAATTTCACTATTTGAGATGAAGTGATTTTGTCATTAAAGAGCCATTTTGTTGTAATTGCCACAAGGAAGCCATACAGTTACATACTTCAATTGGGTATTTCTGTGTGTCATCTTTGTGGACTTGGTGTGCATTATTTGACTTCTTACTTGGAAGGTGATAAGTTTGCGGCTAGCTTGTTTTACTATTATGTTTATTATATCATTGCAAATCCTACATGGGTTGTGATTCCTTTTCTTATAGTTGTTCGATGATGGAGGAAAATATGTGGAGCTTGCAAGATCCAAAAAAGACCAAAATAAGAGCAAAGCCTAGTGACGTGGGGTTTAAAGTTTAGACTTTTCCACGCAAGTTTTGGAAATTCAGTCTATGTTTGTTTGATGTGGATTAGTTGGTAATTTCAGATTTCTGTAATTTTATATCTTCATAGATTGATGTTGTTTTCACTATGCAAGGTTGCTCAAATTTGTAAAAAATTTATCCCAACAACTTTTTAACTCTAAAAATTTGTAATCTAAGCCCAACATCTTTTAACCTATTCTTAATTTTTTAGAAGTAATCGATAATACAATAAATATATCCTTAGCATCACTTGACGGATAATGTCACACATGAAATATTGAATTATTTTATTATTGCATCATCTTCATTCACGTAATTACTCAATACACTAAATTTTCTTTTTAAATAAATTTTTTTTGGATCATAAGAAAATTTCAAACTATGAAAATCATAAACTAACTAATATATATATATATATATATATTAACCCATCTTAAAGGCAAAACCAAAAATACCTAAGAATGTCAAAAAATAAATGAATGAATGAATAAAAATTAACGAGATTTTAAGCAAATTAAGGCCAAAAAAACTAGCTTAATGGTTTCAAAAGCAAATTTTACTTGCTTTTGGTTCGCAAGGCTAGGGTCTATGAGTGGGATATGCTTTAGATTTTAGAATAGGCCCAACTCGAATTGGTTGTTGATTGGTCAAAGCCAAAAGGCTGGGTCTATGCTAGGCCCTTGGACAACTAGTTTGTGGGTTGGGCAAGCCCGACTGACCTGTTAGTGATCCTTAGTTGTTTGGCTTTTTCAAGGAAAGTCATGAGAATGTGACCTTTGAAAATCGCAATCGTGCACAAATCCTTGAAAAAGTGAACAATGGTTTCTCTTGGTCTATCTAGACAGGAGAATATTCTTTATTTTGAAGGCAAATTTGTTTAGTATTAGCCAAATTTGTGATCGTGATCAATATATGCATTCTAATAATAATAGTTGGTCTATTCTTGATACTTTTGGTTTGTGAAATGTAACAGATTTTTTGATAACTGTTATTGATTTATTTCAGTTACATCTCTTTCTTGCATGACCATTAAATTGTGTTTAAAAGCATAAACAATGTTGCTAGAGATCATTACAAAGTGTAGAGAAGAATCTAACTTATTTTACTATTACATTTGTAGGATGCAAAATTATTGGAGAATTACATTTTCAATCATATGTCTCCATTTTTGAGAAGATTCTTGAACCATTTGGCTGAAAGTTTGGAATATCTTTTCAAACCATTTTTGTAATCTACGTAGTTGATGCCAAAACGAACTGTGTAACCCGAGCTCCATTCAAAATTATCCAAAAGTGACCATGCAAAATATCCTTTCACATTAGCACCATCCCTATATGAAAAACAAAATCAACAACAAACTTCATATGTAATAATTTTTTTTTTTTTAATAATTGCTAGTAGTGTAACCTTCGCACTCATATATTTTGTAAATGCAACATTATTTATTAGTCATCTTCAGAACTTACTTGATTGCTTGTAAAAGGAAAGAAAGATGGTGATAATAGTAATGTATCCTCATGTTGTCGGCAAGGGCTTCTTCAAGTGATAATGTAGCATTATTTGCCTCATCAATCCCTGAAATGAATGGGCTAAGAATGTTTATTGTAAACTTAATTTGTAATTACAAATTTATTAGATTTATATGTTACTAAGTGAAACAATTTTATGTTAATGCAAAATTATTAATGAACTAATTACCATTCTCCGTGATATAAATAAGAGGATTGTTATATTTTTTCTTCACGTAGAGAAGAATATCATAAATGCCTCTTGGATAAACAAAAAGCCAAGTTGAAGCAGCCTGTAAGATCACATAAAGTTAGAGAGTTGATTATGAAAATTTTCTATTCATGTGCAAGTTGGTAAATATATTAAATTTAAACAAGCTCCACAAGAAGAATTGCTTAAATTTCTACTTCTTACCATAGCACCGATAGGAACCCCATTCCGCTTAGCTAGCATTACAAAAGAATCATGTCTAGTTAGCACATATTAAGTTATAATAACGTTTTTAATTAATGGTACAAAACTTTGAACTTACTTGTAAGGTTAACCTGAGAATCTGTTAAAAAACTAACATTTACACTATTGGAGTTTGGTGCATATGCTGCATAATTAGCGGTGTAATAGTTCAGTCCAAGAAAATCAAATGATCCTTTTAACATCTTGGACTGTTCTTTGGAGAACTTAGGAAGTCGTTTTCCCACAAGAGTTCGCATTGTATGTGGATAGTCACCGGTTGTTAGAGGGTCCATAAACCTCCAGTACACAAGGAAAAACATAGTTAGGACATTATAAATTGATGACCCTACTTATGACAATATTGTTCAGTACCATATATGCGTTATCACAAAAAGGAAAATTATAAAACACTCACCATCCTAACATAAAATCAAGGGCCCTTAGTGCAGCAGTACGGTCTTGTCTTTCTTCTGAGAAAGGTACCATCCAATGTGATATGAGTGTAATTCCAATCTTTCCCTTTTGTGATGTCTGTTTACATTTCCATCGTTTGAGTAACTCAAAACCATCTAATATATTTGTATCAAAAATTTCTCATATGTAGCAAATCTATTCTTAAACATAAAATTACTTTAGTTTCCATCGACTATGATTAGGAAGTAGCATTAAAATTAGCATATACTTCAAAACTCTTTGATAATAATGTGAATTATATATGTAGTTTCCTTTGGGTTTTCAAGTGAGACCTGATACTTTCGCTTGTACAAATTTACTGCAGTTGCATGAGCGAGAAGTTCGTGGTGTGATACAATATATGGCTCAGTGCTTGAATCCCCACCAGTACAATTTAATTGTAGCCATGAAGAGCATCGACCTGGTGCAAAGCTACCAACTGCGTACCCACTCATGCTATATGCCCACGGCTCATTCAAGGTGATCCAGTGCTTCACCCTATCACCAAATTCTTTGAAGCAAAGTTCTGCAAAGCCATTGAAATCATCCCTATAAAGTCGATCATCAATGTTGGAATATGACACAGGTACATTACAATGTTTTACATATTAACTTCAGGACTTCATGATTAATAATTCAATTCTATGACTACTTCCATTTCTAGGTTACTATCGAATGCTAAAGTCCGACACGGGGTCCTTACTGTGCACTAGTACAGTACCGTTTTGCTTTCTTTTTTTTTTTTTTTTTAATCCTATTTTTTGTTTAATTAAAATAACTATGCATTGGTTCCATTTCTCATGAAAGGTTCCACATACATAGCCACTTTTCAACTTTTTTACACAACAGTAAAAGTTTAAATTTACACCACGTTTTTTTGGTGCATAATATTATTGTAAAATAAAAAAAAACGTATTTATAATTCAAAATTTATGAACTATATTCATTTTGAATATACCTTACACCACACTATGTTTAAATTTACACCTACTTTTTCTGTGTAACATTACTAGATATGTAAAAAAAATGATATATGTAAAAATTGTATTGAGATTTTAAATTTCTTGAGGCTTTCTTTTCCTTATTAGAATTTCTTAAATTGTCATTAATATGACCCTAATTTTTAATACAGTAAGAAAAATAAATTATAAAGAAAGATTATAAATAGATTAAAAGAAATGTAGTGTACCAAAAGTAATATTTAAAAAAACTATTTGAAATTTATACAAAATTTGAATATGTAGTGTAACTATTTAAAAAAAATAAAATTGTATGGTGTAGATTTAAATTTAGTGTGCGACATTCAAGATAATATGATTTGCACATTTTAATTATGCATATCTTTTAGTGTATTTGTTTTTTTTAAAAAATACTATGAGAAATACTTCCATAATTTAAATTTGTAGTGTACAATTAAGGTAAATACACTTTGTCCCTTTAAGTTTGGTCATTTTTTCACTTTGTTCCTTAAATTTTATCCCCCTCTTTAGCTCTTCATGTTTCAATTTTTTTTTTAATACTTTAAAAGCTAATTTATGTCCAAAATTAGATATAAAAAATATATTAATAGTCACGTGATATAAAAATATTTTATTATATATAACTCACACATTTAACATAAATCCAAACTCAAATATATTAATATATTTTTTATCACGTGTCAATTACCGTAACATTTTTTTGTTTAATTTTGAACAAAACTTAAAGCATGTAGTGTCAAAGTGAAAAAAATAAAAAATAAAAAAATTAAAGGTCAAAAGAGAAAAAATTGCCATACATAGAGTGAGCAAAGAAAACAATTAAACGAAAAAAAGAAATAGAGCAAAAAAAAAACGGTGCCGTTTTTGGAGCACAGCATCCCTGCCGTGTAGCAGGCATTCCATGTCCGTTAAAGTCTAGGTTTCATATGGAAATGTCTTTCAATATTCTATAATATATATATATATATATATTGTCAGAACGTATAGTAATCTAATTTTTTCATCAAATTTTATGATTTTTATTTTTTAATTCTTAAAAAATAAATTGAGCTATCCCACTTGCAAGGCTTTGCGATGAAAATAAAGGATTCAACTGTTCACCCTAGTTTGACTTAAATTTACCATTTGACAACCATCAAAAACAAAGAAGGGGAAAAACAAAAACTCAACAATTCAGAACATATTTTGATTTCAAATGAAGAGATTAACCATCTCAAAACTATAAGAGAAAAAGCAATTTGCTTTATTCCCTTTATATATATATTCAGTATGAACCAACAATTTAATTTAAAAACAAAAATAAGAAATTTTCATATGCTTCTATCTAGTTTAAATATATACAAATCTCACAAATTGACTAGCTAAAAAATTGAATCATTAGATGAATATATTATTACTTACCCAATTTTTGGGCTTAAGAAACCACCATACTCATCTTCCAATGCTTGGGGAAGATCCCAATGGAAAAGGGTCACAAATGGTTTTATACCTAGAAATGTCAGCATAAGAAGATAAGATAATTTTGAGGAGAGAGATGCTATAGAATATATATATATATATATATGAAAAATTTGGGTAATCACTCTAAGAAAAAATATCATCAATGTGTGGGTGAAAATCTGACCACACTGCCAATTTAGTACTCAGCTGGAAAACACTGGCAGAATAGATGGCACCTATAAAACCTGCAACAGAAGGAGAAGACTCCGGCGGTGGTTTTTCCACCCGGGACACTCCGACGATCAAGTCAGTATATCTCTCAAAGATAATCAACAGTATTAAACTCACTGTTTAGAATATAAATTGTGTACCTTAGATTCACGGGGGTGCCTTTCTTTTATAGTTAACTCAATCCTAGTTCCAATAGAAGCCTGACTTCTATGGACTCCTGTTCAGTACTTACTTTGGACTCCTCAAGAGATAAAGATAAACTCCTTAAGAGCTTTATCCTTATCTTGGCTAAGTCTCCTCTTTATTCTAGGACTCTTGTCCCATATCCCTTATTCGCTTATATCGGATTCTGATATCTTCGAAGATAACCTCGGCCTAACCGAGATGATCTCAGCATAACGACCAGGACACGTGGCACCTCGGCTGATACATCGGCGTCACCTTGCCATATGTTGGTACTCAAAAAATATATCCCCACAACTGCCCCCTAGGTTCTATTACCTCGGCATTCTGAGGTGATGGAACCTATATCGGTACTTCCTTCCAGTACGTCGACTTAATATTTCCCAGCCGAGATCATTCACTTCAGGCCGATATGCCTTCATGAAGACTAAGGACTCCCAGAGTTCTTTTTAACATACGAGCTGTCAGACAATACTTATTCAACTATTTCATTCCACGTGTTTCATCCTTACTGGATCGTGCCTGTGACGCGCCTGTAAGCCGTCTTGTGTCTGTGTGCGCCGTCTGACGGTTTCGTCATTCTAGGTTCATTAATGCGATTTCGGCGCCTTTTCAAGTTTTTACAAAACTTTTTCCCTCTTCCTTCCGATTTTTACTTTGCATTATTCGTGCTAAAGCTCTTTCTCTCTCTTTGGCTTTTCTCCCCAAGTCCCCCATTATTCAAGCTTCCTTGTTCTGAAACTCGTTCCGTTCACCCCTTCCGGCGTGTTTTTCACTATTTCGTTGCCTCTACGACTGTCGTCTGACTTCGGCGATCCTTACACCGGCTTCATTTTTTCTGGTAAGCAACTGTTTCTTCTTATTTCAGTTCTTGATTTTTTCTGGAACTTGTTGTCATTACTGCCTTGCTCAAACATTTGATTTTGCGAATCATACACATGAGTGCGTTGATTTTGTTCGTTGCTTATGTCTTGAATACACGTACTGTTCACAATTTTCTTGCACGTTTTGCCACTGTTCTTGGCCCTCAACCCTTTGTATTCTTTATGTTTTTGATAGACCATCTCTGTTCTTGGTTCTGAAACTCGTTCTTGTTTCTGTTTTTTGTGTCTTTTCCAGATCTGTGCCTTCAATCTTCGTTTTCATAGATCTAGGTTTGGGATTTGCTTGTAGAAATTTCCTTAGGAAAAAACTGAAACCAGCATTTACTTAGGTTTTTGCCGAGGTGCAAATAACCCTCTTGAAAACATCTTCTTTCTGAAATCTAGCCCTTCTAATTCAGGCCGATATCATGGGTATGTGGAAACATAGGGTAAATATCCCATCCAAGTTAGAATATTTTAGGCAGGAGTTTGAAATCCCAGCCGATGTCAATCTGAGGTTGGCTGGGGATGATGACTCCATCATGCCTACTGATGACTCCATGCCCCTCCCTGTAGTTGCCTTTATTGAGTGTGGACTTCGGCTCCCACTTAACACCCTTTTCCGTGAAATACTTCATTATTACAAATTGAACCCAATGCAACTTGCCATCAATTCTTATCGAACCATCAATGGTATCATAGCACTAGCCAAACAAGAAAACGCTAGGATCACTCTAGCCGATATCCAATTCTGCTACACTATGTGTGGCCTCAAAAAAGACACCGGCTACGTTTATTACCTTAAGCCGAGGTCAACCGAATACAAAATCGTCGCCGACCTCCCTGACTCCAACAAGGGAGCTGGGGATGACTATTTCATAACTTCGGGGAACTGGGAGTTTGCCCCAGATGAGGATCTCCATCTCTTCCCTCTTCCTCATTCAGTCTTTGTAGAGGGTAATAGTAAGAGCCCTGCATTCACACTTACTTGTTTTCTAAAGTCTTTCATACTTTATCTATTTCTTAATGTCTGTTCCTCCTGTAGCTGTGCCTAAGCCACCAAAAAACTTTCGTCAATCCTTCATTCCCAGTAAGGATTTGAAGAAACTTTTGGACTTGCCAGTCCACAATGGAAGGCGCCTCTGCTTCTCAATTTTATTCCAACATACAAGTCAACTCTGCCTGATGTCCCTAGGAGGTAGAAGAAAAGCCTTTCTCCACCCTCTGCCACAACTCCACAAACTGCGTCCACATCTCGAACAGACCAAGGATTAACCTCTGATCCAGCTGAGTTACCGTCAACCTCGGCTCCATACTTGATTCCAACATCCCGACGCCGCCGTCGACGCCGAACAGTTTCTTCTGCCGAGATGGGTCGCCCAAAACCAGTTGCAAAAAATCTTCTGGCCAGTATTCCGTCATTCGTTGACAATCAACCAGCACAAACCCAACCTCCTCCGAAGCTGAAAAGAATAAAGAAGGCTCAGCCAAAGGCTAAGGTATCTCAGATCGAGTTTGAGGATACGTTGCCGATCTCCAAATTGGCTGAGAGTGACAAATCTCAACCCTCTGCTGGGAAGAGGCGCTCAGAGGCCCAGCCATCCGAATCCCCAAAATCGAAGAAGCCGAGGTCATCCTCAGCAACCACCTCGGGGTCAAAAAAACATGATGTTCCCTAGGCCCCCAAAATCACCCTTGAAGATAAGCCAGTTATGGCTAAAGACAGTGTTGATGACATAAATGTCGACGTTGCTCTCAGTACCACCCTGCTCCTCCCTAGCGATCTTGACCGAAACGCCGAGTTGAGCGAGTATGAGAATTACGCTTTGATGCTTCAACGCTCCGTCCAAGTAAGTGTCTTTTACTTGGTAATTTTCTTCTTTCTTTTTTGTACTTAGAAAATTTTGCAATAACTTTTACCTTGTGTTCTTTCAGGCCATCCAGCATGCCCACTCTTTTTCTGTTCAATCTTTCGAAAATCGGCAGAAGTTGGCCGACATGAAGAGGGAGTTCTCTTTTCTTCAAAAAGCCAACAAAAGTCTTCAATCAAAGATGAAAAAGTTGGAAGATCAGGCTGAGGCTATTATCAAGGCTCAGACCGATGCCGAAGAGAAGGCTGAATCTGCCGACACTATCAGGAAAGTGGCTGAGTCCCAGAAAAGAGAGGCCGAGGAAAAAATGGCCCAGGCCCAAAAGGAGCTTCAGGAGGCCCTGGCCACCAAAGAAGCCGAAATCCAAGATGCCGACGAGAAGGCGTATGCCCAGGGCATGGCCGATGTCATAGAGGCTTACGAACAGCAAGTGAAGCAAGCATGCAACAAGGGTTTCACCCTTAGTTGGATGTCTCTTCTCAAAAAACTTAATGTCCCCGAGGACTCGCCATTTCGTAATGCTGATGCCATTCCTCTTCCATTCCCTCCACTTCCTCCACCAGTTCGATCTGATGATGATTCTGAATCTGAAGAGGAGGTCTTGGTGAGGAAGCCCAAAGATGCTGATGGGGCCAAGTCCCCTCCTCAGAATGAGCAAGTCCTGAACTTGACTCAGGATGAGAAGGGTGATGAGATTCCCAAGGAAGCTGTTCCTAAGAATGCACCAGCCGATGTCACCTTTGCTGACAAGAGTATTGATAAAACTTTGCAAGAAATTGATACTGAGCTTGCGGCGGAGAAGGCGGCCGAGGTGGCTTCTCAACAATCGTCTGAACTTCAAATTCAATCAACTGCTACTGGAGAGGAGCCTTAGCTTTATGTTTTTCTTTTCCTTTCTTGTACTTTGTTTTTTGAAACAATGTATGCTTTCCTCATGGCCGATGTGCCTTCTCTGTAATTCCCAAACAATTACTTTTTGGTAGGCCATAGTGCCCTCTTTTGTGTACAAATGCAATTGCTTTCCCTGAATGCTTGAATCTTTATCTTCCTTTTACTGCTCTTGTATGTCCTCTATACTTGGAATATTTTGCATGCCTTTGATATACTCTTCCTTCTTTGTGCAACCTTCTCAGGGTGACATACCTCGGTTATACAAACTGATGGAACTACCTCGGCAAGTACTTGTCTTGTAAATTTCTCATAAACTTTAACAAGGGGAAAAACATATACGGTTTAATTTCAACTTGTAAGCTTTTCTTAAGTTTCAACAAGTGTTAAACAATTATCTCGGTTTGACTTTGTCTTGTAAATTGTTACAAATTTCAACAAGTGCCAAACAATGATCTCGGTTTAACTTCAACTTGTAAATTGCTACAAATTTCAACAAGTGTTAAACAATGATCTCGGTTTAACTTCAACTTGTAAATTGCTGCAAATTTCAACAAGTGTTAAACAATGATCTCGGTTTAACTTCAACTTGTAAATTGCTACAAATTTCAACAAGTGTCAAACAATGATCTCGGTTTAACTTCAACTTGTAAATTGCTACAAACTTCAACTTGTAAATTGCTACAAATTTCAACAAGTGTTAAGCAATGATCTCAGTTTAACTTCAACTTGTAAATTGCTACAAATTTCAACAAGTGTTAAACAATGATTTCGGTTTAACTTCAACTTGTAAATTGCTACAAATTTCAACAAGTGTTAAACAATGGTCTCGGTTTAACTTCAATTTGTAAATTGCTACAAATTTCAACAAGTTTTAAACAATGATTTCGGTTTAACTTCAACTTGTAAATTGCTACAAATTTCAACAAGCGTTAAACAATGATTTCGGTTTAACTTCAACTTGTAAATTGCTACAAATTTCAACATGTGTTAAACATCTTTGTCTTCTCTCTCTTCAACTTGTAAATTGCTACAAATTTCAACAAGTGTTAAACATCTTTGTCTTCTCTCTGCCCTCTAATGTGAACCTGAGTTCTATCTAGGTTCTCATTATTTATGCATTCTAGAAACAACATTATGTATCTTTATCAGTCACAAGTGTTGAAGAATCTTGCTAAAATTTTATTCATGACGTCGGCAAAAAACAAGTCAAATCTCAATGATAGAAACATTTCAGATTACAAGTGTTCCAGGGTCTTGGCAATGCTTTGCCCTCATTATCTTCAAGCCGATATGCCCCATTGCCTAATACCGAGGTGATTCGGTAGGGTCCTTCCCAGTTTGGGCCAAGTTTTCCCTCTCTAGGATCCTTTTTATTGCGACGACTTTTCTCAATACTAGGTCGCCGACTTGAAACTCTCTTGGATTGACCCTCTTATTATAAGCTTTGGCAAGCTGCTGTTGGTATGCTGTGAGCTGTATGACAGCCTTCTCTCTTCTTTCTTTTAAAAGATCCAAATCTCGGACTAAGAGTATATCATTAGTCCCGTTATCAACTCCCTGGGTTCTGATCCCTGGGATGCCGACCTCCAGTGGAATGACTGCTTCTGTGCCATAAGCCATGGCAAAGGGGGATTTCCCTGTTGACCTTCTTGGCGTAGTCCGATATGCCCAGAGTACATTGGGCAATTCGTCTACCCACTTTCCTTTCGCCGCCTACAGCCTCTTCTTTATCCCATCCAGAATTACTTTGTTGGATGTTTCTGCTTGTCCATTGCTTTGTGGAAAGCTTGGGGTTGAAAAGTAGTTCTTGATCTTGAACTTTGCACAGAAGCTCTTAATTAGCTTGCTGTCAAACTGTGTTCCATTATCGGTAACTAATGCTCTCGGAATCCCAAATCTGGTGATGATATTTCTCCATATGAAGTTCTTGACGTCCACATCTCGGATCTTGGCAAGAGGTTCTGCTTCTATCCACTTTGTGAAGTAATCTGTTGCTACCAGCAAGTACTTCCTTTGCCCAGTTGCTTGGGGCAATTGCCCAACGAGATCCATGCCCCATTGGGCAAACGGCCAAGGACTGGATACAGGGTTCAGGTCAGCAACTGGCTGGTGTATCAAAGGTGCAAACCTTTGGCATTGTTCACACTTCTTCACGTAGGCCTCTGCATTTTTTTGCATGTAGGGCCACCAATACCCCTGGGTAATGGCCCTATGAGCTAGTGATCTGCCCCCAGCGTGGCTTCCACAAATTCCTTCATAAATTTCATATAAAAAAATCTTCAACCTGCAAAGGGTGTACGCACCTTAAAAGGGGTCCAGTGAAGGACCTTTTGTAAAGATGTCCTTCTGCTGTCAAACTGAATCTTGCCGACTTCAATCTGACCTTGTGTGCCTCCTTGTGGTCTTCTGCCAGCTTTCTTTCTTTCAAGAATGCAACAATTGTATCCATCCAGCTTGGTCCCATGTCCACACACATTGCTACATGCTCTGTGGTTCGTGGTTCGATGCTTGGGCCCGACAAGTAGTCGACCATTATTGTCCTTGCTTTTCCACGTTGTATGGCACTGGCTAGGTTGGCTAATGCATCGGCATGACAGTTATCATCTCGGCTGACTTAAAGTAGTCGGCAGTTATGAAACAAGGCTGCTAGCCTGATGACCTCCTTTGTGTATGCCGACATTCTTTCATCTCGAGCTACAAACTCTCATGTTGTCTGATTCACTATAAGTTGTGAGTCACAAAAAACTATTACCTCGTCTGCTTCTACTGCTACTGCCAGCTTCAGTTCTACAATCAGTGCTTCGTATTCTGCCTGTTTGTTTGAGGCCTTGAACCCCAGTCGAATGGACTGTTCCAATATCTCTCAATCTGGAGATATCAATACTACTCCTGCCCCTGCTCCCTGTCAGTTTGAGCTCCCATCAATGAGCAGTCGAAAGGAGTCGCCGATGTAAATGCTGCAGGGTCTGAGTCTTTCTTCTTTCCTTTGTTCTTTTGTATTCGGCTGTATTTCTTTTTCCTTGCTCGGGCATCGCTCATCTCAATTCAACGGAGCCCGGTGTACGATGGATTCTGGCGTGAATTCGGCCACGAAGTCGGCCAAAACTTGGCCTTTGATTGCTGTTCTCGGCCTGAACTCCAGGTCATACTGGCCTAAGGCCACTACCCATCTGGCAATTCTTCCTGTTAAATCTCCTTGTTGCAACAAGGACTTCAGTGGGTGTTCTGTTAGTACCACAATCTTGTAGGCCTGAAAGTAATGGTTCAACTTCTTTGAAGCCATTACTAAGGCCAACATCAATTTTTCTAATGGTAAATACCTTATTTCTACATCGGCCAGGGTTTTGCTTACATAGTTAACAGCCTTTTGTTCCTCTTTTTCTTCTCGGATTAGTACTGCACTGATCGCATGTTCTGAGACCGCCAAGTACAGGAACAGCTCCTCCCCAGGTTTTAGATTCGAAAGAACTGGAGTTGTGGTCAGGTACTTCTTCAGATCAGCTAATC
Organism: Camellia sinensis; assembly: GCF_055761805.1. Taxonomy (NCBI): domain Eukaryota; kingdom Viridiplantae; phylum Streptophyta; class Magnoliopsida; order Ericales; family Theaceae; genus Camellia; species Camellia sinensis. Next base: position 4,905,988 of record NW_028128987.1, read on the forward strand.
CTTCTTTGCACTCTTCTGTCCAAAGAAAGTCTGTGGCTTTCTTCACCAAGTTGAAGAAAGGTTTGCATTTGTCTAAGCTTCTGCTTATGAACCTGTTCAGGGCTACGGCCCTTCCAGTTAGCATCTGCACCTATTTTGCCGACATCGGGCTCTTTAACTCTAGGATGGCCTTGATCTGATCTGGGCTGGCCTCGATGCCCCTTCTGGTCACTAGGTATCTTAAAAACTTACCAAATCCAACTCCAAATGTACACTTCGATGCATTGAGTCGGAGCCAATATGTTTTAAGGATTTCAAAGACTGCTTTTAGATCGGCGAGATGACCCTCAGGCTCCTTGGTCTTAACGACCATGTCGTCGATGTAGACTTCTACTGTTCGGCCAATCAAGTGTTTGAACATTTTGGTTACCAACCTTTGGTAAGTTGCTCTTGCGTTTTTCAACCCGAAAGGCATTACTCTGTAACAGTACAAGCCTTTTGGGGTGATAAACGCGATCTTCTCTTCGTCTAGAGGGTACATGGCTATCTAGTGGTACCCCCTGTAGGCATCTAGGAAGCTCATTCTTCCATGCCCTGAAGTGGCATCTACTAGTTGGTCAATCTTGGATAGAGGAAAGTTGTCTTTGGGACAGGCTTTGTTGAGACTGGTAAAGTCTACGCAGACCGTCCATTTACCGTTCTTCTTCTTTACCACTACTGTATTGGATAACCATGTCGGGTAGTGAACTTCTTTAATGGCCCTGGCCTCCAGAAGTCTGTCTACTTCTTCTTCTACTGCTTCGACGTGCATCAACGTCGGTCTTTTGGCTCTTTGAATTACAGGTTTGGCTAACCTGTCAACATTCAGTTTGTGGCAAGTGACCTCGGGGTCAATGCCATGCATTTCGTAAAGTGTCCAAGCAAACACTTCAATGTTTGCTCTAAAAAAAGCTTCCAACTCTTTTTCCTCTTCTTCGTCTAAGCCCGAGCCGAGAAGAAAGAAGCGTTTTTCATCCCCATCCTGGACGAGGATTTTCTTCAGTGCCTCTTCACTCTTCTCGGCTGGCTCTTTGCCGACGTCTTCTAGGACTTCTACACCCTCATCTTCAATTTCTGCCTTTTCTGGCTCTCGTATGCTACAAGTAGATTTCACTGCTGCCATGGAGCAATTCTTCGCCTGCAGCTGATCGCCTCTGACTTCCTCTATCCCATGTTCTGTTGGGAATCATAATAGTTGATGTAATGTTGAGGGAACTGCTCCCATCGCATGCAACCATGGCCTTCCCAAGATGATGTTGTAAGGGGAGGGTGTGTTGATGATGGTGAATTCTGTCTTGATCTTCCTGGTGCCAGCCTGCACCTCCAAGCTTACTGCTCCCAGTGGCCATGTCGGCGTTCCATTGAACCCAACCATTGGGCCATTGGATTATTCCATATCATCTGGGTGAAGGCTGAGCTCCTTGTAGCATTAGACGTATATGATGTCATAAGAGCTGCCTTGGTCAATCAGGATGCGTTTCACTTGGCACTCCCCAACCTGGAGGGATACTACCAAGGCATCATTATGCGGATGCTGGACCATCTCTGGGTCGGCTTCAGAAAAGGTTATCATTGGTCCCTAGCACTCTTCTGCCTGATGTCTTTTCCCCCCGACTTGGTAGACATGTTGTAGGTGTTTCACCTTCTAGGTCTCTCCTCGGATTTCGTTTTCGTTGACCTTTGAGTGAATTACATTAATTACCCGAGGTCCTCTTGCCTGAGGTTGCTGTGCTGGGGGAGGCGGTGCTGCGGGTACCTGAGGCAGTCTTGCCTGTTCCTCCCTTGTTCTGGCCTCATCGACAAGGTCCCTCAAGTGGCCTTGCCTCACCAGGTCTTCTAAGTGTGCTTTTAGGGCTCTACAACCTTGAGTTGTATGCCCATCATCATTGTGGTAGGCACAATGCCTGCCAATGTTTCTTCCCATGAACTCTCCTAGAGTCCTCTCTGGTGTTCTGAAATAGGGCTAGTTCCGGATTTGATCCAGGACTTTGTGAATTGGGATTTGGAACACAGTTGTCACTGCCTGGATAGCCCTCAGTTCTGCCTCTTGTTTGAAAGATCTATTGTTACCTCGGCCTCGCTTCGGTGAGCCGTTTCCTTTCTCGTGCTTTGTCTCCTTATTTCCCGACGTATCTTCCTCGGCTCTAGCATACTTCTCGATTCTGGCCATGAGTTTCTCCATACTTTTTGGCAATGTTTTTGCCAATGACTTTCGTAGTGGACAGTCATCCTTCAGGTCGTTCTTGAAGGATACGACCGCCACTTCTTGATTACACTCTGGTATTTGGTTGAATACCTCATAGTATCTCTTTGCATAGGCCCTGAGACCCTCATCCTTACTGATCTTTAGAGACATCAATACGTCCACCCTCAGTGGCTGCAACTTGTTTGTCACGAACTTGGCCACAAACATCTCAGCCAGGCTTTCCCAAGTCTTCACGCTTCCCTTCGGTAGTTTGTGAAACCAATCTGATGCAATCTCCCCGAAGGATGAGGGGAACACTTTGCAGAGTAACGGCTCGTTCCCGCTATATAATGCCATTGAATTCAGGTATAATCCAACATGAAAGTTGGGATCTGACTTACCATCATATATTTAAAACTTTGGCATACTAAATCTCTTCGGTGCCTCAAACTTGTCCAATTCCACCGAGAATGGTGTCCTTGGCTTAATAGGGGAAGTTACCTCGGCTTCGGCATTCTGCTGCTTCCTCTTGTGGTAGTCTCTCAAGTCTTCTTTACTCCTCTCTGGAGCTCGGCTATCTTTTGACTTCAGTCTTTTCGGTATACTGCTCTCGGCCTCGTGGTGGGCCCGTTTTAATCTTTCTCCATGGATTGTGTCAAAACACAGCGCCTGCCCTTGAACATGCCGATATTCTTTGGGGTCTGCGTCCTTTGTGTGATATGTCCTTCGGGACTCTTCTCTTCTCGGCTCCCCTCGCCCGACTTCCCTAGAAGGCCGGTGAGAGTGCCTCTCACTCCTGGTATGCTGGGGGGCTTCTGGGATTGCTTTCTGCCCTTTCTTCTGGGCATTGGCTGCTGGCATCGGCGTGTCCTGCAGTGGGTATGGTGGCTGCATGACGTTATTTTACATCATAAAATTGACGACCGATTGCAGGTCTGCCAATTTGTTTGCCATCTCTTTCACCTCTTCGTCCCTTCGTAGGCACCTGTCCTTCCATACCCAGAGGTCGCCTTCGTTGTAGCACCCGCTTCGATTAGGTTTCTCCGGTACGTCGCCAGTCTGGCCGACGTCTTTTATTCCATGAGCTTGTCTATGAGTTTCTGTGTTGGACTTTTCTCCTTCGATATCAAGGTCAATAGGTCTCCCACTCCCAGCAGGACTATCGTCCCCAATCTTTTCCTTCTGTCCGTTACTGGCCATCTATTCTACTTTCTTTCCCACAGACGGCGCTAAATTGTGTGCGTGAAAATCTGACCACACTGCCAACTTAGTACTCAGCTAGAAAACACTGGCAGGATAGATGTCACCTATAAAACCTGCAACAGAAGGAGAAGACTCCGGCGGTGGTTCTTCCACCCGGGGGCACTCCGATGATTAAGTCAGTATATCTCTCAAAGATAATCAACAGTACTAAACTCACTGTTTAGAATATAAATTGCGTACCTTAGACCCATGGGGGTGCCTCTCTTTTATAGTTAACTCAATCCTAGTCCCAATAGAAGCCTGACTTCTATGGACTCCTGTTCAGTACTTACTTTGGACTTCTCAAGAGATAAAGATAAACTCCCTAAGAGCTTTATCCTTATCTTGGCTAAGTCTCCTCTTTATTCTAGGACTCTTGTCCCATATCCCTTATCTGCTTATCTCGGATTCCAATATCTTCGGAGATAACCTCGGCCTAACCGAAATGACCTCGGCATAACAACCAGGACACGTGGCACCTCGACTGACACGTCGGCGTCACCTTGCCACGTGTTAGTACTCAAAAAATATATCCCCACAATCAATATGAATTATAATTTTAAAATTGCTACTACCATATTAACTTGGTGTGACATCATTAAGTTGAATCATAACCTTTTCCCAAGAGCTCATCTATAAGGTTGTTGTAATATTTGATTCCTTCATTGTTCACTCCACCACTTAGCTTTCCACCTAGAAATATTACAAGTATCATCTAAAAATTATGCAAATATAAGTAAGAAAGATAAAAAAAAAAATAGTATGGTTACCACTGATTGGATCATCCTAGTTCATAACTTCTAACAAAAAATTTTCTCCCTTTTTTGTTAAATGCCTAGGATTACTCAAATCAAATGATTATAATCTCATTTTGGGTCTCACTTTCTTTTTACATTTTCATTTGAGCCCATTTTTCACAATTTCTTTGTTACAATTGTGGTTTCATTTGCCTATGTTCTTTGATAGGACACTTCTTCCATGCATATATAATGCATATTTGATAACATTTAGAGAAACTATATGATTGATCATCTTACGTGGCAATACTCTGGACCATGAGATAGAGAATCTGTAAGCATCTAGACCCATTTCTTTAATGATCTTTACATCTCCCTGTAACATCATTAGAGAAAAAATTAACCAATATATATATATATATATATATATTGCAATAAATCAATTCAATTGTATAACTAAAATTTGATTATGAAAAAATGTTATATTTTTCCAGTTAAATTTACAACATTTCCTAGTATCATAAGCCAGTGAGATTTATGTAAATAGTGTTCATGTAAGTGTATACACTACATTTCAACTCGCTATAATAGTTGAAGTCCGTCATTGGATTTTTGGCCAATGCCAAAAGCTGGAAACGGTCCAGGCTGCGAGAAATTCTTGAAGTGGTTCAAAATACTAAATCTGGATCAAGAGACCCTTCTCAAACCTAAAGCCATGGTAAGTCTCATTATGATTTATTTGAGCCTCATTTGAAACTTGTAAACCCAACGGTGAATTTGGATTTCATAGGCAATTTTACATGGAAATTTCCTAAATTTTTAAATTTACCAAGACCATTTATTCATAATTTTAAAAATATTTCCAATGATATAAAATTCACTTCATTCCAATTTGAAACCAAGACTAGGTAGTAGTGTCCTTCTAGGATTTCTATTAAGTAATTGGTTACTTATTGAGACTCTTGGCTTATTTTTGTTGTATTTATTAAAATTGTAATAATCAAGAGAGGTGATTAGCCTGTTATATGAACTATTTCAGAAAATTATTAAATTATCCAGAAAAATGGATTTTTATAGTTAACATCTTAAAATAGTTTTTTTATTTTTTTTGAAGAGTTATCCAATAATAGATTTTCTCAAACATTATCACTTCAATGGATATTTCCTCGAATTATAACTTCTATTTTTATTTTATTTTTTTGAATTATTTTCAAATTGGACTTTGGATAAAATCAATCAAAATTTGGGTTGATTCCACCCTTGGATGAGTTATTCCAATCAAGGATAAGACCTTATCCTCATTCCAAAATAGTTATCTTGTCCTCATCATAATATTTTTTTGGGAAAAATTTCATACCTGTGTATAACTTAAAAACTGATTACAAATAAGTGGTAAAGTTTATAACTATTAATAATTATTTCAAATTACCATTGATTGGTGTAATTTCCCCACCTTTGTTTTTTGGAAACTTTGATCTCTTAGTACTCTCTATTTTTTTTTTTTTTATCAACAAAAAAAACTTTATTGATGAAAGGATCAAGATACAAAACAGGACAATCATCAACAAAGCAGGGAAGTGTAGAGAGCATCAAAGCTAACCTAAACAATCCCAACTAGGTTGGCACCGCAAAGGAAGCACAATCGTATGCTAGCACTTGACCCAAGATTGGTGAGGAACCAATCAACAAAGAAACGAGGAAATAGAAAAGAACAAATAACACTTAAGAGTAGAAACAACCACACAAACCAGCCAACAACAGCAATACAAAACCAGTGACAGCATAACCACAGACCACTGCAACTGGAGCAAGCTCCCCTATGACATAGCTAAAGACAACAGTTTAGAACAATTACAAGATTACAACCCACTAACCCAATTATCTTCCGAACTGCTACACAATAAACACCAACTCATGCACTGAGTAAAGTAATCTACAAACTCTATTTTACCACAGACTACAACTCTTCACAATATCAATACACTCAACTCTACCAACCTAGAGTACTTTCCATAAAACACACGCATAAACCTGAACCACCATATAGGCCATAAAGTAGCCAATGCATTAACAACCCCAATACAGCTGCTTCAGAACAACACACAGCAGCAAAACACCACTACCTTACAGTTAGACCAGGACAACTACCATGCTAACATTTAAACCAAACCAAAATCAGCAGCAACAACAACACCAATACAGCTGTAATAGGAAAGCACACACCAATAACACACCTTTACTAGAGCACATTTCTCCAAATACATACCACTCAAAAATCAGCACACCACACACTGCTACATATACACTGATAAAAACCAACCAAAACCAATAGTAAAGGGAACCACTGCCAGCAACAGGCCATAGCAACGCAAACCATTAGCTGTAAACAACCCCACAACCTTAGAGGCAACTACGGATCAGACCTATATTGGAGATGAAATCATGAAATAAATACATGCTACCAATATGATGATTCTTAGCCCAATAAGCCACTATGACTTTGATTAATTCTGATATAACCTCCAAATTTGGTTGAGCTCCCCTAAATAAACACTCATTCCTAAGCCTCCATAAAGACCACACCACAGCAATAGGAACGACATTCCAGATCCTAAGTTCCTTCTTTCTGAACTTGAACCCAAACCACCAATAAAGCAACTCAATTACAGAACCAGGGGAAACCCATTGAGTTCCCCACCAAGCAATAACATCAGACCATAACTTCCAAGCAAAAGGGCAGAGTAACAAAATATGATTAATATTTTCAGGGGCAGAAATACAAAACAGACACAAGGAAATAGAATTACCTCTCAGTACACAGAAATACAAAACAGACACAAGGAAATAGAATTACCTCTCAGCACACAGAAATACAAAACAGACACAAGGAAATAGAATTACCTCTCGGCACACCAATTCTATGAAGGAAATCAGCAATCTTAAGTCTACCTCTCCACACCAGCCCAAATAGAAATTTGGCTTTCGGAGGAGCAATATTATTCCAGATAAATTTTGATTACTCCACAACATGACCCTCATCAGCTTGAAGCCACCCATACAGAGATCTGACTTGAAAAATCCCAGAAGGAGAAGCCAACCATCTAATCTGATCCTCACCGTTTGCCCTTAGTTATACATATATTGGGAGAATGGTTGATCGATGGGTCATGGTATGGTACACACATACATATGAATGTTGGAACTTTCCAAATGTACATAACTATTTATAATTATTGATTAATTAATCTATAAATTAATTACAAATAAATGTTTTGTAGTATAGGTTCAATTTTATTTACTTTTATCTTTTATAAAAACTTGTTGGATATTTGCGATGGATTTTCTTCCAGTCACAAATCCCTAATTAATTTTGTATAATAAAATGACTTATTTGTTATGATGACAAAAAGGTGGCCAAAGAAGTTGCTAGGTGATAGTATTTGTGGCTATGGTTCCTAATTTTATTTTATTTTATTTTTTTTGCGTTGGCAACTTGGTGGTCGCAAATAAATATTGGACTTTTTCGTGTCCGGGCACTAGCTAACACTAAGGCATGTTTTTCATTGGCATTTTGGTGGTCGCAAATAAAATTCATATTTTTTAAGAACTTTTTTTGGCTGTAAAGTTAGCGGCATTAACGCCTGTGTTTGGTTAGAGAATTTGAGAACGGATTTGAAAAGAGAAATTGAAAAAGTGTGTAAAATTAAGTGAAATATAGGTATGTTTTATTCATATTTACCTACTTTTCCATTTCTTTTTTTAAATCCTTATTCAAATCTCCCAATCAAATACAATATAAAAGTATATTTTACGGTAACTAAGAATTAGTGACGGCTTAACTCCAGCGGCAAATATTTTTGTTTTTTCACCCCATATTTGTGTTCCTTTTATGTTAACACAAAGCGATCCAAATGTTCAGGACCGACCCTAGCCTAAGGCTTGTGTCTTAGGTATCAAAATTTTGACCAAAAAATAAGGTCTTCAAATTTAGTAAAATGTTATAGGCTCAATTTTTTTTTTTTTTTGAAGGGCCTCAAAATATTTTATTGGGTCCATATATGATTTAGCCCATATTTATTTATATGTGTAGTTTTGTCCATATTTATTAAGATGAAAATATATATTAAAAAAAAAGTGTTTGGGCTCAAGAAGAACAATACATACAATATATGGGCCCTAAATTTTTTTTATAACCTTCTTTATTTATTAGATTTTAGTGGAATAAATAATTTTGCTCCAATTTTTTTACTTAGGTCTTTATTAGTTTTAATTGAATAATTTTTTCCTAATTTTTTTGTCCTAATTTTGTTTTATTAAATTGTTTTGTTTATAATTTTAATAATTATATGTACAAATAAATTTTTTTATAACTACAAATAAATAAAAAAATTATAACTAATCATTTTATTCATAAACCTTTTTTCTTTTTTTAATGTAAGAGGAGCTTTCATTTTTTAAATTCACCTTAGCCCCAAATGTCAGGATCGGCCCTACAAATGTTGCGTTTGCCAAACCCGCCACTAGCCGATGCAAAAAGGCATTTTCTAGTAGTATAATGACTTTGACAAACTGTAGAAATTATCTAGTAGGTTAGGGTGATTACATGTTCATGTGTTTAGCTAATGATATATTATAGTTTGTCTACCTTCTCCTTATTATTTGGGCTATTTATTCAGTTGTCTTCTTACTATTAGTCGGACACAACCAATATAAAATTTCTGAAAAATAGAATAATTATTTGACAAACTAGCCTGTCTCTTGACATGAGCCTTGTGAATAATAATATAAATGAATCCAATGTGAGCCGCGTGATAAACTAGTCTATGGAAAAATTTCAAGTGAGTCCTATTGAATTACATGTCTTACACACCTTTTAAATACACTAAAAAATTATAAAATACTTATTTTATTCTCATTTTTATTTTGTGAAGGCCAAAGGCAGCTCTTTCTCTCTCCACTATCATTTTAATAGCCTCAGATCACCACCCATCACCTCCACCTCTACCTTCATTATCATTGATCTACAATTTTTTGTCGCCGATCTGCACTATCATCTCTTATCTATATTCTATCGTCGTTGATCCACCACTACCGATCACTAACCACCTCCACCATCACCGATCTACATTTCACCATCGCTAATCTTTAGAGCGACCGTTTAAATCTGGCCATTTACAGTATCGATCTACTATTTTAGACATTGATTTGGTACTGTAACTACCTTGGCCGTCAAGATGTAGCCATTACATGGTAATCAAAGCTTTTACTAGTGAGATCTTCTCTCTCTCTCTCTCTGCGCGCTAGTAAAGATCTAGTACCAAATTTGTTGTTTGTAAAATCTAAATAAATATTTTTGGGTGAATAAAATCTAAATAAATTTATCAATGAATAAAATTACAATAATAAATTTTTCAATCTTACTTTATTTTTTATTAGTTACAATGCAATTGTGTGTGTTGGTTTTTTGTGAATGAATAAGTGAGTGTGGATATGAGAGTGACAGAAAGTAATTAATTAGTGTTATCAATGATAAATTTATGGACAAATTATACTAACGGTCATGTAGTTTGGAGCTTGTGTTACTTTAGTCCTTAACTTTTCAATTATGACATATTTGACTCTAAATTTTGAATCTTGTTCTAAATAAGGACAATTAAAAATACAATTACTCAATTTCTAGGGCAAAGTCGTCAATTTGATAAAACATAAACTAATTTGATAAAAATAAATGTCAAAAAAATATTTTTAAATTTTAAAAATTATTTCTACTAACCAAAGATAAAACTATGTAAAATTAATAAATCTTTTACACATTTATTTATTTACCAAATTAATTTTTATTATCTGTTCGGATAATGATCATGTAATGGATGGTTGTTTTTATTTTTATTAAATTAGTTTCTATTTTTCCAAAACTCAAATATATCGACCACTTTGATATCATTATTAAATCAATCCATTAAATCAAAAAATTCAAAACTAAAAATATTTCATATATTAAACATATTGAGTACACATTAAAAGCCTAACAATCACACATTACATGATCATCATCCAAACATATAATAAAAATTAATTTGATAAAATAAATAAATGCGTAAAAGATTTATTAATTTTACATAATTTTATCTTTGGTGGGTAGAAATAATTTTTAAAATTTCAAAAATATTTTTTTGATATTTATTTTTGTTAAATTAGTTTATATTTTATCAAATTGACAACTTGCTTTAAAATTGAGTAATGATATCTTCAATTGTTCTTATTTAGAATAAGATTTAAAATTTAGGGTCAAATGCGTCACAATTAAAAAGTCAGAAACCAAATTGACACGAGTCCCAAACTATAGGAACTATTAGTATAATTTGCCTTAAATTTATCACTACCAAATTTTCATTCTCCCCCTTCCCTTTCTCTCCATCCATTTCTATTGTCACTACCAGATCTAAGGAGATGGTGAGAGTAGTGATGTTGATAGGGGTACAACTCAAACAAGTTCAGTTAGGTTGGAAGGTTGTCTAAGCCTAATCCAAACTATGCTAAGATTTGTCTAGGCTCGCTGTAGACACCCCATTTTTGACCGCCCTTAAGACTTGGGCGCTACTGATGGTTTGCTCGATGATGAAAGGTGTGCAGGGTAAAGGTTCAATTTCTTCGGCAATGAGAGGGCCAAATCCCAACTTCACACCCCATTTTGGACCAAAGCTATTTTGAATGGTTTTTAGACCTTAAAACCCTCTCTTTCAAAACATTTTTGAAATAAAGTTTCTACGATGTTCCAAGGCTCACATTTTGTCAAAAGATGCGCTTTTCGATAAACCGAGCAAGGACAAAGTGGAAATGAATGAAAGAGAGATGAAATCTTTGAAAAATCTTTCAAAACACCTTGATTAGGGGTTTGAAGTTGAAGAAAAGAGGAGAAGAGGGGAGAAGGTCAGTTGGAGAAGAAGATAGGCAAGAATTGCTAAGAGAGGGACGAGCAGTCCTCGCTAAATCAAGCCTATTTGTCTGTACACTTGGATTTTAGTTATGAGGTCCCCACCGTTGGAAAGAAGACTTCCGGGGCTTCATTTTGCACTCAAGAATCTCTTAAATCCGAGACCGGAGGGCGGAGATATGATTGGTTGAAGTTGGGCATCATCCCGGTTGGACTGAAACTGAACAGCCTTCACTAAAACAAGCATAACTTTTTTCATAGTTGGGATTTTGATGCAAGGCTGGTGCCATTAGAAATCTTACTTCCGGGGCTTCAATTTTGATACAATAATGACCTGAAAAGGAGTTCATATGAAGACGTTATGCCCATTTGAAGTTAGACCTGCAGAGCAGATTTTTCCTGCCGACCGGCCAAAACAAATGGCCGACCGACCAAATAGATGGCCAACCGGCCAAATAGATTGCCGACCGGCCAGAAAAGATGGCTGACCGACGAAGTTTGTTAGCCGATGACCTTCCGGAGTATTCTACAGATTGAATGGATGCCAGCTGTACCAGCTGGAATGCACAGACTCTGCTCCTCATGCACGTGTGTGGCTGTTTTGCACCCTTTGCACACCCTTTGACCCCTTTTCTTGCACGCTTTGCTCAAGGCTTCTTGAGGAAGCCTTGACCCCTTGTCTTGGCTTCCCCAAGAAGCTTACCAGCTGTCCTAACTTCTCCAATAAGCCTTGACCTCCCCTTAGACCCCTTTGACCCTTTGTAGCTTGTCTTAGAAGCTTAGTCTTGCCTATATAAGGGGCCTCTCCTCCTCCATTGTTTTGGTTGGATGTTTGGAACAAAAAACCAGAGATATATAGATATATCTGATATATACATACATATATCCCTTCATCTCTCACTATATCTCTCCCATTCAACCATCAAACACCCTTGTTCTTGGCCCATTTCTTCATCAACTCATAGCACAAGGCATCCTTACTCCATTGCAGCAACTTGAGGATGTTCTTCAGAGCTTAGGAGCACCTAAACTTGGTCCAAGAGGTGCTGGTTTGCTGGTCTTCAAGGGTGAGTCTGCCTCTTCCCTTTTCTAGTCTTTTCTTGCTTCATATCTAAGCCATAGTTTCTTGCATTTTTGGGCTCCGACCCAAACTGTAAATCATCATATTTTGCGGTTCTCTTAATGTTTGATTGAGGACCTCTTGCTGGTTGAGGACAGTAGCTAGCACTTCCTTCATTAGCCCTCTTTATGCCATAATTTTGCATAATATTTTTGGCCTACGTGTGATCTGTTTTGGAGCATGATGTAAATTGTAAGTGAGCTTATTTTGAGTCTCTCTTCAACATTGAAGAAGAGCTTATCACTGTTTGGGATCTCTATGTGCCACTTGTCATTATATCCCTCTTTGGTCCCCATTTTTGCATGATTTATTAGCCCATTATGCTTCTATTTTTGGTCATTTTACAGAACTGAAAACAGTCTTATTTTGACCCCATATTCATGTTTCATTAAGGGTCTTTGGCTGTTTGATGAATGTTTTGTATACTTTGTGTTTTGACCTCTTTTGGGCCCTATCTTGCATGGCATTTTGAGCATACTTGTGTACTGATTTAGGCTTGGCCATCAACTGTAAAATATCATATTTTTGGCCCCTCTTCAATATTGTATAAGGCCTCTAATATGTTTGGGGTCGGCAGCTGTGAGTTGCTTCTTTACCTCATGTTTAGGGCCATTTTTGCATGCTATTTTTGCCCTATTTGTGTTTGCTGTTTGGCCATGCTTTGAACTGTAAAAATTCTTATCTAGAGGCTGCCTTGCTTCTGTCTTTTCATCTCATGTTCAAATTATGCATGCATTGCATAGCTATAGGCCATTTCATGCGCCAAAATTCATGTTTCGAGACTCGTTCCACGCATCGGGTATCATTTCGCCTTATTTCGGGGCTGTTTTGCCCCTCGTTTTGCTACTGATTTTTGCATGTTTGCATATCATATTCCGTGTCTTTGCCATGTCTCATTAGAGTGGCATTTCGGTGCCTGAGGGTCGGTCCTCGGTTTGCGTGCACGCGTGCACGCATTCCGAGTTGTCTTGTTTTCATCTGATGGCCACTGATGTGGGTGCGGCTGAGGTCCACTCACATTGGTGTAAGTCCATCTTGCATTGTGTATGCCATGTTTCAATACGTTGTGCATGTTATGTTGTCAGCATTGTGTGTGCCATATAGTTATATTGCATGTTTGTATGTTTGCTTGCATGCTTAGGTCGTATGTGCATTGTTGTGCATTGCCTCGCCTCTTGACCAACCATGATTGAGGTTGGGTCCCTTGTATGTTTTGTGTGCATTGCGTTTGACATTGAAATGCATACTTGACTCTTTGGCCATCATGCATCGAAATGCGTGATTGGTGGCCCGAGAGTCGAGGGCCATGTTCCCTTGAGTCCATTACATGATAGGGAGTGTGTCCATGCATACATGTGACTGAAATCCTATGCCATATGCTGTCTATTCTCTGTTGCTGTCAAAACTGTCTTCTGCAGGGAGCTTCTGCCGACCGGCAGAATTTAGTGCCGACCGGCACTTTTTGAAATGCCGGTGACCCAATAAACAGCCGATGGAAGTTGTGAACTGCCAGTGGGAATTTCCCCTAGCCGGTGGTGCTCTGCAGCATGCAAGGAACCTGTCCTGGAGTTTTGGCAATTTTCAGAGAGACAGGGCAGTATAAACAGAGGTGGCAGTGTTATGGTACGGGCTTTTCCAGGCAAGACGGATCCGAGCATGCATCACTCACGCATCCCAAGGCAGGGCTGCGGCCACCTTCTTGCTGCATTTATTTTGTTAATTAATTAAGGGTTTGTAATAATTAATTAGCTAGGATAGTCGATTTATCATTCGGATTGTATTATTCTTTTGGTCCCTCCGAGCGAGCACAAACTTATAATAAGTGTGGGTGCGTGTGTGCATGTCTTCCAACCCCCACTCCTTTCTCCCTTTTATTTACCTGCTTATGATGGTAGACTAGGGCATATTTAATTTAGCATAACAGTATGATAGCATGCGTGCATCCATACATTTGTCTTACATGCACCGGGCTCGGCACATCATGCTAACTGCACTTGTATTTCAATTTCAAGTTGAGAACTTGTTAGTTGCAGCGTTTCACATGCCATCTTTAGGATAGCCGAGCCTGTTTAGATTGCATCTTTGCATGTGTTGCATTAGCCATTTTTAACATGAACTAGGATCATGCATATGATTACTAACTAGTTTCTGTTTTGACTCGGAGTACTGGGTAAGCTTTTATGCTTTAGCATATCGCATGCGTGTGAATGTTGCCATGATAGCATGATTACCATGAGGCTAGCTGCTTATGTGATATAACTGCTTGAATGCCTGTGGATGGAGGTTGAATTACCTAAATTGGAATAATGCATTAAAACCGTGAGTTTTAAGCCCACTAGATAGTGGCAAAACCATCTTTTCTAAAAGCCCACTTGAGGGTGGCAAAACCTGCATTTTAGCCTACTTGCGAGTAGCAAACCATTTTCAAAACAAACATGCAATGTTTTGTTCCAATTTAGGCGATTTGGTCTATACTTGTTTGATGTGCGCATAACATAGTAATTCTAGACTAATAACCGGATTAAAAACACATAACATTTTCAAAATTGGATATCACGGTTAGTAGAGGCCGGTCTTCAGACCGGGCGAGAGGGGGTGCTCATAGCTGACCTTCCCCGATCGTACCCAAGTTCCCGAGCCGAGGCAACTTTGGTGATGACGGACACGTGGCCTTCAGCACCGAGTCAGGGTTTCCTAAATTTCCCCATTAAAAAATATTTAGGTGGCGACTCTGTATCTGGCAAAGCAGTCCATGTTTGGCACTTCTTTTCAAAAAATCTGTTTCTCAAAACGATTTGCCAGATTTGGACTCTTTGGTTCAGACTTAGAACCGTGACACAAATCGAGTCCGAGCTGTAGCGAGGTCCCCTGCGGACTTGTTACACTCGCCTAGGCTCAAATTATAACCCAAGCTTGTCTTCCCAAGGCCAATCTAAGTTAAACCCGAGTTGTCTGAATTGTACATAAATTTCAGTGGTTTTTTTTTTTTTAACTAAATTAATAATTTATTAAAATTAAATTCTATTTACAATTTTTTTTAAGAAAATCATTAATAATTTCAGAACAAATAATTTTTATAATGTAAGAGAGATGCCACTATAGTAATTTTTATAATTTATGAGTGAAAATACAAAAAAAAAAAAAAAAATTGTGTTGTGTTACTTGTGTATATAATATATATTCAATATAATTTAATGATCTAAATTACTTTAATATCATGTAATGGCTAATAATTTTATATATATTTAATATTTTTATATATCTATATATAATTCGAATTTCGGGTTGCTCGGGTTGTCTTTGTCCAAACCCACCCAAATTTAATTTGAACTTCTAAATTTTTGTTCAAATCCGTATCGAATTCAAAAATATTGTACCTAAGCCCTAAAACAATTAGGGCTAAACTCGGGTTGCTCAAGTTGCACCCTTAGGCATGGTGGAGCTGGACTTTGCTAGAAAAATTGTTAAAGAATTATTAAAAAAATATCTCTAAACACCAAGGTGGTCGTTGGTGGTTGGAGACAGCTATGAAAGATGACGGTTGATGGTCGAAGAAGACGGCCAGAGGTTGTTGGCCGGAGGAGGGAGGGAGTCTTAACATTGTTGATAATGGATATCAAGAAGGTGAGGATGACGCATTTTGAGAATATTAATATATGAGGAAAAAAAAAGTAAAGACTTAGGCCAAGTTTGGCATCCTCCAAAAAATCCAAAAAGTCAAAAAGTCACTATCTTATTTAAGTCACATCATCTTATTTAAGTCACATCACCTTTCTAACACATCACTTCAAACCCAACTCAAATCCAACCCATATTTCATAAAAAGTCAAAAAGTGCACTTATTTAGTCTTCCCAAACTTAGCCTTATAAATAAGTAAGTTTGTTCAATAAAATTGACTTGTAAGCATCCCTAAATACATTGAAGGAGGGTTTTGGAATCGAAAGGCTGTCAGATTCTTTGTAGCCCGTTCACAATAAACCTAAATTTAAATAGCTTATCTAAAAAATATAGCATTGCCTAGGATATAGATTTAAATGGACCAACATGTACTTTAATGCTTTTGTGAAGTTGAAAACAAATTATGGACACAACTTGATAACGCTTAGATTGATGTATACCTTGTAACGATGATAAGAATCAATAGCCCCACATCACATCAAAGGTTTATCATAAATGGTTTCTATCATATTCAACTATTGGGTCGGTGTTTATGTCAAGTCTCGACTTGAATTATAATTTAACTTGGGTTATATTATTCACAAATTTAAGATAAGTTACAATTTTTTTTTTTTTACCAGCTGTGCTGTTTAATTTTTTAATGTTGAGTCCCATTAACATTTTTTTTTGACAAATCATAAGTAGCAACAATAACATAACAACTAAACTCTTTACAAAAATAATTTAATAATGGTCGTGTGTGGAAAGTTGGTTTTTTTTTTTTTTTTTTTTTGGTTTTTGGTAGTTAACTTAATGGTTGTGAAAGAAAAAAATAAAATGATCATGACTTGAATGTGATATTTTTTTTTATTAATTATTTTAATTTATTTTGTCTTTTAGTAGGCTATTTTAGCTCAACATTCTTTTCAAACATCCCTAATAGAACAAAGGGCAAAATAATGTGTACTATAGGTAAGTTATGACATTTGTGGGGTTGATTACTACAAATGTCATAACTCAATCTTATGCGAGTCATAATTTAAAAAAAAAAAAGAAGTTATAATAAAAAATCACATATCTTAGATTATAATTAAAATAATATCATAATTAATATTATAATAAATCATAATTAATACTACAATGTATATAACTAAGTCATAATTAAAATTTATATAACAAATACCACTATTGGAGGCTAAAAATCACAAAAAGACAAAATAGACTAAAATAGCTGATAAGACAAAATATCACATCAAATCCATAATCATTTCACTTTTTCTCTCACAAACATCACATCCAACCACAAAAAAATCCAATCATCTTTCCAAACACAAAGGGTATGTTTGGTTTGAGTTTGGGAGATGAGTTTTAGAGATAAAAAGTACGAAAAGTTGTTTGGTTTGGTTTTTTTCAAAAGATGATTTGGAAAATTATTTTGAGAGAGAGTTTTGGAAAAAGTGATTGATTTGATGTGTATGAGAGAGAGATTTGTTTGGAAAACTTGTAAACCAAATAAGTTTTGGGAAATTTTTTTGGAAAAATTTGTTTGTTTTGATTACTTTTGAAAGCTTATTTGTAGAGAATTTTTCCCAAAATTTTTTGGGAAATCCAAACCAAACAAGGTCAAAAATTTTAGCCTACTAAAATAACCAAAAACTAAAATAACCTACTAAAATAGCCACTTCCTAAACGAGGCTAATATAAACTTAAGCGTAGAGAGCAGAAACAAATAGCCTTATGAATACAGAAATTATCACGAGTTAGGAATCCATTATGTACTCATTCAATAATATCTTGTAATTTTTTAACAAATATATTAATTTCAGGGTTATGTAATTATTTAGGTTTTTATTATTAAGAGAAAATTGGTGACAAGTCAATTCTAAAGTGATACAAAGAATTAGATTTAAGAAAAATCTTACTTGGTAGTAAGGACGCGTCGAAAAAAGTTACCGAAAAATTAATTGGAAAAGCTGTTGGCTGCGGTGATCGGCAGCCAGCGGCAGTAGATAGTGGTGGTGAGTAGAGAAATGTGTAATATTTAATAGATATGGTATTAAATAAGTGACATATGTCACATTTCAACAGATGAGTTGTTGAATGAATGACATGTGTCATATTTTAATAGATAATTAGTTTGGTGAATTTTAATAGATAGAGAGATAGGTTAATTTCAAAAGATAGATAGATGCAGGGCCGGCCCTGAGTTCGTCGAGACCTAAGGCGAATTTCAGAAATAGAGGCCCTTTTATATTGAAAAAAAATTCATGAATAAAACGATAAGTTACAATTTTTTTATTTGTTTGTAACCATAAAAAAATTTACTTACACATATAATCATTAAAATTATAAATAAAACAATTTAATAAAACAAAATTAGAACAAAAAAATTAGGAAAAAATTATTCAATTAAAATTGATAAAGACCTAGGTAAAAAAATTTGAGCAAAATTATTTATTCCACTAAAATCTAATAGATAAAGAAGGTAAAAATAAAAAATAAAAAAAAAAATAGGGCCCATATATTGTATGTATTATTTTTCTTGAGCCCAAACACTTTTTTTTTAATATATATTTTCATTTGAATAAATATGGATCAAACTACACTTATAAATAAATATGGAGTAAATCATACATGGACCCAAAAAAATATTTTGGGGCCTTTTAAATTGATCCTAAAACCAAAAAAAAAAAAAAAAAAACATTGAGCCTATAATATTTTACCAAATTTAGGGGCCCTATTTTTGGCCCAAATTTAGGGGCCCTATGTTAGATATGTTTATATGTTTTACCAAATTTAGGGGCCCTATTGTTTTTAATTTATTTATATATATATTTTTTCATTTTAATAAATATGGGCCAAACACATTTATAAATAAATATGGGCTAAATTATACATGGGCCCAATAAAATATTTGGGGCCCTTTAAATTGATCTTAAAACCAAAAAAAAAAAAAAAAAAAGTTGAACTTATAACAATTTTTTAAATTTGGGGGCCCTATTTTTGGGCCAAAATATGGGGCCTAAGGCACAAGCCTTACCTGCCTTAGGGCAGGGCCGACCCTGGATAGATGTATTGATTTCAACATATATTTATTATTTTAGACAAATTATGTTCCTTTCGAATTTCTGAATTGCCATTCAAACTCCCACTAAATTTAGGCCTCGTTTGAAGTGTCCATTTTAGTCAAAAAGTCAAAAAGTTATTAAAAAATCAAAAAATCAACAACTCATATCAAAAAGTCAAAGATTCTCTTTTCTCTGTACTTTTTACACATCTTTTCATAAAAAGTCAAAAAGTCATCTCAAACATACTAATTTTTTTACATCACATTTTAACCAAAAAATTTAAAAAGTTACTAAAAAAATTTGTTCCCAAACGAGACCTAGTCTTTCGTTAAGTTGCACAAGTTCCTCCGAACAGTTGATTATGTAAAACAAAATAGTTTAATAACATGTTAGTCAAGTCTTAAAAAATTTAGGGTAAATTATCAATAAGTTATAATAGTTGGATTTAATTTTTATCAAATCTTATTAAAAATAAGTTATAATAAAATCATTTCTAAAAATAATTTTTTGTGATGATTTTTTGTATGTCGCTAAAAATTGACAATTAGCAATTTTTTTTGTCATTATTTTTATAAATTATCGTCAAAACTTACAATTAGTGACTTTTTTGTGATGATTTTTTTAAATTGTTACTAAAACCTATAATTAGTGACATTTTTATGACAATTTTTAAACTGTCGCTAAAAATTAACAATTAATAATAATTTTTAATAATATTTAATAAAAAATACTATTAAGTATTATAAAACTTAATAAACAATAAATTCAATCATTAAAATTTAAACTTATCTCTTCAAAAAATTAAGTAATACTAGAGATCTCAGAAATTTTATCAAAAATTTTATTAAATATCTCATATAAATGTGAGACTTACTTAATATGAGTCCCATGTAGATCTCATACCTATATAAAACATTTTGTAAAACTTTTGATCAAATTTTTAAAAACTCTAACATTTTTGCAAAAAATTTAAAATGGGGCTTCGGTTTTTGTGACCCTCCGAATTGGACGTTTGACTGTAGCTAAAGGACATAGTTACCGACACTGACAGGTTTTAGAAATATAATAAATTGTTGATTTATTAATTGCACAATAGGACAAATAATGTTTGTCGAAATTGTTAAAATTTTCCCCATGCTTTGATCTTAAAGTTGACTTCCAAACCTGAGGTTCTAAATAAAAAATTTCACTTATGTTACATTTTGATCATAAATTTAAGTAGAAATCTAAAAAAAAAAATAAAAAAAAATACAAACATAATATATTCATTTACTTTTTTATTTTTCTTTATAAATTCATATCGAAATTTATAATTCAAATGGAATCTTAGGAATTTTAAATCTGATTCAAATCTTAGGAATATTTGGCATGATAAAACTCAAATATTGGGTTTGAATTTTAAATTTGTGGAGAAATTAATGAAAATAAAAACAAAAAACAAAAAACAAAAGAAATAAAAGTAAATACAATTGAAGTTAATTTTTTTTTCTTCATTTTTTTCTCCCTTTTTTATTTTTCTTCTTTTTCCTGTATAATTTTATTTTACAAATTCAAGATCCAAACTCCAAAACAAAAAAAACAAAAACAAACAGACAAACAACAAATGTCAATACTTTGAGCTTATGTCATTATCATTTAATAAAGGGGTTCATGTGAATGCTATTTCCAAACCTGAAAATTTTCATTTTTGACATTCAAAATGAATGGGGCCTATGTTGAACTTATGTAAACAACTACACTTTTGTCTATCAAACGTTATAGTATTCCTTGATTTTCCAACAATAATAATAGTATGATGGGGGCAAAAAGAAAATCACAATAACTAAACCAAAGCTTCAAAATTTGAAACTTGAACTTTACTCAAAATTTTATCTCATTGAGTCAACGAAAACAATCAATTAAATTTTGATTATCAAACTTGATATAATATACAATAAACAAGATTGCCAGAAATTTTCAATATCTTAAAATATTATAGTTTTATTTTTGTTCGTATGAAGTGAAAATATATGAACTAAAAAATTGAATGAGAGAATGCATAATTTATAAATTTTTCATTTGTCGTCTTCACTGTTTAACGAAAGTGAAGTTTACATGGATTGTTTAATCCTATGAATTGCATACACAAACACACACATATATTTTAATGAGCTTGCGATACATATAAAGCTTGATTATTGAGTTTTCTGTCAAGTTAATATTATTTTTCTTAATCAAGCTGAGTTCCTTTATTTTAGTCAAATTGAGTTGTAAACATTTGTTGAATCTAAATATGGCAAACCAAATTCACTAGAGTAATCCTAAACAAGTCATTCTCAATATTTGTCTAACTCCCACCCAAGAGACTGAAAAACAAAAAAAAATAAATAAATGGGAGAAGAGTATGTAATAATCTATAAGTAATAGATAAGAGGGGATATGAAAAGAGAGAGAGAGAGAGAGAGAGAGAGAGAGAGAGAGAGAGAGAGAGAGAGAGAGAGAGAGAGAGAGAGAGAGAGAGAGAGAGAGAGAGAGAGAGAGAGAGAGAGAGGAAATAATTTGACAAGGAGATTAATTAAAGAAGAAAATTTAATGTGAGAAGTGAGACCTGGATATCTATGCGTGAAGGTATCCCATATGCTAGGACCTCTACCACCTTCATTTGCTGCACCTTCGTACTAAGAAAAAGAAAAAAAAAAAGAAAAAAAAAAAGGCATGCATGTGAAAAATATTGTTTGTCACTTCGATTGAATTGCTTCAGACACATCTAAACAGTTGATTTGTGTGAGTCCTATATAAATTCCATAAAAATTAATGACTCATGTCTATTTGAAACAACATGTCATTTGCCTATTGATCTTTTTAATTTTGGTGCAAAAACAGTTTACGAAACTAAAAAAAATAATTTTTTGGTGCTTTGTAAAATATTGTTATTTCAAAACAAAATCGCTCAAAAGTTTTAGGAAACAATTCACCAAACTTTTTTAGTTTTTGTTTTCGTTTTCTAAAAATAAAAACAAAAATCAAAAGCACAAACCAAACAACATAACTTTTTCTTGATGGGCAACCAAACAACATAATTAATAGCACAAATATGAACCACAATATACGGCAGATTGAGGTAGATATATAGGAACCTGATAAGCAGAAGAGGCTGTGCCAAAGGTAAAACCGGGTGGAAAACTGGTGCGATTGAAAGAGTCACTGCCATAACTACTATGTGTTGAAGCTTCTTCATTGCCATGTGTTGTTGTTGTTCTTGATTGATCTATCAGAAGGAGGAGGGACAAGAGTATATAACCCATAATTGATTTTGGTTACCCTCTCAACTCTTGCATGTTTTGGCTTTAAATATATGGTGCCATGAGAATAGTTTAAAAATTTGTTGTCCTTTTAATGAATTTTTTTTTTATGCTAATAAAATAACATGTGATACTATTTTTTTTTTATCAATTATAAATGTATATATTCTTCGTATTATTCTCTAATCACCTAATACAAATGCAGTGGACTTTACTGTAAAAAACAATCACAATAGTAGAAGATATACCACATGATATATACCTTAAACACGAAATACTAACAATATTAAAATCTATTAATTCAAAAAAGAATATCGGAAGTAAAATTCCTTTCTAAACTCTTTTTTTTTTTTATCAGCAAAGAAAATAAACTTTCTTTCTAAACTCATTGATTCATATAGAATACCGAGAATAAAGACTCAATACTAATTGATTACAAAGAATACCCAAAATTAAAACAAAAGCGTATAAAACTCAAAATATGTAACTCTCAAAAGTATCCTCCTTGCCTTAAGGCTTACATCATTATGATGTTTTTTTAAATTCAGTTGCATCATTATGTAAGGCGAATTTTAAAAAATAAATATTTTTATTTTATTATTTTGAAATTAGTAGTTGACTAGGAATTTTCTAATTTAGTATAGAATATTATAGAATTATTTAGTTATTTAATTTCTTAATTTGAGATGATGCAATTTTCTTACTTTATTAGTTTTGATTTTATTTCTTATTTTATTAGTTACTTGTTTTACCAAAATTGGGTTCATTATAAATAAAGATATAAGCCTTATGGTAAGAGAGATAGTTTTTGAGAATTAATATATTTGAGTTTTATACTCTTTTATTCTAATTTTGGGTATTCTTTGTGAATCAACCATTGTTCAGCCTTTATTCTCGGTATTCTTTGTGAATCAATGAGTCTAGACGAGGATCTTACTTCCGGTATTCTTGTTTTAATCAATAGATTTTAAGATTGCTACTATTTGGCATTTTGCGTTGTATCATATATCCTATCTACATATAAAAATCACTCTTAATGAATTGAGAGATTAGTCAATAATTTATGTAAGAATACAGTTTGTTTGATCTTCTTAGTCAAATTCCATCATCTGTCTGTATTTAAAAAAAGGAAAAAAAAAAAAGAAAAAAAGAAACCATTGTTTTATGTCACAAAAATATACATTATATACTGTGATGTCAAGTATCTAGAAAAATTATCTACAAAAATTCTCAAAATTTGAAATATTTGTCTCAATTTGGCTCTGATGTGTTCCACTAAATGTACATTCAAATTTTGGATATTTTTCTTGATACATTTATGCTCTCTCTCTCTCTCTCTAGCTATACATTGAAATCTTGCTTGTGAGCCATTTTATTTTGCCAACTTTACCCCTTTTGTGGCAATCTTACTCACTGTCACATGCTTTTTCGAAATCACGTGGCAATAAGTAGAATTGCTTATTATGATTTAAGTATTATGAATTCAAATATCATAAATAGTTTTTCCATATATTGGGAGATAAAAACGTGAAAATTATACTCTCTTCAGACTCTGTAGTGATAAAAATCTTGTATCACTACCCTCTATCCCGATTGATGTTCATCTTCACATATCAAATTTAAAATTTATGCTTATCATAGAATTCGTTAGAGAATTGAACAATGGCAAGTAGTGAGCATTTTTTGAGAGAAATCTTATCGACAAGTTCACGCTTTGCAATGAGAAAAATGGCTTTTCAGACTTTGCAATCAGAAAAATGGCTGTGGTATCATCTTAAAAGTCATTCATGTTTGTTGATATCCTAATAAACAAACATGCTGATCTTTGTTTTTATTTATTATTTATTTATTTATTTATTTTTTTTTGGGGGGGGGATTATTGTTGACTTTTACTCCCACGTTCAGTATTATATGGTTGTGCAAATTTGTTTGTCTTGAAAAATACACGACATTTGATTGATTCATTTTTGTGTTTTTGGTGGGACCACCTCCATGGTTCAATTAATGATATTTTGTGTATTGTTAATATGTGTGAATAAATTTGTACTCATATTAATTATGATAGTTTTATTTATTTTTTAATCAACAAGTAAAATCTCTATTGATGAAATCAACATTACAATAATGATAGTTCCAATCATCATGTGGTAGGAATTTCTGTTGTACTCTTTCAAATGTATGATAGTGTACAATTATTTTTTGTTTTATGTTTTAGGCAAATTAATTGTGTAGAGGTAGATATGAATACTCTTTCAATCTAAATAAATCCTTGGATAATCTTCTTAGCTGTCACCTGAAATAGAAATAAAATTCTGGAAGATGGTGTCGGAATTAGCACTCTGACAGACAAGTTAGTATCTATAGAAATGTTGGTGTTTTATGGTTTCTTGAGGTTCAAGATTCTTGGCACATGCCTCCTTCTTGGGCTTCCCTCCACCTTATATATATATATATATATATATTCTCTTTGACATTTTCTCTATGTAGCCTAGTCCTTCATCATTACTCTGTCAATACCCATCTCCCTACCACACTTTTATCAAAAGAAAGGATAATCTGGATTCACCTGACCTAGTTAAGCCGACTTCCCCGATACACTTAACCTTATTGCTCAAGTGCCCTTACTCGACATACTCTTCATATTACTGTATATATTCGGCAATGCCTCAATGTCTGAAGGGCTTGGGTTTCATTTAGCCCATCTGAAATAAGTTTGGTTGTACTTTGTTTGTTTTACTTATAAAGATGTATGTTTAATGAAATATATTGGTAATAAGTACTAATTATTATTTTAGAAGATAATTTTTTTTTCCTTTATTTATTTTTGACTAAATTGGTGATAAATCCAATCTAAGGAGAGTATAAGGTATTAGGTCCAGTTGATATTTTTTTATTGGTGAAAGATCCACCATTTGTGAAATAGCTTGATAAGAAGTCATTTTGTTAGTTTTGAAGGCAATTTGTTTCCAATTTTACCCCTTAATATATCTGTTGACTTTTTTTTTTTTACTATCTATTCAAATTTAAATCTATTTAAATTTATATCTATCTATTCAAGTTGCTTTCTATCTATTTAAATTTTTTTTATCTATTCAAATTTATATCTATCTATTGAATTTTTTTCCTATCTAGTCAATTTTCTGTGAGTTTCTCTTTATCTATTTAAAATCTATTAGTTTCTCTATCAATTTAAAAAATACAAAAATTTGTTTTATCTGTTCAAATTTTTTTATATTAATTTTTTAATCTGTTTAAAAAACAAAATTCAAAAAATTTATCTACTCAATTTTTTATCCCAAAATAGTTTATCTATTCAATTGGTCTACTCTACCTTCTACTAGAAACATGTTTTTGAATTGATCTTGGTAAAATCTAATGACTGTAAAAATGTTTGTGAGAGAGAGAATATGTTTCGTATGTTTCATCTGTATAATTTTTAGCTGCAACAACAAACTAGAAACAAAATCACAATCAACTCCTATCTGTTCAAAGCACTACAAAAAATAACTCATCTACATTAACTGTGCAGAGCTCAACTCAACACTAGATCTGAACAGATAACCCCAAAAAAGATATAAAAATAAAAAAATAAAAACTAGATCTGAACAGATTGAAGAAGAAGAAGCCAAATCCAGATCTAGAAACTATCAGCAACTCTGACTATGAAGGCGACTACATTTATCCCCCATCTTCCTTGCAAATGAAATATTTTATGCAGAAAAACAAAAATTGTATAAGAAACCTGGAGACAAACAAATCACCAAAATTACAAAACAACAACTAGAGACAATCAAATCCACAAGATCTACTCAAAGTTGAGCAAGAAACCTCACCTTCAGAGATATTATTATGAATTTCGACACATTTTTGGACGACTTTGTGGTCCTTAAGACCTTCATCGTCCTCAATCAATGACTCGGTGGAGCCTCCGTTCTTGTTGTTCACCGTCGCGGTCGCAAAAGAGGGTTTTTCTAGTGAGAGCTTAACTTTAGAGGCAAGCACCCACTGAAATAAGGAGAACACAATTCCGATGCCGATGCACACTGGGAATACTATCTCTGTGCCGAGATCGGAGGGAATACTATCTCTGTGCCGAGATCGGAGGGAATACTATCTCTGTGCCGAGATCGGAGAGTATCGCCTGCCTTATGATTGAATTATTCGGCTGTAGCGCACGAGGGCGTTTGACTCAGCTACTGCATTCTACTGGCGCTAGTTGTTAATCATAAACTCAAGAGAAAGAGAGAAGAGAGAGAAACACAATGTGGAGAGAGAGAGAGAGAGAGAGAGAGAGCATTTGCATTGTGTTTCACCGTGGATACCATATATCTATAAGGGTAATTTGGTCATTATGCAGAAGTCTATCCTTATGGACCCAATAACTTTGCCGTAGATCTTTGAACAAAAGAAAATCAAATTTGGACTTTTGAACCAAGTGCCCCATTTTTTATATTTTTTTATTTTTACTTTCTCAATCACCGATCCACAAAAGAAAATCAAATTTGGACTTTTGAACCAAGTGCCCCATTTTTTATATTTTTTTATTTTTACTTTCTCAATCACCGATCCACAAAAGAAAATCAAATTTGGACATTTGAACCAAGTGCCCCATTTTTTATATTTTTTTATTTTTACTTTCTCAATCACCGCCCACCGTCGCCTCTCATTGCCATTTGCATTGTCGGTGGCTAGTTGAAAAATTAGCCAACACCAAAAAAATCATCGGCAAACAAATGGACATGTGTTCTAAGTATAATAGGATACAACCCATATAACCTATAACTGATTTTGGTTACACTATCGGCTTTTGTTTCGTTTTTATATGGAGTGTGTGCCATCCAAGAGGCAGAACAGTTAGAATTTTGAGTCAAACATACCATTTAGTAACAAGCTAGTTTCTCAAAGAAACATGGTATGTCCGATTTAGTTTTGAAATTAATTATGAAAAATAATTTTGTGAAAAGAATTTTAGAAATTCAAAATTTATTTGATTATAAATTTTCAAAGTAGTTTTGAGTTATATATTTTAAAATAGCAGACAAGAGAAACTGGAGTCCTAGGCCGTTCAGGTTCTTAAATGCTTGAATCCTGTACCCAAGATTCACGTCTGTTGTGAAAAAATCATGGTTGGATTCACAAGTGCAAGGATGGGCTGGGTATAGAGTAAAGATGAAATTGTGCAGTCTTAAAGCTGAATTGAAAAAGTGAAACATTGAGGTGTTGGGTTGTGTGGAGGATCAACTGAAAAAGGCTGAAGATGAATTGCATAAGTTTGATTTATTAGCAAAATTAAGGCTGTTAGAATCTCAGGAAATTGCAAGAAGAATGGAGGTGAGGAATTTGGTATGGTCATTAAGAAAGAAAAAGGATTGGATTTAGTTCCAAAAGTCTAGATTGAACTGGGCTCAAAATGGGGATAGAAATACTAGGTTCTTTCACATAATTGCTAGCTAAAGGTAAAGAAGGAAATTAGTAGACTTAGTGGTAATTGATGATGTTAGCAATGAAGATCCAGAACTGGTGAAACAGGAAGTGTTAAGGCATTTTCACAGGATTGGCCATCTAGACCAAAACTGTCTGGTAGCTTTGTGAAAGTTAGTAATGCTAAAGTGGTGGAGCTTCTTGAAAAAGGGTTCATAATGGAAGAAGTATGGGATGTAGCAAAAGGTTGTGATGGGAATAAAGTGTCGGGATCAGATGGGTTTAACATGGCATGCATCCAGAAATGTTAGAAGTTCATGAGGAGTGATCTATTCCAATTCATGCAGGAGTTCTACAATAATAGCAAGCTGTCAAAGGGCTCAATAGCTCATTCATTACCCTTATTCTAAAGAAGAGCAGCCCCTCAGGTTTGACAGATTACAGGCCTATAAGTTTGGTGGGTGTAGCGTACAAAGTATTGGCTAAGGTACTTTCAAAAAAATTGAAAAAGGTATTACCAAATGTGATTAGTGAAGTGCAAACTGCCTTTTTGGGAGGTAGGAACATCTTTGATGGAGTAATGATTGTCAATGAGGTGGTGAATTAGTGTAAGAAGTCCAAAATGAAGAAGTGATACTCAAACTTGATTTTGAAAAAGCTTACTTTTTTGTCAATTGGGAGTATTTGTTTTCTAAAATGGCAAATATTAGGCTTGGGGAGAGATGGTTAGGTTGGACACAACCTTGTGTCACTACGCCAAGGATTTTAGTACTTGTTAATTGATAGCCAACATAAGAGTTTTGTCCACAAAAGGGATTAAGGCAAGGTGATCCTTTATCCCCCTTTTTGTTTAATATAGTAGCTGAGGGACTTAACCTATTATTGGAAAGGGAAAAAGCTTTGGGGTTAATAAATGAAGCTACTATTGGGCCAACAAGTTTGAAACTGTCTCATCTCCAATTCGCCGATGATACTATCCTATTTTGCGAAGCAGAGTGGGAGGAGATTGTGACTATCAAAAGGATTCTTAAATGCTTTGAGCTTATGTCAGGACTTAAGATAAATTTCCACAAAAATGTGGTGTGTGGAGTTGGGATTAGTGATGAAATTGCACAAGTCTTTGCCTCAAAACTGCACTGCCTATGCCAAAAGTTACCTCTTAAGTACTTGGGTCTACCATTTGGGGCAAATCCAAGAAGGAAAAAAGAATTGGCAACCTGTGGTGGAGAAAGTAAAGGCCAAGTTAGCTCTATGGAAAAGAAAGATGTTGTCCTTTGCTGGCAGGTTAACATTGATAAAATTTGTCCTAGATAGCCTCCCTGGATTTTACATTTTCATTTTCAAATTACCTAAAGGAGTAGCAAAGGAAATTGATAAGTTGATGGCAACATTTTTGTGAGCGGCTCAGATACAAGAAGAAAAATTCATTTAGTGAATTGGAAAGAAGTAACTCTGAGTAAAGAACAAGGAGGGTTAGACATAAGAAGGGTAAGGGATATAAATGACTTTATGTTAGCTAAGTGGTAGTGGAGTCACATACTAAGTGTGTCAAGGACTAACACTGGACTGTTTGATTTTTTTTTTTTTTTTTTTTTTATCTAACTGTAAGATTATGATTGGCGATGAGTGTAGGATTGATTTTTGGCATGATGGATGGCTTAAGAACATTCAATTAAAAGTGGAATTTCTCAGGTTGTTTATATTATATGTGGAAAGAAAAGGGACATTGAGCTCTTTCATGCAAATGAGGGATAACTCAAAGGTTTGAAAGCTACTGTTTAGAAGACCACTCCTTGCTTGAGAGGAAGAAGAGGTTAGTAGACTGCAAGTGTTGATAAAAGATGCTCTTTGGCTTTAATGTGGGGCTATAGGACTCAGTTAGGTGAGATACATCCCTTGATGGTCAGTCATGTAGCAGCAATTAGAGAATGGCATGAGTTAAGTCAAGGTCCAAGATTGCAGGTCCTTAGGCTGCTATAGAAAGGTGTAGCTCCACCAAAAGCTTAGTTTTTGAGTTGGTTGGCATGGAGAGTGAGTGTGAAAACAACTAGTTTATTACAAAGGTTCGTGGGATTGCGTAACACTGTGGAGGATTTATGCCCATTTTGTAACACATTATGTTGCAGTGCTTTGAGGTTTGGAAGGTTTGGTCATCTCTACTGAAATTGTGGGGCTTATCTCGGGTCACACCTGCTACTGTTGATGGAGTGTTGCTATGGTGGCTGAGAACACAATTTAAGAAGATAATTAGGAAGATTTGGAGGCTTGTACCAGTTGCACTGTTGTGGTCATCATGGAGGTTAAGAAATGAGTGTGTTTTTAATGGGAGTCAGCCAAACATAGAAAAGCTTAGTGAGATTGTAAAGGTAAGGATTGAGTTGTGGATGAAGTCTGGGTTGCCCGTGATCCCTTATTCAATGCATGATATTGTGGAGAATATGAATCAGGTACGGTTATGTATTTGCGTGTGTTTAGTTGTATGGGCAAGTGCTGGTTTTTATGTGGTTGGTTTTTTTTATTGAATTTGTTGTTTGTTCTATGTTGGTTCCTTACCAACTTGGGGTTGGGTGCAGCCATATGATTGTTCTTGTTTTCGGGTGGCAACCTAATTGGGATTTGGATTTTAAGATATGATGACTTTTGCTACTTACCCCTCCCCTCTCACCCCTCCCTTTATTGATGTAATATTTCTCAAATGTTGTATTGTTTTTTACTTATCAATAAAGGTCTCTTTTTGATTGATCCAAAAAAAAAAAAAAAAAATTCAAAATTCAAAATAGTTTATAGAAACTTGAAAATTTGTTTTTTCAAAATAGTTTTTGTTTTTGTTATTGTTATTGTTATAATTAGTTGTCATTTTAATTGGAATTAGTCAATAATAATTTATAGGAAAAACTTCATTTTACCTTTTTGAAGTTTAGGCCATGTGCTATTTACCTCCATAACGTTTGGAAATGGCCACATAACCCCCTCGTAGTTGTGGATTGAAGTGTATCATTAAACCCGTTAACGATTTAATGAAAAAGATTAAAATATCGTTATATTTTCGTCATCTGTTTAGAAAGCAAAGTGCACTTTAACTCCTTATACTTTATTCCATGTACGATTTAACCACTGTACATTCTCAAATTGTGCAATGACGAATGTCTTATTGACGCAATGCACATACACGATGAGAATATGAAGGCCTGACACCATCGTAGGGCCTGATGAACATCAAGACTGTTTGCACTTTGAGCTTAGAAAATTTCCAAAAATCTTATTCCAAAATCGAACGACAAGATCTATAGAATAGATAATTTGTTGGGAATTTTATTGTGAAAGGAAATTAACTCTAAGAGGGTAATTTGCGTGCCAATTCGGCCGAGCTAAGTGGAGTCTCCTTTGGATGCTGGGCCGAGGTAGGAGTTTTGGGTAGCTCGGTCTTGAGCCGTGCAGACATTGCACTAGGGCCTGGACCAGGTTGCCTAGATGTAGTCCAGAGAGCAAACCTGGGTATTACCAGTGCATAGAGCCGAGCTGGAGTTAGCTCGATAGAATGCCATCTTGGTTCTATTCAGTATAGGGTGGAACCAGGTTAGCCCGATTAACTATGCTACCAGCTGAGGTAATAGATCTAAACCATCTCACTTGGTTGGCAGTGAAAAAGGTGTTCTCATGATAGGCTTTATCCTTAAGAATGTGATTTCTATGAGGACTCTACTAAGGAGAGTTAGAGTCATACTAGAATTGTGCCAGGCAGATTCTATAAAAGCTCAAGACAAGACCTATGCACAGGTATCGCAATTCTAACTCTCAATTACATAGAGCTTTTGTGTCTATTGTCTATTCGCTGACTTAGGCATCGGAGAGGTTTCCGGCACACACCCGCCGGCTAACTCATGTTTGTGTTTTCAAGTAGCAAAGCGATGACGTTTGGAGGGGTGCAAACTTGATCAATAAGATTATACGAGAAGATTATTTCGTTCTCGTACAATTGGCACCATCTGTGTGAAGCCTTACAGAGAACAAACCTTTCAATCGAGTTTTTCTTCAATTAATTCCAATGGCGCATAATGAAGACCTGTCGTATTTTGCTATCGATGGGCAAACCCCAAAAGAGAACAGGAGGGACAAAGGTTTTCCTTTTATTCTGCCCATGGCAGAATTGAATCCTCAGTGACGGAACCCATGAAGAGACACACGAGAAAGACGAGGCTTAAGTCCACACCGCTCTTAAAGCCCTAATAGATAGACGCGGATGATGGATCCTCAGGTTCTGGAAGATTATGTAAGGGAGCAAGACGAACTGATAAGGAGAATGGCAGCTGACATGGAGACTATGAAGCGCCAAATAAAAGGCAAATGGGTAATAGAAGAAGAGATGGGCAAAGGCAGAACGCACTCTAGCCACTCAAGAGATCGTGACAGGCAAGCCACACCATCTCAAACTGAAAGCAGAAACCTCTATACAGGTGACACGCAGTCGAGGACCTCTAGAACTCGTTACTCAAGATTTGAGAGAATGAGGACTAAAAGGTCTTGTACGGAGGGAGGCAGTTATCGGCCCTCGCATATGCACCAAACGACATCTAGGCACACAGAGTTGCCTAGGTCAGTAGACCCGCGGACAGTATTAGAAGAAAGGGCTCGAAGAAGAGAAGATCATCAGGCGCGTGACCCCTAAAGGGTCTCTGCTCTACAGCAGTTGGCTCCTAGGACGCATGGAAGTGTCAAGGTTGGAATGCCAGTACCACGTCTTGCCTATGAACCAGTAGACAAAGCGTTAGCAAGGTTGCAGAGTTCGCCGTTCGTTCTGGCGATAGAGAACGCCCTATTACCCTTAGGCTTCCACTAGCCTAAGTTCACAACTTATGAGGGAGAGTCAGACCCCTACATGCACTTGAGCCAGGTCATGGCTGTATATCGACGGAACGAGGCTCTAATGTATATCTTGTTTCCTTCAAGCTTAGGCGATCTGGGCTTAACATGGTTCGAGAGGTTGCCAGAAGGCAGCATAGCTTCATGGGCGTAACTTGTAAAGGCATTTGTTACCAGGTATAAGACAAACACCAAGACGCCAGTGGAGATAGACCAGTTGCTCTCCACCGACATGGATGAGAAAGAAACACTAAAGTCTTACAACAACTGGTATTGAGAGACTTTTAATCAAACTGGAGATTGCCCCACAAATATAGCTATCGCATAGTACAAACGGGGTCTACTAGCAGGCAATAATTTGAGGGATTCAATGATAATGACGCCATTCCTCACAATGGAGGCCTTAATAGAGAGAGTACATCAGCATATCAGGGTAGATGAAGATGGTGCTCGCACCAAGGCAAAGTCTGGCACGACAGCAATGTTGAACAAAAAACCCACGGCTAAAGTTAACACGGTCGGCCGAGAAGAACGACTGAACAAAAATGACCGGGATAGACGACCAAACGATGAGGACTCCCAGGCAAGGAGGTTAAAAGTCCTCACCGCCATCACCACGGTGTTCAATAAGCCTATTTGTTGGATTCTTAGTGAGATATGCGACGAACCCTTCGCTCGGAAGCCAGCCAAGTTGGGAGAAGCGCAGAGGGGCTATGATGATAGATACCGTTGTACCTTCCATGATGAAAAGGGACACCGAACTGAAAACTGTACGCCATTAAGGCAACATCTGGAAGAGTTAGTGGCCACAAGCCACCTGGACCAATATATTGCAGGGGGAGTGCAACCATCTCCTTAAGATCGCAACGGGCCAGATGGGATGCCCACGGACAGACCACCTCAAGGCATAATCAATGTAACGCATGGGATCATCGAGCTTGAATGGGTATGTGAACTCAAAGGGATAATCAAAAAGGCTGAGCACATGAGGAAGGTACTGAGTGCACAACTGGCCATGAAAAAGGAAAGAACAAGGCGAAAAACGTCATCACTTTCTCTGAAAAAGACTTAGCAAGGTTATAAAGCCCTTACAACGACGCACTAGTGGTTACTCTACACGTCAAGAATTTTGACATCAAAGGGATCCTGATAGACCAAGGAAGCTCGTGCGAGATAATGTATTATGAGACCTTTAAGTAACTCAAATTGGAGGACAAGGATTTAGCACCCATGACATCCCCCTTGGTCGGCTTCAACTCGATGTTAGAATGGCCGGTTAGCAAGATAATTTTATCGATCAAAGCTAGAACGATGACAAAACAAGTGGAGTTCTGGGTATTGAAAGCCCCCTCTACTTACAACATAATCTTGGGAAGAGCATGGTTACACACCATATAGGCAGTACATCAACCTACAATCAGGTGATACAGTTTCCTACCGCAGTTGAAATGATTGAAGAGGCGTTAGGAGATCAAATCATGTCCAAGTAGTGCTTTGTAATAGTAAACGACAGCCGAGCTGCAAAAGGTTTTGTACAAATGGTGAAGGAACCAGAAGGCAACGAGTTGTTCGCATACGTCGGCAAGGCAGCCGAACTAAAGGTAGTAGACCTGGTGGAGGTCAAACTCTGTGTAGTCATAGCACGACCCCTGAAGCACACGGTTGGTGCCCACACTAGAGGGGATGGTGGATTGGAAGGGCCAGTGTGGCGGCTACTTTAGAGCTGATTGGCCTCGGATAGCTCGGTCTCTAGCAACTCGATGTCTTTTTCATCCATCGGGCATTGCGGCGCAACAGAACTGGTGTGAAGCCATTTGCTTGGCCTGGAAGCTGTGGCATGGGCAGTTGGAAGGGCCACCACCACGTTGCGAGGTTAGTTGGTTAGTGGTATCTCGGCCTGGACCTCAATGTTTGAAGTTGAGGTATGTTCGGTGATCAGGGCACGCACGGCTCGCTTTTTGGCCATTTATTGCTCTTTCGTAAGTGGAATAAGGTTAATTTAGAGGAGATTTGGATCTGGCTCAGGCGATGACTCAAGGAGGAAGTTTATGACCTTGGTCTTTCTCTTACCGTTATAACGATAGGTCGGCTCAAAATTGAGAAGCTTGGTCCAATCTCGATTACGGTGGTAGAGCGCTGCTTGAAAGGTGTTTTGATCGGCGTAGGCGTAGATTGATTTAAGTCGGTTCAAATCTGTCAAAGAAGGAAAAATAAAAGGGTTAGTGCGGCAGGAGTTGAACTAAGAAAGAAGGGAAAATCAGACTATCCTTACTAGTCATTCTTTTATTCTGGTTAATGTTATAGCTTGGTATCTACGCTTCATGGTCTTCAAAATTTCTAGACACCCAAAGAAATTCGTCATCATTTAGATCTTTGTTTGATGTTTTCTTGACAATTTTCTCTCGGCCTTTTTGGATTCTAAGGTAATAAACCTAGCCATTGTCATTCTGGCTGAGCGAATATTGGTGGAATAGCTAGGCCAGACCGAGGTTGAGGTCAAGGCGACAATTGAGTTTCGCGATGCCGTTTATTATTCAGTACGTATTGGTGGATAATTGGGTAGGGCATAGCCTAGTTTGCCTAAGAAATTTGTAGATAAGGGGCTGGACTGGGAACCGAAGTCCACCTTCTACAATAGATAGCAGTGTAAATAGGATAAAACCTGGTTTGCCCCAGGGCATAGTGTCCAACTCGGCCAGCTCGAATTGTACGTCGTCGGGGATATTGTAGTCCCTTCGA